>NC_140657.1:11991211-14418364 GCF_978046115.1 Saccoglossus kowalevskii
TTGGAAAATGAGCACGTGGTGCAAATAAAAAAGGTCAATTTTTTGTGCAGACAACTGGATGCTGATTGCTGGTGATTACCAGGGTATTTCAAACCCACTTTGGACGGTATTGTATGTTCTTGGTATTTCAGGCATTTGAAATCTACATGGCCGAGGACGCCATTCAGTGTTGGTGTTTTTATGCTTTGAATTGCCAAACATATTTAGACGGTTGTACTTCTATTTTATGTTTATGCGTGTGTGATGATGTTACAACCAATCAATAGGCATATTCTTTGTATAAGTCAGTTATAGAGAAGTCTAAATAGGAATTCCTGAGATAAGCTGAGATATACTGGTCTTTCATCACTAGATCTCCACGATTTATTTTAACATTAGTAATGAAAATTGTTTATTTTCTATGTAACATTTGTTTGTGTCTCGCTTTTGTTCCAATCATTTCTTTATATCATTTTTTAGCTAGTTTGAAAGAATGTTACTTGTGAAAACAGCAGTATTGAAAGTTCTACAAAAAAGATTACTTAGCTCATGTTCCCACATCAATATAAGTGAAGCTAAGGTACAGTTCAATATATACGTTAGTGTACTCGATGGGTCAACTCTCTTCTCAGTAGCTCTTAGCAGTAGTTCGAATGGGACTGTAAATCATTTCTATACTGAGAGGAAAAAAGATTGGCAGAGCCTTCTAATATCCTCGCTATTCTAACATATTAAAAAAATCCAATCTTGAATTGATTCAAGGAATGTTTTAATGATCAAGTGATTGTCCAAAAGACATTCAAGTACATTTGAATAATTACTATAAATTGATCAATAGTGACACATTTTATATTGCAGTTCCTGCACTTTCGAGGAAAGTAAATCAATAAAACATCATGCTCTAATTGTTAACTGATTAAGCCAGGCGTAATTAGACTCTTGTTCAGCAAGAAATCAAGAAAGCAAGCAAGAAAGATCTCACAGCTTGCAAACAATGGCTTATTAATCAAACCTTTTGGTACATCGGAAGTAATATATTGTCCAAATTTTTACTAAAACAAAAAAATGTGTTTACTAATTTATGTTCAGTGCTAAACACATCATTGGAAAAAGGTGTAATAGTTAATATGCATATATTACATTTGTCTACAGAACTATTGAAATAATGTATACCAGTGGCCAGTATCAATTGAACTTGTCCCATTTATCTAAGGTACACATACTTCCTGTGTTGATGTTCATCACCATTTAAAATTTTAATAACCACAATGCCACAGTTTAATTTTATGATATTGTATAATAAAATAAACCATAATATATCTATTTCGGGCAAAACTGTAACACAAGTCTTTTTTCTGTACATGAAATTGTTGACATGCACCATTCCTCTATGAATAATTCTTGTTATGCTACTGGAAGTGTGTTTAACAATTCATTACAGCAGCACATATCAACGCGAGAAGTGACTCTCTTTTAACTGGAGATACTTTATTTACATATTAAAACTATTTATAGTTAAATATACCAGTAAACAAAATACATGTGTTAGCACTATTCACGAATCGCTACTCAAAATAACTAAAAAAACATACTAAAAGAATGCGAAGGTTCAAAATTATATACATATTGGGTCAATATTTAAGATACGTTTTTACTTCTTACTACATTATTCGTTTGATTTTTCACTAAAATATGAAATATGCAAAATATGTTATAAAATGCCTACCTCATTGTACGGTGTGGATCCTTATAATATTGAAGTTTACAACTGATAAATAGTAGTCATTATTCGATGGATTCTTTGTTGACGTGTGGTTCAACGATGAACTTTTCTAATATGAGTAGTGGGTAGATGGGTAATATGCAAATGTGTACCGTATATGATTTCAGATTCGTATTTTGTTCAGATTCCATTAAAACACGATTATTCTATTGTCTGTAATTATTAGAAATCTAACCAATACTTTCACCAAACTTGTAGTTTGACGTTCCTCAATTTTAAAATTACCTTGTTTCTACTGGCAGAACTCTAACTCATTTTCTTTTGATCACCCACAGTACTGACTAAGCTCGGTAGGAGAGTAGTGTTGGAATAAAACAACTGGTCATTGATTACACATGCAAGTCCTTTTTTGGTCATCACTGTATTCTTTGTTTACCCAAATATATTCAACCTGTAGCCTAATGTGCATCACATTAGTTCAGTAGTTTCCAGGATCATAAATATCGTGGTTCAAGATAACCCAGAAAATCCTCGGTGTATGTGTTACTATTCTGCTCACTGAATTGTGGGAAATATACAATTTTTACCTCGTTCAGTCATACTTATCATGCAAAAATCTAATGTAAACTTTCAATTAAACTCAGTGAGCTAAGTGATCAGGGTGTTAACGAGAAGGCGTCAGTGCAATGATCAAACCAGTATAGAAACTGAGAGAGTATTAGTATATCTGTAGTGTTCACTCGTCAACCGCAGTATGCAGATAATGAGTAGATTAACTGCTGGAGGCAACTTCTGACTGGACACATGACTAGCAACAATTAACTGATAGGCGTGTTAATAATTATAATTTCAATTTCAGTACAGTCAGCACAAGTGAGTGAATTAGTTTTTGGAAGACCAGGGCCAAGACGATAATTCCGAATCCAGCAACCAGTTTGGTAACCACGACAATTCTTGAAGTAGTACACAAAAATTAGCCTAAATGAGGACTGGGTCCTGTATTTGCATTAGTACCAACTCGATGCTTAGGCGGCAACTAACAAGATATCATTGATTGCAGTGGCTATGCAGTATTCATGAACCAAACTACTAAGGTGGCACACACATTTTAGCCAAGGGTGGGGAATATTCAGGGATGTCAAGGTATAGATATAGTGGTGGTAAATACATGCAGTATATAAAACAAAACGTGATAACAAAGTTAAAGGTACATAATAAACTTGGTAGGATGAAACTCCCATTGGGGACAAATTCATTAGCTTGCAACAAGTGTAATCTTCTTCAACTCAAATTTTGCTTGCTCTACAACAGTTTTAAATTGCCTGCTGTAATATGCTGTGTGAGCTATATGTTTGTTTTAGTCTGGTGGATTTTTAGCTGATTGCCTGAGTATTCCTGGATACTAAAACTCGCAAGATTCATTTGATTCTGTACTGTGTTTGTACAAGCAGTATTAGGACAGCTTTCGGACTGGATTCTTTCATAAGCTACATGCCTGTTACGACGATTCTTTCATTGCCGACAAGAAAGTAAAAGATCTGGGCTCTAAACGTTTTCATGATCATCAGCTAAATGAATTATTAATACGTTCTGATGAAACTCATGTCAATTATTAATTTGTGGTTAATGTAATAATACACCATGTCTCAAGTTTTGAAACAGAAATGACTTGAGTATGATTTCCGTAAAGCAGAATGTGAACCTGACATAAATTCATGTATAGCATGTAGTCTAGTTGACCATGTAGTGTAGTATACTTATTGATTGTTTTGTCTATTGGCGACAGTAGTTTGTGTCTTGATTGTGTATTTTTTCCTTTTATTAAATAATCCACACTTGCATATACAAATTAAAAAAACCGAATTATATTGCTGTATTTTACGGGTTTTTAATGTATTATGAATTAATTATTCATTGCATATTATTCAGGTGATATGAACAGATGGCCCAGTGACGTTGATTATAAGTTTAACTAAGACACATGTCAACGGAGCGATAAGTAATGTTGTAGATTTTGAGTCAGTTGGCACAGTAGCCATCACACCATACACATTTCAGATATTTTGCCCTGAGAAGAAAACCTAGAAACCCATAATCAATTGCCATTATAACACTCCTCTCTTCCATAAGACACACAGTTTGCCAATACTGTTGTCAAAGAAAAATAGGGCAACCATGTATAACCACATATTTTGTATTTGTACTTACTTTCAACAAAATCAGTGTCCAAGAAAAAGTTGAATACACAAGAGATTAACACCAGCATGGCCGCTAGTCGGCCATTTTGAATCAAACCATAACACAAACTGAAGTTTGAATGAAATCGACTCAGGTATACAACAGAAAAAAGTTGATAACATGTTTGAATTGGGTGATTTTGAACACAAACACTTAGTGACCATTTCTGTAAATGATAAAACAAAAAGGGATACATCATAAATCAATATCACCAACTTATGCAAGCATGCATGTTGTTATTTAACAATTCTCGAGATTTATTTGATTAATACTACTTCGTTTATTGTTGTTTTCTCAGACAGCAGGGGCGTTGAATACACTTCATAAATAATTGTCATCTAAATAATAGATGATTGACTTCAATACTTCAATATAATTATGGTCACATTCATAAAATAAATATAATTATCATCTTTTATAATCTAGTATACCAAGTGGATTTCAAAATGGAATAAATCACAACATGACCTATGGTTTATGCAAATAATACGGACACCCCACTTTAATTGTGTCTGCATGCAGAACTCAGACAGATTTGATGACAATCAGATAATTACTGTCAATCAGAATCACGTCCAAACTAATTAACCGTTATGACAAATGTACAGTACACTTTCAATTGCTTATATATGTTCTAAATTTATAATATTCTTTTGTTGTTTAATATGTTGCTTGTTTATATTAGTTAGGTTTCTGCTTATTTTTGAGCTGTTGTTTGGCGCAAAATATTTGTAGCAACAACGTTAGTGTTAATGCCTTATATCATTTGTATTTAATCTATATAACAAATGACCTCACAAAGGAGGAAACTAAATCACGTCAAATGTCAAACTGTAAATATACACGACATATGGATTATTATCATACATCTGTCACCGTAACGCCACAAGTTACAGCTTGTTGTTATTTTACGGTATTTTATAAGGTATTTTCATCCTAGCATAATAGAAAATGCGAATTCCTAATATGAATGACTACGCGCGTCAGCGTCCTTTAATGAGAAAAACAAACATGGCTACCACCAGGGTTTGACCGGATTCTGTTTTAAACATTTTATATTTCGGCATTCCAATGATGTATAATAATGAGGTTATTACGAGAATACCTCTAAGTATACACTCAAACAGTACGCCGTCGCATCGACGTCTGCTGTGCGTCGGTCGATACTCCCACTGTGTATAATGATTATACACACTTATATCACTTGAATGCAATATTTTTTTGTTATAATAACACAAACGCTAATTTGGTGAATTCACTTATTACTTTTAAAAACACCCAAAACTATATATAATCATATACTTTTTAAAACTGACCTCTCCCAATAATAGTCTTATCTTAATCGTCTAACTATTTAAATAATTGATATTTTATATTATATGTAACAATGTATCTGTTATGTAGAAGGACCTAGTCTAGTTAAACACAAGCACTAAAGTTGCACGCGCTAGTGAATGTGTATAGGGCTAGTGGCCAGTACCAATTGAGTCTGTCCCACCCACCAAAAGTACAAGTACTTTCTACACGGGTTTTGTTCTCTGTACATATAATTGTTAGAATGCGAATCTATGATCACTTCATTTGTCCTTACATATCAGTTGATATGAACGCGGAAAATGACTAATCTTTAACTGGAGATAAATTATTTACATACTAAAACTATTTATAGTTAATATATATTGGTCGACAAAATACATGTGCTAGCACGATTTACTATGTGAATCGCTACTCTAAAAATAAATATATCATGCTAAAATATGTTTTAAAATGATATATTTTGATTTGAACACCACAATGTACCTAATAATAACGCTTGATAGATATAACTTGATCGGTTTTGGCGAGGTGTGCTTCAACGATGAACTTCCCCAAAGTGAAAAATGGGTTGATGGGAAATATGCAAATGTGTGCTGTACAGAATTTTAGTTCTGATTCAGATTAAACTAGGATTGTTAGAAAACAGTATTCTGTTGGCTTTGATTATCCACGCTACTGACTGAGCTTACTAGATGAGTAGTGTTCGAATGTAATAACTGGCTCGGGTCACGCATGCAAGTATCAACAATGTTTTGCCGGACAATATGTAAATTTGAGCAGCGGCTGGTATTAAAATGAATCAGGGATTTATCACCTAGTGTACTATATGTCTATTTCAGTAAAACACCAATAAGCATCAGAAATAAATCTGCTTATAACGTATAACAGCGTTGTGTGTTGTATCATATTAGTGATTGTTATTCTAAAAATTTTAAGATGTGCTAGAACATTCCCGGTGTATGTGGTTCTTCATGTGATATTATTTCGCTTAATGAATTATGAGAAGCATACACATTTACCTCGTTCAGTCATACCTTACTCAAATATATTGTTAGATTTGTTTTAGGCTTAGTGAGTAAATCGTCTGATTTAGGCCCGAGTTCAGCATTGTAGTACCAGGTGCAAATTAAAAGAGGTCAATTTAGGAGTCTAGCGATCAAATCCCCAGTTAATTTGTTTTCACATAAGCTAAACCTTGTCCTAAAAGATTTTTTGAAGGACATATTTCGAAATCAAGATATTGATTACTGATGATTAACAGATCAATTCCAACCCTGCTTCGACAGAACTGTATCTTCTTAGTGTTTTAGGCACTTGGATTTCCACATGGCTGAGAACGAAATTCAGTGTTGGTGTGTTCATCCTTTTAAATTGCCAAACATTTTTAGACCGTTTTATCTTTTATTTATGTTTTAGAGTCTACTTAGAATCAATCGATATGTGTAAAAGGCGTTTCTTAGCAAGTACTGGTTTCATATTGCTCCTGTAAATTGTTTTTTCACAACTGTATCTTCTACTTCACTATCAAAATAAGGTGCATTGGTTTCAAAACCACCAGGAAGGTTAACCCATGGCAAGGAGATTTGCAATTATGTAGAAAATGTGAAGAAAAGAAGTTCCGAACGCCAGCACCGAATACACCAACAACGACAACAGCGCAAACAATAGTAAACAACATTGCGAGTATGCAAATCTTTTCACCTTGTCGGCAAAGTCAAACACAGCCATCACAGTTACTGAGCGCTTTATATGCAATACTGAAAGATACGGATAGGGAGCAAATTGCGTTGTCTGTATTCCGGAAAATGGATCCGATCATAACACCGGCCGACAATGACGTCACACATCGCATTGGTAAAGAAATCCCCTCAAACAATCAACCTACGCGTCCAAGATCAGTTATTGTACGCTATGCAGCCAAGATATGACGGAATGTTATTTATGAAAATCACCGCAAACTACGAGACATTACAACAAAAGATATCGGATACCGTCGCTCAAACTACATATTTGTGAATAAACCTTAACACAATCGTCACGTCAGATGTTTTCAAGGGTCAATCGTGCAAGAAAGGAAGCACACTATCAGTATCTCTGGAATTATAATGGTCGCATATATGTAAAAATAGATAACACTGCAATGTCCATCATAATCCACACTGAGCGTGATATCGATACAATTCATTGATTGAACATTTTATGAAATAACTCAAGGATCGTGAACTGTGGACCGATTGAGCTTTACTTTTGTGATCAGTCGATCACCTGATCACTCAGCTGTAAGAGTCATTTAAAATATATTCAAATTGGCGGCAATTTAATGTTTGGCAATGTTTTAAAATTCTACATTCTTCGGGAGCCATTACTACATTCAAACGGCTTTTTACGAGGTATTTATCCACTTTTCCGAACTTTTAACTATAGGTCCTTATAATGTAACAACATAGGTAACATTTCAATGTAAATCTGACAACTTTGCATTAGGTTTTCACAAGTTTGTAAACATTTTTTTTTATAATTTTACGCTTGGGTAGTGGTTAAATTTAATTGAAATGACTTGGGGAAATGTACTCGCAAATCCACCTGACCGCGGTGGGACGTTTTCTTTGAGCCAATCAATTTATCGATAATAGTAAAAAGATTATTTACACTCGCCTTATAAATTCTACAACGATGATAAATATTTCACGGTCAGTAACTAATTTTGTCGATTTCCATTTCCGCTTAAGAAAATGCTAGAATTTATTACCGTCGCGGGAGTCCGAATCATCCATATGAAAATAAAAATCATCTTAAGCAGTAACTGTCCGGGTCCAGGAACAGCTGCTTCATGAAGAAACGGGAAATTAGATAAAATGTTCTGAACGGTAGATTTATTCTTTGATGAGATTGGTGGCCTGTATATAAAAAAAGTCTATGCTCTCCTCGGGATATGCTTTCCTGATCGACCGCACAGCACATTATGGCATCACGTCCAAGTTTGCTGTTAACCCAACATATGAATTGAGTATAGGACGTTCATCAGTAAGTTCTTGAAAAAAACCCATATGAATGTAAAATTCGAGCAGTTGTCACAGTAAATCATGCGAATAATTACGTTATGTTGCGTCAACTAACCTGTTCAGTATAGATAACGTACCTTTTCAGAACGTACTGTTCAGTATAGGCTCTGTAAGTGGGCCTCTTGTTATGTCATATAATGTAATCAACACAAATCTCAGTACAGCTTGATATGTTCAATCTTGTTTAGTTATACATCTATAATTATATTTCGCTTGTAGTTATAAAGATTACATAGCACTGTATACTGTACACCTCTTCTCGCTATTCGCTATTAATAATACAATGTTTTTACGAAAAAAATACACAAAGTACTTCATACTAACTGATTCATTTCACACATCGCAACAATGACAATTGTTTTTCTTCCTGGGCGTCCATTCTTAGGTCGGCTGAATTACATGGATCTAGTAAAAAAAACTTTATACGTTCACTACTTCATGTAATTATGGTTTGAAATGACCTCTACATACCTACGAAAATAGAATGGGTACTTACGACATATTTATTCACTTTTGAGAACTTTTAACGATGGATCTCGCCATCATGCGGCGACTGCAAAAACTAGTTGTTCATTGAAAATTCATACAAATTTTAAACCGTTTCATAAACTTCAAAAACCTAAATAATCAACACGACTTTCTTCTATAAATGTTTGACATCACAGCAATAAAGAATAGACAAAACATTGTTTCACGCATTTTTCTTGTGTGTGCGAAACCAAAAAAATATAAATTTTTTCACCTGGTTCGCTCAAATTGTCTCTCATGCAAGTACTATCCATTGTCGATCGATCTTAACTTTTGTTAGAGATCGATTACCTGACCACTCAGCTATGAAATTCATCCAAACTAGGGGCCATTTAATGTTTAGAAATGATTAAAAATTTCTATCGTTTCCACTTGTGTCTGTCGTTAGTTGACCTATGACCTCTACATACGTACGACAATATAACGGCTATTTATATATTTATATGTGTAAAACAATTCGGTCCCATACAAATTGTCATAGTATTGGTGTTACTTTGGTCGGGATTATTGGCTCTTTCTGCTGCTAATTGTGAAACTACTGGATTTTGCTCTCAATTAGGTTACATTTCTATGGAAATCTGCCAACTTTGCAATCACTTTTCACAATTCTTTAAGCTGTTTGTTTATCATTTTACGCTTTGATAGTGGTACTATTTGCAAATATAATGATTTGATTTTAACATTTTTACTTATTTTTGTTATTCAACTGCGGAGTCGATATGACAATGACTTAGGTCTAATATATTAGCAAACCCACCAACTTTTCACTTGCTTTTATATGTTTTAGGCTGTTTTTGAACATGTTACGGTCAGCTCATATGACAGTCAGCAACTCTGGGGAGGGAGGCTTTCACTTGGATTTTATTCATTTTTTTCTACTTTATAACTGCACGGTGCAGTTCAAACATACACGCAACTCCGTCAACTTTGCAATCACACTTTGCACGCCGTTTTTAAACAGCTTAAATTCATTATGTGCCGACCGCAAAATCTAGTTGTTTATTGAAAATACTTGCAAATTTTAAAAACGTTCTATTAACTTAAAAACTCAAAATAATCGCATGACTTTCTCCTATAAATGTTTAACATAACATAACAGTAATAAAGAATACACAACAAACTTTTCCAACACTTTTACTTATTTTTTCCCAAATTTAAATGCGGAGGTCGATATGATAAAGACTGGAGTCAAATATATTAGCAAACTCACCAACATTTCAATTGCTTTTAATATGTTTTTTCCGAACATAATACGGTGAACACATATGGCACACTACTAATATACGGGGCTTTTAATTGAATTTTGTCAATGTTTTCTACTTTATAACTTCACACTGAGATATGACATCAATTTAGTACAATCATACACGCAAATCTACTAACTTTGCACTCGCTTTGCATGCCACTTTAACAGCTTACATCCATTAAGTGACGACCGCAAAAAACAGTTGCTCATTGAAAATACGTGCAAATTGTATAAACTTAACAAATCAAGAAAATCATCTCGACTTTCTACTATAAATCTGCTTTATTACAATAATGAAAAATACACAGAAATTGCTTTATGTCTTTCCCATGTGTGTGACGAAAGCAAAAAAAGAATTTCACCAGCTAGTTTGCTCAGGCATTCTCCCATGCAAGTACTTGCTGCACCCAATTGATCTTCAGTTTTGTGATGCGTCGGCTGTAAGGGTCATTTGTATTTTATCCTAATTGGCGGCCATTTAATGTTGGAAATGTTTCAAAATTATTTCCTTTCTCACTTGTGTCTTTTATAAGTTGACCTATTATCTCTACATGCTCCAGGAGGCAATACGATAATAAACGGCCATTTACGACATATTTATTCACTTTTTCGATTATTGAACGATGGGTTTCGATAATATAACAATATAGGTCACATTTCCATGTAAATCTGCCAACTTTTTGATCACTTTTCACAACTTTGTAAGCAGTTTGTTTATCATTTTACGCTTTGACAGTGGTATCTTCTAATATAAATTACAGTAACAAAGAATACCCCAGTAATTGTTTCGTTTCTTTTCCATGTGTGTGACGAAACTCCCCCAAACAATATTTCACAAGCTCGTTTGTTTAGGTTTGCTCCCACGCAAGTACTAGCCACGCTAGTTTGATCTTAACCTCATGATGATTTGATCACCTGACGACTCAGCTATGAGAGACATTTGAATTTATCAGAACTGACGGCCATTTGATGTTTGAAAATTTTTCAAAATTGCACTTGTTTGCACTTGCGGCTTTCGTGAGTTGACCAATGCCCTCTACATGCTTCAAAAGGTAAAACGACAAAACAAGATCCATTTAAGACATTTTTTTTTTTTGAACTGTTAACGATGGGTCACGTCAATATAGAAACATAGGTCACATTTTCATGCAAATCTGCCAACTTTGCAATCACTATTCAGAACATTAGTACAGTATACAGTTTGTTAATCAGTTTACGCCTCGATAATGATAAATTAACAGCTGGGTCGTTATGACAATGGCCAAGTCATATGTATGAGCAGATCCACCAACTTTTCAATTGCTTTTCATATCTTTTTACGTTGTTTTTGAACATGTTACGTTCAGCTCTTATGACGTTCTGCTATTAGGGGTGATTTCACTTGGATTTGTTGATTTTTTCTTACTGCCTTAAAATTGCACGGTGCAATATAAGAACAACTTTGCAATCGCTTTGCACAAATTGCAGGCCGTTTTAACAGCTCAGGGCAATAATGTGCAGACTGCAAAAAACTAGTTGAATTGGAAATTATCTTTACTCATGCGGAGTCTAAATGCCATTTGTCTGTACGATCAAATGATGACTTTAGTTTAACATTCCCATATCCATTCCGGACATTAAGTTCACTGAACATCTTAGCACCAGCGATTAGTGATGTGGGGGTAGTGTTCCCGCTTTATTGCAATGTTCAAGTATTTTGGATCCAAACATAGTCGTAATCTGCCTTTTCTTTGTATCGAAAGACGAGTGAGTTAACCCAATCAGTAGGTTGGTATTTTAGGTAAGTGATGTGGTAGGTATAAATTTCAAAACATCCGAGTACATCATCAAAGCAGTCCTGATACATCTGCAGTAGATGTTCCTTGTCTCGTATCGGTGGGCGGTCTTGCACTGGTGTGTTGCTATCAATGTTTGGCGGGCAGTGTGTTTTGTTGAGTTTGTTGTTTGTGGGACTTCGTTCTATAGCACAATGTAATGAAATTAGGTTAAGTGCATTGGACTATTTTAGGCCTGGGATGGCAGGATCCTTTTCATCTGATAGAAACTACAGGTAATTTTCCTTCCTTAGGTATTGACAAGGGATTGTTACTGTTCCCAACTGTTGGGTTTGCGACTCTCCATATGCTGTTAGAATCATGCTTGCTCCTTGCAATGTGTTTAGTTTTGAGTTTTATACGAAATAGACGTAATAGGAGTACGTTGCTCGCGGCACCCGTATCAGCCTAGCATTTTAGGTTTATTTTCTGTGTCAGTTCAGCATGTTCAATTTTCAGTGTGTACTTGTTATCTGTAGTTATAGTTCCTATTGTCTGGGGTTGTTCTTCTGTCACCTCATTTGTGTTGTACCTCATATCATGTATCTGCTGTCTATTACAGCGTTGTGTTGGTGGACAATGTTATATTTTCTTGGATAATTTGCATACTGATTGCCAGTGGTTTATTTTTCTACCCTACGACACTGAGATTCATACGCAGGTCAATTTTTCCGTGTAGAAATATCATGCATTTTCCCACAATTGTCACATATTTTTGTCTGTTGTTGTGGCTTGTAGGTCTGTGGCATGCTATACTTTTTGATTGTATTCACAGATTTCCAGGTTACTTGCAAGCGATATCACGTGTTTGTTGTCCCAAACTGTGGGCTACATTTATGGTATCTTGGGGTGCAAGCTTCTTATCACGCCCAATCTATTTCTTCAACATCTAGGTGACAAGAACCTAATATTAGTTGATCCACTAACCAGTCTTTCATTTCTTTGTCAAATCCGAACTTGCGTTTGGCAGCAACACTCTTAAATTTTGACATAAAGTTGTCCACCATTTCGTTTGGTTCTTGTGTCATGTCCTGTAACTGGTACCTTTGTACGCGGTGATTGGGCTTGGAGTTTAAGGTGCTGCACAATTTTTTAAAATTTTGTTAGTCTTCTTCCGGTCATCTGCATCACTAAAATTCCAGATGTTGTACATAACAAGCCCTTTCTCTTCTGTCCATAACAACTAGGCCTTTCTTCGTCGGTGGCATCCTTCAATGCACTTTTGAATTTGCATTTTTGTTGGAGTTGAACAAAGGCTATCACTACATATCGGGTGTTTCCCAGTCCATCTGAGGGACTCGCAACCAGTTATTTCGTGTAGGCAGCCATGATGAGAAGAGCTATGCATCGTAGGTATATTTTCAAACTTGGGAGACAATGGAGAAATTAGATTGTTTTAAGTTAGCTACGATTTTGTTGTCGTCTGTCATTTAACTTGTGCGTATAACAATGTGTATGTTATGTTGCAAATAACCTATTTAAAACTGCTTTGCTAGGTGCAAATGATTTGCAAGGTTTGATTAAGCATAATTCAGCTTATATTTTGATCAACTCGTACAGTATATATGTGTTCTCATTTCCTATATTTATTCTATTTTGTATAATTATTATTGTCTGTGCATAGATATATCACTGTTATGAGTTATGATATATCACTGTTATGATTTATTTTGTCCAAACAAAGCAAAACAGATGAAATACCTTATCCCGTTTTCAGCGTGCCCAGGTAGTTAAAGGAATGAACAGGTGTAACACGTTTCATAACGCCTTAGTTATACGTTCAATAGCAAGGTTTGGAATCAGATCCTGATGAAGAACATCCTGATGGATTTAAGCGGTAAATAGAACCAATAAAGTCAATCATAAGCATATCACTCGTTGGATGCTGAGATTCCTAAATATATTTAAGTCAGCAAATGATAAGAAAAGCATTTGCCGGGGTACCAATTATACAAGGCTCATATAAATCTAATAATCCTTTTGCGTCATAATAACTTGTTAGCATGGCTGTCATGCATGTGTGTCAATTATTTGTTCTCAATCAAAAGGTAATGTTTAACTTAATGTTCGAATTGTACGATTTATATTCAGCAGATGAACTTATTAATAAGACACTGATTTCCAAATGGGCTCAGTCATAGGGTTAAAATAAATTTTTACTGGTGTTTTGAACAATTACATACGTTGACTCCCTACACCATAGAATAAGTTCTAGAAAACCCGCCTTGAAAAACATATGTAAGAATTTAAAAAACTTACACATTATCATTTTCCAATTTTCCAATCCCCAATTGTCCACCTTATAGTGATCGTTTCTCTATTATTATTATTAATTGTTACTTGAGAGAGCAAATACAGTTTTCAATGTAAACTTAGATTATGCGTACATAATGTGCGTCTTTTATTATTGAGTGCAAACTACACATATTCAATACATTTACCCTAACAAAAATCAATGTAATACGCATAAAAAATGCAAGATTTAAACTTAAGTCATAAATTCAATAAATCTTACTAAACCATATACGTAGGCGATCAAAACAGATTATTTCTACCTTACTGTAACAAAGTTATAAATTACTGAGGATTTGTATCTTACTGTTAAGAAGTTATACATTACTGTGGATTTGTATATTACTGTTAAGAAGTTATAAATTACTGAGGATTTGTATCTTACTGTTAAAAAGTTATAAATTACTGAGGATTTGTATCTTACTGTTAAAAAGTTATAAATTACTGAGGATTTGTATCTTACTGTTAAGAAGTTGCAAATTACTGTGGATTTGTATCTTACTGTTAAGAAGTTATAAATTACTGTGGATTTGTATCTTACTGTTAAAAAGTTATACATTACAGTGGATTTGTATGTTACTGTTAAAAAGTTATACATTACTGAGGATTTGTATCTTACTGTTAAGAAGTTACAAATTACTGTGGATTTGTATCTTACTGTTAAGAAGTTATAAATTACTGTGGATTTGTATCTTACTGTTAAAAAGTTATACATTACAGTGGATTTGTATCTTACTGTTAAAAAGTTATACATTACTGAGGATTTGTATCTTACTGTTAAGAAGTTACACATTACTGTGGATTTGTATCTTACTGTTAAAAAGTTATAAATTACAGTGGATTTGTATCTTACTGTTAAAAAGTTATACATTACTGAGGATTTGTATCTTACTGTTAAGAAGTTACAAATTACTGTGGATTTGTATCTTACTGTTAAGAAGTTATAAATTACTGAGGAAATGTATCTTACTGTTAAGAACTTATACATTACTGAGGATTTGTATCTTACTGTTAAAAAGTTATAAATTACTGAGGATTTGTATCTTACTGTTAAGAAGTTATAAATTACTGTGGATTTGTATCTTACTGTTAAAAAGTTATACATTACAGTGGATTTGTATGTTACTGTTAAAAAGTTATACATTACTGAGGATTTGTATCTTACTGTTAAGAAGTTACAAATTACTGTGGATTTGTATCTTACTGTTAAGAAGTTATAAATTACTGTGGATTTGTATCTTACTGTTAAAAAGTTATATATTACAGTGGATTTGTATCTTACTGTTAAAGAGTTATACATTACTGAGGATTTGTATCTTACTGTTAAGAAGTTACACATTACTGTGGATTTGTATCTTACTGTTAAAAAGTTATAAATTACAGTGGATTTGTATCTTACTGTTAAAAAGTTATACATTACTGAGGATTTGTATCTTACTGTTAAGAAGTTACAAATTACTGTGGATTTGTATCTTACTGTTAAGAAGTTATAAATTACTGAGGAAATGTATCTTACTGTTAAGAACTTATACATTACTGAGGATTTGTATCTTACTGTTAAAAAGTTATAAATTACTGAGGATTTGTATCTTACTGTTAAGAAGTTATAAATTACTGAGGAAATGTATCTTACTGTTAAGAACTTATACATTACTGAGGATTTGTATCTTACTGTTAAGAAGTTATAAATTACTGAGGATTTGTATCTTACTGTTAAGAAGTTATAAATTACTGAGGAAATGTATCTTACTGTTAAGAAGTTATAAATTACAGTGGATTTGTATCTTACTGTTAAGAAGTTATAAATTACTGAGGATTTGTATCTTACTGTTAAGAAGTTACAAATTACTGAGGAAATGTATCTTACTGTTAAGAAGTTATAAATTACTGAGGATTTGTACCTTACTGTTAGAAGTTATACATTACTGAGGATTTGTATCTTACTGTTAAAAAGTTATAAATTACAGTGGATTTGTATCTTACTGTTAAAAAGTTATACATTACTGAGGATTTGTATCTTACTGTTAAGAAGTTACAAATTACTGTGGATTTGTATCTTACTGTTAAGAAGTTATAAATTACTGAGGAAATGTATCTTACTGTTAAGAACTTATACATTACTGAGGATTTGTATCTTACTGTTAAAAAGTTATAAATTACTGAGGATTTGTATCTTACTGTTAAGAAGTTATAAATTACTGAGGAAATGTATCTTACTGTTAAGAACTTATACATTACTGAGGATTTGTATCTTACTGTTAAGAAGTTATAAATTACTGAGGATTTGTATCTTACTGTTAAGAAGTTATAAATTACTGAGGAAATGTATCTTACTGTTAAGAAGTTATAAATTACAGTGGATTTGTATCTTACTGTTAAGAAGTTATAAATTACTGAGGATTTGTATCTTACTGTTAAGAAGTTACAAATTACTGAGGAAATGTATCTTACTGTTAAGAAGTTATAAATTACTGAGGATTTGTACCTTACTGTTAGAAGTTATACATTACTGAGGATTTGTATCTTACTGTTAAAAAGTTATAAATTACAGTGGATTTGTATCTTACTGTTAAAAAGTTATACATTACTGAGGATTTGTATCTTACTGTTAAGAAGTTACAAATTACTGTGGATTTGTATCTTACTGTTAAGAAGTTATAAATTACTGAGGAAATGTATCTTACTGTTAAGAACTTATACATTACTGAGTATTTGTATCTTACTGTTAAAAAGTTATAAATTACTGAGGATTTGTATCTTACTGTTAAGAAGTTATAAATTACTGTGGATTTGTATCTTACTGTTAAAAAGTTATACATTACAGTGGATTTGTATGTTACTGTTAAAAGGTTATACATTACTGAGGATTTGTATCTTACTGTTAAGAAGTTACAAATTACTGTGGATTTGTATCTTACTGTTAAGAAGTTATAAATTACTGTGGATTTGTATCTTACTGTTAAAAAGTTATACATTACAGTGGATTTGTATCTTACTGTTAAAAAGTTATACATTACTGAGGATTTTTATCTTACTGCTAAGAAGTTACACATTACTGTGGATTTGTATCTTACTGTTAAAAAGTTATAAATTACAGTGGATTTGTATCTTACTGTTAAAAAGTTATACATTACTGAGGATTTGTATCTTACTGTTAAGAAGTTACAAATTACTGTGGATTTGTATCTTACTGTTAAGAAGTTATAAATTACTGAGGAAATGTATCTTACTGTTAAGAACTTATACATTACTGAGGATTTGTATCTTACTGTTAAAAAGTTATAAATTACTGAGGATTTGTATCTTACTGTTAAGAAGTTATAAATTACTGAGGAAATGTATCTTACTGTTAAGAACTTATACATTACTGAGGATTTGTATCTTACTGTTAAGAAGTTATAAATTACTGAGGATTTGTATCTTACTGTTAAGAAGTTATAAATTACTGAGGAAATGTATCTTACTGTTAAGAAGTTATAAATTACAGTGGATTTGTATCTTACTGTTAAGAAGTTATAAATTACTGAGGATTTGTATCGTACTGTTAAGAAGTTACAAATTACTGAGGAAATGTATCTTACTGTTAAGAAGTTATAAATTACTGAGGATTTGTACCTTACTGTGAAGAAGTTATACATTACTGAGGATTTGTATCTTACTGTTAAGAAGTTATAAATTACTGAGGATTTGTACCTTATTGTTAAGAAGTTATAAATTACTGAGGATTTGTATCTTACTGTTAAGAAGTTATACATTACTGAGGATTTGTATCTTACTGTTAAGAAGTTATAAATTACTGAGGATTTGTACCTTACTGTTAAGACGTTATAAATTACTGAGGATTTGTACCTTACTGTTAAGAAGTTATAAATTACTGAGGAAATGTGTCTTACTGTTAAGAAGTTATAAATTACTGAGGATTTGTACCTTACTGTTAAGAAGTTATAAATTACTGAGGAAATGTATCTTACTGTTAAGAAGTTATAAATTACTGAGGATTTGTACCTTACTGTTAAGAAGTTATAAATTACTGAGGATTTGTATCTTACTGTTAAGAAGTTATAAATTACTGAGGATTTGTATCTTACTGTTAAGAAGTTACACATTACTGTGGATTTGTATCTTACTGTTAAGAAGTTATAAATTACTGAGGATTTGTATCTTACTGTTAAGAAGTTACACATTACTGTGGATTTGTATCTTACTGTTAAGAAGTTATAAATTACTGAGGATTTGTATCTTACTGTTAAGAAGTTACACATTACTGTGGATTTGTATCTTACTGTTAAGAAGTTATAAATTACTGAGGATTTGTATCTTACTGTTAAGAAGTTACACATTACTGTGGATTTGTATCTTACTGTTAAGAAGTTATAAATTACTGAGGATTTGTATCTTACTGTTAAGAAGTTATACATTACTGAGGATTTGTATCTTACTGTTAAGAAGTTACACATTACTGTGGATTTGTATCTTACTGTTAAGAAGTTACAAATTACTGTGGATTTGTATCTTACTGTTAAGAAGTTATTAATTACTGAGGATTTGTATCTTACTGTTAAGAAGTTATAAATTACTGAGGATTTGTATCTTACTGTTAAGAAGTTATACATTACTGAGGATTTGTATCTTACTGTTAAGAAGTTATAAATTACTGAGGAAATGTATCTTACTGTTAAGAAGTTATAAATTACTGAGGATTTGTATCTTACTGTTAAGAAGTTATAAATTACTGAGGATATGTATCTTACTGTTAAGAAGTTATAAATTACTGAGAATTTGTATCTTACTGTTAAGAAGTTACACATTACTGTGGATTTGTATCTTACTGTTAAGAAGTTATACATTACTGAGGATTTGTATCTTACTGTTAAGAAGTTATACATTACTGAGGATTTGTATCTTACTGTTAAGAAGTTATAAATTACAGTGGATTTGTATCTTACTGTTAAGAAGTTACACATTACTGTGGATTTGTATCTTACTGTTAAGAAGTTATAAATTACTGAGGATTTGTATCTTACTGTTAAGAAGTTACAAATTACTGTAGATTTGTAGCTTACTGTTAAGAAGTTATAAATTACAGTGGATTTGTATCTTACTGTTAAGAAGTTATACCTTACAGAGGATATGTGTCTTATTGTTAAAAAGTTATAAATTATTGAGGATTTGTATCTTAATGTTAAAAAGTTATAAATTACTGTGAGGATTTGTACCTCATTAGAGAAATATATTGAATTTGTCACTAATCTGGCATCAATTGAAATACATTTATGCATGCATGGTGACTGTTTTGCATGGATGAATTGATAGATGACTCTTGATACCTGATAATTCTATAGTACAAGCAGTTTTTATAGCGTGCGAATCGGTTTCACGTTATCCGGGTCACGTGCTGCTATATATTCAGGTCTTCTTACCCACGGAGCACTGAATGGCTTCTCAAGTTTGTTTTGTGAGCCGTTATACACAGGCAACATATTTATCCGATCCCAGGCAGATAAGTTGGAATGATTACCATGCAGCAGATTGATGTCAAGAAATGCAACTGTTCCAACATCACCTAAGCAATATTGAATACCATGTTGATTAGCCAAGTCAGTAACAATAACTTGATCTGTTGCGCCAGCTTCAATTTTATACTTTGAAGACTTCATAAGTTGGTTATGTGGTGTTTCAGTCGCACCACTAACAAATAACTTGTGCGTTCCTGGAATAACCATTAGTGCACCTCGTTCAGGAGTATTGTGTGATAACATGATTACACAAAATACAGCTCTCATTCTCGGCATACCATCTTCTGCATGAAAAATCTCAAAATCACTATGCCAGCTATGACCTGTTCCACTAAAAGCAGTGTGAAAATTGATCAAATCTTGGTGAATATATACACTATCAGCTAATAGCTGTTGAACACGCGATATGATCTTTTTGTTTTTCAAAATATCTTCCACTTCTGATACTTTTCTGTGTAACCCAAACACACTTCGTAATTTGTTTGTTCTGGGCTCAGTTGTGTATGGGCACTTATCGGTGAGTGTCGGGTCTTCTCCAATGTCAATACTAGTTTCAATATCATATTTGTATTTTGATACTGCCTTGATAACTGGTTTCAACTCATCCTCAGTGAATACATTGTGTATTACAACGAACCCTTTCTCTTCATACTCACAGAGCTGTTTGGTGGACAGCGGGCCTGTTGGAGTAACACCATTCATCTTCCAAATCACAGGATCCGCCCGTGGGTATATTCTGTTGATGTCCTTGCGTGTAGGATATAAATCTGCTGTTGAAGAGGATGATACTCTTCTAGACACATCCGCAAAAATATTCCTACTTCTGTTAGTTGAAAGCCAGGAAGACTGCAAAGCCACTCTCCGTACAAGTTGTTGCATAGTACCACATAATTGAGAGTATTGCATTTTTTCAAAGATGATCTGAAAATAAAGAAAAAAATATATCTAATATATTTTCAGTATATTATGTAGCAGCTGTTTAAGTGTTTGTAATTCTGTATTTGGTGAACACTTCCTGCAACGTGAAATCAGTAAAACTACAATACAGTAGCATGGTTCTGTGTTGAACATTTCAAGTTGTACATATTTGGATACAAAATGTAATTAAATTGTCATGACATCGACAACTAATGAAAATGAGGTCTTAGATTGATACAATGGAAATAATTTGCAATTTAGGTGACCATGCAAAATATTCCCATATTTAATTTGATTGTCGATTTGGCCAATTTGCTGAAAAACTAGTAGTATATATTCACGATATTCAATTGGTTTATTTTTGTCGGCGGCGCTGGAAAGTATATTTGTTAGAATGTAACACATGACAGAAAATAATAGCTGCTTGAATTCAAAATTTCAATTATGCGAATAACATGCATTATGATCACATTAGGTAGATATTGGTCATGTCAATTAAATATGATTGTCACACTGGTATGCCAAGCTGATTGAAAAAAACAACCAGTCACCTGAAATGGAGTTTGATATGCATTTCCGTTTATGCAAAGGACAAGGATAATCCATAAGCAAAGGTCAGACTGATCCCACATACTGGGCACTCCCATTGTACCCGGCCTACAAACTAAGTTCATTGTGTTTATTTGCACCTCTATGGTATAAGATACAATAATTTGTTGGTGTGCTCGAAAACAGTTATTGCGGTGACTTTCAAATCCAAGATGGCGACCAAGCTTGTACAACCTTATATAGCTGGTTCCATTTGTGATAGAATATTTGTGAAAATGGCTGAATATATGTTTTTGTGAACGAAAAAGTTCACGAACTAACATTCCATGATGATAAAAGTATTGTTTCTTATCAAACTGTAAGATATTCACCAACATTTGTTGCAAACCACGTTTTATGTATATAACTGATGATCCATTTTGTTGTACCCGGCATGGCACCAGTAAATATCAATTCTACATTTGGTGACTTGGCAGGAACTGTGCTAAGGTTGATAATGAGACAGGTTCCCACGGGATGTACAGCATATGTACATTGGGTGACTGGCACATATCCAGAAATATCAATAAAAAATCCTGAACAAGAAAATCGAACTCAATTAGCACACAGTCCCTCATGGGCCTGTGATCAGCAGAAAGAAACGTTGTCACCGTAATTAGCAATGCGCATCAAAAAGTGGACAAACAGTTTAAAAAGGCCCTTCGAGATTAAAGGAGTCATTGGCACATTTTGGCTTGTTGTAATAGAAAAAACGAAACAAAACGGGGATAACACACATAATGAAAATGAAACTATAATCAGTGGAAATGGGTTTTATACGTCCAATTTGTACAACTGTCGGTCGAAACTTGAGTTGTATATTAACTTTTCTGTAGTGTATACTAATTTAACGACATAAAACATTTGCCGACAATAAAAATATTTATCAGTAAATGGTTCATTTCGCTGATTACAGATAATCAAAAAAAAGGGTCTTAGACATACAATATTTACAACTGTCAGTCGAAACGTGACCAGTAAATACACCTTTCATTCGTGTCGTAACTAGATAAAACATTTACCGAAAATATCGGGACTTTAATTAGTAAAAGTTTCGTTTTGCTAATTACGGATGATCAGAAATCTGTAATCAGCGAAACAAGGGTCCTCCACGTATATTATTTACAACTGTTGGACGAAACTTAACCAGTACATTAAATAATTGTCAACAAATAAAAGAGATGATTTTTAAATTAACAGTAATATTGTGACCAGCTTCGCAACGTGCAACGCTCCGAGGCGTACCAATTGGCGTATTAATCTGCATATGACGATCAGTATGGCGGACTCTCTGGTTCAACCATGGAAGGTCCTACCGGTAACGTTAGTACCTTCCATGGTTCAACCAAGATCAAAAGATGGGGCTGCCCTCTTTTACGGACCTTCCTTCCAGTGTCATCACCTTTATTTTTGATAATTGTTCCATGTTGTTGTATAAACTGGACTAGTAAACAGTTTACATAATAACACACATGTAGAACATTTGTTTCACTGATTACAGATTTCCGATTATCTGTAATTAGCGAAACAAATGATTTACTGAATAAAATATTGTTATTTTCGTCAAATGTTTTATGTCCTTATATACACTACTGAAAGGTAGTCAGGTTAAGTTCTGTCCGACAGTTTGTACGTGTACGTGTAAGAACCTTGTTTCGCTGATTACAGATTTCCGATTATCATTTACTTGTAGTTACTCTTCAGACCGTAATATTAAAACATGTGTTTTACTTTGATATGTTAGTGTGTGTGCTCCACACACAATTATAAATATTCGTAACCAGTAATGATAGCTTTAATTGCCCATTGTATACTTTATATTGGACATTTCAAAATAAAATTCACTCAAACTTTCAATTGCAAATTGTTTTTTTCTATCTGGCAAATAAATTTGGCAGTTTATAATATACAGTATATAATACCCTATGTATAGGGTCCAAAAAAAAACTACGAAAAATATGGCCTGGCATATAGTTGTCATCGGGTTTTACGCTTGTTGGTATTATCAGCTTGTTCTTTCTGTTTTTTGGGGGGTTGGTTGGTGGTTCGTCGTCCGGGAGAAATGAGTGACGCTGTCTGGGTTGGATTTGGCGGTATGTTGCTTGACTTCTGGGAGTCGCATAGGTAATATTTGAACTGCTCAACAATTATTTACACAAGTCACTGTATGTCGTTTTCATCACTGTCATTCACTCAGTCTTTGATCCAACTCTCTCGTTTACCAGCTACCCTGTACTCTCCTCTCCTCTACTCAACTTGACTCTCATTCTCTGAATACTAACCCGTCCTAACTCGTAAAGTTGCAATCACCACTGTGATTGCTTATATAGCCAAGGGAATACTTTTATATACTTTTAAGTGTATCTCAACCTGGTGACATATAGCCAAAGGAATACTTTCATATACTTTTAAGTGTATCTCAGACTGGTGACATATAGCTAAGGGAATACTTTCATAAACTTTTAAGTGTATCTCAGACTGGTGACATATAGCCAAGGGAATACTTTCATATACTTTTAAGTGTATCTCAGACTGGTGACATAGTTATGAACTGCTCATTGCGCAAATCGTTTGTACACAATTTGGTGTATATTTGTCATTTTGAAGTGAGCAATATTATACATGTATCATTAAAACAGATCCACTATCTAATATACAACTGTTTGTCCTTGTGTGGTTGTTTGTCTAGTAAATAAACATTTTTCGCTAACATCAGGGCGGGTTCAAGATGCCCCCAGCATCACGTGCACCTGGTCTGACTCCATTATGGGGGTTTATGATTTTCCGATTACATCGATTTTGTCAGTATATTTTTTATGACTACTGATTGTTGAAGAATGGCTAATTAATACTTCTATAATTACTAAAGTTGTCAGATCCACGAGACGAACAATTCACTAAAATATGAGTGTCGACTGGGTTAGCATGGATATATTGCTATCAACTATTGATATCAAATTGGAATGCAAATATGTGGGTTTTTTAGTCAATAAAACATACGTATAGGCATTTAAACTAACATTCTAGCATATGTATTTAACCAGATGTGTACATTTACCATTCAGTAACCATATTGGACACCGTCGTGAATTTGAAGGTGACCGCAATGATTTTTGTTGAGCACACCAAAAAAATATTGTCTCTCATAAGACATAGAAACAAAATAATATAATGAACATAGTTTGTAGGGTGGGTACAACGTGACCTGAGATCCAGGCAAGCTATGGGAATCAGACCTTCGCTTACCCCTCTAATTCCGTCTGTATGTCGAACAAACTTTGCAAACTGAGTTTACAGAATCAAATTTGCAATGCTTTGAAAATCTAAGTACGGACAGTTTTGGCAATGATCAGAAAAATAATGCCAATACGAATACGGAATACAACATCTATATTCCATTTTAGCAGCTTTATCTCTCATACAGCCCCTTTCTAGTATGTATAGTTCACATTATTTTACAAGGTGCAATTAATTTTCTAGCACTTTCCATTTCTGGTCGTACATTTATTTTATATGTTTCATTTTTAGATTCGGGGCCTGCCAGTTCAAATGTTCAGTCAAAAAAAACTAGTCTATATCACCTCGTTTGGGAAGTGTAATAATGTACGGTAAATTCAATTGATTGTTTTTTTCAAAACGTTTTAATTCAGATTCATGCTTATGTTTGTCCAAGTTTCACATTTTCTCCTATTATACTTTTCTTGATATACATGTTGTTTTTCTATATTACATGTGTTGCTGCATATTTTTCACAATATTTAATGCTTTGATGATAATTAAATATATATATTGTTGCTGTAGTCTTTGAGAAGTCTTTGTTTGTGTGAATGATAACACATTCCCTGTTACTTTTGATTACATTCGCTGATTCATACTGAGCTGCCGGGAACAGAACACTTATCGGGGGTGAGGCCATCCACTATAAGTGCATTGTTAAGTAACAAATCAATATGACCACAAATTGCTGATCAATGAAGGTTAATTTACCCAAAAAATAACAAACATATGCAGTTGGGTTAGGAAATGACAAGTAGATAATTATTGCAATATAATATATAAAGAACAAAGAGAACATTATCGTTGCCTGTACATTTTTGCAATGACGTTTCTTTTTTTGGAGCAGTTGTTCCTACTGCTACTGTGAAGGCTACTGTGATATATACAGACGGTAAATTGTTGTGCATCAAGGTGTTTTGGTTAGGGAGTGGTGAATCGAGGGTACTGTATTGATTACATAGTTCATAACCATGAATATATGATGTGATACAATGTTGTGATGTTAGTTTACAAGTTGAGTGATATTTCATCGTATTGTAGTCTAAAACCAAAGAAAAGCATGATTCAAGCAGTCGTTATGACTGATCAATATGGCTGTGAAACATGGGTTTATGACAAATCATACTATTATTCAGAGGCTGTTTAGGTGTGTTATATAAGGGACGACGTCAAAAGATCGATGTCGGATAAAAAACTTATTTGCTTTAGTTTGGGGGTGGGGGGTTTTGATCTCAAAAAGTTTCTATCCTACAAAAACGATTTTAATTTTTAATGAAGTCAAAACAATCTTGCAGTATTTGTAATTCGTTTTTTTCTCTATCCAATCATGGACAGAAATAACAGAAAATGAAAAAAACCCATCCAAGACGAGAAAATGGTTTGGTCCGAGTGTAAAGCCTTGTCACACCCACCCGACAACCAACTGCTACGCCATACTACTGTCGGATTATCAATTTTAATTTAATGGTGAATGTAGTCTGACGCCATGGTCAATATTTATCAATTAAGTTTCAGTGGGGGGTAGGGGGTTTGGGAAAAAAACTAAAGGAATTCAGTTTTTTATCCTACATTGTACTTTTGACGTTGTCCCTAAGCATGGTGCTAATTATGCAAATGATATGCCGAAATAAAGAAAACTTGGCTACAATCCAAAATATACGTCTGTGAATAATTTGTTGTAAAATTTATATGCGTTGATGTTTAATATGGAAAAACGCACCTTTAATAGTATTATATATTAAACATTCCAACAACATACGCTTCCTCGGAGCTCAACAAGATATTGATAATATGGTAGGTTTTTTGGAATACAGAAAGAGTGTTTCACTGTCGACCAATAAACTACGAGTGGTTTCCTTCAGTGTTGAAGAAAGCATCATTTCAAAATTGATAGTGCAGCATAAAATTGTAGCACACGGAATCAACACCTCGGGATGAAGTAAGCAAGAGGGCGGGCCAGGCAAGCTGCATATACCAAAACGCTCTAGTGCAATTCCTGGCGATTTTATGATTACTGAGTAGCGCTTTAAAAGAGATATTGCAGTTAAAGTACTAAAAATTACTAATAAATATTCATGACATTACTAAAATAAACACTACGTCATCAGTTATGGTGCGGGCGGAAATGATCTGAATGTTTTCATTCAGCATATTTCTATCAATTTTACAGTACAAGATTGCCTAGTTTACCAAAGTATTGTGATTACTAGGAATGTTAGACCAGCTCCCATGTTTTCTGTTTTTTCTAAGTCATATTAGTTGACAAAGCTTGGTTCAAGGTTTACATTGTCACACCGGAATATAAATTTTGATTCAGATTCAATTCTACATCAGTAATCACAAGAATATGCCTTGCTTGAGTTACAGTTTCACCGAATGTATATTATGTTGTTCGAGGTGATTAACTCCTTGACCGCTCCCCTTTACAAAATTTGTTGGATTTGTTCTGAAGATATCACCAATGTTTGTCTGTATTAGTCTCTAATATTGGCCACGCAGTATGATAGTGTAATGTCAGGCAAAACGGCATCTTGTACATACAGTAAAAAGTCAATCATGTGACTGAATGGTAAAGCTTACCATGAGCTGTTGTATTAAGATCCATAACGATAGTGGTAATCACTAAATACATACTGCTCAGTGACGTACGTTTTACTGTAGCTCTGTTTAATCTGTATAACCAATGAATTATCATATGGAATATATACGGACTACGTCATAAAATATGACCTGTATGTAATTATATAACAAATGATGCAAAATGTCAAACCGTGAATATATACACTTTATATAGATTATTATCGTAATTTCAAAATTATTCACGTGTGAGTATGTAACGAATAACAACAGCATATGGCATAATAGTAAGACAATTTCTAATAAGGTAGGAGAAAGTGACAGGGATCGTCTATGGTCGTTGCGAAAGAATTATTATATAAATGCCTAACTGTGCGCTGGTATGATGATATATACCACCTCTGTATTGCGCATGCGTTACTTGTTTCATAAGGTACGATGGTATTGTGCGCATGTTTTAATGCATATCGCATTGACAATATTTTGTCTCAAAATTGTTTTATTATGTGTGTCAATCTGATATTGGAAAAGTTCAAAACATTTTCCAGAACCGAGTCTGTTACTTCAATATGACTGTCCTTCTAAAATAAAAAGTTCACACATGTAATTTACAAACAAAATCTTTTCAATATCCAGAAGGATTAAGCATTTCATCTTGAAAAGTGTATAAATCATTGGATCTAAATAGACTACCATGTAATTATAATAAGTAGTCAGCTATTTTTATTTCACTCCTTCCTATAAATCAGGCTTCCATATTACCCATACACAGTTTACATAATATAACATATTCTGTTCAACGTGATAATATACGATTCATACGTTTCTCGAAAGCATAGAACACCATAAATCATCAAATCTTAATATTAACAAAACAATTATTACATAAATTAATGAAACAAGTTAAGCAAGTTGATTCAAATAATATTACCGACGAATTAGTTTGAACAAAACGATGAACACATAATACACTGGTAAGCCAATTTGTATTATCCCGATACAAAGTTTGAAGGAAATCGCCCTGTTTATTTCCAAGAAACGGTTCCAAACATGTTTACAGACTGAAATTATGGTTTGTTAGACAAAATGGCCGCCAATAATTTGATCGAATACAAAACAACACATGGTAATATTTAATTTTGAGTATAGTACTTTTTTGCGAACTATCAACTGAGCCCGGCACTCTAAATAATAAAAAAACGGCATAGGGCATAGTCACGAATAAACAAAATGGCAGCCAGTCGGCCATTTTAGTTCGAATCTGTGCCAAATATGCACGATCAAGATGTCAAGTATGATCGGTCAAAGCATGTCAGAAAGATGGTTCTGCACGTAAGAAAGAAGGATGGACCACAAATTAATAGTTCTCGATTATTGACCTAATCGCGAACCAATTACATGATTAGCAGTACAAGAAGAACAACCAGATGGTTGTCAGTACAAAAATAAACTGTCGATACAACACATAAATTAGACACACAATAAAAATAGCATTGCTGAAAATCCATGACTTTGTCACAACGATCTTACAACTTGTGTACAATGGTTGGTATAGTAATGTCAAGTGACCGGGATGCAGTTGAAAATTGGAAGTAAAACCAGCAGAAAAAGTGTTGGTTTTATTTAAAATCTAGTCATTGAGTCATAAAGTGAATAGTGGGTAAATACTGTATTCAGAAGTGTACCAAAGATGGACATTGGATATTGTTGCTGCCTTGAGAGACAGCTATTATATTAACAAATGCCGTTTTGCTTTCTGTCTCGAAGACCACAGTGACAAGAGCTGATCATTTGCTGATCGTCACGAATCCTTTTGCATATCACACAGCAGATATCACTCAAATGCTTTCCCACTACGCTACTTTCCTGTTGAATAGGCGTAATTAGACTGAAAACCACCAATGTAAAATCAAATGTATTTTCTGTAAGAATTATAAACGTCAATAAACTTCATTGTTTTCCCATAGTACATCTCAAATGACAGACAAATATTGCCAAGCTTCTTGTTTGAAAGAATAATTATTGTTTAATATGTCTCTAATACCTTATCAGCACACTTTTCAGACTTCTTTGAGTAGTATTTTTCATTTTGTGCATTTTTATGTTTCCTAATAGACTGTTGAAGTTCCAAGATTTTGAGACAATATAGGTGTTCCCATTAAAACTCCACCATTAAATGCTCACCTGATAAATCCGACACTTGCCTGGTGTATTACCAATGGATGATGTGTATTTGTGTGTCAGTCTCTAGTTTTGAAAGTAGGAAATCGCGATAGCATAGGTAATTTTTCAAGTGTGTTTGCTTTGTAATTATTTGATATTTGTACACAGTTGTACGATCCAGTTGTGAGCAAATATGTTTTAATCTAATTCGGTATCATCTGCTCGTGAAATGACTAAATGTCGTTCCGCCACATGTAACTGCAACAAGAGTGTATTCAATGCACTTTTTAAAAATTAATATGTCAGTTGAACCTGGTATGACTTATAAATCTGGTACATTTATACTTCGCAATATATATTTCCGGGTATTTTTTTCCTGATGAAATATATCTAAAATTAAAATTTAAAAACGCTTCTTGCAGTTTTCCAAAACAGCTTCATTTAGTATTGTTATAAGTATTTAGTCTAAACTATTACTAAAACGAAATTTTTTTAAATATATAAATTGTAAGAATTTTACAATAGTTACCACGCAGACACTACATTTTAAAAACCGTTGCAATAATTGATACTAGTGGCCGACCGACAGCCATCATATTAGTACATATCAACGTGAGAATGGAATAATTTTTATTTAGAGATAATTTATTTACAATCCAACCATGATTATTCGAACACAGTGGACATATTTGTTCAGTTAAACGTAATATTAATACAAAATGAAGGACAATAGATGATACTTGAAATATTTGTTATCGAAGCATTTAAATAATACACGTGTACACTGTACTCTCCATCAATTGCGACAGTCACTGAAATTGCTGGCTTTTGTCGTTGGGTGGCATGTTCTTGGAACGAAATTTGCGGGATTCTCAATGGAGTTCAAAAATACAGTTAGTATAGTTCCGTAAATGGCGGGCCAGTGAACCACACACTCGGATAATCGGTGTTTGGATAACTGATGTTAGACTTCACATGCTAAAACTATTTATAGATAATATATAGTGGCCGATAAAAAGCGTGTGTTATCGTGCTTCACTATGTGAATCCACATTACAAAAACTAAAAACAATTACTAAAATCATATGCTGGCGCGAAATGATAAATATTTAGTAATTGATTGGTAATTTTTTTTTAAATATTATTCTCACTGTGTCTCACTGTTTTGTACACGACTAGTTGCATTTGTCTCTAAATTTAAAATATCATGTTAAAACATGTTATAAAATGTGTATGTTTTGATTTGAATGTAATAGCTTACCTTATTGTATGGTGTAGATCCTTACAATATTGAACATTTACAACTGATATTTTGTCGAGGTGTGTTCAATGACGAACTTCCCGAATATGAGCTGTGTGTAGTAGCGGGATATGGAGGCGTGTACTGCAGATGTTTATTTTTAGTTAAACACCAATAAGCGGGAATAAATCTACTTACAATATATTACACTCTTCTGTCTGGTATCACATTTGTTATTTTATTGAAATTATTGTAAGTTATATCACGGTTTAAGATGATTTTTGGTGTTAGTGGTTCTCTATTACATAACATTATTCTGCTCACTGAATTGTGAAAAGCATACAAATTTACATCGTTCAGTCATACCTTACTTAAATATATTCTTAGCTTTGGATTAGACTTAGTGAGATAATCATTTGATATTGGCCCGTGTTTAGGAAATTAGCACGCACTGCAAATAAAATAGGTCATTTTTTTGTGCCGACAACTTTGGGAATCAGGATGCTGATAGCTAGAGTATTTCAAACCCACCTTGGACGGAATTGTATGTTCTTGGTATTTTAGGCATTGGAAATCTACATGGCCGAGGACGCCATTCAGTGTTGGTGTTTTTTATCGCTTTGAATTGCCAAACGTATTTAGACGGTTGTATTTCTATTTTATGTTTTTAGCGTGCGTGATGGAGATGAAACCAATCGATAGACATATTCTTTGTATAAGTCAGTTTTAGAAAAGTACTGTGAATTGTGTGTCTAAATAGGGATTTCTGTGCAGTCACAGTATAGTCAAAACTATAAGCTGAGATATACTGGTCTTGCATCACTAGATCTCCACGATTTATTTTAACATTAGTAACGGGAAATTGTTTATTTTCTGTGTAACCTTATTTGGTGTATCGCATCTATGAATCTAAATGTTCAAATCGTTTCTTCATATAATTTTTTAGCTAATTTGAAAAAAAATTTTACTTGTGAAAACAGCAGTGTGGTGTTGAAAGTCCTAAAAAAAGAATACTTAGCCCCTGTCCCCACAACAGTAGCTCTTAGTAGTAGTTCAGTGGGACTGTTAGAAATATTGTAAATCATTTCTATAAGAAAGTTTGGCAGAGCCTTCTAGTATCCTCGCTACTCTAACATATTAAAATAATCCAATCTTGAATTGATTAAAGAAATGTTTGAATGATCGCGTGATTAGCCAAAAGACATTCAAGTACATTTGAATAATCACTATAAATCAATCAACAGTGACACATTTCATATCGCAGTTTCTGCACATTCGAGGACAGTAATTTATTAAAACATCAAACTCGAATTGTTAACCGATTAAACCAGACGTAATTAGACTCTTATGCAGCAAGAATACAGCTAGAAGCCTGTCACGTGGATGAATGGGTAACAATGTTGCAAATAACTTCTGCCAAAAACTTCAATCTCAAGAGATATTTGCGGATCCTCTCACAGAGATGCTAACGTTACGAATTCGGAAAGATATGTGCCCCTATTATTTCTATTTATGTTATGTTCTGTTATGTTTATGCTGTACTGGAGAATAATCTTGCACTGTCATATGGGCAGCATTCATATCGAATAGGTCAGTATGACTGCTCATGTCCTAAACGGTAGCCAGACCAGTGCGCTCATTGGCCAAACTTGAGTTGCTCATGAGTCTAGTTCATTTCTAATTACATGTTTAGAGGCTCTCATGTTCGCCACATGCAACTGCAATATGAGTGTATTCAAGGAACACATGTATGCAAGCATACAACTAATCTTACAAATATGAATATGTTACCGTTTTTGTTCCTGGTTTTTTTGCTGATAAAATACTTTTTGCAGATTTCCAAATGAGCTTCATTTAGTATATTTTTATGTACCTGCGTATTGGCAACGTTCACAATTAATAAAACCTTTTGGTACATCGGAAGTAATATATTGTCTAAATATATATTCAGTGCTAAACACATCATTAGAATACATTACATTTGTCTACAGAACGATTGAAATAATGTATACTAGTGGCCAGAACCAATTGAACTTGTCCCATTCATCTAAGGTACACTACTTCTTGGTTTGATGTTCAACACCATTTAGAATCTTAATTTTAACAACCACAATGCCACCGTTTAATTTTATGATATTATATATATATAATATATTTTGAGCAAAACTGTCGAACAAGTCTTGCCGTCTGTACATGCAATTGTTGAAATGCACGATTTCTCTATGAATAATCCTTGCTATGTTACTTGAAGTATGTTTAACAATTCATTACAGCAGTACATATCAACTCGGGAAGTGACTCATTTTTAACTGGAGATACTTCTTTTACATACTAAAACTATTTATAGTTAAACTATTCTGGTAAACAAAATACATGTGCTAGCACGATTCACGAATCGCTGCTCAGAATAACTAAAAAAACATACTAAAACATGCGAAGGTTCGAAATTCTATACATATTGGGTCAATATTTAAGGCACGTTTTTACTTCTAACTACATTATTCGTTTGATTTTTCACTAAAACATGAAATATGCTAAAATATGTTGTAAAATGCCTACCTCATTGTATGGTGTGGATCCTTAAAATATTGAAGTTTACAACTGATAATTAATAGTTTTTACTCGATGGATTCTTTGTTAACATGTGGTTCAACGATGAACTTTCCTAAAGTGAGTGGCGGGTAGATGGGTAATATGCACATGTGTACTTTAGATGATTTCAGATTTGTATTTCGTTCAGATTCCATCTCTATTAAAATCGATTATTCTATTGTTCTTTAGTTATTATTGGAAATATGTGCAATACTTTCACCTAACTTGTAGTTTGACGTTCCTCAATTTTAAAATAAACTTGTTTCTAATGGCAGGACTCGAACTCATTTTCTTTTGATCACCCACTGTACTGACTAATCTCGCCAGGGGAGTAGTGTTGGAATAAAACAACTAGTCCATGATTACACATACAACTCCTTTTTTTGTTCATCACTGTATTCTTTGTCTACCCAAATATATTCAACCTGTGGCCTATGGCGTATCACATTAGTAGTTTCCATGATCATCAATATCATGGTTCAAGATAAACCAGAAAATCCTCGGTGTATGTGTTACTATTCTGCTCACTGAATTGTGGGAAATATACAATTATTACCTCGTTCAGTCTTATCATGCCAAAATCTAATGTAAACTTTGAATTAAACTCAGTGAGCTATGTGTCTGATTTTGTCCCTAGTTTGGAAATTCATTAGCGATATTCACTACCAGGTTTTTGCAGGATTTATTTATTTATTTATTTATTTAATATGCAGATAAGGAGTAGTCACATATTTAGGTTAACTGCTGGTAGCAACTTCTGGCTGGACACATGATTAGCAGCAATTAACTGATAGGCATACTAATAACAGGCCCAAGAAGATAATTCCGAATCCGGCAACCAGTTTGGTAACCAAGACAATTCTTGAAGTAGTACACAGAAATTAGTCTAAATGAGGACTGGGTCCTGCATTTGCATTAGTACCAACTCGATGCTGAGGCGACAACAAACAAGGTATCATTGATTGCAGTGGCTATGCAGTATTCATGAACCAAACTGTGGTGGCACACATTTTGGCCGAGGGTGGGCAATATTGAGGGATGTCAAGGTATAGATATAGTGATTTGTGGTGGTAAATAAATGCATTAAGAGTTCAAAATAGTACACATATGTACGAGTATAGAAAACAAAACGTGATAACAAAGTTAAAGGTACATAGTAAACTTGGTAGGATGAAACTCCCATTGGGGACAAATTAATTAGCTTGCAACAAGTATAATCGTCTTCAATTCAAATATTGCTTGCTCTACAACAGTTTTAAATTGCCTGCTGTAATACGCTGCATAAGCTATATATTTGTTTTAGTCTGGTGGATTTTTAGCTGATTGCCTGAATATTCCCGGATACTGTAACTCGCAAGATTCATTTGATTCTGTACTGTGTTTTACAAGCACTATTAGAACAGCTTTTGAAGTGGATTCATTCATAAGCTACAGGCCTGTTACAACGATTCTTTCATTACCGACAAGAAACTAAAAGATCTGGGCTCTAAACTTTTTCATGGTAATCAGCTAAACGAAATATTAATACTTTCTGAGGAAACTCATGTCAATTATTAGTTTGTGGTTAATGTAATAATACACCATGTCTCAAGGTTTGAAACAGAAACGACTTGATTATGATTCCCGTTAGGCAGAATATGAACCTGACATAAATTCATGTATAGCTTGGAGTCTAGTTGACGAGGTAGTGTACTATACTTGTTGATTGTTTTGTCAATTATGGTCAGTAGTTTGCGTCTTGATTGTGTAATTTGTTCCATCTATAAAATAATCCACAGTTGCGTATGTTATTTTTACCACACTTTTCAATACAATATTGCACAAGCAAAGTGAAAAACGAATTATATTGCTGTGTTTACGGTGTTTTAATGTATTATGAATTATTTATTCATTGGATTTCCCAGGTGATATGAAAAGATGGCCCAGTGACGTTGATTACAAGTTTAACTAAGGCACATGTCAACGGAATGATCAGTAAAGTTGTAGATTTTGAGTCAGCTGGCTAAGTAGCCATCACATCATACACCATTTTAATTACTGTCCATAAGACGCACAGTTTACCAATACTGTTGTCGAAGCAAAATAGGGCAACCATGTATAACCATAAGAAAAAGTTAAATACACAAGAGATTAACACCAGCATGGCCGCTAGTTGGCCATTTCGAATCGAATAAGTTTAGAAGTAACCCACCATGAGTGTGTTTATACAAAGATTTAATGAAATCGACTCAGGTATAGTAACAACAGATAACAGTTGATATAATGTTTGAATTCGGTGATTTTGAAGACAAACACTTAGTGAAGACGACTTTTAAACCATTATGTCTTTGTACCAAATTTGGGTCATTTCTGTAAAAATAGTCGGCCATCATAAACCGAAAAAAGGTACATCATAAATCTATATCACCAACTGATGCAAGCATGCAAGTTGTTATTTAACAATTACCGAATTTATTCCCGAATAATATTCACTTCGTTTATTTGTTGTTTTCTAAGACAGCAGGGGGCGTTGAATACACTTCATTAGTAATTGTCATCTAAATATTAGCTGATTGACTTCAATAATTAAATACAATTATGACCAAATTGAATAGATACCATTCATAAAATAAAAATAAATTATCGTCTTTTAAAATCTAGTATACCAAGTGGATTGCAAAATGGAATAAGTCACAAAGTACCCTTCGGTTTATGCAAATTATTTTGTTGTTTAATATGTTGCTTGTTTATATTAGTTTCTGCTATGTTCAGCTGTTGTTTGGCGCGAAATATTTGTACCCGTAACGTTAGTGTTAATGCATAATATTATCTGTTTTTAATCTTTATAACAAATGACCTCACATGGGAGTAAACTAAGTCACGTCAAATGTCAAACTGTAAATATAATATAATTTATTATTGTACATCTGTCACCGTAACGCCACAAGTTACAGCATGTCTTAGTTTTGCGGGCTATTTTCATCCTAGCATATTAGAAAATGCGAATTCCAAATATTAAAAGATTACGCGCGTAAGCGTCCTTTAATAAGAAAAACAAACATGCCTCCCACCAGGGTTTGACCGGATTCTGTTTTCAAACATTTTGGATTTCGGCATTCCAACGATGTATAATAATGAGGTTATTACGAGAATACCTCTAAGTATACACTCAAACAGTACGCCGTCGCATCGACGTCTGCTGTGCGTCGGTCGATACTCCCACTATGTATAATGATTATACACACTTATATCACTTGAATGCAATATTTTTTTTTGTTATAATAACACAAACGCTAATTTGGGGAATTCACTTATTACTTATAAAAACACCAAAACTATATATAATCATATACTTTTTAAAACTGACCTCTCCCAATAATAGTCTTATCTTAATCGTCTAACTATTTAAATAATTGATATCTTATATTATATGTAACAATGTATCTGTTATGTAGAAGGACCTAGTCTAGTTAAACACAAGCACTAAAGTTGCACGCGCTAGTGAATGTGTATAGGGCTAGTGGCCAGTACCAATTGAGTCTGTCCCACCTACCAAAAGTACAAGTACTTCTACACGGGTTCTGTTCTCTGTACATATAATTGTTAGAATGCGAATCTATGATCACTTCATTTGTCCTTACATATCAGTTGATATGAACGCGGAAAATGACTAATCTTTAACTGGAGATAAATTATTTACATACTAAAACTATTTATAGTTAATATATATTTGTCGACAAAATACATGTGCTAGCACGATTTACTATGTGAATCGCTACTCTAAAAATAAATATATCATGCTAAAATATGTTTTAAAATGATATATTTTGATTTGAGCACCACAACGTACCTAATAATAACGCTTGATAGATATAACTCGATCGGTTTTGGCGAGGTGTGCTTCAACGATGAACTTCCCCAAAGTGAGAAATGGGTTGATGGGAAATATGCAAATGTGTGCTGTACAGATTTTTTGTTCAGATTCAGATTAAACTACGGTTGTTAGACAACAGTATTCTGTTGGCTTTGAATATCCACGCTACTGACTGAGCTAAATAGATGAGTAGTGTTCGAATGTAATAACTGGCTCGGGTTACGCATGCAAGTATCAACAATGTTTTGCCGGACAATATGTAAATTTGAGCAGCGGCTGGTACTAAAATGAATCAGGGATTTATCACCTAGTGTACTATATGTCTATTTCAGTAAAACACCAATAAGCATCAGGAATAAATCTGCTTAAAACGTATAACAGCGTTCTGTGTTGTATCATATTAGTGATTGTTATTCTAAAAATTTCAAGTAATATCACATTTTAAGATGTGCTAGAACATTCACGGTGCATATGGTTCTTTATGTGATATTATTCCGCTTACTGAATTGTGAGAAGTATAAAAAATTACCTCGTTCAGTCATACCTTACTCAAATCTATTATTAGCTTTGGATTAGACTTAGTGAGTCAATCGTCCGATTTTGGCCCGAGTTCAGCATTGTAGCACGTGGTGCAAATTAAATGAGGTCAATTTAGGGGTCTAGCGATCATATCTCCAGTTAATTTGTTTTCAGATGGCTACACCTTGTCCTAAAAGATTTTTTGAAGGACATATTTCGAAATCAAGATATGGATTACTGATGATTAACAGATCAATTTCAACCCACCTTCTTAACAAGTACTGGTTTCATATCGCTCATATAAATTGTCTGTTTTTTTCACGACTGCATCATCTACTTCAATATCAAAATAAGGTGCATTGATTGCAAAACCACCAGGAAGGTTACCCCATGGCAAGGAGACTTGCAATTATGTCGAAAATGCGAAGAAAAGAAGTTTCAAACGCCAGCACCGAATACACCAACAACGACAACAATGCAAACAATAGAAGACAACATTGCGAGTATGCAAATCTTTTCACCTTCCCGGCAAAGACAAACACAGCCATCACAGTTACTGAGTGCTGTATATGCAATACAGAAAGATATTCATGACATGAAGACTAATCCGCAAGGTATGGACACTTCTATGAAGTTCATTAATAACCAATCTGAAGAAATGAGAAAAAGAATAGAGAAACTTGAATTAAGTAACACAAACCTAGCGCGAGAGAACATTCAATTACGAGACAGAGTTGGTGTATAAGAAAAGGAGCTTAGCGACAAAGCTCAATACACTCGTCGAATTAACCTAGAAATGAAAATGGCGAGGAGGATACGGAGCAAATTGCGTTGTCTGTATTCCGCAAAATAGATCCGACCATTTGACCGGCCGAAATTGACGTCCCACATCGCATTGATAGAAAAAGCACCTCAATCAACCAGCCTTCGCGTCCAAGATCAAATATTTTTTGCTTTGCAGCCAGGAAAAGACGGAATGTTATTTATGAAAATCGTCGCAAATTATGAGACATTACAACAAAGGATATCGGATACCGTCACTCAAACTACATATTTGTGAATGAAAACTTAACACCATCATCACGTCAGCTGTTATCATGGGTCAATCGCGCATGAAAGGAATCACAGTATCTCTGGACTTATAATGGGCGCATATATGTAAAAAAGGATAACACTGCAATGTCCATCATAATCCACACTGAGTGGGATATCGATACAATTCATTAATTTAACATTATATGAAATAACTCCAGGATCGTGAACTGTTAATAATAGGTATGTTACAATGTTATGTACTAAATTCCATTTCATTGCACCTTCCATATTGTGATTGCATACTGTATGGTTATTCGTTATTACTACTACATTTATAGTTTTTTCTGTAAATTTTTATGATTATAATGGATTCAAATAGTGAGGAATTTGATACACACTTTGACAGCTGCAACACTTATTCCTACAATACGTTTCTTCAACTCGTTGAAGACATTCTGAAAGATGAGTTTTCCATCACTAACTAAATTTAAAGTCATTTGCATATTCTGAAATATGGCAAATCTGTTTCAAAAATAAAGATATGTTTAATATATGAAATTACTAATTAGAAACCTATATTAGGGACCAATATATTCGTATGTGGTGTGATCTTTTTTCATTTGGTTAGCCTTTTTTTAATTATTTCATCAGTAATATTTTATCATTATTTTTTTTAATTTTTAGCATTTTTTTCATATCCCATCATTATGTTCATATTTAATATTATTTTATCATTATGTTCACATTGTTTTTTTCACTTTGTTAGCATTTTTACATTATTTCATCATTATGGTCACATTTATATATTATTTTGTTATTATGTTTTCGTTATTTTAGCATTATTTGAAATATTTATCTGTCTAATTATGATAATTTATGCATGGTGAACAAACTCCCTAGATTAGCGTCGACGTGAGTACAAGCGAGTAGTTGTCATGATCAAATCCTGATCCAAGTTTCCAAATGGGCTCAGTCATAGGGTTAAATACATTTGTACTGGTGTTTTGAACAATTACATACGTTGACTCCCAACACCATAGAAGAAGTTCTAGAACACCCACCTTGAACACATATGTAAAGATTTACAACTCTGATTTTCATTTTCGGATTTACCAAACCCCTATTGTTCACCGTATTGTGATCGTTTCTTTATTTATTGTTATTAATTGTTACTTGAGAGTGCAAATAAATTTTCAATGTAAACTTAGATTATGCCTTCATAATGTGAGTCTTTTATTATTGAATGCAAACTACAAATATACAATGCATTTACCCTCACCAAAAATCAATGCAATACGCATAAAAAATGCAAGATTTAAACTGGAGTCATAAATTCAATAAACCATATACGTAGGCGACCAAAACGCGTACTATAAAGCAGTTATTACTGACAGCTTATTTCAATCTTACTGTAAAAAAGTTATACTTAACTGAGGATTTATATCTTACTGATAAAAAGTTATAAATTACTGACGATTTGTACCTTACTGTTAAAAAGTTATACATGACAGAGGATTTGTATCTTACTGTTAAAAAGTTATAAATTACTGAGGATTTATATCTTACTGTAGTGAAGGTATACACTACTGAGATGATTTCTATTGTAAATGAGTTATACATTACTGAAGGGAGCTATAATTTACCCCGAAGATTTGTACCTCATTAGAAAAATGTATTGAATTTGTCACTAATCTGGAATCAATTGAAATACATTTATGCATGCATGGTGACTGTTTTGCATGGATAAATTGATAGATGACACTTGATACATGATATTTCTGCGAAATGGACTATAAGTATATTTTCAATTATGGTACAAGCAGTTTTTATAGCGTGCAAATCGGTTTCACGTTATCCGGGTCACGTGCTGCTATATATTCAGGTCTTCTATCCCAAGGAGCACTGAATGGCTTCTCAAGTCTGTTTTGTGAGCCGTTATACACAGGCAACATATTTATCCGATCCCAGGCAGATAAGTTGGAATAATTACCATGCAGCAGATTGATGTCAAGAAATGCAACTGTTCCAACATCACCTAAGCAATATTGAATACCATGTTGATTAGCCAAGTCAGTAACAATAACTTGATCTGTTGCGCCAGCTTCAATTTTATACTTTGAAGACTTCATAAGTTGGTTATGTGGTATTTCAGTCGCACCACTAACAAATATCTTGTGCGTTCCTGGAATAACCATTAGTGCACCTCGTTCAGGAGTATTTTGTGATAACATGATTACACAAAATACAGCTCTCATTCTCGGCATACCATCTTCTGCGTGAAAAATCTCAAAATCACTATGCCAGCTATGACCTGTTCCACTAAAAGCAGTGTGAAAATTGATCAAATCTTGGTGAACATATACATTATCAGCTAATAGCTGTTGAACACGCGGTATGATTTTTTTGTTTTTCAAAATATCTTCCACTTCTGATACTTCTCTGTGTAACCCAAAAACGCTTCGTAATTTGTTTGTCCCGGGCTCAGTTGTGTATGGGCACTTATCGGTGAGTGTCGGGTCTTCTCCAATGTCAATACTAGTTTCAATATCATATTTGTATTTTAATACTGCCTTGATAACTGGTTTCAACTCATCCTCAGTGAATACATTGCGTATTACAATGAACCCTTTCTCTTCATACTCACATAGCTGTTTGGTGGACAGCGGTCCTGTTGGAGTAACACCATTCATCTTCCAAATCACAGGATCCGCCCGTGGGTATATTCTGTTGATACCCTTGCGTGTAGGATATAAATCTGCTGTTGAAGAGGATGATACTCTTCTAGATACATCCGCAAAAATCTTCCTACTACTGTTAGTTGTAAGCCAAGAAGACTGCAAAGTCACTCTTCTTAAAAGTTGTTGCATGGTACCATATAATTGAGAGTATGACATTTTTCAAAGATGATCTGAAAATAAAGAAAAAACATATCTAATATATTTTTAGTATATTCTGTAGCAGCTGTTTAATTGGAAAGGATTTGTAATTCTGTATTTGGTGAACAAAGTCAATAAGACTACAATACAGTAGCATGGTTCTGTGTTGAACATTTAAAGTTGTACATATTTGGGTACTACTTGTAATTAAATCGTCATGACATCGACAACTAATGCAAGTGAGGTCTTAGATTTATAAAATGGAAACAATTTGCAATTCAGGTGAGCATGCAAAATATTCCCAAATTTAATTTGATTGTCGATTTGGCCAATTTGCTGAAAAACTAGTAGTATATATTTACGATATTCAATTCGTTTATTTTTTTTCAGTGGCGCTGGAAAGTATATTTGTTAGAATGTAACACATGGCAGAAAATGATAGCTACTTGAATTCAAAATTTCAGTTATGCGAAGAACATGCATTAGGTAGATACTGGTCATGTCAATTAAATATGATTGTCACCTCTAGTATGCTAAGCTGATTGAAAAAAACAACCAGTCACCTGAAATAGAATATGGTATGCATTTCCGTTTATGCAAAGAACAAGGATAATCCACTTTAATTCTGTCTGTATGTCGAACAAACTTTGCAAACTCAGTTCACGGAATCAAATTTGCAATGCTTTGAAAATCTAAGTACGGACAGTTTTGGCGATGATCAGAAAATTAATGTCAAAACGAATACAGAATACAACATCTATATTCCGTTTATGCGGCTTTATCTCTAATACAGCCTTTTCTAGTATGTATTGTACACATCATGTTACAATGTGCAATTAATTTTTCAGTACCTTCCATTTCTGGTCGTACATTTATTTTATATGTTTCATTTTTAGATTCGGGGCCTGCCAGTTCAAATGTTTAGTCCAAAAAACTAGTCTTCATCACGAAAGTAGACCTATATCACCTCGTTTGGGAAGTGTAATAATGTACGGTAAATTCATTTGATTGGTTTTTGAAAACGTTTTACATGTTCTTAATTCAGATTCATGCCTATGTTTGACCAAGTTTCACATTCTCTCATAGTTTTCCCTTCTTTCTTGTTGTTTTTCTATATTACATGTGTTGCTGCATATTTTGCACAATGTTTAATGCTTTGATGACAATTAAATATATATATTGTTGCTGTAGTCCTTGAGAAGTCTTTGTTTGTGTGAATGATAACACCTTCCCTGTCTCTTTTGTTTACATTCGCTGATTCATACATTCACTATAAGTGCATTGTTAAGTAACGAATCAATACGGCCACAAATTGCTGATAAATGAAGGTAATTAATCCAAAAAATAACAAACAAGTGCAGTTGAGTTAGGAAATGACAAGTAGACTATTACTGCAACATAATATATAAAGAACAAAGAGGACATTATCGTTAGGTTCGCCTGTACTTGCTCTTGCTTGTTTGGCGCATTTTGGCAATGACGTTTCTATTTTTGGACCAGTTGTCCCTTCTGCTACTGTGAAGGCTACTGTGATATATACAGACGGTAAATTGTTGTGCATCAAGGTGTTTTGGTTAGGGAGTGGTGAATCGAGGGTACTATATTGATTACAACCATGATTCACAACCATGAATATATGATGTGAAACATTGTTGTGATGTTAGTTTACAAGGTGGGTGACATTTCATCGCATTGCAGTCTAAAGCCAAAGTAAAGCATGACTGCTCAAAATTACTGTCAATCATGGGTTTATGACAAATCATAGTATTAATCAGAGGCTGTTTAGGTGTGTTATATAAGCATGGTGCCAATTATGCAAATGATATGTCGAAATAAAGACAACTTGGCCACAATGCAAAATATACGTCTGTGAATAATTTGTTGTAAAATTTATATAGATTGATGTTTAATATGGAAAAACGCACCTTTAATAGTATTATATATTAAACATTCCAACAACATACGCTTCCTCGCATCTCAACAAGATTTTGATAATATGATAGGTTTTTTGGAATACAGAAAGAGTGTTTCACTGTCGACCAATAAACTACGAGTAGTTTCCTTCAGTGTTGAAGAAAGTGTCATTTCAAACATGATAGTGCTGCATAAAATTGTAGCATACGGAATCAACACCTCGGGACGAAGTAACAAGAGGGCGGGCCAGGCAAGCTGCATATACCAAAACGCTCTAGTACAATTCCTGGCGATTTGACGATTACTGAGTCGCGCTTTAAGAGAGATATTGCAGTTAAAGTACTGAAAATTACTAATAAATATTCATGGCATTACTAAAATAAACACTACGTCATCAGTTATGGTGCGGGCGGAAATGATCTGAATGTTTTCATTCAGCATTGCCTAAAGTATTGTGATTACTAGGAATGTTAGACCAGCTCCCATGATTTTTGTTTTTTTCTATGTTACGGTCTGTTTAATCTGTATAACCAATGAATTATCATATGTTATATATACAGACTACGTCATAATATATGATCTGTATGTAATATTATAACAAATGACGCAGAAATTTTCCAACCGTGAATATATACACTTTATATAGATTATTATCGTAATTTCAAAATTATTCACGTGTAAGTATCTAAAGAATAACAGAATATGGCACAACGCTGAGACAATTTCTAATAAGGTAGGAGAAAATGAAAGGCATCGTCTATGGTCGTTCCGAAAGGATTATTATATAAATGCCTAGCTGTGTGCTGGTATGATAATAAATATCACCTCTATATTGCGCATGCTTTACTTGTTTTATATTAAATGTTCATCACAATTAAGGTACGATTGTATTGTGTGCATGTTTTAATGCATATCGCATTGACAATATTTTGTCTCAAAATTATGTGCATTGTTTTGTCAGTCAATCTGTGTTATTGGAAAAGTTCAAAACATTTTCCAGAACTGGGTCTGTTACTTCAATATGACTGTCCTTTTAAAATGTAAAGTTCACACATGTAATTTACAAACAAAATAATGTTGTCATTATCCAGAAAGATTAAGCATTTCATCTTGAAAAGTGTATAAATCATTGGATCTAAATAGACTACCATGTAAGTACAATAAATAGTCAGCTATTTTTATTTCACTACTTTCTATAAATCAGGCTTCCATATAACCCATACACAGTTTACATAATATAACATATTTCTGTTCAACGCAATAATTGTTTCATTTTACGATTCATATGTTTCTCGCAAGCATAGAACACCATAAATCATCAAATCTTAATATTAACAAAACAAATATTACATAAATTAATAAAATAATATTACCCACGAATTAGTTTGAACAAAATGATGCACGCCTAATCAATATACATTATCCCGATACAAAGTTTGAAGGACATCGCCCTATTTATTTCCAAGAAACGGTTCCAAACATGTTTACAGACTGACATTTCGATCGAATAAAAAACAACACAGGGTAAGGTTCAATTTTGAGTATAGTACTTTTTTGCGAACTATTAACTGAGCCCGGCACTCTAAATAGTGAAAAATCGGCATAGGCCATAGTCACGAATAAACAGATGGCAGCCAGTCGGCAATTGCAGTTTGAATCTGTGCCAAATATGCACAATCAAGATGTTAAGTATGATCGATAAAGCATGTCAGAAAGATGGTTGTGCACGTAAGGCAGAAGGATGGACCACAGATTAATAGTTCTCGATTATTGACCTAATCGCGAACCAATTATATGATGAGCAGTACAAGAAGAACAACCAGATGGTTGTCAGTACAAAAATAAACTGTCGATACAACACATAAATTAGACACACAATAAAAATGGCATTGTTCAAAATCCAAGACTTTGTCTCAACTTCGATCTTACAACATGTGTACAATGGTTGGTATAGTAAGGTCAAGTGACCGGGATGCAGTTGAAATTGGAAGTAAAACCAGCAGAAAATGTTTTGGTTTTATTTTGGTTTTAACTAGTCATTGAGTCATAAAGTGAATAGTGGGTAAATATTCAGAAGTGTACCAAAGATGGACATTGGATATTGTTGCTGCCTTGAGAGACAGCTATTATATTCGAAGACCACAGTGACTAGAGTTGATCATTTGCTGATCGCTAGGAATCTCTTTTGCATATCACACGGCAGATATCACTCAAATGTTTTCCCACTACGCTACTTTCCTGTTGAATAGGCGTAATTAGACTGAAAGCCACCATTTCTAGAGATAATTTATTTACAATGCAACCATGATTATCCGAACACAGTGGACATATTTGTTCAGTTAAACGTAATATTAACACAAAATGAAGGACAATAGATGATACTTGAAATATTTGTTATTGATGTATTTAAATAATACACGTGTACACTGTACTCTCCATCAATTGCGACAGTCACTGAAATTGCTGGCTTTTGTCGTTGGGTGGCATGTTCTTGGAACTAGATTTGCGGGATTCTCAATTATTTTGTTTACGAACAATGGAGTTCAAAAATACAGTTAGTATAGTTCCGTAAATGGCGGGCCAGTGAACCACACACTCGGATAATCGGTGTTTGGATAACTTATGTCAGACTTCACATGCTAAAACTAGTTATAGATAATTTATAGTGGCCGATAAAAAGCGTGTGTTATCGTGCTTTACTGTGTGAATACCCATTACAAAAACTAAAAACAATTACTAAAATCATATGCTGGCGCGAAATGATAAATATTTAGTAATTTATTGTTAATTTTTGTTTTAATTTAAATATTATTCTTTGTGTCTCACTGTTTTGTACACTACTAGTTGCATTTGTCTCTAAATTTAAAATTTCATGTTAAAATATGTTATAAAATGTGTATATTTTGCTTTGAATGTAATTATTATAGTTTACCTTATTGCATGGTGCAGATCCTTACAATATTGAACGTTTACAACTGATACTTTGTCGAGGTGTGTTCAATGACGAACTTCCCGAATATGAGCTGTGTGTAGTAGCGGGATATGGAGGCGTGTACTGCAGATGTTTGTTTTAAGTTAAACACCAATAAGCGGGAATAAATCTACTTACACTATATTACACTCTTCTTTTTGGTATCACATTTGTTATTTTATTGAAATTATTGCAAGTTATATCACGGTTTAAGATGATTTTTGGTGTTAGTGGTTCTCTATTACATAATGTTATTCTGCTCACTGAATTGTGAAAAGCATACAAATTTACATCGTTCAGTCATACCTTACTCAAATATATTCTTAGCTTTGGATTAGACTTAGTGAGATAATCATTTGATATTGGCCCGAGTTTAGGAAATTAGCACGCACTGCAAATAAAATAGGTCAATGTTTCGTGCCGACAACTTTGGAAATCAGGATGCTGATAGCTAGAGTATTTCAAACCCACCTTGGACGGAATTGTATGTTCTTGGTATTTTAGGCATTGGAAATCTACATGGCCGAGGACGCCATTCAGTGTTGGTGATTTTATCGCTTTGAATTGTCAAAAATATTTAGACGGTTGTATTTCTATTTTATGTTTTTAGCGTGCGTGATGGAGATGAAACCAATCGATAGGCATATTCTTTGTATAAGTCAGTTTTAGAAAAGTACTGTGAATGGTGTGTCTAAATAGGGATTCCTGTGCAGTCACAGTATAGTCAAAACTATAAGCTGAGATATACTGGTCTTGCATCACTAGATCTCCACGATTTATTTTAACATTAGTAACGGGAAATTGTTTATTTTCTGTGTAACCTTTTTTGGTGTATCGCATCTATGAATCTAAATGTTCAAATCGTTTTCTTCATATAATTTTTTTAGCTATTTTGAAAAAAAAAATTACTTGTGAAAACAGCAGTGTGATGTTGAAAGTCCTAAAAACGAATACTTAGCCCCTGTCCCCACAACGATATATAGGCGAAGCCAAGGTACAGCTCAATATATACGTGTACTCGATGGGCAAACTCTCTTCTCAGTAGCTCTTAGTAGTAGTTCGATTGGGACTGTTAGAAATATTGTAAATCATTTCTATAAAAAAGTTTGGCAGAGCTTTCTCGTATCCTCGCTACTCTAACATATTAAAAGATCCAATCTTGAATTGATTAAATAAATGTTTGAATTATCACGTGATTGGCCAAAAGACGTTCAAGTACATTTGAATAATCACTATAAATCAATCAACAGTGACACATTTCATATTGCAGTTTCTGCACTTTCGAGGACAGTAATGTATAATTAAACCAGACGTAATTATACTCTTATGCAGCAAGAATACAGCTAGAAGCCTGTCACGTGGATGAATGAGGCAAATAACTTCTGCCAAAAACCAGTACCAATTGAACTTGTCTCATTCATTTAAGGTACACATACTTCTTGGTTTGATGTTCAACACCATTTAGAATCTTAATTTTAACAAACACAATGCCACCGTTTAATGTTATGATATTGTGAATTATCCTTGTTATATTACTTGAAGTATGTTTAACAAGTCATTACATCAGTACATATCAACTCGTGAAGTGACTCATTTTTAACTGGGGGATACTTTCTTACATACTAAAATTATTATAGTTAAAATATACTGGTAAACAAAATACATGTGCTAGCACGATTCGTTACTCAAAATAACATACTAAACAAATGCGAAGGTTCGAAATGATATACATATTGGGTCTATATTTAAGACATGTTTTTACTTCTAACTACATTATTCGTTTGATTTTTTCACTAAAATATGAAATATGCCTACCTTATTGTATAGTGTGGATCCTTAGAATCAATCACTGTACTGACTAAGCTCTGTAGGAAAGTAGTGTTGGAATAAAACAACTGGTCATTGATTACACATGTAAGTCCTTTTTTGGTCATCACTGTATTTTTTGTTTACCCAAATATATTCAACCTGTAGCCTAAGGTGCATCACATTAGTTCAGTAGTTTCCAGGATCATCAGTATAACGGTTCAAGATAAACCAGAAAATCCTCTGTGTATGTGTTACGTCCCCGGGACAAGGTCTAGTTGTCAAATAGAACCAAGCCCCTGAAACTAACATATGGTACGAGCCTCCACTTCCGGTAATGGAAGAATGACACAATAAAATTCTACAAAATTAGCATAATTGTACTAGTCCAATCAATAGTGACAGTAATAACAGTGAGCATAGGCCGGGGTTGATCAATATTAACATTACAAATAATACGTAGTAGTTTAATATGACAGGTGGTCTCTAAATCAGTGCCAGTTCGTTGGGTTAACAATTCGGCGAGAGTCTGCGGTCTTGACGAGGTGTATTGTACTCAGTTTGACGAGAAATGACGTTTTCATTAGCAAATAATAAGTCTCTTGCAAATTCTTGAATTCACTCGTCAGTCAGTCATAAGACTCCACAAAGAAGAACACAATCACGTTATCTCAACAGCAAAACGGATCCGGGGTACAGCAAGGGCAGCAACCACGTGCGAGAACTCCTTTCATAACACTGCAGCTCGTCTCGTGCTCTGCAACTTCTTTCAAGCTCTGCAATTCTCTGTTTTACGTAGTCAAATCGGATCCCTCAGGTCGATCATGGTTCAGACCCTTGCACGACCTATCTACTCCCTAGATTGGAGGTAATTTATATGTCATACGTAACGCAGTTCCCAACTTATAACTTGTAACTTAGCAGATATTCAAAACCTGCACAATATATATGCTCAACCAAAATTCAATATATTTTAACTTAAATATTTCCATACTCAATTGATAGAACACAAAAATGGCAAATCACCACGCCCTCATCATTCGAGTATTCAACCTTTTGTCCACAAGCCATATTAATTTAATACAAACACTACGAAATAAATTTCTACACGTCTCATGAGATTACAGGCACGTAACACTATTCTGCTCACTGAATTGTGGGAAATATACAATTTTACTTCGTTCAGTCTTATCATGCCAAAATCTAATGTAAAGTTACAATTAAACTCAATGAGCTAAGTGATCAGGATGTTAACGAGAAGGCGTCAGTGCAATGATCAAACCAGCACAGAAACTGAGAGAGTATAAGTATATCTGTAGTGTTCACTCGACAACCGCAGTATGCAGATAAGGAGTAGTCACGTGTTTCAGTTAACTGCTGCAGGCAACTTCAGGCTGGACACATGAATAGCAGCAACTAACTGATAGGCGTGCTAATAGTTATAATGTCTATTTAAGTACAGTCAGCACAGCACATGTGAGTGAATTAGTTTTTGGAAGACCAGGCCCAAAAGGATAATTCCGAATCCGGTAACCAGTTTGGTAACCACGACAATTCGTGAAGTAGTACACAAAAATTAGCCTAAATAAGGACTGAGGCCTGCATTTGCATTAGTACCACCTCGATGCTGAGGCGGCAACAAACAAGGTATCATTGATTGCAGTGGCTATGCAGTACTCATGAACCAAACTGAGTTGGCACTCACATTTTAGCCGAGAGTGGGCAATATCTAGGGATGTCAAGGTATAGATATAGTGGTGGTAAATACATGCAAAAGTTCAAAATAGTACAATTATGTATGTGTATATAAAACAAAACGTGATAACAAAGTTAAATTCAAATAATAAACTTGGTAGAATGAAACTCCCATTGGGGACAAATTAATTAATTTGCAACAAGCATAATTGTCTTCAATGGAAATATTGCTTGCTCTACAAAAGTTTTAAATTGCCTGCTGTAATACGCTGTATAAGCTATATATTTGTTTTAGTCTGGAGGACTTTAGCTGATTTCATGAATATTCCCGGATACTGTAACTCGCAAGATTCATTTGATTCTGTACTGTGTTTTTTACAAGCTGTATTTAGGACAGCTTTTGAACTGGATTCATCTATAAGCTACAGGCCTGTTACAACAATTCTTTCATTACCGACAAGAAACTAAAAGATCTGGGCTCTAAACTTTTTCATGGTAATCAGCTAAACGAAATATTAATACTTTTTGAGGAAACTCACGTCAATTATTAGTTTGTGGTTAATGTAATAATACACCATGTATCAAGGTTTTAAACATAAACTACTTGATTATGATTCCCGTAGGCAGAATGTGGACCTGACATAAGTATATCATGGAGTCTAGTTGTTGATTGTTTTGTCAATTGTCGTCAGTAGTTGCGTCTTGATTATGTAATTTGTTCCATCTATCAAATAATCCACAATTGCGTATGTTATTTTCAACACACTTTTCAATACAATATTGCACATACAAAGTAAAAAACAAATTATATTGCTGTATTTACGGGGTTTTAATGTATTATGAATTAATTATTAACGGGGTTTTAATGTATTATTAATTAATTATTCATTGCATATTATTCAGGTGATATGAACAGATGGCCCAGTGACGTTAATTATATGTTTAACTAAGACACAGACAATCAGATAATTACTGTCAATTAGAATCACGTCCAAACTATTTAACCGTTATAACAAATGAATCAGACACAAATATAAAGTACAATTTAAATTGCTTATATATGTTCTAAATTTATATTCGACTTCTTCTGAGTTTTATAATATTCTTTTGTTGTTTAATATGTTGCTTGTTTATATTAGTTAGGTTTCTGCTTATGTTGAGCTGTTGTTTGGCGCGCAATATTTGTACCCACAACGTTAGTGTTAATGCCTTATATCAGTTGTATTTAATCTATATAACAAATGACCTCACAAGGGAGGAAACTAAATTACGTCAAATGTCAAACTGTAAATATACACGGCATATGGATTATTATCATACATCTGTCACCGTAACGCCACAAGTTACAGCTTGTCGTTATTTTACGGTATTTTATAAGGTATTTTCATCCTAGCATATTAGAAAATGCGAATTCCGAATACGAATGATTACGCGCTTAAGCGTTATTTAATAAGAAAAACAAACATGGCTACCACCAGGGTTTGATCGGATTCTGTTTTAAACATTTTGTATTTCGGCATTCCAATGATGTATAATAATGAGGTTATTACGAGGATTCCTCACTCAGACAGTACGCCGTCGCATCGACCTCTGCTGTGCATCAGTCGGTACTCCCACTGTACTGTCTTCGGGCATACTTTGAGGTATCCTCGTAATAACCTCATACTATCGAAATGTTACCAATTTACATGTGTGAATATCTGAAGTAAGACAACTAAATGTGGCATAATGCTGAGAATATTACCAATACGGGCTGGAGAAAGCGACAAGCTTCTGTCGATGATCGTTCTGAAAAGATTAATATATAAATATGTTCTGTCATATATGTAATGGTCAACAAAAAGAAGGTACAATGCTATTGCTTTCTCAAAAGCACGTACGTTTTAGTGAATATTTATGAGTCACAATCAATCATGGTTGTATATACAAAATCAACTAATTCAGCCAGTAGAAATGATTACAGTAGTAATGATAAATAGTCATTCGTACAAGGCTGGCATGTGTAATGTTTGTCAGTGGATAACATGTGCTCATGCTCTGATCACAAACATTTAGCATCTCATTAATGTTTACACACACTTACATTGCGTCAATACGACGAAAAAAATGATCATGGGTTGTCAAGCGCTATCACTTCAATGCAATAATTCCTTTGTTATTATAACAAAACGTTATTTTGGAGAATTCACTTATTACTTATAAAATCACCCACAACTCAAAAAATACATAATCACATACTTCTTAAAACTGACCTCTCCCAATAATAATATAATCTTAATAGTCTAACCATTTAAATAATTGATATGCTATATGTGACAATGTACTTGTCATGAAAATATCAGGACAAATTGATGCACTCAACCTAGTCTACTCAAACACAAACACTAAAGTTGCAACCGCTAGTGAATGAGTGTAGGGCTAGAGGTCAGTACCAATTGAGTCTGTCTCACCCATCAAAAGTACTTCTCCACACGGCTTCTGTTATCTGTACATTTAATTGTTAGAATGCAAATCTCTGATCAAGCCATTTGTCGTTACATATAAGTTGATATGAACGCGGAAAGTTACTAATCTTTAACTGGAGATAATTATTTACATACTAAAACTATTTATAGTTAATATATATTGGTCGTCAAAATACATGTGCTAGCACGATTTACTAAGTGAATTGCTACTCTAAAAATAAATATATCATGCTAAAATATGTTTTAAAATGATATATTTTGATTTGAATACCACAATGTACCTAATAATAACGCTTGATAGATATAACCCGATCGGTTTTGGCGAGGTGTGCTTCAACGATGAACTTCCCCAAAGTGAGAAATGGGTTGATGGGAAATATGTAAATGTGTGCTGTACAGAATTTTAGTTCTGATTCAGATTAAACTACGATTGTTAGAAAACAGTATTCTGTTGGCTTTGATTATCCACGCTACTGACTGAGTTAAATAGATGAGTAGTGTTCGAATGTAATAACTGGCTCGGGTTACGCATGCAAGTATCAACAATGTTTTGCCGGACAATATGTAAATTTGAGCAGCGGCTGGTATTAAAATGAATCAGGGATTTATCACCTAGTGTACTATATGTCTATTTCAGTAAAACACCAATAAGCATCAGAAATAAATCTGCTTAAAACGTATAACAGCGTTGTGTGTTGTATCATATTAGTGATTGTTATTCTAAAAATTTTAAGATGTGCTAGAACATTCCCGGTGTATGTGGTTTTTCATGTGATATTATTTCGCTTAATGAATTATGAGAAGCATACACATTTACCTCGTTCAGTCATACCTTACTCAAATATATTGTTAGATTTGTTTTAGGCTTAGTGAGTAAATCGTCTGATTTAGGCCCGAGTTCAGCATTGTAGTACCAGGTGCAAATTAAAAGAGGTCAATTTAGGAGTCTAGCGATCAAATCCCCAGTTAATTTGTTTTCACATAAGCTAAACCTTGTCCTAAAAGATTTTTTGAAGGACATATTTCGAAATCAAGATATTGATTACTGATGATTAACAGATCAATTCCAACCCTGCTTCGACAGAACTGTATCTTCTTAGTGTTTTAGGCACTTGGATTTCCACATGGCTGAGAACGAAATTCAGTGTTGGTGTGTTCATCCTTTTAAATTGCCAAACATTTTTAGACCGTTTTATCTTTTATTTATGTTTTAGAGTCTACTTAGAATCAATCGATATGTGTAAAAGGCGTTTCTTAGCAAGTACTGGTTTCATATTGCTCCTGTAAATTGTTTTTTCACAACTGTATCTTCTACTTCACTATCAAAATAAGGTGCATTGGTTTCAAAACCACCAGGAAGGTTAACCCATGGCAAGGAGATTTGCAATTATGTAGAAAATGTGAAGAAAAGAAGTTCCGAACGCCAGCACCGAATACACCAACAACGACAACAGCGCAAACAATAGTAAACAACATTGCGAGTATGCAAATCTTTTCACCTTGTCGGCAAAGTCAAACACAGCCATCACAGTTACTGAGCGCTTTATATGCAATACTGAAAGATACGGATAGGGAGCAAATTGCGTTGTCTGTATTCCGGAAAATGGATCCGATCATAACACCGGCCGACAATGACGTCACACATCGCATTGGTAAAAAAATCCCCTCAAACAATCAACCTACGCGTCCAAGATCAGTTATTGTACGCTATGCAGCCAGGATATGACGGAATGTTATTTATGAAAATCACCGCAAACTACGAGACATTACAACAAAAGATATCGGATACCGTCGCTCAAACTACATATTTGTGAATAAACCTTAACACAATCGTCACGTCAGATGTTTTCAAGGGTCAATCGTGCAAGAAAGGAAGCACACTATCAGTATCTCTGGAATTATAATGGTCGCATATATGTAAAAATAGATAACACTGCAATGTCCATCATAATCCACACTGAGCGTGATATCGATACAATTCATTGATTGAACATTTTATGAAATAACTCAAGGATCGTGAACTGTGGACCGATTGAGCTTTACTTTTGTGATCAGTCGATCACCTGATCACTCAGCTGTAAGAGTCATTTAAAATATATTCAAATTGGCGGCAATTTAATGTTTGGCAATGTTTTAAAATTCTACATTCTTCGGGAGCCATTACTACATTCAAACGGCTTTTTACGAGGTATTTATCCACTTTTCCGAACTTTTAACTATAGGTCCTTATAATGTAACAACATAGGTAACATTTCAATGTAAATCTGACAACTTTGCATTAGGTTTTCACAAGTTTGTAAACATTTTTTTTTATAATTTTACGCTTGGGTAGTGGTTAAATTTAATTGAAATGACTTGGGGAAATGTACTCGCAAATCCACCTGACCGCGGTGGGACGTTTTCTTTGAGCCAATCAATTTATCGATAATAGTAAAAAGATTATTTACACTCGCCTTATAAATTCTACAACGATGATAAATATTTCACGGTCAGTAACTAATTTTGTCGATTTCCATTTCCGCTTAAGAAAATGCTAGAATTTATTACCGTCGCGGGAGTCCGAATCATCCATATGAAAATAAAAATCATCTTAAGCAGTAACTGTCCGGGTCCAGGAACAGCTGCTTCATGAAGAAACGGGAAATTAGATAAAATGTTCTGAACGGTAGATTTATTCTTTGATGAGATTGGTGGCCTGTATATAAAAAAAGTCTATGCTCTCCTCGGGATATGCTTTCCTGATCGACCGCACAGCACATTATGGCATCACGTCCAAGTTTGCTGTTAACCCAACATATGAATTGAGTATAGGACGTTCATCAGTAAGTTCTTGAAAAAAACCCATATGAATGTAAAATTCGAGCAGTTGTCACAGTAAATCATGCGAATAATTACGTTATGTTGCGTCAACTAACCTGTTCAGTATAGGCTCTGTAAGTGGGCCTCTTGTTATGTCATATAATGTAATCAACACAAATCTCAGTACAGCTTGATATGTTCAATCTTGTTTAGTTATACATCTATAATTATATTTCGCTTGTAGTTATAAAGATTACATAGCACTGTATACTGTACACCTCTTCTCGCTATTCGCTATTAATAATACAATGTTTTTACGAAAAAAATACACAAAGTACTTCATACTAACTGATTCATTTCACACATCGCAACAATGACAATTGTTTTTCTTCCTGGGCGTCCATTCTTAGGTCGGCTGAATTACATGGATCTAGTAAAAAAAACTTTATACGTTCACTACTTCATGTAATTATGGTTTGAAATGACCTCTACATACCTACGAAAATAGAATGGGTACTTACGACATATTTATTCACTTTTGAGAACTTTTAACGATGGATCTCGCCATCATGCGGCGACTGCAAAAACTAGTTGTTCATTGAAAATTCATACAAATTTTAAACCGTTTCATAAACTTCAAAAACCTAAATAATCAACACGACTTTCTTCTATAAATGTTTGACATCACAGCAATAAAGAATAGACAAAACATTGTTTCACGCATTTTTCTTGTGTGTGCGAAACCAAAAAAATATAAATTTTTTCACCTGGTTCGCTCAAATTGTCTCTCATGCAAGTACTATCCATTGTCGATCGATCTTAACTTTTGTTAGAGATCGATTACCTGACCACTCAGCTATGAAATTCATCCAAACTAGGGGCCATTTAATGTTTAGAAATGATTAAAAATTTCTATCGTTTCCACTTGTGTCTGTCGTTAGTTGACCTATGACCTCTACATACGTACGACAATATAACGGCTATTTATATATTTATATGTGTAAAACAATTCGGTCCCATACAAATTGTCATAGTATTGGTGTTACTTTGGTCGGGATTATTGGCTCTTTCTGCTGCTAATTGTGAAACTACTGGATTTTGCTCTCAATTAGGTTACATTTCTATGGAAATCTGCCAACTTTGCAATCACTTTTCACAATTCTTTAAGCTGTTTGTTTATCATTTTACGCTTTGATAGTGGTACTATTTGCAAATATAATGATTTGATTTTAACATTTTTACTTATTTTTGTTATTCAACTGCGGAGTCGATATGACAATGACTTAGGTCTAATATATTAGCAAACCCACCAACTTTTCACTTGCTTTTATATGTTTTAGGCTGTTTTTGAACATGTTACGGTCAGCTCATATGACAGTCAGCAACTCTGGGGAGGGAGGCTTTCACTTGGATTTTATTCATTTTTTTCTACTTTATAACTGCACGGTGCAGTTCAAACATACACGCAACTCCGTCAACTTTGCAATCACACTTTGCACGCCGTTTTTAAACAGCTTAAATTCATTATGTGCCGACCGCAAAATCTAGTTGTTTATTGAAAATACTTGCAAATTTTAAAAACGTTCTATTAACTTAAAAACTCAAAATAATCGCATGACTTTCTCCTATAAATGTTTAACATAACATAACAGTAATAAAGAATACACAACAAACTTTTCCAACACTTTTACTTATTTTTTCCCAAATTTAAATGCGGAGGTCGATATGATAAAGACTGGAGTCAAATATATTAGCAAACTCACCAACATTTCAATTGCTTTTAATATGTTTTTTCCGAACATAATACGGTGAACACATATGGCACACTACTAATATACGGGGCTTTTAATTGAATTTTGTCAATGTTTTCTACTTTATAACTTCACACTGAGATATGACATCAATTTAGTACAATCATACACGCAAATCTACTAACTTTGCACTCGCTTTGCATGCCACTTTAACAGCTTACATCCATTATGTGACGACCGCAAAAAACAGTTGCTCATTGAAAATACGTGCAAATTGTATAAACTTAACAAATCAAGAAAATCATCTCGACTTTCTACTATAAATCTGCTTTATTACAATAATGAAAAATACACAGAAATTGCTTTATGTCTTTCCCATGTGTGTGACGAAAGCAAAAAAAGAATTTCACCAGCTAGTTTGCTCAGGCATTCTCCCATGCAAGTACTTGCTGCACCCAATTGATCTTCAGTTTTGTGATGCGTCGGCTGTAAGGGTCATTTGTATTTTATCCTAATTGGCGGCCATTTAATGTTGGAAATGTTTCAAAATTATTTCCTTTCTCACTTGTGTCTTTTATAAGTTGACCTATTATCTCTACATGCTCCAGGAGGCAATACGATAATAAACGGCCATTTACGACATATTTATTCACTTTTTCGATTATTGAACGATGGGTTTCGATAATATAACAATATAGGTCACATTTCCATGTAAATCTGCCAACTTTTTGATCACTTTTCACAACTTTGTAAGCAGTTTGTTTATCATTTTACGCTTTGACAGTGGTATCTTCTAATATAAATTACAGTAACAAAGAATACCCCAGTAATTGTTTCGTTTCTTTTCCATGTGTGTGACGAAACTCCCCCAAACAATATTTCACAAGCTCGTTTGTTTAGGTTTGCTCCCACGCAAGTACTAGCCACGCTAGTTTGATCTTAACCTCATGATGATTTGATCACCTGACGACTCAGCTATGAGAGACATTTGAATTTATCAGAACTGACGGCCATTTGATGTTTGAAAATTTTTCAAAATTGCACTTGTTTGCACTTGCGGCTTTCGTGAGTTGACCAATGCCCTCTACATGCTTCAAAAGGTAAAACGACAAAACAAGATCCATTTAAGACATATTTTTTTTTTGAACTGTTAACGATGGGTCACGTCAATATAGAAACATAGGTCACATTTTCATGCAAATCTGCCAACTTTGCAATCACTATTCAGAACATTAGTACAGTATACAGTTTGTTAATCAGTTTACGCCTCGATAATGATAAATTAACAGCTGGGTCGTTATGACAATGGCCAAGTCATATGTATGAGCAGATCCACCAACTTTTCAATTGCTTTTCATATCTTTTTACGTTGTTTTTGAACATGTTACGTTCAGCTCTTATGACGTTCTGCTATTAGGGGTGATTTCACTTGGATTTGTTGATTTTTTCTTACTGCCTTAAAATTGCACGGTGCAATATAAGAACAACTTTGCAATCGCTTTGCACAAATTGCAGGCCGTTTTAACAGCTCAGGGCAATAATGTGCAGACTGCAAAAAACTAGTTGAATTGGAAATTATCTTTACTCATGCGGAGTCTAAATACCATTTGTCTGTACGATCAAATGATGACTTTAGTTTAACATTCCCATATCCATTCCGGACATTAAGTTCACTGAACATCTTAGCACCAGCGATTAGTGATGTGGGGGTAGTGTTCCCGCTTTATTGCAATGTTCAAGTATTTTGGATCCAAACATAGTCGTAATCTGCCTTTTCTTTGTATCGAAAGACGAGTGAGTTAACCCAATCAGTAGGTTGGTATTTTAGGTAAGTGATGTGGTAGGTATAAATTTCAAAACATCCGAGTACATCATCAAAGCAGTCCTGATACATCTGCAGTAGATGTTCCTTGTCTCGTATCGGTGGGCGGTCTTGCACTGGTGTGTTGCTATCAATGTTTGGCGGGCAGTGTGTTTTGTTGAGTTTGTTGTTTGTGGGACTTCGTTCTATAGCACAATGTAATGAAATTAGGTTAAGTGCATTGGACTATTTTAGGCCTGGGATGGCAGGATCCTTTTCATCTGATAGAAACTACAGGTAATTTTCCTTCCTTAGGTATTGACAAGGGATTGTTACTGTTCCCAACTGTTGGGTTTGCGACTCTCCATATGCTGTTAGAATCATGCTTGCTCCTTGCAATGTGTTTAGTTTTGGGTTTTATACGAAATAGACGTAATAGGAGTACGTTGCTCGCGGCACCCGTATCAGCCTAGCATTTTAGGTTTATTTTCTGTGTCAGTTCAGCATGTTCAATTTTCAGTGTGTACTTGTTATCTGTAGTTATAGTTCCTATTGTCTGGGGTTGTTCTTCTGTCACCTCATTTGTGTTGTACCTCATATCATGTATCTGCTGTCTATTACAGCGTTGTGTTGGTGGACAATGTTATATTTTCTTGGATAATTTGCATACTGATTGCCAGTGGTTTATTTTTCTACCCTACGACACTGAGATTCATACGCAGGTCAATTTTTCCGTGTAGAAATATCATGCATTTTCCCACAATTGTCACATATTTTTGTCTGTTGTTGTGGCTTGTAGGTCTGTGGCATGCTATACTTTTTGATTGTATTCACAGATTTCCAGGTTACTTGCAAGCGATATCACGTGTTTGTTGTCCCAAACTGTGGGCTACATCTATGGTATCTTGGGGTGCAAGCTTCTTATCACGCCCAATCTATTTCTTCAACATCTAGGTGACAAGAACCTAATATTAGTTGATCCACTAACCAGTCTTTCATTTCTTTGTCAAATCCGAACTTGCGTTTGGCAGCAACACTCTTAAATTTTGACATAAAGTTGTCCACCATTTCGTTTGGTTCTTGTGTCATGTCCTGTAACTGGTACCTTTGTACGCGGTGATTGGGCTTGGAGTTTAAGGTGCTGCACAATTTTTTAAAATTTTGTTAGTCTTCTTCCGGTCATCTGCATCACTAAAATTCCAGATGTTGTACATAACAAGCCCTTTCTCTTATGTCCATAACAACTAGGCCTTTCTTCGTCGGTGGCATCCTTCAATGCACTTTTGAATTTGCATTTTTGTTGGAGTTGAACAAAGGCTATCACTACATATCGGGTGTTTCCCAGTCCATCTGAGGGACTCGCAACCAGTTATTTCGTGTAGGCAGCCATGATGAGAAGAGCTATGCATCGTAGGTATATTTTCAAACTTGGGAGACAATGGAGAAATTAGATTGTTTTAAGTTAGCTACGATTTTGTTGTCGTCTGTCATTTAACTTGTGCGTATAACAATGTGTATGTTATGTTGCAAATAACCTATTTAAAACTGCTTTGCTAGGTGCAAATGATTTGCAAGGTTTGATTAAGCATAATTCAGCTTATATTTTGATCAACTCGTACAGTATATATGTGTTCTCATTTCCTATATTTATTCTATTTTGTATAATTATTATTGTCTGTGCATAGATATATCACTGTTATGAGTTATGATATATCACTGTTATGATTTATTTTGTCCAAACAAAGCAAAACAGATGAAATACCTTATCCCGTTTTCAGCGTGCCCAGGTAGTTAAAGGAATGAACAGGTGTAACACGTTTCATAACGCCTTAGTTATACGTTCAATAGCAAGGTTTGGAATCAGATCCTGATGAAGAACATCCTGATGGATTTAAGCGGTAAATAGAACCAATAAAGTCAATCATAAGCATATCACTCGTTGGATGCTGAGATTCCTAAATATATTTAAGTCAGCAAATGATAAGAAAAGCATTTGCCGGGGTACCAATTATACAAGGCTCATATAAATCTAATAATCCTTTTGCGTCATAATAACTTGTTAGCATGGCTGTCATGCATGTGTGTCAATTATTTGTTCTCAATCAAAAGGTAATGTTTAACTTAATGTTCGAATTGTACGATTTATATTCAGCAGATGAACTTATTAATAAGACACTGATTTCCAAATGGGCTCAGTCATAGGGTTAAAATAAATTTTTACTGGTGTTTTGAACAATTACATACGTTGACTCCCTACACCATAGAATAAGTTCTAGAAAACCCGCCTTGAAAAACATATGTAAGAATTTAAAAAACTTACACATTATCATTTTCCAATTTTCCAATCCCCAATTGTCCACCTTATAGTGATCGTTTCTCTATTATTATTATTAATTGTTACTTGAGAGAGCAAATACAGTTTTCAATGTAAACTTAGATTATGCGTACATAATGTGCGTCTTTTATTATTGAGTGCAAACTACACATATTCAATACATTTACCCTAACAAAAATCAATGTAATACGCATAAAAAATGCAAGATTTAAACTTAAGTCATAAATTCAATAAATCTTACTAAACCATATACGTAGGCGATCAAAACAGATTATTTCTACCTTACTGTAACAAAGTTATAAATTACTGAGGATTTGTATCTTACTGTTAAGAAGTTATACATTACTGTGGATTTGTATATTACTGTTAAGAAGTTATAAATTACTGAGGATTTGTATCTTACTGTTAAAAAGTTATAAATTACTGAGGATTTGTATCTTACTGTTAAAAAGTTATAAATTACTGAGGATTTGTATCTTACTGTTAAGAAGTTGCAAATTACTGTGGATTTGTATCTTACTGTTAAGAAGTTATAAATTACTGTGGATTTGTATCTTACTGTTAAAAAGTTATACATTACAGTGGATTTGTATGTTACTGTTAAAAAGTTATACATTACTGAGGATTTGTATCTTACTGTTAAGAAGTTACAAATTACTGTGGATTTGTATCTTACTGTTAAGAAGTTATAAATTACTGTGGATTTGTATCTTACTGTTAAAAAGTTATACATTACAGTGGATTTGTATCTTACTGTTAAAAAGTTATACATTACTGAGGATTTGTATCTTACTGTTAAGAAGTTACACATTACTGTGGATTTGTATCTTACTGTTAAAAAGTTATAAATTACAGTGGATTTGTATCTTACTGTTAAAAAGTTATACATTACTGAGGATTTGTATCTTACTGTTAAGAAGTTACAAATTACTGTGGATTTGTATCTTACTGTTAAGAAGTTATAAATTACTGAGGAAATGTATCTTACTGTTAAGAACTTATACATTACTGAGGATTTGTATCTTACTGTTAAAAAGTTATAAATTACTGAGGATTTGTATCTTACTGTTAAGAAGTTATAAATTACTGTGGATTTGTATCTTACTGTTAAAAAGTTATACATTACAGTGGATTTGTATGTTACTGTTAAAAAGTTATACATTACTGAGGATTTGTATCTTACTGTTAAGAAGTTACAAATTACTGTGGATTTGTATCTTACTGTTAAGAAGTTATAAATTACTGTGGATTTGTATCTTACTGTTAAAAAGTTATATATTACAGTGGATTTGTATCTTACTGTTAAAGAGTTATACATTACTGAGGATTTGTATCTTACTGTTAAGAAGTTACACATTACTGTGGATTTGTATCTTACTGTTAAAAAGTTATAAATTACAGTGGATTTGTATCTTACTGTTAAAAAGTTATACATTACTGAGGATTTGTATCTTACTGTTAAGAAGTTACAAATTACTGTGGATTTGTATCTTACTGTTAAGAAGTTATAAATTACTGAGGAAATGTATCTTACTGTTAAGAACTTATACATTACTGAGGATTTGTATCTTACTGTTAAAAAGTTATAAATTACTGAGGATTTGTATCTTACTGTTAAGAAGTTATAAATTACTGAGGAAATGTATCTTACTGTTAAGAACTTATACATTACTGAGGATTTGTATCTTACTGTTAAGAAGTTATAAATTACTGAGGATTTGTATCTTACTGTTAAGAAGTTATAAATTACTGAGGAAATGTATCTTACTGTTAAGAAGTTATAAATTACAGTGGATTTGTATCTTACTGTTAAGAAGTTATAAATTACTGAGGATTTGTATCTTACTGTTAAGAAGTTACAAATTACTGAGGAAATGTATCTTACTGTTAAGAAGTTATAAATTACTGAGGATTTGTACCTTACTGTTAGAAGTTATACATTACTGAGGATTTGTATCTTACTGTTAAAAAGTTATAAATTACAGTGGATTTGTATCTTACTGTTAAAAAGTTATACATTACTGAGGATTTGTATCTTACTGTTAAGAAGTTACAAATTACTGTGGATTTGTATCTTACTGTTAAGAAGTTATAAATTACTGAGGAAATGTATCTTACTGTTAAGAACTTATACATTACTGAGGATTTGTATCTTACTGTTAAAAAGTTATAAATTACTGAGGATTTGTATCTTACTGTTAAGAAGTTATAAATTACTGAGGAAATGTATCTTACTGTTAAGAACTTATACATTACTGAGGATTTGTATCTTACTGTTAAGAAGTTATAAATTACTGAGGATTTGTATCTTACTGTTAAGAAGTTATAAATTACTGAGGAAATGTATCTTACTGTTAAGAAGTTATAAATTACAGTGGATTTGTATCTTACTGTTAAGAAGTTATAAATTACTGAGGATTTGTATCTTACTGTTAAGAAGTTACAAATTACTGAGGAAATGTATCTTACTGTTAAGAAGTTATAAATTACTGAGGATTTGTACCTTACTGTTAGAAGTTATACATTACTGAGGATTTGTATCTTACTGTTAAAAAGTTATAAATTACAGTGGATTTGTATCTTACTGTTAAAAAGTTATACATTACTGAGGATTTGTATCTTACTGTTAAGAAGTTACAAATTACTGTGGATTTGTATCTTACTGTTAAGAAGTTATAAATTACTGAGGAAATGTATCTTACTGTTAAGAACTTATACATTACTGAGTATTTGTATCTTACTGTTAAAAAGTTATAAATTACTGAGGATTTGTATCTTACTGTTAAGAAGTTATAAATTACTGTGGATTTGTATCTTACTGTTAAAAAGTTATACATTACAGTGGATTTGTATGTTACTGTTAAAAGGTTATACATTACTGAGGATTTGTATCTTACTGTTAAGAAGTTACAAATTACTGTGGATTTGTATCTTACTGTTAAGAAGTTATAAATTACTGTGGATTTGTATCTTACTGTTAAAAAGTTATACATTACAGTGGATTTGTATCTTACTGTTAAAAAGTTATACATTACTGAGGATTTTTATCTTACTGCTAAGAAGTTACACATTACTGTGGATTTGTATCTTACTGTTAAAAAGTTATAAATTACAGTGGATTTGTATCTTACTGTTAAAAAGTTATACATTACTGAGGATTTGTATCTTACTGTTAAGAAGTTACAAATTACTGTGGATTTGTATCTTACTGTTAAGAAGTTATAAATTACTGAGGAAATGTATCTTACTGTTAAGAACTTATACATTACTGAGGATTTGTATCTTACTGTTAAAAAGTTATAAATTACTGAGGATTTGTATCTTACTGTTAAGAAGTTATAAATTACTGAGGAAATGTATCTTACTGTTAAGAACTTATACATTACTGAGGATTTGTATCTTACTGTTAAGAAGTTATAAATTACTGAGGATTTGTATCTTACTGTTAAGAAGTTATAAATTACTGAGGAAATGTATCTTACTGTTAAGAAGTTATAAATTACAGTGGATTTGTATCTTACTGTTAAGAAGTTATAAATTACTGAGGATTTGTATCGTACTGTTAAGAAGTTACAAATTACTGAGGAAATGTATCTTACTGTTAAGAAGTTATAAATTACTGAGGATTTGTACCTTACTGTGAAGAAGTTATACATTACTGAGGATTTGTATCTTACTGTTAAGAAGTTATAAATTACTGAGGATTTGTACCTTATTGTTAAGAAGTTATAAATTACTGAGGATTTGTATCTTACTGTTAAGAAGTTATACATTACTGAGGATTTGTATCTTACTGTTAAGAAGTTATAAATTACTGAGGATTTGTACCTTACTGTTAAGACGTTATAAATTACTGAGGATTTGTACCTTACTGTTAAGAAGTTATAAATTACTGAGGAAATGTGTCTTACTGTTAAGAAGTTATAAATTACTGAGGATTTGTACCTTACTGTTAAGAAGTTATAAATTACTGAGGAAATGTATCTTACTGTTAAGAAGTTATAAATTACTGAGGATTTGTACCTTACTGTTAAGAAGTTATAAATTACTGAGGATTTGTATCTTACTGTTAAGAAGTTATAAATTACTGAGGATTTGTATCTTACTGTTAAGAAGTTACACATTACTGTGGATTTGTATCTTACTGTTAAGAAGTTATAAATTACTGAGGATTTGTATCTTACTGTTAAGAAGTTACACATTACTGTGGATTTGTATCTTACTGTTAAGAAGTTATAAATTACTGAGGATTTGTATCTTACTGTTAAGAAGTTACACATTACTGTGGATTTGTATCTTACTGTTAAGAAGTTATAAATTACTGAGGATTTGTATCTTACTGTTAAGAAGTTACACATTACTGTGGATTTGTATCTTACTGTTAAGAAGTTATAAATTACTGAGGATTTGTATCTTACTGTTAAGAAGTTATACATTACTGAGGATTTGTATCTTACTGTTAAGAAGTTACACATTACTGTGGATTTGTATCTTACTGTTAAGAAGTTACAAATTACTGTGGATTTGTATCTTACTGTTAAGAAGTTATTAATTACTGAGGATTTGTATCTTACTGTTAAGAAGTTATAAATTACTGAGGATTTGTATCTTACTGTTAAGAAGTTATACATTACTGAGGATTTGTATCTTACTGTTAAGAAGTTATAAATTACTGAGGAAATGTATCTTACTGTTAAGAAGTTATAAATTACTGAGGATTTGTATCTTACTGTTAAGAAGTTATAAATTACTGAGGATATGTATCTTACTGTTAAGAAGTTATAAATTACTGAGAATTTGTATCTTACTGTTAAGAAGTTACACATTACTGTGGATTTGTATCTTACTGTTAAGAAGTTATACATTACTGAGGATTTGTATCTTACTGTTAAGAAGTTATACATTACTGAGGATTTGTATCTTACTGTTAAGAAGTTATAAATTACAGTGGATTTGTATCTTACTGTTAAGAAGTTACACATTACTGTGGATTTGTATCTTACTGTTAAGAAGTTATAAATTACTGAGGATTTGTATCTTACTGTTAAGAAGTTACAAATTACTGTAGATTTGTAGCTTACTGTTAAGAAGTTATAAATTACAGTGGATTTGTATCTTACTGTTAAGAAGTTATACCTTACAGAGGATATGTGTCTTATTGTTAAAAAGTTATAAATTATTGAGGATTTGTATCTTAATGTTAAAAAGTTATAAATTACTGTGAGGATTTGTACCTCATTAGAGAAATATATTGAATTTGTCACTAATCTGGCATCAATTGAAATACATTTATGCATGCATGGTGACTGTTTTGCATGGATGAATTGATAGATGACTCTTGATACCTGATAATTCTATAGTACAAGCAGTTTTTATAGCGTGCGAATCGGTTTCACGTTATCCGGGTCACGTGCTGCTATATATTCAGGTCTTCTTACCCACGGAGCACTGAATGGCTTCTCAAGTTTGTTTTGTGAGCCGTTATACACAGGCAACATATTTATCCGATCCCAGGCAGATAAGTTGGAATGATTACCATGCAGCAGATTGATGTCAAGAAATGCAACTGTTCCAACATCACCTAAGCAATATTGAATACCATGTTGATTAGCCAAGTCAGTAACAATAACTTGATCTGTTGCGCCAGCTTCAATTTTATACTTTGAAGACTTCATAAGTTGGTTATGTGGTGTTTCAGTCGCACCACTAACAAATAACTTGTGCGTTCCTGGAATAACCATTAGTGCACCTCGTTCAGGAGTATTGTGTGATAACATGATTACACAAAATACAGCTCTCATTCTCGGCATACCATCTTCTGCATGAAAAATCTCAAAATCACTATGCCAGCTATGACCTGTTCCACTAAAAGCAGTGTGAAAATTGATCAAATCTTGGTGAATATATACACTATCAGCTAATAGCTGTTGAACACGCGATATGATCTTTTTGTTTTTCAAAATATCTTCCACTTCTGATACTTTTCTGTGTAACCCAAACACACTTCGTAATTTGTTTGTTCTGGGCTCAGTTGTGTATGGGCACTTATCGGTGAGTGTCGGGTCTTCTCCAATGTCAATACTAGTTTCAATATCATATTTGTATTTTGATACTGCCTTGATAACTGGTTTCAACTCATCCTCAGTGAATACATTGTGTATTACAACGAACCCTTTCTCTTCATACTCACAGAGCTGTTTGGTGGACAGCGGGCCTGTTGGAGTAACACCATTCATCTTCCAAATCACAGGATCCGCCCGTGGGTATATTCTGTTGATGTCCTTGCGTGTAGGATATAAATCTGCTGTTGAAGAGGATGATACTCTTCTAGACACATCCGCAAAAATATTCCTACTTCTGTTAGTTGAAAGCCAGGAAGACTGCAAAGCCACTCTCCGTACAAGTTGTTGCATAGTACCACATAATTGAGAGTATTGCATTTTTTCAAAGATGATCTGAAAATAAAGAAAAAAATATATCTAATATATTTTCAGTATATTATGTAGCAGCTGTTTAAGTGTTTGTAATTCTGTATTTGGTGAACACTTCCTGCAACGTGAAATCAGTAAAACTACAATACAGTAGCATGGTTCTGTGTTGAACATTTCAAGTTGTACATATTTGGATACAAAATGTAATTAAATTGTCATGACATCGACAACTAATGAAAATGAGGTCTTAGATTGATACAATGGAAATAATTTGCAATTTAGGTGACCATGCAAAATATTCCCATATTTAATTTGATTGTCGATTTGGCCAATTTGCTGAAAAACTAGTAGTATATATTCACGATATTAAATTGGTTTATTTTTGTCGGCGGCGCTGGAAAGTATATTTGTTAGAATGTAACACATGACAGAAAATAATAGCTGCTTGAATTCAAAATTTCAATTATGCGAATAACATGCATTATGATCACATTAGGTAGATATTGGTCATGTCAATTAAATATGATTGTCACACTGGTATGCCAAGCTGATTGAAAAAAACAACCAGTCACCTGAAATGGAGTTTGATATGCATTTCCGTTTATGCAAAGGACAAGGATAATCCATAAGCAAAGGTCAGACTGATCCCACATACTGGGCACTCCCATTGTACCCGGCCTACAAACTAAGTTCATTGTGTTTATTTGCACCTCTATGGTATAAGATACAATAATTTGTTGGTGTGCTCGAAAACAGTTATTGCGGTGACTTTCAAATCCAAGATGGCGACCAAGCTTGTACAACCTTATATAGCTGGTTCCATTTGTGATAGAATATTTGTGAAAATGGCTGAATATATGTTTTTGTGAACGAAAAAGTTCACGAACTAACATTCCATGATGATAAAAGTATTGTTTCTTATCAAACTGTAAGATATTCACCAACATTTGTTGCAAACCACGTTTTATGTATATAACTGATGATCCATTTTGTTGTACCCGGCATGGCACCAGTAAATATCAATTCTACATTTGGTGACTTGGCAGGAACTGTGCTAAGGTTGATAATGAGACAGGTTCCCACGGGATGTACAGCATATGTACATTGGGTGACTGGCACATATCCAGAAATATCAATAACAAATCCTGAACAAGAAAATCGAACTCAATTAGCACACAGTCCCTCATGGGCCTGTGATCAGCAGAAAGAAACGTTGTCACCGTAATTAGCAATGCGCATCAAAAAGTGGACAAACAGTTTAAAAAGGCCCTTCGAGATTAAAGGAGTCATTGGCACATTTTGGCTTGTTGTAATAGAAAAAACGAAACAAAACGGGGATAACACACATAATGAAAATGAAACTATAATCAGTGGAAATGGGTTTTATACGTCCAATTTGTACAACTGTCGGTCGAAACTTGAGTTGTATATTAACTTTTCTGTAGTGTATACTAATTTAACGACATAAAACATTTGCCGACAATAAAAATATTTATCAGTAAATGGTTCATTTCGCTGATTACAGATAATCAAAAAAAAGGGTCTTAGACATACAATATTTACAACTGTCAGTCGAAACGTGACCAGTAAATACACCTTTCATTCGTGTCGTAACTAGATAAAACATTTACCGAAAATATCGGGACTTTAATTAGTAAAAGTTTCGTTTTGCTAATTACGGATGATCAGAAATCTGTAATCAGCGAAACAAGGGTCCTCCACGTATATTATTTACAACTGTTGGACGAAACTTAACCAGTACATTAAATAATTGTCAACAAATAAAAGAGATGATTTTTAAATTAACAGTAATATTGTGACCAGCTTCGCAACGTGCAACGCTCCGAGGCGTACCAATTGGCGTATTAATCTGCATATGACGATCAGTATGGCGGACTCTCTGGTTCAACCATGGAAGGTCCTACCGGTAACGTTAGTACCTTCCATGGTTCAACCAAGATCAAAAGATGGGGCTGCCCTCTTTTACGGACCTTCCTTCCAGTGTCATCACCTTTATTTTTGATAATTGTTCCATGTTGTTGTATAAACTGGACTAGTAAACAGTTTACATAATAACACACATGTAGGACATTTGTTTCACTGATTACAGATTTCCGATTATCTGTAATTAGCGAAACAAATGATTTACTGAATAAAATATTGTTATTTTCGTCAAATGTTTTATGTCCTTATATACACTACTGAAAGGTAGTCAGGTTAAGTTCTGTCCGACAGTTTGTACGTGTACGTGTAAGAACCTTGTTTCGCTGATTACAGATTTCCGATTATCATTTACTTGTAGTTACTCTTCAGACCGTAATATTAAAACATGTGTTTTACTTTGATATGTTAGTGTGTGTGCTCCACACACAATTATAAATATTCGTAACCAGTAATGATAGCTTTAATTGCCCATTGTATACTTTATATTGGACATTTCAAAATAAAATTCACTCAAACTTTCAATTGCAAATTGTTTTTTTCTATCTGGCAAATAAATTTGGCAGTTTATAATATACAGTATATAATACCCTATGTATAGGGTCCAAAAAAAAACTACGAAAAATATGGCCTGGCATATAGTTGTCATCGGGTTTTACGCTTGTTGGTATTATCAGCTTGTTCTTTCTGTTTTTTGGGGGGTTGGTTGGTGGTTCGTCGTCCGGGAGAAATGAGTGACGCTGTCTGGGTTGGATTTGGCGGTATGTTGCTTGACTTCTGGGAGTCGCATAGGTAATATTTGAACTGCTCAACAATTATTTACACAAGTCAATGTATGTCGTTTTCATCACTGTCATTCACTCAGTCTTTGATCCAACTCTCTCGTTTACCAGCTACCCTGTACTCTCCTCTCCTCTACTCAACTTGACTCTCATTCTCTGAATACTAACCCGTCCTAACTCGTAAAGTTGCAATCACCACTGTGATTGCTTATATAGCCAAGGGAATACTTTTATATACTTTTAAGTGTATCTCAACCTGGTGACATATAGCCAAAGGAATACTTTCATATACTTTTAAGTGTATCTCAGACTGGTGACATATAGCTAAGGGAATACTTTCATAAACTTTTAAGTGTATCTCAGACTGGTGACATATAGCCAAGGGAATACTTTCATATACTTTTAAGTGTATCTCAGACTGGTGACATAGTTATGAACTGCTCATTGCGCAAATCGTTTGTACACAATTTGGTGTATATTTGTCATTTTGAAGTGAGCAATATTATACATGTATCATTAAAACAGATCCACTATCTAATATACAACTGTTTGTCCTTGTGTGGTTGTTTGTCTAGTAAATAAACATTTTTCGCTAACATCAGGGCGGGTTCAAGATGCCCCCAGCATCACGTGCACCTGGTCTGACTCCATTATGGGGGTTTATGATTTTCCGATTACATCGATTTTGTCAGTATATTTTTTATGACTACTGATTGTTGAAGAATGGCTAATTAATACTTCTATAATTACTAAAGTTGTCAGATCCACGAGACGAACAATTCACTAAAATATGAGTGTCGACTGGGTTAGCATGGATATATTGCTATCAACTATTGATATCAAATTGGAATGCAAATATGTGGGTTTTTTAGTCAATAAAACATACGTATAGGCATTTAAACTAACATTCTAGCATATGTATTTAACCAGATGTGTACATTTACCATTCAGTAACCATATTGGACACCGTCGTGAATTTGAAGGTGACCGCAATGATTTTTGTTGAGCACACCAAAAAAATATTGTCTCTCATAAGACATAGAAACAAAATAATATAATGAACATAGTTTGTAGGGTGGGTACAACGTGACCTGAGATCCAGGCAAGCTATGGGAATCAGACCTTCGCTTACCCCTCTAATTCCGTCTGTATGTCGAACAAACTTTGCAAACTGAGTTTACAGAATCAAATTTGCAATGCTTTGAAAATCTAAGTACGGACAGTTTTGGCAATGATCAGAAAAATAATGCCAATACGAATACGGAATACAACATCTATATTCCATTTTAGCAGCTTTATCTCTCATACAGCCCCTTTCTAGTATGTATAGTTCACATTATTTTACAAGGTGCAATTAATTTTCTAGCACTTTCCATTTCTGGTCGTACATTTATTTTATATGTTTCATTTTTAGATTCGGGGCCTGCCAGTTCAAATGTTCAGTCAAAAAAAACTAGTCTATATCACCTCGTTTGGGAAGTGTAATAATGTACGGTAAATTCAATTGATTGTTTTTTTCAAAACGTTTTAATTCAGATTCATGCTTATGTTTGTCCAAGTTTCACATTTTCTCCTATTATACTTTTCTTGATATACATGTTGTTTTTCTATATACATGTGTTGCTGCATATTTTTCACAATATTTAATGCTTTGATGATAATTAAATATATATATTGTTGCTGTAGTCTTTGAGAAGTCTTTGTTTGTGTGAATGATAACACATTCCCTGTTACTTTTGATTACATTCGCTGATTCATACTGAGCTGCCGGGAACAGAACACTTATCTGGGGTGAGGCCATTCACTATAAGTGCATTGTTAAGTAACAAATCAATATGACCACAAATTGCTGATCAATGAAGGTTAATTTACCCAAAAAATAACAAACATATGCAGTTGGGTTAGGAAATGACAAGTAGATAATTATTGCAATATAATATATAAAGAACAAAGAGAACATTATCGTTGCCTGTACATTTTTGCAATGACGTTTCTTTTTTTGGAGCAGTTGTTCCTACTGCTACTGTGAAGGCTACTGTGATATATACAGACGGTAAATTGTTGTGCATCAAGGTGTTTTGGTTAGGGAGTGGTGAATCGAGGGTACTGTATTGATTACATAGTTCATAACCATGAATATATGATGTGATACAATGTTGTGATGTTAGTTTACAAGTTGAGTGATATTTCATCGTATTGTAGTCTAAAACCAAAGAAAAGCATGATTCAAGCAGTCGTTATGACTGATCAATATGGCTGTGAAACATGGGTTTATGACAAATCATACTATTATTCAGAGGCTGTTTAGGTGTGTTATATAAGGGACGACGTCAAAAGATCGATGTCGGATAAAAAACTTATTTGCTTTAGTTTGGGGGTGGGGGGTTTTGATCTCAAAAAGTTTCTATCCTACAAAAACGATTTTAATTTTTAATGAAGTCAAAACAATCTTGCAGTATTTGTAATTCGTTTTTTTCTCTATCCAATCATGGACAGAAATAACAGAAAATGAAAAAAACCCATCCAAGACGAGAAAATGGTTTGGTCCGAGTGTAAAGCCTTGTCACACCCACCCGACAACCAACTGCTACGCCATACTACTGTCGGATTATCAATTTTAATTTAATGGTGAATGTAGTCTGACGCCATGGTCAATATTTATCAATTAAGTTTCAGTGGGGGGTAGGGGGTTTGGGAAAAAAACTAAAGGAATTCAGTTTTTTATCCTACATTGTACTTTTGACGTTGTCCCTAAGCATGGTGCTAATTATGCAAATGATATGCCGAAATAAAGAAAACTTGGCTACAATCCAAAATATACGTCTGTGAATAATTTGTTGTAAAATTTATATGCGTTGATGTTTAATATGGAAAAACGCACCTTTAATAGTATTATATATTAAACATTCCAACAACATACGCTTCCTCGGAGCTCAACAAGATATTGATAATATGGTAGGTTATTTGGAATACAGAAAGAGTGTTTCACTGTCGACCAATAAACTACGAGTGGTTTCCTTCAGTGTTGAAGAAAGCATCATTTCAAAATTGATAGTGCAGCATAAAATTGTAGCACACGGAATCAACACCTCGGGATGAAGTAAGCAAGAGGGCGGGCCAGGCAAGCTGCATATACCAAAACGCTCTAGTGCAATTCCTGCGATTTTATGATTACTGAGTAGCGCTTTAAAAGAGATATTGCAGTTAAAGTACTAAAAATTACTAATAAATATTCATGACATTACTAAAATAAACACTACGTCATCAGTTATGGTGCGGGCGGAAATGATCTGAATGTTTTCATTCAGCATATTTCTATCAATTTTACAGTACAAGATTGCCTAGTTTACCAAAGTATTGTGATTACTAGGAATGTTAGACCAGCTCCCATGTTTTCTGTTTTTTCTAAGTCATATTAGTTGACAAAGCTTGGTTCAAGGTTTACATTGTCACACCGGAATATAAATTTTGATTCAGATTCAATTCTACATCAGTAATCACAAGAATATGCCTTGCTTGAGTTACAGTTTCACCGAATGTATATTATGTTGTTCGAGGTGATTAACTCCTTGACCGCTCCCCTTTACAAAATTTGTTGGATTTGTTCTGAAGATATCACCAATGTTTGTCTGTATTAGTCTCTAATATTGGCCACGCAGTATGATAGTGTAATGTCAGGCAAAACGGCATCTTGTACATACAGTAAAAAGTCAATCATGTGACTGAATGGTAAAGCTTACCATGAGCTGTTGTATTAAGATCCATAACGATAGTGGTAATCACTAAATACATACTGCTCAGTGACGTACGTTTTACTGTAGCTCTGTTTAATCTGTATAACCAATGAATTATCATATGGAATATATACGGACTACGTCATAAAATATGACCTGTATGTAATTATATAACAAATGATGCAAAATGTCAAACCGTGAATATATACACTTTATATAGATTATTATCGTAATTTCAAAATTATTCACGTGTGAGTATGTAACGAATAACAACAGCATATGGCATAATAGTAAGACAATTTCTAATAAGGTAGGAGAAAGTGACAGGGATCGTCTATGGTCGTTGCGAAAGAATTATTATATAAATGCCTAACTGTGCGCTGGTATGATGATATATACCACCTCTGTATTGCGCATGCGTTACTTGTTTCATAAGGTACGATGGTATTGTGCGCATGTTTTAATGCATATCGCATTGACAATATTTTGTCTCAAAATTGTTTTATTATGTGTGTCAATCTGATATTGGAAAAGTTCAAAACATTTTCCAGAACCGAGTCTGTTACTTCAATATGACTGTCCTTCTAAAATAAAAAGTTCACACATGTAATTTACAAACAAAATCTTTTCAATATCCAGAAGGATTAAGCATTTCATCTTGAAAAGTGTATAAATCATTGGATCTAAATAGACTACCATGTAATTATAATAAGTAGTCAGCTATTTTTATTTCACTCCTTCCTATAAATCAGGCTTCCATATTACCCATACACAGTTTACATAATATAACATATTCTGTTCAACGTGATAATATACGATTCATACGTTTCTCGAAAGCATAGAACACCATAAATCATCAAATCTTAATATTAACAAAACAATTATTACATAAATTAATGAAACAAGTTAAGCAAGTTGATTCAAATAATATTACCGACGAATTAGTTTGAACAAAACGATGAACACATAATACACTGGTAAGCCAATTTGTATTATCCCGATACAAAGTTTGAAGGAAATCGCCCTGTTTATTTCCAAGAAACGGTTCCAAACATGTTTACAGACTGAAATTATGGTTTGTTAGACAAAATGGCCGCCAATAATTTGATCGAATACAAAACAACACATGGTAATATTTAATTTTGAGTATAGTACTTTTTTGCGAACTATCAACTGAGCCCGGCACTCTAAATAATAAAAAAACGGCATAGGGCATAGTCACGAATAAACAAAATGGCAGCCAGTCGGCCATTTTAGTTCGAATCTGTGCCAAATATGCACGATCAAGATGTCAAGTATGATCGGTCAAAGCATGTCAGAAAGATGGTTCTGCACGTAAGAAAGAAGGATGGACCACAAATTAATAGTTCTCGATTATTGACCTAATCGCGAACCAATTACATGATTAGCAGTACAAGAAGAACAACCAGATGGTTGTCAGTACAAAAATAAACTGTCGATACAACACATAAATTAGACACACAATAAAAATAGCATTGCTGAAAATCCATGACTTTGTCACAACGATCTTACAACTTGTGTACAATGGTTGGTATAGTAATGTCAAGTGACCGGGATGCAGTTGAAAATTGGAAGTAAAACCAGCAGAAAAAGTGTTGGTTTTATTTAAAATCTAGTCATTGAGTCATAAAGTGAATAGTGGGTAAATACTGTATTCAGAAGTGTACCAAAGATGGACATTGGATATTGTTGCTGCCTTGAGAGACAGCTATTATATTAACAAATGCCGTTTTGCTTTCTGTCTCGAAGACCACAGTGACAAGAGCTGATCATTTGCTGATCGTCACGAATCCTTTTGCATATCACACAGCAGATATCACTCAAATGCTTTCCCACTACGCTACTTTCCTGTTGAATAGGCGTAATTAGACTGAAAACCACCAATGTAAAATCAAATGTATTTTCTGTAAGAATTATAAACGTCAATAAACTTCATTGTTTTCCCATAGTACATCTCAAATGACAGACAAATATTGCCAAGCTTCTTGTTTGAAAGAATAATTATTGTTTAATATGTCTCTAATACCTTATCAGCACACTTTTCAGACTTCTTTGAGTAGTATTTTTCATTTTGTGCATTTTTATGTTTCCTAATAGACTGTTGAAGTTCCAAGATTTTGAGACAATATAGGTGTTCCCATTAAAACTCCACCATTAAATGCTCACCTGATAAATCCGACACTTGCCTGGTGTATTACCAATGGATGATGTGTATTTGTGTGTCAGTCTCTAGTTTTGAAAGTAGGAAATCGCGATAGCATAGGTAATTTTTCAAGTGTGTTTGCTTTGTAATTATTTGATATTTGTACACAGTTGTACGATCCAGTTGTGAGCAAATATGTTTTAATCTAATTCGGTATCATCTGCTCGTGAAATGACTAAATGTCGTTCCGCCACATGTAACTGCAACAAGAGTGTATTCAATGCACTTTTTAAAAATTAATATGTCAGTTGAACCTGGTATGACTTATAAATCTGGTACATTTATACTTCGCAATATATATTTCCGGGTATTTTTTTCCTGATGAAATATATCTAAAATTAAAATTTAAAAACGCTTCTTGCAGTTTTCCAAAACAGCTTCATTTAGTATTGTTATAAGTATTTAGTCTAAACTATTACTAAAACGAAATTTTTTTAAATATATAAATTGTAAGAATTTTACAATAGTTACCACGCAGACACTACATTTTAAAAACCGTTGCAATAATTGATACTAGTGGCCGACCGACAGCCATCATATTAGTACATATCAACGTGAGAATGGAATAATTTTTATTTAGAGATAATTTATTTACAATCCAACCATGATTATTCGAACACAGTGGACATATTTGTTCAGTTAAACGTAATATTAATACAAAATGAAGGACAATAGATGATACTTGAAATATTTGTTATCGAAGCATTTAAATAATACACGTGTACACTGTACTCTCCATCAATTGCGACAGTCACTGAAATTGCTGGCTTTTGTCGTTGGGTGGCATGTTCTTGGAACGAAATTTGCGGGATTCTCAATGGAGTTCAAAAATACAGTTAGTATAGTTCCGTAAATGGCGGGCCAGTGAACCACACACTCGGATAATCGGTGTTTGGATAACTGATGTTAGACTTCACATGCTAAAACTATTTATAGATAATATATAGTGGCCGATAAAAAGCGTGTGTTATCGTGCTTCACTATGTGAATCCACATTACAAAAACTAAAAACAATTACTAAAATCATATGCTGGCGCGAAATGATAAATATTTAGTAATTGATTGGTAATTTTTTTTTAAATATTATTCTCACTGTGTCTCACTGTTTTGTACACGACTAGTTGCATTTGTCTCTAAATTTAAAATATCATGTTAAAACATGTTATAAAATGTGTATGTTTTGATTTGAATGTAATAGCTTACCTTATTGTATGGTGTAGATCCTTACAATATTGAACATTTACAACTGATATTTTGTCGAGGTGTGTTCAATGACGAACTTCCCGAATATGAGCTGTGTGTAGTAGCGGGATATGGAGGCGTGTACTGCAGATGTTTATTTTTAGTTAAACACCAATAAGCGGGAATAAATCTACTTACAATATATTACACTCTTCTGTCTGGTATCACATTTGTTATTTTATTGAAATTATTGTAAGTTATATCACGGTTTAAGATGATTTTTGGTGTTAGTGGTTCTCTATTACATAACATTATTCTGCTCACTGAATTGTGAAAAGCATACAAATTTACATCGTTCAGTCATACCTTACTTAAATATATTCTTAGCTTTGGATTAGACTTAGTGAGATAATCATTTGATATTGGCCCGTGTTTAGGAAATTAGCACGCACTGCAAATAAAATAGGTCATTTTTTTGTGCCGACAACTTTGGAAATCAGGATGCTGATAGCTAGAGTATTTCAAACCCACCTTGGACGGAATTGTATGTTCTTGGTATTTTAGGCATTGGAAATCTACATGGCCGAGGACGCCATTCAGTGTTGGTGTTTTTTATCGCTTTGAATTGCCAAACGTATTTAGACGGTTGTATTTCTATTTTATGTTTTTAGCGTGCGTGATGGAGATGAAACCAATCGATAGACATATTCTTTGTATAAGTCAGTTTTAGAAAAGTACTGTGAATTGTGTGTCTAAATAGGGATTTCTGTGCAGTCACAGTATAGTCAAAACTATAAGCTGAGATATACTGGTCTTGCATCACTAGATCTCCACGATTTATTTTAACATTAGTAACGGGAAATTGTTTATTTTCTGTGTAACCTTATTTGGTGTATCGCATCTATGAATCTAAATGTTCAAATCGTTTCTTCATATAATTTTTTAGCTAATTTGAAAAAAAATTTTACTTGTGAAAACAGCAGTGTGGTGTTGAAAGTCCTAAAAAAAGAATACTTAGCCCCTGTCCCCACAACAGTAGCTCTTAGTAGTAGTTCAGTGGGACTGTTAGAAATATTGTAAATCATTTCTATAAGAAAGTTTGGCAGAGCCTTCTAGTATCCTCGCTACTCTAACATATTAAAATAATCCAATCTTGAATTGATTAAAGAAATGTTTGAATGATCGCGTGATTAGCCAAAAGACATTCAAGTACATTTGAATAATCACTATAAATCAATCAACAGTGACACATTTCATATCGCAGTTTCTGCACATTCGAGGACAGTAATTTATTAAAACATCAAACTCGAATTGTTAACCGATTAAACCAGACGTAATTAGACTCTTATGCAGCAAGAATACAGCTAGAAGCCTGTCACGTGGATGAATGGGTAACAATGTTGCAAATAACTTCTGCCAAAAACTTCAATCTCAAGAGATATTTGCGGATCCTCTCACAGAGATGCTAACGTTACGAATTCGGAAAGATATGTGCCCCTATTATTTCTATTTATGTTATGTTCTGTTATGTTTATGCTGTACTGGAGAATAATCTTGCACTGTCATATGGGCAGCATTCATATCGAATAGGTCAGTATGACTGCTCATGTCCTAAACGGTAGCCAGACCAGTGCGCTCATTGGCCAAACTTGAGTTGCTCATGAGTCTAGTTCATTTCTAATTACATGTTTAGAGGCTCTCATGTTCGCCACATGCAACTGCAATATGAGTGTATTCAAGGAACACATGTATGCAAGCATACAACTAATCTTACAAATATGAATATGTTACCGTTTTTGTTCCTGGTTTTTTTGCTGATAAAATACTTTTTGCAGATTTCCAAATGAGCTTCATTTAGTATATTTTTATGTACCTGCGTATTGGCAACGTTCACAATTAATAAAACCTTTTGGTACATCGGAAGTAATATATTGTCTAAATATATATTCAGTGCTAAACACATCATTAGAATACATTACATTTGTCTACAGAACGATTGAAATAATGTATACTAGTGGCCAGAACCAATTGAACTTGTCCCATTCATCTAAGGTACACTACTTCTTGGTTTGATGTTCAACACCATTTAGAATCTTAATTTTAACAACCACAATGCCACCGTTTAATTTTATGATATTATATATATATAATATATTTTGAGCAAAACTGTCGAACAAGTCTTGCCGTCTGTACATGCAATTGTTGAAATGCACGATTTCTCTATGAATAATCCTTGCTATGTTACTTGAAGTATGTTTAACAATTCATTACAGCAGTACATATCAACTCGGGAAGTGACTCATTTTTAACTGGAGATACTTCTTTTACATACTAAAACTATTTATAGTTAAACTATTCTGGTAAACAAAATACATGTGCTAGCACGATTCACGAATCGCTGCTCAGAATAACTAAAAAAACATACTAAAACATGCGAAGGTTCGAAATTCTATACATATTGGGTCAATATTTAAGGCACGTTTTTACTTCTAACTACATTATTCGTTTGATTTTTCACTAAAACATGAAATATGCTAAAATATGTTGTAAAATGCCTACCTCATTGTATGGTGTGGATCCTTAAAATATTGAAGTTTACAACTGATAATTAATAGTTTTTACTCGATGGATTCTTTGTTAACATGTGGTTCAACGATGAACTTTCCTAAAGTGAGTGGCGGGTAGATGGGTAATATGCACATGTGTACTGTAGATGATTTCAGATTTGTATTTCGTTCAGATTCCATCTCTATTAAAATCGATTATTCTATTGTTCTTTAGTTATTATTGGAAATATGTGCAATACTTTCACCTAACTTGTAGTTTGACGTTCCTCAATTTTAAAATAAACTTGTTTCTAATGGCAGGACTCGAACTCATTTTCTTTTGATCACCCACTGTACTGACTAATCTCGCCAGGGGAGTAGTGTTGGAATAAAACAACTAGTCCATGATTACACATACAACTCCTTTTTTTGTTCATCACTGTATTCTTTGTCTACCCAAATATATTCAACCTGTGGCCTATGGCGTATCACATTAGTAGTTTCCATGATCATCAATATCATGGTTCAAGATAAACCAGAAAATCCTCGGTGTATGTGTTACTATTCTGCTCACTGAATTGTGGGAAATATACAATTATTACCTCGTTCAGTCTTATCATGCCAAAATCTAATGTAAACTTTGAATTAAACTCAGTGAGCTATGTGTCTGATTTTGTCCCTAGTTTGGAAATTCATTAGCGATATTCACTACCAGGTTTTTGCAGGATTTATTTATTTATTTATTTATTTAATATGCAGATAAGGAGTAGTCACATATTTAGGTTAACTGCTGGTAGCAACTTCTGGCTGGACACATGATTAGCAGCAATTAACTGATAGGCATACTAATAACAGGCCCAAGAAGATAATTCCGAATCCGGCAACCAGTTTGGTAACCAAGACAATTCTTGAAGTAGTACACAGAAATTAGTCTAAATGAGGACTGGGTCCTGCATTTGCATTAGTACCAACTCGATGCTGAGGCGACAACAAACAAGGTATCATTGATTGCAGTGGCTATGCAGTATTCATGAACCAAACTGTGGTGGCACACATTTTGGCCGAGGGTGGGCAATATTGAGGGATGTCAAGGTATAGATATAGTGATTTGTGGTGGTAAATAAATGCATTAAGAGTTCAAAATAGTACACATATGTACGAGTATAGAAAACAAAACGTGATAACAAAGTTAAAGGTACATAGTAAACTTGGTAGGATGAAACTCCCATTGGGGACAAATTAATTAGCTTGCAACAAGTATAATCGTCTTCAATTCAAATATTGCTTGCTCTACAACAGTTTTAAATTGCCTGCTGTAATACGCTGCATAAGCTATATATTTGTTTTAGTCTGGTGGATTTTTAGCTGATTGCCTGAATATTCCCGGATACTGTAACTCGCAAGATTCATTTGATTCTGTACTGTGTTTTACAAGCACTATTAGAACAGCTTTTGAAGTGGATTCATCCATAAGCTACAGGCCTGTTACAACGATTCTTTCATTACCGACAAGAAACTAAAAGATCTGGGCTCTAAACTTTTTCATGGTAATCAGCTAAACGAAATATTAATACTTTCTGAGGAAACTCATGTCAATTATTAGTTTGTGGTTAATGTAATAATACACCATGTCTCAAGGTTTGAAACAGAAACGACTTGATTATGATTCCCGTTAGGCAGAATATGAACCTGACATAAATTCATGTATAGCTTGGAGTCTAGTTGACGAGGTAGTGTACTATACTTGTTGATTGTTTTGTCAATTATGGTCAGTAGTTTGCGTCTTGATTGTGTAATTTGTTCCATCTATAAAATAATCCACAGTTGCGTATGTTATTTTTACCACACTTTTCAATACAATATTGCACAAGCAAAGTGAAAAACGAATTATATTGCTGTGTTTACGGTGTTTTAATGTATTATGAATTATTTATTCATTGGATTTCCCAGGTGATATGAAAAGATGGCCCAGTGACGTTGATTACAAGTTTAACTAAGGCACATGTCAACGGAATGATCAGTAAAGTTGTAGATTTTGAGTCAGCTGGCTAAGTAGCCATCACATCATACACCATTTTAATTACTGTCCATAAGACGCACAGTTTACCAATACTGTTGTCGAAGCAAAATAGGGCAACCATGTATAACCATAAGAAAAAGTTAAATACACAAGAGATTAACACCAGCATGGCCGCTAGTTGGCCATTTCGAATCGAATAAGTTTAGAAGTAACCCACCATGAGTGTGTTTATACAAAGATTTAATGAAATCGACTCAGGTATAGTAACAACAGATAACAGTTGATATAATGTTTGAATTCGGTGATTTTGAAGACAAACACTTAGTGAAGACGACTTTTAAACCATTATGTCTTTGTACCAAATTTGGGTCATTTCTGTAAAAATAGTCGGCCATCATAAACCGAAAAAAGGTACATCATAAATCTATATCACCAACTGATGCAAGCATGCAAGTTGTTATTTAACAATTACCGAATTTATTCCCGAATAATATTCACTTCGTTTATTTGTTGTTTTCTAAGACAGCAGGGGGCGTTGAATACACTTCATTAGTAATTGTCATCTAAATATTAGCTGATTGACTTCAATAATTAAATACAATTATGACCAAATTGAATAGATACCATTCATAAAATAAAAATAAATTATCGTCTTTTAAAATCTAGTATACCAAGTGGATTGCAAAATGGAATAAGTCACAAAGTACCCTTCGGTTTATGCAAATTATTTTGTTGTTTAATATGTTGCTTGTTTATATTAGTTTCTGCTATGTTCAGCTGTTGTTTGGCGCGAAATATTTGTACCCGTAACGTTAGTGTTAATGCATAATATTATCTGTTTTTAATCTTTATAACAAATGACCTCACATGGGAGTAAACTAAGTCACGTCAAATGTCAAACTGTAAATATAATATAATTTATTATTGTACATCTGTCACCGTAACGCCACAAGTTACAGCATGTCTTAGTTTTGCGGGCTATTTTCATCCTAGCATATTAGAAAATGCGAATTCCAAATATTAAAAGATTACGCGCGTAAGCGTCCTTTAATAAGAAAAACAAACATGCCTCCCACCAGGGTTTGACCGGATTCTGTTTTCAAACATTTTGGATTTCGGCATTCCAACGATGTATAATAATGAGGTTATTACGAGAATACCTCTAAGTATACACTCAAACAGTACGCCGTCGCATCGACGTCTGCTGTGCGTCGGTCGATACTCCCACTATGTATAATGATTATACACACTTATATCACTTGAATGCAATATTTTTTTTTGTTATAATAACACAAACGCTAATTTGGGGAATTCACTTATTACTTATAAAAACACCAAAACTATATATAATCATATACTTTTTAAAACTGACCTCTCCCAATAATAGTCTTATCTTAATCGTCTAACTATTTAAATAATTGATATCTTATATTATATGTAACAATGTATCTGTTATGTAGAAGGACCTAGTCTAGTTAAACACAAGCACTAAAGTTGCACGCGCTAGTGAATGTGTATAGGGCTAGTGGCCAGTACCAATTGAGTCTGTCCCACCTACCAAAAGTACAAGTACTTCTACACGGGTTCTGTTCTCTGTACATATAATTGTTAGAATGCGAATCTATGATCACTTCATTTGTCCTTACATATCAGTTGATATGAACGCGGAAAATGACTAATCTTTAACTGGAGATAAATTATTTACATACTAAAACTATTTATAGTTAATATATATTTGTCGACAAAATACATGTGCTAGCACGATTTACTATGTGAATCGCTACTCTAAGAATAAATATATCATGCTAAAATATGTTTTAAAATGATATATTTTGATTTGAGCACCACAACGTACCTAATAATAACGCTTGATAGATATAACTCGATCGGTTTTGGCGAGGTGTGCTTCAACGATGAACTTCCCCAAAGTGAGAAATGGGTTGATGGGAAATATGCAAATGTGTGCTGTACAGATTTTTTGTTCAGATTCAGATTAAACTACGGTTGTTAGACAACAGTATTCTGTTGGCTTTGAATATCCACGCTACTGACTGAGCTAAATAGATGAGTAGTGTTCGAATGTAATAACTGGCTCGGGTTACGCATGCAAGTATCAACAATGTTTTGCCGGACAATATGTAAATTTGAGCAGCGGCTGGTACTAAAATGAATCAGGGATTTATCACCTAGTGTACTATATGTCTATTTCAGTAAAACACCAATAAGCATCAGGAATAAATCTGCTTAAAACGTATAACAGCGTTCTGTGTTGTATCATATTAGTGATTGTTGTTCTAAAAATTTCAAGTAATATCACATTTTAAGATGTGCTAGAACATTCACGGTGCATATGGTTCTTTATGTGATATTATTCCGCTTACTGAATTGTGAGAAGTATAAAAAATTACCTCGTTCAGTCATACCTTACTCAAATCTATTATTAGCTTTGGATTAGACTTAGTGAGTCAATCGTCCGATTTTGGCCCGAGTTCAGCATTGTAGCACGTGGTGCAAATTAAATGAGGTCAATTTAGGGGTCTAGCGATCATATCTCCAGTTAATTTGTTTTCAGATGGCTACACTTTGTCCTAAAAGATTTTTTGAAGGACATATTTCGAAATCAAGATATGGATTACTGATGATTAACAGATCAATTTCAACCCACCTTCTTAACAAGTACTGGTTTCATATCGCTCATATAAATTGTCTGTTTTTTTCACGACTGCATCATCTACTTCAATATCAAAATAAGGTGCATTGATTGCAAAACCACCAGGAAGGTTACCCCATGGCAAGGAGACTTGCAATTATGTCGAAAATGCGAAGAAAAGAAGTTTCAAACGCCAGCACCGAATACACCAACAACGACAACAATGCAAACAATAGAAGACAACATTGCGAGTATGCAAATCTTTTCACCTTCCCGGCAAAGACAAACACAGCCATCACAGTTACTGAGTGCTGTATATGCAATACAGAAAGATATTCATGACATGAAGACTAATCCGCAAGGTATGGACACTTCTATGAAGTTCATTAATAACCAATCTGAAGAAATGAGAAAAAGAATAGAGAAACTTGAATTAAGTAACACAAACCTAGCGCGAGAGAACATTCAATTACGAGACAGAGTTGGTGTATAAGAAAAGGAGCTTAGCGACAAAGCTCAATACACTCGTCGAATTAACCTAGAAATGAAAATGGCGAGGAGGATACGGAGCAAATTGCGTTGTCTGTATTCCGCAAAATAGATCCGACCATTTGACCGGCCGAAATTGACGTCCCACATCGCATTGATAGAAAAAGCACCTCAATCAACCAGCCTTCGCGTCCAAGATCAAATATTTTTTGCTTTGCAGCCAGGAAAAGACGGAATGTTATTTATGAAAATCGTCGCAAATTATGAGACATTACAACAAAGGATATCGGATACCGTCACTCAAACTACATATTTGTGAATGAAAACTTAACACCATCATCACGTCAGCTGTTATCATGGGTCAATCGCGCATGAAAGGAATCACAGTATCTCTGGACTTATAATGGGCGCATATATGTAAAAAAGGATAACACTGCAATGTCCATCATAATCCACACTGAGTGGGATATCGATACAATTCATTAATTTAACATTATATGAAATAACTCCAGGATCGTGAACTGTTAATAATAGGTATGTTACAATGTTATGTACTAAATTCCATTTCATTGCACCTTCCATATTGTGATTGCATACTGTATGGTTATTCGTTATTACTACTACATTTATAGTTTTTTCTGTAAATTTTTATGATTATAATGGATTCAAATAGTGAGGAATTTGATACACACTTTGACAGCTGCAACACTTATTCCTACAATACGTTTCTTCAACTCGTTGAAGACATTCTGAAAGATGAGTTTTCCATCACTAACTAAATTTAAAGTCATTTGCATATTCTGAAATATGGCAAATCTGTTTCAAAAATAAAGATATGTTTAATATATGAAATTACTAATTAGAAACCTATATTAGGGACCAATATATTCGTATGTGGTGTGATCTTTTTTCATTTGGTTAGCCTTTTTTTAATTATTTCATCAGTAATATTTTATCATTATTTTTTTTAATTTTTAGCATTTTTTTCATATCCCATCATTATGTTCATATTTAATATTATTTTATCATTATGTTCACATTGTTTTTTTCACTTTGTTAGCATTTTTACATTATTTCATCATTATGGTCACATTTATATATTATTTTGTTATTATGTTTTCGTTATTTTAGCATTATTTGAAATATTTATCTGTCTAATTATGATAATTTATGCATGGTGAACAAACTCCCTAGATTAGCGTCGACGTGAGTACAAGCGAGTAGTTGTCATGATCAAATCCTGATCCAAGTTTCCAAATGGGCTCAGTCATAGGGTTAAATACATTTGTACTGGTGTTTTGAACAATTACATACGTTGACTCCCAACACCATAGAAGAAGTTCTAGAACACCCACCTTGAACACATATGTAAAGATTTACAACTCTGATTTTCATTTTCGGATTTACCAAACCCCTATTGTTCACCGTATTGTGATCGTTTCTTTATTTATTGTTATTAATTGTTACTTGAGAGTGCAAATAAATTTTCAATGTAAACTTAGATTATGCCTTCATAATGTGAGTCTTTTATTATTGAATGCAAACTACAAATATACAATGCATTTACCCTCACCAAAAATCAATGCAATACGCATAAAAAATGCAAGATTTAAACTGGAGTCATAAATTCAATAAACCATATACGTAGGCGACCAAAACGCGTACTATAAAGCAGTTATTACTGACAGCTTATTTCAATCTTACTGTAAAAAAGTTATACTTAACTGAGGATTTATATCTTACTGATAAAAAGTTATAAATTACTGACGATTTGTACCTTACTGTTAAAAAGTTATACATGACAGAGGATTTGTATCTTACTGTTAAAAAGTTATAAATTACTGAGGATTTATATCTTACTGTAGTGAAGGTATACACTACTGAGATGATTTCTATTGTAAATGAGTTATACATTACTGAAGGGAGCTATAATTTACCCCGAAGATTTGTACCTCATTAGAAAAATGTATTGAATTTGTCACTAATCTGGAATCAATTGAAATACATTTATGCATGCATGGTGACTGTTTTGCATGGATAAATTGATAGATGACACTTGATACATGATATTTCTGCGAAATGGACTATAAGTATATTTTCAATTATGGTACAAGCAGTTTTTATAGCGTGCAAATCGGTTTCACGTTATCCGGGTCACGTGCTGCTATATATTCAGGTCTTCTATCCCAAGGAGCACTGAATGGCTTCTCAAGTCTGTTTTGTGAGCCGTTATACACAGGCAACATATTTATCCGATCCCAGGCAGATAAGTTGGAATAATTACCATGCAGCAGATTGATGTCAAGAAATGCAACTGTTCCAACATCACCTAAGCAATATTGAATACCATGTTGATTAGCCAAGTCAGTAACAATAACTTGATCTGTTGCGCCAGCTTCAATTTTATACTTTGAAGACTTCATAAGTTGGTTATGTGGTATTTCAGTCGCACCACTAACAAATATCTTGTGCGTTCCTGGAATAACCATTAGTGCACCTCGTTCAGGAGTATTTTGTGATAACATGATTACACAAAATACAGCTCTCATTCTCGGCATACCATCTTCTGCGTGAAAAATCTCAAAATCACTATGCCAGCTATGACCTGTTCCACTAAAAGCAGTGTGAAAATTGATCAAATCTTGGTGAACATATACATTATCAGCTAATAGCTGTTGAACACGCGGTATGATTTTTTTGTTTTTCAAAATATCTTCCACTTCTGATACTTCTCTGTGTAACCCAAAAACGCTTCGTAATTTGTTTGTCCCGGGCTCAGTTGTGTATGGGCACTTATCGGTGAGTGTCGGGTCTTCTCCAATGTCAATACTAGTTTCAATATCATATTTGTATTTTAATACTGCCTTGATAACTGGTTTCAACTCATCCTCAGTGAATACATTGCGTATTACAATGAACCCTTTCTCTTCATACTCACATAGCTGTTTGGTGGACAGCGGTCCTGTTGGAGTAACACCATTCATCTTCCAAATCACAGGATCCGCCCGTGGGTATATTCTGTTGATACCCTTGCGTGTAGGATATAAATCTGCTGTTGAAGAGGATGATACTCTTCTAGATACATCCGCAAAAATCTTCCTACTACTGTTAGTTGTAAGCCAAGAAGACTGCAAAGTCACTCTTCTTAAAAGTTGTTGCATGGTACCATATAATTGAGAGTATGACATTTTTCAAAGATGATCTGAAAATAAAGAAAAAACATATCTAATATATTTTTAGTATATTCTGTAGCAGCTGTTTAATTGGAAAGGATTTGTAATTCTGTATTTGGTGAACAAAGTCAATAAGACTACAATACAGTAGCATGGTTCTGTGTTGAACATTTAAAGTTGTACATATTTGGGTACTACTTGTAATTAAATCGTCATGACATCGACAACTAATGCAAGTGAGGTCTTAGATTTATAAAATGGAAACAATTTGCAATTCAGGTGAGCATGCAAAATATTCCCAAATTTAATTTGATTGTCGATTTGGCCAATTTGCTGAAAAACTAGTAGTATATATTTACGATATTCAATTCGTTTATTTTTTTTCAGTGGCGCTGGAAAGTATATTTGTTAGAATGTAACACATGGCAGAAAATGATAGCTACTTGAATTCAAAATTTCAGTTATGCGAAGAACATGCATTAGGTAGATACTGGTCATGTCAATTAAATATGATTGTCACCTCTAGTATGCTAAGCTGATTGAAAAAAACAACCAGTCACCTGAAATAGAATATGGTATGCATTTCCGTTTATGCAAAGAACAAGGATAATCCACTTTAATTCTGTCTGTATGTCGAACAAACTTTGCAAACTCAGTTCACGGAATCAAATTTGCAATGCTTTGAAAATCTAAGTACGGACAGTTTTGGCGATGATCAGAAAATTAATGTCAAAACGAATACAGAATACAACATCTATATTCCGTTTATGCGGCTTTATCTCTAATACAGCCTTTTCTAGTATGTATTGTACACATCATGTTACAATGTGCAATTAATTTTTCAGTACCTTCCATTTCTGGTCGTACATTTATTTTATATGTTTCATTTTTAGATTCGGGGCCTGCCAGTTCAAATGTTTAGTCCAAAAAACTAGTCTTCATCACGAAAGTAGACCTATATCACCTCGTTTGGGAAGTGTAATAATGTACGGTAAATTCATTTGATTGGTTTTTGAAAACGTTTTACATGTTCTTAATTCAGATTCATGCCTATGTTTGACCAAGTTTCACATTCTCTCATAGTTTTCCCTTCTTTCTTGTTGTTTTTCTATATTACATGTGTTGCTGCATATTTTGCACAATTTTTAATGCTTTGATGACAATTAAATATATATATTGTTGCTGTAGTCCTTGAGAAGTCTTTGTTTGTGTGAATGATAACACCTTCCCTGTCTCTTTTGTTTACATTCGCTGATTCATACATTCACTATAAGTGCATTGTTAAGTAACGAATCAATACGGCCACAAATTGCTGATAAATGAAGGTAATTAATCCAAAAAATAACAAACAAGTGCAGTTGAGTTAGGAAATGACAAGTAGACTATTACTGCAACATAATATATAAAGAACAAAGAGGACATTATCGTTAGGTTCGCCTGTACTTGCTCTTGCTTGTTTGGCGCATTTTGGCAATGACGTTTCTATTTTTGGACCAGTTGTCCCTTCTGCTACTGTGAAGGCTACTGTGATATATACAGACGGTAAATTGTTGTGCATCAAGGTGTTTTGGTTAGGGAGTGGTGAATCGAGGGTACTATATTGATTACAACCATGATTCACAACCATGAATATATGATGTGAAACATTGTTGTGATGTTAGTTTACAAGGTGGGTGACATTTCATCGCATTGCAGTCTAAAGCCAAAGTAAAGCATGACTGCTCAAAATTACTGTCAATCATGGGTTTATGACAAATCATAGTATTAATCAGAGGCTGTTTAGGTGTGTTATATAAGCATGGTGCCAATTATGCAAATGATATGTCGAAATAAAGACAACTTGGCCACAATGCAAAATATACGTCTGTGAATAATTTGTTGTAAAATTTATATAGATTGATGTTTAATATGGAAAAACGCACCTTTAATAGTATTATATATTAAACATTCCAACAACATACGCTTCCTCGCATCTCAACAAGATTTTGATAATATGATAGGTTTTTTGGAATACAGAAAGAGTGTTTCATTGTCGACCAATAAACTACGAGTAGTTTCCTTCAGTGTTGAAGAAAGTGTCATTTCAAACATGATAGTGCTGCATAAAATTGTAGCATACGGAATCAACACCTCGGGACGAAGTAACAAGAGGGCGGGCCAGGCAAGCTGCATATACCAAAACGCTCTAGTACAATTCCTGGCGATTTGACGATTACTGAGTCGCGCTTTAAGAGAGATATTGCAGTTAAAGTACTGAAAATTACTAATAAATATTCATGGCATTACTAAAATAAACACTACGTCATCAGTTATGGTGCGGGCGGAAATGATCTGAATGTTTTCATTCAGCATTGCCTAAAGTATTGTGATTACTAGGAATGTTAGACCAGCTCCCATGATTTTTGTTTTTTTCTATGTCACGGTCTGTTTAATCTGTATAACCAATGAATTATCATATGTTATATATACAGACTACGTCATAATATATGATCTGTATGTAATATTATAACAAATGACGCAGAAATTTTCCAACCGTGAATATATACACTTTATATAGATTATTATCGTAATTTCAAAATTATTCACGTGTAAGTATCTAAAGAATAACAGAATATGGCACAACGCTGAGACAATTTCTAATAAGGTAGGAGAAAATGAAAGGCATCGTCTATGGTCGTTCCGAAAGGATTATTATATAAATGCCTAGCTGTGTGCTGGTATGATAATAAATATCACCTCTATATTGCGCATGCTTTACTTGTTTTATATTAAATGTTCATCACAATTAAGGTACGATTGTATTGTGTGCATGTTTTAATGCATATCGCATTGACAATATTTTGTCTCAAAATTATGTGCATTGTTTTGTCAGTCAATCTGTGTTATTGGAAAAGTTCAAAACATTTTCCAGAACTGGGTCTGTTACTTCAATATGACTGTCCTTTTAAAATGTAAAGTTCACACATGTAATTTACAAACAAAATAATGTTGTCATTATCCAGAAAGATTAAGCATTTCATCTTGAAAAGTGTATAAATCATTGGATCTAAATAGACTACCATGTAAGTACAATAAATAGTCAGCTATTTTTATTTCACTACTTTCTATAAATCAGGCTTCCATATAACCCATACACAGTTTACATAATATAACATATTTCTGTTCAACGCAATAATTGTTTCATTTTACTATTCATATGTTTCTCGCAAGCATAGAACACCATAAATCATCAAATCTTAATATTAACAAAACAAATATTACATAAATTAATAAAATAATATTACCCACGAATTAGTTTGAACAAAATGATGCACGCCTAATCAATATACATTATCCCGATACAAAGTTTGAAGGACATCGCCCTATTTATTTCCAAGAAACGGTTCCAAACATGTTTACAGACTGACATTTCGATCGAATAAAAAACAACACAGGGTAAGGTTCAATTTTGAGTATAGTACTTTTTTGCGAACTATTAACTGAGCCCGGCACTCTAAATAGTGAAAAATCGGCATAGGCCATAGTCACGAATAAACAGATGGCAGCCAGTCGGCAATTGCAGTTTGAATCTGTGCCAAATATGCACAATCAAGATGTTAAGTATGATCGATAAAGCATGTCAGAAAGATGGTTGTGCACGTAAGGCAGAAGGATGGACCACAGATTAATAGTTCTCGATTATTGACCTAATCGCGAACCAATTATATGATGAGCAGTACAAGAAGAACAACCAGATGGTTGTCAGTACAAAAATAAACTGTCGATACAACACATAAATTAGACACACAATAAAAATGGCATTGTTCAAAATCCAAGACTTTGTCTCAACTTCGATCTTACAACATGTGTACAATGGTTGGTATAGTAAGGTCAAGTGACCGGGATGCAGTTGAAATTGGAAGTAAAACCAGCAGAAAATGTTTTGGTTTTAACTAGTCATTGAGTCATAAAGTGAATAGTGGGTAAATATTCAGAAGTGTACCAAAGATGGACATTGGATATTGTTGCTGCCTTGAGAGACAGCTATTATATTCGAAGACCACAGTGACTAGAGTTGATCATTTGCTGATCGCTAGGAATCTCTTTTGCATATCACACGGCAGATATCACTCAAATGTTTTCCCACTACGCTACTTTCCTGTTGAATAGGCGTAATTAGACTGAAAGCCACCATTTCTAGAGATAATTTATTTACAATGCAACCATGATTATCCGAACACAGTGGACATATTTGTTCAGTTAAACGTAATATTAACACAAAATGAAGGACAATAGATGATACTTGAAATATTTGTTATTGATGTATTTAAATAATACACGTGTACACTGTACTCTCCATCAATTGCGACAGTCACTGAAATTGCTGGCTTTTGTCGTTGGGTGGCATGTTCTTGGAACTAGATTTGCGGGATTCTCAATTATTTTGTTTACGAACAATGGAGTTCAAAAATACAGTTAGTATAGTTCCGTAAATGGCGGGCCAGTGAACCACACACTCGGATAATCGGTGTTTGGATAACTTATGTCAGACTTCACATGCTAAAACTAGTTATAGATAATTTATAGTGGCCGATAAAAAGCGTGTGTTATCGTGCTTTACTGTGTGAATACCCATTACAAAAACTAAAAACAATTACTAAAATCATATGCTGGCGCGAAATGATAAATATTTAGTAATTTATTGTTAATTTTTGTTTTAATTTAAATATTATTCTTTGTGTCTCACTGTTTTGTACACTACTAGTTGCATTTGTCTCTAAATTTAAAATTTCATGTTAAAATATGTTATAAAATGTGTATATTTTGCTTTGAATGTAATTATTATAGTTTACCTTATTGCATGGTGCAGATCCTTACAATATTGAACGTTTACAACTGATACTTTGTCGAGGTGTGTTCAATGACGAACTTCCCGAATATGAGCTGTGTGTAGTAGCGGGATATGGAGGCGTGTACTGCAGATGTTTGTTTTAAGTTAAACACCAATAAGCGGGAATAAATCTACTTACACTATATTACACTCTTCTTTTTGGTATCACATTTGTTATTTTATTGAAATTATTGCAAGTTATATCACGGTTTAAGATGATTTTTGGTGTTAGTGGTTCTCTATTACATAATGTTATTCTGCTCACTGAATTGTGAAAAGCATACAAATTTACATCGTTCAGTCATACCTTACTCAAATATATTCTTAGCTTTGGATTAGACTTAGTGAGATAATCATTTGATATTGGCCCGAGTTTAGGAAATTAGCACGCACTGCAAATAAAATAGGTCAATGTTTCGTGCCGACAACTTTGGAAATCAGGATGCTGATAGCTAGAGTATTTCAAACCCACCTTGGACGGAATTGTATGTTCTTGGTATTTTAGGCATTGGAAATCTACATGGCCGAGGACGCCATTCAGTGTTGGTGATTTTATCGCTTTGAATTGTCAAAAATATTTAGACGGTTGTATTTCTATTTTATGTTTTTAGCGTGCGTGATGGAGATGAAACCAATCGATAGGCATATTCTTTGTATAAGTCAGTTTTAGAAAAGTACTGTGAATGGTGTGTCTAAATAGGGATTCCTGTGCAGTCACAGTATAGTCAAAACTATAAGCTGAGATATACTGGTCTTGCATCACTAGATCTCCACGATTTATTTTAACATTAGTAACGGGAAATTGTTTATTTTCTGTGTAACCTTTTTTGGTGTATCGCATCTATGAATCTAAATGTTCAAATCGTTTTCTTCATATAATTTTTTTAGCTATTTTGAAAAAAAAAATTACTTGTGAAAACAGCAGTGTGATGTTGAAAGTCCTAAAAACGAATACTTAGCCCCTGTCCCCACAACGATATATAGGCGAAGCCAAGGTACAGCTCAATATATACGTGTACTCGATGGGCAAACTCTCTTCTCAGTAGCTCTTAGTAGTAGTTCGATTGGGACTGTTAGAAATATTGTAAATCATTTCTATAAAAAAGTTTGGCAGAGCTTTCTTGTATCCTCGCTACTCTAACATATTAAAAGATCCAATCTTGAATTGATTAAATAAATGTTTGAATTATCACGTGATTGGCCAAAAGACGTTCAAGTACATTTGAATAATCACTATAAATCAATCAACAGTGACACATTTCATATTGCAGTTTCTGCACTTTCGAGGACAGTAATGTATAATTAAACCAGACGTAATTATACTCTTATGCAGCAAGAATACAGCTAGAAGCCTGTCACGTGGATGAATGAGGCAAATAACTTCTGCCAAAAACCAGTACCAATTGAACTTGTCTCATTCATTTAAGGTACACATACTTCTTGGTTTGATGTTCAACACCATTTAGAATCTTAATTTTAACAAACACAATGCCACCGTTTAATGTTATGATATTGTGAATTATCCTTGTTATATTACTTGAAGTATGTTTAACAAGTCATTACATCAGTACATATCAACTCGTGAAGTGACTCATTTTTAACTGGGGGATACTTTCTTACATACTAAAATTATTATAGTTAAAATATACTGGTAAACAAAATACATGTGCTAGCACGATTCGTTACTCAAAATAACATACTAAACAAATGCGAAGGTTCGAAATGATATACATATTGGGTCTATATTTAAGACATGTTTTTACTTCTAACTACATTATTCGTTTGATTTTTTCACTAAAATATGAAATATGCCTACCTTATTGTATAGTGTGGATCCTTAGAATCAATCACTGTACTGACTAAGCTCTGTAGGAAAGTAGTGTTGGAATAAAACAACTGGTCATTGATTACACATGTAAGTCCTTTTTTGGTCATCACTGTATTTTTTGTTTACCCAAATATATTCAACCTGTAGCCTAAGGTGCATCACATTAGTTCAGTAGTTTCCAGGATCATCAGTATAACGGTTCAAGATAAACCAGAAAATCCTCTGTGTATGTGTTACGTCCCCGGGACAAGGTCTAGTTGTCAAATAGAACCAAGCCCCTGAAACTAACATATGGTACGAGCCTCCACTTCCGGTAATGGAAGAATGACACAATAAAATTCTACAAAATTAGCATAATTGTACTAGTCCAATCAATAGTGACAGTAATAACAGTGAGCATAGGCCGGGGTTGATCAATATTAACATTACAAATAATACGTAGTAGTTTAATATGACAGGTGGTCTCTAAATCAGTGCCAGTTCGTTGGGTTAACAATTCGGCGAGAGTCTGCGGTCTTGACGAGGTGTATTGTACTCAGTTTGACGAGAAATGACGTTTTCATTAGCAAATAATAAGTCTCTTGCAAATTCTTGAATTCACTCGTCAGTCAGTCATAAGACTCCACAAAGAAGAACACAATCACGTTATCTCAACAGCAAAACGGATCCGGGGTACAGCAAGGGCAGCAACCACGTGCGAGAACTCCTTTCATAACACTGCAGCTCGTCTCGTGCTCTGCAACTTCTTTCAAGCTCTGCAATTCTCTGTTTTACGTAGTCAAATCGGATCCCTCAGGTCGATCATGGTTCAGACCCTTGCACGACCTATCTACTCCCTAGATTGGAGGTAATTTATATGTCATACGTAACGCAGTTCCCAACTTATAACTTGTAACTTAGCAGATATTCAAAACCTGCACAATATATATGCTCAACCAAAATTCAATATATTTTAACTTAAATATTTCCATACTCAATTGATAGAACACAAAAATGGCAAATCACCACGCCCTCATCATTCGAGTATTCAACCTTTTGTCCACAAGCCATATTAATTTAATACAAACACTACGAAATAAATTTCTACACGTCTCATGAGATTACAGGCACGTAACACTATTCTGCTCACTGAATTGTGGGAAATATACAATTTTACTTCGTTCAGTCTTATCATGCCAAAATCTAATGTAAAGTTACAATTAAACTCAATGAGCTAAGTGATCAGGATGTTAACGAGAAGGCGTCAGTGCAATGATCAAACCAGCACAGAAACTGAGAGAGTATAAGTATATCTGTAGTGTTCACTCGACAACCGCAGTATGCAGATAAGGAGTAGTCACGTGTTTCAGTTAACTGCTGCAGGCAACTTCAGGCTGGACACATGAATAGCAGCAACTAACTGATAGGCGTGCTAATAGTTATAATGTCTATTTAAGTACAGTCAGCACAGCACATGTGAGTGAATTAGTTTTTGGAAGACCAGGCCCAAAAGGATAATTCCGAATCCGGTAACCAGTTTGGTAACCACGACAATTCGTGAAGTAGTACACAAAAATTAGCCTAAATAAGGACTGAGGCCTGCATTTGCATTAGTACCACCTCGATGCTGAGGCGGCAACAAACAAGGTATCATTGATTGCAGTGGCTATGCAGTACTCATGAACCAAACTGAGTTGGCACTCACATTTTAGCCGAGAGTGGGCAATATCTAGGGATGTCAAGGTATAGATATAGTGGTGGTAAATACATGCAAAAGTTCAAAATAGTACAATTATGTATGTGTATATAAAACAAAACGTGATAACAAAGTTAAATTCAAATAATAAACTTGGTAGAATGAAACTCCCATTGGGGACAAATTAATTAATTTGCAACAAGCATAATTGTCTTCAATGGAAATATTGCTTGCTCTACAAAAGTTTTAAATTGCCTGCTGTAATACGCTGTATAAGCTATATATTTGTTTTAGTCTGGAGGACTTTAGCTGATTTCCTGAATATTCCCGGATACTGTAACTCGCAAGATTCATTTGATTCTGTACTGTGTTTTTTACAAGCTGTATTTAGGACAGCTTTTGAACTGGATTCATCTATAAGCTACAGGCCTGTTACAACAATTCTTTCATTACCGACAAGAAACTAAAAGATCTGGGCTCTAAACTTTTTCATGGTAATCAGCTAAACGAAATATTAATACTTTTTGAGGAAACTCACGTCAATTATTAGTTTGTGGTTAATGTAATAATACACCATGTATCAAGGTTTTAAACATAAACTACTTGATTATGATTCCCGTAGGCAGAATGTGGACCTGACATAAGTATATCATGGAGTCTAGTTGTTGATTGTTTTGTCAATTGTCGTCAGTAGTTGCGTCTTGATTATGTAATTTGTTCCATCTATCAAATAATCCACAATTGCGTATGTTATTTTCAACACACTTTTCAATACAATATTGCACATACAAAGTAAAAAACAAATTATATTGCTGTATTTACGGGGTTTTAATGTATTATGAATTAATTATTAACGGGGTTTTAATGTATTATTAATTAATTATTCATTGCATATTATTCAGGTGATATGAACAGATGGCCCAGTGACGTTAATTATATGTTTAACTAAGACACAGACAATCAGATAATTACTGTCAATTAGAATCACGTCCAAACTATTTAACCGTTATAACAAATGAATCAGACACAAATATAAAGTACAATTTAAATTGCTTATATATGTTCTAAATTTATATTCGACTTCTTCTGAGTTTTATAATATTCTTTTGTTGTTTAATATGTTGCTTGTTTATATTAGTTAGGTTTCTGCTTATGTTGAGCTGTTGTTTGGCGCGCAATATTTGTACCCACAACGTTAGTGTTAATGCCTTATATCAGTTGTATTTAATCTATATAACAAATGACCTCACAAGGGAGGAAACTAAATTACGTCAAATGTCAAACTGTAAATATACACGGCATATGGATTATTATCATACATCTGTCACCGTAACGCCACAAGTTACAGCTTGTCGTTATTTTACGGTATTTTATAAGGTATTTTCATCCTAGCATATTAGAAAATGCGAATTCCGAATACGAATGATTACGCGCTTAAGCGTTATTTAATAAGAAAAACAAACATGGCTACCACCAGGGTTTGATCGGATTCTGTTTTAAACATTTTGTATTTCGGCATTCCAATGATGTATAATAATGAGGTTATTACGAGGATTCCTCACTCAGACAGTACGCCGTCGCATCGACCTCTGCTGTGCATCAGTCGGTACTCCCACTGTACTGTCTTCGGGCATACTTTGAGGTATCCTCGTAATAACCTCATACTATCGAAATGTTACCAATTTACATGTGTGAATATCTGAAGTAAGACAACTAAATGTGGCATAATGCTGAGAATATTACCAATACGGGCTGGAGAAAGCGACAAGCTTCTGTCGATGATCGTTCTGAAAAGATTAATATATAAATATGTTCTGTCATATATGTAATGGTCAACAAAAAGAAGGTACAATGCTATTGCTTTCTCAAAAGCACGTACGTTTTAGTGAATATTTATGAGTCACAATCAATCATGGTTGTATATACAAAATCAACTAATTCAGCCAGTAGAAATGATTACAGTAGTAATGATAAATAGTCATTCGTACAAGGCTGGCATGTGTAATGTTTGTCAGTGGATAACATGTGCTCATGCTCTGATCACAAACATTTAGCATCTCATTAATGTTTACACACACTTACATTGCGTCAATACGACGAAAAAAATGATCATGGGTTGTCAAGCGCTATCACTTCAATGCAATAATTCCTTTGTTATTATAACAAAACGTTATTTTGGAGAATTCACTTATTACTTATAAAATCACCCACAACTCAAAAAATACATAATCACATACTTCTTAAAACTGACCTCTCCCAATAATAATATAATCTTAATAGTCTAACCATTTAAATAATTGATATGCTATATGTGACAATGTACTTGTCATGAAAATATCAGGACAAATTGATGCACTCAACCTAGTCTACTCAAACACAAACACTAAAGTTGCAACCGCTAGTGAATGAGTGTAGGGCTAGAGGTCAGTACCAATTGAGTCTGTCTCACCCATCAAAAGTACTTCTCCACACGGCTTCTGTTATCTGTACATTTAATTGTTAGAATGCAAATCTCTGATCAAGCCATTTGTCGTTACATATAAGTTGATATGAACGCGGAAAGTTACTAATCTTTAACTGGAGATAATTATTTACATACTAAAACTATTTATAGTTAATATATATTGGTCGTCAAAATACATGTGCTAGCACGATTTACTAAGTGAATTGCTACTCTAAAAATAAATATATCATGCTAAAATATGTTTTAAAATGATATATTTTGATTTGAATACCACAATGTACCTAATAATAACGCTTGATAGATATAACCCGATCGGTTTTGGCGAGGTGTGCTTCAACGATGAACTTCCCCAAAGTGAGAAATGGGTTGATGGGAAATATGTAAATGTGTGCTGTACAGAATTTTAGTTCTGATTCAGATTAAACTACGATTGTTAGAAAACAGTATTCTGTTGGCTTTGATTATCCACGCTACTGACTGAGTTAAATAGATGAGTAGTGTTCGAATGTAATAACTGGCTCGGGTTACGCATGCAAGTATCAACAATGTTTTGCCGGACAATAAGTAAATTTGAGCAGCGGCTAGTACTAAAATGAGTCAGGGATTCATCGCCTAGTGTACTATATGTCTATTTCAGTAAAACACCAATAAGCATCAGAAATAAATCTGCTTAAAACGTATAACAGCGTTGTGTGTTGTATCATATTAGTGATTGTTATTCTAAACATTTTAAGTAATATCACATTTTAAAATGTGCTAGAACATTCCCGGTGTATGTGGTTCTTTATGTGATATTATTCCGCTTACTGAATTGTGAGAAGTATACAAATTTACCTCGTTCAGTAATACCTTACTCAAATCTATTCTTAGCTTTGGATTAGACTTAGTGTGTTAATCGTATGATTTAGGCCCGAGTTTAGTATTGTAGTACCAGGTGCAAATTAAAAGAGGTAAATTTAGGGGTCTAGCGATCAAATCTCCAGTTAATTTGTTTTCACATGAGCTAAACCTTGTCACAAAAATACATTCGTCATAAAAGATTTTTTGAAGGATATATTCCGAAATCAAGATATTGATTACTGATGATTAACAGATCAATTCCAACCCTGCTTCGACAGAACTGTATGTTCTTAGTGTTTTAGGCACTTGGATTTCCACATGGCTGAGAACGAAATTCAGTGTTGGTGTGTTCATCATTTTAAATTGCCAAACATTTTTAGACCGTTGTATCTTTTATTTACGTTTTAGAGTCTACTTAAAATCAATCGATATGTGTAAAAGGCGTTTCTTAGCAAGTACTGGTTTCATATTGCTCCTGTAAATTGTTTTTTCACAATCAAAATAAGGTGTATTGGTTTCAAAACCACCAGGAAGGTTAACCCATGGCAAGGAGACTTGCAATTATGTAGAAAATGCGAAGAAAAGAAGTTCCAAACGCCAGCACCGAATACACCAACAACGACAACAGCGCAAACAATAGAAGACAACATTGCGAGTAAGCAAATCTTATTTCCTTGTCGGCAAAGTCAAACACAGCCATCACAGTTACTGAGCGCTTTATATGCAATACTGAAAGATACGGATAGGGAGCAAATTGCGTTGTCTGTATTCCGGAAAATGGATCCGACTATAGCACCGGCCGACATTGACGTCACACATCGCATTGGTAAAAAAAATCCCCTCAAACAATCAACCTACCCGTCCAAGATCAGTTATTGTACGATATGCAGCCAGGATATGACGGAATGTTATTTATGAAAATCGCCGCAAATTACGAGACATTACAACAAAAAGATATCGGATACCGTCGCTCAAACTACATATTTGTAAATAAACCTTAACACAATCGTCACGTCAGCTGTTTTCAAGGGTCAATCGTGCAAGAAAGGAAACACACTATCAGTATCTCTGGACTTATAATGGGCGCATATATGTAAAAAAGGATAACACTACAATGTCCATCATAATCCACACTGAGCGTGATATCGATACAATTCATTGATTGAACATTTTATGAAATAACTCAAGGATCGTGAACTGTGGACCGATTGAGCTTTACTTTTGTGATCAGTCGATCACCTGATCACTCAGCTATAAGAGTCATTTAAAATATATTCAAATTGGCGGCCATTTAATGTTTGGCAATGTTTTAAAATTCTACATTCTTCGGGAGCCATTACTACATTAAAACGGCTTTTTACCAGGTATTTATCCACTTTTCTTTGAGCCAATCAATTTATCGATAATAGTAAAAAGATTATTTACACTCGCTTTATAAATTCTACAACGATGATAACCCGCTTTCACAGAATCAGACCAACGACAATAATCCTAACGGCTAGAAATAAATATTTCACGGTCAGTAACTAATTTAGTCGATTTCCATTTCCGCTTAAGAAAATGCTAGAATTTATTACCGTCGCGGGAGTCCGAATCATCCATATGAAAATAAAAATCATCTTAAGCAGTAACTGTCCGGGTCCAGGAACAGCTGCTTCATGTAGAAACGAGAAATTAGATAAAATGTTCTGAACGGTAGATTTATTCTTTGATGAGATTGGTGGCCTGTATATAAAAAAGTCTATGCTCTCCTCGGGATATGCTTTCCTGATCGACCACACAGCACATTATGGCATCACGTCCAAGTTTGCTGTTAACCCAACATGTGAATTGAGTATAGGACGTTCATCAGTAAGTTCTAGAAAAAACATATGAATGTAAAATTCGAGCAGTTGTCACAGTAAATCATGCGAATAATTACGTTATGTTGCGTCAACTAACCTGTTCAGTATAGGCTCTGTAAGTGGGCCTCTTGTTATGTCATATAATGTAATCAACACAAATCTCAGTACAGCTTGATATGTTCAATCTTGTTTAGTTATACATCTATAATTATATTTCGCTTGTAGTTATGAAGATTACAGAGCACTGTATACTGTACACCTCTTCTCGCTATTCGCTATTAATAATACAATGTTTTTACGAAAAAAATACGCAAAGTAATTCATACTAACTGATTCATTTCACACATCGCAACAATGGCAATTGTTTTTCTTTCTGGGCGTCCATTCTTAGGTCGGCTGAATTACATGGATCTAGTAAAAAAAACTTTATACGTTCACTACTTCATGTAATTATGGTTTGAAATGACCTATGACCTCTACATACCTACGAAAATAGAATGGCTACTTACGACATATTTATTCACTTTTGAGAACTTTTAACGATGGATCTCGCCATCATGCGGCGACTGCAAAAACTAGTTGTTCATTGAAAATTCACACAAATTTTAAACCGTTATATAAACTTCAAAAACCTAAATAATCAACACGACTTTCTTCTATAAATGTTTGACATCACTACAATAAAGAATAGACAAAACATTGTTTCACGCATTTTTCTTGTGTGTGCGAAACCAAAAAAAATATAAATTTTTTCACCTGGTTCGCTCAAATTGTCTCCCATGCAAGTACTATCCATTCTCGATCGATCTTAAATTTTGTTAGAGATCGATGACCTGACCACTCAGCTATGAAATTCATCCAAACTAGGGGCCATTTAATGTTTAGAAATGATTAAAAATTTCTATCGTTTCCACTTGTGTCTGTCGTTAGTTGACCTATGACCTCTACATATGTACGACAATATAACGGCTATTTATATATTTATATGTGTAAAACAATTCGGTCCCATACAAATTGTCATAGTATTGGTGTTACTTTGGTCGGGATTATTGGCTCTTTCTGATGCTAATTGTGAAACTACTGGATTTTGCTCTCAATTAGGTTACATTTCTATGGAAATCTGCCAACTTTGCAATCACTTTTCACAATTCTTTAAGCTGTTTGTTTATCATTTTACGCTTTGATAGTGGTACTATTTGCAAATATAATGATTTGATTTTAACATTTTTACTTATTTTTGTTATTCAACTGCGGAGTCGATATGACAATGACTTAGGTCTAATATATTAGCAAACCCACCAACTTTTCACTTGCTTTTATATGTTTTAGGCTGTTTTTGAACATGTTACGGTCAGCTCATATGACAGTCAGCAACTCTGGGGAGGGAGGCTTTCACTTGGATTTTATTCATTTTTTTCTACTTTATAACTGCACGGTGCAGTTCAAACATACACGCAACTCCGTCAACTTTGCAATCACACTTTGCACGCCGTTTTTTAACAGCTTAAATTCATTATGTGCCGACCGCAAAATCTAGTTGTTTATTGAAAATACTTGCAAATTTTAAAAACGTTCTATTAACTTAAAAACTCAAAATAATCGCATGACTTTCTCCTATAAATGTTTAACATAACATAACAGTAATAAAGAATACACAACAAACTTTTCCAACACTTTTACTTATTTTTTCCCAAATTTGAATGCGGAGGTCGATATGATAATGACTTGTGTCAAATATATTAGCAAACTCACCAACATTTCAATTGCTTTTAATATGTTTTTTCCGAACATAATACGGTGAACACATATGACACACTACTAATATACGGGGCTTTTAATTGAATTTTGTCAATGTTTTCTACTTTATAACTTCACACTGAGATATGACATCAATTTAGTACAATTATACACGCAAATCTACTAACTTTGCACTCGCTTTGCATGCCACTTTAACAGCTTACATCCATTATGTGACGACCGCAAAAAACAGTTGTTCATTGAAAATACGTGCAAATTGTATAAACTTAACAAATCAAGAAAATCATCTCGACTTTCTACTATAAATCTGCTTTATTACAATAATGAAAAATACACAGAAATTGCTTTATGTCTTTTCCATGTGTGTGACGAAAGCAAAAAAAAGAATTTCACCAGCTAGTTTGCTCTGGCATTCTCCCATCCAAGTACTAGCTGCACCCAATTGATCTTCAGTTTTGTGATGCGTCGGCTGTAAGGGTCATTTGTATTTTATCCTAATTGGCGGCCATTTAATGTTGGAAATGTTTCAAAATTATTTCCTTTCTCACTTGTGTCTTTTATAAGTTGACCTATTATCTCTACATGCTCCAGGAGGCAATACGATAATAAACGGCCATTTACGACATATTTATTCACTTTTTCGATTATTGAACGATGGGTTTCGATAATATAACAATATAGGTCACATTTCCATGTAAATCTGCCAACTTTTTGATCACTTTTCACAACTTTGTAAGCAGTTTGTTTATCATTTTACGCTTTGACAGTGGTATCTTCTAATATAAATTACAGTAACAAAGAATACCCCAGTAATTGTTTCGTTTCTTTTCCATGTGTGTGACGAAACTCCCCCAAACAATATTTCACAAGCTCGTTTGTTTAGGTTTGCTCCCACGCAAGTACTAGCCACGCTAGTTTGATCTTAACCTCATGATGATTTGATCACCTGACGACTCAGCTATGAGAGACATTTGAATTTATCAGAACTGACGGCCATTTGATGTTTGAAAATTTTTCAAAATTGCACTTGTTTGCACTTGCGGCTTTCGTGAGTTGACCAATGCCCTCTACATGCTTCAAAAGGTAAAACGACAAAACAAGGTCCATTTAAGACATATTTTTTTTTTGAACTGTTAACGATGGGTCACGTCAATATAGAAACATAGGTCACATTTTCATGCAAATCTGCCAACTTTGCAATCACTATTCAGAACATTAGTACAGTATACAGTTTGTTAATCAGTTTACGCCTCGATAATGATAAATTAACAGCTGGGTCGTTATGACAATGGCCAAGTCATATGTATGAGCAGATCCACCAACTTTTCAATTGCTTTTCATATCTTTTTACGTTGTTTTTGAACATGTTACGTTCAGCTCTTATGACGTTCTGCTATTAGGGGTGATTTCACTTGGATTTGTTGATTTTTTCTTACTGCCTTAAAATTGCACGGTGCAATATAAGAACAACTTTGCAATCGCTTTGCACAAATTGCAGGCCGTTTTAACAGCTCAGGGCAATAATGTGCAGACTGCAAAAAACTAGTTGAATTGGAAATTATCTTTACTCATGCGGAGTCTAAATGCCATTTGTCTGTACGATCAAATGATGACTTTAGTTTAACATTCCCATATCCATTCCGGGCATTAAGTTCACTGAACATCTTAGCACCAGCGATTAGTGATGTGGGGGTAGTGTTCCCGCTTTATTGCAATGTTCAAGTATTTTGGATCCAAACATAGTCGTAATCTGCCTTTTCTTTGTATCGAAAGACGAGTGAGTTAACCCAATAAGTAGGTTGGTATTTTAGGTAAGTGATGTGGTAGGTAAAAATTTCAAAAACATCCGAGTACATCATCAAAGCAGTCCTGATACATCTGCAGTAGATGTTCCTTGTCTCGTATCGGTGGGCGGTCTTGCACTGGTGTGTTGCTATCAATGTTTGGCGGGCAGTGTGTTTTGTTGAGTTTGTTGTTTGTGGGACTTCGTTCTATAGCACAATGTAATGAAATTAGGTTAAGTGCATTGGACTATTTTAGGCCTGGGATGGCAGGATCCTTTTCATCTGATAGAAACTACAGGTAATTTTCCTTCCTTAGGTATTGACAAGGGATTGTTACTGTTCCCAACTGTTGGGTTTGCGACTCTCCATATGCTGTTAGAATCATGCTTGCTCCTTGCAATGTGTTTAGTTTTGGGTTTTATACGAAATAGACGTAATAGGAGTACGTTGCTCGCGGCACCCGTATCAGCCTAGCATTTTAGGTTTATTTTCTGTGTCAGTTCAGCATGTTCAATTTGCAGTGTGTACTTGTTATCTGTAGTTATAGATCCTATTGTCTGGGGTTATTCTTCTGTCACCTCATTTGTGTTGTACCTCATATCATGTATCTGCTGTCTATTACAGCGTTGTGTTGGTGGACAATGTTATATTTTCTTGGATAATTTGCATACTGATTGACAGTGGTTTATTTTTCTACCCTACGACACTGAGATTCATACGCAGGTCAATTTTTCCGTGTAGAAATATCATGCATTTTCCCACAATTGTCACATATTTTTGTCTGTTGTTGTGGCTTGAAGGTCTGTGGCATGCTATACTTTTTGATTGTATTCACAGATTTCCAGGTTACTTGCAAGCGATATCACGTGTTTGTTGTCCCAAACTGTGGGCTACATCTATGGTATCTTGGGGTGCAAGCTTCCTATCACGCCCAATCTATTTCTTCAACATCTAGGTGACAAGAACCTAATATTAGTTGATCCACTAACCAGTCTTTCATTTCTTTGTCAAATCCGAACTTGCATTTGGCAGCAACACTCTTAAATTTTGACATAAAGTTGTCCACTATTTCGTTTGGTTCTTGTGTCATGTCCTGTAACTGGTACCTTTGTACGCGGTGATTGGGCTTGGAGTTTAAGGTGCTGCACAATTTTTAAAAAATTTGTTAGTCTTCTTCCGGTCATCTGCATCACTAAAATTCCAGATGTTGTACATAACAAGCCCTTTCTCTTCTGTCCATAACAACTAGGCCTTTCATCGTCGGTGGCATCTTTCAATGCACTTTTGAATTTGCATTTTTGTTGGAATTGAACAAAGGCTATCACTACATATCGGGTGTTTCCCAGTCCATCTGAGGGACTCGCAACCAGTTATTTCGTGTAGGCAGCCATGATGAGAAGAGCTATGCATCGTGGGTATATTTTCAAACTTGGGAGACAATGGAGAAATTAAATTGTTTTAAGTTAGCTACGATTTTGTTGTCGTCTGTCATTTAACTTGTGCGTATAACAATGTGTATGTTATGTTGCAAATAACCTATTTAAAACTGCTGTGCTAGGTGCAAATGATTTGCAAGGTTTGAATAAGCATAATTCGACTCATATTTTGATCAACTCGTACAGTATATATGTGTTCTCATTTCCTATATTTATTCTATTTTGTATAATTATTATTGTCTGTGCATAGATATATCACTGTTATGAGCCTATATTAAGGTATGATGTATTTTGTTCAAACAAAGCAAAACTGATGAAATACTACATCCCGTTTTCAGGCGTGCCCAGGTAGTTGAAGGAATGAACAGGTGTAAACACGTTTCATAACGCGTTAGTTATACGTTCAATAGCACGGGTTGGAATCAGATCCTGATGAAGAAAGTCCTGATGGATTTAAGCGGTAAATAGAGCCAATAAAGTCAATCATAAGCATTTCACTCGTTGGATGCTGAGATTCCTAAATATATTTAAGTCAGCAAATGATAAGAAAAGCATTTGCCGGGGTACCAATTATACAAGGCTCATATAAATCTAATAATCCTTTTGCGTCATAATAACTTGTTAGCATGGCTGCCATGCATGGCTGCCATGGCTCCAATACATTTACCCTAACAAAAATCAATGCAATACGCATAACAAATGCAAGATTTAAATTTAAGTCATAAATTCAATAAATCTTACTAAACCATATATGTAGGCGATCAAAACAGATTATTTCTACCTTACTGTAACAAAGTTATAAATTACAGTGGATTTGTATCTTGCTGTTAAGAAGTTATAAATTACTGAGGATTTGTATCCTGCTGTTAAGAAGTTATACATTACAGAGGATATGTATCTTACTGTTAAAAGGTTATAAATTACTGTGGAGTTGTATCTTACTGTTAAAAAGTTATCAATTACTGAGGATTTGTATCTTACTGTTAAGAAGTTACACATTACAGAGGATTTGTATCTTACTGTTAAGAAGTTTTAAATTACTGAGGATTTATATCTTACTGTTAAGAAGTTACACATTACAGTGGATTTGTATCTTACTGTTAAGAAGTTATACATTACTGTGGATTTGTATCTTACTGTTAAGAAGTTATACATTACTGTGGATTTGTATCTTACTGTTAAGAAGTTATACATTACTGTGGATTTGTATCTTACTGTTAAGAAGTTATAGATTACTGAGAATATGTATCTAACCGTTAAAAAGTTATAAATTACTGAGGATTTGTATCTTACTGTTAAAAAGTTATAAATTACTGAGGATTTGTATCTTACTGTTAATATGTTATAAATTACAGTGGATTTGTATCTTTCCGTTAAGAAGTTATAAATTACAGTGGATTTGTATCTTTCCGTTAAGAAGTTTTAAATTACAGTGGATTTGTATCTTACTGTTAAGAAGTTATAAATTACTTAGGATTTGTATCTTACTGTTAAGAAGTTATACATTACTGTGGATTTGTATCTTACTGTTAAGAAGTTATAGATTACTGAGAATATGTATCTAACCGTTAAAAAGTTATAAATTTCTGAGGATTTGTATCTTACTATTAAAAAGTTATAAATTACTGAGGATTTCTATCTTACTGTTAATATGTTATAAATTACAGTGGATTTGTATCTTTCCGTTAAGAAGTTATAAATTACAGTGGATTTGTATCTTACTGTTAAGAAGTTATCAATTACTTATGATTTGTATCTTACTGTTAAGAAGTTATAAATTACTGAGGATTTGTATCTTACTGTTAAAAAGTTATAAATTACTGAGGATTTATATCTTACTTTTAAGAAGTTACACATTACTGTGGATTTGTATCTTACTGTTAAAAAGATATAAATTACTGAGGATTTATATCTTACTGTTAAGAAGTTACACATTACTGTGGAGTTGTATCTTACTGTTAAGAAGTTATACATTACAGAGGATATGTATCTTACTGTTAAAAAGTTAGAAATTCCTGAGGATATGTATCTTACTGTTAAGAAGTTACATATTACTGTGGATTTGTATCTCACTGTTAAAAAGTTATAAATTACTGTGAATTTGTATCTTACTGTTAAGAAGTTATACATTACTGTGGATTTGTATCTTACTGTTAAGAAGTTATACATTACTGAGAATATGTATCTAACTGCTAAAAAGTTATAAATTACTGAGGATTTGTACCTTACTGTTAATATGTTATAAATTACTGAGGATTTGTATCTTACCGTTAAGAAGTTACACATCACTGTGAATTTGTATCCTACTGTTAAGAAGTTATAAATTACTGAGGATTTGTATCTTACTGTTAATAAGTTATAAATTACTGAGGATATGCATCTTACTGTTAAGAAGTTACACATTACGGTGGATTTGTATCTAACTGTTAAAAAGATATAAATTACTGAGGATTTGTATCTTACTGTTAAATAGTTATACATTACTGTGGATTTGTATCTTACTGTTAAGAAGTTGTACATTACTGAGTACATGTATCTAACTGTTAAAAAGTTATAAATTACTGAGGATTTGTATCTTACTGTTACAAAGTTATAAATTACTGAGGATTTGTATCTTACTGTTAAGAATTTGTACATTACTGAGTACATGTATCTAACTGTTAAAAAGTTATAAATTCCTGAGGATATGTATCTTACTGTTAAGAAGTTACATATTACTGTGGATTTGTATCTTACTGTTAAAAAGTTATAAATTACTGAGGATTTGTATCTTACTGTTAAGAAGTTAAACATTACTGAGGATTTGTATCTTACTGTTAAAAAGTTATAAATTACTGTGAATTTGTATCTTACTGTTAAGAAGTTACACATTACTGTGGAGTTGTATCTTACTGTTAAGAAGTTATACATTACTGTGGATTTGTATCTTACTGTTAAGAAGTTACACATCACTGTGAATTTGTATCCTACTGTTAAAAAGTTATAAATTACTGAGGATTTGTATCTTACTGTTAATAAGTTAGAAATTACTGAGGATATGTATCTTACTGTTAAGAAGTTACACATTACTGTGGATTTGTATCTTACTGTTAAGAAGTTATAAATTACTGAGGATTTGTATCTTACTGTTATGAAGATATAAATTACAGTGGATTTGTATCTTACAGTTAAGAAGTTATATATTACAGTGGATTTGTATCTTACGTTAAAAAGTTATAAATTACTGAGATTTGTATCTTACTGTTAAGAAGTTATAAATTACTGTGAATTTGTATCTTACTGTTAAGAAGTTATAGATTACTGAGGATTTGTAACTTACTGTTAAAAAGTTACACATTACTGTGGATTTGCATCTTACTGTTAAGAAGTTATACATTACTGTGGATTTGCATCTTACTGTTAAGAAGTTATACATTACTGAGGATTTATACCTTACGGTTAAGAAGTTACACATTACAGAGGATATGTATCTTACTGTTAAGAAGTTATAAATTACTGAGGATTTGTATCGTACTGTTAAATAGTTATACATTACTGTGGATTTGTATCTTACTGTTAAGAAGTTGTACATTACTGAGTACATGTATCTAACTGTTAAAAAGTTATAAATTACTGTGGATTTTGTATCTTACTTTTACAAAGTTATACATTACTGTGGATTTGTATCTTAATGTTAAAAAGTTATACATTACTGCGAATATGTATCTAACTGTTAAAAAGTTTTAAATTACTGAGGATTTGTATCTTACTGTTAATATGTTATAAATTACTGAGGATTTGTATCTTACTGTTAAGAAGTTACACATCACTGTGAATTTGTATCCTACTGTTAATAAGTTATAAATTACTGAGGATATGTATCTTACTGTTAAGAAGTTACACATTACTGTGGATTTGTATCTTACTGTTAAGAAGTTATACATTACTGTGGATTTGTATCTTACTGTTAAGAAGTTATAGATTACTGAGAATATGTATCTAACCGTTAAAAAGTTATAAATTACTGAAGATTTGTATCTTACTGTTAAAAAGTTATAAATTACTGAGGATTTGTATCTTACTGTTAATATGTTATAAATTACAGTGGATTTGTATCTTACCGTTAAGAAGTTATAAATTACAGTGGATTTGTATCTTACTCTTAAAAAGTTATAAATTACTGAGGATTTATATCTTACTTTTAAGAAGTTACACATTACTGTGGATTTGTATCTTACTGTTAAGAAGTTATAAATTACTGACGATTTGTATCTTACTGTTAAAAAGTTATAAATTACTGAGGATTTGTATCTTACTGTTAAGAAGTTAAACATTCCTGGGGATTTGTATCTTACTGTTAAAAAATTATAAATTACTGTGAATTTGTATCTTACTGTTAAGAAGTTATACATTACTGTGGATTTGTATCTTACTGTTAAGAAGTTATACATTACTGTGGATTTGTATCTTACTGTTAAGAAGTTATACATTACTGCGAATATGTATGTAACTGTTAAAAAGTTTTAAATTACTGAGGATTTGTATCTTACAGTTAATATGTTATAAATTACTGAGGATTTGTATCTTACTGTTAAGAAGTTACACATCACTGTGAATTTGTATCCTACTGTTAAAAAGTTATAAATTACTGAGGATTTGTATCTTACTGTTAATAAGTTATAAATTACTGAGGATATGTATCTTACTGTTAAGAAGTTACACATTACTGTGGATTTGTATCTTACTGTTAAGAAGTTATACATTACTGTGGATTTGTATCTTACTGTTAAGAAGTTATAGATTACTGAGAATATGTATCTAACCGTTAAAAACTTATAAATTACAGAGGATTTGTATCTTACTGTTGAAGAGTTATAAATTACTGAGGATTTGTATCTTACAGTTAATATGTTATAAATTACAGTGGATTTGTATCTTACCGTTAGGAAGTTATAAATTACAGTGGATTTGTATCTTACTCTTAAAAAGTTATAAATTACTGAGGATTTATATCTTACTTTTAAGAAGTTACACATTACTGTGGATTTGTATCTTACTGTTAAGTTATAAATTACTGACGATTTGTATCTTACTGTTAAAAAGTTATAAATTACTGAGGATTTGTATCTTACTGTTAAGAAGTTAAACATTACTGGGGATTTGTATCTTACTGTTAAAAAATTATAAATTACTGTGAATTTGTATCTTACTGTTAAGAAGTTATACATTACTGTGGATTTGTATCTTACTGTTAAGAAGTTATACATTACTGTGGATTTGTATCTTACTGTTAAGAAGTTGTACATTACTGCGAATATGTATGTAACTGTTAAAAAGTTTTAAATTACTGAGGATTTGTATCTTACAGTTAATATGTTATAAATTACTGAGGATTTGTATCTTACTGTTAAGAAGTTACACATCACTGTGAATTTGTATCCTACTGTTAAAAAGTTATAAATTACTGAGGATTTGTATCTTACTGTTAATAAGTTATACATTACTGAGGATATGTATCTTACTGTTAAGAAGTTACACATTACTGTGGATTTGTATCTTACTGTTAAGAAGTTATAAATTACAGTGGATTTGTATCTTACTGTTAAGAAGTTGTACATTACAGAGGATATGTATCTTACTGTTAAGAAGTTACAGATTACAGAGGATATGTATCTTACTATTAAGAAGTTATACATTACTGAGGATTTATACCTTACTGTTAAGAAGTTATAAATTACAGTGGATTTGTATCTTACTGTTAAGAAGTTGTACATTACAGAGGATTTGTATCTTACTGTTAAGAAGTTTTAAATTACTGAGGATTTATATCTTACTGTTAAGAAGTTACACATTACTGTGGAGTTGTATCTTACTGTTAAGAAGTTATACATTACTGTGGATTTGTATCTTACTGTTAAGAAGTTATACATTACTGTGGATTTGTATCTTACTGTTAAGAAGTTATAGATTACTGAGAATATGTATCTAACCGTTAAAAACTTATAAATTACAGAGGATTTGTATCTTACTGTTGAAGAGTTATAAATTACTGAGGATTTGTATCTTACAGTTAATATGTTATAAATTACAGTGGATTTGTATCTTACCGTTAAGAAGTTATAAATTACTGAGGATTTGTATCTTACTGTTAATAAGTTATAAATTACTGAGGATATGTATCTTACTGTTAAGAAGTTACACATTACTGTGGATTTGTATCTTACTGTTAAGAAGTTATAAATTACAGTGGATTTGTATCTTACTGTTAAGAAGTTGTACATTACAGAGGATATGTATCTTACTGTTAAGAAGTTACAGATTACAGAGGATATGTATCTTACTGTTAAGAAGTTATACATTACTGAGGATTTATACCTTCCTGTTAAGAAGTTATAAATTACAGTGGATTTGTATCTTACTGTTAAGAAGTTGTACATTACAGAGGATTTGTATCTTACTGTTAAGAAGTTTTAAATTACTGAGGATTTATATCTTACTGTTAAGAAGTTACACATTACTGTGGAGTTGTATCTTACTGTTAAGAAGTTATACATTACTGTGGATTTGTATCTTACTGTTAAGAAGTTATAAATTACTGAGGATTTGTATCTTACTGTTAAAAAGTTATAAATTACTGAGGATTTATATCTTACTTTTAAGAAGTTACACATTACTGTGAATTTGTATCTTACTGTTAAGAAGTTAAAAATTACTGAGGATTTGTATCTTACTGTTAAGAAGTTATAAATTACTGAGGATTTATATCTCACTGTTAAAAAGTTTTAAATTACTGAGGATTTGTATCTTACTGTTAATATGTTATAAATTACTGAGGATTTGTATCTTACTGTTAAGAAGTTACACATCACTGTGAATTTGTATCCTACTGTTAATAAGTTATAAATTACTGAGGATATGTATCTTACTGTTAAGAAGTTACACATTACTGTGGATTTGTATCTTACTGTTAAGAAGTTATACATTACTGTGGATTTGTATCTTACTGTTAAAAAGTTATAAATTACTGAGGATTTGTATCTTACTGTTAATATGTTATAAATTACAGTGGATTTGTATCTTACCGTTAAGAAGTTATAAATTACAGTGGATTTGTATCTTACTCTTAAAAAGTTATAAATTACTGAGGATTTATATCTTACTTTTAAGAAGTTACACATTACTGTGGATTTGTATCTTACTGTTAAGTTATAAATTACTGACGATTTGTATCTTACTGTTAAAAAGTTATAAATTACTGAGAATATGTATCTTACTGTTAAGAAGTTAAACATTACTGGGGATTTGTATCTTACTGTTAAAAAATTATAAATTACTGTGAATTTGTATCTTACTGTTAAGAAGTTATAAATTACTGAGGATTTGTATCTTACTGTTAAGAAGTTATACATTACTGTGGATTTGTATCTTACTGTTAAGAAGTTATACATTACTGTGGATTTGTATCTTACTGTTAAGAAGTTATACATTACTGCGAATATGTATGTAACTGTTAAAAAGTTTTAAATTACTGAGGATTTGTATCTTACAGTTAATATGTTATAAATTACTGAGGATTTGTATCTTACTGTTAAGAAGTTACACATCACTGTGAATTTGTATCCTACTGTTAAAAAGTTATAAATTACTGAGGATTTGTATCTTACTGTTAATAAGTTATAAATTACTGAGGATATGTATCTTACTGTTAAGAAGTTACACATTACTGTGGATTTATATCTTACTGTTAAGAAGTTATAAATTACAGTGGATTTGTATCTGACTGTTAAGAAGTTGTACATTACAGAGGATATGTATCATACTGTTAGGAAGTTACAGATTACAGAGGATATGTATCTTACTATTAAGAAGTTATACATTACTGAGGATTTATACCTTACTGTTAAGAAGTTACAAATTACAGTGGATTTGTATCTTACTGTTAAGAAGTTGTACATTACAGAGGATTTGTATCTTACTGTTAAGAAGTTTTAAATTACTGAGGATTTATATCTTACTGTTAAGAAGTTACACATTACTGTGGAGTTGTATCTTACTGTTAAGAAGTTATACATTACTGTGGATTTGTATCTTACTGTTAAGAAGTTATACATTACTGTGGATTTGTATCTTACTGTTAAGAAGTTATAGATTACTGAGAACATGTATCTAACCGTTAAAAAGTTATAAATTACAGAGGATTTGTATCTTACTGTTGAAGAGTTATAAATTACTGAGGATTTGTATCTTACAGTTAATATGTTATAAATTACAGTGGATTTGTATCTTACCGTTAAGAAGTTATAAATTACTGAGGATTTGTATCTTACTGTTAATATGTTATAAATTACTGAGGATTTGTATCTTACTGTTAAGAAGTTACACATCACTGTGAATTTGTATCCTACTGTTAATAAGTTATAAATTACTGAGGATATGTATCTTACTGTTAAGAAGTTACACATTACTGTGGATTTGTATCTTACTGTTAAGAAGTTATACATTACTGTGGATTTGTATCTTACTGTTAAAAAGTTATAAATTACTGAGGATTTGTATCTTACTGTTAATATGTTATAAATTACAGTGGATTTGTATCTTACCGTTAAGAAGTTATAAATTACAGTGGATTTGTATCTTACTCTTAAAAAGTTATAAATTACTGAGGATTTATATCTTACTTTTAAGAAGTTACACATTACTGTGGATTTGTATCTTACTGTTAAGTTATAAATTACTGACGATTTGTATCTTACTGTTAAAAAGTTATAAATTACTGAGGATTTGTATCTTACTGTTAAGAAGTTAAACATTACTGGGGATTTGTATCTTACTGTTAAAAAATTATAAATTACTGTGAATTTGTATCTTACTGTTAAGAAGTTATACATTACTGTGGATTTGTATCTTACTGTTAAGAAGTTATACATTACTGTGGATTTGTATCTTACTGTTAAGAAGTTATACATTACTGCGAATATGTATGTAACTGTTAAAAAGTTTTAAATTACTGAGGATTTGTATCTTACAGTTAATATGTTATAAATTACTGAGGATTTGTATCTTACTGTTAAGAAGTTACACATCACTGTGAATTTGTATCCTACTGTTAAAAAGTTATAAATTACTGAGGATTTGTATCTTACTGTTAATAAGTTATAAATTACTGAGGATATGTATCTTACTGTTAAGAAGTTACACATTACTGTGGATTTGTATCTTACTGTTAAGAAGTTATAAATTACAGTGGATTTGTATCTTACTGTTAAGAAGTTGTACATTACAGAGGATATGTATCTTACTGTTAAGAAGTTACAGATTACAGAGGATATGTATCTTACTATTAAGAAGTTATACATTACTGAGGATTTATACCTTACTGTTAAGAAGTTATAAATTACAGTGGATTTGTATCTTACTGTTAAGAAGTTGTACATTACAGAGGATTTGTATCTTACTGTTAAGAAGTTTTAAATTACTGAGGATTTATATCTTACTGTTAAGAAGTTACACATTACTGTGGAGTTGTATCTTACTGTTAAGAAGTTATACATTACTGTGGATTTGTATCTTACTGTTAAGAAGTTATACATTACTGTGGATTTGTATCTTACTGTTAAGAAGTTATAGATTACTGAGAATATGTATCTAACCGTTAAAAACTTATAAATTACAGAGGATTTGTATCTTACTGTTGAAGAGTTATAAATTACTGAGGATTTGTATCTTACAGTTAATATGTTATAAATTACAGTGGATTTGTATCTTACCGTTAAGAAGTTATAAATTACAGTGGATTTGTATCTTACTCTTAAGAAGTTATAAATTACTGAGGATTTATATCTTACTTTTAAGAAGTTACACATTACGGTGGATTTGTATCTTACTGTTAAGTTATAAATTACTGACGATTTGTATCTTACTGTTAAAAAGTTATAAATTACTGAGGATTTGTATCTTACTGTTAAGAAGTTAAACATTACTGGGGATTTGTATCTTACTGTTAAAAAATTATAAATTACTGTGAATTTGTATCTTACTGTTAAGAAGTTATACATTACTGTGGATTTGTATCTTACTGTTAAGAAGTTATACATTACTGTGGATTTGTATCTTACTGTTAAGAAGTTGTACATTACTGCGAATATGTATGTAACTGTTAAAAAGTTTTAAATTACTGAGGATTTGTATCTTACAGTTAATATGTTATAAATTACTGAGGATTTGTATCTTACTGTTAAGAAGTTACACATCACTGTGAATTTGTATCCTACTGTTAAAAAGTTATAAATTACTGAGGATTTGTATCTTACTGTTAATAAGTTATACATTACTGAGGATATGTATCTTACTGTTAAGAAGTTACACATTACTGTGGATTTGTATCTTACTGTTAAGAAGTTATAAATTACAGTGGATTTGTATCTTACTGTTAAGAAGTTGTACATTACAGAGGATATGTATCTTACTGTTAAGAAGTTACAGATTACAGAGGATATGTATCTTACTATTAAGAAGTTATACATTACTGAGGATTTATACCTTACTGTTAAGAAGTTATAAATTACAGTGGATTTGTATCTTACTGTTAAGAAGTTGTACATTACAGAGGATTTGTATCTTACTGTTAAGAAGTTTTAAATTACTGAGGATTTATATCTTACTGTTAAGAAGTTACACATTACTGTGGAGTTGTATCTTACTGTTAAGAAGTTATACATTACTGTGGATTTGTATCTTACTGTTAAGAAGTTATACATTACTGTGGATTTGTATCTTACTGTTAAGAAGTTATAGATTACTGAGAATATGTATCTAACCGTTAAAAACTTATAAATTACAGAGGATTTGTATCTTACTGTTGAAGAGTTATAAATTACTGAGGATTTGTATCTTACAGTTAATATGTTATAAATTACAGTGGATTTGTATCTTACCGTTAAGAAGTTATAAATTACTGAGGATTTGTATCTTACTGTTAATAAGTTATAAATTACTGAGGATATGTATCTTACTGTTAAGAAGTTACACATTACTGTGGATTTGTATCTTACTGTTAAGAAGTTATAAATTACAGTGGATTTGTATCTTACTGTTAAGAAGTTGTACATTACAGAGGATATGTATCTTACTGTTAAGAAGTTACAGATTACAGAGGATATGTATCTTACTGTTAAGAAGTTATACATTACTGAGGATTTATACCTTCCTGTTAAGAAGTTATAAATTACAGTGGATTTGTATCTTACTGTTAAGAAGTTGTACATTACAGAGGATTTGTATCTTACTGTTAAGAAGTTTTAAATTACTGAGGATTTATATCTTACTGTTAAGAAGTTACACATTACTGTGGAGTTGTATCTTACTGTTAAGAAGTTATACATTACTGTGGATTTGTATCTTACTGTTAAGAAGTTATACATTACTGTGGATTTGTATCTTACTGTTAAGAAGTTATAGATTACTGAGAATATGTATCTAACCGTTAAAAAGTTATAAATTACAGAGGATTTGTATCTTACTGTTGAAGAGTTATAAATTACTGAGGATTTGTATCTTACAGTTAATATGTTATAAATTACAGTGGATTTGTATCTTACCGTTAAGAAGTTATAAATTACTGAGGATTTGTATCTTACTGTTAAGATGTTATACATTACTGAGGATTTGTATCTTACTGTTAAGAAGTTATACATTACTTAGGATTTGTATCTTACTGTTAAGAAGTTATAAATTACTGAGGATTTGTATCTTACTGTTAAAAAGTTATAAATTACTGAGGATTTATATCTTACTTTTAAGAAGTTACACATTACTGTGAATTTGTATCTTACTGTTAAGAAGTTAAAAATTACTGAGGATTTGTATCTTACTGTTAAGAAGTTATAAATTACTGAGGATTTATATCTCACTGTTAAAAAGTTTTAAATTACTGAGGATTTGTATCTTACTGTTAATATGTTATAAATTACTGAGGATTTGTATCTTACTGTTAAGAAGTTACACATCACTGTGAATTTGTATCCTACTGTTAATAAGTTATAAATTACTGAGGATATGTATCTTACTGTTAAGAAGTTACACATTACTGTGGATTTGTATCTTACTGTTAAGAAGTTATACATTACTGTGGATTTGTATCTTACTGTTAAAAAGTTATAAATTACTGAGGATTTGTATCTTACTGTTAATATGTTATAAATTACAGTGGATTTGTATCTTACCGTTAAGAAGTTATAAATTACAGTGGATTTGTATCTTACTCTTAAAAAGTTATAAATTACTGAGGATTTATATCTTACTTTTAAGAAGTTACACATTACTGTGGATTTGTATCTTACTGTTAAGTTATAAATTACTGACGATTTGTATCTTACTGTTAAAAAGATATAAATTACTGAGGATATGTATCTTACTGTTAAGAAGTTAAACATTACTGGGGATTTGTATCTTACTGTTAAAAAATTATAAATTACTGTGAATTTGTATCTTACTGTTAAGAAGTTATAAATTACTGAGGATTTGTATCTTACTGTTAAGAAGTTATACATTACTGTGGATTTGTATCTTACTGTTAAGAAGTTATACATTACTGTGGATTTGTATCTTACTGTTAAGAAGTTATACATTACTGCGAATATGTATGTAACTGTTAAAAAGTTTTAAATTACTGAGGATTTGTATCTTACAGTTAATATGTTATAAATTACTGAGGATTTGTATCTTACTGTTAAGAAGTTACACATCACTGTGAATTTGTATCCTACTGTTAAAAAGTTATAAATTACTGAGGATTTGTATCTTACTGTTAATAAGTTATAAATTACTGAGGATATGTATCTTACTGTTAAGAAGTTACACATTACTGTGGATTTATATCTTACTGTTAAGAAGTTATAAATTACAGTGGATTTGTATCTGACTGTTAAGAAGTTGTACATTACAGAGGATATGTATCATACTGTTAGGAAGTTACAGATTACAGAGGATATGTATCTTACTATTAAGAAGTTATACATTACTGAGGATTTATACCTTACTGTTAAGAAGTTACAAATTACAGTGGATTTGTATCTTACTGTTAAGAAGTTGTACATTACAGAGGATTTGTATCTTACTGTTAAGAAGTTTTAAATTACTGAGGATTTATATCTTACTGTTAAGAAGTTACACATTACTGTGGAGTTGTATCTTACTGTTAAGAAGTTATACATTACTGTGGATTTGTATCTTACTGTTAAGAAGTTATACATTACTGTGGATTTGTATCTTACTGTTAAGAAGTTATAGATTACTGAGAACATGTATCTAACCGTTAAAAAGTTATAAATTACAGAGGATTTGTATCTTACTGTTAAGAAGTTATAAATTACTGTGGAGTTGTATCTTACTGTTAAAAAGTTATCAATTACTGAGGATTTGTATCTTACTGTTAAGAAGTTATAAATTACTGAGGATATGTATCTTACTGTTAAAAAGTTATAAATTACTGAGGATTTATATCTTACTGTTAAGAAGTTACACATTACAGTGGATTTGTATCTTACTTTTAAGAAGTTGTCCATTACAGAGGATATGTATCTTACTGTTAAGAAGTTACACATTACAGAGAATATGTATCTTACTGTTAAAAAGTTATACATTACTGAGGATTTATACCTTACTGTTAAGAAGTTACACATTACAGAGGATATGTATCTTACTGTTAAGAATTTATAAATTACTGAGGATTTGTATCTTACTGTTAAGAAGTTGTACATTACAGAGGATATGTATCTTACTGTTAAGAAGTTACACATTACAGAGGATTTGTATCTTACTGTTAAGAAGTTATAAATTACAGTGGATTTGTATCTTACTGTTAAGAAGTTGTACATTACAGAGGCTTTGTATCTTACTGTTAAGAAGTTTTAAATTACTGAGGATTTGTATCTTACTGTTAAAAAGTTATAAATTACTGAGGATTTATATCTTACTGTTAAGAAGTTACACATTACAGTGGATTTGTATCTTACTGTTAAGAAGTTATAAATTACTGTGAATTTGTATCTTACTGTTAAGAAGTTATACATTACTGTGGATTTGTATCTTACTGTTAAGAAGTTATACATTACTGTGGATTTGTATCTTACTGTTAAGAAGTTATACATTACTGTGGATTTGTATCTTACTGTTAAGAAGTTATACATTACTGAGAATATGTATCTAACCGTTAAAAAGTTATAAATTACTGAGGATTTGTATCTTACTGTTAAAAAGTTATAAATTACTGAGGATTTGTATCTTACTGTTAATATGTTATAAATTACAGTGGATTTGTATCTTACTGTTAAGAAGTTATAAATTACTGAGGATTTGTATCTTACTGTTAAGAAGTTATAAATTACTGAGGATTTGTATCTTACTGTTAAGAAGTTATACATTACTTAGGATTTGTATCTTACTGTCAAGAAGTTATACATTACTTAGGATTTGTATCTTACTGTTAAGAAGTTATAAATTACTGAGGATTTGTATCTTACTGTTAAGAAGTTATAAATTACTGAGGATTTGTATCTTACTGTTAAGAAGTTATAAATTACAGTGGATTTGTATCTTACTGTTAATATGTTATAAATTACTGAGGATTTGTATCTTAGTGTTAAGAAGTTACACATTACTGTGGATTTGTATCTTACTGTTAAGAAGTTATAAATTACTGAGGATTTGTATCTTACTGTTAAAAAGTTATAAATTACTGAGGATTTATAGCTTACTGTTAATAAGTTATAAATTACTGAGGATATGTATCTTACTGTTAAGAAGTTACACATTACTGTGGATTTGTATCTTACTGTTAAGAAGTTGTACATTACTGAGTACATGTATCTAACTGTTAAAAAGTTATAAATTACTGAGGATTTGTATATTACTGTTAAGAAGTTATAAATTACTGTGGAGTTGTATCTTACTGTTAAAAAGTTATCAATTACTGAGGATTTGTATCTTACTGTTAAGAAGTTATAAATTACTGAGGATTTGTATCTTACTGTTAAAAAGTTATAAATTACTGAGGATTTATATCTTACTGTTAAGAAGTTACACATTGCAGTGGATTTGTATCTTACTGTTAAGAAGTTGTACATTACAGAGGATATGTATCTTACTGTTAAAAAGTTACACATTACAGAGAATATGTATCTTACTGTTAAAAAGTTATACATTACTGAGGATTTATACCTTACTGTTAAGAAGTTACACATTACAGAGGATATGTATCTTACTGTTAAGAAGTTACACATTACAGAGGATTTGTATCTTACTGTTAAGTAGTTATAAATTACAGTGGATTTGTATCTTACTGTTAAGAAGTTGTACATTACAGAGGCTTTGTATCTTACTGTTAAGAAGTTTTAAATTACTGAGGATTTGTATCTTACTGTTAAAAAGTTATAAATTACTGAGGATTTATATCTTACTGTTAAGAAGTTACACATTACAGTGGATTTGTATCTTACTGTTAAGAAGTTATAAATTACTGTGAATTTGTATCTTACTGTTAAGAAGTTATACATTACTGTGGATTTGTATCTTACTGTTAAGAAGTTATACATTACTGTGGATTTGTATCTTACTGTTAAGAAGTTATACATTACTGTGGATTTGTATCTTACTGTTAAGAAGTTATACATTACTGAGAATATGTATCTAACCGTTAAAAAGTTATAAATTACTGAGGATTTGTATCTTACTGTTAAAAAGTTATAAATTACTGAGGATTTGTATCTTACTGTTAATATGTTATAAATTACAGTGGATTTGTATCTTACTGTTAAGAAGTTATAAATTACTGAGGATTTGTATCTTACTGTTAAGAAGTTATAAATTACTGAGGATTTGTATCTTACTGTTAAGAAGTTATACATTACTTAGGATTTGTATCTTACTGTCAAGAAGTTATACATTACTTAGGATTTGTATCTTACTGTCAAGAAGTTATACATTACTTAGGATTTGTATCTTACTGTTAAGAAGTTATAAATTACTGAGGATTTGTATCTTACTGTTAAGAAGTTATAAATTACAGTGGATTTGTATCTTACTGTTAATATGTTATAAATTACTGAGGATTTGTATCTTAGTGTTAAGAAGTTACACATTACTGTGGATTTGTATCTCACTGTTAAGAAGTTATAAATTACTGAGGATTTGTATCTTACTGTTAAAAAGTTATAAATTACTGAGGATTTATAGCTTACTGTTAATAAGTTATAAATTACTGAGGATATGTATCTTACTGTTAAGAAGTTACACATTACTGTGGATTTGTATCTTACTGTTAAGAAGTTGTACATTACTGAGTACATGTATCTAACTGTTAAAAAGTTATAAATTACTGAGGATTTGTATATTACTGTTAAGAAGTTATAAATTACTGTGGAGTTGTATCTTACTGTTAAAAAGTTATCAATTACTGAGGATTTGTATCTTACTGTTAAGAAGTTATAAATTACTGAGGATTTGTATCTTACTGTTAAAAAGTTATAAATTACTGAGGATTTATATCTTACTGTTAAGAAGTTACACATTGCAGTGGATTTGTATCTTACTGTTAAGAAGTTGTACATTACAGAGGATATGTATCTTACTGTTAAGAAGTTACACATTACAGAGGATATGTATCTTACTGTTAAGAAGTTATACATTACTGAGGATTTATACCTTACTGTTAAGAAGTTACACATTACAGAGGATATGTATCTTACTGTTAAGAAGTTATAAATTACTGAGGATTTGTATCTTACTGTTAAGAAGTTGTACATTACATAGGATATGTATCTTACTGTTAAGAAGTTACACATTACAGAGGATTTGTATCTTACTGTTAAGAAGTTATAAATTACAGTGGATTTGTATCTTACTGTTAAAAGGTTATAAATTACTGTGGAGTTGTATCTTACTGTTAAAAAGTTATCAATTACTGAGGATTTGTATCTTACTGTTAAGAAGTTATAAATTACTGTGGAGTTGTATCTTACTGTTAAAAAGTTATCAATTACTGAGGATTTGTATCTTACTGTTAAGAAGTTATAAATTACTGAGGATATGTATCTTACTGTTAAAAAGTTATACATTACTGAGGATTTATACCTTACTGTTAAGAAGTTACACATTACAGAGGATATGTATCTTACTGTTAAGAATTTATAAATTACTGAGGATTTGTATCTTACTGTTAAGAAGTTGTACATTACAGAGGATATGTATTTTACTGTTAAGAAGTTACACATTACAGAAGATTTGTATCTTACTGTTAAGAAGTTATAAATTACAGTGGATTTGTATCTTACTGTTAAGAAGTTGTACATTACAGAGGCTTTGTATCTTACTGTTAAGAAGTTTTAAATTACTGAGGATTTGTGTCTTACTGTTAAAAAGTTATAAATTACTGAGGATTTATATCTTACTGTTAAGAAGTTACACATTACAGTGGATTTGTATCTTACTGTTAAGAAGTTATAAATTACTGTGAATTTGTATCTTACTGTTAAGAAGTTATACATTACTGTGGATTTGTATCTTACTGTTAAGAAGTTATACATTACTGTGGATTTGTATCTTACTGTTAAGAAGTTATACATTACTGTGGATTTGTGTCTTACTGTTAAGAAGTTATACATTACTGAGAATATGTATCTAACCGTTAAAAAGTTATAAATTACTGAGGATTTGTATCTTACTGTTAAAAAGTTATAAATTACTGAGGATTTGTATCTTACTGTTAATATGTTATAAATTACAGTGGATTTGTATCTTACTGTTAAGAAGTTATAAATTACTGAGGATTTGTATCTTACTGTTAAGAAGTTATAAATTACTGAGGATTTGTATCTTACTGTTAAGAAGTTATACATTACTTAGGATTTGTATCTTACTGTTAAGAAGTTATACTTTACTGTGGATATGTATCTTACTGTTAAGAAGTTATACATTACTGTGGATTTTTATCTTACTGTTAAAAAGTTATAAATTACTGAGGATTTCTATCTTATTGTTAATATGTTATAAATTACAGTGGATTTGTATCTTTCCGTTAAGAAGTTATAAATTACAGTGGATTTGTATCTTACTGTTAAGAAGTTATAAATTACTGAGGATTTGTATCTTACTGTTAAGAAGTTATAAATTACTGAGGATTTGTATCTTACTGTCAAGAAGTTATACATTACTTAGGATTTGTATCTTACTGTTAAGAAGTTATAAATTACTGAGGATTTGTATCTTACTGTTAAAAAGTTATAAATTACTGAGGATTTATATCTTACTTTTAAGAAGTTACACATTACTGTGGATTTGTATCTTACTGTTAAGAAGTTATAAATTACTGAGGATTTGTATCTTACTGTTAAGAAGTTATAAATTACTGAGGATTTGTATCTTACTGTTAAGAAGTTATACATTACTTAGGATTTGTATCTTACTGTCAAGAAGTTATACATTACTTAGGATTTGTATCTTACTGTTAAGAAGTTATAAATTACTGAGGATTTGTATCTTACTGTTAAGAAGTTATAAATTACTGAGGATTTGTATCTTACTGTTAAGAAGTTATAAATTACAGTGGATTTGTATCTTACTGTTAATATGTTATAAATTACTGAGGATTTGTATCTTAGTGTTAAGAAGTTACACATTACTGTGGATTTGTATCTTACTGTTAAGAAGTTATAAATTACTGAGGATTTGTATCTTACTGTTAAAAAGTTATAAATTACTGAGGATTTATAGCTTACTGTTAATAAGTTATAAATTACTGAGGATATGTATCTTACTGTTAAGAAGTTACACATTACTGTGGATTTGTATCTTACTGTTAAGAAGTTGTACATTACTGAGTACATGTATCTAACTGTTAAAAAGTTATAAATTACTGAGGATTTGTATATTACTGTTAAGAAGTTATAAATTACTGTGGAGTTGTATCTTACTGTTAAAAAGTTATCAATTACTGAGGATTTGTATCTTACTGTTAAGAAGTTATAAATTACTGAGGATTTGTATCTTACTGTTAAAAAGTTATAAATTACTGAGGATTTATATCTTACTGTTAAGAAGTTACACATTGCAGTGGATTTGTATCTTACTGTTAAGAAGTTGTACATTACAGAGGATATGTATCTTACTGTTAAGAAGTTACACATTACAGAGGATATGTATCTTACTGTTAAGAAGTTATACATTACTGAGGATTTATACCTTACTGTTAAGAAGTTACACATTACAGAGGATATGTATCTTACTGTTAAGAAGTTATAAATTACTGAGGATTTGTATCTTACTGTTAAGAAGTTGTACATTACATAGGATATGTATCTTACTGTTAAGAAGTTACACATTACAGAGGATTTGTATCTTACTGTTAAGAAGTTATAAATTACAGTGGATTTGTATCTTACTGTTAAAAGGTTATAAATTACTGTGGAGTTGTATCTTACTGTTAAAAAGTTATCAATTACTGAGGATTTGTATCTTACTGTTAAGAAGTTATAAATTACTGTGGAGTTGTATCTTACTGTTAAAAAGTTATCAATTACTGAGGATTTGTATCTTACTGTTAAGAAGTTATAAATTACTGAGGATATGTATCTTACTGTTAAAAAGTTATACATTACTGAGGATTTATACCTTACTGTTAAGAAGTTACACATTACAGAGGATATGTATCTTACTGTTAAGAATTTATAAATTACTGAGGATTTGTATCTTACTGTTAAGAAGTTGTACATTACAGAGGATATGTATTTTACTGTTAAGAAGTTACACATTACAGAGGATTTGTATCTTACTGTTAAGAAGTTATAAATTACAGTGGATTTGTATCTTACTGTTAAGAAGTTGTACATTACAGAGGCTTTGTATCTTACTGTTAAGAAGTTTTAAATTACTGAGGATTTGTATCTTACTGTTAAAAAGTTATAAATTACTGAGGATTTATATCTTACTGTTAAGAAGTTACACATTACAGTGGATTTGTATCTTACTGTTAAGAAGTTATAAATTACTGTGAATTTGTATCTTACTGTTAAGAAGTTATACATTACTGTGGATTTGTATCTTACTGTTAAGAAGTTATACATTACTGTGGATTTGTATCTTACTGTTAAGAAGTTATACATTACTGTGGATTTGTATCTTACTGTTAAGAAGTTATACATTACTGAGAATATGTATCTAACCGTTAAAAAGTTATAAATTACTGAGGATTTGTATCTTACTGTTAAAAAGTTATAAATTACTGAGGATTTGTATCTTACTGTTAATATGTTATAAATTACAGTGGATTTGTATCTTACTGTTAAGAAGTTATAAATTACTGAGGATTTGTATCTTACTGTTAAGAAGTTATAAATTACTGAGGATTTGTATCTTACTGTTAAGAAGTTATACATTACTTAGGATTTGTATCTTACTGTTAAGAAGTTATACTTTACTGTGGATATGTATCTTACTGTTAAGAAGTTATACATTACTGTGGATTTTTATCTTACTGTTAAAAAGTTATAAATTACTGAGGATTTCTATCTTATTGTTAATATGTTATAAATTACAGTGGATTTGTATCTTTCCGTTAAGAAGTTATAAATTACAGTGGATTTGTATCTTACTGTTAAGAAGTTATAAATTACTGAGGATTTGTATCTTACTGTTAAGAAGTTATAAATTACTGAGGATTTGTATCTTACTGTCAAGAAGTTATACATTACTTAGGATTTGTATCTTACTGTTAAGAAGTTATAAATTACTGAGGATTTGTATCTTACTGTTAAAAAGTTATAAATTACTGAGGATTTATATCTTACTTTTAAGAAGTTACACATTACTGTGGATTTGTATCTTACTGTTAAGAAGTTATAAATTACTGAGGATTTGTATCTTACTGTTAAAAAGTTATAAATTACTGAGGATTTATATCTTACTGTTAAGAAGTTACACATTACTGTGGAGTTGTATCTTACTGTTAAGAAGTTATAAATTGCAGTGGATTTGTATCTTACTGTTAAGAAGTTGTATATTACAGTGGATTTGTATCTTACGTTAAAAAGTTATAAATTACTGAGTTTTGTATCTTACTGTTAAGAAGTTATAAATTACTGTGAATTTGTATTTTACTGTTAAGAAGTTATACATTACTGTGGATTTGTATCTTACTGTTAAGAAGTTATACATTACTGTGGATTTGTATCTTACTGTTAAGAAGTTATACATTACTGAGAATATGTATCTAACTGTTAAAAAGTTATAAATTACTGAGGATTTGTATCTTACTGTTAAATAGTTATACAAATCCTGTGGATTTGTATCTTACTGTTAAGAAGTTGTACATTACTGAGTACATGTATCTAACTGTTAAAAAGTTATAAATTACTGAGGATTTGTATCTTACTGTTACAAAGTTATACATTACTGTGGATTTGTATCTTAATGTTAAGAAGTTATAGATTACTGAGAATATGGATCTAACTGTTAAAAAGTTATAAATTACTGAGGATTTGTATATTACTGTTAAGAAGTTGTACATTACAGAGGATATGTATCTTACTGTTAAGAAGTTACACATTACAGAGGATTTGTATCTTACTGTTAAGAAGTTTTAAATTACTGAGGATTTATATCTTACTGTTAAGAAGTTACACATTACAGTGGATTTGTATCTTACTGTTAAGAAGTTATACATTACTGTGGATTTGTATCTTACTGTTAAGAAGTTATACATTACTGAGGATTTGTATATTACTGTTAAGAAGTTATACATTACTGTGGATTTGTATCTTCCTGTTAAGAAGTTATAGATTACTGAGAATATGTATCTAACCGTTAAAAAGTTATAAATTACTGAGGATTTGTATCTTACTGTTAAAAAGTTATAAATTACTGAGGATTTGTATCTTACTGTTAATATGTTATAAATTACAGTGGATTTGTATCTTACCGTTAAGAAGTTATAAATTACAGTGGATTTGTATCTTACTGTTAAGAAGTTATCAATTACTTAGGATTTGTATCTTACTGTTAAGAAGTTATAAATTACTGAGGATTTGTATCTTACTGTTAAAAAGTTATAAATTACTGAGGATTTATATCTTACTTTTAAGAAGATACACATTACTGTGGATTTGTATCTTACTGTTAAGAAGTTATAAATTACTGAGGATTTGTATCTTACTGTTAAAAAGTTATAAATTACTGAGGATTTATATCTTACTGTTAAGAAGTTACACATTACTGTGGAGTTGTATCTTACTGTTAAGAAGTTATACATTACAGAGTATATGTATCTTACTGTTAAGAAAGTACATATTACTGTGGATTTGTATCTCACTGTTAAAAAGTTATAAATTTCTGTGAATTTGTATCTTACTGTTAAGAAGTTATACATTACTGTGGATTTGTATCTTACTGTTAAGAAGTTATACATTACTGTGGATTTGTATCTTACTGTTAAGAAGTTATACATTACTGAGAATATGTATCTAACTGTTAAAAAGTTATAAATTACTGAGGATTTGTACCTTACTGTTAATATGTTATAAATTACTGAGGATTTGTATTTTACTGTTAAGAAGTTACACATCACTGTGAATTTGTATCCTACTGTTAAGAAGTTATAAATTACTGAGGATTTGTATCTTACTGTTAATAAGTTATAAATTACTGAGGATATGTATCTTACTGTTAAGAAGTTACACATTACTGTGGATTTGTATCTAACTGTTAAAAAGTTATAAATTACTGAGGAGTTGTATCTTACTGTTAAATAGTTATACATTACTGTGGATTTGTATCTTACTGTTAAGAAGTTGTACATTACTGAGTACATGTATTAACTGTTAAAAAGTTATAAATTACTGAGGATGTGTATCTTACTGTTACAATGTTATAAATTACTGAGGATTTGTATCTTACTGTTAAAAAGTTATAAATTCCTGAGGATATGTATCTTACTGTTAAGAAGTTACATATTACTGTGGATTTGTATCTTACTGTTAAAAAGTTATAAATTACTGAGGATTTGTATCTTACTGTTAAGAAGTTAAACATTACTGAGGATTTGTATCTTACTGTTAAAAAGTTATAAATTACTGTGAATTTGTATCTTACTATTAAGAAGTTACACATTACTGTGGAGTTGTATCTTACTGTTAAGAAGTTATACATTACTGTGGATTTGTATCTTACTGTTAAGAAGTTACACATCACTGTGAATTTGTATCCTACTGTTAAAAAGTTATAAATTACTGAGGATTTGTATCTTACTGTTAATAAGTTAGAAATTACTGAGGATATGTATCTTACTGTTAAGAAGTTACACATTACTGTGGATTTGTATCTTACTGTTAAGAAATTATAAATTACTGACGATTTGTATCTTACTGTTATGAAGTTATAAATTACAGTGGATTTGTATCTTACAGTTAAGAAGTTATATATTACAGTGGATTTGTATCTTACGTTAAAAAGTTATAAATTACTGAGATTTGTATCTTACTGTTAAGAAGTTATAAATTACTGCGAATTTGTATCTTACTGTTAAGAAGTTATAGATTACTGAGGATTTGTATCTTACTGTTAAAAAGTTACACCTTACTGTGGATTTGCATCTTACTGTTAAGAAGTTATACATTACTGTGGATTTGCATCTTACTGTTAAGAAGTTATACATTACTGAGGATTTATACCTTACGGTTAAGAAGTTACACATTACAGAGGATATGTATCTTACTGTTAAGAAGTTATAAATTACTGAGGATTTGTATCGTACTGTTAAATAGTTATACATTACTGTGGATTTGTATCTTACTGTTAAGAAGTTGTACATTACTGAGTACATGTATCTAACTGTTAAAAAGTTATAAATTACTGTGGATTTTGTATCTTACTGTTACAAAGTTATACATTACTGTGGATTTGTATCTTAATGTTAAGAAGTTATAGATTACTGAGAATATGGATCTAACTGTTAAAAAGTTATAAATTACTGAGGATTTGTATCTTACTGTTAAAAAGTTATAAATTACTGTTGATTTGTATCTTACTGTTAAAAAGTTATAAATTACTGAGGATTTATATCTTACTGTTAAGAAGTTACACATTACAGTGGATTTGTATCTTACTGTTAAGAAGTTATAAATTACTGACGATTTGTATCTTACTGTTAAAAAGTTATAAATTACTGAGGATTTATATCTTACTGTTAAGAAGTTACACATTACTGTGGAGTTGTATCTTACTGTCAAGAAGTTATACATTACAGAGGATATGTATCTTACTGTTAAAAAGTTATAAATTCCTGAGGATATGTATCTTACTGTTAAGAAGTTACATATTACTGTGGATTTGTATCTTACTGTTAAAAAGTTATAAATTACTGAGGATTTGTATCTTACTGTTAAGAAGTTATACATTACTGTGGATTTGTATCTTACTGTTAAGAAGTTATACATTACTGCGAATATGTATCTAACTGTTAAAAAGGTTTAAATTACTGAGGATTTGTATCTTACTGTTAATATGTTATAAATTACTGAGGATTTGCATCTTACTGTTAAGAAGTTACACATCACTGTGAATTTGTATCATACTGTTAAAAAGTTATAAATTACTGGGGATTTGTATCTTACTGTTAATAAGTTATAAATTACTGAGGATATGTATCTTACTGTTAGGAAGTTACACATTACAGTGGATTTGTATCTTACTGTTAAGAAGTTATAAATTACTGTGAATTTGTATCTTACTGTTAAGAAGTTATACATTACTGTGGATTTGTATCTTACTGTTAAGAAGTTATACATTACTGTGGATTTGTATCTTACTGTTAAGAAGTTATACATTACTGTGGATTTGTATCTTACTGTTAAGAAGTTATAGATTACTGAGAATATGTATCTAACCGTTAAAAGTTATCATTTACTGAAGATTTGTATCTTACTGTTAAAAAGTTATAAATTACTGAGGATTTGTATCTTACTATTGATATGTTATAAATTACAGTGGATTTGTATCTTACCGTTAAGAAGTTATAAATTACAGTGGATTTGTATCTTACTCTTAAAAAGTTATAAATTACTGAGGATTTATATCTTACTTTTAAGAAGTTACACATTACTGTGGATTTGTATCTTACTGTTAAGAAGTTATAAATTACTGACGATATGTATCTTACTGTTAAAAAGTTAAAAATTCCTGAGGATATGTATCTTACTGTTAAGAAGTTATATATTACTGTGGATTTGTATCTTACTGTTAAAAAGTTATAAATTACTGTGAATTTGTATCTTACTGTTAAGAAGTTATACATTACTTTGGATTTGTATCTTACTGTTAAGAAGTTATACATTACTGTGGATTTGTATCTTACTGTTAAGAAGTTATACATTACTGCGAATTTGTATGTAACTGTTAAAAAGTTTTAAATTACTGAGGATTTGTATCTTACAGTTAATATGTTATAAATTACTGAGGATTTGTATCTTACTGTTAAGAAGTTACACATCACTGTGAATTTGTATCCTACTGTTAAAAAGTTATAAATTACTGAGGATTTGTATCTTACTGTTAATAAGTTATAAATTACTGAGGATATGTATCTTACTGTTAAGAAGTTACACATTACTGTGGATTTGTATCTTACTGTTAAGAAGTTATAAATTACAGTGGATTTGTATCTTACTGTTAAGAAGTTGTACATTACAGAGGATATGTATCTTACTGTTAAGAAGTTACAGATTACAGAGGATATGTATCTTACTGTTAAGAAGTTATACATTACTGAGGATTTATACCTTACTGTTAAGAAGTTATAAATTACAGTGGATTTGTATCTTACTGTTAAGAAGTTGTACATTACAGAGGATTTGTATCTTACTGTTAAGAAGTTTTAAATTACTGAGGATTTGTATCTTACTGTTAAAAAGTTATAAATTACTGAGGATTTATATCTTACTGTTAAGAAGTTACACATTACTGTGGAGTTGTATCTTACTGTTAAGAAGTTATACATTACTGTGGATTTGTATCTTACTGTTAAGAAGTTATACATTACTGTGGATTTGTATCTTACTGTTAAGAAGTTATAGATTACTGAGAATATGTATCTAACCGTTAAAAAGTTATAAATTACTGAGGATTTGTATCTTACTGTTGAAGAGTTATAAATTACTGAGGATTTGTATCTTACAGTTAATATGTTATAAATTACAGTGGATTTGTATCTTACCGTTAAGAAGTTATAAATTACTGAGGATTTGTATCTTACTGTTAAGAAGTTATACATTACTGAGGATTTGTATCTTACTGTTAAGAAGTTATACATTACTTAGGATTTGTATCTTACTGTTAAGAAGTTATAAATTACTGAGGATTTGTATCTTACTGTTAAAAAGTTATAAATTACTGAGGATTTATATCTTACTTTTAAGAAGTTACACATTACTGTGAATTTGTATCTTACTGTTAAGAAGTTATAAATTACTGAGGATTTGTATCTTACTGTTAAGAAGTTATAAATTACTGAGGATTTGTATCTCACTGTTAAAAAGTTATAAATTACTGAGGATTTATATCTTACTGTTAAGAAGTTACACATTACTGTGGAGTTGTATCTTACTGTTAAGAAGTTATACATTACAGAGGATATGTATCTTACTGTTAAAAAGTTATAAATTCCTGAGGATATGTATCTTACTGTTAAGAAGTTACATATTACTGTGGATTTGTATCTTAGTGTTAAAAAGTTATAAATTACTGAGGATTTGTATCTTACTGTTAAGAAGTTAAACATTACTGAGGATTTGTATCTTACTGTTAAAAAGTTATAAATTACTGTGAATTTGTATCTTACTGTTAAGAAGTTATACATTACTGTGGATTTGTATCTTACTGTTAAGAAGTTATACATTACTGTGGATTTGTATCTTACTGTTAAGAAGTTATACATTACTGAGAATATGTATCTAACTGTTAAAAAGTTATAAATTACTGAGGATTTGTATCTTACTGTTAATATGTTATAAGTTACTGAGGATTTGTATCTTACTGTTAAGAAGTTACACGTCACTGTGAATTTGTATCCTACTGTTAAAAAGTTATAAATTACTGAGGATATGTATCTTACTGTTAATAAGTTATAAATTACTGAGGATATGTATCTTACTGTTAAGAAGTTACACATTACTGTGGATTTGTATCTTACTGTTAAGAAGTTATAAATTACTGAGGATTTGTATCTTACTGTTAAGAAGTTATAGATTACAGTGGATTTGTATCTTACTATTAAGAAGTTATATATTACAGTGGATTTGTATCTTACGTTAAAAAGTTATAAATTACTGAGGATTTGTATCTTACTGTTAAGAAGTTATAAATTACTGTGAATTTGTATCTTACTGTTAAGAAGTTATAAATTACTGAGGATTTGTATCTTACTGTTAAGAAGTTATAAATTACTGAGGATATGTATCTTACTGTTAAAAAGTTATAAATTACTGAGGATTTATATTTTACTGTTAAGAAGTTACACATTACTGTGGAGTTGTATCTTACTGTTAAGAAGTTATACATTACAGAGGATATGCATCTTACTGTTAAAAAGTTATAAATTCCTGAGGATATGTATCTTACTGTTAAGAAGTTACATATTACTGTGGATTTGTATCTTAGTGTTAAAAAGTTATAAATTACTGAGGATTTGTATCTTTCTGTTAAGAAGTTATACATTACTGTGGATTTGTATATTACTGTTAAGAAGTTATACATTACTGTGGATTTGTATCTTCCTGTTAAGAAGTTATAGATTACTGAGAATATGTATCTAACCGTTAAAAAGTTATAAATTACTGAGGATTTGTATCTTACTGTTAAAAAGTTATAAATTACTGAGGATTTGTATCTTACTGTTAATATGTTATAAATTACAGTGGATTTGTATCTTACTGTTAAGAAGTTATCAATTACTTAGGATTTGTATCTTACTGTTAAGAAGTTATAAATTACTGAGGATTTGTATCTTACTGTTAAAAAGTTATAAATTACTGAGGATTTATATCTTACTTTTAAGAAGTTACACATTACTGTGGATTTGTATCTTACTGTTAAGAAGTTATAAATTACTGAGGATTTGTATCTTACTGTTAAAAAGTTATAAATTACTGAGGATTTATATCTTACTGTTAAGAAGTTACACATTACTGTGGAGTTGTATCTTACTGTTAAGAAGTTATACATTACAGAGTATATGTATCTTACTGTTAAGAAAGTACATATTACTGTGGATTTGTATCTCACTGTTAAAAAGTTATAAATTACTGTGAATTTGTATCTTACTGTTAAGAAGTTATACATTACTGTGGATTTGTATCTTACTGTTAAGAAGTTATACATTACTGTGGATTTGTATCTTACTGTTAAGAAGTTATACATTACTGAGAATATGTATCTAACTGTTAAAAAGTTATAAATTACTGAGGATTTGTACCTTACTGTTAATATGTTATAAATTACTGAGGATTTGTATCTTACTGTTAAGAAGTTACACATCACTGTGAATTTGTATCCTACTGTTAAGAAGTTATAAATTACTGAGGATTTGTATCTTACTGTTAATAAGTTATAAATTACTGAGGATATGTATCTTACTGTTAAGAAGTTACACATTACTGTGGATTTGTATCTAACTGTTAACAAGTTATAAATTACTGAGGATTTGTATCTTACTGTTAAATAGTTATACATTACTGTGGATTTGTATCTTACTGTTAAGAAGTTGTACATTACTGAGTACATGTATCTAACTGTTAAAAAGTTATAAATTACTGAGGATGTGTATCTTACTGTTACAAAGTTATAAATTACTGAGGATTTGTATCTTACTGTTAAAAAGTTATAAATTCCTGAGGATATGTATCTTACTGTTAAGAAGTTACATATTACTGTGGATTTGTATCTTACTGTTAAAAAGTTATAAATTACTGAGGATTTGTATCTTACTGTTAAGAAGTTAAACATTACTGAGGATTTGTATGTTACTGTTAAAAAGTTATAAATTACTGTGAATTTGTATCTTACTATTAAGAAGTTACACATTACTGTGGAGTTGTATCTTACTGTTAAGAAGTTATACATTACTGTGGATTTGTATCTTACTGTTAAGAAGTTACACATCACTGTGAATTTGTATCCTACTGTTAAAAAGTTATAAATTACTGAGGATTTGTATCTTACTGTTAATAAGTTAGAAATTACTGAGGATATGTATCTTACTGTTAAGAAGTTACACATTACTGTGGATTTGTATCTTACTGTTAAGAAGTTATAAATTACTGACGATTTGTATCTTACTGTTATGAAGTTATCAATTACAGTGGATTTGTATCTTACAGTTAAGAAGTTATATATTACAGTGGATTTGTATCTTACGTTAAAAAGTTATAAATTACTGAGATTTGTATCTTACTGTTAAGAAGTTATAAATTACTGCGAATTTGTATCTTACTGTTAAGAAGTTATAGATTACTGAGGATTTGTATCTTACTGTTAAAAAGTTACACATTACTGTGGATTTGCATCTTACTGTTAAGAAGTTATACATTACTGTGGATTTGCATCTTACTGTTAAGAAGTTATACATTACTGAGGATTTATACCTTACGGTTAAGAAGTTACACATTACAGAGGATATGTATCTTACTGTTAAGAAGTTATAAATTACTGAGGATTTGTATCGTACTGTTAAATAGTTATACATTACTGTGGATTTGTATCTTACTGTTAAGAAGTTGTACATTACTGAGTACATGTATCTAACTGTTAAAAAGTTATAAATTACTGTGGATTTTGTATCTTACTGTTACAAAGTTATACATTACTGTGGATTTGTATCTTAATGTTAAGAAGTTATAGATTACTGAGAATATGGATCTAACTGTTAAAAAGTTATAAATTACTGAGGATTTGTATCTTACTGTTAAACAGTTATAAATTACTGTTGATTTGTATCTTACTGTTAAAAAGTTATAAATTACTGAGGATTTATATCTTACTGTTAAGAAGTTACACATTACAGTGGATTTGTATCTTACTGTTAAGAAGTTATAAATTACTGACGATTTGTATCTTACTGTTAAAAAGTTATAAATTACTGAGGATTTATATCTTACTGTTAAGAAGTTACACATTACTGTGGAGTTGTATCTTACTGTCAAGAAGTTATACATTACAGAGGATATGTATCTTACTGTTAAAAAGTTATAAATTCCTGAGGATATGTATCTTACTGTTAAGAAGTTACATATTACTGTGGATTTGTATCTTACTGTTAAAAAGTTATAAATTACTGAGGATTTGTATCTTACTGTTAAGAAGATATACATTACTGTGGATTTGTATCTTACTGTTAAGAAGTTACACATTACAGAGGATTTGTATCTTACTGTTAAGAAGTTATAAATTACAGTGGATTTGTATCTTACTGTTAAAAGGTTATAAATTACTGTGGAGTTGTATCTTACTGTTAAAAAGTTATCAATTACTGAGGATTTGTATCTTACTGTTAAGAAGTTATAAATTACTGTGGAGTTGTATCTTACTGTTAAAAAGTTATCAATTACTGAGGATTTGTATCTTACTGTTAAGAAGTTATAAATTACTGAGGATACGTATCTTACTGTTAAAAAGTTATAAATTACTGAGGATTTATATCTTACTTTTAAGAAGTTACACATTACTGTGGATTTGTATCTTACTGTTAAGAAGTTATAAATTACTGAGGATTTGTATCTTACTGTTAAAAAGTTATAAATTACTGAGGATTTATATCTTACTGTTAAGAAGTTACACATTACTGTGGAGTTGTATCTTACTGTTAAGAAGTTATACATTACAGAGTATATGTATCTTACTGTTAAGAAAGTACATATTACTGTGGATTTGTATCTCACTGATAAAAAGTTATAAATTACTGTGAATTTGTATCTTACTGTTAAGAAGTTATACATTACTGTGGATTTGTATCTTACTGTCAAGAAGTTATACATTACAGAGGATATGTATCTTACTGTTAAAAAGTTATAAATTCCTGAGGATATGTATCTTACTGTTAAGAAGTTACATATTACTGTGGATTTGTATCTTACTGTTAAAAAGTTATAAATTACTGAGGATTTGTATCTTACTGTTAAGAAGATATACATTACTGTGGATTTGTATCTTACTGTTAAGAAGTTACACATTACAGAGGATTTGTATCTTACTGTTAAGAAGTTATAAATTACAGTGGATTTGTATCTTACTGTTAAAAGGTTATAAATTACTGTGGAGTTGTATCTTACTGTTAAAAAGTTATCAATTACTGAGGATTTGTATCTTACTGTTAAGAAGTTATAAATTACTGTGGAGTTGTATCTTACTGTTAAAAAGTTATCAATTACTGAGGATTTGTATCTTACTGTTAAGAAGTTATAAATTACTGAGGATATGTATCTTACTGTTAAAAAGTTATAAATTACTGAGGATTTATATCTTACTTTTAAGAAGTTACACATTACTGTGGATTTGTATCTTACTGTTAAGAAGTTATAAATTACTGAGGATTTGTATCTTACTGTTAAAAAGTTATAAATTACTGAGGATTTATATCTTACTGTTAAGAAGTTACACATTACTGTGGAGTTGTATCTTACTGTTAAGAAGTTATACATTACAGAGTATATGTATCTTACTGTTAAGAAAGTACATATTACTGTGGATTTGTATCTCACTGATAAAAAGTTATAAATTACTGTGAATTTGTATCTTACTGTTAAGAAGTTATACATTACTGTGGATTTGTATCTTACTGTTAAGAAGTTATACATTACTGTGGATTTGTATCTTACTGTTAAGAAGTTATACATTACTGAGAATATGTATCTAACTGTTAAAAAGTTATAAATTACTGAGGATTTGTACCTTACTGTTAATATGTTATAAATTACTGAGGATTTGTATCTTACTGTTAAGAAGTTACACATCACTGTGAATTTGTATCCTACTGTTAAGAAGTTATAAATTACTGAGGATTTGTATCTTACTGTTAATAAGTTATAAATTACTGAGGATATGTATCTTACTGTTAAGAAGTTACACATTACTGTGGATTTGTATCTAACTGTTAAAAAGTTATAAATTACTGAGGATTTGTATCTTACTGTTAAATAGTTATACATTACTGTGGATTTGTATCTTACTGTTAAGAAGTTGTACATTACTGAGTACATGTATCTAACTGTTAAAAAGTTATAAATTACTGAGGATGTGTATCTTACTGTTACAAAGTTATAAATTACTGAGGATTTGTATCTTACTGTTAAAAAGTTATAAATTCCTGAGGATATGTATCTTACTGTTAAGAAGTTACATATTACTGTGGATTTGTATCTTACTGTTAAAAAGTTATAAATTACTGAGGATTTGTATCTTACTGTTAAGAAGTTAAACATTACTGAGGATTTGTATGTTACTGTTAAAAAGTTATAAATTACTGTGAATTTGTATCTTACTATTAAGAAGTTACACATTACTGTGGAGTTGTATCTTACTGTTAAGAAGTTATACATTACTGTGGATTTGTATCTTACTGTTAAGAAGTTACACATCACTGTGAATTTGTATCCTACTGTTAAAAAGTTATAAATTACTGAGGATTTGTATCTTACTGTTAATAAGTTAGAAATTACTGAGGATATGTATCTTACTGTTAAGAAGTTACACATTACTGTGGATTTGTATCTTACTGTTAAGAAGTTATAAATTACTGACGATTTGTATCTTACTGTTATGAAGTTATCAATTACAGTGGATTTGTATCTTACAGTTAAGAAGTTATATATTACAGTGGATTTGTATCTTACGTTAAAAAGTTATAAATTACTGAGATTTGTATCTTACTGTTAAGAAGTTATAAATTACTGCGAATTTGTATCTTACTGTTAAGAAGTTATAGATTACTGAGGATTTGTATCTTACTGTTAAAAAGTTACACATTACTGTGGATTTGCATCTTACTGTTAAGAAGTTATACATTACTGTGGATTTGCATCTTACTGTTAAGAAGTTATACATTACTGAGGATTTATACCTTACGGTTAAGAAGTTACACATTACAGAGGATATGTATCTTACTGTTAAGAAGTTATAAATTACTGAGGATTTGTATCGTACTGTTAAATAGTTATACATTACTGTGGATTTGTATCTTACTGTTAAGAAGTTGTACATTACTGAGTACATGTATCTAACTGTTAAAAAGTTATAAATTACTGTGGATTTTGTATCTTACTGTTACAAAGTTATACATTACTGTGGATTTGTATCTTAATGTTAAGAAGTTATAGATTACTGAGAATATGGATCTAACTGTTAAAAAGTTATAAATTACTGAGGATTTGTATCTTACTGTTAAACAGTTATAAATTACTGTTGATTTGTATCTTACTGTTAAAAAGTTATAAATTACTGAGGATTTATATCTTACTGTTAAGAAGTTACACATTACAGTGGATTTGTATCTTACTGTTAAGAAGTTATAAATTACTGACGATTTGTATCTTACTGTTAAAAAGTTATAAATTACTGAGGATTTATATCTTACTGTTAAGAAGTTACACATTACTGTGGAGTTGTATCTTACTGTCAAGAAGTTATACATTACAGAGGATATGTATCTTACTGTTAAAAAGTTATAAATTCCTGAGGATATGTATCTTACTGTTAAGAAGTTACATATTACTGTGGATTTGTATCTTACTGTTAAAAAGTTATAAATTACTGAGGATTTGTATCTTACTGTTAAGAAGATATACATTACTGTGGATTTGTATCTTACTGTTAAGAAGTTACACATTACAGAGGATTTGTATCTTACTGTTAAGAAGTTATAAATTACAGTGGATTTGTATCTTACTGTTAAAAGGTTATAAATTACTGTGGAGTTGTATCTTACTGTTAAAAAGTTATCAATTACTGAGGATTTGTATCTTACTGTTAAGAAGTTATAAATTACTGTGGAGTTGTATCTTACTGTTAAAAAGTTATCAATTACTGAGGATTTGTATCTTACTGTTAAGAAGTTATAAATTACTGAGGATATGTATCTTACTGTTAAAAAGTTATAAATTACTGAGGATTTATATCTTACTGTTAAGAAGTTACACATTACATTGGATTTGTATCTTACTTTTAAGAAGTTGTCCATTACAGAGGATATGTATCTTACTGTTAAGAAGTTACACATTACAGAGAATATGTATCTTACTGTTAAAAAGTTATACATTACTGCGAATATGTATCTAACTGTTAAAAAGTTTTAAATTACTGAGGATTTGTATCTTACTGTTAATATGTTATAAATTACTGAGGATTTGTATCTTACTGTTAAGAAGTTACACATCACTGTGAATTTGTATCCTACTGTTAAAAAGTTATAAATTACAGGGGATTTGTATCTTACTGTTAATAAGTTATAAATTACTGAGGATATGTATCTTACTGTTAGGAAGTTACACATTACAGTGGATTTGTATCTTACTGTTAAGAAGTTATAAATTACTGTGAATTTGTATCTTACTGTTAAGAAGTTATACATTACTGTGGATTTGTATCTTACTGTTAAGAAGTTATACATTACTGTGGATTTGTATCTTACTGTTAAGAAGTTATACATTACTGTGGATTTGTATCTTACTGTTAAGAAGTTATAGATTACTGAGAATATGTATCTAACCGTTAAAAAGTTATAAATTACTGAAGATTTGTATCTTACTGTTAAAAAGTTATAAATTACTGAGGATTTGAATCTTACTATTAATATGTTATAAATTACAGTGGATTTGTATCTTACCGTTAAGAAGTTATAAATTACAGTGGATTTGTATCTTACTCTTAAAAAGTTATAAATTACTGAGGATTTATATCTTACTTTTAAGAAGTTACACATTACTGTGGATTTGTATCTTACTGTTAAGAAGTTATAAATTACTGACGATATGTATCTTACTGTTAAAAAGTTAAAAATTCCTGAGGATATGTATCTTACTGTTAAGAAGTTATATATTACTGTGGATTTGTATCTTACTGTTAAAAAGTTATAAATCACTGTGAATTTGTATCTTACTGTTAAGAAGTTATACATTACTTTGGATTTGTATCTTACTGTTAAGAAGTTATACATTACTGTGGATTTGTATCTTACTGGTAAGAAGTTATACATTACTGCGAATTTGTATGTAACTGTTAAAAAGTTTTAAATTACTGAGGATTTGTATCTTACAGTTAATATGTTATAAATTACTGAGGATTTGTATCTTACTGTTAAGAAGTTAAACATTACTGGGGATTTGTATCTTACTGTTAAAAAATTATAAATTACTGTGAATTTGTATCTTACTGTTAAGAAGTTATAAATTACTGAGGATTTGTATCTTACTGTTAAGAAGTTATACATTACTGTGGATTTGTATCTTACTGTTAAGAAGTTATACATTACTGTGGATTTGTATCTTACTGTTAAGAAGTTATACATTACTGCGAATATGTATGTAACTGTTAAAAAGTTTTAAATTACTGAGGATTTGTATCTTACAGTTAATATGTTATAAATTACTGAGGATTTGTATCTTACTGTTAAGAAGTTACACATCACTGTGAATTTGTATCCTACTGTTAAAAAGTTATAAATTACTGAGGATTTGTATCTTACTGTTAATAAGTTATAAATTACTGAGGATATGTATCTTACTGTTAAGAAGTTACACATTACTGTGGATTTGTATCTTACTGTTAAGAAGTTATAAATTACAGTGGATTTGTATCTTACTGTTAAGAAGTTGTACATTACAGAGGATATGTATCTTACTGTTAAGAAGTTACAGATTACAGAGGATATGTATCTTACTGTTAAGAAGTTATACATTACTGAGGATTTATACCTTATTGTTAAGAAGTTATAAATTACAGTGGATTTGTATCTTACTGTTAAGAAGTTGTACATTACAGAGGATTTGTATCTTACTGTTAAGAAGTTTTAAATTACTGAGGATTTGTATCTTACTGTTAAAAAGTTATAAATTACTGAAGATTTATATCTTACTGTTAAGAAGTTACACATTACTGTGGAGTTGTATCTTACTGTTAAGAAGTTATACATTACTGTGGATTTGTATCTTACTGTTAAGAAGTTATACATTACTGTGGATTTGTATCTTACTGTTAAGAAGTTATAGATTACTGAGAATATGTATCTAACCGTTAAAAAGTTATAAATTACTGAGGATTTGTATCTTACTGTTGAAGAGTTATAAATTACTGAGGATTTGTATCTTACAGTTAATATGTTATAAATTACAGTGGATTTGTATCTTACCGTTAAGAAGTTATAAATTACTGAGGATTTGTATCTTACTGTTAAGAAGTTATACATTACTGAGGATTTGTATCTTACTGTTAAGAAGTTATACATTACTTAGGATTTGTATCTTACTGTTAAGAAGTTATAAATTACTGAGGATTTGTATCTTACTGTTAAAAAGTTATAAATTACTGAGGATTTATATCTTACTTTTAAGAAGTTACACATTACTGTGAATTTGTATCTTACTGTTAAGAAGTTATAAATTACTGAGGATTTGTATCTTACTGTTAAGAAGTTATAAATTACTGAGGATTTGTATCTCACTGTTAAAAAGTTATAAATTACTGAGGATTTATATCTTACTGTTAAGAAGTTACACATTACTGTGGAGTTGTATCTTACTGTTAAGAAGTTATACATTACAGAGGATATGTATCTTACTGTTAAAAAGTTATAAATTCCTGAGGATATGTATCTTACTGTTAAGAAGTTACATATTACTGTGGATTTGTATCTTAGTGTTAAAAAGTTATAAATTACTGAGGATTTGTATCTTACTGTTAAGATGTTAAACATTACTGAGGATTTGTATCTTACTGTTAAAAAGTTATAAATTACTGTGAATTTGTATCTTACTGTTAAGAAGTTATACATTACTGTGGATTTGTATCTTACTGTTAAGAAGTTATACATTACTGTGGATTTGTATCTTACTGTTAAGAAGTTATACATTACTGAGAATATGTATCTAACTGTTAAAAAGTTATAAATTACTGAGGATTTGTATCTTACTGTTAATATGTTATAAATTACTGAGGATTTGTATCTTACTGTTAAGAAGTTACACGTCACTGTGAATATGTATCCTACTGTTAAAAAGTTATAAATTACTGAGGATATGTATCTTACTGTTAATAAGTTATAAATTACTGAGGATATGTATCTTACTGTTAAGAAGTTACACATTACTGTGGATTTGTATCTTACTGTTAAGAAGTTATAAATTACTGAGGATTTGTATCTTACTGTTAGGAAGTTACACATCACTGTGAATTTGTATCCTACTGTTAAAAAGTTATAAATTACTGAGGATTTGTATCTTACTGTTAATAAGTTATACATTACTGAGGATATGTATCTTACTGTTAAGAAGTTACACATTACTGTGGATTTGTATCTTACTGCTAAGAAGTTATAAATTACTGAGGATTTGTATCTTACTGTTAAGAAGTTATAGATTACAGTGGATTTGTATCTTACTATTAAGAAGTTATATATTACAGTGGATTTGTATCTTACGTTAAAAAGTTATAAATTACTGAGATTTGTATCTTACTGTTAAGAAGTTATAAATTACTGTGAATTTGTATCTTACTGTTAAGAAGTTATACATTACTGTGGATTTGTATCTTACTGTTAAAAAGTTATAAATTACTGTGAATTTGTATCTTACTGTTAAGAAGTTATACATTACTGTGGATTTGTATCTTACTCTTAAGAAGTTATACATTACTGTAGATTTGTATCTTACTGTTAAGAAGTTATACATTACTGAGAATATGTATCTAACTGTTAAAAAGTTATAAATTAGTGAGGATTTGTATCTTACTGTTAATATGTTATAAATTACTAAGGATTTGTATCTTACTGTTAAGAAGTTACACATCACTGTGAATTTGTATCCTACTGTTAAAAAGTTAAAAATTACTGAGGATTTGTATCTTACTGTTAATAAGTTATAAATTACTGAGGATATGTATCTTACTGTTAAGAAGTTACACATTACTGGTGATTTATATCTTACTGCTAAGAAGTTATAAATTACTGAGGATTTGTATCTTACTGTTAAGAAGTTATAGATTACAGTGGATTTGTATCTTACTATTAAGAAGTTATATATTACAGTGGATTTGTATCTTACGTTAAAAAGTTATAAATTACTGAGATTTGTATCTTACTGTTAAGAAGTTATAAATTACTGTGAATTTGTATCTTACTGTTAAGAAGTTATACATTACTGTGGATTTGTATCTTACTCTTAAGAAGTTATACATTACTGTGGATTTGTATCTTACTGTTAAGAAGTTATAGATTACTGAGAATGTGTATCTAACTGTTAAAAAGTTATAAATTACTGAGGATTTACATCTTACTGTTAAGAAGTTACACATTACAGTGGATTTGTATCTTACTGTTAAGAAGTTGTACATTACAGAGGATATGTATCTTACTGTTAAGAAGTTACACATTACAGAGGATATGGATCTTACTGTTAAGAAGTTATACATTACTGAGGATTTGTATCTTACTGTTAAGAAGTTGTACATTACAGAGGATAGGTATCTTACTGTTAAGCAGTTACACATTACAGAGGATTTGTATCTTACTGTTAAGAAGTTATAAATTACAGTGGATTTGTATCTTAATGTTAAGAAGTTGTACGTTACAGAGGATTTGTATCTTACTGTTAAGAAGTTTTAAATTACTGAGGATTTGTATCTTACTGTTAAAGAGTTATAAATTACTGAGGATTTATATCTTACTGTTAAGAAGTTACACATTACAGTGGATTTGTATCTTACTGTTAAGAAGTTATAAATTACTGTGAATTTGTATCTTACTGTTAAGAAGTTATACATTACTGTGGATTTGTATCTTACTGTTAAGAAGTTACACATTACTGTGGATTTGTATCTTACTGTTAAGAAGTTATAAATTACTGAGGATTTGTATCTTACTGTTAAAAAGTTATGAATTACTGAGGATTTATATCTTACTGTTAAGAAGTTACACATTACTGTGGAGTTGTATCTTACTGTTAAGAAGTTATACATTACAGAGGATATGTATCTTACTGTTAAAAAGTTAAAAATTCCTGAGGATATGTATCTTACTGTTAAGAAGTTACATATTACTGTGGATTTGTATCTCACTGTTAAAAAGTTATAAATTACTGTGAATTTGTATCTTACTGTTAAGAAGTTATAAATTACTGAGGATTTGTATCTTACTGTTAAGAAGTTGTACATTACAGAGGATATGTATCTTACTGTTAAGCAGTTACACATTACAGAGGATTTGTATCTTACTGTTAAGAAGTTATAAATTACAGTGGATTTGTATCTTAATGTTAAGAAGTTGTACGTTACAGAGGATTTGTATCTTACTGTTAAGAAGTTTTAAATTACTGAGGATTTGTATCTTACTGTTAAGAAGTTATACATTACTTAGGATTTGTATCTTACTGTTAAGAAGTTATAAATTGCTGAGGATTTGTATCTTACTGTTAAAAAGTTATAAATTACTGAGGATATGTATCTTACTGTTAAAAAGTTATAAATTACTGAGGATTTGTATCTTACTGTTAAGAAGTTATAAATTACTGAGGATTTGTATCTTACTGTTAAGAAGTTATAAATTACTGAGGATATGTATCTTACTGTTAAAAAGTTATAAATTACTGAGGATTTATATCTTACTGTTAAGAAGTTACACATTACTGTGGAGTTGTATCTTACTGTTAAGAAGTTATACATTACAGAGGATATGCATCTTACTGTTAAAAAGTTATAAATTCCTGAGGATATGTTTCTTACTGTTAAGAAGTTACATATTACTGTGGATTTGTATCTTAGTGTTAAAAAGTTATAAATTACTGAGGATTTGTATCTTTCTGTTAAGAAGTTAAACATTACTGAGGATTTGTATCTTACTGTTAAAAAGTTATAAATTACTGTGAATTTGTATCTTACTGTTAAGAAGTTATACATTACTGTGGATTTGTATCTTACTCTTAAGAAGTTATACATTACTGTGGATTTGTATCTTACTGTTAAGAAGTTATACATTACTGAGAATATGTATCTAACTGTTAAAAAGTTATAAATTAGTGAGGATTTGTATCTTACTGTTAATATGTTATAAATTACTGAGGATTTGTATCTTACTGTTAAGAAGTTACACATCACTGTGAATTTGTATCCTACTGTTAAAAAGGTATAAATTACTGAGGAATTGTATCTTACTGTTAATAAGTTATACATTACTGAGGATATGTATCTTACTGTTAAGAAGTTACACATTACTGTGGATTTGTATCTTACTGCTAAGAAGTTATAAATTACTGAGGATTTGTATCTTACTGTTAAGAAGTTATAGATTACAGTGGATTTGTATCTTACTATTAAGAAGTTATATATTACAGTGGATTTGTATCTTACGTTAAAAAGTTATAAATTACTGAGATTTGTATCTTACTGTTAAGAAGTTATAAATTACTGTGAATTTGTATCTTACTGTTAAGAAGTTATACATTACTGTGGATTTGTATCTTACTGTTAAAAAGTTATAAATTACTGTGAATTTGTATCTTACTGTTAAGAAGTTATACATTACTGTGGATTTGTATCTTACTCTTAAGAAGTTATACATTACTGTAGATTTGTATCTTACTGTTAAGAAGTTATACATTACTGAGAATATGTATCTAACTGTTAAAAAGTTATAAATTAGTGAGGATTTGTATCTTACTGTTAATATGTTATAAATTACTAAGGATTTGTATCTTACTGTTAAGAAGTTACACATCACTGTGAATTTGTATCCTACTGTTAAAAAGTTATAAATTACTGAGGATTTGTATCTTACTGTTAATAAGTTATAAATTACTGAGGATATGTATCTTACTGTTAAGAAGTTACACATTACTGTGGATTTATATCTTACTGCTAAGAAGTTATAAATTACTGAGGATTTGTATCTTACTGTTAAGAAGTTATAGATTACAGTGGATTTGTATCTTACTATTAAGAAGTTATATATTACAGTGGATTTGTATCTTACGTTAAAAAGTTATAAATTACTGAGATTTGTATCTTACTGTTAAGAAGTTATAAATTACTGTGAATTTGTATCTAACTGTTAAGAAGTTATACATTACTGTGGATTTGTATCTTACTCTTAAGAAGTTATACATTACTGTGGATTTGTATCTTACTGTTAAGAAGTTATAGATTACTGAGAATGTGTATCTAACTGTTAAAAAGTTATAAATTACTGAGGATTTACATCTTACTGTTAAGAAGTTACACATTACAGTGGATTTGTATCTTACTGTTAAGAAGTTGTACATTACAGAGGATATGTATCTTACTGTTAAGAAGTTACACATTACAGAGGATATGGATCTTACTGTTAAGAAGTTATACATTACTGAGGATTTGTATCTTACTGTTAAGAAGTTGTACATTACAGAGGATAGGTATCTTACTGTTAAGCAGTTACACATTACAGAGGATTTGTATCTTACTGTTAAGAAGTTATAAATTACAGTGGATTTGTATCTTAATGTTAAGAAGTTGTACGTTACAGAGGATTTGTATCTTACTGTTAAGAAGTTTTAAATTACTGAGGATTTGTATCTTACTGTTAAAGAGTTATAAATTACTGAGGATTTATATCTTACTGTTAAGAAGTTACACATTACAGTGGATTTGTAACTTACTGTTAAGAAGTTATAAATTACTGTGAATTTGTATCTTACTGTTAAGAAGTTATACATTACTGTGGATTTGTATCTTACTGTTAAGAAGTTACACATTACTGTGGATTTGTATCTTACTGTTAAGAAGTTATAAATTACTGAGGATTTGTATCTTACTGTTAAAAAGTTATGAATTACTGAGGATTTATATCTTACTGTTAAGAAGTTACACATTACTGTGGAGTTGTATCTTACTGTTAAGAAGTTATACATTACAGAGGATATGTATCTTACTGTTAAAAAGTTAAAAATTCCTGAGGATATGTATCTTACTGTTAAGAAGTTACATATTACTGTGGATTTGTATCTCACTGTTAAAAAGTTATAAATTACTGTGAATTTGTATCTTACTGTTAAGAAGTTATAAATTACTGAGGATTTGTATCTTACTGTTAAGAAGTTGTACATTACAGAGGATATGTATCTTACTGTTAAGCAGTTACACATTACAGAGGATTTGTATCTTACTGTTAAGAAGTTATAAATTACAGTGGATTTGTATCTTAATGTTAAGAAGTTGTACGTTACAGAGGATTTGTATCTTACTGTTAAGAAGTTTTAAATTACTGAGGATTTGTATCTTACTGTTAAGAAGTTATACATTACTTAGGATTTGTATCTTACTGTTAAGAAGTTATAAATTGCTGAGGATTTGTATCTTACTGTTAAAAAGTTATAAATTACTGAGGATATGTATCTTACTGTTAAGAAGTTACACATTACTGTGGATTTGTATCATGCTGTTAAGAAGTTATAAATTACTGAGGATTTGTATCTCACTGTTAAAAAGTTATAAATTACTGAGGATTTATATCTTACTGTTAAGAAGTTACACATTACTGTGGAGTTGTATCTTACTGTTAAGAAGTTATACATTACAGAGGATATGTATCTTACTGTTAAAAAGTTATATATTCCTGAGGATATGTATCTTACTGTTAAGAAGTTACATATTACTGTGGATTTGTATCTTACTGTTAAAAAGTTATAAAATACTGAGGATATGTATCTTACTGTTAAGAAGTTATACATTACTGTGGATTTGTATCTTACTGTTAAGAAGTTATAGATTACTGAGAATATGTATCTTACCGTTAAAAAGTTTTAAATTACTGAGGATTTGTATCTTACTGTTAAAAAGTTATAAATTACTGAGGATTTGTATCTTTCTGTTAATATGTTATAAATTACAGTGGATTTGTATCTTACCGTTAAGAAGTTATAAATTACAGTGGATTTGTATCTTACTGTTAAAAAGTTATAAATTACTGAGGATTTATATCTTACTGTTAAGAAGTTACACATTACTGTGGAGTTGTATCTTACTGTTAAGAAGTTATACATTACAGAGGATATGTATCTTACTGTTAAAAAGTTATAAATTCCTGAGGATATGTATCTTACTGTTAAGAAGTTATAAATTACTGAGGATTTGTATCTTACTGTTAAGAAGTTATAAATTACTGACGATTCATATCTTACTTTTAAGAAGTTACACATTACTGTGGATTTGTATCTTACTGTTAAGAAGTTATAAATTACTTAGGATTTGTATCTTACTGTTAAAAAGTTATAAATTACTGAGGATTTGTATCTTACTGTTAAGAAGTTATAAATTACTGTGAATTTGTATCTTACTGTTAAGAAGTTATACATTACTGTGGATTTGTATCTTACTGTTAAGAAGTTATAGATTACTGAGAATGTGTATCTAACTGTTAAAAAGTTATAAATTACTGAGGATTTACATCTTACTGTTAAGAAGTTACACATTACAGTGGATTTGTATCTTACTGTTAAGAAGTTGTACATTACAGAGGATATGTATCTTACTGTTAAGAAGTTACACATTACAGAGGATATGGATCTTACTTTTAAAGAGTTATAAATTACTGAGGATTTATATCTTACTGTTAAGAAGTTACACATTACAGTGGATTTGTATCTTACTGTTAAGAAGTTATAAATTACTGAGGATTTGTATCTTACTGTTAAAAAGTTATAAATTACTGAGGATTTATATCTTACTGTTAAGAAGTTACACATTACTGTGGAGTTGTATCTTACTGTTAAGAAGTTATACATTACAGAGGATATGTATCTTACTGTTAAAAAGTTAGAAATTCCTGAGGATATGTATCTTACTGTTAAGAAGTTACATATTACTGTGGATTTGTATCTCACTGTTAAAAAGTGATAAATTACTGTGAATTTGTATCTTACTGTTAAGAAGTTATACATTACTGTGGATTTGTATCTTACTGTTAAGAAGTTATACATTACTGTGGATTTGTATCTTACTGTTAAGAGGTTATAGATTACTGAGAATATGTATCTAACCGTTAAAAAGTTATAAATTGCTGAGGATTTGTATCTTACTGTTAAAAAGTTATAAATTACTGAGGATTTGTATCTTACTGTTAATATGTTATAAATTGCAGTGGAAATGTATCTTACCGTTAAGAAGTTATAAATTACAGTGGATTTGTATCTTACTCTTAAGAAGTTATAAATTACTGAGGATTTGTATCTTACTGTTAAGAAGTTATAAATTACTGAGGATTTGTATCTTACTGTTAAGAAGTTATACATTACTTAGGATTTGTATCTTACTGCTAAGAAGTTATAAATTGCTGAGGATTTGTATCTTACTGTTAAAAAGTTATAAATTACTGAGGATATGTATCTTACTGTTAAGAAGTTACACATTACTGTGGATTTGTATCATGCTGTTAAGAAGTTATAAATTACTGAGGATTTGTATCTCACTGTTAAAAAGTTATAAATTACTGAGGATATGTATCTTACTGTTAAGAAGTTACACATCACTGTGAATTTGTATCCTACTGTTAAAAAGTTATAAATTACTGTTAATAAGTTATAAATTACTGAGGATATGTATCTTACTGTTAAGAAGTTACACATTACTGTGGATTTGTATCTTACTGCTAAGAAGTTATAAATTGCTGAGGATTTGTATCTTACTGTTAAGAAGTTATAGATTACAGTGGATTTGTATCTTACTATTAAGAAGTTATATATTACAGTGGATTTGTATCTTACGTTAAAAAGTTATAAATTACTGAGATTTGTATCTTACTGTTAAGAAGTTATAAATTACTGTGAATTTGTATCTTACTGTTAAGAAGTTACATATTACTGTGGATTTGTATCTTACTGTTAAAAAGTTATAAATTACTGAGGATATGTATCTTACTGTTAAGAAGTTATACATTACTGTGGATTTGTATCTTACTGTTAAGAAGTTATAGATTACTGAGAATATGTATCTTACCGTTAAAAAGTTATAAATTACTGAGGATTTGTATCTTACTGTTAAAAAGTTATAAATTACTGAGGATTTGTATCTTTCTGTTAATATGTTATAAATTACAGTGGATTTGTATCTTACCGTTAAGAAGTTATAAATTACAATGGATTTGTATCTTACTGTTAAGAAGTTATAAATTACTGAGGATTTGTATCTTACTGTTAAAAAGTTATAAATTACTGAGGATTCATATCTTACTTTTAAGAAGTTACACATTACTGTGGATTTGTATCTTACTGTTAAGAAGTTATAAATTACTGAGGATTTGTATCTTACTGTTAAAAAGTTATAAATTACTGAGGATTTGTATCTTATTGTTAAGAAGTTATAAATTACTGTGAATTTGTATCTTACTGTTAAGAAGTTATAAATTACTGAGGATTTGTATCTTACTGTTAAGAAGTTATAAATTACTGAGGATATGTATCTTACTGTTAAAAAGTTATAAATTACTGAGGATTTATATCTTACTGTTAAGAAGTTACACATTACTGTGGAGTTGTATCTTACTGTTAAGAAGTTATACATTACAGAGGATATGCATCTTACTGTTAAAAAGTTATAAATTCCTGAGGATATGTATCTTACTGTTAAGAAGTTACATATTACTGTGGATTTGTATCTTAGTGTTAAAAAGTTATAAATTACTGTGAATTTGTATCTTACTGTTAAGAAGTTAAACATTACTGAGGATTTGTATCTTACTGTTAAAAAGTTATAAATTACTGTGAATTTGTATCTTACTGTTAAGAAGTTATACATTACTGTGGATTTGTATCTTACTCTTAAGAAGTTATACATTACTGTGGATTTGTATCTTACTGTTAAGAAGTTATACATTACTGAGAATATGTATCTAACTGTTAAAAAGTTATAAATTAGTGAGGATTTGTATCTTACTGTTAATATGTTATAAATTACTGAGGATTTGTATCTTACTGTTAAGAAGTTACACATCACTGTGAATTTGTATCCTACTGTTAAAAAGTTATAAATTACTGTTAATAAGTTATAAATTACTGAGGATATGTATCTTACTGTTTAGAAGTTACACATTACTGTGGATTTGTATCTTACTGCTAAGAAGTTATAAATTACTGAGGATTTGTATCTTACTGTTAAGAAGTTAAACATTACTGAGGATTTGTATCTTACTGATAAAAAGTTATAAATTACTGTGAATTTGTATCTTACTGTTAAGAAGTTATACATTACTGTGGATTTGTATCTTACTGCTAAGAAGTTATAAATTACTGAGGATTTGTATCTTACTGTTAAGAAGTTATAGATTACAGTGGATTTGTATCTTACTATTAAGAAGTTATATATTACAGTGGATTTGTATCTTACGTTAAAAAGTTATAAATTACTGAGATTTGTATCTTACTGTTAAGAAGTTATAAATTACTGTGAATTTGTATCTTACTGTTAAGAAGTTATACATTACTGTGGATTTGTATCTTACTGTTAAAAAGTTATAAATTACTGTGAATTTGTATCTTACAGTTAAAAAGTTATAAATTACTGAGGATTTGTATCTTACTGTTAAATAGTTTTACATTACTGTGGATTTGTATCTTACTGTTAAGAAGTTGTACATTACTGAGGATTTGTATCTTACTGTTAAAGAGTTATAAATTACTGAGGATTTATATCTTACTGTTAAGAAGTTACACATTACAGTGGATTTGTATCTTACTGTTAAGAAGTTATAAATTACTGTGAATTTGTATCTTACTGTTAAGAAGTTATACATTACTGTGGATTTGTATCTTACTGTTAAGAAGTTACACATTACTGTGGATTTTTATCTTACTGTTAAGAAGTTATAGATTACTGAGAATATGTATCTAATCGTTAAAAAGTTATAAATTACTGAGGATTTGTATCTTACTGTTAAAAAGTTATAAATTACTGAGGATTTCTATCTCACTGTTAATATGTTATAAATTACAGTGGATTTGTATTTTTGCGTTAAGAAGTTATAAATTACAGTGGATTTGTATCTTACTGTTAAGAAGTTATAAATTACTGAAGATTTGTATCTTAATGTTAAGAAGTTATAAGTTACTGAGCATTTGTATCTTACTGTCAAGAAGTTATACATTACTTAGGATTTGTATCTTACTGTTAAGAAGTTATAAATTACTGAGGATTTGTATCTTACTGTTAAGAAGTTATAAATTACTGAGGATTTGTATCTTACTGTTAAGAAGTTATAAATTACAGTGGATTTGTATCTTACTGTTAATATGTTATAAATTACTGAGGATTTGTATCTTACTGTTAAAAAGTTATAAATTACTGAGGATTCATATCTTACTTTTAAGAAGTTACACATTACTGTGGATTTGTATCTTACTGTTAAGAAGTTATAAATTACTGAGGATTTGTATCTTACTGTTAAAAAGTTATAAATTACTGAGGATTAATATCTTACTGTTAAGAAGTTACACATTAATGTGGAGTTGTATCTTACTGTTAAGAAGTTATACATTACAGAGGATATGTATCTTACTGTTAACAAGTTATAAATTCCTGAGGATATGTATCTTACTGTTAAGAAGTTACATATTACTGTGGATTCGTATCTTACTGTTAAAAAGTTATAAATTACTTAGGATTTGTATCTTACTGTTAAGAAGTTAAACATTACTGAGGATTTGTATCTTACTGATAAAAAGTTATAAATTACTGTGAATTTGTATCTTACTGTTAAGAAGTTATACATTACTGTGGATTTGTATCTTACTGTTAAGAAGTTATACATTACTGTGGATTTGTATCTTACTGTTTAGAAGTTATACATTACTGAGAATATGTATCTAACTGTTAAAAAGTTATAAATTACTGAGGATTTGTATCTTACTGTTAATATGTTATAAATTACTGAGGATTTGTATCTTACTGTTAAGAAGTTACACATCACTGTGAATTTGTATCCTACTGTTAAAAAGTTATAAATTAATGAGGATTTGTATCTTACTGTTAATAAGTTATAAATTACTGGGGATATGTATCTTACTGTTAAGAAGTTACTCATTACTGAGGATTTGTATCTTACTGTTAAGAAGTTATAAATTACTGAGGATTTGTATCTTACTGTTAAGAAGTTATAAATTACAGTGGATTTGTATCTTACTGTAAAGAAGTTATATATTACAGTGGATTTGTATCTTACGTTAAAAAGTTATAAATTACTGAGATTTGTATCTTACTGTTAAGAAGTTATAAATTACTGTGAATTTGTATCTTACTGTTAAGAAGTTATAATTTACTGTGGATTTGTATCTTACTGTTAAGAAGTTATACATTACTGAGAATATGTATCTGACTGTTAAAAAGTTATAAATTACTGAGGATTTGTATCTTACTGTTAAATAGTTTTACATTACTGTGGATTTGTATCTTACTGTTAAGAAGTTGTACATTACTGAGGATTTGTATCTTACTGTTAAAGAGTTACAAATTACTGAGGATTTATATCTTACTGTTAAGAAGTTACACATTACAGTGGATTTGTATCTTACTGTTAAGAAGTTATAAATTACTGTGAATTTGTATCTTACTGTTAAGAAGTTATACATTACTGTGGATTTGTATCTTACTGTTAAGAAGTTACACATTACTGTGGATTTGTATCTTACTGTTAAGAAGTTATAAATTACTGAGGATTTGTATCTTACTGTTAAAAAGTTATAAATTACTGAGGATTTATATCTTACTGTTAAGAAGTTACACATTACTGTGGAGTTGTATCTTACTGTTAAGAAGTTATAAATTACTGAGGATTTATATCTTACTGTTAAGAAGTTACACATTACTGTGGAGTTGTATCTTACTGTTAAGAAGTTATACATTACAGAGGATATGTATCTTACTGTTAAAAAGTTAGAAATTCCTGAGGATATGTATCTTACTGTTAAGAAGTTACATATTACTGTGGATTTGTATCTCACTGTTAAAAAGTTATAAATTACTGTGAATTTGTATCTTACTGTTAAGAAGTTATAAATTACTGAGGATTTGTATCTTACTGTTAAGAAGTTGTACATTACAGAGGATATGTATCTTACTGTTAAGCAGTTACACATTACAGAGGATTTGTATCTTACTGTTAAGAAGTTATAAATTACAGTGGATTTGTATCTTAATGTTAAGAAGTTGTACGTTACAGAGGATTTGTATCTTACTGTTAAGAAGTTTTAAATTACTGAGGATTTGTATCTTACTGTTAAAGAGTTATAAATTACTGAGGATTTATATCTTACTGTTAAGAAGTTACACATTACAGTGGAAATGTATCTTACTGTTAAGAAGTTATAAATTACTGTGAATTTGTATCTTACTGTTAAGAAGTTATACATTACTGTGGATTTGTATCTTACTGTTAAGAAGTTACACATTACTGTGGATTTGTATCTTACTGTTAAGAAGTTATAAATTACTGAGGATTTGTATCTTACTGTTAAAAAGTTATAAATTACTGAGGATTTATATCTTACTGTTAAGAAGTTACACATTACTGTGGAGTTGTATCTTACTGTTAAGAAGTTATACATTACAGAGGATATGTATCTTACTGTTAAAAAGTTAGAAATTCCTGAGGATATGTATCTTACTGTTAAGAAGTTACATATTACTGTGGATTTGTATCACACTGTTAAAAAGTGATAAATTACTGTGAATTTGTATCTTACTGTTAAGAAGTTATACATTACTGTGGATTTGTATCTTACTGTTAAGAAGTTATACATTACTGTGGATTTGTATCTTACTGTTAAGAAGTTATAGATGACTGAGAATATGTATCTAACCGTTAAAAAGTTATAAATTACTGAGGATTTGTATCTTACTGTTAAAAAGTTATAAATTACTGAGGATTTGTATCTTACTGTTAATATGTTATAAATTACAGTGAAAATGTATCTTACCGTTAAGAAGTTATAAATTACAGTGGATTTGTATCTTACTGTTAAGAAGTTATAAATTACTGAGGATTTGTATCTTACTGTTAAGAAGTTATAAATTACTGAGGATTTGTATCTTACTGTTAAGAAGTTATACATTACTTAGGATTTGTATCTTACTGTTAAGAAGTTATAAATTGCTGAGGATTTGTATCTTACTGTTAAAAAGTTATAAATTACTGAGGATATGTATCTTACTGTTAAGAAGTTACACATTACTGTGGATTTGTATCATGCTGTTAAGAAGTTATAAATTACTGAGGATTTGTATCTCACTGTTAAAAAGTTATAAATTACTGAGGATTTATATCTTACTGTTAAGAAGTTACACATTACTGTGGAGTTGTATCTTACTGTTTAGAAGTTATACATTACAGAGGATATGTATCTTACTGTTAAAAAGTTATAAATTCCTGAGGATATGTATCTTACTGTTAAGAAGTTACATATTACTGTGGATGTGTATCTTACTGTTAAAAAGTTATAAATTACTGAGGATATGTATCTTACTGTTAAGAAGTTATACATTACTGTGGATTTGTATCTTACTGTTAAGAAGTTATATATTACTGAGAATATGTATCTTACCGTTAAAAAGTTATAAATTACTGAGGATTTGTATCTTACTGTTAAAAAGTTATAAATTACTGAGGATTTGTATCTTTCTGTTAATATGTTATAAATTACAGTGGATTTGTATCTTACCGTTAAGAAGTTATAAATTACAGTGGATTTGTATCTTACTGTTAAGAAGTTATAAATTACTGAGGATTTGTATCTTACTGTTAAAAAGTTATAAATTACTGAGGATTCATATCTTACTTTTAAGAAGTTACACATTACTGTGGATTTGTATCTTACTGTTAAGAAGTTATAAATTACTGAGGATTTGTATCTTACTGTTAAAAAGTTATAAATTACTGAGGATTAATATCTTACTGTTAAGAAGTTACACATTAATGTGGAGTTGTATCTTACTGTTAAGAAGTTATACATTACAGAGGATATGTATCTTACTGTTAACAAGTTATAAATTCCTGAGGATATGTATCTTACTGTTAAGAAGTTACATATTACTGTGGATTTGTATCTTACTGTTAAAAAGTTATAAATTACTTAGGATTTGTATCTTACTGTTAAGAAGTTAAACATTACTGAGGATTTGTATCTTACTGTTAAAAAGTTATAAATTACTGTGAATTTGTATCTTACTGTTAAGAAGTTATACATTACTGTGGATTTGTATCTTACTGTTAAGAAGTTATACATTACTGAGAATATGTATCTAACTGTTAAAAAGTTATAAATTACGGAGGATTTGTATCTTACTGTTAATATGTTATAAATTACTGAGGATTTGTATCTTACTGTTAAGAAGTTACACATTACTGTGGATTTGTATCTTACTGTTAAGAAGTTGTACATTACTGAGTACATGTATCTAACTGTTAAAAAGTTATAAATTACTGAGAATTTGTATCTTACTGTTACAAAGTTATACATTACTGTGGATTTGTATCTTAATGTTAAGAAGTTATACATTACTGAGAACATGTATCTAACTGTTAAAAGTTTTAATTTACTTAGGATTTGTTTCTTACTGTTAAAAAGTTATGAATTACTGTTGATTTGTATCTTACTGTTAAGAAGATATAGATTAACGTGAATTTGTATCTTACTGTTAAGAAGTTATAAATTACAGTGGATTTGTCTCTTACTTTAAAGAAGTTATAAATTACTGAGGATTTGTATCTTACTGTTACGAAGTTACAAATTACTGAGTATTTGTATCTTACTGTTAATATGTTATAAATTACTGAGTATTTGTATCTTACTGTTAAGAAGTTACACATTACTGTGGATTTGTATCTTACTGTTAAACAGTTATAAATTACTGAGGATTTGTATCTTACTGTTAAAAAGTTATAAATTACTGAGGATTTGTATCTTACTGTTAAGAAGTTACATATTACTGTGGATTTGTATCTTAATGTTAAAAAGTTATAAATTACTGAGTATTTGTAACTTACTGTTAACAAGTTATAAATTACTGAGGATATGTATCTTACTGTTAAGAAGTTACATATTACTGTGGATTTGTATCTTACTGTTAAAAAGTTATAAATTACTAAGGATTTGTATCTTACTGTTAAACAGTTATAAATTACTGAGGATTTGTATCTTACTGGTAAGAAGTTACATATTACTGTGGATTTGTATCTTAATGTTAAAAAGTTATAAATTACTGAGGATTTGTATCTTACTGTTAAAAAGTTATAAATTACTGAGGATATTATATCTTACTGTTAAGAAGTTACATATTACTGTGGATTTGTATCTTACTGTTAAAAAGTTATAAATTACTGAGGATTTGTATCTTACTGTTAAAAAGTTATAAATTACTGAGGATTTGTATCTTACTGTTAAAAAGTTATAAATTACTGAGGATTTGTATCTTACTGTTAATATGTTATAAATTACAGTGGATTTGTGTCTTACCGTTAAGAAGTTATAAATTACAGTGGATTTGTATCTTACTGTTAAAAAGTTATAAATTACTGAGGATTTGTATCTTACTGTTAAAAAGTTATAAATTACTGAGGATTTGCATCTTTCTGTTATAAAGTTATAAATTACTGAGGATATGTACCTTACTGTTAAGAAGTTACATATTACTGTGGATTTGTATCTTACTGTTAAAAAGTTATATATTACTGAGGATTTGTAACTTACTGGTAATATGTTATAAATTACTGAGGATTTGTATCTTACTGTTAATATGTTATAAATTACTGAGGATTTGTATCTTACTGTTAAGAAGTTATAAATTACTGAGGATTTGCATCTTTCTGTTATAAAGTTATAAATTACTGTGGATTTGTATCTTACTGTTAAGAAGTTACATATTACTGTGGATTTGTATCTTACTGTTAAAAAGTTATAAATTACTGAGGATTTGTATCTTACTGTTAAAAAGTTATAAATTACTGAGGATTTGCATCTTTCTGTTATAAAGTTATAAATTACTGTGGATTTGTATCTTACTGTTAAGAAGTTACATATTACTGTGGATTTGTATCTTACTGTTAAAAAGTTATATATTACTGAGGATTTGTAACTTACTGGTAATATGTTATAAATTACTGAGGATTTGTATCTTACTGTTAATATGTTATAAATTACTGAGGATTTGTATCTTACTGTTAAGAAGTTATAAATTACAGTGAATTTGTATCTTACTGTTAAAAAGTTATGAATTACTGAGGATTTGTATCTTACTGTTAATAAGTTATAAATTACTGAGGATATGTATCTTACTGTTAAGAAGTTACATATTACTGTGGATTTGTATCTTACTGTTAAAAAGTTATAAATTACTGAGGATTTGTATCTTACTGTTAAAAAGTTATAAATTACTGAGGATTTGCATCTTTCTGTTATAAAGTTATAAATTACTGAGGATATGTATCTTACTGTTAAGAATTTACATATTACTGTGGATTTGTATCTTACTGTTAAAAAGTTATATATTACTGAGGATTTGTAACTTACTGGTAATATGTTATAAATTACTGAGGATTTGTATCTTACTGTTAATATGTTATAAATTACTGAGGATTTGTATCTTACTGTTAAGAAGTTATAAATTACAGTGAATTTGTATCTTACTGTTAAAAAGTTATAAATTACAGAGGATTTGTATCTAACTGTTATAAAGTTATAAATTACTGAGGATTTGTATCTTACTTTTAAGAAGTTATACATTACTGTGAATTTGTATCTTACTGTTAAGACGCTATAAATTACTGAGAATATGTATCTAACTGTTAAAAAGTAATAAATTACTGAGGATTTGAGTCTTACTGTTAAGTTGCACATTACTGTGGATTTGTACCTTACTGTTAAGAAGTTATACATTACAGAGGATATGTATCTTACTGTAACAAAGTTATACATTACTGTGGATTTGTATCTTACTGTTAAAAAGTTATAAATTACTGTGAATTTGCATCTTACTGTTAAGAAGTTATAGATTACTGAGAATATGTATCTAACTGTTAAAAAGTAATAAATTACTGAGGATTTGTATCTTACTGTTAAGAAGTTATACATTACTGAGGATATGTACCTTACTGTTAAAAGGTTATACATTTACAGAGGATATGTGTCTGATTGTTAAAAAGTTATAAATTACTGTGAGGAGTTGTACCTCAATAGAGAAATATATTGAATTTGTCACTAATCTGGCATCAATTGAAATACATTTATGCATGCATGGTGACTGTTTTGCATGGATTAATTGATAGATGACACTTGATACCTGATAATTCTATAGTACAAGCAGTTTTTATAGCGCGCGAATCGGTTTCACGTTATCCGGGTCACGTGCTGCTATATATTCAGGTCTTCTAACCCAAGGAGCACTGAATGGCTTCTCAAGTCTGTTTTGTGAGCCGTTATAAACAGGCAACATATTTATCCGATCCCAGGCAGATAAGTTGGAATGATTACCATGCAGCAGATTGATGTCAAGAAATGCAACTGTTCCAACATCACCTAAGCAATATTGAATACCATGTTGATTAGCCAAGTCAGTAACAATAACTTGATCTGTTGCGCCAGCCTCAATTTTATACTTTGAAGACTTCATAAGTTGGTTATGTGGTGTTTCAGTTGCACCACTAACAAATAACTTGTGCGTTCCTGGAATAACCATTAGTGCACCTCGTTCAGGAGTATTTTGTGATAACATGATTACACAAAATACAGCTCTCATTCTCGGCATACCATCTTCTGCATGAAAAATCTCAAAATCACTATGCCAGCTATGACCTGTTCCACTAAAAGCAGTGTGAAAATTGATCAAATCTTGGTGAATATATACACTATCAGCCAATAGCTGTTGAACACGCGATATGATCTTTTTGTTTTTCAAAATATCTTCCACTTCTGATACTTTTCTGTGTAACCCAAACACACTTCGTAATTTGTTTGTCCCGGGCTCAGTTGTGTATGGGCACTTGTCGGTGAGTGTCGGGTCTTCTCCAATGTCAACACTAGTTTCAATATCATATTTGTATTTTGATACTGCCTTGATAACTGGTTTCAACTCATCCTCAGTGAATACATTGTGTATTACAACGAACCCTTTCTCTTCATACTCACAGAGCTGTTTGGTGGACAGCGGGCCTGTTGGAGTAACACCATTCATCTTCCAAATCACAGGATCCGCCCGTGGGTATATTCTGTTGATGTCCTTGCGTGTAGGATATAAATCTGCTGTTGAAGAGGATGATACTCTTCTAGATACATCCGCAAACATCTTCCTACTTCTGTTAGTTGAAAGCCAAGGAGACTGCGAAGTCACTCTTCGTACAAGTTGTTGCATGGTACCACATAATTGAGAGTATGGCATTTTCAAAGATGATCTGAAAATAAAGAAAAAAACATATCTAATATATTTTCAGTATATTATGTAGCAGCTGTTTAAGCGTTTGTAATTCTGTATTTGGTGAACACTTCCTGCAATGTGAAATCAATAAAACTACGATACAGTAGCATGGGTCTATGTTGAACATTTCAAGTTGTACATATTTGTGGGTACTACTTGTAATTAAATCATCATGGCATCGACAACTAATTTATCTCTCATAAAGCCCCTTTCTAGTATGTATAATACACATCATGTTACAATGTGCAATTAATTTTTCAGTACCTTCCATTTCTGGTCGTACATTTATTTTATATATTTCATTTTTAGATTCTGAGCCGAAGACCACAGTGGCTAGAGCTGATCATTTGCTGATCGCCAGGAATCCCTTTTGCATATCACACGGCAGATATCACTCAAATGCTTTGCTACTACGCTACTTTCCTGTTGAATAGGCGTAATAAGACTGAAAGCCATCAATGTAAAATCAAATGTATTTTCTGTAAGAATTATAAACGTCAATAAACGTCATTGTTTTCCCACAGTATATTTCAAATGACAACAAATATTGCCAAGCTTCTTGTTTGGAAGGCTACTTATTGTTTAATATGTCTCCAATACATTCTCAGCACACTTTCTAGACTTCTTTGAGTAGTATTTTTCATTTTGTGCATTTTTTTGTTTCCTAATAAACTGTTGAAGTTCCAAGATTTAGAGACGATAAAGGTGTTCCCATTAAAACTCCATCATTAAATGCCCACCTGATAAATCCGACACTTGCCTGGTGTATTGCCAATGGACGATGTGTATTTGTGTGTCAGTCTCTAGTTTTGAAAGTAGGAAATCGCCATAGCATAGGTAATTTTTCAAATGTGTTTGCTTTGCAATTATTTGATATTTGTACACAGTTGTACGATCCAGTTGTGAGCAAATCTGTTTTAATCCAATTCGGTATCATATGCTCGTGAAATGACTAAATGTCGTTCCGCCACATGAATTCCAACAAGAGTGTATTCAATGCACTTTTTAAAAAAAAAACATGTCAGTTGAACGGTCCAGCCCTCATTTGCATACAACAAATAATTGGTGTGTGGATAATCGATGTTTGACTGTACATGTTAAAACTATTTATAGATAATTTCTAGTGGTCGACAAAAAACGTGTGTTATCGTGCTTCACTAAATATTATCCTATGTCTCTCACTGTTTTGTACACTAGTAGTTTCATTTGTCTCTAAATTAAATCATGCTAAATTATGCTATAAAATGTGTATATTTTGATTTGAATGTAATAGCTTACCTTATTGTATGGTGTGGATCCTTACAGTATTGAACGTTTACAACTGATAATTTGTCGAGGTGTGTTCAATGACGATCTTCCCGAAAGTGATCTGTGTGTAGTTGCGGCATATGCAGGCGTGCACTGCAGATGTTTATTTTTAGTAAAACACCACTAAGCAGCGGGGACAAATCTGCTTACAATATATTACACCTTTCTGTCTAGTATCACATTTGTTATTTTATGGAAATTATTTCATGCTATATTACGGTTTAAGATGATTTTTATTTCGTTAGTGGCTCTACATAATATTATTCTGCTCACTGAATTGTGAAAACCATGCAAATTGACCTCATTCAGTCATACCTTACTCAAATATATTGTTGGCTTTGGATTAGACTTAGATAGATAATCATTTGATATTGGCCCGTGTTTGGAAAATGAGCACGTGGTGCAAATAAAAAAGGTCAATTTTTTGTGCAGACAACTGGATGCTGATTGCTGGTGATTACCAGGGTATTTCAAACCCACTTTGGACGGTATTGTATGTTCTTGGTATTTCAGGCATTTGAAATCTACATGGCCGAGGACGCCATTCAGTGTTGGTGTTTTTATGCTTTGAATTGCCAAACATATTTAGACGGTTGTACTTCTATTTTATGTTTATGCGTGTGTGATGATGTTACAACCAATCAATAGGCATATTCTTTGTATAAGTCAGTTATAGAGAAGTCTAAATAGGAATTCCTGAGATAAGCTGAGATATACTGGTCTTTCATCACTAGATCTCCACGATTTATTTTAACATTAGTAATGAAAATTGTTTATTTTCTATGTAACATTTGTTTGTGTCTCGCTTTTGTTCCAATCATTTCTTTATATCATTTTTTAGCTAGTTTGAAATAATGTTACTTGTGAAAACAGCAGTGTTGAAAGTTCTACAAAAAAGATTACTTAGCTCATGTTCCCACATCAATATAAGTGAAGCTAAGGTACAGTTCAATATATACGTTAGTGTACTCGATGGGTCAACTCTCTTCTCAGTAGCTCTTAGCAGTAGTTCGAATGGGACTGTAAATCATTTCTATACTGAGAGGAAAAAAGATTGGCAGAGCCTTCTAATATCCTCGCTATTCTATCATATTAAAAAAATCCAATCTTGAATTGATTCAAGGAATGTTTTAATGATCAAGTGATTGTCCAAAAGACATTCAAGTACATTTGAATAATTACTATAAATTGATCAATAGTGACACATTTTATATTGCAGTTCCTGCACTTTCGAGGAAAGTAAATCAATAAAACATCATGCTCTAATTGTTAACTGATTAAGCCAGGCGTAATTAGACTCTTGTTCAGCAAGAAATCAAGAAAGCAAGCAAGAAAGATCTCACAGCTTGCAAACAATGGCTTATTAATCAAACCTTTTGGTACATCGGAAGTAATATATTGTCCACATTTTTACTAAAACAAAAAAATGTGTTTACTAATTTATGTTCAGTGCTAAACACATCATTGGAAAAAGGTGTAATAGTTAATATGCATATATTACATTTGTCTACAGAACCATTGAAATAATGTATACCAGTGGCCAGTATCAATTGAACTTGTCCCATTTATCTAAGGTACACATACTTCCTGTGTTGATGTTCATCACCATTTAAAATTTTAATAACCACAATGCCACAGTTTAATTTTATGATATTGTATAATAAAATAAACCATAATATATCTATTTCGGGCAAAACTGTAACACAAGTCTTTTTTCTGTACATGAAATTGTTGACATGCACCATTCCTCTATGAATAATTCTTGTTATGCTACTGGAAGTGTGTTTAACAATTCATTACAGCAGCAGATATCAACGCGAGAAGTGACTCTCTTTTAACTGGAGATACTTTATTTACATATTAAAACTATTTATAGTTAAATATACCAGTAAACAAAATACATGTGTTAGCACTATTCACGAATCGCTACTCAAAATAACTAAAAAACATACTAAAAGAATGCGAAGGTTCAAAATTATATACATATTGGGTCAATATTTAAGATACGTTTTTACTTCTTACTACATTATTCGTTTGATTTTTCACTAAAATATGAAATATGCAAAATATGTTATAAAATGCCTACCTCATTGTACGGTGTGGATCCTTATAATATTGAAGTTTACAACTGATAAATAGTAGTCATTATTCGATGGATTCTTTGTTGACGTGTGGTTCAACGATGAACTTTTCTAATATGAGTAGTGGGTAGATGGGTAATATGCAAATGTGTACCGTATATGATTTCAGATTCGTATTTTGTTCAGATTCCATTAAAACACGATTATTCTATTGTCTGTAATTATTAGAAATCTAACCAATACTTTCACCAAACTTGTAGTTTGACGTTCCTCAATTTTAAAATTACCTTGTTTCTACTGGCAGAACTCTAACTCATTTTCCTTTGATCACCCACAGTACTGACTAAGCTCGGTAGGAGAGTAGTGTTGGAATAAAACAACTGGTCATTGATTACACATGCAAGTCCTTTTTTGGTCATCACTGTATTCTTTGTTTACCCAAATATATTCAACCTGTAGCCTAATGTGCATCACATTAGTTCAGTAGTTTCCAGGATCATCAATATCGTGGTTCAAGATAACCCAGAAAATCCTCGGTGTATGTGTTACTATTCTGCTCACTGAATTGTGGGAAATATACAATTTTTACCTCGTTCAGTCATACTTATCATGCACAAATCTAATGTAAACTTTCAATTAAACTCAGTGAGCTAAGTGATCAGGGTGTTAACGAGAAGGCGTCAGTGCAATGATCAAACCAGTATAGAAACTGAGAGAGTATTAGTATATCTGTAGTGTTCACTCGCCAACCGCAGTATGCAGATAATGAGTAGATTAACTGCTGGAGGCAACTTCTGACTGGACACATGACTAGCAACAATTAACTGATAGGCGTGTTAATAATTATAATTTCAATTTCAGTACAGTCAGCACAAGTGAGTGAATTAGTTTTTGGAAGACCAGGGCCAAGACGATAATTCCGAATCCAGCAACCAGTTTGGTAACCACGACAATTCTTGAAGTAGTACACAAAAATTAGCCTAAATGAGGACTGGGTCCTGTATTTGCATTAGTACCAACTCGATGCTTAGGCGGCAACTAACAAGATATCATTGATTGCAGTGGCTATGCAGTATTCATGAACCAAACTACTAAGGTGGCACACACATTTTAGCCAAGGGTGGGGAATATTCAGGGATGTCAAGGTATAGATATAGTGGTGGTAAATACATGCAGTATATAAAACAAAACGTGATAACAAAGTTAAAGGTACATAATAAACTTGGTAGGATGAAACTCCCATTGGGGACAAATTCATTAGCTTGCAACAAGTGTAATCTTCTTCAACGCAAATATTGCTTGCTCTACAACAGATTTAAATTGCCTGCTGTAATATGCTGTGTGAGCTATATGTTTGTTTTAGTCTGGTGGATTTTTAGCTGATTGCCTGAGTATTCCTGGATACTAAAACTCGCAAGATTCATTTGATTCTGTACCGTGTTTGTACAAGCAGTATTAGGACAGCTTTCGGACTGGATTCTTTCATAAGCTACATGCCTGTTACGACGATTCTTTCATTGCCGACAAGAAAGTAAAAGATCTGGGCTCTAAACGTTTTCATGATCATCAGCTAAATGAATTATTAATACGTTCTGATGAAACTCATGTCAATTATTAATTTGTGGTTAATGTAATAATACACCATGTCTCAAGTTTTGAAACAGAAATGACTTGAGTATGATTTCCGTAAAGCAGAATGTGAACCTGACATAAATTCATGTATAGCATGTAGTCTAGTTGACCATGTAGTGTAGTATACTTATTGATTGTTTTGTCTATTGGCGACAGTAGTTTGTGTCTTGATTGTGTATTTTTTCCTTTTATTAAATAATCCACACTTGTATATACAAAGTAAAAAAACCGAATTATATTGCTGTATTTTACGGGTTTTTAATGTATTATGAATTAATTATTCATTGCATATTATTCAGGTGATATGAACAGATGGCCCAGTGACGTTGATTATAAGTTTAACTAAGACACATGTCAACGGAGCGATAAGTAATGTTGTAGATTTTGAGTCAGTTGGCACAGTAGCCATCACACCATACACATTTCAGATATTTTGCCCTGAGAAGAAAACCTAGAAACCCATAATCAATTGCCATTATAACACTCCTCTCTTCCATAAGACACACAGTTTGCCAATACTGTTGTCAAAGAAAAATAGGGCAACCATGTATAACCACATATTTTGTATTTGTACTTACTTTCAACAAAATCAGTGTCCAAGAAAAAGTTGAATACACAAGAGATTAACACCAGCATGGCCGCTAGTCGGCCATTTTGAATCAAACCATAACACAAACTGAAGTTTGAATGAAATCGACTCAGGTATACAACAGAAAAAAGTTGATAACATGTTTGAATTGGGTGATTTTGAACACAAACACTTAGTGACCATTTCTGTAAATGATAAAACAAAAAGAGATACATCATAAATCAATATCACCAACTTATGCAAGCATGCATGTTGTTATTTAACAATTCTCGAGATTTATTTGACTAATACTACTTCGTTTATTGTTGTTTTCTCAGACAGCAGGGGCGTTGAATACACTTCATAAATAATTGTCATCTAAATAATAGATGATTGACTTCAATACTTCAATATAATTATGGTCACATTCATAAAATAAATATAATTATCATCTTTTATAATCTAGTATACCAAGTGGATTTCAAAATGGAATAAATCACAACATGACCTATGGTTTATGCAAATAATACGAACACCCCACTTTAATTGTGTCTGCATGCAGAACTCAGACAGATTTGATGACAATCAGATAATTACTGTCAATCAGAATCACGTCCAAACTAATTAACCGTTATGACAAATGTACAGTACACTTTCAATTGCTTATATATGTTCTAAATTTATAATATTCTTTTGTTGTTTAATATGTTGCTTGTTTATATTAGTTAGGTTTCTGCTTATTTTTGAGCTGTTGTTTGGCGCAAAATATTTGTAGCAACAACGTTAGTGTTAATGCCTTATATCATTTGTATTTAATCTATATAACAAATGACCTCACAAAGGAGGAAACTAAATCACGTCAAATGTCAAACTGTAAATATACACGACATATTGATTATTATCATACATCTGTCACCGTAACGACACAAGTTACAGCTTGTTGTTATTTTACGGTATTTTATAAGGTATTTTCATCCTAGCATAATAGAAAATGCGAATTCCTAATATGAATGACTACGCGCGTCAGCGTCCTTTAATGAGAAAAACAAACATGGCTACCACCAGGGTTTGACCGGATTCTGTTTTAAACATTTTATATTTCGGCATTCCAATGATGTATAATAATGAGGTTATTACGAGAATACCTCTAAGTATACACTCAAACAGTACGCCGTCGCATCGACGTCTGCTGTGCGTCGGTCGATACTCCCACTGTGTATAATGATTATACACACTTATATCACTTGAATGCAATATTTTTTTGTTATAATAACACAAACGCTAATTTGGTGAATTCACTTATTACATTTAAAAACACCCAAAACTATATATAATCATATACTTTTTAAAACTGACCTCTCCCAATAATAGTCTTATCTTAATCGTCTAACTATTTAAATAATTGATATTTTATATTATATGTAACAATGTATCTGTTATGTAGAAGGACCTAGTCTAGTTAAACACAAGCACTAAAGTTGCACGCGCTAGTGAATGTGTATAGGGCTAGTGGCCAGTACCAATTGAGTCTGTCCCACCCACCAAAAGTACAAGTACTTTCTACACGGGTTTTGTTCTCTGTACATATAATTGTTAGAATGCGAATCTATGATCACTTCATTTGTCCTTACATATCAGTTGATATGAACGCGGAAAATGACTAATCTTTAACTGGAGATAAATTATTTACATACTAAAACTATTTATAGTTAATATATATTGGTCGACAAAATACATGTGCTAGCACGATTTACTATGTGAATCGCTACTCTAAAAATAAATATATCATGCTAAAACATGTTTTAAAATGATATATTTTGATTTGAACACCACAACGTACCTAATAATAACGCTTGATAGATATAACTCGATCGGTTTTGGCGAGGTGTGCTTCAACGATGAACTTCCCCAAAGTGAGAAATGGGTTGATGGGAAATATGCAAATGTGTGCTGTACAGATTTTAAGTTCAGATTAAAATTAAACGACAATTGTTAGACAAAAGTATTCTGTTTGCTTTGATTATCCACGCTACTGACTGAGCTAAATAGATGAGTAGTGTTCAAATGTAATAACTGGCTCGGGTTACGCATGCAAGTATCAACAATGTTTTGCCGGACAATATGTATTAAATTGAATCAGGGATTTATCACCTAGTGTACTATATGTTTATTTCAGTAAAACACCAATAAGCATCAGGAATAAATCTGCTTAAAACGTATAACAGCGTTCTGTGTTGTATCATATTAGTGATTGTTATTCTAAAGATTTCAAGTAATATCACATTTTAAGATGTGCTAGAACATTCCCGGTGCATATGGTTCTTTATGTCATATTATTCCGCTTACTAAATTGTGAGAGGTATAAAAATTTACCTCGTTCAGTCATTCCTTACTCAAATCTATTGTTAGCTTTGGATTAGACTTAGTGAGTCAATCGTCCGATTTTGGCCCGAGTTCAGCATTGCATTATAGCACGTGGTGCAAATTAAATGAGGTCAATTTAGGGGTCTAGCGATCATATCTCCAGTTAATTTGTTTTCAGATGGCTACACCTTGTCCTAAACGATTTTTTGAAGGACATATTTCGAAATCAAGATATTGATTACTGATGATTAACAGATCAATTTCAACCCACCTTCTTAACAAGTACTGGTTTCATATCGCTCATATAAATTGTCTGTTTTTTTCACGACTGTATCATCTACTTCAATATCAAAATAAGGTGCATTGATTGCAAAACCACCAGGAAGGTTACCCCATGGCAAGGAGACTTGCAATTATGTCGCAAATGCGAAGAAAAGAAGTTTCAAACGCCAGCACCGAATACACCAACAACGACAACAGTGCAAACAATAGAAGACAACATTGCGAGTATGCAAATCTTTTCACCTTCCCGGCAAAGTCAAACACATCCATCACAGTTACTGAGTGCTGTATATGCAATACAGAAAGATATTCATGACATAAAGACTAATCCGCAAGGTATGGACACTTCTATGAAGTTCATTAATAACCAATCTGAAGAAATGAGAAAAAGAATAAAGAAACTTGAATTAAGTAACACAAACCTAGCGCGAGAGAACATTCAATTACGAGACAGAGTTGGTGTATAAGAAAAGGAGCTTAGCGACAAAGCTCAATACACTCGTCGAATTAACCTAGAAATGAAAATGGCGAGGAGGATACGGAGCAAATTGCGTTGTCTGTATTCCGCAAAATAGATCCGACCATTTGACCGGCCGACATTGACGTCACACATCGCATTGATAGAAAAAGCACCTCAATCAACCAGCCTTCGCGTCCAAGATCAAATATTTTTTGCTTTGCAGCCAGGAAAAGACGGAATGTTATTTATGAAAATCGTCGCAAATTACGAGACATTACAACAAAGGATATCGGATACCGTCACTCAAACTACATATTTGTGAATGAAAACTTAACACCATCATCACGTCAGCTGTTATCATGGGTCAATCGCGCATGAAAGGAATCACACTATCAGTATCTCTGGACTTATAATGAGCGCATATATGTAAAAAAGGATAACACTGCAATGTCCATCATAATCCACACTGAGTGGGATATCGATACAATTCATTAATTTAACATTATATGAAATAACTCCAGGATCGTGAACTGTTAATAATAGGTATGTTACAATGTTATGTACTAAGTTTAATTTCATTACACTTTCCATATTGTAATTGCATACTGTAAGGTAAAGTGTTATTATTACAACTACATTTATTGTTAGTTCTTTCTGTAAACTGTTATGATGATAATGGATTCAAATAGTGAGGAATTTGATACACACTTTGACAGCTGCAACACTTATTCCTACAATACGTTTCTTCAACTCGTTGAAGACATTCTGAAAGATGAGTTTTCCATCACTAACTAAATTTAAAGTCATTTGCATATTCTGAAATATGGCAAATCTGTTTCAAAAATAAAGATATGTTCAATATATGAAATTACTAATTAGAAACCTATATTAGGGACCAATATATTTGTATGGGGTGTGATCTTTTTTCATTTGGTTAGCTTTTTTTTAATTATTTCATCAGTAATATTTTATCATTATTTTTTTAATTTTTAGCATTTTTTTCATATCCCATCATTATGTTCATATTTAATATTATTTTATCATTATTTTCACATTGTTTTTTCACTTTGTTAGCATTTTTACATTATTTCATCATTATGGTCACATTTTATATATTATTTTGTTATTATGTTTTCGTTATTTTAGCATTATTTGAAATATTTATCTGTCTAATTATGATAATTTATGCATGGTGAACAAACTCCCTAGATTAGCGTCGACGTGAGTACAAGCGAGTAGTTGTCATGATCAAATCCTGATCCAAGTTTCCAAATGGGCTCAGTCATAGGGTTAAATACATTTGTACTGGTGTTTTGAACAATTACATACGTTGACTCCCAACACCATAGAAGAAGTTCTAGAACACCCACCTTGAACACATATGTAAAGATTTACAACTCTGATTTTCATTTTCGGATTTACCAAACCCCTATTGTTCACCGTATTGTGATCGTTTCTTTATTTATTGTTATTAATTGTTACTTGAGAGTGCAAATAAATTTTCAATGTAAACTTAGATTATGCCTTCATAATGTGAGTCTTTTATTATTGAATGCAAACTACAAATATACAATGCTTTTACCCTCACCAAAAATCAATGCAATACACATAAAAAATGCAAGATTTAAACTGGAGTCATAAATTCAATAAACCATATACGTAGGCGACCAAAACGCGTACTATAGAGCAGTAATTACTGACAGCTTATTTCAATCTTACTGTAAAAAAGTTATACTTAACTGAGGATTTATATCTTACTGTAGTGAAGGTATACACTACTGAGATGATTTCTATTGTAAATGAGTTATACATTACTGAAGGGAGCTATAATTTACCCCGAAGATTTGTACCTCATTAGAAAAATGTATTGAATTTGTCACTAATCTGGAATCAATTGAAATACATTTATGCATGCATGGTGACTGTTTTGCATGGATAAATTGATAGATGACACTTGATACATGATATTTCTGCGAAATGGACTATAAGTATATTTTCAATTATAGTACAAGCAGTTTTTATAGCGTGCAAATCGGTTTCACGTTATCCGGGTCACGTGCTGCTATATATTCAGGTCTTCTATCCCAAGGAGCACTGAATGGCTTCTCAAGTCTGTTTTGTGAGCCGTTATACACAGGCAACATATTTATCCGATCCCAGGCAGATAAGTTGGAATGATTACCATGCAGCAGATTGATGTCAAGAAATGCAACTGTTCCAACATCACCTAAACAATATTGAATACCATGTTGATTAGCCAAGTCAGTAACAATAACTTGATCTGTTGCGCCAGCTTCAATTTTATACTTTGAAGACTTCATAAGTTGGTTATGTGGTGTTTCAGTCGCACCACTAACAAATATCTTGTGCGTTCCTGGAATAACCATTAGTGCACCTCGTTCAGGAGTATTTTGTGATAACATGATTACACAAAATACAGCTCTCATTCTCGGCATACCATCTTCTGCGTGAAAAATCTCAAAATCACTATGCCAGCTATGACCTGTTCCACTAAAAGCAGTGTGAAAATTGATCAAATCTTGGTGAACATATACATTATCAGCTAATAGCTGTTGAACACGCGATATGATTTTTTTGTTTTTCAAAATATCTTCCACTTCTGATACTTCTCTGTGTAACCCAAAAACGCTTCGTAATTTGTTTGTCCCGGGCTCAGTTGTGTATGGGCACTTATCGGTGAGTGTCGGGTCTTCTCCAATGTCAATACTAGTTTCAATATCATATTTGTATTTTAATACTGCCTTGATAACTGGTTTCAACTCATCCTCAGTGAATACATTGCGTATTACAACGAACCCTTTCTCTTCATACTCACATAGCTGTTTGGTGGACAGCGGTCCTGTTGGAGTAACACCATTCATCTTCCAAATCACAGGATCCGCCCGTGGGTATATTCTGTTGATACCCTTGCGTGTAGGATATAAATCTGCTGTTGAAGAGGATGATACTCTTCTAGATACATCCGCAAAAATCTTCCTACTACTGTTAGTTGTAAGCCAAGAAGACTGCAAAGTCACTCTTCTTAAAAGTTGTTGCATGGTACCATATAATTGAGAGTATGACATTTTTCAAAGATGATCTGAAAATAAAGAAAAAACATATCTAATATATTTTTAGTATATTCTGTAGCAGCTGTTTAATTGGAAAGGATTTGTAATTCTGTATTTGGTGAACAAAGTCAATAAGACTACAATACAGTAGCATGGTTCTGTGTTGAACATTTCAAGTTGTACATATTTGGGTACTACTTGTAATTAAATCGTCATGACATCGACAACTAATGCAAGTGAGGTCTTAGATTTATAAAATGGAAACAATTTGCAATTCAGGTGAGCATGCAAAATATTCCCAAATTTAATTTGATTGTCGATTTGGCCAATTTGCTGAAAAACTAGTAGTATATATTTACGATATTCAATTTGTTTATTTTTTTTCAGTGGCGCTGGAAAGTATATTTGTTAGAATGTAACACATGGCAGAAAATAATAGCTACTTGAATTCAAAATTTCAGTTATGCGAAGAACATGCATTAGGTAGATACTGGTCATGTCAATTAAATATGATTGTCACCTCTAGTATGCTAAGCTGATTGAAAAAAACAACCAGTCACCTGAAATAGAATATGGTATGCATTTCCGTTTATGCAAAGAACAAGGATAATCCACTTTAATTCTGTCTGTATGTCGAACAAACTTTGCAAACTCAGTTCACGGAATCAAATTTGCAATGCTTTGAAAATCTAAGTACGGACAGTTTTGGCGATGATCAGAAAATTAATGTCAAAACGAATACAGAATACAACATCTATATTCCGTTTATGCGGCTTTATCTCTAATACAGCCTTTTCTAGTATGTATTGTACACATCATGTTACAATGTGCAATTAATTTTTCAGTACCTTCCATTTCTGGTCGTACATTTATTTTATATGTTTCATTTTTAGATTCGTGGCCTGCCAGTTCAAATGTTTAGTCCAAAAAACTAGTCTTCATCACGAAAGTAGACCTATATCACCTCGTTTGGGAAGTGTAATAATGTACGGTAAATTCATTTGATTGGTTTTTGAAAACGTTTTACATGTTCTTAATTCAGATTCATGCCTATGTTTGACCAAGTTTCACATTCTCTCATAGTCTTCCCTTCTTTCTTGTTGTTTTTCTATATTACATGTGTTGCTGCATATTTTGCACAATGTTTAATGCTTTGATGACAATTAAATATATATATTGTTGCTGTAGTCCTTGAGAAGTCTTTGTTTGTGTGAATGATAACACCTTCCCTGTCTCTTTTGTTTACATTCGCTGATTCATACATTCACTATAAGTGCATTGTTAAGTAACGAATCAATACGGCCACAAATTGCTGATAAATGAAGGTAATTAATCCAAAAAATAACAAACAAGCGCAGTTGAGTTAGGAAATGACAAGTAGACTATTACTGCAACATAATATATAAAGAACAAAGAGAACATTAGCTTCGCCTGTACTTGCTCTTGCTTGTTTGGCGCATTTTGGCAATGACGTTTCTTTTTTGGAGCAGTTGTCCCTTCTGCTACTGTGAAGGCTAATGTGATATATACAGAAGGTAAATTGTTGTGCATCAAGGTGTTTTGGTTAGGGAGTGGTGAATCGAGGGTACTATATTGATTACATGATTCACAACCATGAATATATGATGTGATACAATGTTGTGATGTTAGTTTACAAGTTGAGTGACATTTCATCGTATTGTAGTATAAAACCAAAGAAAAGCATGATTCAAGCAGTCGTTATGACTGATCAATATGACTGTGAATCATGGGTTTATGACAAATCATACTATTATTCAGAGGCTGTTTAGGTGTGTTATATAATCATGGTGCTAATTATACAAATGATATGTCGAAATAAAGACAACTTGGCCACAATGCAAAATATACGTCTGTGAATAGTTTGTTGTAAAATTTATATAGATTGATGTTTAATATGGAAAAACGCACCTTTAATAGTATTATATTAAACATTCCAACAACATACGCTTCCTCGGAGCTCAACAAGATTTTGATAATATGGTAGTTTTTTTTGGAATACAGAAAGAGTGTTTCACTGTCGACCAATACACTACGAGTGGTTTCCTTCAGTGTTGAAGAAAGCGTCATTTCAAAATTGATAGTGCAGCATAAAATTGTAGCACACGGAATCAACACCTCGGGATGAAGTAAGCAAGAGGGTGGGCCAGGCAAGCTGCATATACCAAAACGCTCTAGTACAATTCCAGGCGATTTGACGATTACTGAGTCGCGCTTTAAGGTCGAGATGCCGTTTACTTGACAGGTATTTTAATTAGTTAATCAGGACACCGAGATGATCTCCCTTGTCCACAAAACTATATATTTTCGGAAAGCTTATTGTATGGATTTTAGATTTTGTTTGAAATATGCACAAAAATTTGCTTTTTTGGCCAAAAGTGATTAAACAAAAATTTGCTTCTAAGCCATGCTTCTATGTTTCTGTCAAAATTAGTTGATGAGTACATCTGTTTACTATGACGAAAGCGTCGTCTTAAAAACTGTCTACCAGTTGTCAATTTTGCAGGGCAGCAGCTTAAATTTCACTACTTCAAGTTTATGCATAAATTAGTTGTCTGTACGGTTGTTGTAACACTGTTCAACTAAAAACAATGCTCGACGGCGTTTTGAAGATAAACACATTGTCAATCATTTGTGAAAATTTCAAAACAAAAGTTCAAAGCGTCTAGGATCTATTATTTTTAAAGTTCGCATAACAATTCACTCAGTAAGAAGTTTGCTAATGTTCATAAATGGCTGTAACAGTTCCAAATTTGAATGTAATATCGTTTTGTTAAAAGTTAAATATAGTGCTAATTAATTTCATAATTTCTTTTTTTCACCATGTTTCTTTTTATTATTTATGTACAGCCTTGCTAAATCTCGCTAAGCATTCAAAAGAGATAATGTTTGCACCTGTTATCTATATTTTAAAATCGTATTTTGAGTATGTTCTGCTATTTACAATTATACAAAAGTCTATAGCCAAGACTGTTTGGATAATAAAAAGCAAAACAAAATCACTGAAAATTACCAATAAATATTCAGAACATTACTAAAATAAACACTACGTCATCAGTTATGGTGCGGGCGGAAATGATCTGAATGTTTTCATTCAGCATATTTCTATCAATTTTACAGTACACGATTGCCTAGATTACCAAAGTATTGTGATTATTAGGAATGTTAGAATGTTTTGTTTTTTTTCTAAGTCAATATTAGTGGACAAAGCTTGGTTCAAGGTTGACACAGTCACACCGGAATAGAAATTTTGATTCAGATTCAATTCTGCATCAGTAATCGCATGGATATGCCTTGCTTGAGCTACGTTTCATCTTGCTCACCGTACATAATTAACGAATGTCAATATTGTTCGAGGTGATTAACTGCTTGACAGCTTCCCACATTTTTACAAAATTTGTTGGATTTGTTCTGATCACCAATGTTTGACCTTATTAGTCTCTAATATTGGCCACGCAGTACGATAGTGTAAGGGTGGGCAAGAAGGCATATATTGTACATGAAGTAAAAATTAAATCATGTGACTGAATGGTAGAGCTTACCTTTGAGCTGTATCAAGATTCACAACGGTAGTGGTAATGACTAAATACACACTGCTCAGTGTCGTACGTTTTACTGTAGCTCTGTTTAATCTGTATTATCAATGAATTATCGTATGCAATACATACAGACTACGTCATAAATATGATCTGTATGTAATGTTATAACACATGACGCAAAATATCAAACCGTGAAATAATTGTTCACGTGTAAGTATATAAAGAATAACAACATAATATGGCACAATGCTGAGACAATTTATAATAATATAGCAGGAAGTGACAGGGATCGTCTATGGTCGTTCCGAAAGGATTATTATATAAATTCCCAGCTGTGCGCTGGTATGATAATATATATCACCTCTATATTGCGCATGCGTTACTTGTTTTATATGAAATGTTCATCACAATTAAGGTACGCTGCTAATGTGCATTTTAATGCATATCGCATTGACAATATTGTGTCTCAAAATTGTTTTATTATGTGTATTGTTTTGTCTGTCAATCTGTGTTATTGGAAAAGTTAAAAACATTTCCCAGAACTGAGTCTGTTACCTCAATATGGCTGTCCTTCAAAAATGAAATGTTCACACATGTAATTTACAAACAAAATAATGTATTTATTATCCAGAAGGATTAAGCATTTAATCTGAAAAGTGTATAAATCATTGGATCTAAATAGTCTACCATGTAAGTATAATAAATAGTCAGCTATTTTTATTTCACTCCTTCCTATAAATCAGGCTTCGATATTACCCATACACAGTTTACATAATATAACATATTTCTGTTCAACGCGATAACTGTTTTAATATACGATTCATATGTTTCTCGAAAGCATAGAACACCATAAATCATCAAATCTTAATATTAACAAAACAATGAAATGAAAAACAAAATTAATGAAACAAGTTAAGCAAGTTGATTCAAATAATATTACCGACGAATTAGTTTGAACAAAACGATGCACACATAATACACTGGTAAGCCAATTTGTAATATCCCGATACAAAGTTTGAAGGAAATCGCCCTGTTTATTTCCAAAAAATGGTTCCAAACATGTTTACAGACTGACATTATGGTTTGTTAAACAAAATGACCGCCAATAATTTGATCGAATACAAAAAAACAACACATGGTAAGATTTAATTTTGAGTATAGTACGTTTTTGCGAACTATCAACTGAGCCCGGCACACTGAATAATAAAAAAAATCAGCATAGGGCATAGTCACAAATAAACAAAATGGCAGCCAATCGGCCATTTTAGTTCGAATCTGTGCCAAATATGCACAATCAAGATGTTAAGTATGATCGATAAAGCATGTCAGAAAGATGGTTCTGCACGTAAGGCGGAAGGATGGACCACAGATTAATAGTTCTCGATTATTGACCTAATCACGAACCAATTACATGATTAGCAGTACAAGAAGAACAACCAGATGGTTGTCAGTACAAAAATAACCTGTCGATACAACACATAAATTAGGCACACAATAACAATAGTATTGTTGAAAATCCATGACTTTGTCTCAACTTCGATCTTACAACTTGTGTACATTGGTTGGTATAATAATGTCAAGTGACCGGGATGCAGTTGAAAATTGGAAGTAAAATCAGCAGACTGAAAAAGTTTTAGTTTTATTTAAAATCTAGTCATTGAGTCATAAAATGAATAGTGGGTACATATTTAGAAGTGTACCAAAGATGGACATTGGATATTGTTGCTGCCTTGAGAGACACCTATTCTATCAACGAGTGCCGTTTTGGTTTCTGCTTGGAAGACCACAGAGAATTGACTAAATGTCGTTCCGCCACAAGTAACTGCAACAAGAGTGTATTCAATGCACTTTTTGAAAAAAAATGTCAGTTGAACGGTCCAGCCCTAATTTGCATACAACAAATTATAGACCTGGTATGAATTATAAATCTGATATTTTTATTCTTCGCAATTTATATTTCCTTGTATTTTTCCTGATAAAATATATCTAAAATTACAATTTAAAAACGCTTCATGCAGATTTCTAACAAAGCTTTATTTAGGAAACGTTCACAGTTAATCAAACCTTGTAGTACATTGGAAGGGGTAATTTGTCTAAACTATTACTAAAACAATGTTGTTAAAATTGTTTCTAATATATAAATTGTAAGAATGTACAATAGTTACCACACAGACACTACATTTTAAAAACCGTTGCAATAATTGATACTAGTGGCCGACCGACAGCCATCATATCAGTATGTATCAACGTGAGAAGGGAATAATTTTTATCTAGAGATAATTTATTTACAATCCAACCATGATTATCCGAACACAGTGGGCGGTTACATATTTATTCAGTTAAACGTAATATTAACGCAAAATGAAAATAGATGATACTTGAAATATTTATTATTGATGTATTTAAATAATACACGTGTACACTGTACATGTAAATGTTAATAAAAATCTCCATCAATTGCGTCACTCACTGAAATTGCTGGTCTTTGTCGCTGGGTGACATGTTTTGAAACGAGATTTGCGGGATTCTCAATTATATTGTTTACGAACAATGACGTTCAAAAATACAGTTAGTATAGTTGAGTAAATGGCGGGCCAGTGAACCACACACCCGGGTAATCGGTGTTTGGATAACCGATGTTAGACTTTACATGCTAAAACTATTTACAGATGATTTAGTGGTCGACCAAAAACGTGTGTTATCGTGCTTCACTGTATGAATCCCCATTAAAACTAACACCAATTACTAAAATCATATGATGGCGCGAAATAGCTTACCTTATTGTATGATGTGGATCCTTACGATATTGAATGTTTACAACTGATAATCAATAGTTATACCTCGATGAATTGTTTGTCGATGTGTGTTCAATGACGAACTTCCCGAATATGAGCTGTGTGTATTTGCCGGATATGCAGGCGTGTACTGTAGATTAAGCCATTAAGCAGCGGGGATAAATCTGCTTACAATATATTACACTCTTCTGTCACATTTGCTATGTTATTGAAATTATTTCAAATTACATCACGGTTTAAGAGGATTTTTGGTGTTGAATTCTGAAAAGCATACAAATTGACCTCGTTCAGTCATACCTTACTCAAGTATATTGTTAGCCTTGGATTAGACTTAGTGAAATAATGATTTGATATTGACCCGAGTTTGGGTAATTAGCACGCCTTGTAAATAGAATAGGTAATTGTTTTGTGCCGACAATACTGAAAATCAAGATCCTGATTGCTGATGATTCTCAGAGTATTTCAAACTCACCTTGGATGGAATTGTATGTTCTTGGTATTTTAGGTATCGGAAATCTACATGGCCGAGAACGAGTTTTGGTGTTTTTATCGCTTTGAATTTCCAAACATATTTAGACGGTTGTATTTCTATTTTTTAGCGTCTGCCTAGAGTAAGGTTGTGTGATGGTGATGAAACCAATCGATAGGCATATTCTTTGTATAAGTAAGTTTTACAAAAGTACTATGAATGGTGTGTCTAAATAGGGATTCGTGTGCAGGCACAGTATAGTCAAAACTATAAGCTGAGATATACTGGTCTTGCAGCACTAGTCCTCAACGATTTATTTTAACATTAGTAATGGAAAATTGCTTATTTTCTCTGTAACCTTTTTTGGTGTATCGCATCCATGAATCTAAATGTTCCAATCGTTTCTTTATATATTTGTTTTAGCTAATTTGAAAAAAAACTTGTGAAAACAGCAGTGTGGTGTTGAAAGTCCTAAAAAAAGAATACTTAGCTTCTGTCCCCACATCAATGTATAGGTGAAGCCAAGGTCCATCTCAATATATACGTGTACTCGATGGGCCAACTCTCTTCTCAGTAGCTCTTATTAGTAGTTCGAGTGGGACTGTTAGGAATATTGTAAATCATTTCTATAAAAAAAGTTTGGCAGAGCCTTCTAGTATCCTCGCTATTCTAACATATTAAAAGAATCCAATCTTGAATTGATTAAAGAAATAATCACGTGATTGGCCAAAAGACATTCAAATACATTTGAATAATCACTATAAATTAATCAACAGTGACACATTTCATATCGCAGTTTCTGCACTTTCGAGAACAGTAATTCAGTAAAGCATCCAACTCGAATTGTTAACTGATTAAGCCAGACGTAATTAGACTCTTGTTCAGCAAGATTACAGCTAGAAGCCTGTCACGTGGATGAATGACTTCAGTCAAAAACTTCAATCTCAAGAAGTATTTGCGGATCCTCTCACGGAGATGCTAACGATACAAATTTGGAAAGATATGTGTCGATATTATTTCTATTTATGCTATGTTTATTCTGTACTGGAGAATAATTTTGCACTGTCAAATGTTATGTGGGAAGTATGACTACTCATGTCCTAAGCGTTAGCCAGATTAGTACGCCCACTGGCCAACCTGTTGCTCATGAGTCTAGTTAATACATGTTAATTACATGTCTAGAGGCTCTCATGTTCGCCACATGCAACTGCAATATGAGTGAAATTCAACGCACACATGTATGCAAGCATACAACTAATCCTACAAATATAAATATGTTACCATTTATGTTTCCGGTTATTTTGGCTGATAAAATACTTTTTGCAGATTTCCAAATGAGCTTCATTCAGTATATTTTATGTACCCGTTTATTGGCAACGTTCACAATTAATCAAACCTTTTGATACATCGGAAGTAATATATTGTCCAAAAAAATGTGTTTACTAATATATGTTCAGTGCTAAACACATCATTAAAAAAAGGTGTAATAGTTGATATGCTTGCATTAAATTTGTCTACATAACCATTGAAATAATGTATACTAGTGGCCAGAACCAATTGAACTTGTCCCATTCATCTAAGGTACACATACTTCTTGGTTTGCTGTTCAACACCATTTAGATATATATATAAATATTTATATATATATAAATATTTTGAGTACATGAAATATATATATAAATATTTCTGTACATGAAATTGTTGAAATGCACAATTCTTATATGAATTATTCTTGCTATGCTACTGTTAGCAAGTATGTTTAACAATTTATTACTGCAGTACATATGAACGCGGGAAGTGACTCATTTTTAATTGGAGATACTTTATTTACATACTAAAACTATTTATAGTTAAAATATACCGGTAAATAAAATACATGTGCTAGCACGATTCGTTACTCAAAATAACTAAAAAAAAAACATACTAAAAGAATGAGAAGGTTCAAAATGATATACATATTGGGTCAATATTTAAGATACGTTTTTACTTCTAACTACATTATTCTTTTGATTTTTCACTAAAATATGAAATATGCTAAAATATGTTGTAAAATGCCTACCTTATTGTATGGTGTGGATCTTTGGAATATTGAAGTTTGGAAATGATAATTAATAGTTATTACTCGATGGATCCTTTGTTGACGTGTGGTTCAACGATGAACTTTCCTACAGTGAGTGGTGGGTAGATGGGTAATATGCAAATTTTACCGTATATGATTTCAGATTCGTATTTCGTTTCGTTTCGTTCCATTTCCATTAAAAACGATTATTCTATTGTCTGTAATTAATAGAAATCTGTCCAATACTTTAACCTAATTCGTAGTGTGACTTTCCTCAATTTTAAAATAAACTTGGTAGGAAAGTAGTGTTGGAATAAAACAACTGGTCATTGATTAAACATGTGCGTCCTTTTTTGGTTATCACTGTGTTCTTTGTTTACCCAAATATATTCAATCTGTAGCCTAAGGCGTATCACATTAGTTCAGTAGTTTCCAGGATCATCGATACAGCGATTCTTTCATTACCGACAAGAAACTAAAAGATCTGGGCTCTAAACATTTTTACGATAATCGGCTCAATGAAGTATTAATACTTTCCGATGAAACTCATGTCAATTATTAGTTTGTGGTTAATGTAATAATACACCATGTCTCAAGGTTTTAAACAGAAACGACTTTATTATGATTCCCGTAAAGCAGAATGTGAACCTGACATAAATTCATGTATAGCATGGAGTCCAGTTGACTAGGTAGTGTAGTATACTTGTTGTCAGTAGTTTTCGTCTTGATTGTGTAATTTGTTTCATCTATTAAATAATCCAAAGTTGTGTATGTTATTTTCAACACACTTTTCAATACAATATTGCACAAAAAACGAATTATATTGCTGTATTTTACGGGGTTTTAAAGTATTATGATTTAATTATTCATTGCATTTCCCAGGTGATATGAAAAGATGGCCCAGTGACGTTGATTACAAGTTTAACTAAGACACATGTCAACAGAGTGATTAGTAAAGTTGTTGATTTTGAGTCAGCTGGCACAGTGGCCATCACACCATAAACATTTCAGATATATAACCTTGCAACCCATAAGCATTTACCATTATAACAGTTCTCTTTTCAATGACCGTTCATAAGACACATAGTTTGCCAAACTAGTTGGCAAAGAAAACAACCAGGGCAACCTTGTATAAACACGTAATTTGTACCCACTTTCAACAAAATCAGTGTCCAAGAAAAAGTTAATTACACAAGAGATTGGCCATTTTGAATCGAACCATAACACCGACCGACGTTTAGAAGTAACCCACCAGGAGTGTGTATACACAAGGTTTGAATGAAATCGACTCAGGTATACAACAGAAAACAGTTGATAACAGTTTGAATTGGGTGATTTTGAACACAAACCATTTCTGTAAATGATAAAACAAAAAGGGATACATCATAAATCAATATCACCAATTGATGCAAGCTTGCAAGTTGTTATTTAACAATTACCGAAATTTATTACCGACTAATACTATTAGTGAATATTTTCAATATTTACTTAGTTTATTTGTTGTTTTCTAAGTCAGCATGGGCGTTGAATATACTTCATAAATACTGTCATCTACATTATAGCTGATTGACTTCAATACTTAAATACAATTATGATCACATTAAATATATATCATTCATAAAATAAATATAATTATCATCTTTTAATAACTAGTATACCAAGTGGATTGCAAAATGGAATAAGTCACAACGTACCCTTCAGTTTATGCAAATAATACGGACACCCCACTCGAATTGTAGAACGAGCCTTGTAGAACTCAGACAGATTTGATGACAATCGGATAATTACTGTCAATTAGAATCACGTCCCAACTAATTAACCGTTATAAGGCAAATGGATCACACACAAATGTACAGTACAATTTCAATTGCTTATATATGTTCTAAATTTATATTCGAGTTATTTTATAATATTCTTTTGTTGTTTAATATGTTGCTTGTTTATATTAGTTAGGTTTCTGCTTATGTTGAGCTGTTGTTTGGCGCGAAATATTTGTACCCGCAACGTTTGTGTTAATACATTATATTATCTGTATTTAATCTTTATAACAAATGACCTCACGTGGGAGGAAACGTCAAATGTCAAACTGTAAATATAAACTGCATATGGATTATTATTATACTGTAACATCGGTCACTGTAACGTCACAAGTTACAGCGGTATTGTATGGAGTATTTTCATCCTAGCATATTAGAAAATGCGAATTCCAAATATTGAATGATTACGCGCGTAAGCGTCTTTTAATAAGAAAAATTCTCTGTTTTAAACATTTTGTATTTCGGCATTCCAATGATGTATAATAATGGGGTTATTACGAGAATTCCTAAGACAGTACGCCGTCGCATCGACCTCTGCTGCGCGTCGGTCGTTACTGCAACTGTACTGTCTTCGAGCATACTTTGAGGTATTCTCGTAATAACCTCATACTATCGAAATATTACAATTTTGCACGTGTGAATATCTGAAGTAAGACAACTAAGTGTGGCATAAAGCTAAGAATATTATCAATACAGAAAGCGACAAGCTTCTCTCGATGATCGTTCCGAAAAGTTTACTATATAAATATGTTCTGTCATATATGTAATGGTCAACAATAAGAAGGTACAATGCTATTGCTTTCTCAAAAGCACGTACGTTTTAGTGAATATTTATGAGTCACAATCAATCAGGGTTGTATATACAAAATCAACTAATTCAGCCAGTCGAAATGATTACAGTCGTAATGATAAATAGTCATTCGTACAAGGCTGGCATGTGTAATGTTTGTCAGTGGATAACATGTGCTCGTGGTCTGATCACAAACATTTAGCATTTCATTAATGTTTACACACACTTACATTGCGTCAATACGATGAAAACAATGATCATGGGTTGTCAAGCGCTATCACTTCAATGCAATAATTCCTTTGTTATAATAACAAAACGCTATTTTGGAGAATTCATTTATTACTTATAAAATCACCCACAACTCAAAAAATACATAATCACATATCTCTTAAAACTGACCTCTCCCAATAATAATCTAATCTTAATAGTCTAACCATTTAAATAATTGATATGCTATATGTGACAATGTATCTGTCATGAAAATATCAGGACAAATTGATGCACTCAACCTAGTCTAGTCAAACACAAACACTAAAGTTGCAACCGCTAGTGAATGTGTGTAGGGCTAGAGGTCAGTACCAATTGAGTTTGTCTCACCCATCAAAAGTACTTCTCCACACGGCATCTGTTATCTGTACATTTAATTGTTGGAATGCGAATCTCTGATCACGCAATTTGTCCTTACATATCAGTTGATATGAACGCGGAAAGTGACTAATCTTTAACTGGAGATAAATTATTTACATACTAAAACTATTTATAGTTAATATATATTGGTCGACAAAATACATGTGTTAGCACGATTTACTATGTGAATTGCTACTCTAAAAATAAATATATCATGCTAAAATATGTTGAAAATGACATATTTTGATTTGAATACCACAATGTACCTGACAATAATGCTTGATAGATATAACTCGATCGGTTTTAGCGAGGTGTGCTTCAACGATGAACTTCCCCAAAGTGAGAAATGGGTTGATGGGAAATATGCAAATGTGTGCTGTACAGATTTTTTGTTCAGATTCAGATTAAACTACAATTGTTAGAAAACAGTATTCTGTTTGCTTTGATTATCCACGCTACTGACTGAGCTAACTAGATGAGTAGTGTTCGAATGTAATAACTGGCTCGGGTTACGCATGCAAGTATCAACAATGTTTTGCCGGACAATATGTAAATTTGAGCAGCGGCTGGTATTAAAATGAATCAGGCATTTATCACCTAGTGTACTATATGTCTATTTCAGTAAAACACCAATAATCATCAGCAATAACTATGCTTAAAACGTATAACAGCGTTCTGTGTTGTATTATATTAGTAATTGTTATTCTAACAATTTTAAGTAATATCACGTTTTAAGATGTGCTAGAACATTCCCGGTGTATGTGGTTCTTTATGTGATATTATTCCGCTTACTGAATTGTGAAATTTATACAAATTTACCTCGTTCAGTCATACCTTACTCAAATATATTGTTAGATTTGGATTAGGCTTAGTAAGTCAATCGTCTGATTTAGGCCCGAGTTCAGCATTGTAGTACCAGGTGCAAATTAAAAGAGGTCAATTTAGGTCTAGCGATCAAATCCCCAGTTAATTTCTTTTCACATGAGCTAAACCTTGTCACAAAATAGATTGTTCTAAAAGATTTTTTGAAGGACATATTTCGAAATCAAGATATTGATTACTGATGATTAACAGATCAACTCCAATCCACCTTCGATGGAACTGTATGTTCTTAGTAATTTAGGCACTTGGATTTCCACATGGCTGAAAACGAATTCAGTGTTGGTGTGTTCATCGTTTTAAATTGCCAAACATTTTTAGACCGTTGTATCTTTTATTTATGTTTTAGAGTCTTCTTAGAAGAAGGTTTTGTTATGGCGAATGAATCAGTCGATATGTATGAAGGGCGTTTCTTAGCAAGTACTGGATTCATATCGCTCCTGTAAATTGTCTGTTTTTTTCACGACTTTATCCTTTACTTCACTATCAAAATAAGGTGCATTGGTTTCAAAACCACCAGGAAGTTTAACCCATGGCAAGGAGACTTGCAATTATGTCGAACATGCGAAGAAAAAAAGTTTCAAACGCCAGCACCGAATACACTAACAACGACAACAGCGCAAACAATAGAAGACAACATTGCGAGTATGCAAATCTTTTCAACTTGTCGGCAAAGTCAAACACAGCCATCACGGTTACTGAGCGTTGTATATGCAATACTGAAAGATATTCATGACATAAAGACTAATCCGCAAGTTGTGGACACTTATATGAAGTTCATTAATAACCAATTTGAAGAAATGGAAAAAAGAATAGAGAAACTTGAATTAATTAACACAAACCTGGCGCGAGAGAACATTCAATTACGAGACAGAGATTGTGTATTAGAAAAGAAGCTTCGCGATCAAGATTAATACACCCGTCGAATTAACGTTGAAACCCATTCCAGAAATTGAGAATGTTGAGGAGGATACGGAGCAAATTGCGTTGTCTGTATTCCGAAAAATAAATCCGACCATAACACCGGCCGTCATTGACGTCACACATCGCATTGGTAACAAAAATCACCTCAAACAATCAACCTACGCGTCCAAGATCAGTTATTGTACGCTTTGCAGCCAGGATATGACGGAATGTTATTTATGAAAATCACCGCAAACTACGAGACATTACAACAAAAGTTATCGGATACCGTCGTTCAAACTACATATTTGCGAATGAAAACTTAACACCATCATCACGTCAGCTGTTATCATGGGTCAACCGCGCAAGAAAGGAATCACACAATCAGTATCTCTGGACTTATAATGGACGCATATATGTAAAAAAGGATAACACTGCAATGTCCATCATAATCCACACTGAGCGTGATATCGATCAAATTCATTAATTGAACATTATATGAAATAACTCCAGGATCGTGAACTGCGGACCGATTGAGCTTTACTTTTGTGACCAGTCGATCACCTGATCACTCAGCTATAAGAGTCATTTAAAATATATTCAAATTGGCGGCCATTTAATGTTTGGCAATGTTTTAAAATTCTACATTCTTCGGGAGCCATTACTACATTCAAACGGCTTTTTACCAGGTATTTATCTACTTTTCCGAACTTTTAATTATAGATCACATCAACAGTATAATTAGAAAAAAGTGTGGCCTATTATATAAACGTCATACCCCTTAACATTTTAACATTGCTTTATAATTCCCTTATACAGCCGAATATTACTTATGGTCTGGAGGTTTGGGGTAATACATATCACTCACACTTAAATACCATTTATATGACCCAGAAAATGTTAGTTCGCGCAATGACGTTTAGTTCATTCACTGAACACTCGGCTCCTTTATTCAAACAATTAAACATCATTGATATCTATAAATGCACAAATTAGTCACCTGTACTCTCATCCATGACTTAATCTACCATAATTCTGCCCATAATATTAAGGTGGCGAGGAGGAAAATTTTCACTTTTTTCTTGATTTTTCAAAAATTGTTAAAACGGTTACTTTAGACCTTTAGTGTTTTTAAACGCGAGCAGAAAATACTACAACTGCCGTTTTGTGGATATTTGCATAATGTTTATCTTTGGAAGGGTATAAATGATAACATTTTATCTATATACTCTGTTGTTGACGATTCTGATATAACGGGTGATAAGCTTCCCGTCGCAAACAATGCGTGTTTATCTAACGTCCATTGTTAGCATTATTGGCAGTCGAGACTTCGTCGGAGAAACATGGTCATACAGTCCGGGCATACAATACTCATTTCGCTCAACCTTCCGCTTTTACATCGACCGCTTATCGCTTAATTTCCGACCATGCGGTCTTGTCCTACCGGAAACCGTCCGCATTTTAATCGAAACTCAGGATTCACACGGAAGTCCTCCTAGGCTGAAAATCATCGACCCTACTCTGGTTTACTTTATTTCCCAACTTGCAGAGAAAACTGACTCGCCATAGCTCAGCCTAGTATTTTCTTTTTGAACTGATGTCAAATTCCATCCGTTTGTCAAAATATACCGATGTTTTTCAGCTAATAATTTTGAAACCTGTCACAGCACAAACACACTATGTGAATCGACGCCGGAAATTGGGTGGCACGACGACCCTTCACTTAGCGTCAAATATGCTTTGTTACAACATCATTGATTGGCTGAAAGTCACATGATCGAAGCACGACCTGGGTAACAGAACAATATTTGTCCGTATTATCAACAGGACCTCGCAAAAGAACCACACCCACATTTTCAATCTTTTTTAGAGCGGAAGTTGCCAACAAATGTCAAAAAACTCGTGAATTTCATGGATTCGAATAAAATAACGCAAGCAATTGACAAGAATGATTATTAATATTTTCCCCGATGCTCTTCGAATTTTTATTTTCTTTTATTTCAAGGTAAGAAATGGCTAGTTGAAGTTGCATCGTCTTCAATGCGGCTGTTTCACCGCGAGCAACTCCAGCTCGGTTTTATTAGATCTCTTATCAGAGACACTTGAAGGATTAGCTTGTTTGTAAACTGTCAGCGTGTACAGTGGGACAGTAATGTTTGTCAGGGGATTATCCCTCGTTGCTCGTTTGCATAACAATGGAAACCTGAACGTTCCTGGAGTACGGACTCAAATGCCTGCAGTTTTCTTCATTTTTCACGCCCGAGCTTGAAATTATTCATTATCTGACACTCTTATGAATTCTATGATATCAGTGGTTAATATGTTTGGCCATTTGTAGTGTATATGTATAATAATGCAGCAAATATACAGTGTTTTATTAACCAAAACTGTTTTTCGCGTTTTTCTCGAGTTGATGTTTTGATTGAGTACGACTCATTGGGACCGCCGCCAAATCAACTGCGTTCGGACTAGAACATTCATACTCGCAGTTATCGTTCAATAGATAATTATGGTGCGAAATATGTCTGGGTTTTTAAAGAAAATGCTTTGTCACAGAATGATAGTCTGTTGAAGGTGCAAAGTATGAAATCATTTGGGGACAAAAAAACAAACCTGCATAGAAATCGGAATAATAGGTCTTTTGATTACCGTGGACACAATGGACTTGATTACGGACAATGCATGACGTAAATTTCATAAGGAAATTCCGCAGTGTGCTCTCGCAATCGCGGACTTAGTCATTTTCACAAGGTTCGCCATTTTTGATGTCACGTGATAATCATGTAAACAATCACTGTCCAGTTTGTGCGAACTTGTACCTCTATACTTAGTCTTTTTAAATATATAAGCTAAATTACTGTTCTGAACGAGACAACAGACACAGAATGTTTTATTCGAAAAAGTCACAAAACCCTTCTCGCTACCTTAATGACTATTTCAAACCTATTCATCATTCATATCAAACCAGACAACTCCACAATTAAAATCTTTTTGTTGAATATACCCTTACAACATTTGGCCAGTTTTCGATGACATACTCAGGTGCAAAAATATGGAATAAAATCCCGGCTAAAATTAGGTCAATTATCTCACGCAGTTTGTTCAAAAAAATGATTAAACATTTATTATTGGCAGAAAACTAGGCACATATGATCTTGTTTGCCAAGTTGTTTATTTATTCATTTTTTTAACCTGATTTATTTTTCCAAAACTTATTTTCTTAGACTTAGAAGTTCTGTATGGCATCAGATTGGTTTTGGCGGTACCACTTTCGCGGATGCCCTGCGGTGGTTGGTGTTGGTGGTGGTATCGGCAAAGCGCGATGCCATACAGACATATTTGTTCATTTATTGATTAATAAGCTATATGATTATTCATCACCGATTTGTATTAACTTTCATATTCATTTGTTTAGTTATTTATTAATTTGGTTAGTTAATCTTCATATTAATAAACTGACTGGACTAGCAGTAAGCTATTTTCTGATTTCCCTTTTACCCAATATATATATACATATATATATATTTTTCTTACCATTTGTTTTTCTGTATGACTTACTTTTGTTATTTTTTTTTCAGTGTTTTTTATTGTTATTATTATTGGGTAAATAAATAAATATTATTATTATTATTATCTCCTCGGGACAAGCTTTCCTGATTGACCACACAGCACACGATGGCATCACGTCCAAGTTTGCTGTGAACCCAATACGTGAATTGAGTATAGGACGTTCATCAGTAAGTTCTAGAATAAACATATGAATGTAACATTCGAGCAGTTTTCACAGTAAATCATGCGAATAACTACGTTATGTTGCCAACTAACCTATATAGGCAGTATAGGCTCTATAAGTGGGTCTCTTGTTATGTCATAGAATGTAACCAACACAGACCTCAGTACAGCTTGATATGTACAATCATGGTTAGTACATATATACATCCATAATTATATTTCGCTTGTAGTTATGAAGATTACATAGCACTGTATACTGTACACTTCTTCTCGCTATTCGCTAACATTAATACAATGTTTTTACAAACAAAACACACAAAGTACTTCATACTAACTGATTCATTTCACACACGTGACCAGTCAGCTATGTGCTCATTTAAATTTCATCCCAATTAGGGGCCATTTAATGTTTAGAAATATTTCAAAATTGCTATGGTTTTCACTTGTGTCTGTCGTCAGTTGAACTATGACCTCTACATCCCTACGACAATAGAACGGCTATTTACGACATATTAATTCACTTTTGCGAACTTTTTACGATGGATCTCGATAGTATGACAACATAGGTCAAATTTCCATGTAAATTTGAAAATTTTGCAATCACTTTTCACAACTTTGTAAGCAGTTTTTTTACCATTTTACTCTTTGTTAGTGGTATAATCTCCCGATAAGAGGGGCTTTTTCAAAATTTTCACATTCATTACCCTAAATTTAACTGCAGCTTCGATATGACAATGACTTAGGTCAAATATATATGCCAGCCCACCCACTTTTCAATTGCTTTTCATATCTTTTTATTTTAGGCTGTTTTTGCACATGATACGGTCAGCTAATATGACTGTCCGCTAATATAGGGGTTTTCACTTGGATTTTATTCAATTTTCTACTTATAACGTCACGGTTCGATATGACAACAACTTACTTCAAATATACACACAAATCTACCAACTTTGCAATCGCTTTGCACAACTTTGAACGCTGTCTTAACAGCTCACGCCATCATAAGGCGACTGCAAAAACTAGTTGTTCATTGAAAATTCATACAAATTTAAAACCGTTTCATAAACTTTAAAAACCTAAATAATCAACATGACATTCTCCTATAAATGTTTGACATCACTACAATAAAGAATAGACAAAAAATTGCGTTACGCCTTTTCCTTCTCTGCGCCAAAAAAACAAAAAAGTATAAATGTTTTCCACCTGCTTTGCTCAGATTGTCTCCCATGCGAGTACTATCCATGCTCGATTGATCTTATCTTTTGTTAGAGACCGAACCCCTCACCACTCAGCTATTTGTTCATTTCAATTTTTCCCCAATTAGGGGCCATTTAATGTTTAGCAATCATTCAAAATTGCTATCTTTTCCACTTGTGTCTGTCGTCCGTTGACCTGTGACCTCTATATACCTACGACAATAGGACGGCTATTTACGACATATTTATTCACTTTTGCGAACTTTTAACGATGGGTCTCGATAGTATGACAACATAGGTCACATTTCCGTGTAAAATTGCAAACTTTGCAATCACTTTTCACAACTTTGTAAGAAGTTTGTTTATCATTTTACTCTTTGATAGTGGTATAATCTCCTGATAAGTGGGGCTTTTTCCAAAACTCGTTCATACATTTTTCTAAATTTAACTGCGGCGTTGATATGACAATGACTTTGGTCAAATATACATGCCAACCCACCCACTTTGCAATTGCTTTTAATATCTTTTTAGGCAGTTTTGGCACATGTTACGTTCAGCTAATATGACTGTCCGCTAATGTAGGACTTTTCATTTGGATTTTATTCATTTTTCTACTGTATAACGTCACGGTTCAATATGACAACAATTCACTTCAAATATATACACAAATCTACCAAATTTGCAATCGCTTTGCACAACTTTGCACGTTGTTTTAAAAGCTCAGGCCATCATGCGGCGACTGCAAAAACTAGTTGTTCATTGAAAATTTATACAAATTTTAAACCGTTTCATAAACTTTAAAAACCTAAATAATCAACATGACATTCTCCTATAAATGTTTGACATCACAGCAATAATAAATTGCCAAAAAAATGCTTTACGCCTTTTTTTTGTGTGCGCAGAAAATAAAAAAAAATATTTCTCAACCTGATTTGCTTAGATTGTCTCCATGCAAGTACTATCCATGCTCGATTGATCTTAACTTTTGTTAGAGACCGATCACCAGACCACTCAGCTATGTGTTCTTTTGAATTTTTCCCAATTAGGGGCCATTTAATGTTTAGAAATGTTTCAAAATTGCTATCGTTTCCACTTGTGCCTGTCGTCAGTTGACCTATGACCTCTACATACCTACGACAATAGAACGCCTATTTACCACATAATTATTCACTTTTGCGAACTTTTAACGATAGATCTCGATAGTATGACAACATAGGTCACATTTCAATGTAAATTTGCAAACTTTGCAATCACTTTTCACAACTTTGTAAGCAGTTTACCATTTTCTCTTTGATAGTGGTATTATTTATAAGACTAATCTACCTGATTTTATTGATGAAGATAAAGGTATTAGTCACCTGTGGAGGCTCAGAACACATATTGCAAGTATGGCCTGGTTTTATTTTTGACTCCCGTTTTAGCCAATATTAAAATTGGCCTGAGCCAATTGGTTTGAGCTACAGACGAGTCGCATATGAGAAAACACCATCACAGTGCTAAATTGCCGCCTCTTAGATATAAAAATTAGATATGCAAATTACTTAGACTATTGTTATTCTAATTGATGCATATTAGTCAATATGCTGTAATTTCCCCATGATTATGCAGTCAACATCCAAATTTCATTTATTGCATGCCTAATTTCAACATTTGAATCAATAACTCTGTATCCTCGAGCAAAATGTAGGTGACAACAATTTACTGTACTTTTCTTTCTACTTGATATTAAATTGTTCCATACTGTCCCGTCATTTCTGGGTCCATCGTACACACTGGATTTGCCAGTGGAAAAATACCATTTGCTCATGTAGATGTTAACCAATTACCGCATGACTCAAACCTTACAATGAATCTACTCCTTCAAATCCTAAGTAAAGCAAAGAATCATTTGGCAAAGATTTTATATCTTCGACTTGACAACTGCTTCAGGGAGAATAAAAACAGATATTTATTGTCCCTTATGAAAATAATGGATGAATTGGACATTTTTGATGACGTAAGTATAACAACATCATAAATATCACCTAAAATCAACTGCAGTGACTGTTGTTAAGAATTGAGATACTGTAAATCACTGTAATTTCGTGAGCGGCAAATTTTCACGAATTTTGCAGGCTGTGATAAGCATGACATTTTGTTGCAGGGAATATTTTACTGCAGCCCTAAACACACACTGTTGCAGTGAATTTAGCAAAAGTTTCTCCTCACAAATTAAATCGTGGAAATTGCTATTAGTAAAAATGATTTGCAGTAGTTGCGATTCATACTTGTGTAGTGCCTGAACGTAGTAAAGTTTAAATTTAAGAAACGTAGTCACCAGAGAAACATACTTTCATGTCCGTATAAAAATGTCTGTTTATAGTCGGAAAGACTACTATACTACAAACTCAAATGAGGTAATGTGGAAACCATTCCAGTGAGTCCCTGAGAACAATGTGCGTTATAAGTCATATCTTGGACAAGCGTGTATCAATTACGGAAATTGTGGGATGTTATTTTATAAATAATTTATTTACAAGTTGTTTTCAATAGTGACAGTGCTTTTACATTTGAGACACATCCCCGGTAATTATGTGATCATGACAATGGCTACAGCCATTCGAATGTTTACTCTGCAACGTTTCGAAGTTTTGTTGGCGTTTGTAAGATTTCGCATGGAAGGGAACACCGAGGCATTACCTCAGTTGATCGTTTGGATGAATAAAGCAGGACTAATCTGTAATGAACTACTGTGTATACATTTAGGTAGAACTGCAACTCCAGTAGCCAAAATAATTCTAACACTGCAAAAATCTACCTTCTTATTACAATGTGTTTCCAATCACTTCAATTTCCGGAATGCCATAATTTATAAAACAAACACTCCCAGCGGCAGTGAAACTATGATTTACGTCATCGATAAGCTTCTGGTAAGTCTCAGCATCAGGTGTATTCCTATTTAGACTATATGCCGAAAAGTCAATGACTGTCGATGCTGCCATATTGCTACCATTTAATGAGTACAGAAGTTACGTAGGCCCGTTTATGTATTCACGAACCTTTATAATGATTTACGTTGTATGTATACATCTCGCGCTTGCTCTGTAGACAACAAGTCGAGAAATACGGGCGACCAACTACTTTTGAGCTTTCATTCCCAGGAATGTGTAGATGAACGTGTATATTAAGCATGAAAGTGTTGTGGGCGAACGGGAGTTATCATATCACAATAGTTGTATAAATGAACAACTTTTCCACAACATAATTAGTCATATTTTATTGGTTAATATATGTGTAAAAACGTAATATGTATAATTGTGACAAATATGTCATTACTTTGGTGTTATTTGTTATAATGATTATTAAATTGTTTACATCGGTTATAGTACTGTAAAAGTAATGTAATTGACTAAACACATATCACATAATTCCAATGGTGGGATGATAATAATTAAAAGATTAATCTTCCGGGCAAAGGGAAAACATTTCATGCTAACATGCTAAAGCAATATGTTAAACCTGAAGATGAGTTTAGTTATGGTAATTCAAATAATAATATCTTTGAGGAGTTGTTGATCTCTCCCACCGTACACCCAACTCAGTCTATACAGGATGTAGTAGTAAGCTCCAGTTTGAACGAGGAACAAAAGGTTGAGGTGAAAGAATTATTCGGGAAATACTACAACGGATGAGCCAGTGAGACAGAAACCTTACCCTATACCCTATGCTGTGACAGATACAGTGAAGAAAGAGCTGTCTATGATGGAGCGACGGTGATAGGACGATCCAACTCTCCATTGTCTTCACCAATTATTCTGGTGAAGAAAAAGGATGGTTCTGTAAGATTCTGCATAGACCATATGGTTTATATCAATTTCGTATGATGACATTTGGTTTCGTGAGTTCCCCTGTATCATTTACGATAATTATGCCTTTTATGCGTAGACAACTTCATTGACGTATTTGTGAATATCTTGAAATGGGAGGCCCATCTTTCTACATTGGAATATGTCTATATTCGTCTTAGAACCTAATAGGTGTGCAAGTGTTACCTCCTTAGATTCCTTGGGACATGTAATTGGTGGAGGGAAGCTTCAACACCAACCAAACAAACAGCATCACCTCAAGGAGGCAAAACAACCGTAGACAAAGAGAGCAATGCGACCCTTCTTTGGACTTCATTCCTCTGACTGGCATGACTAAGAAGAATGAGCCTAATAGCCATCAATGGGGTCCTAGCAAAGAAATCGTGTTTACATCCCTAAAAACCGAATTGCATATGGAAGTTGTGAGCTGCAACACAGAGAATAAGCATTGGAATGCTTAGCTATAGTCTAGGGTGTGCAGAATGTTGATGTATGGGCGTGAATTTGTGTTACAAACAGATCATCAATCACTTGTGTATATACAATATGCTAAGGTAACACATGCTCCACAACGGTTTAGACTGCAGATTGAATCCTTTAAGGGTGCAGATAATGTTGGACATGATTTTCTAAGCATAAGTTTGTTTACTAAGAACTAAAGAGAAAAGTGTCTTTTTAAAACACTTTTTTAGAAGGAGGGAGTGATGTGACAAATTTGTCACTATTTTGTTTTATTTGTTATATTGACTAGTAATGTGTGTATGTAGGTTATATTACTGTAAAAATTTAATTGAATAAACGCATATCATATAATATACTCATGGTGCCTCGTGGTTGCTTTGCAACTAGTGTACAGGTGTACATGAATCAGATGGTTTAATTAGCAGTGTGCTGGTATGCGAGTGCGAATTGGAAGTTAGTCGTATGCACTTTCAGGTGCGTGTATGTATTTTAACTATTGTAGGCTGGATGACTGATAACTGATTTTGTGATGAAAAGTAGGCCAGTACGCTGGGTAATTCTGCAGTGTGATATGGGAAGTTGTCCAGGAATGAGCAGCTTCTGTAATAGTGGTTATCCATTAGCAAAAAAGAAGAAATAATAATGTGAATGCATTCATGTTATTGCATGTAATTTCCAGTGAATCCCACGAGTGTTGACAGCACGAAAGTCTTGACATTTTTTCATTTAATCCGTTCACAAATAGACGGAAACCTCAGGCAATAATCGGAACTGGGATTAATGAATCAACCATTCCGAGTCATTGAGTAACCTCAAATGAGAGAGTGAATTGGTAATCAAGTTCATTTTTTTTGCAGAGATAATATTACTATACAAATATTTTGTGGAAAGATATATTACACTATGCACATCACACATACCATATATGTATACAGTGTGGTTATATAAATAATAACATCCCACAATTCCCGTAATTGACTTCTCAGCATATAGTCTAAATAGAAATACACCTGATTCCGAGACTTACCAAACATATGGGTTTATTTAATAAATCACGGCATTGCAAACAAATAGTAATAAGTAGGTGATAGTTTTCTTCAGAGTTAGTATCTTTGTCGTCTACTGGATTTGCAGTTTATGCTTAGTTATACTGATGGTGTTATACTAGTGTAGTGTGTAGAGAACGTCGACACACTTTGCCGATGGTGCTCACATTGTAGAGATAACAGGTTTGACACAAATGTATCAACATTTGTTCATTACGGATTACTCCAGCTTTATTCATCCAAACGATCAGCTGAGGTAATGCGTCGCTGTTTACTTCTCTGGCAAAATCTTAAAACTCAAACAAAAATCGAAAGCGTGGCACAGAAAACAGCTAATGTCTGCATCCGGTGTCGTGATCAGTAATTACCAGGGATGTGTTACCAGGGATGTTCTAAAGGTTGAAGGATTGTAAAATTGTCACTATTAAAAACAACTCGTAAATAAAGTATTCATAAAATATTATCAAAATTCCTGCAGTATGTATTTATAATGTCCAACTCGAACATGCAAGTTGTTATAATAAAAATTGCAATGTAATCACATGCAAATATGTGTATAATAAACGTGTTATTTACTGAACACAACTTAGCTTGTCGGTGTGCTTGGGCCACATGTGCGGTCAGAGGTTCATATTACATACTTGTACAAGTCTTTACGGCATGGAACTCATGTTTTTCTTACCAAACTTTGACTGACACTGTAGAAATGCCAAAGTGTTCGACCCAATAGAAAGCATATTAGTTCATTACAGATAGTCCAGCTTTATTCATCCATACGATGCTATTTGATTCCAGTAATTTAGGTGTTGAATCACGATTTATCACAATACAGATAGTCTGGATTTGTGTCAGCTGAAGTAACGCCTTGCTGCTCATAAAAGTAATTTACATAATCGTGACAGAGTAAACATGCCAATGGCTGAAGGTGGTATGATCTCGTGATTACAACGGATGTATCTCAAAGGTGATAAAGGCATTGACACTTCTGAACATAATTAATAGAAAATGTATTCGAAAAATTCCTATGTTTAATTTGCCATATTACTAACCATACTACTTTCACCACATTATTTCTATTCCACCACATGACCTCCCTATACGGATTCCTAATTCGTCGTTCATAGCGAAAACTTAACATGATGAAAGCTTCTTATGCATTTTTAATATTAATGAAAGTTTATTTTTACAGAGCCAATGCACCTGAATTAAAACAATGTCATGAAAGTGACACAACGCTGGGATAACATTAATAGATGATTTTTCACCTGTACAGTTATATGTGACCAGTCTGACTGTCATGTTCATTATTAGTAATACTTTCGAATTAATACCTAATTTGGCTCCGAAGAAGGACTTAATAGTCGATGAGACACCTCCTGATTAGATTCGACAACAAACATTTTACTTTCAGGTTAATGTTGTGATCGGTGCTAATCTAGATACGAATAATTTGAAGTGAAATTGAGAGCGAACCAACATGACGGCGCACGATTCTTCCGCACTGGTTGTTCCATTTGTCGGCTGAGGGCGCCTTCGTCGCCGACTCTTCACCATTGCAAAACCACTATCATCACACACAGGTGCCACATTCATGGATACCTCGGAAACATGAAATATCATTATTAAAAGGTATTACATTCCCACTTATGTCTGGTACACGCGACTTCACTTTTGTTTTGCTTAAGTGATCGTATTGCTCTCATTCATTAGAGAGTGTTTTTTCTACTGAGCCTGTATAAGCGTGAATAGACTGACTATCGCCTTGTCTTGCTTTTCCTCTTCCAATACCGTGTCACGCAAATCCTTGCAATCGTCAGACCGTATACATCCAGGCCCGGGTTGTATATCCTGGTTTTCAAAACATCTTTTCATGAAATTCATCTCACTGTGCATTTGCCACCTTTTATTCAGATCGTAAAGCTGATTCTTTCAGCTGAAATACTTCTGATCTAACGGGTTTATTTTCCTGGTCATTACAGAGACATCCAAATGATTTATATCAATTGGTGGTAATTTACCCAAATACTTTGCAACAAAACACGGCAGAATCTCGTTATCTATTTCGTGAATCAATTTCAACATATCATGTATATTGTTGGCCCTGTCCACGTTTAATGTAGAATCAATGCAACATAATCAAACAAAAATTTCTTCGAACCTTCATCATCCTCATCAACAAAATGGTCATCGGTTGGCAAAATATTGATCTTATTATTACCGGACCCAAAGCGTTTTTATTACAGTAAGTTAAATACCAAAGTTGAATATCTGGGAACAAAGTACCAGTTGAGAAACCTCTCTCTAGTCGTCACATCGAAAAGAACTACTTCCACAGTCAGTTACAGACAAAACAACATACATCTTTCAGCCACAAACTTGAAATTCAAGCATTCAATGAGCATTTTTCAAACACCAACGTTCTTGAAGATGTTAATGACACATTCATAAAAGCATATACTCATTTCTATATCCAATAACTCACCAATTGTGAATTTTTTTTTTTTTCCACAGCGTATTTTTTTCCACAGCGACAAGCAGAAGGCAGGACTCTGTGTAAGAGCGCCTTCACACCTATAAACAAATCCACAGAACCTGATTATGGTGCGAATGATGTTAATGTAAGATGGTGTTAATGTCGGCATTAATTTATATAGTAAAGCGATGGTAAATAGTAATTTTAAATTGTATTACTGGATATAACAATAGCGTTTGAAAGACCACTCAATGTTATTGGAGAAGCTAGATAATTATCGAGTGCAATATACGAACCAGTTTTTATATTAAATGTAGTATCTTCATCGTGTGAATTTAAAGTTATTGTACCAAAACAAAATATATTTTAGGCCCTTATATAATACTATATACTATGCAATAACCTCGTTGATTGTCAGTCACCTTTGTGTTATAGGATATTTAAATTTCTTTTTGACTATTGATTCGTATATCATTAGAGAACTTTGTTATTCCACTTTTCATGTTGCGTGTTGTTACATGTATGTATGATATGATGATCATGCTACATTATATGTTTAATAACCTTTCCCATTAATATTTATGCCACAGTGGCGGTGTTTCAACATTCTTTCCCATAATGCAACACTTGGGATGTCCAGAATATGTATAATTCTACATTATGGGTGGGTGAATGGTTATTTAGACGTTCTTTGTTTACTTAGTGCACTAAAGAGCCAATGTCAATCTGACAGATGGTTAGTTAGAATGATAATGATAAGGCCTTTTGCAATATACACTGTGCTCTGCATTGAAAAGCATTTTTTATGTTTGCCAAAAGTGATATATACAAATGTAACCACCCAGTTTCCCATTCACACTGATTATTTTAATATATTCAAATGCATCAACCAATGTAAGACTTGATTCTAAAGTTGGGCACTTGGATTAAGACTTGTGGCATTTGGTAAATGTCCAAATCCTTTAGGCATTAAGATCGGTTACATTTCCAGCCAAACTTATAACTTGTATGTATGAGGCCAGTGAATGTTATTCTAGCAAAGGAAAAAAAGCAGAAACATGTTTTGGCGCACTAAATGTTACAATTGCTTTACTCCTTGAATGGTAAATATGTACTTCAACACGCCACATATCGGCTGGAAAGAGATTGGTAGTCAAGAAATAGATTGAACTGAATTGTGCCCTAAAAGGTTCATCTACGTCAATATGCAAAGCAATGAGTAGCCACAAACATATTGATAAAGTCAAAAACATTGCATAGTAGGATGATATTGAGACAGAATCATAGGCTATAGACCGCCATTTTTAATCTGGATGCAACCATTATTTTATGGATAGACCACGTCATAATGTGAGGGAAGTTACACCCCTGATTTAAAAATGCGAGTCTTATTTTGATTTTTCCAAGAACCAATAGATGCATTCACCCAAAATAATTTAAAACTCTTCCGCAACAGCAATTAAAACAGCTTGCTACATTACACATAGCTTCCATGTCAAATGTATGTTTCATGCATATTTGAGTCTGATTCAATTTACTATCTCTTGAAATAAAAATGATTTCCAGCAAGATCAAAAGGAAGCTATAGCCAAATATTTGTCTTCGATTACAATATTGAAACTGATATATATTCATAAAAATAAAATGAACTCAAGTTTCGGAGAAAGAAGGCAATACCCACTCAATACCACTAGAATTAAACCTAAAATCCGCTACATATAAACCAAACCCCCTGTTATAAAAATATACATTGCATGTATTCTCCTTAATCGGCCTGAAAATTTTGATAGATTTCACCGAATTTCATGTTGAGGAAATCCATGCTGGTGATTGGAGGATACTTGTTGCTCCCATCCACACACTTGATGATACATGCTTTATCTGGGGCAACAAAACAAATAAGTGACTGACAAGCTTGTTTTTTTAAATCACTGGATTCTGGGTTTACAACTCTCTGCACCTGTAAAGATAGTATACGAACATCATTCAACGTATCGAGGCAAAGAAGGAATAAACATGTCTCTACAACTGTGCCCTATAGTTTAACCACATTATTACACAACTACACAACTAGCATCCACGTAAACAATACTACTCATTCATTTTGAATATTCAAGAGAACAAGTTATATGTATGTGATTATATATACTACTTTTTGCTTAATCTATATTTTTCTAACTGTTAATTTATGAGGAAAGTACTCTTTGTTCCAAACATTATCCATTCACTAGTTGTTTGTTGTCAACAATGTTTGTACACTCTGACGCTATTGGTAGTTAAAGGCCTACACGATCCGCAAAAATGGTCACTGGACAACGGTGAAACTATTTTAATATATGCGTCCGTGTCGTTTTATATTATTTGAAAACTTGGAGATACAAAACAAAGCAAGATAAGAAGATGTCACAAATGACATTATTGCTGATACTTACCCTTGCTTTCAATGTGTCAGATGTCCATCTCTCCATTAAGTATCCCAGATTCACAAAAACACCCCCTTTTTCTGGTTTGACGTCCATAAAGCTACCATCTTCACACGCCATCTAGAAAAATTACAAATAAGTACAATGCTTTTCTAGGACAAATGCTCAAAAGTTGTTCAAATGTCCTTGCATAACAATCCAAAACAATCATTTGACTATCTGTCTGATTGAAATGCACATTTGCAAACTCAAGGCACATTGAGAAAACTACCAAATTAAACGTTATAATATGTTGTTGAATATTATCGCAAACACGTGGCTGTTAAAAAATACTACATACAAATAGTTTGCGTTAGCATGTAAGATATTTCCATGCGTTCGTTTGCAATTCGCTCTAATTTGCGACAGTCTTGCACATGCACATATCGATTGCCTGTCATGATCACGAGACATAATATTTGTATATAATAACATGATATTGGATCCTAGCTTGATGTTAGCAAGAGGTTTGTATCAATCCGAGCCGTAGGCGATGCTTTGGTATATTTCTTCGGTGAAAATAAATCAAACAACACCGAATACGCGCATATGAGCAATGTCTTAGTTATCCGGTAGCTTAAAACATGGTTGCGGTAGTGTGACGTCATGCTATGTGCTATTTTTAATCTGTAATCTATTAAGTTTCTCCGTAGGTGCAAGGAAATATATATTTTTACTAAATAAAGAATCAGTTAGTGTTTATGTTTACCAAACTATGTTGTTTAATTATTGGTTGCTTTGGACGTAGGCTTGGTTTCTAGGGAACGCGCCCATTTCACTACTGTACTGTCAATCTGGCAGCATCCCCGTATCTATCTATCTATATCTAAATATAATTTACCCCTTCAAATTGGATCATTTCCGGCCATTATTTAAGAATTAATGATAATTTACAGTCTCTATATGATAGAAAGCTGACAGTAAATAAAATACATTACCAATGCTCCATGTACACAGACAAATACAAAAATATCATGTTTACCAAATGACAAAAACATTCATCAAAATAGTAAACTAATCATCACCATGAAATGAACACATCTAATATGCGTTAATGAAAGGAACCTAAATAATAAAATAGCACGACTATCTATGGTTATCTTATATGTTAGCCATATCTTGTTGTCAATGTCTTCTTTATAAGACTTGTTGCAAGAACTAATTCTTTACAGTGCTTGGTAGTTTTTACTGACGTGTAATGAAAAGAAAAGAAATCTGTTTTGTTATCCACATGTTAGACTTCAATAATGCACTTGTTACACTTGAAAATATGCTTAAGTGCTTGAGATAATGCAAATATGCATTATAATGAAGTTATCTTCTGTCTGTTGTTTTTAAATGACCTGCACACACGACAGTATATCACATCGACAAATAAATCATGAGTTATCGGTTAAGTCATGTTTATTACAAAATCCAAAAGTTGGCCGCCGAACCACGTGATCAATAAAAATATCTGAAAAATTCGGTTTGAAAAAATACCTTAAAATTGTTGTCTACCAAATATTGCGTGAAATTAAACATCGGTTGAAGTGAATGTCGGAAGTCCTTGACCTCCAGCAAATAGTGCAATAATAATCCTTGACTTCCAGAAAATTTTGCAATAATAATCCTTGACCTCCAGAAAATTGGGCAATAATAATCAGAACAAAAGAAACAGGCCCATGGGCAGCATTGTGATCACATAGTGCTCCATGCAAAACAATGAAGACAGACTCGAGGAAATGAATTATGCAATAGCAAATGAAGCTGATCACATCACAACAATGTTTTGGTGATAAACATGATTATTCATTGCACATTCAAATTACCTGTAACCCTCCTTTGTCATCTTGGAATACCAGAGTAATTGAACCATAGTCCGAATGTTCACCACATCGTATCTGATCGGTTTTGAGGTCATCGTCTTGGATTGGCGGATACCATACAGTTCTCAATGTTGACATATTGGCTTCACTGTTAAGCCCTTCATGAGCTTTTTCGAACAAAAGAGGATCCTACAAAATATAAGAGAATTGTTGAGAATGGTCTCTCTCAGATATAACATTTATTACTGACCACAGTCGATTAAAAGATTGGCAGATGAAGGTACTTTCGTTATCAACCAAACCTAAAGATGTTCACATGATTGAGTGTGCATTCGTCTAGTTGTCGATAAGACCACCAAATTGTGTAATTGTCTTTAGTCAAGAGTCCAATATTTGGTTACTCTTACCTCTATTGGCAGTCCCCGTCCAATGACTTCTAATATGCGGTTGATTAACTGTATGCATTTCTGGTACAGAGTAGTCAATGCTTGGGAGAACTTTGGTACCTCTTCATTCGGAAATATCTACAGTACCACACATAAACATGTTTAATAATTGTAACCGATTGAAAACTAGGATACTTGTGGATCTGGATCAATGGTGGCCAACTAAAGTTATCGTACATCAATCCGTTGCATTTACATTGATATTTAATGAAATCAATGGTATTCCTTTGAAAATTCAAAATTTTCAGAACTGAACACTTTTTAATAATAGTAGCAAATAATTTCCCCTCTGAAACCTGAGTCGGAATAAAAAGTATATCCTCTTACCCTTGTGTTTGCGTCTCCCTCCAAAGGTATATAATTGAATGATTCCTTATAATCTCCAGGTCTATCGGCGGAAAGACTGCAAATATAGCACAGGCCCTTATAATATCAAATATAACATTCATTTGCCGTGAGCTCCAATTGAATTTTCGGAAGTCTTCACGTGGATTTGCACATGTAATATTATTATAAACAAATATTATTATGGCTATTCCTAAAAATCTTTTCGTCAACATGATTTAATCATACAAGCATAACATAAAGTCATTGATAATAACACTATAGAATAATACATTTGAAGATACTTTGAAAAAATAAGGTCTTAGAATGCTTTGAATCCTTCATACAATATATAAAAACAAATAAACAAGTCCAAGAGTCGCAGAAAAATACTTATGTATTCAATGCAAATATTAATGTTTGGTGAAAGATTGCAAAGGCTACGGATTTTGTAATAGGCGACATAAGAAAGCGTTCTGTTTATTGTGATACGCTATTCATTGCTAATTCGAATCTATCCTATTTGAGTTTGTTTGTTTTGTAACGTGTGCTCCAATACGTCACATCACCTACAATATTAAAGTTACTTACGATTCACAGCCAATTGCAACATAACCATGGTTACTATTATCAGGTCTCGAATACTTCACCTTCGTCTCTGTTGGTAAAGTGAAGAATTTCACTGATTGCTGAAATGCGTTGTCAATCTAGAAGGATATATTTTTAAAATTTATATAAGTGAAAGTACACATTGATTTAGGGAATTATTTGACTATATGTTCAGAGAGTTTATGACATGACATTTACGACGATATACTTTTTATCTTCATCATATACAACACACCTGATAAGTAGGCTATGAAAACAATACACTCTGACGACATGGCGAGGTCAACATATATATATCATACAATGTATGTTTTGATTTTCTTTATACAAATAATCTGTCTATAACCTGAGTTCAACTGTAGTAGTTACACACCTAAACGCAGAGTAATATCCATGTCCGGGTCAACGTAACATTCATACATTAGAATCAATACCTCCAAAACACGAATACATACAATTTTACTAGGAAATAAAATGTAGCAATATATCTTAAAAATCGTCTCTCTTTCAGGAAGTATTCAATCAATCGATATATAAAACATTGCTCATTTTTCTTTTGATCTAAGAACTCTTAAAATATTGTTATTGAATCACCAATATCACACGGGCTACCATATTCAAAAAGATAACCTCAGCTCAGCTCATCGACTCTGTAGTCCGGCGTCTTCTCTACACCGATCTAACACATATCGCAAAATGAGTTCCGGGATTTTTTTAGAAATCAGTTGTCAATCGGCACGTATTTTGAGGATACAATATAACGTTTCAGTGATGTCTTTACTGAATAATTATGAATTGAACTGAGAAATATTATAGAAATACACTTGCCCCAAAATAGAGTAGTTCTGGTCCGTACTGGGACGATACAACGCCCTGTCGTATGACTTTTGGTGTTATATTACTGAAAACAGTAACACACACTTACAACATATGTTGATACAACATTTCTATTGTTGCATTTTTGTACCAAGTTCATTACAAATGCATTATCGTTTGCCCCATTGGAAATAATATAAAACAATAATGAATTGAGCGCAAACAAAGGACTAAAATCGTCATGTTTTAACTGTGGCAAGGCTTGTACAATTCCCAGCAACCATGAGCATACCCCTTTGAGCCAATTTAATGCTATAGCACGAGCTTTACGACACTTGATTTTATTGCTTTGATGCCGTTTGACACCTCTGACATAGCTCATTTCACTCAGCTTGAATACACTGGAAATCACTGCACAGACGCAGACAACAAAGCGATTATAAGGGCAATCCAAGCTAAACGGATCGCCAATATGATTGTAAGGGCAATTCTAGCGAAGCATATTATAACATAATGTATACTTAACCTTATGTACCTTTGTTTAACCTTGTTTGATAATTTGTAGAATCTTTTTTAACGCACCTTTCACATTTTTAGAGCGTTTATTATTTAGAATCAACAACTTTCAGTAGATAATTTAACCATGTGTCACAGGAATTTCATAAATACTTTATCTATTATCTGTGTATTTTAGAAATGCCTTAAAGTATAGATGCAGGTTCGTGGGCACTCGGAATTATTTTTTTTAGCTTGGCTAGATAGTGTTGAAATTTCGGAGCATTGTCAATGCTGGTACATGCCGAAAATGGATTTTAAAATATAGGGAATCGAGGCACGCGATTAAGAGTTCCGAAAGTGTGTTTACGTTGCTCTTTGATTGACAAGTTACTTTTGATGTTATATGCAAAGGAGTTGCTGGCCTCAGTTACGGTGCGGCGATGTGTAACTTCCTGTCCGCCACCCTGTTTAACTTACCTCAAGCGCTACCAACTAGTCTTGTAAACTACAAAAAAGACAAGACGTAGACGCTTCCAGCATGCAAGCGGAATACAAAAAAACATACAGTTGTAAATGATAAGTAAACTTCTTCACTTCACGCTTATCTCGCAACATGTCGACAATTTCTAACTTGGCAGCTTCCAGTGGAGTACTGTTAAATATTTTTTTTCACTCATTTTTTTCTCCGATGGCATTATAAAACTGACTAATTATACATCTATCATTTCGCTGTAACGATCACCGTGCTGATAGCATTGCGATGTAGTGGATAAACACCATTCAGACCATTGCTGTGCTGTCATCGATAACTAACTTTTCAGTGGCAAAATACACAAACGTGAAATGCTTGGTTAATTAAAAATAAAAAATACCCCGAAGATTACAGAAACATCGGCAACGAGATGCTGTTTTTAAACACCGCGGAAAAATCACGCACTCTGCGACTCCATCTTGGTTACCTTAATCGGTAACCCCCTTGTCAGCTAGCATGCATTTGTAGCGATGACGAAAAGTACGTTGTTCGGCCGTGCTCGGCGACCTCTGGTACTATGGTACTCTATGAATGAGGTATTTCCAGAGGTCAGGGTTCGTTTAAATTTGTATTGACCCGTCTCGTCTGCTCGTAGTTAAATGAAACCTGTTTCGATTTACAATGGTTGTCTCCATTTCGACTTTTTCTCACCGGCGTTTGAGAGATTGAGTACAAAAACTGCGAATAGCCGTTGTATAGCAAAATATTACGGCCCATTTCAACCTGGCCGTCTAACTTCGCACGATCCATTTCACCTGAGATCATGAAAAACTGCGTCATACCACGGTTATACATACCACGAGTATTTTTTTAAAGGTTTGAGGAAAGGTAAATTTAGACTCAACCACGGTTACTGAAAAACCGTGATTCATTCCACCCAATCGGGTCGCTATGTTTATATAACTGTATGAATATCTCATCGGTTTTACGTAATCCTGTCCGAGCTATTTAGATTTGAACGCCATGGTAAACTGAAAAACACAAGTGGAGATAATTGCTAATTTGCATAATCATTCACTCAGTAAGAAGTTTGCTAATGCTCATAATTAAAATGGCTGTAACAGTTCCAACTTTAAACATATTATCGTTTTGTAAAAAGTTAAATATAGTGCATAATATGGAGATCCCGTCATTACTTTTTTTCTCCATGTTTCTTTTTGATTGTTTATGTACAGCCTTGCTAAATCTTGCTAAGCATTCAAAAGAGAGAATGTTTGTACCAGTTTTCTATATTTTAAAATCGTGTTTTGAGTATGTCCCACTATTCATAATGCTGCGAAATTTTAACAGTCTATAGCAAGCCTGTTTGAATAATAAAAAACAAACAAAAAATTCACTTCGAGTGCCCACGAATCTGCTTCTATACCTTAACTAACAGCCACTGGCTGATCGCATGTTTACTCTGTCACGCCTTAGATTATGTAAAATTTGCCATGAAAGTGAGCAGCGAGGCGTTACTTCAGCTGGCCGTTTTGAAAAATAAAGCCAGGCTATCTGTATTGTGGCAATTCGTGACTAACAAGCTACACTACTGGAATCAGCACCATAGACAGACCAATTATGGATGAATCATTCTGTACCATCTGTAATGAACTTGCGTTTATTCCTTTTGGAACGAAATTGGTATTTCTCAGTGTAAGCGTCGTCGGGTAAGTAGGTCGATGTTAGAGCTTTACACCCCTAATGTAAAGACATGTGAGAGAGGTCATGTACTAGAAACCTCTGATCCCACATGTGGCCCCAAGCACACCGACATTAGGCGAAATTGTGCTTAGTAAATTACACGTTTATTATACCCTATTTTCATGTTATCACAATTTATATTATAACAACTTGTAAGGTAATTATAAACATATACTACATACAGGCATTATAAACATTTACTACAAACATGAATTTTATAAATACTTTATTTACAAGTTGTTTTCAACAGTGACAGTGCTTTAACATTTGATACACATCCCCGGTAATTATGTGATCATGACGACGGCTGCAGCAGTTTGTTTGTAAGATTTGGCAGGGAAGGGTACACCGAGGTATTACCTCAGCTGATCATTTGGGTGAATAAAGCTGGACTAATCTGCAATGATCTACTGCGTATATAATGTGTTTCCACTCACCGCAAGTTCCGGAATGCCATGATTTATAAAATAAACACATCCAGCGGTAGTGAAACCATGATGAACATCATCTATGAGCTTTTGGTAAGTCTCGGCATCAGGCGTATTTCTATTTAGATTATATGCCGAGAAGTCAATAATGGGAACTGTCGATGCTGCCATACTGCTACCATTCAATGAGTGCAGAAGTCACGTAAGACAGTTTATGTATTCATGAACCTTTGTAATGATTTACGTTCTATGTTCACATGTCAGGAATAAAGCCAGACTATCTGTATTGTGACAATTCGTGACAAACAAGCTAAACTACTGGAATCAGTTAGCACCATATTCTATTCAAAGACAAACCAATTATGAAAGAATAAAGCTGTACTATCTACAATGAACTAACGTTTATTCCTGGGACGAACCTGGTATTTTTCAGTGTAAGCGTCGTTGGCTAAGTAGGTCGATGTTTGAGCTATACACCCATAACGTAAAGACATGTGAGAGAGGTCATGTACTAGAAACCTCTGTTCCCACATGTGGCCCCAAGCACACCGACATTAGGCGAAGTTGTACTCAGTAAATTGCACGTTTATTATACCCTATTTTAATGTTATTACAATACTACATCCAGGACTTTTATAAATACTTTATTTACAAGTTGTTTTCAACAGTGGCAGTGCTTTAACATTTGAGACACATCCCCGGTAATTATGTGATCATGGCAGCGGTTGCATGAGTTGAAGTTTGTAAGATTTGGCAAGAAAGGGAACACCGAGGCATTACCTCAGCTGGACTAATCTGCAATGAACTACTGTGTATACATTGGGGTCGAACTGCAATTGCAGTAGCCAAAACAAAGTCTAACACTACCAAAATGTACATTCTTATTACAATGTGTTTCCACTCACAGCAAGTTCCGGAATGCCATGATTTATAAAATAAACACATCCACTGGTAGTGAAACCATGATGTACGTCATCGATGAGCTTCTGGTAAGTCTCGGCATCAGGTGTTCTTGTATTTCGATTATATGCCGTGAAGTCAATGTTGGGAACAGTCGATGCTGCCATATTGCTACCCTTTAATGAGTACAGAAATCATGTTAGCCAGTTAATGTTTCACGTACCTTTATAATGATTTACGTTCTATGTTCACATGTCGAGCTTGCCCTGTAGACAACAAGTCGAAAAATACGAGCGAACAACTACTTTTGATGTTTCATTCCCAGGAAGTGCAGATGAACGTGTATATTAAGCGTGAATGTGTCGTGGACGGACGGGAGTTATATCAAAATAGTTGTATAAATACACTGCAACTGCACTGCACTGTTGAACAACTTATCCACAACGTGATTAGTCACCTGGCAACATTTTATTGTTTGACATCTGTGTATATTGTTTATTATATTGATTATTAATTTATGTACATAGGTTATAGTACGGTAAAAGTAATTTAATTGCATACACGCTTGTCACATTATCCCAGTGGTGGGACGATTGAATGATACTAATTACAAGATTAATATTTCAGGCAAAAAGAAGACATTTCCTGCTAACGTGCTAAAGCTCTATGTTAAACCGAAAGATGAATCCAGTCATGGTAATCAAAATAATGATTCCTTTGAGGAGTTGTTGAACTCTTCCACCATACAGCCAACTCATTCTATACAGGATGTAGCAGTAAGCTCCAGTTTGAAAGAGGAACAGAAGGTTGAGGTGAAGGAAATATTGGGGAAATACTCTGGTGTTCTGACCGATGTTCCAGGAAGGACCAATCTTGGAGAGCACGAGATTAGCCTCACATTGGATGAGCCAGTGAGACAGAAACCTCGTCATGTAATCGTCATCGTCATATGTAATTGGATTTTCATCCCTAGATTTCTTGGGACATGTAGCTGGTTGGTAACACCAACCAAACAAACTGCATCACCTCAACGAGGCTAAATAACCCTTCGACAAAACAATTCTATCACCTCTGAATGACTTGACTAGAAAGAATGAGCATAATCATCCTAAATGGGATTTTATAACCCTAAAAACAACTTAATTTTGTTCCCCATTATATGGCTACTCAATTGTTCAAAGCAGTTTATGTTGTGTACAGTTGCATGTAATACTGGATTGGGTGCAGTACTGCTCGAAGGGTACCATGTTGAAGAGGAGGTATTTCCAGTTGCATATGCAAGTCGTAAGTTGCAACACAGAGAAAAAGCATATGCAACCGCGGAAATGAATGCTTATCCATAGTCTGTAGTGTGCAGAATTTTGATTTTGATGTATACTAGTATGGGCATGATTTTGTTTTACAAACAAATCACTTGTATATATACAGCTTACTAAGATGTCTGTCAGCATCCTTCATTTTATGTTTCTGTCATATAACCTCAAACCCTGCAAATGGAAGTGTGCATGGAATCATGGGAAGAAACGGTGTGCATTGTGATAAATGTCATAAAGGTGAGTGACAGGTCATACTTGTTTTCAACTCTGGAAGGACAGTTGGAATTTACTAGGTGTGCTGTTATTTGAATAACAAAGGGTGTTTACAACTTTGGAAGGAAAATAGGAATCCACCAGGTGTGCTGTTATTTGAATAACAAAGAATGTTTATGATCTACTAAGTTGCCTACGTAACACGGCTGCTAGCAAGATCACATTCTGATTGGCTCATGTGGAAACCCAGCTAGTGACACTGAATCATGCCTATAAATTGGACAGATTCAGGACAGTTGGGAGTTCATCATTTCAACTTGCTTCTTGTGTGTTCTGCTACAATATTGTGTGACAAAAGATACAGGCTAAAACCATCATTCTGTGAGACTTGTATGAACTGCTCTGCGATCTCCTGCTTCCAGCGGTGCCCTCTAGATTACCAGCGTTCCTCTGCAAGCAAGACTCCTGTATTTCTTCGTTGTTGTGTTGCAGAAACCATTGACTGTCGTCCGTTATTACATCCTGAAACTGTGAGTTATCACCAATGCACACTTCCCTAAACAATCCCCTATTTTAGTGACTTTATTCATTGTATTTTTTGTTCTATATTTCTCTTAATTATTTTGAGCGGTATTAAAGCCAGGAGCTTTAACTCGATATGTTGGTGTATGTGTATTTCATTTCTGTAAAAGTAATTTATTTGCATAATAAATAAACAGCAGTGTGCTGGTATGCGAGTGCGAATTGGAATTAGTTGTATGCACAGGTGGGTGTATTGAATTTAACTAATGTAGGCCGGAGTGATGAATAGGATTGATTTTGTGATGCAGAGTAGGTCAGTGTGCTGGGTAATTCTACAGTGTGATGTGGGCAGTTGTCCAGGAGTGAGCATCTCCTGCAATTTTACTCGTAATGACTTGTAATGTTAATATCATCTGTTAAGCGGTCCATGCAAGGAGTCCGTGGTAACTTCGCTGTAATTAGGTCAGCCAAGTATATAGAGCAGACTATATACAGTATATAGTTGCCAAATTAGTCTTGTGACCAACTACTTTTGAGGTTTAATTCCTAGGAGGTATAGATGAATGTGTATATAAAGCGTGAATGTATATCTCATAAAAATAGTTGTGAACTATGGCATAAATACACTGAAACTGCCCTGCACAACTTTTTCCACAACGTAATTAATCACCTGGCAACATTAATTGTTTAACATGTATAATTAATAATTCATAACTTGTGAACTTGAAGCCAATCTCGGTGACATTTTTTACATTTGATTTCCAATTAACCATGCAATGTCCTCGTTTGAATATCAGTCACCTTTGTGTTTTGTGAATTTCTTGTTGACTATGGATTTTATATCATTATAGTACTTTGTTATTCTACTTTTTCATGTTGCGTGTTGTTACGTTTATGGTGTGATAATCATGCTACATTATATGTTTAATAACCATTTCCATTAATAGTTATACTGCAGTGGTGGTGTTTTCAGCATTTGTTCCCATAATACAACACTTGGGATTTCCTAGATTATGTATAATTCTACATTATGGAAGGGTGAATGGCTATTTAGGCGTTCTTTGGTTACTTGGTGCACTAAAGAGCCAATGTATTTCTGACAGAGGGTTAATTAGAATGACTAATGAAATCTGAAATTTTTGAAAGGCCTTTTGTAATATACAGTATGCTCTACATTGAACAGCATTTGTCATGTCAGCCAATAGTGATATATATAAATTTGACCACCCAGTTTGCGTTTCAAACTGATTATTTATATATATATATATACAAATGCTTCAGCCAATGTAAAGTGTGGCACTTGGATTAAGAGTTGTGGCATTTGGTAAATGTTCAAATCTCTTAGGCATTAAGATCGGCTACATTTCCAGCCAAACTTGATACCTGTATGCATGAGGCCAGTGAATTTGATTTTAGCAACGTAAGCAAAAGCAGAAACATGTTTTTGGAGCACTAAATGTTACATTTGCTTTAATCCGTGGATGGTAAAGCTGTACTTAAATGTTCTACACCTGTCACATATCGGGGGAGGAGATTGCTAGTCAAGAAAGAGATTGACAGAAGCATAGCCTGGAACTGAATTGTGCCGTAAAAAGGCTCACTAAAAACATAAAAACACACTTCTACCGTCAATATGCAAAGCAAGCCACAAACATATTGATAAAGTCAAAAACATTGCATAGTAGAATGATATTCAATCAGTATCATTTTTAATTTTTAATTTGGATGCAATCATTATCTTATGGATGGACCACATGTCATAATTTGAGGGAAGTTACTCCCCTGATTCAATAATGCGAGTCTCAATTAGAGGGTGTTATTATGTTGATTTTTCCAAGAACCAATATATGCCTTTAACAAAAATAATTTAAAACTCTTCCGCAACAGCAATTAAAACAGCTTGCTACATTACACATAGCTTCCATGTCAAATGTGTGTTTTATGCTTTATACGAAGTCTGCCGAAGGCATATAGATTGGGTTCTGTCCGTCCGTCTGTTTTTTACTTCTTATAACTTTGATATGCTCTGTCCAATTTGTTTCCAAGTTGGTGCAAATGTAATTCTCAATGTCATACATATGCCCGCCAAGTATTTTTTTGATTCGCCAAAGTTTCATTGTGTTTTTCTGTGATTTTCAACATTTTACTAGTACAAATGCCGAAATTTGCCGGAAAAATCCGAGTTTTAACGCCATCTCGCAAGAGAACCCGCATACTGTATTGCGCATGCGCCAGTCTAACCGCTGAGGAAATCGGCGTCCATTTCGTCTGAGGATATTTTATTCCGGACTGTATCTTTCTTTGAACAAAGCTTGTATAGATTAAATTCTATCTCAAAGGTAAGAAACTGTGCTTATGGTATTTATTATGAACTTTGATTTATCCTTTTTTTGTCCTGACTTTAGTAAGAAACTAGCGATCGCACAGTGTCACTTTGCCAGAAAAACAGTCCTGCTATTAGTTCAAGAACTGGTTATGAAACGTGTAAATCGAAAGTTTATCTCGTCATTTAGGAGGCCTGGGAATAACATTTGGCATATGAAATATTTGAATAATAAAACGTAAAAGTTTAGAACACGCTGATCGTGATTCTGTTATGTACGATTGCTATTTCCGGTGTTCATTGGCAACTGCTAGCAGATTGAAACTTGGTTTCGTGACGACATATTAGACTAGAATTATCGAGAAAACACAAGTCAAGTTTGGCCAACCGTGACTGCTTGAAAGCAATGATGAAATTGAAAAGTACTGTGATTCAATATCAATGAATATATCATCGCTTTTAAATTGCCTTTGAAGTAAATATAATACCCGAGTGCGTTACTACACTCGGTCATGACCGGGACCTCCATGCTCAATGCGGTGTTGAAGTTTATCGGTAAATCGAACCTCTGTCAACAGAGACACATTTTTTCAATCAGCTATGTATTTCGGTACTGAAGTCAGGGTGGCAATTTCAATGTTTAGCTACCATAATTTATCTCCATTATGAGCAGGAAAATAAATTACGGACCTCGATTGAGATGGATTTAACGGCGGCCATGTTTTTTAAGACATATGTGAAATAATATTAGGGAGGGGTCAAATTCATGTAATCCTCAATTTTAATGATATTGACTTAATAGTCATATTTTTTTTTTCAAAACTACGGATATTATTTTATATATTATTTTAATACAACTACAATATGTTAATTAGTATGCAAATTGATATGCAAATTAGCAGCCAATCTGAGACAATGCAATGCACTTCAACGGAAATTTGACATACACTTAGGTTACATGATCACTACTTCTGCTGATTAGTTTTTTATGCACTTCTATCTGCTTTTATATTAAATGTATTTTTTTGTATTTTTTTCAATAGTTTTTTTTTATTTCATTTGATAGCTTGGCATCCATTTGGTTCAGCTCAAGTGAAATTGTCGGCACAAGTACTCCGGCTTTTTGCACATTCTTAATATTTTATTTTTGGAGAATCCCGTGAATATTAATTTGACAACTTTGTAGAGTGGAAACAGACTGTTGAATTAGTTCATTCTAGACTTTGGTAGAACATGTTTAAAATAGTACAGTGTGAACTACAATTTCTTTCTGGCTGGTATAAATTTATTAAGTAATATTTTTTCGTACTAAAAAGACTCAAATATCTTTTTTAATTAAATCTAACAGCCAATGGGAGCACATATGCTACAACCTCTGCTTACTTTGGACTAAATGTTCCTTTTTTCAGGTACAGAGCCAGATTTTTTTCTCAGAAAGCAAAGACACTGGAACTACATGTATTACAAAAACATACCGGTACTATTCACTGCGTGTCTGACAATTGTATAAAGTTTCGCAGGTCCTCTTTTTTTTACTTTTTTGAGAAGTTCTGTCAACCAAAGCATAAATATGCGTTTCTCTGTACATACAATTTTACACGATTTGTTAATATTATGATAATAATATGATAATGTATGATATTAAAACCTTGATAATATTTTTCTGTATTTTTGCACTTTATTTGTATCATTGTCGTATGAGAAGTAATCTTGTCCTTATTAGAGATATTGAAATTAATCCAAGGCAACAAACTAGTTTATCCAAACAGACACAACACGGACTCTACATATTTGCAGATCTGATTTGTATACTTCCTTGTCATTTTACCTGTTGTACTGGTTTGGTGCTGTCTGGTTTCCTTGCTGAGAATAATGCTGACCCGGATGGAGAGTGCTATAAACTTGAAAAAGCCATAGAAATCACGATTGCCAATTTATGTCCATGTAACTTTAGAATGACAACTAGCAAAGGCAGTGTCATTCATGACTTGTTTGAATTCGATTCAATTTACTATCTCTTGATATAAAGATGATTCCCAACAAGAGCAAAAGGACGCTATAGACAAATATTTGTCTTCCATTACAATATTGAAACTGATATATATATTCATAAAATAAAACGAACTCAAGTTTCGGAGAAAGAAGGCAATACCCACTCAATACCACTAGAATTAAACCTAAAATCCGCTCCATATAAACCAAACCCCCTGTTATAAAAATACACATTGCATGGATTCTCCTTAATCGGTCTGAAAATTTTGATAGATTTCACCAAATTTCATGTTGAGAAAATCCATGCTGGTGATTGGAGGATACTTGTTGCTCCCATCCAAACACTTGATGATACATGCCTTGTCTGGGTTAACAAAACAGATAAGTGATTGACAAGCTTGTTTTTTTAATTCACTGGATTCTGGGTTTACAACTCTCTGCACCTGTAAAGATAGTATACGAACATCAATCAATATATCAGGGCAAAGAAGGAATAAATATGTCACTACAACTGTGCCCTATGGTGTGCCACATTATTACACAACTGGCGTCTACGTAAATATTACTCACTAGTTATTTTGAATAATCAAGAGAACATGTTTTATGTTTTATGTATGGGCTTATATATGTAATACTAATTTTTGGTTCATCTATATTTTTCTAACTGTTTATGAGGAAACTACTCTTTGTTCCAAACATTATCCATTCACTAGTTGTTTGTTGTCAACAATGTTTGTACATTCGGAAGCTATTGGTAGTTAAAGGCCTACACAATCCGCAAAAATGGTCACTGGGCAATGGGGAAACTATCTTAATATATGCGTCCGTGTCCCTTATGTCATTTAAAAACTTGGAGATACAAAACAAATCACGAATGGCATTAATGTTGTTAATTACCCTTGCTTTCAGTGTGTCAGATGTCCATCTTTCCATTAAATATCCCAGATTCACAAAAACACCCCCTTTTTCTGGTTTGACGTCAATAAAGCTACCATCTTCACACGCCATCTAGAAAAAAATGGTATATTTCCTAAGTGAAAATAAATCAAACAACACCGAATACGCGCCTAGTATAATTATTCTGGAAATAAAAGTACGAGCTTGCCGATATGAGCATAGTCTTAGTTATCGGTTAGTTTCAAACACGGTAGAGGGTACAATGTGGTACAGATCGATAGTGCGGCGTCATTCTATGTGCTATTTTCAACCTGTAATCTATTAAGTCTCTTCGTAATGCAGGGAAATATATATTCTTACTCGATAAAGAAGCAATTAATGTTTATGTTTACCAAAATATGCTGTTTAATTATTGGTTGCTTTTGACGTAGGCTTGTTTTCTAGGGGACACTCCAACTTCTCTACTGTACAATCAATCTGGCAGCATACATGTACCTGTATCTATATCTAAATGTGGGGATCTTTTTCATAATTTACCCCTCCAAATTGAAGCAATTTTGGCCATTATTTAAGACTTTATGATAATTTACAGTCTCTATATGATACAAAACTGACAGTACATTAACATACAATACTAATGCTCCATATACACAAAAAATATAAAAATATCATTGTTTGGTAGTTTTCACTTACGTGTAATGAAAAGAAAAAGAAAAGAAATCTGTTTTGTTATCCACATGTTAGACTTCAATAATGCACTTGTTGCACTTGGAAATATGCTACTGTACCAGTGCTTGAGATATTGCAATTATGGGATTTAATTAGGTCACATGACCATATATTGTAATCTGATAATATATAAGTCATCAGTAGATACCAGTCATATCCTGACTGATTTGAAATTGTTCTTAAATACCGATTATGCAAATGACCTGCCGCATAAAATAGATATAGCCTAGGTAGACTATGTTAGTGAAGTACACGATACACGCCAGTATATCACATGGACAAATAAATCATTGTTTAATTCATGTTAATTACAAAATCAAAAAGGTGGCCGTCGAACCACGTGATCAAATAAAAGTATATACAAAACGTTGTGTTGAATGAAACAGTGGTTGAAGTGAATGTCGGAAGTCCTTGATCTCCAAAAAATTGTGCAAAAGGCCTTTAATGTATAATAATTAGAACAAAAGTAACAGGCTTGCTGGCAGCATTGTGATCACATAGTCATCCATTCATACCAACGAAGGTTGACTCGAGGTAATGAATTATGCAGTAGCAATAGAAGCTGATCACATCACAACAATATTGTGGTGATAAACATGATTATTTATTGCAGATTTCGATTACCTGTAACCCTCTTTTGTCATCTTGGAATAACAGAGTAATTGAACCATAGTCAGCATGTTCGCCACATCGTATCTGATCGGCCTTGAGATCATCGTTTTGGATTGGCGGATACCATACAGTTCGCATCGTTGATATATTGGCTTCGCTGTTAAGCCCTTCATGAGCCTTTACGAATAAAAGAGGATCCTACAAAATATAAGAGAATTGTTGAGAATGGTCTCTTTAAGATATAACATTTATTCCTGACCACAGTCGATTAAAAGATTGGCAGATGAAGGTACTTTCGTTATCAAGCAAACCTATAGGTGTTCACATACTTGAGTGTGCATTCGTTTAGTTGTCGATAAGACCACCAAATTGTGTAATTGTCTTTAGTCAAGAGTCCAATATTTGGTTACACTTACCTCTATTGGCAGTCCCCGTCCAATGACTTCCAATATGCGGATAATTAACTGTATGCATTTCTGGTACAGAGTAGTCAATGCTTGGGAGAACTTTGGTACCTCTTCATTCGGAAAAATCTACAGTACCACACATAAAAATGTTGCTCAAATTATTGTAATGTATTGAAAACTAGGTAATGTTGATCAGTTGTGGCTAACTAAAGTTTTTGAACATAAACCCACTGCATTAACATTGATATTTAATGAAATCGATGGTATTTATTTCAAAATTCAAAAGTATAATGTCTTACCTTTGTATTTGCGTCTCCCTTCAAAGGTATATAATTGAATGATTCCTTATAATCTCCAGGTCTATCGGCGGAAAGACTGCAAATATATCATAGACGCTTATAATATCAACTAGAACATTCATTTGACGTGAGCTCCAATTGAATTTGGAAAGTATTCACGGGGGTTTGCACATGTAATATTATTATTAACAGATATTAGTATGGCTAAAATTGTTTTCGTCAACATAATTTAATCATATAAGGTCATTGACAATAACACTATAGAATAATACATTGGACGATACTTTGAAAAATAAGGTTATACAATTCTTCGTACAATCTTTAAACAAATTTAACAACTCCAAGAGTTGCAGAAATGGCTTATGTCTTCACTAAATATCTGTTTATGGGAAACGATTGCAGGGGTTTTGTAATAGGCAGTACAGGGAAGCGTCATGTTTCTCGTGACACAGTACTTCACTGCGAACTCGAATACTGCATATGTGTTGGTTTGTTTTGTAATGTGTGCACTAATACGTCACATCACCGACAATGATAACGGTACTTACAATTCACTGCCAATTGCAACATAACCATAGTGACTACTATCAGGTCTCGAGTATTTCACCTTCGTCTCAGTTGGTAAAGTGAAGAAATTCGCTGACTGCTGAAATGCGTTGTCAATCTAGAATGATATGACATGACAGTTATGGCGATATACTTTTTATCTGCATAATATACAACAAATCTGATCACTCGACTATATGAAAACAATATAGTGTGACGACATAAATAACATACAATCTATGTTTTCATTTGCCTTTATACAAATAATCTGCCTGTAACCCGAATTCAACTGCAGTAGTCACGCACTTAAACGCAGAGTAATATTCAAGTTCAGGGGAACGCAACATTCAGACAAATATTAGAATCGATAACTTCAAAACACAAATACATTTACTAGGAAATATAATGTATCAATATATCTCATGAATTATTCAATCAATCAATATAAAATTTTGATCATTTTTTTTATCTAGGAAATCTGAAAATCTCGTTACTGCATCACCAATATCACATAGACTACTACATTCACAAAAGAAACATCCAGCTCATCGACTCTGCAGTTCTATCTGACGCATGTCTCGCAAGGAGTGCTTGGGTTTGTTCGAAGTCAATCGTCGATCAACATATATTTCACGGATATAATAGATCGTTTCACTGATTTCTCACTAAATAATGATATTTTAACGTAGAAATATTATAGAAATAAACTTGCCCCAAAGTAGTGTTTTTCTGGTCTGTTCTTGGAAACGTTTATAATAATAATTTTAGCTCAATAATGATTTTGTGCACTTGTGCACTGTCTACTGGTAAGTTGGAATGAAGTCAAATGATTAAACAAGTCGCGTTTAATTAATTTCCGCCATTACAAGTTGTTAAACTGTAAGAAAAAACATTGTCCATGTATTTGTCAGTAAATACCTGTTGTTTAATTAATTTCCACTTTTAAAAGTTGTTAAATTGAGAGAACAAATGTGTCGACAAATATTTGAGATTTATTTTGGTGTACACAACTCTCGTTTAACTAATTTCCACCATTACAAGCTGTTAAATCAGAGAACAAATGTGTGGACAAATATTTAAGACTTATTAACTTATTTACTTAATAACTCTCATTTAATTCTTTTATTTGCTAGTATACAAGTTGTTAAATTGAGAGAATAATTTGAGAGATTAAATTCCATCATTGCGATTTGTTAAATCGAGAGAATAAATGTCTCGACAAATATTTGAGGCTTGTTTTCGTTTAAACAACTCTCGTCTAATTAATTCCCACCATTACAAGTTGTTAATAATATAAGCGCCTCACGTCATTGAACTTTGGGGGGGGGGGCGATGCAAAAACGAACTGTGCACAATTTTTGTGTTTTCGTGATTAATTTCTTGTATGAACTTGCTGTAACTGTTTTTTGCATGGTGTGAACATTTTTTTTCTAAGATCGTGCAGATTTTTTACTTGGTTGTTATGAGTGTCCAAATTCGAGAAATCTTAAATTTTGAAATAAATCTCTAGTTTTCATAAACATTTTCGTCCTTCATCCTTCATCGTCTGTGACATGACCCTCACAATATTTGTGATGCTCTGATATGGCATAATGACTGTCACGACATTTCAAATACAGAACAGACACTTGTTTTTTGCAGTAATGTCTGGTTAGAATAGGAGTGCTTAGTTTTATATGCAATGCAAATTCAACCGAATGTAATACATTTCATCTTTCCAAGTCTGACTGTGTAACATTATTAAGTTCTGCGTTATATCAGCAAATAATGCTGCATTGAGCAAACCATGTTGTTGAAGCTTGTGCTCCATATCAAGACTTACTTGACCATTACCAGCTCACATGTAATTTTCAGGAGGGGTTAATGTCAAGCCTTTATTTACAGAACATGACTGAGAGTATTCTGCATACTATTGCAGCTTTAGATATTCAAGACAATTGTGTGATGTTGCACTCACAACAATTACAACTCAATAGTTATGTGAATATATTGATTTTGCAGATGGAAAACACTCACTCCACGATGTAACAAGGGTTATGATTGGCAGAATGATCCTGACATGATAGAAGAATTTCCAAAGCCTAGAACCCAAACAACTTAAATTGGATATTATGATGTACTAATGCTTTAAAAATAAAAAGCTAAAATCAAATCATGTGGAACTGAATACAATGATCAATCTTAACCAGCACTGTGAATGAGATGGCTAATTTATTAGCAGGACAATTTTCTATGTGTGCCATAAAACATGATGTTCAATGAAATACTCGTACGGCATCTTCACTTCTTTAGCAGTACATATAATAAAACGATCCTCAATAAGGTGATTTTAAACATATATTAGAATACTGATGACTATTTCACAGTAAGTACGAAGGGACAGCAAAATACTGTACATTTCACTGGAGATGTAGAGTACCACCAGGGTACAGTTCATGTTACTGGAGGTAGTGAGTGCCAGCAAGATCCCTTGAATGTCATGGAAAGTGGTCAGTGCCAGCAAGATATGTAAATGTCAGTGGAGGTGGCGAGTGCCGGCAAGGTACCATAAATTTTGCTGGAGGTCGCGAATGCCAGAAAGATCCCTTAAATGACACGGGAGACGGCGAGTGCCAGCAAGGTACCATAAATGTTGGTGGAGATGGCGTGTGCCAGCAATATACCATAAATGTCGGTCGAAGTGGCGAGAACCAGCAAGGTACTGTAAATTTTGCTGGAGGTAACAAGAGCCAGCAATATCCTTCACATGACATGGGAGGTGGCGAGTGCCAGCTAGGTGCTATAAATTTTGCTGGGGGTGGCGATTGCCAGTAAGGTACTATAAATGTTGCTGGAGGTCGAGAGCGCCAGCAAGATCCATTAAATGTCATGTGAGGTGGAGAGTCCAGCAAGGTACCGTACATGTCGGTGGAAGTGGCGATTACTAGCAATATACTGTAAATGTAAAAATGATTTCGAGATTGTAAGATTTGTGTCAGGGCAAGAAACACTGAGGCATAACCTCAGCTGATCGTTTGAATAAATAAAGACTAATCTCTATTGAAATGTTTATACATTTGGGTCAAACTGCAATTCCAGTAGGCAATAAAGAGAATAATACTGCCAAAAACTACCACCTTCTTATTACAATGTATTTGCACTCACCACAAGTTCCGGAATGCCATGATTTATAAAATAAACACACCCAGCGGTAGTGAAACCATGATGTACGTCATCGATAAGCTTCTGGTAAGTCTCGGCATCAGGTGTATTTCTATTTAGATTATATGCCGAGAAGTCAATGACGGGGATTGTCGATGCTGCATATTGCTACCATTTGATGATTACAGAAGTCACGTAGGCCAGTTTATGTATTCACGAACCTTTATAATGATTTACGTTCTATCTTCACAGGTCGCACTTGCCTTGTTGACGAGTCAAACAATACGGGCGACCAACTACTCAGGTCATGGTCTAATTAGCAGTGTGCTGGTATGCAAGTGTGAACTGGAGTGATGACTGCTTTTGTGATGCAAAGCAGATCAGTAGGTTTAGGTGATGCAAAGTAGGTCAGTGAGTCTGTAGTATATAAAGGAGATGTCTGCCCAATTTGTCTTGCAGCTTGGAGATATATTGACCGAGGGTTAATTAGAATAACTAATGCTTTGAAATCTGACATTTTTGAAATACCTTTTGTAATATACAGTGTGCTCTTAATTGGTCAGAATGTTTCTTGTCTACCAGAAGTATAATAACACTCTGTAAAATACCATTTTTTTTTAACAAATAAAAAAAAATTAAAAAAAAAGAACTGCAGACCTCACTTCTTTATATTTTTGAGTGGGCCAGCCAAGTTTCCACATACAAAAATACACATTATATTTCTATTTATTTTTTTATATTTTTATAATATAATATTGACACTGAATTCTTTAAAATAAATTTACCATTTACAAATTATTGTGTTGAACACTGTATAATCTTAATATTTTACAATTCATATCCTTATTTTTGAATCTGTTTCAAGACATTTGAAAAAAAAAATTTTAGAAGCATAACAATACAACGACTAGATTTGGTGTTACAGTTTGCTCCGATTTCATACTGGAATATTGCCAGCAATAATTACTAAAGCTTGATCAGAAAACCATTTATTCGCGTCATCATATTCAATGGCTAGTTCTCAGGATCTACAATAGTAAATAAATAAACAGAAATCATTTTGATGCCATGTTTTAGACGACACCGCCATATCGCACAGATATTCAACACCGCCATATCGATTTGGACCATACCATTTCAAGCGGCAGGGTGTCTAAACAATGACTCAACAAACAATAAACACATCTTACACCCACAACACAAATTTTAGCCATAATTGAACAACCAAGAAAGCAACAAATATCAGGCTGCATCCTGAAAACAACGAGATAGCGCATTACAACCAGTCATTACAAACATGAAATCCTCCACCCCTCCCAGTACACCCTACAGCATTAATGGTTCTTATACTCATTTGCATCTATGTACAAAAAGCTTAGCCAATATATGCACCTGACTCATCAAACTTTTGACCAACCACTCATTCTAAATATTGTTGAGTGAGGGCGCTATTTTCTAATGAGAGGAATCTTTTAAAAAATTGAACAGAAATATGCCAAACCTGTCACATATCGCCCGGGGCGGAGATTTGTAGACATTGAGATTGACTGAAGCATAGCCTGGAACTGAATTATACTCTTAACAGCCATCAAGGCTTTTATAAAAACACAAGCTCACTGCAAGACCGATTTGGCAGACTTCTCCTTTAGACACTTGGCGCAACCTGTGAACATACTCATCAATAAGGCAAGTGCGACCTGTGAAGATAGAACGTATATCATTATAAAGGTTCGTGAATACATAAACTGACTTACGTGTCTTCTGTACTCACCAAATAGTAGCAATATGGCAGCATCGACAATTCCCGTCATTGACTTCTCGGCATGTAATCTATATATAAATGCACCTGAAGCCGAGACTTACCAGAAGCTTATCGATGACGTACATCATGGTTTCACTACCGCTGGATGTGTTTATTTTATAAATCATGGCATTCCGGAACATGTGGTGAGTGAAAACAAATAGTAATAAGAAGGGGGTAGTTTTTGGCAGTATTAGTCTCTTTATTGCCTACTGGGATTGCAGTTTGACTCAAATGTATAAACATTTCAATACAGATCAGTCTTTATTCATCAAAACGACCAGATGGGGTAATGCCTCAGTGTTTCCTTCCCTGAGGAAAATCTTACATATTCAAAGTCGTGGCAGAGTAAACATGCGAACAGCTAACGCCTGCAGCCGTTAGCGTGATCGCGTAATTAACAGGGATGTGTCTGCAGTGTGTGTTTATAATGTTATAATATAAATAGCAATGTAATCGACAATTACAGAAGCCTTACCTACACACGAATTGGTGACGTCACAACATATATGACCTTCAATCGGGGTCGTTTGCTCAGTATATACGAATTGGTGTATACCAATTTTAATAAAGATGCTTAAGACATTATAAATAAGGTGGAACAAATTACGTGACAATATAATGATAATAACGGTAATAAATCCTAGTTTAATAGTTCAGAACGATCAGTGGGGTCACACCAAAGGTCACGCACTTTGTTGCAACATGGCCATGTGTTGAAACTAGGTCATAGTGTGATACACACACAAAAATCACAACAAGTAACTTTTGATCTGTATATTTATATGGTTGGGTTGCCAAAAGCAAAAAAAAACTCAAAACGATTTCACTTCAGATGGGAATCTGTTACACTCATTTTCACACTGAAACTCTTTTCAAAACATTGTAACCTGATGACATGTAGATATGTTCCCTGCAATCATGCGAAAGTACAGTTAGGTATTTTGTAGCCATTAGCCACAAATAACACCCCCAAATTTTACATGATTGATCGATTACGCAACTCGATATCCCGAGGCAATGGCGCTGAAGAGTATTGAAACAGTTACTGTAGCAGAGGCACATGTGGACATGTACAGGCGTGCTGGTGTTCCGCGGGAAATATTTACGATCTACTGACTTGCCTAATGAGACAGCTGCTAGCAAGGCCACATTTTAATTGGCACATGGTGGTGTATCTAAAATTTGCCTATAAATAGGTCTGATTGAGGATGAGTGTGGTCCATCATTTCAACGGTGTACCCTGTGTATAGCTACTGCGATAATGTGAGACAAGTGATACAGGCTTCAACTATCATTCTGTGAGACTTGAACTGCTCTGCGATCTCCTGCTTTCAGAGTGCCCTCCAGAATAACAGAGTTCCTCTGCAAGCAAGACTGGGCAGGACTCCAGAAGACGTACCTACACTTTATGCAATTTTTTTTAATTATGCTCTAATTTATTCATGACGTAGCAGTTTCTGTGGTCATGAATATTCATTAATTTGTGGATCAATGCATTCTAAAAGGAGCGATATATTATTTGTTAGAAAGGGGGATTAACAATCCTTAGGGGGCTCAATACAAAAGAAGGGACCCATTTAGATAGTAGCCATGCTCCTCGTGTCTGTTGACCTACAGCTGTCAACTGTGTTCGTACTTCGACAACTTCGACTGGCTTCCATGTGAGTTAGTATTCTTGTGTTCTGTTTTTCTGACTTGAGTTGTTGAATCCGCTGTTTATGTTTTTAACGTCTTTCATGTCTTTTGTAGGAGTGTCCAGTCTGTGATTCGAACTTGCGATCTTTGACACAAGAGATAGGATTTAAGTCCTATTCATAGGAGCACTGTCTTCACTAGCATTCAAAAATCTAACTAAACGAACTGGATTCGAACCAGCGACCGCTCGCATTGCTGACATAGTACAAATTAACTGAGCTATGTGGGTAGTCATAATAAATAATTACTATATAGAGAACTGACCTACAAGACCATGATTGATTGACTATTTTTGTTTGCATTTGATGAGACTATATATACCTAGAAATACCACATATTTCTATTATTGTGTTTCAATTGTCCAAAAAATTGCCAATTTTGTGTTTTTACTTGTGTAAACTATATACATGGCATAACCCGTTAGTGTACATCTTGCCAATTTGGTGTTTGCCATTTGCGTTGCCCATACCTGACCCGACCCTAACCCTAATGCCAAGACACGTTTCTGTTAACAATTGCGTTGCCCATACCTGACCCGACCCTAACCCTAATGCCAAGACACATTTCTGTTAATAATTGCGTTGCCCATACCTGACCCGACCCTAACCCTAATGCCAAGACACGTTCCTTTTAATAATTCCGTTGCCCATACCTGACCCGATCCTAACCTTAATGCCAAGACACGTTCCTGTTAATAATTGTAGTTCAATAATGATACTCTGTTGTGCACTGTCTGCGGGTAAGTTGCATTGATGTCAACTGATAAAACAAGTTGCGTTTAAGCAATTTCCACTATTAACAAGTGGTTAAATTGTGAAACTAAATAAGTGGACATATATTTGAGACTGATTTTGGTGTAGACAACTCTGGTTTAATTAATTTCAACCATTAACAAGTGATTAAATTGTGACACTAAATAAGTGGACATATATTTGAGACTGATTTTGGTGTAGACAACTCTGGTTTCATTAATTTCAACCATTAACAAGTGGTTAAATTGTGACTTTAAATGTGTGGACATATATTTGAACTTATTTGGGTGTAGACACAGTGTTTAATTAATTGTCACCATTGCAGGTTGTGAGAATAAACCTATTGTAGGTTATTTGAGTTGGAATTCAACTTTGGGCAAATGTTTAATATGCCACTTACACTTACACTTATATATTGTGTATAAATTTGGTGTTAATTTCATGTTACTTGTGTGATACTTTATATAATGCAGTTGTTTTCAGTGTTCAGTGAGTGAGTGAGTGAGTGAGTGTGTGTGTGTGTTTGTGTGTGCGTGCGTTTGAATTTAATGTAATGGTAATGTTGATGCAAAGCACATTAATGCATTTGTGCTATTTATACTCTATTTTTGGATTTGATTTTGTGCGGCCACCCTCTGGGTGAAACCGCGTGTGTTTGCGTGTGCGTACGTTCTTGTTTAGGGGGGGAGGTTAACGCGTTATTGTTTGGGAGACGGGCTTGGAACCTAAAACGGCCCCATACACATATATATCGTAACCACAACTCGTAACCCCGAGTAGGGACCCGGAACAAGGGACTTCCAGCCGGGCCAACTGGACCTTGACAGGGCTATACAATTTATATAGCCAATAACCTGAAAAAAATAGTCTGAACTCTCATCCTTCCAAGAATGAAGAGGATAAAGAAAACGGATATGCTGAAGAAGTGGCGACCACGCTTCGATCTTATTACCAAAACGTTTTCGCCACATAAACTCATATAAAAAGAAGGAAACAATGTCTTAGAGGTAGTCGGGATATGTTTTTTTGCCATTACTCCACATGCCCTTGGCGGTGTTGGTACAGTCGCCACTGTCAGGATCTACATAATGCATTGAATGGTTAACAGTTGTTAACGGTTGTATTTATTTTTGCCGAATCTGGATTCGTTGATTTCGACAATACAACCGGGGCCTCCTAATTGCACTGAGTTCTCCGTAAAATACTGGTGATTGTACGTTTCATCGGCCAGAATCGCGAAACAAACCTCTCTGCATAAATTATAGTCAATAGCAGCAGTAACAGAAACACCCAAGTGAGTTTTAGTGTCAGTAACCGGAAACTTAATACACCAAAAATACAGTAACTGTAGAGTGGTAGCAACAGAAAGATGGCTGTTTGAAAACCACGTTCCGTTACGAGCAGAAACACGCTTTCCTGCAGAGAGTCATGTTTCTGCCACATGCATCACAGGAACGTGATTTTGCAATCAGTCCGTTCTGCTGACACCATTCCACAGTTCTCTGTGGGTTAGAAGTTAGTGAAAACAGAGCAGGCAGAGTAGGCTGTTTTCTGTCGATCTGACCAATCCCGTTGATGGATGCTTGAGCCATTTTTGAGTGAGACTGGTCCTTGCTGCCAAGTAGTAGTAGTAGTAGTAGTATAGGAACTTGAACATGAAATAAGTTTCTAGTTCTGATCCAACGAAAGTTACTGGTTTGCCGATGCTATATATATATGTGCGTCTGTGACGTGTGGCCCTGCAAATCGTTGCACCTGTTTAGCAAGTGTTTATATTATTTGTGTCCTGATCTGTTTGCGGGGCTGGACCAATGAACATCAGTTATCCCACCCCACTTCTAAGTACATCGTTTGTGGCGTCCGAATGTCTGTTTGCTATTTGACTGGTAATTAGTAATAATAGTTTGAACTTGATACGTGCTGGACTAACCGCAGCAGACGCCTATCTATCTATTTATTTATTGCTAACCAGGTTTGTTGTTCTTGTGTTGTTAGTTCTGATGGTTAAAATGTCACTTTTGCCACCTAGACAATACTAATGTTGTGGAGCCAACATTACCAAAAGTGATTCCTAAGGCGTAATTTAGTGTCAGAAGTGGGATTGTGATTCGGACTCGGTTTGGGATTCGGATTCGAATTCAATATTAATTCAGATTTTGATTCACTTTCGAGTTGGATTCTATTGTCAATAATCCGCTGACTAAATTGACTGTTTCGCACTGTTTAAGGTCTAGAGAACAGCTTGTACTGCTAGGTAGACATACAATTGCTGTATTTAATACTACTGGAACTACACCTTTTCAGCATGGATATTGTTATTGAACTTAAAGAGTTGGGTATAGAATTGGCGTATTAAGGGGATGGTCTGACTCAATTTGTGAAGGCAGAGCAGTAGAAGATAGATAATGGAGAGGGAGAGAGCGTGAAGAGAGAGAAGAGAGTGCTGCCAAACATGAGACTAGCAACGTGATGGATGCATTTATTTTAAGGTTTGAGCGATTTGCAGCAACTCAGAAATGATCGTGTGAGAATTGAGTTATGAATCTTAGTGCAATCATTGCCTGAAATGGACAATATAATCTGGTTAAGTAGGGATTTCCTGTCTATCCCATTGCAGTGACTATAACTTCATGCAAAATTATTTAAGATAACAGATGATGTCATAGACTTCAAAGGTCTATTGTTTATCCTAATGATAGTCTATTGTTATGATAAATAGTTCACAGTTTGGGGTTGGAAACAATATTAAGTGACGTAATCTGTTGTTTCCTTTTGTTCTGCGCTCACCTGTATCTGTTAGCTGACCACATGAAGCTATGTAATAAATGGCTGTGGTTGTCAGAGGACGAGATAACCTTAATATGACATTAGATACAAAAATCTATGGACAGAATGATCTTGTTGTCGAAGGCGAATGAAATGCAAATTACGTTTGTCTGGCGCATTACAAGACAAAACTCGGGACTGTAGTGGAACAATACACAACTCAAGGTCGGACGTCGTGATGAACCCCCTTTTTATAAAGAGGAAAAACGGCCATACAATATGTTGATCTTGTGGCCTGACCTTTAGTACCAAAAGCAGTATGTCGATAGTGGTTTGCGCTCGAAAAGTGGGGTGATTTAACATGGAATAACGGACATAATCTGAAATAAATCTTGATTTATGTCACTTCCTGTTGTTAATTGGGTTATATTTTCTCACAACTGAATCGTATATCTGTGTAAAAAAATGCGAGAATGTCAACGCTGTGAATACTGCGTTTACAACTGCGTCATCTGCGTCGCTGTGTGCATTGAACCAAAATCAAAACAATTTTTGGAAGGAGTGATGTGACAAATTTGTCACTATTTTTGTGTTATTTGTTATATCGACTATCGTGTATTTAGGTTATTGTAAAGTAAAAGTAATTTAATTGAATAAACGCCTAGTGGTTGTTTGGCAACTAGTGTACAGATGTACATGAATCAGGTCGTGGTTTAATTAGCAGTGTGCTGGTATGCGAGTGCGAATTGGAATAATGTATGCACTTACAGGTGGGTATATGGATTTGAACTATTGTATGCTGGAGTGATGACAGCTTTTGTGATGACTATTTTTGTGATAGAAAGTAGGTCAGTGTGCTGGGTAATTTTGCAGTGTGATATGGACAGCTGTCCAGGAGTGAGCATCTCCTACAATTCTACTCATGGTGACTCGCAAATATACACTCAACTGGCAAGGCGCTCATGCTTTGAGTTGGTGGTAGTCCGTGGTAATTTCGCTGTATATGTCAGCCAAGTATATAGAGTAGAGGTCTGCCAAATTGGTCTTGCGACCAGCTAATTTTGAGGTTTCATTCCCAGGACGGGAATTATCATATCAAAATAGTTTTTGGCATACATACACTGAAACTGCCCTGTTTTGTTTTGGAATAATATACTCTCATATCTACAAGCCAGATGTAATAAACAATCACAACTTATAATGCTATGGCCACTTGTTTAGACTGACAGCGTTAGTATGTAAACTATATACACTTTCTTGTGAATAAAATTTTGTCGAACTAATGAATGTGGCTATGTTCTCAGAATCCTAGTTTTTGTTGTTTTTCAAACCAAAATGTACAGATGTGTGAGAATATACCTGATAGATGATAGTGAAAAATAAGAATTACTGGTCAGTAAATCCTGAAATTGTAGATAAAAGCGAAGCTACCTTCAGCACGGACTTAAAAGTTAACAGTGCATGAATGTGCTATCCTCAGCAATGCCAGAAATATTTATTTATTTAAGCTGCAGTTTTATATATATATATGCAAGTTGATGGGTATCCACCTAAAGTAAGGTCTTTGGTGGTTGAGACGCAACTTCATGATGAAGAACTGGCACCACTACGCGTTAGTATTGAGAGTTCGTGGTGAGTGATCGAGTCATGACTTTATATTGGCAACAGGCACCCTAGCGCCCTCTATTGAACAGATAGGGAAATGTAATTAAGGGGTCATATTGCCCGTCAGAATGTTATCCAGTTTAATTTTGTTCATAAAACAAATGCACATATATTATAAAACGATGCGACGAAATTTGGTATACAAACAACAGAAAATGCTTGAAAGCTCCTGAAAGAGATTTTATATAACCTGGATTTATAACAAGAATTCATCTCCCTTACCTTCCTCACTAGGTTTTGTCGAAAGACCCCCATATCATAAAATGCAGTGAAGTCGTCTACTTGTCCTCAAAAATGTTTCACAAAATTTCGCTGCTAAAATGGTAACCCGAATTATGTACAAAATATCCGCCAAGATAAATCACACGTGCTTTCGTGTCGAAGCAATATTAGTGCCAAGAAACAATGGCACACTGTTCACTATGATACCAGTATCACAACCATCACAAAACTAGTTAGTGAAAATAAAAAAAATGTATTAATCAGATGTCTGTGGTTAGATACTGTCAGTAGTAACAGGATAAAACAACTTCAACTTCACTTTCACTAAATTGTGTTTGTTTTTTATGGTTTGTAAACATATGATTCTTTAATGATGAAAATAACAGTTTTCGATAACTACGTTAATCCAGGACTTATTCAAGTACAATACTTCACAGTACAAATACTGAAATTTCTATTAATGATAACAAATAAACCACCATTCCACAGGAATTGTAAAGAATAGAATGGCATAAAGAAATAAAGGAATGCATGAAAGTATTAACAAGTCAATATCTGGGTCATGGTGGTTTACCATTACAAACTAGGACAGAAAAAGAAAATGCACTTGAGTATGCAATGGTCAATTGCCAATGTCAATATTTGAACAGAAATAACTGAAGATTAAACTAGGTTTGAAATAAAGACAATGAATAAACAGGCAACAGCTTATATCAGGCAGTGTATCGAACTGGATACAAAGATGCATCGTTACTCTGATGCTGTAAAAGATTTAAGATGGCATTCTTAACACCTGGTTTGGTCATTGCACAGCCATTGTTCGTACTTTCATTTTGCATTTTGTTTGTAAGTAGTTCATTTGCTATGGATACTCAAGTATGCACATTATATTTGAAATTAGTGTCCAGAGATTAGTTTAATATAAGGTTGGTAGACAAGCAAATTGAGCTTCAAATTGGTTCCTGTTTTATCACACACTAGTACACTCCATATACCGGCATGCCTTCCATACAGTACTCATGTTGTACGGTTTTCAGTTAAATTGTAGTACCTATACTTCATTGACTGGCTCTCTCCGACACTGTACTGATCAGGGGTGATGCTAGACGTACAATCACCTACAGTATACTCCGAAAGTATGGAGATTGTGGTCAACATGAGCAGATCTCGTGATGGTCATGTGATGTACCTAATCATAGAATATACATTATAATCTTAGTGTTTCGCTCCCCAGCCAGAATCATTGGGGTTGGTGTAGCTTGGGTGACCTCAGCCAGAAAACACACTTGAGGGTGTTTGAGATGATGACAGCTGTGGTAATTCTGACACATCATGTCACATTGCTCTTACCATAGCGGAGTGTGCTAGCTTGCAACAACTTGCTGGTAAGAGTACGCTTCCTACTACCCTTATCATCCTTGGTGTCTGTTTTGACACATGCCCATGGGATTGGTTGATGGGAAACATATGTTAGACACCAAAACCCCCACAGATTTACAGAAACATCAATCGGCAGTACAGTTTGACGTCTTTTTGCTTTACACCATGTACAGACGGCATGAGGGAGGTGCATCATTAATACCACCACTAACCTACAAGGAAGAGGAACACTTCTGAACAGTCAGTAAACTGAACAGTGGAAATTCTTGACTGGGGAACATAACCTTAGAGTGCAATCACATAACAGGATACTGTGGCGTCTAGAAACCCGTATTCCAGAGCCATGTGTCTTTTATTGGTAACTAATGAAAATGTTTATAGATGTATGTGCCGATTAGCTGGGTTACTCTGTCGCCAATTCGTCCTCCGCGCAATAATGAAACAAATTTCCATAACACTTGATGACAAATTATTTCCTTCTGGTATAGCTCAGTACAACCAAACCTTGCAAATGAAGTACTTGTACACATATGATAAACGATTTACTGAAATATCAAATAAATAAAAGAAACAATACATAGCATTTCTCATCTCAACACTAACACATTATGGCATTATAAATCGACAACATAGCAATGATTGGTAGATTGACAACGCCATCTAGTGGCAAAACAACTGACGTAATACAATACAGTGCAAGCAAGAAACCTATTACTAGCATATCAAATAATCACTGAGAAACCATTAGATATGCGTAATCTGTGAAATATCATGTGAAATCATCACAGTAAAGTACTAAGTAAACAGGAATTCAAAGCACAAGTTATTGCATCATCAGTAAATAAACATTGCATGCCCCAGCCCAAATACATGAATTATCACTCAAAACTCAATCAAATGATTCATACCGTATTTGTAGATCTTTCCAAGCACAATCGACCGCAGTATAATTGTATTACAAAGGCTCCGATGTTTATTGAATACGATTGGGCCAAAAAGTATTCGAAAGTCAATAATTCCACCAGCTCTCGCTAGTAGATATGTGTAGTTGTGTGTTCGTTATCTGCTGCCCCCACAACAAAGTAATAAATGCAACTCGAACTATAGGTGGCGCTTACCGTCAGCTAATAAATAACATATTTATGAAAAATAAGATAGGGCTATAGTGCCTAGGATAAAATAATAAAGCAGTAATTTGGCCATAACAGATGCAAAACACTTTAGCAACTCAATGTCATTGTCTTTGATCATAATAACATAAATTGTCCTAGGGATGTCGCCAAGGATGATTACATTGAAACACTTTTCAATGGGCTGACTCATTGATATTTTACATGATATTTGTTATTAGTGTTTGAGTCTCTTCAAGAAATATTTTGGTTGTTTTGTCTTCGGATGCAGTTGGTCTTAAGCCAGGCCCTTCACTGATTATTTAACGGTATTTCAGGTCTTAAGCAGCTTTTTCGATAATCTGTCTAGAACAAACAGTTTGAACTCTGCTTCTTGCCTTATTATACTTTTTTTAGGTCAATCAGTAGAATAAGTTGGAGATATGGCAAAAACTATGGACATTATTATTCAACAACTGTCTAATCATCTCTTGTAATTACGTATTTAGTTTTTTATTGATTTAGCTAGAAATACTATAAGTAGTAAATGACTGACACGTAACCAATATACCAGACAATGTAAATGTTGTATACCTATGACCAAGAATAACATTCATTAAGTTATCAGAGCTGGAATCATGTTATGCGAACTCGATTGCATTTAACGAACAACAGCAAATGTATACTATGACACGATGTGGTGTGTGTCAATGACGTCTATCATGTATATCAGTAAAGTGAATTGCATAGTAAATATACATTCAACAATCACATACATGTAATGTTTCCATAATAATTACACATTATTTCAGGACAATACTGTTTCATTCAATCAATAACATATATAAATAAATACAATAAATAAATATAATAAATATTTTAAAGAAAATGTATGACTAATGTCTGAGACAAAAAGAGGGCGTTGATAAAAAGCTTTGTAACTTATGTCTGGCTAGCAGAGAAAGTTCAAAGAATATCTTTCATAATGTGTAAGTAGATTTTTGTATCTCAATTGCAGTTGGCATTATATGATCATAACAATTTGGCGGCGGAAAGAGCATGACCGACACAACGTCCTTTTTAATGTTAAGTGCATTCATTGTATCATTATTAACCTTCAATATTGCAGTTTCTGTACTGCGATTGGCCCGGTACGCTGACTGATACTTGGCAAATAAATTGTTTGATGATACATAGTCACACACCTGATCAGCTACAATACGTTCTAGTATTTTGGATAAAAATGAAAGGTTAGAAACTGGACGATAATTTTTCAGCAAATTTTGATCAGATTTTTTTTTATTAAGAAGTGGTTTGACAATGGTGATTTTGTTGTGGAATTGTGCCAAAAGTTAAAGATTAATAAAAAAATTACGCGAGAAACAGAACAAGTATAAACATGTTACCTTTATGGAGCTTCGTAGGTAAAGTATTCAAATTACAAGATTTATTTGACGATTTTAATGACGTCATCAGAGGTAACTAATTTAAATGTAGACAAAAACGTATTCGGCGCTAATGGAGACTCAAATAAAGGTGTCAATCCATCCAGCAGCGCAGCTCTTTCCTCGAAATATAAATAAGAGTCACATAATTTTTTTGGAAATGTTGGTCGGCTTAAAGTGCTCAATATGCCTTCTTGTTACCAGTGAATATGTCCACAATATTAAATAATCTTTTTGTGTCTTATTTGCAATACGATTGCCATGATAGTCACGTTTTAACTCACCACAGCGTCGACAGCCTACTGGCGATGAAAATGTCATGATGGACCGATATACCCATTTTTCGAACTGATCTTTTTAACTGAATAAGCTCGTCGGAATTATTCGAGTACCAGGCTGCTCGTGGTTTGTGAACTAAATTCCTTGTAGTAAACGGTGTCACTTCATCGAGAATTTCCGCCGAACAACATTCTCGTTTATAAATGATCAGCTTATATTTAAAGTGCCGAAAAATTAAACCCGGCACAGAACCAACACTTTTCAAGGTACCAGATTCCGGGCCAGCTCATGTTCACCGCGTCAGCTTTCAAAGAGAGAAGCGTCGGGTAAATATTCAAATATTTTGTCAACTTGAATAACGTTATGTAGAGACCATATTGTTATGTTATGTAAGAGATACTTCGGTCAAACAGGAAATAACGCAGCACTCACAAACAATTGTTTTTAATTACGATGGTGTTGACTTCATACTTCTGTGATCTTTTCTTGCAATTGGATCTGCGTAATAAGTGGGCTGTCAATATTTTGCGACCATGTTTTTTTTTAAATGTTATGTCGTAATTATGACAATCGCGATAACTCGATATCGATATACACACAGAATTCTTGGAAAGTTCCATGGCAATAAATATCGGCCTTTCAACTTCATCGACCACTGTACAAGTCAGACAAGTGAATGTAATTGTGCCATAAAACACATTTGATCGCGGCGACCAACTGAACCAGAAGGGATATATTTCGTATCTAACTCCTGTACGATGAACTTGATAATATGTGTTTATTATAGCCCACTCTTCCTCGAGGAACGTGAGTGGCAATTTCGTCAAAGACGAGAAAAGTGAATAAAAATGTGTCATATACACGCCAAAAGGTGTATTTTGTGTACGCATTTTTCCCTTTATAACATTAAAATAATAATACTGATGTGCCTATAAATGATTTTGGGCCATAAAATAAGAGCCATTTCAAAAGCACTTTAACCATTAGTTCATACATATAATGTCAAAGGTTCAATAACATCTTAAACATTTGTTTGGTAATACATCAACATTATATGTAATTATAATAATTATTACTTATAAATAAATGCTGAGCAGTAATATGTATTTTGTATGAAATAATGCTTCAACATCAATTTCTATGAAACTAGTTTCCTATTTTCCCTCCCAAAGTTGTCCTTTGTCCTTTTTTAAAGAAAAATCCAAAATATAGGCGGGCCCTTAATAACAATAATTTGACACTTCATAGGCAGATATGGAACGGAATGATGACGTAATTACAAATGGCATCATCATCTACAGTAAACTGTACTTCAATTCATTAGGATCATTGTTGAGTTTACATAATGTTTAGTTTTCAAAAACATTCGACATGACTAAATTCTTCATGCTATCACATTGTATAATTCATTTTTTGTCAGATGACATGTGTATGTTTACTTATCTCTTTGTACAAATAAAATATTGTAATTATAACTATATAAATAATCAGTGCAAACAAGATAATAAAATATATTAGATTTAATAAAATACATGTTAAATAATATACTTCAACTCAAATTGTAATGCATTATCTTAGTATTTAGAATAGTCAAATCAGAGGTTATTATTGACTTATTCTAGAAAGTGCGAATGGGTGGACACCAGTATTTTTCCGAATTAGGCATTGTCTACATTTCAACTCAGACCTGAATTGTGTATATGCATATATCACTTCTGCTCAATGCAGTCAACACTGTATACTGCAAAAAATGTCCCATTAGTATGACAGTGGCTGTTCGGTGCATTATATACATAATACAGACAGAATTGCCTAAAATCAATTCTAAAATTATTTAATAAACCAGAAGTTTGCCAATGAAATCACATATATAACAGCTCTTTCCAAAATCCCCAAAATAAGTATTAATAGTACCAGGCACGACTTGGAATCTTTTTGACCGTGCAACAGTCAACAGATACACACACAATGGCATATACCAGTACCTACAACCAAGTAAGTGCTTTTAGAAAAACCAGTCATAGGACTATGTTGATGCTGCATGATACATCACATAACTGTAAATAAACTTCATTTAAATACATGAATACATTGACTTTCGTAATAGCGGGATATAAAAAAACGGTCTCAATCACAAAGACATATTTATGGTCAAAAGATTTGATATATCAATATGAAAAAGACATAAGTCTTGTTTGTCCCTGCGTTATCCACATGTTATTTGTAGCAGCATTCAAGAACGCAGTGGTTTGTGCTTAGCATAGATTTATTGTACAGAAACCAAATCTCGAGAAAAATACAAGACATGTAATACAATAAAATCTCGCAAATTATTCCAATTGTTGCTTACCTGTTATAAATGTGTCTGGCAAATTGTATGCTAGAGCCGTCAGGGTACCGTATCCCACAATATTATTTAGTATGTACATCTTCAAAATTAGCGAGGTCTAACAAAAATAACGTAAATGTTTATGATACTGTTATGTAAATTGTGGAAACATTGCTTACATAATCACAGTAAATGTTCTATTGAAACATATATACTTATTGTATTTTATGTTTATAATTTATTAACAATTATCACCTAACAAATATAATAGAACAATAATTATGTAAGAAACATATGTCTAAATGTCAAATTAACGCTTGAGTAAACAATGATAAAGCATATTCTTATATATATATATATATAGTATATATGATACATAACCTTGTATTTATTTCAGTATTTGTCATATGAAACACCAAAGATATAGAAATGTAACACACATTTTAAGAGACAAATCTATTATAGCTAACATAGATTTACTAATATTTTGAATTGTATCTGACTTAAATTGTTATGAATAATTAAATGTTGCTTCCATACACAGGGGTGATGGTGACATTGCAGTCGCCGTCAAGCATGACGTTCAAGTATGAATCCGATCGAGTATGATCACTTTTGTCTATGTGAATAATTATTACTCAATGTCACAACTTTACAATCATATATGTATATTATAACTTAGTAGATTTAGCTTCATTTATATATTTATATATTTATTATATATATACATATTCACAAGCTATAATCAATCTCACTCATACAGTCAGGGATTGCTTCAAATTCAGCAATATGTTTAATTGGATTTTGTAAATAAATCCAAGAAATGGTTTGATCAAAGTACATACTTGACTTGTGCTCTCCTATCCTTCTTTCTGATGTTCTCCTGATATACCAAGCTTCACAGGTTGTCCCGGTCAGTTATAGTCATCTAATAAGTCTGGTACAAGCCAAAGTGGTGCCTGTAAAGTATGAAACGTTATTTTTTTTCCATTGCCCCAGACATATCTTATTTGATGTCAATAGTTAGTACTTTTGATAGTTTTGAAATACCAAAACCATTAATAGTGATGGAAATAAACATATAACAGCTTCGTGTTATTATTTATTTATATTAACAAGTAATAATAATAAAATTATGCATATGCACTGATATCGAAGTCGTAATCGCATACATATGTGTAGCTCTATGGCTCTAGCTATTATCGTATCAGTTAGGCTGTGGGACTCAAACGCCAGTCGATCAGCCTGCAGGAAAACAAATATCAGTATAATGATTCAAAATTAACCTATTTGTATTATCAGTAATGTGTATACTATTGAGGATATACAAATTGTAGAAGTATTGTCCACAAAAATGCATGATTTCCTCGAAATGTATAACATCGTCATAGACACATATGTCTTTTCAGATATACCACCAGAGTGTCTCCCAAATTGTTTATATGGTCGAAGTAAATCAACAAATGTATGAAGTCATATACCGTTAGTGCAGTCATATGTTCCACCCCTGCCGACTTCTAGAATGTCAACATCAACCTATACCGACAATTGAAAAAATGTAAAGACTGATATGAAACTGTCATATCGCTATCAAATTATACACATAAGTTTGTAAAAATAGGAAGTGTGTCTAGAGCTCCATCGCATGTAGTAGTATATATACTGAGATGACCACACACAAAAATGACAATCAAAGCCTTTGTGTTATATATTTGAATTTCACAGCAACACGAATATAACTAATAGTCAGTAGTCAGACAACGATTGTTTACTTAGTATTTCACTACAAAAAATGGTGGGGAAGATGTTCTATATACATGTCTCAATCACATAACTAAAAGGGTTATCTATTGCTATGTCAATTCATGTATTCTAGTGTTATACAACTATTCCATCAATCTGTTTGTTGAATGATTTACATGAAAACATTCATCTTATTACCAATAGTATTCATAGTCACACGCTTTACTGTCAGTTTGTGAATATCTGCAGCACATCGAAATTCCTATTTAGATTCCCAGTTGGTGTTGGTGCTCTTAGCTCACAGTGATTGATTTAAGGTAAATAAGATATTGACAGAGTTGAGGGTAAATATACACAGATATGTGTTTGGATCTATATACAACAGTTCTGTTGGTTATATTTTTATAATGAAAGGCACAAACATGAAAACAGGAAAACCACGACATTGTTGGACCATTCGAATAATACAGTAATCCCCACATTTACCTAATAGGAGCCACATCTTGTATCTTCATTTGTTAGGCAGGACAACTTCAAGCATAGGAGTATGTTACTATTCCGGAATCCTCATTATTAAATATATTGTATTGTATTGCATTGTATTGTAAATAGTTATCACATTAATTGCAGTCAGTAATTCCTTACAATTTTTACAACACAATATGTTATCTTAATTGTGTTATGTCTACAATATATATCAATGCTTGGCAGATTTAGCTATGGCATCGATTTGATCACTGAACAAGTCATAGCCATAGTCTTTGTTGTTTGAACATCATCCTGTATTTAGTACCCGCACCTATTATTTTCTACCTATTCTGCACACAGCACAGAGATAAACATTTTTCGTTCAGTAAATGCAGTGGCATCAACAGCAGTACTAGTCACTGTTGTAACTAAAGCGGTGACAATTCCTTTTACATAAAATTTGTCTTTCATATACTATGACCAGACAAACAGCAGAATCATGAATAGTTATGTTTTATACATTCATCATAATCTAAATGCTTAAATGCACAGTGCATACCATAGGACATGGTCACAGACATTTTCTCTGCCACCATTTTTGTGGGTTGACAGGTGTATGTGTTGCACAATACCCACTAGTCATGCGCTGGGTGCTTTATCAATCAATATTGTTTATAAGCTATTTCACCACATCACATGGCCATGGAAGCTGCGTGTAAGGACTAGGACATGTTTTTGTAGTGTTTTTGTCTGAATAGTCAGACAGTAATTAGCGCCAGATACATACAACTTCTGGTTCCTGGAACATGTGATTTCTGTCAAAATGTCTACCCTTGTTATTACGCAGAAAAGACTTAGTTGCTTAATGATGTCATTGCTTCTATTCCATTGTTTGGGAATCTATATAAATGACATGCATGATGACCCACAGTTTAACACAGCAATCGCAGATATATAGCAAGCTACCAGATTATCAAAATACAGATATATTTAAATTTTAGGTTGTCTTGTTATGAAACGTTGGCAATAGGAACATGATATACTCCAAATAATTTACATAATGACTGTGATTGCTCTGGTAGCATTAGCATAGTATTTACTCCAAAGTATTTACTTTTAACAGTGAGCCATGTATCTGTGAGCAAATACACATATGCAGAAATGAAATCATCATTATCTTCTGTAGCTGTAATTCTAAAACATCAAGAATAGTCTCAAGCACCATTTCTTATTAATAATACATGTGATTAGTTTGGTTTGCTTTGCTTTGCAGTATCTGGCTATTATCAGAGGTTTGTCAAGGGACATTTGGCAGCATCTTCGTTTCAGTTGACTTTAGGAGAGCCACTAAGGAAGATGAAAAGCGGTAAACAGCTTCATATGGTCTGCAGAATGTGGTAGGACACACCGATGAAGATGAAAGGTGGTAAACAGCGAGAGAGTATCCCAACAGCTTTCATATGGTCTTAAGAATATGATAGTGGCTTCAGACATATCAAGGAGAAATTGTCACGGTGCTTGGTTACCCCAACTTTAGTAAACCCTTTACTCGATGCATCATGAGAAGGTTTGGGGGACAGTACTAGCACAAGTACGAAAGGAAGATAGAGAGAAAGTGATAGTTTCCTCCAGCCGAGAACACTGGCTGGAATATGACACTGACACTGGCTGAAACCAAGTATGCAGCTGAAATGTCTATGCCTAAAGTGGGCATCCACGAATAAGTTCAGGGATCACGTATCTGACAAAATGTTTACTGTATTGACAAACAATAACCCTCTCGTCTGGGTTCAGAGAATGAGTTATATTTCAGTATATAAATGCCTTGATCTTGACTTAATGCACCTGTGTAACAACCAATTAGTAATATTGTACATGTTGGACCATAACATCTCACTCAAGCCACAGTAAAATACATCAATTATAAGATGATGATTCTGATATAAATGATTTACTGTAGATCTAATAGCTAATAAGTATAATAAATGTGTTTGTAAACATATGCGACATGCATAATTATGTGAATGCCACACGAGCTCAGTACATCTAAATACACAACAAATAGTCGGGTAAATTACAGGCTCAAACAAAGTATTTCTGATACCCATACAGGAAGTTCAAACAGGGAACTAAACTATCAAGTTTTTCTTTGTATATCAACCCTGAGCATCGACCACGACAATGAAGTAAATAACGTTCATGAATCTAAGTCACTGGCCTCATAACTCTGACATGTCACGGAAACCATGCTGACCTCAGAACTTTCTATATAAATCAAGTAATGACATAGTCAGTCTAAAAATGGCATTAGATTAACAAATGCCCAACAAAATCAGATCTCATGCTATTCAATATAAGTGAAAGTTGTCTGAAATGGAGTGACAATAAGGTTACACAGAAAACGTTAACAATAAAAAACGAATAGGTAATACAATTTGAATTTAAGCTGCTACACCAAGTAAACTGCTTATATATATTATTGAACCTCATCATGACAGCATGGGACACCTTGGTTTCAATAGGACACTGGAACTAATTCATAGTAGCTTTTATTGGCCACAGAAAAAATGTGGTGTGAGGAATGTAAACGATGGTGTCTGTGTAAGGCTGCACAATCTGCACCTCTGGGCCCTTGGAGCTGGTATGTTAATATATCTTGCCAACACTCTGATTCAAACCAAGAACCTGATCAACGTTATCCATAGCAAGTCAGACAACCACCTGCTGGATTTGTAGACTACCTAATGTTAATGTTCACAAAGCCAAGGAAGAAGCTAAAGTGCAAAGTGTTTAGCATTCGAATTAGTTAAGGTAGGATGTGTGACGAGCTGTTTGTGACACCCCTTTTATTATTATTTATACAATACGAAAACTCAAGAAATGAGCATACCTCAACGGGACAGAATAATTCTCTATACATTCATATAGAATAGAGTAGTCCACCTCTGTTCTATTTTCGATCTTCCTGCAAAGCTATGCGGCCGGGGTGATTGACCTAATTCTTGTTGTCACGGTAATTCCCTACTTGGGCCTCTTCCTGCTCGACGGCGAACAATTCAGTCAATAAAATATATACAGAAGCACAAATCTCGACCTAGAATCTATTATTTTGCTGACACTTTGTGCCAGAAATCCGTGCCACATGCATATTTATAAGAAGATTCAATATATATTGACGACCCGCTAAGCTGGATAGCCCTTAAAATAACTTAATTTTTTGGCTTGGTCAATTTCGCTCAAACTTGGCAGGCAGGTCACACTTTCACCCTGGTCATAGCAACAACCAAAAAACAGATGGTTGAATACTTTCGCGCCAAATGTATAACTAGTCTTTTAAAAGATATGATACATTGTTATACTGTATTAACAAGTTCCAACACAATTTGAACTGTAAATGCTGCGTACATTATCAAATAATCTAGCAAATACAATCGTTAGGTTCACCTCCTACCATGGCAACTACCGTAAACATGTTGCTTGTTTCTTTAGCAGAGCAGATCGACAATTACCCTACTAGCTTGTTAATTTGTAAGTTAGTCACTTTTATTATTTTGGAATTAATTTGACTATTGTACAATAAAATAAGCTTCTACTATAATGATTTGATGCTAATTTCAACATAAATATTGGCAAACGATCTTTTTTATTCATTTTCACAGAATGTGAACTAAGGCATTACATTATGAAATATGCAAATCAGATTGTAGATCAAAATATTGCTTGAACTTAGTTCAATTGCACTTGATGTTATGTATGGAAGGTTCCTGGTAGTATGTTCGCCTATGAATTATAATATATCAATTCCTGTGAATTATTTTCAATAAATTGTTTTAATTTTGTTTTAGGCCACACTGACTTAATTTTATAGATGACATCCTCTGAAGACCCCAAAACTGATGCGAGAGGGCGAAAAAAAAAATTCGGCCAAAAAAAAAATGCTGCTAAAACCACGGGACTACGGAGCTATTATTACGAATTTAACCACAGTGTATCAAAAAAACAACAAGTCTTTATTTGTAGGAGGCACATGCTGATGTACACATTTCGTACTATTACTGTCACAGGTATCATCATCTTTGATTTTGAAAAGGCAATAGGGTAAGGCAGATTTTAGCTTTGCCAAAGGCATATACATCAACTCAATAATAAAGAAAAACTTACTGTGTTGTATTGGAAAAAAATAATTAAAAATGAACAATAAGTTTGTCAACAGCAACCTGGAAATTAACTTCTTTGACATTCAAACTACAGCTTTTAAAGTGACACTTCAGATAGACTAAGTGTAGACACAAATGCTCAAGATCTACTTCAACTCTGTAACAAATTATAAGAGGCTCGATATTGAAAAAAAACACCAACAGAGAGTCAACAAAAAATTGGATGCAGAAAATTATGTACATGTATCTTGATGAAAATGCGTCATATGATCAAAGTATTACTGAATGTGTGTGCAAGCAAATTATCCGAATCAGAAAATGAAAAAAAAATAAGAAGGAAATTTTCTTCACCCCGTAAGGGGACTTCGGCCAAGCGGCTTCTGCTGCTTTCGTTGCAGTTTTGTCGACTTCAATGCGGACAAAGCAACCGAACTGATTTGTCGCCTGACCGACTTTTAGGCCACCATACATCTCCACTCCTCTCCCATTTCTCTCATCATTGCAGAAGAAACGCGGGACAGCCACTCTGGACAATATGTTCTCAAAGTTGTCTGGGCGAAACTCGCTTGCCGCTACCGCCCTCTCGTATAGCTGTAAAAACGTCTCCCTGGCCAATGTCAATTGCGTACTAGTCTGCAACAATCCCTCCGTTTCACCTCTGAACTTTTATGCTCACGTATTTTGGTGGTGTGGTCGCGATGTTGGATCATTTATGGCAAAATGTGCATGTTTTGAGGCAATCTCTTTCCCATAGGTCTTTGCGCTTTACATAACGCCGGAAAACCGGCCCAAATGGAACAATATGGCGATTACTAGTTACCTGCGTCCTACCTACCATTCGCAAAGGACGCGGGAACCAGCGAAGTTTTGAGGTAGTCCAAAGCGAGTTTTACGACAAGTCGGCGCTTTGCGACAATATGAGTCGGCAAGTTCCGGACAGAAAACCGATCTGTGGAGACTCGTCTTAGGAGATTTTTTTTTTGAGAACAGGCGAAAACTAATGCGCGCGCGGATGTCATCCATAAAATTAAATCGGTGTAGCCTTATTGATAATTATTTTATTTTCTCAATATAATTTGGACGGCTTACAAAACAAGGTACACTAAAAAAAGACTGGTAAGATGTACTCTTCAATACGTCGTGTTTGCTGGAGTAATAATTGAAATAAGTGAAAGAAATGTTTGCTATATTGCATTTTACACTGATATAGATATTGTTTTCCAAGGATAATAATATGGTTTACAATTTTTGAGAAATCTTTGAACACAGGGAACACAATTGATCACTAACTTTGAGCGACTTCATTCAGTATAAATCACCATTTGTGTGAATTGAAATAAATGAAGTAGTAATTTAAAATGAAAATTCTATTGTGCTCAAAAAAGAAAAAAACGTAATACAAGATCTAACCATGCCAGATTAAATTCTCTCACAAGATAATCTGAAGCTATTGGTGACTGGCTGTTTATGCATAACAAATCTGCAATATAGCAAATACCCATGCGATGTATGTCGGGAAAGTACACGTATATTCCAGCCAAATTGATATTTGTTATATTAAAACTTTGACTGATATGACAAGATTTGTTTCTCAATTATAATTGCTCACTCACAAGTGTGAGTTTGTAAAGACATAGTAACACTTGAGCTTGGGACAATTCATGTATTGTTTTTGCTCAAGCATTGTTTTCTCGGCGCTCTTTATCCCACCACGATCCCCTTCTTTCTTGCTTAGCTTTTTTTCTACCAGCCAGGGCATTGGATTTCATTTCACGGTCGGGCGGCTTCATGCAGGTTTTCCCTCTCCTTCATGTTGATCCCGGAATTCAGTGCTAATAGGGCACATTCTATATTGGTGAGTTGAAGTGGGCCCCTTGCCCAATTTGTATTTTATTGAATTTGTATTTTTATTAATTTATAGAAGTTGTCCGTGTCTGTAATCAGGAAACGGGAAAGACAAACGGCTTACAGAGTGGTTTTACAAATTGTATTTTGATTTATATAATTGATTTATATATTTTCTTTTTCTAAATATATCATTGTTATTCTTTTAAATGGATTAACAATTAAAAACATGCTACAAGTATTCAGAGTTGAGTGTTATTCAAATAAGCTAAGCTTAATTGCAATATATCAATTACAGCACTTATTCAATACATAAAAACCAACAGAAACATTCAAAAGAATAAAATAACTACGCTTAATTTGTGTATTACTATTTCCAACTATAATTTTAAATTCGTTCATTCAATGCTTTGCAAGTTTGTAACAAAAAAGCGTTTTAATATATTTTCTAGGAATATTATAGTGACTGTGAGACATGTTCATATTCATTATTTAAAGAAGCCGCTAATCATAATAGCAAACCAAGCATAGTCGGTGTTAGCAAAATATAATGAATACGCAAATTACTTATTAATATGCATATATCGTTTCGTCATATTTCTTTGAAAAAATGCCAGTCCATTTGGACAAGTGAATATTCATGTGACAAGACTTCAACTATGCATGCCGACAAATACAATCTAGGTATTTTATTGAATTGCGAAAGAATATGAAATTATAGGTATGTAGACACGTGAGATCATTTGGTAAGGCTGGCTACAAACGTGTACATTTACAGAAATATTTGTTAAGATGGTACTTGATATCACTATATTTCATATAAGTAGTTTAAATCCAACATGTTTCCCAATTAATGACACATTTACTGTAATAATGTCAATGCATAACTATTTTGGAGCGCAGACAAATATAAAAAATACATACAACAAGTATCACTGCAATAGAGGGGGTAGTTTTCGAGGAGAAAATATCATTTTAGACAAATGGTGTCCATTGAGCTAAAACACAAATTTGAAAATGTTGATTTTTACTTGGACTATTAAAAAATAACGACAAATGCCAATTAACAGAGCATCTTCCTTCATCTGATATTGAGTAGCGTGGTAACATAGAGAAAAACAAAATGTAGATTGTCATTGTTTTAAGCCTTTGACTGGAATACAGGTGAGATCAAATCATTAAGCTGGCTATTTATATGTATAAAATATGTATTTAAATATATTCACGAACTGGTGGTACTCTGTATCACTCTATTGGCATCAGTGTTTCACCACGGACTCTGAAGCGTAAGGTATGAACTGCTTACTGGTTTCACTAGGATGCTTTTAGGTTTTACAATTCAGTCGTAACAAGAACGTCTGAATGGTATTATTTCCGTCGCTAGATACTTTTTTTAGTTTACTGCAATGTGCCGCATTATGCGTGGCATCGAAGTTAAAACAGAACAAGCAAAGCTCATAAGGTCACAGTGGCGACAAAGGTGGTATTTGTGTTTGTTTGTTTTTTGACCACGCTTAATATTTTCTAAACACATTTGATGATGTCAATTTTGCTGGAGTAAGTTTATCACAACTCCATATTTTCTTTTTGAAAGCTCGGCATTGTGAGTTGAATTATGCATTACATCATGATGAGATCTCGTGGTGAACGGAAATTCACTTATTTCAATTGTTTAATATTTCATCCCTTTGATGAACAAAAAAGTAGACTGATTGCTCTGTTACTATTATGTGTTTGAAGGCAATCTCTATTCTATACGTTTAGATTCACCGTTTGTAGCGCTGTAACATTTTAAAGGTTGACAATGATATTCAACTAGTATAAAAAGCAAACAGACTTGTTAGATGTAATCTAAGGCTTGACCCCCGGGGGGACTCACATTGAAGTGCTATATGTATATGTGCCGCCCAAAGCGGTTCCAAATTCACTACTTCTGTATGAAAAGTGGTGTATTATTTTACACTGTCTGTCCGAAAATGCGTATACTTTTTTTTCATTATTTCTGTCTGAAAAGGGTCCATATTTTCCAATAACTGTCACTAGAGCTTGAGTGATCCAACAATCAGGAGAATGAAGCTGATTTTTTTTCTGTAACTTCAATTCCATCGTCAAAGCATTTTGCAATTTTTTTCAATACCCCCTGCTTTTCCTTGGTGCCATTTATGCTTACTGTCTGAAAAAGGGTAGGCATTTTACGTTTTGTCTGATAAGGGGTAGGGATTTCAAACAACCAGCTACACACCCCTGTCAGTATTGTTTGCAAGTCCCCGTTCCAGGGTGCTTGAACACATAAAAGTACCAGCGAAGCAGTTCAATTGTAAAAATATATACACCTAAACCCAGCATAATATATGCTTTTCTACTGTAACAGTATATACGCAATTAAAGTCACGACTCATCGCCAAATCACTCATTTTTTACACGGACATAAAACTATTTTATTGCACATTCTAGCCTCGCAATTTCCACCATTGGTTAAAATACCGAATGCATATTATAGAGGAGTATTTTTTTCTCACTATGGTACCAGTAATTTTGAAAAGATAATCTTCTGAGAGCCCCATCTGTTACGGCCAGTAAATGCAGGGAGCTTATTTCGTGGTCCCAATGTGCGCCACATCGACACATGCCGCCCACGAAGTCAAATCCGGCGACTGAAAGTCTGGCCCTGCTGCGTTGTTATAATTTTTAATATTGTCAACTTCATAACGCGTCAGCGCAATTAATTCACATTCAACTGAAGGTCAAATATTTACTAAACAATATGGTTCGACAATTCTAGAAAATGATAGTAAAAGTTGTTTATGTAACTATGATGATAATAAACATAAACTACAACAGGGCAAGTTTTAACAAATAAGTGTAATGATTTACGCGAGTATTTATTGCAATGCAATCACGTGATATTTCTGTACTTCTATCGGCTGCGTTTGCGTACTACACGACTTGAACTTCATCTGTGTGGTAAAAAACATTTTTTAACTTACCACATTATTTTTATTTAATGTGTATTAAATCTGTGGCTAATGACAAACGAGTACCGAAAAACAAACTTTGCAACTGTTGACACGAAGTTTAAATCATGTAAACTGTAGAAAGACACGAGTGAAATAGATTATAAATTATATTGTTAATGTTTAATTCTTAAAATCGCACTTGTAATAATAAGTAAACGAATATGATTATAAAAATTAATGTGAACATATACATATTCAAACAAATATTCATGGCAAATATTTTCTGGCCGTCAATGCGTTTCCTAATCATGAATTCAGATATGTGTTTCAATAGTAACCTAATAACGCATTTTATATATTCAGTTTTGTACATCACTGCATTCTTAATTGATCAAGGAGCATTCACAGAATTTGGTGTGTGTACATTCTGTAAATAGTTCGTTTATGTTTTTCCAGGCATTCTTCACAATAATAAGGCGGATTTGTACTTGACATTAAAACATGTTGCAGGAAGATTATATGGTAAGCTTCTATGTTGCTGGTGTAAATCAACATTGCTCATTTCATATGTGGGTTTGTTCGTATTTTGATGATGTATGGCTAAATTAAAGTGTGAGGTTTTGCCTCCTAATGTAACATATAATGGGTGCAAGATATGTGTGTCCATGAAGACAATGAATTCAAATAACTGTAATTTATTTTTTGAAATGTGATGCATATTTGGTAAAGACCCATAAACTAATATTGGTCAGGAATCCTTGATTAACAGGAAGCTATCAGGTTGTGCAGTCTTCAAAGGCAGAAGGTAAATAACTATCACGAGTGGGTGAAGAAGGCTATGGCGGAATTTCTAGATGATTTAAAAAGAGTTAATATAACAGTGAGTTTAATCCCTTGGCTTAAACATACACTATAAACATGTTATCACTGGCAGAATGTAGCATGCAGATAGATATTACAAGATAATTCTACATATAACATTGTTATGGTAAGGTAACATACATCTGTGTAAACAAAATCAATAAGTATGAGCTGTGAGTGCCAATAGAGATACAAATAATTATACCTATTGTACACAATTCTTTATTAAAATTAATATTAAAGATAACAGAAATTACAATATATTAAAACGGTACAATTAGGTATGTTCAAGTAAAGTACAGAGCATAGTCAGGAAGGGCGAACAGCGCCCACACATACCAAAGAAAGGTATTGTCGCAAGGCGGAATCAAGTGTGGCTACCAAACAAGACTGCCCTTGTGTTGTGGGTTCTTTTCCCCACTGCTACTTTTTAGCATTAATTGTGACTTGTATATTTGTATACAACCAACAAGCAATAACTGATGACCCTGGTGTATGGACTTTCACAATACCCTCAGCGACTGGCATATTCAAATCTGCCACCTCAGCACGCACATCCTCGCCTACTGCCACTGAACATGTAATAACAGTATTAGCATTATGTACACACATATGCCCGTTAGCGTTAACAGTTGTGTTTGCATTAGGCAACAACAAACAAGCAGACACAATAGTAGCATCTGACTGGACACATGTACCACTTGGTGCTTGAACACAGGCTGCAACAGTCAATCTCTTTCCGGTTGCAGAATGAATCGTCAAACACTTTTCTCGTTTATGACCCACACGACCAAAACGAAAACATTTCAACTGTTTATAACCACTGTCATTGATTGTCTGTGTTTGTTATTTATCTATTGGACTGCCAACATTTTTATTTGGAGCATTTTTATTTGCCTTTGATACACCAATAGCCCTTTGGTCAGTGTAATCACGAGTCTCATTTCTGAGGACAGCGAATTGACCAACTTGATCTGCAGTATGACAGTTATGTTCCCGTAAGAACACCAACATATCGGGACTACAGGTACTGAAATATTGTTCACATAGAATCAAGTCCATGAACGCATTCAGTGTTTTCTCAATACATATCATCTCTATTTGAATAGTGAGTCAACCTAACCAAGAACTGTTTGGCATTCTCGTATTTAAAGGGAGTGATATTACGAATTTTATTAAGATACCCTTCCTTAGCCAGATTATATGCTTTCAAGATGGCTGCATTTACAGTAGACCAATCACGCGTCTCCTCGGGAATCAGCGCATCATAAACCATCAAAGCCCTACCACACAATAGCCCACTAAACGGCACACCCCAAACAGGCTTCTTCCACCCGCAGTTTTCTGCATATATCCCAAAACGATTAACATATACATCCATGTCATCATTTTCCTTATAAGCGGGGGGGGGGGTGTGTTTGTATATTGGCCGCAAATAGGGTATTGTTTTGGACACTGTGCTTCAATTTTAGCCACCTCGAGCATATCTAACTAACTTTACCTGCATTTCGCGCTCGCTTGCTTCTCTTTCTCCCTGCATTTCGCACTCGCTTGCTTCTCTTGGTCGCCGAGCCAACCGCTCTTTTCGTTCTTCAGCCTGCAGCGCAGCAAACTGAGCCTGCACATACTTATCTAACTCAGCATCTTGATAGCCAAGTTGCTGTCTTTCATCTCTCAAACCGATGATGTTTATCTGGAATTGTGAGCCCTTCTTTCCCTTGGGAGTTTTAGTATTAATTCCAAACCCTTCAGCCATATTAAAATAATGATAATTATAATAACAATATGAGCTTAATATGCAAATACAACTGCGTAAGTTCACAATTCAAGTTCACACCAATCCACCAATTAAACTGTAATATATGACATAAAGCCACAGCATTGGCTTATTTATTTTCCAATTTGCCAATCCCACTTCTGACACCAAATGTCACAAGGCGGAGTCAAGTGTGGCTACCAAACAAGACTGCCCTTGCGTTGTGGGTTCTTTTCCCCACTGCTACATTTAAGCATTAATTTTGACTTATATATTTGTAATAACTGGTGACCTAGTGTAGTCAGTGTGAACATAAAATAGATGCAATCATATATTAGCAGTTAACGGTTTATTAAGTATAACTGGAACAGATTAAAGGTCAATAATAATTAAGTCACACCGCACAAGGCTCAAATCCCAACAGGAATACAAATTGGACTAGAACTGTGCGTGTTAACCAATTCTCAACGAGTTAGAGCACATACAGTAACATGGAGCTTACATCCAAGTGTAAACAATGTACGAGTGAATCGTTTAAACTGACGCCGTTCCAATCATTAAATATTACCAAATTTCCAGCGTCTGACCAGCCCAATTGGGCAAAACACGTCAATAGAATGACAGCAAAGCAGTACAAAATTACAGCAGTTATATAATAATTTGATGAATTAAGTAAATGAAGTGCACTCCAAAATATACACAATAAGAAGCTCAAAATATGCATGAAATATGTAACCCTAACGTAGTGTTACTAAACAGCATCACACGACGATTGTAAATGTCTTGTAAACAGAACTTGCAGTTGAACATGAATAATTAATAAAACGTGTTTGATGAAGTCATATGGCTGTTTCAACAACTTGTTGACATTATCTACGCGCAGACGACCCGCAGGCTTCTTTGGGGATACACAGACAGTAAGTTCCGTCGATGTGTTGCCCCAATCTTCGCCGCTTTGCAGCCAGCAATGGTTATGGTTAAAGTCAGTCAGCTCTACGAGACTTTAACTTCTCTGCATTAGTTGTATACGAGCTCCAGACAATGATGTCCAACGTGGTTACGCCGGATGGGATAGCCCCGAGCATGCGATGAAGTTTTATAGGTACCAATGTCCAAGTGCACATACTCGGTATTCAAATTTTCCGACAAGACGATCTTTTCTCTGGACCATACCATTCCAACACGGGTGTATGACCCATCATTTAAATAGACACTTAAATTACACAAATATATAAGCATCCGTGCAACATTTCTGTCACCTCGTGACAGGTATTCATCCCTCCAACGTAGTGAAAAATGGTAGACACTACTCTTTTGGTAAAAATCTCTTCTTCCTTTATTTCATTGGCGACAAACTGTTCATGTGTATTTATAGTATAACAAAATAGCTGTGATGATGGTTGAATGATCACATATGTGTACATTATCGGCACTGATGCCAATTGTAGGTTGTTGTTAACTTGTTAGTATACTAGTGAAATGGCGCTGTTGGCAATCACAGACTTACTTTCCGAAATACAAAGCAAACATTCAGTGATTAATTCAATATTAATTTATAAATTAATGGAATATTTATATATAATTTATTTATTTATTTATTTATTTACTATTGTCAACAGCTTGACGATTTAGATAGTTTGAAAATCATTCATATAAGTGGTACAAAAGGCAAGGGATCGGTGTCTGCTTTTTGTGAAAGTATATTACGAGCACATGGACTGAAAACTGGAATGTATAGGTGAGCAGATAATGTTGATATAAGATATATATACAATTTACGGCTATATTTCATCATTATAAAAGTATTGTTCTATTTATTCCCAGCTCACCACATTTGATAGAAATTCGTGAGCGAATCCGGATTAATGGTTTACCATTGTCGAGGAATGACTTTAGTAAATATTTCTTTGATGTATACAAAAAATTGGATGCTTTTCCGGAGCGTATCAGGTTACTGACGATGGTGGGATTGCATGCGTTCTTACAGGAAAAGGTAAGATATTCTGTCTTAGACTTTCATTAAGGAACAATTTACGGAATACTGAATTGTTAGCATTAAATAGATTTTGGCCATGCGCATTATGTTATGTGTGCAATGTAGTAATAATGACACACTGATCATGTTCAATCTGTCACTTTAGACTAAACTCTATGTGAAATCAGTAAATGAGAAAAGCTACCCACGCAGTATCAAAAGCTGAATACAGCTAGACATTGCCTATCACACATCAGCTCTAAATCTCTGGCAAACGGTGTTCACACCGATAATTGAAATGTTCCATCAGCTTGGATTTTCCAATGTAACCCTCTCTCTTTTTGTGTGGTGAAATGTGTAAATATAACATGAATCCAATTATAATTTGTTCAGAGTGCACTCACTTTTCATCAATTTTGTGCAACCTTGTATTTTTTCTGGTATTATCTTGCTCTAACTGAGATTATTGGTGGTGTTCCCTAAATAAGAGTAGTTTAATAAATTAATTGCGTGTTAGACTAATCATTGTTAAATTGATTTCATCAAAATTGCTACAACTCACCTATACGAGCTTGGTGCATATTTGAGCGCCCTAACTATTTATGTTGTGTTATTATAATATTATGATACAGTCCTGTCTTTATGTTATGTAGTTCCATGTTTATGTGATGCAGTCTCATCAGTGTTATGCAGTCATGAATGTGTAGTCATTTTTATGTTATGCAGTCCCATCTCTATGTTATGTAGTCCTGTCTTTGTGTTATGTTTTGTTATTATATGTGGTCTCGTTGTGAATTTATTGCTTTATGTTATTCACTTCCATCTTTATGTTGTGTTATTTAGCTACCCAAAAGTCTGCCTTCAGTAAACCTATCTAATCTACCTCAAATCATTCAATGTGAACTAAGAAGAATTATATACACCAGAACAAACTAGCAGGGACAATAACAAACTTATTAGGTCAGAGATTGGAAATAACCCTGCCAGCAATACAGTATGTTGAGATATTCTGTGGACGCCCTTCAATATTGAACTGTCTCACAGTAAATGTATAATTATTAACTCTGTTGGGATGATTACGTACCACATGCATAAACTGACTTAGAAATAGATTATTCTGATAGTTATGTAATTGACACGTGTACATATTTGTGTATGTCGTTGTTGTATCTTGTTGGTACTAATGTTTAGTGAAATGTATATGTTAAAAAGCAGCTTACAAGCACAACTGATATCCGTTTTGATGGGAAGTTCAAATGTTTATCACAAATTCAGACGTCATTGGCATGTTATTCTGCGTTGTCGATACAGCTGTTGCATGAAATGACAAACTATGGTTTTCTATTTTCACAAACTTCGGTTAACAAACTAGTGATCTTTTGTATAGGTTGATGTTGTCATTCTGGAAGTAGGCAGGGGTGGGGCATATGATTGCACTAACGTTATAAGACGTCCTACAGCCACTGGTATAAACCTGATTGACTTCGACCATATGCACGTATTGGGAGACACTCTAGCTAAAATAGCTTGGCATAAAGCTGGTATTTGCAAGGTGAGCAAAAACAGTTTATATATCTGGTATTAATTTATAGAGATTTTTGTGTCAGTGACTGTGTTTTATAAATATCAAAAAAAATAATTTTATTATGTCATGTTATTTTATGATGAATACAAATTTCTTGAAAATGTTTGTTTAACATGTAGGAAAACGTGTGTCTTTTAAGTACTATCCGACAAATTTCGTATTATTAATTTTACCAACAGTAGATTAGTACATTTAGAATCATTTCTTGTTTTCCCGCAGCCTGGTCGACCTGCATTCACAGTCCCGCAATCTAAAGAAGCCCTTGATACCATAATAGCTAGAGCCAAAGAGCTGGACGTATGTATACAATTGCAATTTCTGTGATAGACAATTTACATACGCGATGAATCAAAATACTGTGAAGTAGACGCCTTCAAATAATTTGGTGTACATACATCCACATAATCGAAATGCTTTCTACACCATTTTATACATATTTATTTATTTTAATGTATTTGTTTCATATAAATGAGCAGCGACATTGAGCATAATTGATGTAAACACTCAGACAAATAGAGCACTATTAGATTAAATAACTAAACAACAAAGTAATACTAAATATTGTCTTAAAATAAAAGTCAGTGGTTGACTTTAGTGCTTTATGTTTACAGGCACCAATTCATCTTGTACCTGAATTGGATGACTATGATTGGCAGGGACAACCTAAAAAGCTTGGTATATCAGGGGAGCATCAGAAACGCAATGCATCTTTAGCAATACAGTTGTGCAGAGCATGGATAAACGAGCATAAATCGAGTAAGTATTAAAACAATTCATGGATTATGGAGTTTCGCGATATCAAAATAAACATGTTGCTGACATTTGTTGAAATAATTTACCAATACTTTGAAACACCCCTAACAGTATCAGAGAGATGTTTGATACTTTTTGGAAATGTTGAGCTTAATGTCCATACATGGAACTGTCTACAAGTTTTTTTGTTTTTCGCGTGTAAAACTTAAATTGTTTACATGAAAATATCACATGTGACACTGATATGTTCTATATTTTGCAAAGACTACTTTTAAAAGGGAGCCCCAGACGTAATAAGCATAACGCAATTAGGTTTCTATTTAACGACGTAAATGTGTAAGCCCCTGTGTACGGTTGATTGAGTTTGATTGAACATGATAACATTGCAAGCGTCTTAGTGCATTTTTGATTTTGCATCAAAACATACGTGATTAGTTACGATTAGTGAATCTGTATTAAAAAGCAAGGCGCTCTGCTATGTAATGATTTGACTCCTGAGACGTGTCTTGCTTTTGGTTATAACTGTATTTCATGTAACACATTTACAGGGGAAATATACAATACAAGTGTCTCAAATCATGCATTGCGGTAATATGTATACAATTGTGAATTTTACATTTAAATATACTTTTCTTAAACATTTGTTTCTATTATATTGTGTTTAAGTAAACGTACATTTGAACAAACTAAATTATTGAAGGTTTTAATATTTCCCAGTAACATTGTCACACACTAAATTCATAAATGTTAATGAATTAGGATCATCAAATAAATTAAGCATATGAAATTCAATAAACCGTTAATTGTATTCATGGTATACAACGTTTTCATTAGCATAACCATTCTCGTTATTTTCGTAAGACCTCACTAGTTTTGAAGATGTACATACCAATGCCAATGTGGACTACAGTAGCCTGACAGCTCCAGCATTCAAGTTACCGGACGCATTTATGAAAGGTAAGCAATGATTTTATTAATTTGGATTACAATTATTTTGTCTGAAAGTAATGATATATTTGAATACCTTGTTTGCATTCACCATTCATATAGTCATACCATAGTCAATACGTGAATGTTGCCATTAGACTCATAATACAGAAAGATAATAATAAATATAAACACAAGCCATCTTAGATAAGGACGTGAGTGATTAAATTATTTGAAGACGTTATTGATGAGAACATGTTTTGGGAATGGTCTTAATAACTTTTGGCATCTTTGTTTGTGGACCATCTAAAGAAAAGTTATTTTTGAAAAGGTACCTATTAAGATGTATACATACTATGTTATACGATAACAACGAAAGAGTTTGTCGCTGCAGTTCCAAGTCATTGATATCAATCTCAAACAATTTATGTTATCGCCTTTATTAACTTCTTATTATAATAAATTACTAATTCCACAGGTCTTCGAAACTGCTACTGGCCAGCACGTACACAGATCATAAAGCGGGAGAATGTGACTTACTATATGGACGGAGCTCATACACAGCTGAGTATCAAGGCTTGTGCTGAATGGTTTGAACAAGCATCATCAGAAGAAGCATTACTGCTCGGGTATGTACAGGGACAAACAGTTGTAGTGTGCACATTACCCAAACGCTCAAAAGACTTCATGTACAAATTGACATGATTAACATTTCCACATCACCTCCACGGCAGTTTGATTAGTTGGACTCTCTTGTAAACGTGATAACGTGATAAATTCTATTAATATTGATTTGTCTGTCAGGGGGCATTCTTACAGTGACACTAGTCTTAATAGTTGTTGCATTGATCTAAGATATAGGGTCGTGCCTATAGGTGGGCATTCAAGCATTCTTTCTCATGTTTTATGATTTGTGTCTTCTGTTACGTCCTTGCGTTTATTTTGTCTTACGTAACATTTCATTTTGAAAACTGTAAGCAAGGGTGTTTTATTGTGGATATAAGGCCTATGTCGTTGTATAATATATTTGGTGAGCCTAAAGTTCCCGGAAGTTGCTTTAAACCAAGAACAATTTTCTACGTTAATCAGGGGTTTCAACAAAATGTCCAATAATTAGAAATTGTAGACACTATTTAAACAATAGTGGATGACCTGCCAACCCATAATGGGCGAAAGCACACTTTCTACGGCATATATATAACACAAAGTGTGCTTGTGTTCGTTATGAGATAATGTAATTAGTTTATAGGGTTGTCCATACAAGTCAATTTGCTGCAACTGTAAAGAAGAAAGGTCCTGAGTGAGAGAACCAGTTTAACTAGCCGACGAAACCTCTCGGGTAAAATAAAAAGTGAAAGAAACAAACTAGTTTCAATCCATCAAATGTTATTCAGTATTTCAGTATGTATATTGCTTCTGTCAATGGTTGAATGTTCAGTTTAGTTTACCTAGATTGCTAGATTTTAGGTGGTTAAAATATAATTTACTATAATTTTACTGTTAAGATATTGCAAGCCTTACAATATTTATGTAGGCTTCATCGTTCTATGAAACATCTGTTCACGTAGATTATACCATTTTTTGTACAAAGAACAATGAATGAATCTACATTAACCAAAAATAATAGAAGTTATAATATAAGACTAAACTGCTTTGATATTCTTACTGATCTTAAGTTTGTTTTTTTCAATCAACGCTGTAATCAACGCTGCATTTAACAATATTTCATTACAGGAAACGTTGTGTGAAAGTTCTGCTGTTCAATGTTACCCGCGCACGTGATCCAAAGGTGTTAATGATGGATTTACTCCCTTGCAATTTTGCAGGCGCCACCTTCTCTCCCAATGTCGTTTATGCTGACTCTAGTCAGTCATTAATGGGTAAGCGATCTCTAAACATTTGTCGACAGTTTTCAATCAACAAGAGTTAATGCAGCTACAGTTTAATTAGATTTATCACACACATATTTATAATCTTGTGTATACACTATAATCTAGTGTTTACACCCTCCTACATCTGATCCTATGGAAACATGCTTTGCATACATGAATCTAAATGTTCGGGATTTATGAACGCCGAATTACTGCACGTTACTAATACAACTTTGACATGCTGTATCACATCAATTTGTAACGATAATACAGAGATTTCAGAGCATCAGTTTCTCAGTTCTGACACAAAGTCTTATGTTATCATTGTCATGTCAAGTCCATGGTCACACTATCTATTAAATGATTTGGTTCATTTTTCAACTGTTCTGATAATGCATCTGTGTCGACGATGTTACTTTTATGTCAGTAGGTAATTGTGAAATCTAAATTAGACAATACTGCCCGGTATTCTTTGTTGTGTGTGCATCAATCTTGGTATTCGCCCCACAATGTAAAAGGGTTATTGAACATTAACTTGATTATTTTAGAAATAATGACATAAATTCATGTGCTGAGTAATGTCATTCACTTTGCGAGCATATACAACTACTCTCAGTTTATCAAGTCCATCGCTTTCATGTTAGAAGGCAATTTAAAATCAAATAGTACTTATGTCGGTATTCTATTCATAAGATATTATATAATCCTCCACACTAATACTACACAATTGTTTCTACAATCGTTTTAAATGCCCGTTGACATTGGTCTATTCATTCATTAAATCAATTCAAGTTCAATCTTATTTACTTGACATATTGCAGATATTGTTATTGTTCCACCTGATGAATATTCACATTAATATTGAATTACAACAACAGTAATTGTAAAACTGTCTCACTAAAACTCTTCTCTCTTGACCTCAACAACTCAAATGATATTAACTTTGTTGTTGATAATTCACCATATTTCAACAACTCAAACAAACAAGAAAAAACACTGGATGTAACAGATGTTCATTGTAAATTGCATTAGATATTGTTTCATGCGCATAAATATCAAATATTGCCAAATCCTATACTTAAATGACTGTTCAAAACTGTTCATTCTGTGATTCTACATCCCTACCATCAACAGGAAAACCGTGTTGCCATATACGCGTTTAGATTAAGCTTGTTCCTTTTGTCGTGTAATAACAGAGTAATTGTTTATTGTTCCCATCGTGTTAAGTTTTCCCCTTTCTTTACTTTGGGTTTCGTGTTCCGCTGCTCTTAATAATTAAATGTGACACATCCATGTTGAGTGTGTATCTAAGATTCTTTATCATCAAAACAGGTTTTTAATCAACACATAGTTTATTTTTATACCGCGAACAGTGTTGCAATCGTAGACAATATGAATTACATTATTCAAATGCAAAACTCTGCAACTGACTCTTACCTGCAAGTCGCTAGCAGTACTTTTTATTTTCACAAGCTATAGTAAAATTCATTCTTCGTGTGTCTGGACTAGCCACTTAATTTCATGTTTATAATTTCATCGATCAAAAGACCAACATTTCTTATTGAAATAGAAGCGAGGCTGGCTAATCTAACCTAAAACTTGTAATTTCTTTTCAATCAAATTTCACTGACATCGGAAGTAATATATGACGTATTGTATTATCCAACGATTCATTCATACAGTTAATCGTTTCCGAGAACGCTGTCCACTTCGATTGTCTGCTACTTAACAATAATCACTCCCATTAAATAAAATTCTACGCGATTTTAAATAAGTTGATTATGTTCTGTTTTAGGCATTTGTTTGTGTAAAAATTATACGATACATAAAATGAAAAACGTTTCAGCACGTGCTTCTTTACTAAACGCCAGTGTGTCAATAAAATTGTAATTAGATATGTTGTTGAATTCCGAGAATCTTGACATGTCATGGTTCGATATATATGAGCTACTAGTTTATCTGCAACACACTTATTTATGTCACATACGAGTATGTTTAACATAATGGTGTATGTGTATCACACAAAGTCATATGTGTAATATGTGCGGCAGCTTTTTTGGTAATGAGATCTCAGGTTCTGACAAAATAACGTTCTCTCGTATTTTCATTTTAATAATGAATTTCGTTATGTATTTACTTTATGATTATATTGCTTTCATGTACTAGCCAATTTTAGGAAAGCTGTATAAATTGTATAATTTATATTGTAGATAGATCATTCCTTGAAATACCAATAGAGGTAGAACACGATGTGTGCAAACAAAACAGGCAAGCGTGGCAGAGTTTAGAAGAGGAAAGAGAGCGTAATCCTGGCTCCCAATTGGCAGCATCTTCTTCAAAAACTAAATCAGATTCGTCAAAATATGTGAAATTTGAATGTGTTAAGCACGCCTTACAGTGGTTATCATGTGGCAAAGATTCTCATATGCCAAACCCGAGATCAGAGGATCCAACACCACCGCAAAGTATCATGGAAGCAGACCATGTACAAGTTCTGGTCACCGGAAGTCTATATTTAATTGGTTGTGTTATCCACGTTCTCGATCTTGATATTATGACAAAAGGGACTAAGCATGATAGCGATGCGCAGGTGTGTTAAGCCCCATTGCACTGTTTACTAGATTACTGAATAATACTATTTTAGAACAGCAATTCATCTTTGTGATTTCAAACTGATCCTACAATTCCTAATAGCATATCACCATATTATATAAGAAAATCGTGTCTGTGCTTTGTCAATTGGTTGTTCCGATTGAATGACCATTGTAATTGTATTTACTTTTTGTGCAAAATATGTTATGCTTGGAGTTTCAGTTTTGAGTCTGTAGGTATATGAATTTTTAGTGTTTGGTTGGGTTGGGGTTCTTTTGCATTCGTGCATCATACTGGTATCGATATGTAGGTAAGACCTGGAGGCATTGTTTTATTTACGAAAATATGCAGAATATGTTATTCTTTTATCTCAAATATGGTGGATGATTATGTAGTTTTTGGATATTGCTTTAAGGTATCACTCAGATAAGGATGTGTTCAAGAATGATGGGTAATATAATTCAACTGTAATTAAATATGATTGTAATTTTGTGATGAAAATTGAAAGCATTTTTATATTAGACGTTGGTGACAGTGTATGGCTTGAAAGTGCCGATGAGACGTTTACTGATTGCAACTTACTGCGAAATCGCCGGGCGGGCCATAAACGACCCATCAGCACATTCCAAGCAATGCATAACCGTATTATGCAATAATTAATGATATAGACGTATTTCAATGAAATTACTCGGTATATAGTGACTCAATTCAGTGATGATAAGTTGATGATATGTTGAAACGACTGTAAAACGACTATAAAAACTACTTCCTGCTTCCAGTAGTTCTTCGGTCAGATTAAATTAAGTGAGTTGATAAATGCAAAGAAGAATTTGCAAGAGTATTCTATAATACTACATTGTAATTTCAATATTAGTTATAAGGTGTATAATTCTAATTCTAATGATATAAAACAAAAAAATCGACTAGCGTAATGAACAGTTTGAATTTTATAATTCCTGTAGTTTTATTGCAATGAAATGTCTTTGGATTTCATGGTTGAAGTTTAAATAAATTTACAAATTTAGGTTATTAAATGTTGGCTTATGTGATGTTTGATTGTCAAGTTTATTTTTTTAAATTATATGATATTATAAAGTTATAATAATTGATTATCATTGCAGTTAATTTTTCCCTTATATTATAACTTACTATCATATCGACTAAGATTTATCATGTACTAACATGCTGCGTTTGCATGACACATAACAGTATTCATTGGACGAAAAGTCAAATTACAGACTTTCGAATTAGTATTTTGATATTTGTTAAGCGGGATAATACATATTTTGCTGTTGCTCAGCGACGCGATCAAAGATGCACCTCGACTGAAATCAACGCTACTCGTTCTGCTACGCTTACTATTGTTTGTTTCGAAAGTCGAGTAAACCTAGACATAATCGTAGAGCATATCCAGCCATACTGAACTGATAAAACACCAAATAACATCAAAATGAATTGATTAGCTATGATTAATCTCTTTCTAGTTATGGTCAAATAGGAAAAATAAAGATTCTAGAAAGTTTGTGTTTATATATGTTTTAATCTACGCCACTCCGTGGTTTCCGGTTTGTGAGTACAAGAACATGTGAATTCACAATTAATTCAGTTTTCGAGTAAACTGCACGAGAGTGTTAACCCGGGTAGATTTTACAAAATTGTGGGTTTATGTCTGTTATACAACTCTTTTCCTCGTTGTTATTGTTCTAGGTATGCCTTTCGTTTACTGCAAGTGACACTTTTCATCTGAACCGGCCAGTTTTTGTGACTAATGTTTGCATAATGATGCGCGATTAATAATACCGAGAAGAGTCATGTGGATGAATTTAGAATATGTGAGCTGCGTGTACTTTTTCGCTGGGTTTTGTTACATTGTGAAAGATTGTGCTGTGTGTACGTTGTATTGCGAGTTAATTTTTACACGGTTAGTTTATTTTTCTATGTTTATAATACTGTACTTGCAACTGTGTCAACTTAGTGTGTGCCGGATCGGATAATGCATGTCGAACCCCGTCTTTAGCACAAAGAATTCATATTCAACTTTAATCATCATGTGTTTATCATGACCGCGGATTATCTTACTAAAGTATCATTTCCGCTGTGTTTGTACGTGTTTTTATGACTAGACTGTACTATGTTCAACTAGTGCCCATACCATATGATGTGCTTAATTCTTTTCTTTAGACAGTTTCTTAGTTTTATTGTGCATTATGATCTAATATATGATGTACATTTTACTTATATCTATTTTCAGGTTGTTTAAATCAGTCATAAATTCTATTAACAATTTGATGTTTGGCTTTTCGTCTTCTTCTGCCTACTTAAAAGTTGATTTCACTAAATATAGAGATACTAATATACAGATGAAGTTAATAAATACACATGAGTCAAAAGAATTAGATAAATAAGTATATAATTTAGTATTTTGAACATATATTTTTTAGATATTTATATAAATTGCTTATAGCGAGGATAACGGAAATAGTTACCTGGAACTAGTCTAGTCTGTGACCCTTGAATAAACAAAATAAACAGTAAATAATAATAAATACTAATAATAAGTGATGAAACGTACAACTTATTTTTGAGGCGCAAAATTGGTTCAAAGAAATTTCATCGTCTTTTTCTGGTATTCCCTGGATTATTAGGTTGTTACGTCTGGCGTACTTTTGTTTTGATTCAATTTTATTCTGAGCCCCGTTTTGCTTACACTCTGTTGTGGTAAATCGTTTACACTGCGTAATTCATTATCTCTTTTTTACATTCTTCGAAGAACGAGTTCATGAAGTTTACAGACGTGTGTACTTCACAAAATGTAGTTTGCATAGTTAATAGATTGTCTACAATATTGCATAATGAATCAAGTATCTATTCTATACTGGTATGTGTCAATTTGTAACTATTGCCTGCCATCTTGCTTTTGTCTCCAGCTTTGCTTGTCTTCTCGGGCGAGATAAACGTTCAGATTCGCAAGGGTGGTTCAAATGCAAGTCTCCTTACCATAGACGAATACTTTGTTTGCACTACAATCTGTGAACTTCATCATTAGAATAAACTTGGCGAAAATGTAGACTATTCACGGTTGTTGTATGATTGTGTCTGGGTGGGGGCGTCAGCACGTCTTTTTTCTTTCATGTTCCACGGTTTATCGCTTCACTACTTGAACACCACCAGAGGTAACCTTCAACGTGCAGATTTGACCTAGAGTGCAACACGGTCACAATATCGAGCCAAATATTAAACCCTAAATAATATTCAATATTTGGGTAACACAGGGGTAATTTAGACTATAATATATAGCAGATAATATTTTGTAATTGTTGTCCTAAGTAACTATTAAAAATACCTAGACGTTTTCGACAATGGATCTTTATCAAGAAAATAGATGTGCACGAATATAGCTCAGTTCAATTATATGAATATTTGAAAAGAAACAAGAATGCACACTGGCCAATCTTTCACATACGACAGCATGTCTGAATACTTATATCAGTTACAATATTTATGCTTGATATGCTTCTAGTCTCCGGCAGTATCGCTGCTTCCTGCAACTGTTCAGTGTTAAACGCGGCCTTCATCACCCACCAATGAGAATACACGGTGAAAGTTACGGAATTACGCTCTGCGCACACCACAACAAGGTCAAAAACGATAATGCGACTAGAGGGAGAAACGAAATTCCATCCTTGCCATATATATTGGTAAAATATCATAAACTAGCGAGGAAAATGAAAATTTATAAATTAAATAATTCAATTAAAGAATTGAAAGTTCTCAGAATGAATCTCCAAAGAGCTAGTATGTAAAAGTGAGATGTGTTTATCAGAGCCCTGGGGTTAGTTCCATGTTAGAAGCAAAGACCTGGCCCACTGTCGTAGCGAGTCAGCTTTTCAAATTCAACGGTTGTTTGAGCAAACAGAAAGAGCGACGCTTAATATATCTCGCTACTCTTCTAATTGAAAACAAAAAAGATTGTATGTGTACTCACATGTTATTGAACGTGAAGGATTGGCTTTCTTCATAAGAAAATAGAACACAAATCTGACAAATGAAGATGAAAATTGAGTGAATAAGGTAGCACTGAGTTTCAGGTAGCATTTATCAAATGTACCAAATAATGTATTGAAATTATTGTTCATACATGAAATGTTGAACACATGTTCACTACGTACATATGTAAATTCATTTAGCTTCTTTCAATCATAATTTGGAATATAGCAAATTACGTTTTGTTTTTAATATCAACGTGTAATTAGTAATTATGATATATACTATACATGAGTTATACGATTATAAAAGTTACAAACTAATAAAAAATGGAACTTGTTTTCAATAGAATTCATATTGCAAAGCTTGCACGTACGTTGATCTCTTTATAGATCACCTATGTCTTTTACAATTCGTAAACAGTGTGATGAACATCGTAATCGTAGCCGAGATAATGATTGCATGTGTGTTCGAATATGAACAGAAAGAAAGCATCGTTCTGGTTCTATGGTAATTTTAAATTTACAGTAAGTATCTAACTTGTCTAAAGTACACAAGTCAGCTCGCCATACCAAGGAGAGAAACTGTTTAAATCGTTCCACAAACGTATTTATAAAAAAATAAACATTTCCAACTTCTTGTGCCTGCCATGCACCATTCATTTTACAAATGGAAAGTACATTTTGGATGTCAAGGTGTGTTTTGTTCTGGCTCCCGACAATTCTTGGGGTACCTTGCATTTGGCATGGAAATTAATGTTGCCCAATATGTAATGCAGATAAATAGGATATCTCCCACATTCTACTATTTGTTGACCCATTTGAAACACCAAGAAACAGGCGAGTTATTGGACTCGTTCCAGATATTTACATTCTCTAAAACCCCAGATTCCCGCCCCATACGTTAGTATTGGTAGTAAAGTAGGTTCTGTAGAATAGAGGGCGTAAACAATTCAGAGCTTTAAATAGTTTGCTCGCCATTGACCAGTGTAGTCTACAGGAGAACATAATATATATTTGCAGTAGGAAACGGTGTGGACCTACATCCCTCCATACACCCACTTTTCGTTTCTTGATAAATGTTCCCCCGCTCTTGAAAACAATAATTTTGGTCTTGTACACATTTACAAACATATTACAGCGCTCACAATACATTTCTAGTCTATCTAGTAACCTCTGGAGCCTGACAACAGAATCTGTTACAATTGATATGTCATCAGCAAATAGAAGACAGAATAACTCAATTAAATCAGAAGATAATTGAACACCGTGGTGCTTCGAATTATTCAGCTCATTACATAAATCATTGATAAAAAGGGAGAATAAGAATGGACTTTATATACTACCCTGGCGAATACCCATGGGACACTGGAATTATTCAGTATATCCGTTTAAAGTTTAGACACATAATAATTGACACAGTAATAGACGTATTACTTATATTATATTTTTCATATATACATTTACTGTAAGCACATGTGCTTCTAATAAAGCAAGTAGAACATTTAATCAAAGAAAGCTTAGAGAAAACTCCCATGTGTTGGGAGTATTGAAGACATATGAAAAAATCATTAGCCTTCAAAAAAGAAGATTGGCAACTAATATTTTTCGACTTTTTCTGCTATTTAAGATGTACAACGTAAAAACACATTATGTAATTTAATTTATTTCAAAGCACCAGAACTAAAATTTCAATTTAAATCTGATTTTTTGGAATATTAAAAATTGGCTAATAATAATTGGATTATCAATATACATGTTTTTCATTATTAATATAATCAAGTCTTTGGATTACCCCAAGATGTCTATCAACCGAATGTCAATGTAACACCAAGACTTATAGAAATTCGAAAATTGTTTTTTGAAAATTAATATAAAATTATCGTGAAAATTAAGCAGTTGTTAATTAATTATTAAGCTTAGATTTCAATCCCAAACTAATGAGGTATGTGTATTGTTCCAGGACACAAGTTTCATTATAATATGATGATTGATTTTTAAAAAAATCGATGAAAAGCCAAAAAGTAAATTATTTTGCAAATTGGGCAATGATGTAAGAAACCTAAACTAATTTTATCTGTACATTGTCTTAGAGTATTTGCGTACCAAGATTCATTGCAATAAGATGATAAGTACTTTAGGATTTGTATGGAAAAGCTGTAAACTGACTAATTTTAAATACATAAAGGTCTGCACAAATTCACAGGCCATCAATGTACCAAGTGTCATTGAAATGTGATTAGAACAGTACTTGATATATCGCTGGAAAGCATTGTAATTTCCCCAGAGCATATTTGTGTCAAATTTCATCAAAATCCATATTAATATGTTAAATTATGATTTGTGTGTATGTATTTGTACATCTGAATGTATGTACCGTTTGTGGTGGTATAGGACTAGGACGGACACCAGTATCAGACGGATTGCGCAAATAGCGGACCAAATTTTCAAGTAGCGAATCTATTTGTAGAGAACCGATCTTTAAGTAGCACAATATATGTGAAATGACATTCACTTCCAAAGTACAGGATTCGTATTTTGACAATTTAAAAGTACGCCTGATACATCTTAGTAATCTTATTATTTTCGAACAGCTTTCTTTGTAAAATAATACTTCCCAAAATAAGTAACCAATGATCATTGAGTGGTTGTGTCCTTTAGGATTTACGCCGACTTCATCAGTCTTTATAGTTATTATAATTTATATATCTCGTTTGTGCTGAAATTACACTGTGTAATATGCTAACCACGTGTACGCAACGCACGGTTATAATTGTTTTCCAGATAAAACTAATGACTAACGACAGACTCATGATTTTGTACGAGGCGCGGAATGTAAATTTATTATTTTGTGTATACTAGAAGAAAACGTACTAATAATTCAAAATTAGGTACGTATTGGAGGCCGTGGCGTGTGTGTTTTAAAATGATGTGTGCATTTTTAAAACGGCGTGACTGTGCGTTTTAATAGTGTGTGTTTTAAAATGACTGATGTGTGTATGTATGTGCATTAAACAATTATATGTGTATTTTAAATGGCGTGTGTATTTTAAAAAAATATGTGTGTTTAAAAAATTACGTGTGTTTTAAAAATTATGTGTGTTTTAAAATGACATGTGTTTAAAAACGACGTGTGTGTTTTGAAAATAATGTGTGTTTAAAAACATAACGTGTGTGTAAAAACGATGCGTGTGTTTAAAAACGACGTGTGTGTCTTTAAAAATGGCGTGGTTTAAAAACGACGTGCGTGTTAAAAAATGACGTGTGTGATTAAAAATGGCGTGTGTTTTTAAAAATGGCGTGTGTTTAAAAACGACGTGTGTGTTAAAAAATGACGTGTGTATTTAAAAATGACGTGTGTGTTTTTAAAAATGGCGTGTGTGAGGTCGAATGAAAATTTCGTGTGTAAAAAGAAAATAACGCGTGCATTAACTTATTTACGCCTGTGGGGGCGCTGTTTTGAATATTTTTTTTCGTGTGTGTGCAAAAAAACGCGTGCGTTAACCTTTTTACGCCTGTGGGGGCGCTATTTGAGAGATTTCTTTCGTGTGTGTGTTAAACAAATCGCGTGCATTAACCTATTCACGCCTGTGGAGGCGTCGTCTCAAGTGGTAGCCATTTTCGTTTGTGGATTTCTATAACGTCAATAAGGTACGTAATAAGAAATTTGTCCAGCACGAACGTTTTATTCATTCTGCTCTATAAGTTTACCGACACTGTGTATACCTCAGAGACCTGGTTATTTATTCGTGTGGATGGTTGCTGAGGACGTCTAGTACAATGGGGCAGAACAAAGTACTCGTACTGGTCTCACAGGCGCTCGGAACGTTTCTTGGATAATAAAAAATGACCTAAAGTAGGGTCGGCATAGTTAATCAGTCGCCGGTACATTAGCCTACCACTCATATGATAACACAAGGTAGGAAAGCGTTCACACCATGACACCGAAATGGTCCGAAAATAACACGATTTTCAAAATTGGATTTCTATCCGCTTCACACAACTCAAGCATGATATCGGTAGAAACAATCGATCGTCTGTTACTAGTATTATATGAGTGGTAGGTGAATGTACCGGCGACTGATTAACTATGCCAGCCCTACTTTAAGTCATTTCTTATTATCCAAGAAACGTTCCGAGCACCTGTGACTGTTCTATCGGTATGTGCATATCCATACCGGTATATCAAATGTTTTTTTCATTATCTTTTGAGTGAAATGTATTATTTATTTAGTGCAGCTTCTAATTTACATAGTGAGCCCCTGTTACAAAAGGGAAGCAACAACAAATAAATAAATATGTGTAACCCTATAGCTGGGTGGGGAGGTGCCCCTGAGTGCTCAAAAGTGTGAACACAATTTTATACCTGGATAGTGGCAAAATCAAAATACATAAAATCCCAAAAACAAGACCCATTTCAGTGACACATCCCCATTAGGCAAGTTCTATGCATATCAAATTACAATCATTACTCGTATAATGTGTATTCAGTCGTGATAACCCTATGATTGGTGTATATGTCACCCTTTTAGCTGTTTATCCTCTGATTGGTATTTTCATGGTATAATGTCCACCAGCCGGTTGAGTTTTTTATTTCATTACAAGCACTTTCCTTATACATGTACAAATAACCATTAAAGTGTTTGATGTGGATTACATGTAGCTGTGATATTGATATGACACATTTATCAGTTATGTTGTCAATTACACTGCAACTTCTAATAGATATAGTGTAACAGTTGTTGATAAAATAATAACCAAGTCATCTGAATGCTGGTTAAGCTTAAGGCAATCATAAATTGAAAAATAACAGTATTCCATTGTACATGATTACAAAACTACAGTGATAGGCAGTACGCCATGTATTTTATCAATATTTAAAATACTTAAACAGCAAATATGTAGGCACTTTGTGTAGTCCTCTTTCAGATATTGAAAATCTTTTCATTAATTTACAGTACAAGTGCACCAAGTTGCTCTCATTTTTATTTCGATTAGTTGTGGGTAAAAATCCCATGCATATTAATTACCTAATTTGCATAATGATTAATCATTTTTTGGCTTTTCCACTGATATCACAAGTTCTTATCATCACATTTCATCAAAACTTGGTACATAGAATGTCATAGGACACTGATAATTTTTAGGGTAATATCAGTTCAAATTAATTACCTAATTTGAATAATTGATTAATTTTTAGCTTTTGATATTTCAAGTATTAATCATCACATTTCAATGAACCTTCAATAAAACTTGGTACATAGATATTACATTACACAGACCTTATTTAGTTTTACACTCGAATCTGTTCATAATAGTTAACTGATTTGCATAATTAGTTTTCAGCTTTTCCAACAATATCTCAAGTACAAGTAATTTTGAATTAATTTTTAATGTGTCTCCAATACTCTCGGCACACAGGAGTTCTTTCTAAGCTTTCTTTGATTGTTTTTATTGCTTCATAAAATGTGACATTGAAGTATTGTTTTAAATACAATAATGATAATCTGTATGAGTTGTTTTTCAATAAATGGCTTTTTATCATTTTCATTTAATATTTGTTCTTGTCATCTATATTGAAATCCTATTCTAACATTGATATATACCCACAACAGTAAGGTTTTAATAATTGCGAACACAAAGCAAACAATGAAAAACTTGTGTCACAAAAACAGGATAAGGTTTTTGGTAGCACAGATGGACTCTCCTGTATGACACCTAATGGCCAAACTTAATTTACATGATTGCAAAAGAGACTATTGAAGATTTTACAATTTGCTTATACGGAATCAGCTTAAGTAATCACTTAATTTGTTTATTTTCTATCAAAGTCCAAACAGCTTATGTAAGAGGTTCTACGATTTTGACTGTTGCTATAGGTTTAAACCCCACCCTTGGCCATTTGACTCTGTTAAGCAAAGCACACAAAAGAAGTCTTTGTCGTTACCCTGTATGTATTTATGCATGAATATTTCAAGAACAGCTTCAATGACGTGGTACGTATCTGTGATAACCTTATTAGTAGGGAATTTAAATTACCTAATTTCTATAGAAATTATTCAATTGATTAATTAAAGTCCATAGGTTGTCTTTGATGTCATAGTTGAAGACTTGTCAATTCTCGACATTGCAATTTTTTTTTATTTTTCTTATTTCCACCACAGGCGAATTTGAATACTCAAATAGTATTTATGCCAATCTTATTTTATTTTATTTTATATTTTAATTTAATTATTTTGTTTGTTATTGTATTGTAAGATACACACCGTACAATACATCAGATTTTAACCAGATTGTATTAGTGCACACTCTTTTTAGTTTCCCATGATTGCGTGATCAATAAAAGTGAAAAGTTTACTGAAATGTGGGACAAGTAACATATACCATGGACAAGTTACGGTATACAGACATGTAAACATATACCTATAATGTCACCATAACAAGTTTTATTGATATTGACCCAATCATTTCGAAGAACCGGTTGTGAACACATTTAAGTGATATGATTCAACGATTTATTACTAAAAAACAATAACGTGTCATAGTAACCATTTTTAATGAAATTATTCCAGTTGTTTCAGAGAACTAGTTGCAATCAATTATAGTAACACACTTTTGTGTCCAAAATAACCGGCCAAAATTGTCAGACTTGTGACTTGTTATTAAGTTCGGAATAAATCGGTCACTGCATGTCCGAGAAATAGCTACAGACAGTCAGCAGAAGGTAGAAAAGTGTTACAAGCAGGCATCTATGCTTAATCACGTCTTTATATAGTTTCACGTCAGGGGCGATGCCAAAATTAAAAACCATTGTTTGCCCATTTTTTGCCAAAAAAAAACATTTTTGGGTCAAAATTTAAAAAAAATGGTACAATCCTTTTAAGATGCATATCAATTTACTCATCGAGAAGAGATCAAAAATATATAGTTTGACCTATTTTTGACCTTGCGTTACGTCACAATAACCAAAAATGTGATAGACCATTATGCTAGTCTTAGCTATGAGATGGGTTCTGAAATGAGTATGTCATCATAATTATTCATACATATTAACTGGCCTAGTTTACATCGATGACCTTTAATATGCAAAAATATTACATACTATTGAAGTACATTTTGGTGAATATGAAGGAAACAAAATAATAATAATAATATAATTATCCATGGCAACGGTCCTGTAGCAGTTGAGTCCTCTCTGCTATTTACTTTTGGAATATATACACACTGGTAAACAACGAAGAACTCACATACAAACTTTGCATCTCACAGCGATGAAATCTACCAATGAACAGCTAGACAAGAACATAGCATCTTACTGGGATTTGGAAAATATCGGGATACACAAAACGACTTCAGCTCACGATGCTAACCAACCCACGATGAACCGTATCAACATTATACAAATCATAATTTAACCCGGAAAGACGGTCGATTTGTAGCTAAACTACAATGGAAAGACAACCCCCGGGGAGAAAACCATGAAACACTACCCACTAACTTCGCATCTGCAAATGCACGCACCCGCAATATATTTACAGAAATTACCCGCTGAACTTATCCTCGTCTACTTTCTGTTGGCTGTCTGCTATGGGCGGAACAACATTCAGAAGAACGGAAACTGAAACAAAAATGCCCAGTAAGTTTTGTGGGATAAGTAAAAACATTTGTTTGTGTAGTCAGTAAGCAAAATGATTAAGGGTTAATTCCGGATTATATATAGGCCACTAGCCGTTTGCATGACTATTGTGTGAGAGAGGTATAACATCTATACGTCTCGAAAAGCCCTAACGGCTAGCTTGATGAAAATAGTAGAGTTTAATTTATCATATAATGGGAACGTTATTTCTGCAGAACATATTTTTGGATGAAAAGTTAGTTTACTGTTACACTAATTCAAGGGTGTTATTGTGAGTACCAAAACAACCAACGTATATGCGTAATAGGTTGTAAACATAACTCGACAGTGGGCATTTGAGATGTCGAAAGAATTTAAAAAAAAATAAAAAAGGGAATTGCTGCATCATGCAGATACGCGTAAGTACACCGTTTAGACTAAACTTGACAGAAAGGTGTCAGCCGGGAACTTAAAAGTGCCTGTCAAAAATATGCTAAAGGAATAATTTTAGTTATTATATTTGATAAAATTTCCAAAAAACTAAAGGTTTTCTGTTTGTGTTACATCAGTAATATGCGAATATGAATGCAGTGGATAATGTAGTACTATTGTTTCTTTGTTTTTATAGAATATTGAAATGTTCAAAACAAGACACAACCGAGGTCACAAATGCTTACAATACGTGCTACACTTCCGTTAATGTAATCCGGTTAGGTTTTTCTAAAAAAATTAATATTTCACGAATTTGAATGTATTATTCATTCAACAATTCAATAAAACGTTCGAATCAACAGTAGTTTTTTACTTCGCATGTCATGAATAGATATACTTAATTTTTATGGCACTATGTAATTATGGGTGAAAATTAATATGAACATATGTTGATTCTTTGGCACTGTCCTACACCATGCTGTGCAAATACCCATATTAAATCCCTGGGTAGATATTAAGACCCTCACTAACCCCGGTGAAAATATAAGATATCACCGACGTAGTAACACTCACGTAATTTATACAAAATCCTACTACCCGGCAACTATTCGCGATGGTTCTAGACAGTGTCCGAGCCTGCATTTAAATCCTACTGATACATATCAGACGTATTTGAGATTAATTTTCATACACTCGAACACATGTATATGTGTACATAAAGGGCATTAAAATGTATGCTCTGGCCAATCAGAAAGAAACGTTCATGCTTTATTTAACTGCAATCACTCGGGTTAGTCATTGCTTTGTGTAGGAAAACGAGCGAGTTTGTTCAAAATTCAAAATTACCGGCTTATAATAGACGTTACAAAACTGGGACATGCTACTGTGGGTAACCTCAGTCACCCCACGAGGTCTGGGTTGTGATATAACCTACCTTATATTTCCCTGCCAAATTCACAGGTTAGAGGGTGTTTCACAAGACTTTTCGCATCCGCTAAATAGATTATACAGTAGATTATAAGGGATTATATGGGAACATAGAACACCTCCTACCCAATTTACCGTATGTGCTGCACGTGACCATTAGGCAGAATAAAAACAAAAATTTAATTTTTGTTCAACTTCTTCTTTTAGTATCCTTTATTGTAATCGTTTAATGAATGCGAGAATTTGTTTTATATAAATTATTTATAGACGTTTAGAAATTTCCAATAGCGATTGAAAACGCTTTGCCAATCACAGGGCTGGCGTTAGTGGAACATAGAACTCCAACGCGGCCAATTAGCTTTGTCATAACAGTAATATCACAAATCGTAAATTTATTTGGAACAGACGAATCACTGTAATTTCAAGCGAGCGTTTTAAATAATTTGAAAGTAAATTGGTCAATGACAAATTCATAGGTAATGGGCGTCACCAAATGGTTTCTACGACCAATGAAAACATCTTCCCTTGAGACGCAAGGACCTTCACCTTCATGTCCATGTCCAGATGTATTTTGGTTTCGAAATTGAAAGATATTGCAACAACTACAGTTTTTCCAAACAGCTGAAATGAATTTTTGATTTATTATTATTAATTAAGAATTATATACATTAGCTTGCGTTGTTGTTTTGTTGACATTGCCATTGAAAATAACGGGGGCGTATGGTGTGCTCATAACTGCGACTTCCTGTGTTTGCCGATAACAAGAGCGGACCTGCGATTGGTCAGAACAAGTTTGCAATGTTGCCAAATGTACTACCAGTTTACACTCAGCCCCCGGACTCAGCCTTTATACCGAAGAGGTCACTCCCACCCAAAGACACTTGTTACCTATAACAAGTCTTTTATTAACAATCGGAGGTCCGTTCGTATATAAATAGACTATATATATATGTGTCGTGAAGGAGGTACGGACCTCCGATTGTTGATAAAATAATTGTTATAGATAACAAGTGACTGTGCTCCTACCCGTCCTACTATATCGAGACTACTAGTAGATTTCTTATGGTCATTACAGTTTTCCTTTTTATTTAATTGCACTGTGTGATCTATGCAGTGTGAGTACGGTTTTAAGCAATCGGGTAGATCAAACTGTATTTAATACGTATGCATGTATATACTAGGCCACTGTTCCTGACAGAGGGTCTGTGACTAGACTATTTCGCTGCGAATGGCAGGTAGGACGCCGTATTGTTCGGTTTTCAGGCCGGAAGGCACGTGACTGAGTGACGTAAATTGAAAACATTCCAAGTTACGTTCTGCGTAACGTGTCTGTAATACTACAATAAAGCCATGCTCATACATCCTGCCTGCTTAGACTTACATATTTGAGATGTTTCTGACATTCCTCGCTATTTCTGTGCACACTTATAACAAAAGAAACAGTTTTTTTTTATTCGCCCAACTTTCGAAAGTAAAAGGAAACCCCTGAACGGCCACGAGCGTAAGCGCTGACGTCAGGTGACCAAGGAAAATAGAACAAGCAACGAGAAAGTGATGGACCAATCAGAATGCCGGATTCGTTACTAGTTACCGGCCTCTTGTGGCTTGGTACGCTATGACACGGGACGGCAATCGCACCAGAACGAACGTACGAGGGCGCTGTTATATGTTTTTCTGTGTAGTCTGGCGCATGTTTTTGGATTGTGGCCGAATTGTATACTGCCTGTTTGACAAACAAAGTAAGATTTTAATGAATTTCCAGTTCTTTAATAATTACAATTGTCATATAGCTTTTGATAGGACAGATACATACTCGCGATTTCAGCTCATGGCATGAAAATAATTGGGTCTACAATGATGACAATCGGAGATATTGTCAAACAAGTGTGGCACACAGTTGACCGAGGATTAAACAAACCATGCAGATTTCGATGCAACTCGTACCAAAACCAACTCGCACCAGACCAACTCGCACCAATGCCAACTCGCATCAAACCAACTCGCCCAAGATCATATTTCTAAGCATTTGTGTGTTTCGCTATGTCCCGTGCTAGGGACGTTTCTTGGATAATAAAAAATGACCTAAAGTAGGCATAGTTAGTCCATGGACGTACTAGAGATGAACGCTGCACGGTGTTTACTCGCTTTGATGTATGTGCGTTGCCGCCACCAGATTACTGTTAATCCAGATCGTGTCTGTATAATTTCCTGTCCACGGGGAACTATGACGAACACGCCCGATTATAGCTCGGTTCATCTACGTTTTGTCCCGAACGCCCCCGACGATCTGTTTACGATCGTCAAGAGAAAACAAAATGGCAACGAACAGGCAACAGAAAGTTTGGTTTCGGTTTTGATTTTGATTTTGATTTTGATATTGAAGACACTGAAACTGTCGACTCAGCCGTCCCTGAAGAGGACGAACAGCAGTACTGTTTCTCGCGAGAGCCCACCGTGAACGTGAAAGCTAAGTCTATATTTAACATCGAATTACGGCGGCCGAACATTTTGAGCTTTGTGCCATCTGGAAATTTCACTCGAATTGAACATAGATAAAAAATCGTCATCCGCTCACACCGGGTTTACTGGCAATATTAAATTAAAATTGTTAACAAATGCAGAAGATCGGTACAAACATGCTAGTAAACTTGCCTAGAACATACAGAATTGCGTTAAACCCTAGATTTACAACTTAACATTGCACCAGCTCACAGGCAAGGCCTGTATTTTTTTTGACCCAATATAATATAAAATTTAAGATTCGAATCTTGTCGTGAAAAATCAAAACTAAGATCGGGCGGCAACTCAGCCAAGATGAAAGTACGTCTGCCTATTCATAAATTTAAGATGAGTACAATAGAAAGACAATGCGTCTTATCAGGTGTGAATCACCGTGCAGCGTCCATCTCTAGTACGTCCATGGTTAGTCAGTCGACGGTACATCCGCCTATGAGTAGTAGGCGAATGTACCTGCGACTGACTAACTATGCCGATCCTACTTTAGGTCATTTTTAAACTCAAAGAAAACGAACTGGCGATTAAAGAATTGCATTTATATCGAATTAATCACGATAAAACGTGAAACTGACTAAAAACCCTACAAGAAGTCCGTCATCGGGGTTCTGACGGGGTGCGTGCGTGGTGGAGGTCGACGACAGAACACGAAAGGGGAAATACTACTGTAGTACATTCAAAAACTAGTATCATGTTTGTTTTTTTTCAATTTATGTATCTTAACGGGTAAATAATAACGATAGAAATTACATAACATCGGAGTTCTTGAAATTACTAATGGGTAAATAATATATGATAGAAATTACATGAATCGAATCGAATGGAAATGGTATAGTGGCTGGTAATAATAGTGCGTTCAGAACGTTTGGGGTTTGACGTGGTGCGAGTTGTTTTGATGCTAGTTAATTTTGGTGCGAGTTGACCTGTAACCGCGTATGCATTACCACATAAGACACGCTGTTTTGTACAATCACGATCCTGTTAAAGCACTTCTAAACACTATATGGGATCACAGTCCCTCTATCCCCGCCTGGTAAAAACAAGATGATATCCCTACATGTACAAAATATATAAATGTGATTGCTCTTGATTACTTCAGAGTTGAGTTTGTGCTCTTTTTGCGACTTTCGATGTTTTCATCGGCTCTAGAAATGGCTAGTCAGGAAACTGTCATACAGAATTTAAGAAGCCCAGATATACAGCGTGCAGTACAGAATGTCTTCAGTAGGCAAGTGGCACCAACAGTATCATCAAGTAGAAGGGCATGTCGGAGAAGTTTTCAAGGGAATGTTGGACCCACTAAGAAAAAGAAAAAACTAAACTTAAAAATAAGTGTGTTACCTCTTATAAGAGAAGTTTTGAATAAGAATAAATCCTTATGGCCAGGAAGACCTGTTTTATCAGCTGATTTTTGTTTTGAGCAATCATGGGATGAAATCAAAGTTACTCAAGAAATTTCTGATGTTTTGCTTGATTAGCTTGGTTATAGAGATAAATTTATTTATGTAGACTACAAGCAAAGAGGTGACCGTATTGTCTCCAAGCGTATAAGTTCCAACATATTCACGTACAGTGCACAGGGGGTATGGTCAATCAAATCTTCATGTAAAACTGTGTATATAATGTTAACATCACCAATCCCCCCTTCAGTGATATTAAATGATTTCATTAACAATGGTGGAGTTGATGACAATGATGGAGTTGATGACGATGATGGAATTGATGACAAGGATGGTGTTGATGACAATGATGATATTGAAAATGGATGTACCGGTACTAGAACAACTGTTACTTGTGAACTAACAGAAATTGTAATTGATACTGATTCTGACACAAATACAAATGAGGCAGGTGTGAGTGGTACATCTGTGAAACCAAAAGAAATTATAAGCTTCGCCAGTGTTACTGCACATAGTCCAACACACCAACAAACATTTAGAGATATTTGTATATCTGATGAGTTGTTGCCAAAATATGGTATGTATATTTTATTTCACGTTAGCACTTAAGTTTTTGACATCAGTTAACATTTATTGCCGGTAATATTGGCATGATGGTTAGATATCATGTTTTTTTTCAGTATGATTACAGTTATGATTGCATTAAATGTTCCTTGCCTAACCATTTTATAAATTATATACATATCACACCATAGGTATGCTAAATATAAACAACTGTACGTTAAACACAGTCATAACAATTCTGCAGTGTATACCAAACTTCATGAACATCACTTGCGATACAAGTGATTTGGATACTAAACCAGTCATTTCATCACTGATTGCGGTGAGTGTTATTTTGTGATCATAATTCTGCCATTGGAGCTGAAGGAAAACATTGATTTTTGACTCATGTGTGTGAGGCAAACTATGGGAGTCTTTACTGTTAGTTAGTCTGTCCCACTGACATCTTGAGAAACGATTATCAACGTTTTTTGAATTTATATTATTGATAACTAACAGGGACTATGCAATGCAATTATTTTTTGTTTTTATATTTCTGTTAGTATTATATACTTCAATACTGTGAGTCAGATTATTTTGTGCAACTCAAGGAGCTATTATAATAGTAATCACAAATTTGTAGTTAATTTTAATCAACATAGTAGATCTACCTCCATGATCTATCTAAACTTTTTTGAAACATTTTATATGCCAGCTGCATGTACTTTCCTTTTTATACAATTGATCTACAATAATTACTACCTACAAAGATGCTGTAATGGATCTGCTCATGATTTACTTATGAATTAATATGTATTTTAGATCATGTCACTCAGAGGGGAAATGGATAGTACCGGTACCTGTTTTAAATATTCATTGGATTCTTTGTTAGACAAATTGAATGTTAATGATAATCAGGAGTTTGATGAAGTTTTTGGTAGACTTCTTGATGTCATGAGTAGAGAAAGTGAGGTATGTTATTATTATGTGTGGTTGATATTTTATAGCATAGCATATGTGTAAATTTGCGTATTTAGCGTATAACATGTCTGGTCATAGCTGCATATGAGAAAAACGTAATATTTTCGATCAGTGACGTGGTTTGCCCACCATCTTGGAATTAGTTAAAATCGAAAACGGCCATTTTGACCACTTTCTGGCGGTCTAGAAGTCCAAATTGTTGTGTTGCATCTGTAACCCATGCCCATCTTTAATGAGGTTCAAGAACATAAGAGGTCACATGACTTTTGTCGCTATTTTTTTTTCAAAAACGAGGCTAAATCCTTTAAAAAACTTCTTATCATAAAGTTGCAGACCGATTGACATGAAATTTGGCACAATCCATCTACATGCCTACCTCTTTCAATTTTGAGCCCAAAAGACTGATTGGTCAATTGGTTTGGCCGCCATTTTGTATTATTAACAAAAATGTTTAGGCATTTCTTTCTCATTGATACTTCAATGCCGATTTTTTATATAACATGTCTGATCATAGATACATGTTCCCAACTGAATGGCACATGGTAGCTGGGCGCCCTTGGGGTTGGGGCTGAGCTATTGTTCAAATGTAACATTATTATTACCCTATAAAGTTATGCCATGGACAATGGTTGATATAGCTGTTAATAAATCAATCTTATTTTAAAGTGTGTGTTAACAAGCATTATGTCGGGTTGGGGAACTTTTAAGGTTGTTACACAGGTAAAATCACATGCATTACACTATCACATGTATAATGTATTAATGCTGAATTAGCTTGCAATATATAATCCTTAACCTAAATCACCACCCAGGTTTTCTTGCCAAATTCCATTTGTATTTGAAGGAATGCTTCCATCACTACTTAGTTTGCTTAATGCTGTTTTGACAAAGAGAAAATTTTATTTATTTTCTGATATGGCAAATCATGTACAAGAAGATTTTAAGAAGAATTCTGTTGCAGTGTCCGAAGGTATCTGTTGATTACATAATTGAGGCTATTTACATTCCAATAATTACTACATATATCTCACTCCCATTGTCTCCATTTGTGTCATTGTCATATTTGACACTCGTGAAGAAGCACACATTATGAGTCATTGCAGTTATGTATATAGTGTGTCTGTATGTGTGTCTGTTTGTCTGTTCCACAGAAACCTCAAGAACCACATGATGGTTTTTGGATGAACTGGATGCCTAGATGCTCTTTCTGTTCACTTGTAACATATTATCTGACAGGCAGCTTGTTTACATTGGATTTAATCTTAAATTTATTTTAATCAGACTCTTTAAATTGTACTTATTGATGATGATTTTAATTTTAATAATTAATTAATTAAAACATATTATATTTATTTCAGATTCATTGATGCAATATGTTGATTTTTGGATTGAATGTCCTTGGTTATTTTGTGTTATAATTGAACGTCAAGTAACTTCTGGAAAGGTAATATTGATATTTATGATACTCGGTTCATTACAACTATATTGATTAACTATATTGGCATTATGAATATTTTGATCAATATTAGAAGGTGTCTTGTGAATGATTGATCTTGAGGTATAAAAACAAAGGCACACACATCCCAAAAAATTAGATATGTTATTGGATAGAGAGGATAATTTAAACAATCAAAAAGTCAATTATATTAGCTTTGCTCAACTTTATCAAGTGGAGCTTATCATATGAGCGATTATACGTCGTCAACTTTTTAAATTTTTCGACTAGATTTGAAAGTTACATTTTTATATTGCTTTGATACTTGGTGTATATGTACCTTTGACAGACCTTTGATTTGTTCATTACATGATATCTTTAATTCTCAAATTTTGATGAATATTTTCGTTAAAAATTGATATTTTTGAATTCTTGTTAAAAACCACAAGTCTGATTGCTTTGATGTAGGTACCTCCGATAAACTTCTTTCAGATTTGTTCATTTTCTAAAGATATCCTTCAATGCTTTAACTGAAATGTGCATTGCTAACAGTGGAGCTATTTCAGCCATGAGGCTGCTTGTTATACATGCAATTCTGGAATATCATCTATTTTTGACTCCCATGTGCGAAGCACACAGTCTTTGCAGTTAGTGTGACATGTATGTGTGTGTTTGTCCGTCTGTTTAACTCATATCTAAAGCACCACTCATTGTATTTTAATGGAATTTGGTACCTAGAAGCTCTGAACTAATGTGCAGATTTGAATATTTTGGGTAAAAATCATATTAATGTGCATATTAATTACCTAATTTGCATAATGTTTATTCAATTTATGACTTCTCCACAGATATCTCACGTACTTATCATCACATTTTAATGAAATATGGTACATAGATACTCTAGGACTATGCATATTAATTATCCAATTTGCATAATTAGTTATTTTTCAGTTTTTCCACTGATCTTTTGAATAATAATCATCAGATTTCAATAAATCTAGGACTATATGCAGAGACCCAATTAGTTGTGGTAAATATTTATGCATATTAATCACCTAATTTACATAATTAAACAATAGTACTGATGACAATTTCAAATTAGTGTAATAATTCATAATTGTTTTGTTCTAATCATATGTTAATGAAACTTGGTACATAGATGGTCTGTTAAATTGTGCAGACCTTAATAGTTTTACACTCAAGTCTGTTCTGATGGCTGTGTGGCCATCTCTCTGTCAAATGGCAATTTGTAATGCGCTATCCTGGTGTCAACCATGCCCGGTCGAACACAAGCACCTGCGGACCTTAACCAAAAACGCATTCGTTAGTGAATGAATCTTGGCCAGTGGAATTGGCCTCCCCATTGAGTATGTGGCACACTCACCCAGGGTAGGGGTCGACCCTTTGATGTTCAGCCTAAGTTAGGATGGGTCTTGGGTCTACCGATCATGAGTCTGGTGCCACTATGCTACCAGTGACCGGCAAGTCTGTTCTTATTAATTACCTGATTTGCATAATTAGTTTTCAGCTTCAATTCTTTAAGTACAAGTAATTTTGAATTAATTTTCTAATGTGTCTCCAATACTCTCAGCACACATGAGGACTTTCTAAGCTTTCTTTGATTTATTTATGCATTAGCTGAATTCGTTACCACAATGTGCTTATAAGATAGCTTGTATTCCCTTTTACTCTTTGTATGAGTATGTTGGTATGTGTGAAATGTCTGTTCCTCTGACATATCATCCCACTTGTCATGTTTCAATAAAACTATATACATGTTCTGGGGAAAAAACATGAGAAAACGTCAGTTAAAGGGGAGCAGAGGTGTGGCTTTTGATACTCTGTACATGAAATCTGAGATCTATGAATGAATTCTGTTAATAAAAACAACTTATATGTGCTGCGAAATGCCCTAAATATCGGGTATAAAATGGGCTGTGAAGCAGACGACAAACGTCCGCTTTTCCTGGCGTCATTTCGCCTCTAGAGGGCCAGTCAAATGGCGTCATCAGTGAACACTGATAATTGAACCCATTCATGCTAGTACGTCAATCCCATAGAAATGCTACTATGAAAGACCTTGTTAACTGACTACTTAAAAGTTGAAACATGGCGAAATATTGTGCGTATGAATGCCATAACGATTCATGTTAAGTTTCTCGAAATCCCAAAATAAAAAATCACGTTGTTGGTTGCGAGAAATCGGCAGAAGAACTAACCTGAAAATGAAGACACGTACAGCGCTCTAGTTATAGTAAACAGTGAGTAAATAAATATTGTTTGAGTTAAAAACTAAATTAGAAATACGCTAATATCGCTTGAACTACAGTAATCATTTCGCCCAACTTCCCACTTTTAATCGACCGCTTATCGCTTAATTTCCGACCGCACTGTATTTTCCGGCCGGAAAACGACCGCATTTTTATCGTAATTTTTCTCTCACCAACCCATTGAAAACACCGACCGGTCGCCCAAACACTGGTCACTGGCACAGGAGTGAACGAAATAGTGGTTTTGAGTGATACAGTTTGGGAATACAACGGGTACTACCTAACTATTTTTAAATTCCGAACTACTCTTCAAATCTATACCACATTGTATCGTTCGTGGACGAAACTTCACCTGTGTCCTATATTAAATAACTGAGTTTGCGTATTTATTATGAAATCGATATATTACAATGTTGAAATTTTTAGAGCCGGTACAACATTGTAAACAGATTGGCGTAATTAGAAAAGCAGCGCACTAAGTAAACGACTTCAAAATATACAAGTTTGCGTACAGCACCATCGGAACTAATAACAATTTTACAAGAGCGATGCGCGAAGCATGAAAGAAAAAGATTGCTAAGGTAACGCGACGGTTCAGTGCGTGACTTTGGGGTCAAACTTCGGTCAACACACACTTGATGTCAGCATCGCCGCGCGTAAGTTACGCAATGAAGTATTTAAAGTTCAATTGCATCCCAAAATGATGTCGTTGATCACTCAGTTTTTTGCAAAATATTATAACTAGTTTCCAAGCTTTTGATGCAGCCAGATTTATTTAACTTTGTGGAAATATAATGTTTTTAATTTCCCAGTCCTTTCTGTTCATTCATTGTCTTGACAGTAAGTGTGAATTGCTGTGCAAGCTTTTCGTACCCGACCGCTGTCAGACGGCGTCATGAAATCTATGCATAAAAGGCGGGCGACCTGCGGCTGTTTGATTTCCTACTCTCTCCTAAAAAAATAAGCTAGCGATTGGTGGGAATCGTTATTAATATATTACCTGATGCACTTGTAAATCGGACAGTCATACCGCAATTGTGTTGAAACATTTTTGGGGCAGTAAGTAACGTCAGAATATTGTTTAAAATAAAATATTCCATCCCAATCAAATCTAGGTCAAAGGGTCAAATTGCGTGCATATAATTAGTATAATAGATAGTTAAAAACTAAATATATTTGAATGTTTGACGGCTATGCAACGTTTGTGCAAACCAGAATAAAAAAGGTAGTGTATATAATAGCTATATGACTGAGATATCATGGCATTTGTTTACAATATTGTACCGGCTCTAGTATTTGACACAGATGAAGTTGTTCGCGAATGATACAGAGTGGTATAGATTTGAAGAGCCGTTCAGAATTTATAATAGTTAACATTCGTTGTATATCCCAAAACATTTTGACTACTCCTGTGCCGGTGACCAGTGTTTGGGCGAACGGTCAGTGTTTTCAATAAGCGAGCGAGAGAAAAAAAACGGTAAAAATGTGGTCGTTTTCCGGTCGGAAAATACAGTGCGGTCGGAAATTAAGCCATCGTTTAAAAAGTGGGAAGTTGGGCAAAATGAGTACTGTGGTTCAAGTGATATTAGCATATTTCTCATTTAGTTTTAACTCGTACAATATTTATTCACTCACTGTTTACTATAGCCAGAACGATGTACTGTCTTCACTTTCAGGTTAGTTCTTCCGCCGATTTCTCGCAACCAACAACGTGATTTTTTATTTGGGATTTAGAGAAACATAACATGAATCGTTATGGCATTCATAACACAACACCTCGCCATGTTTCAACTTTTAAGTAGTCAGTTAAGGTAGCGAGAAGGGAAATTTTCACTTTTTTCTTGATTTTTCAAAAATTGATAAAACGTTTACTTTAGACCTTGATACATCACCCCAGGTTTACAAAAGATCGAAATTGCGAAATAACGTTGCTCAAATTAGTGTTTTAAAACACTAGCAGAAAAGACTACAACTGCCGTTTCGTGGATATTTGCATAGTGTTTATCTTTGGAAGGAATTAAATGATAACATCTTATCTGTATACTCTGTTGTTGACGATTCTGATATAACGGGTGATAAGCTTCCAGTTGCAAACAATGCGTGTTTATCTAACGTCCATTGTCAGCATTATTGTCAGTCGAGACTTCGTCGGAGAAACATGGTCATACAGTACTTATTTCGCCCAACCTTCCGCTATTACATCGACCGCTTATCGCTTAATTTCCGACCACGCGGTCTTGTCCGACCGGAAACCGACCGCATTTTAATCGCGTTTTTTTTTTCGCTCGCTCGCTCATTGAAAACATTGACCGCTCGCCCAAACACTGAAAACTGGCACATGGGTGGTCGAAATGGTGGTTTTGATAGTAAAGTGTGAACATACAACTAGTATTAACTATTATTACATTCTGAACGACACTTCTGTAAAATTTGACATTAAATTTTTAAAATTAAGTCACGATCATTGAATGAGCTCGGTCTATACGGTATACGTACCGCAAAAGTGTTCCCACAAAAAATATTTTCGACTAAAAACGGCCACAAAAAAAAATCGAACAGAGCTTGACATGTATGAATAATTTATTGGGCTTAAATGAAAAACGTGTCAAATTTAGTTATAGCCATAACTATTTGGTGGCCAGTCGATGAACAATTCAAAGTCCTTCAGGGCTGAAAATCATCGACGCTACTCTGGTTTACTTTATTTCACAACTTGCAGAGAAAACTGATTCGCGTGAGCTCTAATGTATCTTAGCCTAGTATTTTCTTTTTGAACTAAGGTCAAATTCCATCAGTTTGTCAAAATATATGTTTTTCAGCGAATAATTTTGAAGCCTGTCACAGCACAAACAACTATGTGAATCGACGCCGGTGATTGGATTGTACGACGACCCTTCAATTAGCGTCAAATATGCTTTGTTACAACATCATTGATTGGCTGAGAGTCACCTGATCGGAGCACGAACTGGGTCACAGAACCATATTTGTCCGTATTATCAACAGGACTTTGCAAAATAACCACACCCACATTTTCAATCATTTTTAGCGCGGAAGTTGCCAACAAATGTAAAAAAAATCGTGAATTTCATGGATTCGAATAAAATAAAGCAAGCGATTGATAAGGATGATTATTAATATTTTCCCCGATGCTCTTCGAATTTTTATTTTTTTATTTCAAGGTAAGAAATGGCTAGCTGAAGTTGCATCGTCTTCAATGCGGTTGTTTCACCGCGAACAACTCTAGCTCTGTTTTGGGCATGGTTTAGTTTTGCGATGTAAAATAAAATAATAATACTTGATTAATTATTTGGGGTTTCAGCCCACAAATTACGGACATGATCTCCATGAATTACAGTCAATGTTTGTCTTCTCTCGGCTGATTGTCACGGTGTTGATCGACGCCCTTCCTAAACTCAGTATGGAGAAACCAACGGGAATCGACATTCCAAACAAACAATCGAAATTATCAACGAAAGACGAGATTTTTCTAGATATTTACAAACATACTGTCACGACAAACATATGTAAAATTAACAAATACACAAAGAGGTGTAATATTAGGTTTTATTTTAGCCTTAGAAATATTTTCTTTCACTCAGCCCATGCATGTAACTGCCATTTAGCTTCAGCATCGGGGGAAAACAACAATAATTATACAAAACACATTGCGAAGACTCAACAATCAGGAAAGAAACCCCAGACAACCCTGTCGTACTTGTGTTGAAATACAATTTGTATTTCACGTCAGAATATTGTTTAAAATAAAATATTCAGTCCAAGCCAAATCGAGGTCAAAGGGTCAGGTTGCGTGCATATAATTATATATAGTTAAAACAAAAAGTATTTGAACTTTTGTCAGCTGTTCAACATCTATAAAAACCAGAAAGACAATTATAAGACAATGTGAACCTTGGAAATTATTCTGTTAGTCCGAATTTTAAATGCGCGCGAGCGAGCAGGTGGGCGGTGATATTTCGGGGTTTGCGCGGTCGAAAATAAAGCGTCGAATTCAACAAGCGGTCGCGAAAGCGAGAGAAAAAGGTGATTGGAAAGCGGAAGCGGGCGGGAGGTTGTGCGAAAGGAGTACTGTAACTTTGCACAACTTTCTTTTAAATCGTTTTATTTTCCAAGTCAATATTCTATTTTACTAATACATTTTTTTTCTAACGCAATGGCGAAGTAAAGAAAGAAAGCGTTGACAGACGAGGCAAAGAAAAATCTGCCACTCAGTGTCGCACTCTGACACAGCAATTTTTTTTCAAACATCGGCCATTTTGTTTCACCATGAAAACCGTTTTATTAGATGTCTTATCTGAGACACTTGAAGGATTAGCTTGTTTGTAAACTGTCAGCGTGTACAGTGGGACAGTAATGTTTGTCAGAGAATTATCCCTCGTTGTTCGTTTGCATAACAATAGAAAACCAGAACGTTCCTGGAGTACGGACTCAAATGCCAGCAGTTTTCTTCATTTTTCGCGCTCGAGCTTGAAATTATTCATTATCTGACACTCCTTATGAGTTCTATGATATCAGTGGTTAATATGTTTGGCCATTTTTAGTGTATATTTATAATAATGCAGCAAATCTACAGTGTTTTATTAACCAAAACTGTTTTTCGCGTTTTTCTCGAGTTGAAGTTTTGATCAAGAACGACTCATTGGGACCGCCGCCAAATCAAGTGCGTTCGGACTAGGACATTCAAACTCGCAGTTATCGTTCAAAAGATAATGATGGTGCGAAATATGTCTGGGTTTTTAAAGAAAATGCTTTGTCACAGAATAATAGTCTGTTAAAGGTGCCAAGTATGAAATAATTTGGGGACAAAAAAACAAACCTGCATAGAAATCGGAATAATAGGTCTTTTGATTATCGGAGACGCATTTCAATGGACTTGATTACGGACAATGCATAACTTAAATTTCACCAGGAAATTCCGCAGTGTGCTCTCGCAATCGCGTACTTAGTCATTTTTACAAGGTTCGCCATTTTTGATGTCACGTGATAATTATGTAAACAATGTCTGTCCAGTTTGTGCGAACTTGCACCTCTATACTTAGTCTTTTGATATATATATAACCTAAATTACTGTTCTGAACGAGACAACAGACAGAGAGTGTTTTATTTAAAAACGTCACAAAACCTTCTCGCTACCTTAACAAGGTCTTTCATAGTAGCATTTCTATGGGATTGACGTACTAGCATGAATGGGTTCAATTATCAGTGTTCACCGATGACGTCATTTGACTGGCCCTCTAGAGGCAAAATGACGCCAGGCAAAGCGGGCGTTTGTCGTCTGCTTCACAGCCCATTTTATACCCGATATTTAGGGCATTTCGCAGCACATATAAGTTAATTTTATTGACAGAATTCATTCATAGATCTCAGATTTCATGTACAGAGTGCCAAACGCTACACCTCTGCTCCCCTTTAATGATGTATATAGACAGTACTCGTAATGGTTACATCTGTAAAACAAAACAGGCTGTCCTGACATGGTGGAAACTAAATTAAAAGTAGTGACAGAAGTGAATTAGGTCTCTGCAGGATTCTATGACCTTATCTAATATTATACAATTTTTCATTAATCTAGAATAACAGCTCTGTATGTGTACCACAAGAGCTACCATGTGAAGATTTGGAAAGTGCTATGAACTTCATGGCACACTATTCAACAACTAATTTGCATTTAGTTGCTGCAGTTGTTCATTCAGAAATAAGAAACCATTATTTTGTATTAACAAAAAGAAATATGTCAGAATGGTACGTAATAATTAATTTGTATTGGGGTTGCTATATAACACTTTTGATCGATAATTACAATGAAATAGTATGTAAATAATGTTTCTTGTAACAAACAGGATACAATGTCAGAAAGCTGACATTTAGGTATTGAAATTGTTTTGACGAGTTAATTCAGCAGAGTGTTTCATCATGGGGATTTGTTATTATTATATATTTTCCTTTGTTTCAACAACCAGGGAAACCTCTGGGTACCCCCATGTCTATGAATAATACATTTGCCTGTAAAATTAACATTTGTGTGTAACAAATAACAATCGTCAAATAAATACAAAATTATAATAAATATTTAACAGACTTTTTGAATTGACTATGTTTAAAATTATGCAGTAAAGATCATTGAATACGTTGTGAAAGAAAATTTAATCAGAATTATCAGTGTCAGTTAATAGCTCTTGAATGTTTAGCAAGAGCAACATATAAAATGAGAACTTAAAGTTGAAGATTGTGATAATTATTTTGCTGCCTGCATCATTAATATTAAAATTTAACATTCTATGATATATTTGTGCATTAATTGGCTCATAGGGTACTGTAAATGTGATATCAATGTCCTAATGTGAGATCTTCCACACTATAGCAGAGAGATATCAGCCCTTGATGTTATATGCATGTATTAATACATGAAGTAAATGATTAATAAATTTTTGTTTTGGATGTTTTTCTAGGATTATGTATGATGATTCAAAAGTATGTGTTTTCACAATGACAGGTGAGCTGTGGAAGTATCTCCAAGGTGGCAATCGTAATGATTCAATAGATATCCTTTTTATCTTGGGCATTAAGCCCAGAGCATCTTGTGTTCAGATTTATCCCAATATTATCCAAATGGCATAGTTACCAACGACAATGAAATTCATGTACCCTCACCGCCCTGCAGCTATTATAAATATTATCTCTATAGGCTGTTAAGTATACTGGTGACATTACTAGAGATTTATATACAGTTTTGTTAGTACGAATCACACAGGACTGTGAGCATAATTGCAGCCTCTTTGCAAAGTTCTTACAAGGATTATTACTATCACAATTTATTTAACAGACCAAAATATTACCCTCAAGGTCATGCCAAGGTCAACCATAGTTCAAGTTTACAATTATGTCTCATTAAGAATGTCTTTAACCTTAACTTAAAACACTAGCTGCATGTTATGCTTTGAATAATGTATTCAATGCTGAACCAGTTGTCGATCTTGAGGCACTGAAAATTGCCTTAGAAAGGTGAGGTACACTTATTAAGATGGTTAATTTATTAATGTCTGTCATCTTCGTCTTCATTTTCAATATTGCATTTTCTAGCCCTCACCAATTTCAATACTTCACATTGGTACTAATTGTGAGCATGGTTCTCTCACGTTTGTTCACTTTATGACAATGTTATATAACTGATGATAATACTTCTTGATTAATCATTATCATAAATTATTAGGAATCCAAATAAAAAAATTCTATTTACCGGTAGGTTGAAGTTAAAAGTAGCATCTGAGTCATGGATATCACGGACTGGTTGTAAGTGTATAATCTTTCTCATTTAATAATTTAGTAATAAAAAAGTATGCAAGCAGGATTACTCAAAGAGTTATTGATTCTCAGGAGAGATTGTGAACCAATTCACCAAATTTGTTATAGAGAGAAATCTGGTTGCCATGAAAACAGCATGTTGAAAATTGTTTTTCATTGATAGCCCAAATTGTCATGACATAATGAAGAGGAGTAGCCTTGAAAACTAGTTCTAATCAGTTAGATGTATGTTGGTTGAGATCTAGAAGAGGCGGTTCAGTTTATTAGTGTCTGTTTGAACACAATTATTTTTCTTCTTACACAGTTTTTCGTAACCCTAGAACTTGAACACTATTGTGCATTAACTTTGAACCTTCTCAAGCACATTGAGGACTATGAGTACTGGTGCACCTAACTTTCAAATTTTTAACTGGTTTGGTAGCTATTTTGGAGTGAAGTTATACAGGAAGTGGTTATTTTGAACCCGTTCTGAGGGTCAAGGCATTTTGAATTTTTAGTGGTATCATTATTGGTAATTAACTCTGCTAGGATTGCCCTTGAAATCACTTTTGTCTGTCAGTGTTTGTGATTTCCAGTGTCTTCACGTATTTATTCTTCTGAGATTTTTTGGGCTGGGGCGATTTTCCTCAAACAGGTCATGCCTTCACTTTAGTTACTGGTTGATGTTGAAATCTGAAAAAAATGCTGCCCTAACATTGCCATATCAACAACCAAAAATCTGATCTGCTTTTCGCCAAATGTATCACCAATGGTACTATATGATATCGTTTTTCATTACTGAGAAAATAGTGTGAATTTTCACCAGTACACATTATTTTTTTGCCAGGGCCGATTTTGTTGACTTGGTTAGTTCTTTCATAATCTCACTTTAGTTTAGTGGTAAAATCTGAAAAAAAATCTCTGGCCAATTGTTGCCATGGCAACATCAAACAAACATTAGTTAGTCATGTAACCCTTTCAGTCTTGTTTTTTTTTCTGGAAAGATGGCAAAAAACACTTGAAACACATTGATCTGAGATTACCGGTAGTTTTTTCGCATCTATGTATAATGCTTTTTATAAAGGTCTGTGTGATTGGTCACATAGTTTGGGAGCCATCTTTGATTTCTTCTAAACAAGAAATATTTTTTATATGCCACATTAATCCAATTATTTTGAAATTTGCCATGTTTGTCTTCTTCAGACAGCAAACTAACAATTCAAATCAGATTTTCCACCAGTCCTTGAATTTGAATCTTGAATTGTTGCCAAAACAGGCAACAATTTTGGGCATTTGTGTCTCATGAATGCTTTAATAGATCAATTTGCTATTATCATGTATGATAAAACAATAGAGAACAATAAAAAATCAAATTGTCTTAAACTATGTGCATCACAATTAATTATATTTTACACAGTGAAAACTCAAGAAGTTTTTGATGCAGTTGATGAAACATTGAAGGATATTATTGGGTTGGAATCAATAAAGAAATCCATAAAGTCAATAATAAGAAGACATTCTTTAAATCTGTTACGAAAGGCTGTTGGTGGTAATCCAAGGGAGGAACCTGTTGTTTTTGGGTGGCCCTGGCACATGTTAGACCACAGTAGCAAGAAAGTTGGCAGGTGTAAATATGACTTTTCATCAATTATTTCAATTATAATTGCAATTTTGCCTAACTTAGTTGGAAAAAAAAATTAAGCCATAAAACATGACATATTTTCAGTGGCAACAAATAAAACCATGTTACCATGTTAATTATTTGTTTCTCAAGATAGTAACAATTTCAACATTCAACTAATTTAATTGAAAAATGTATGAGAGGCAAACTAGCTTACACTATAAATATGCTAACTGCTAAAAGAATGATGAATGATGTAACAGATGAAATGTGCTTCAGTCATTCCATTTGTACTAAAATCCTAAAATAAATAGTTTTTTATTTGTTTTCGAGAAAGTATATAAGATCTTGCAATAAAAATGAATGATTTCAATATTTTGTCATTGATGGCGCTGTTTATAAGCACACAGAACTAAAGGTTCAATGACACTCCAAGATTGATTTTTTTTCAAATTTAGCTTAAATTGTTTTCAGTTAACTTTATAACGGCTATTGCAATTTAATGAACCTAAAAACAATTAAGGTTTTATTATAGTCAAAAGGACATCACTTTTCACATAAGAAAAAGATCTTTTTCATGACATGACTTTTCCATGATTTTTGTTGAAGTATGATCCACAATAAAATCTAGTGAATAACATTGCTTTGGTGTTTGCGGCGTACATAATATTAAGTTGTGAACAATTTGTTTGATGAAGTTGACATGTTTTCTTAATAGGCAGAACTAAACTACATGTACATTTTCGTGGGTTAACCTTTTCACCTCCAGTTTCCTTTTTTCATCACAAATTTATAAAATAGTCCCGTTTATAGTCTGCACTTTCCTTTAAAAGATTGTGACAAAAATAGTCAAATATTGTCTGTTGGCTCTAAAATAAGGGTTCATTTCCAGAAGAAATTTTAAAAAAAGTGCAGAAAAATTTAGGCAAGAAATTCTAGTGGTGAAAAGTTTAACAACATTTTGTCTTGAGGCCTAATGACTTTTTTTTAAATGTTTGTTTGAAATTCATACGTAGTTTTCAATCATTTTTTTTAATTTATTGATCAATGCAAATGTCTTTTCATTTTTTCCTAAATTTCAGAACTGTGTCTAATTCAATTTAGCAATTTCAATACTCATAATACTCTGTAATCCTTGACATGGAGTTATGTATTTGTTATTAGGTTGCCTCAGCTTAGCAGGAATAATTGATAAGAACGTAACCATTGAAGTCCAGAGAGACGACTTGGTAGGGGCGCATATTGGGCAATCAGAGGAAAAAACAAACAAGGTTATCCACAGTGCCAAAGGTGGTATACTGTTTATAGATGAAGCATACACACTTTTCAAGGCTAGACGTGTCAATGATTTTGGGGTAGATGCCATAAATACCCTAATGAAATACATGAATAATGATATCCCGACATATAGTGGGTCATTTCCAATCATAATTTTGAGTGGTTACACTCAGCAAATGGAAATTTTTCTTAACTCCAATCCTGGGTTAAGAAGAAGGTTTCGTACACCTTGGTTTTCCAGATTACAATCCTGCTGAACTTTCAAATATTTTTGTTAACGAATGTATAAAGCAAGGATTTATATTGGAATCATATTGTCAGCACAGTGATTTTCTTACCAAGGCATTTTCTATGTTTCCATTAGCACTTAGATCAGCTATGAATGGATCATTATGTACAAAGTTATTAACATCAATAAAAGACTGTATTGATTCCCGACTTGAGGAAATGCAGATAACACACTGTTCAGACATCAGTATTCACAATACTTTAAACCAGATAACAAATGATGATATAATGACATCAGTCAGCCACATGTGTACAAGTGTCAGAGAAGTGTCATGTATGCCTGAAGACACACATACTAATTACACGACTTTGGAGACTGACACACAGACTGATTGCACAACTTTGGAGACTGACACACAGACTGATTACATGACTTTAGAGACTGACACACAGACTGATTATGCGACCATGGAGGCTGACACACAGACTGATTGCACAACTTTGGAGACTGACACACAGACTGATTACATGACTTTAGAGACTGACACTCAGACTGATTGTGCGACCTTGGAGACTGACACACAAACTGATTATACAACTTCGGAGACTGACACATACTGATTGCACAACTTTGGAGACTGACACACAGACTGATTGCACAACTTTGTAGACTGACACACAGACTGATTACATGACTTTAGAGACTGACACGCAGACTGATTATGCGACCTTGGAGACTGACACATAGACTGATTATACAACTTCGGAGACTGACACACAGACTGATTATACGACTTTGGAGACTGACACACAGACTGATTGCACAACTTTGGAGACTGACACACAGACTGATTATACTACTTTGGAGACTGACACACAGACCGATTACGCGACCTTGGAGACTGACACGCAGACTAATTATACAGCTTTGGAGACTGACACACAGACTGATTGCACAACTTCAATTAACACACATGCACCAAAGAAAAAATACAACACAAGATCCTCAACACGACACGTGTATTGAAGACCATACATAGTGGTTTTGTTTTTTTATAATACATTGATTCTTGAAGCCGCACAAGTGACTTTAAATAATGTCACATTTGTAATATACGCAAGGGTTTACATATTGCACAGAACTTTTAGTTTTAAGTTTTACATTCAATTTTGTTTATGCTTGGCTGTCATCAAAAATGATCAACCGAAGATGAGCTCATGGGTCGACCATACCTATCGGTGTCCATCAACTTTTTTTTCATTCAAGTGACTAGATTGTCTTGCTATTCATTGCACTACTACCTGGGATGGTCCTATCTCAGATTTGTTTTCTTTGTCAGATTTGTTTCACGACAACACATCACCTTAACCTTAATTTTGTGGGAATATTTTTGTCATCTATGGTTAAAAAAGATTTTTTCCACAACCTCTTTTTAGATTGCTTTGCAATTTGGCATGAATGTTGTTAACTTGAAATATCAGACTTATTTTCATGATACCATATGCAAGTATCTATTTTTGCCTTCTTTTCTGAAACCGCCTGCCATGGACTGGTCCTCTCTCAAGTGTTTTGAAGTTATGATTTTTCTGTTATTTTTTTCACTTTCCAATACGTTATGTATAATGCATGGATTCCAGTAGTAATGCAACTATACACATTGTTTTGGAAAATGAACTGGATGGGCAATGTCATTTGAAGGTCTATACCCTTGCTGATTTTATAAGGGTGATATTGAACAGTGATGGTGGGAGGGACTAAAACATTCCAAAATCTTCAAAGCCAGGTCAGGGTCATCTCAAATAATGAACAAATAATGGGTAAGTATATTCTGGTAATAGTAACAACAACTTTATAATTCAGCTTCAATTTTCTATACACTCTCAGAGTAATTTAATAATTGACATGCCTTAGGAAGAACCTTAAATATGACTTGCAAATTTTCTCAATACCAAATTGCAGTAAAAAATGTACATGTATCTTTGCTACCCTAATATTTGTTTTCTTACTTTTATCTCTTCTGATGGGAGGAATGAACAAGATTTTTTTTTCAAAAATTGTATGTGATGCACAATAGAGACTATTGTTTCCTTTACATACTGCCAAAGTATGGAAACAAATGTACTTTGTAAGTTATACATATATGTAATATGTTGTGAACAAACCGATTTCCATAGTTGCATGTGTTCAGTTGACCCAGACAGATTTATAATTAAAAGAATTTTATTATGACAGAACTGTAGGCACTACAGATTAAAGTTATCTTATAACAAACTGTGAATTTTTTGATATGGTCCAATAGTGACATATACAACGCATTGTTTATTTATGCGAATTATGAACATGTGATGCACAAGGAATGTAGTGCAGGATAATTCAGACCTTTGACTCATCTCAGTAGTAGCAAATCTACAATACAAGCATGTTTACACAAATGCATTAATTATAGACTGCATAAAACATAATAATCCTATACTACTTATTATAAGTGTATATGCATTAATAATAGAGCAATTACAGTATCACTTGCATTTTCGTCTTCTATTTTGACACGTGTAAACTCAATACAATTATTGTATTTGATATATAAAAGTTATTTGTTTAAACACAATTTCATATGTAGTTTGATTGCTTCTGGTACTTCATTTTTATTTCCCGTGTGAGAGTGTGAAATTTGTATGTTATACATTTTACCTGCAAGTGTATGAATGTCAACTGACAATTTGTTTTGCACATAATCTAACACTCATTATCAAAATGTATTATTTTCCCATGGGAAAATATGCTAATTTTGAGTAGCGCCCATGATTAAAGAGAAAATCACTTCATCAATTTTACTTTTATTGAAAATTAATTTTCCTATTAATTTAGGTTGCTTTAATTTTCTAATTTTGTGGTGTGAAATAGTTAAACACAACCTGCTTGGTACATTTATACTATCGGTATAGGTTTAGCTTGTAATTTCATCACAAAAACAATCCTAACGCAATTTAACCAATTCATTTATATAAAAGCAGCAAGTGCAGGACAAATATTATTTGAGTACATTAGTAAACAAACAAAAAGGCTTTAGGCTGCTAGACAGAGATATGGTAAATAACAGTATTCTGACGAAAAATTTACTCTGTATCAGTCATGTATTAGATTACTCAAACAATTGGACACTGCAAAATGGAATAATGCTGAAAGTTTAAGTTTAAAATGCAGAAATGTTGTTGACATCAACCTTGTAGTTTTGACTATAACAGACTACTTACAAGTCTACAAGTGGTAAGATACAAGTCTACTCCATAGTCAGAAGTTAGTCCTAAAGGGTTTATATTTTCACAAAGAATCTGCATGTTGTGATCACTAAGGATGAGTTTATTTCCCAACATATCTTTGATTTCCAAGTCTTCATTTTCATCTGATTGGCAACTTAATAGTTCATCACTTGTAGGTTCTATACCATACAATGAATAATCAACAAGTTGAGGATCTAGTATGTCCTTAATGTTGTTTGCCTTTTCTATTGCAAGTACACTTTTCATCCATAGCTGATTTGGTATATTAGAACTTTCAGTACTTTAGTGGGTGTTCATTCCAACCTTCTCTAAGGATTTGCAATGCTTCATTAATTCTGGGCAAAAATACATAATGAAGACAAAATATATCCGCTGCATTACTTGGATTAAGTATTCCATCTTGTTCCATTTGATAGAACAGCTTATGGAAATGCTGGATACAATTCCTATATGTATCTTGGTGTAGACGTTCAATACGCTGATTATGAACAGATTTTCCAGCAATGAATGAGACTCTATGATCACCACGAGTTGCTATCATGAATGCTGCTACATCAACATTTTCCTTTCCATAATCAGATCTGACTCTTGATGGTATACCATATTGCTTTGTTGACTTCCAAAATCCATCAAAAACAGTTGTAGCAGTTTTATTTGGGGCACAAATCAAATACACTGCAGTTCGGGAATACCCATCAATCCCACCATGAACATAAGGCTCCAACATCTCAACTTGTCAAGACCATCTATAAAAATAAAGGCAAGTATAATAATTATTGAATATAAAATTCAGCATATTATTGTGTGTATATTGCAAAATCTTCACATGACATGTACTACATGTAGGTTATGCAGTGTAATATATTTGAGTGACATAATAACATGTGATGTCAGGGTAGCATGACATGACAATATGGGATATCTAGGTGACATGAAAATATGGGATATATGGGTGACATGGCAGTTTGGGATACCTGGGTGACATGGCAGTATGGGATATCTGGGTGACATGACAGTATGGGATATCTGGGTGACATGACAGTATGGGATATCAGGGTTACATGACAGTATGGGATATCTGGGTGACATGGCAGTATGGGATATCTGGTTAACATGACAGTTTGGGTTATCTGGGTGACATGGCAGTATGGGATATCTGGGTGACATGACAGTATGGGATATCAGGGTAACATGACAGTATGGGATATCTGGGTGACATGGCAGTATGAAATGTCTGGGTAACATGACAGTTTGGTATATCTGGGTGACATGGCAGTATGGGATATCTGGGTGACATGATAGTATGGGATATCTGGGTGACATGGCAGTATGGGATATCTGGGTGACATGGCAACTTGTGATATCTGGGTGACATGGCAGTATGGGATATCCGGGTAACATGACAGTATGGGATATCTGGGTGATATGGCAGTATGGGATGTCTGGGTAACATGACAGTTTGGGATATCTGGGTGACATAGTAGTATGGGATATCTGGCTGACATGACAGTATGGGATATCTGGGTGACATGGCAGTTTGGGATATCTGGGTGACATGGCAGTATGGGATATCTGGGTGACATGACAGTATGGGATATCTGGGTGACATGACAGTTTGGGATATCTGGGTGACATGACAGTATTGGATATCTGGGTGACATGACAGTATGGGATATCTGGGTGACATGGCAGTACGGGATATCTGGGTGACATGACAGTATGAGATATCTGGGTGACATGACAGTATGGGATATCTTGGTTACATGACAGTATGGGATATATTGGTGACATGACAATATGGGATGTCTGGGTAACATGACAATATGGGATATCTTGGTGACATGACAGTAAGGGATATCTTGGTAACATGACAGTATGGGATATCTTGGTAACATGACAGTATGGGATATCTTGGTGACATGACAGTATGGGATATCTTGGTGACATGGCAGTATGAGATATCTTGGTAACATGACAGTATGGGATATCTTGGTGACATGACAGTATGGGATATCTTGGTGACATGACAGTATGGGATATCTGGGTGACATGACAGTTTGGGATGTCTGGGTAACATGACAGTGAGGGATATCTTGGTGACATGGCAGTATGAGATATCTAGGTTACATGATAGTATGGGTTATCTTGGTGACATGACAGTATGGGATATCTTGGTGACATGGCAGTATTGGATATCTGGGTGACATGGTAGTATGGGATATCTTGGTGACATGACAGTGTGGGATATCTGGGTGACATGAGAGTATGGGATGTCTTGGTAACATGACATTATGGGATATCTGGGTGACATGACAGTATGGGATGTCTGGGTAACATGACAGTATGGGATATCTTGGTGACATGAAAGTATGGGATGTCTGGGTGACATGGCAGTATGGGATGTCTGGATGACATGACAGATTGAGATGTCCCCCAGACATGACAGTAAATATTCACCTGACAGAGGCGGACATACAGTTTTAGTGACATACAGTAGGTCGACACATGGATATGTCTACCTGTAATATGCAAATCTGATTGGCTATCATGGTCATGAGGTATAATAATATGGAATGTCAGGGTGACATGATATGACAGTGTGGGATGAATGTGGATGAATTAGTTGAATGGAAATTATGAAGAAATGAGAAGACGAGCAACCTAATTCAGGCACATTTCTGGAAAGTATCAAAGCCATATTTTTAACAGTCCACTTGACCTAATCAATAGCAGAGCTAAATTTGGTATTTAGTAAAAACAAAGTTCAACATTAAACTGAACATGCATATAGCTAATTCCTAAGCATCTGAATCTGATGCGTGGTGCAAATTTATATTGAGATATTGGTGAAAAAGTTAAATATTGGCTAATTAATATGCTAATAAGGTCATTATATGCTCAGATTTCAACCAAAAACTAATCAGGTCTGAGTATTATCCCAGAGCATCTATGTACCATTGAAATCTATGTTATCATCTATGTTTCATGAAAATCTTATAATTTTTTAGATATCAATTAAATAAAAGTTGAATATCCCGAGACTGAACATTTGTTTGCAAAGCTTAGGTTTAGTAAAGGAGGAAGGTATGGTACAATTACATTCAGTGAATTTTTTAAACAAGAGAACAGGGGCACAGCGCCTCGTGCCATGGCCATGCCCATCCTTAGCCTGGGGAGCATATCCTCTGGCAACCAAAAAATTCTGATTGACCAGGGATCCCATGTGGCCACAGTCTTTAACTGTGACCTGTCTGATAGTAATTTTCACTCCAAGGAAGTCAAAGAATGCTCCATTTTAATTTAGAATTATCAAAAACTCCACACCCTGGTAGGGAGAACCCTATCTCCCCCACTTGGTACCACCGTTTTTTTTAGAAAAAACCCTGATGTTATTATTAATACAAACTGAACAATTCCTTCACTCGTTACTAAACCAAAGCTTCACAAAGCATATTAATAATCGAATTAACTATTAATGTACATTATGTTTTCCAAAGACTACGAAAAACGTCCTCAGAAGTTAGTTTACTAGTATATATTAAAAAAAACAATGTCCACAGTTGACACCTTTCACATACATGCACACACACACACCCACACAGACTCCCATTTTGTGCTTTGCATACAAGAGTAAACAAACGATTATGAAATCACAAAAAATGTGTTTGCCTGATACATAAGCACCGACGGATTCGAAATAATACATACACATTGTAAGATATCTTCAGAATATAAAATAATCCACTCACCAATATGCCATAAGCTTTGTCTTCCCTTGACATTATATACGCAGTGCTTAGTTTTTGTCTTTAACAGTGGCCATCTCAATGCTCTTTCTACTGGTTCAACTCTATTCATACTGCTCCTTAGTTTTTCCCTTTGTATACGCACACCAGAAGCTCTTAGTATACCCTGTAACATGCTTTCCCCACTGTCCTTCAGAGGGCCCTTGTCCTTTAACTCAGAAACTAATACATCAAGACTTTCATCACAAACAGCTGTGTATTTGAATTGTCTTGGACTGCAACCATATTTGGCCAATGATTTCCATATTGTTTGACGCGAGACATTCATAATTTCAGCTATGTCAGCAACTTTGAAGGATTTTGACAACAGTGTCTTAATCAAATCAGTAGCAATTATAATTGCAGGTCTCCCAGGCTCACCTGTATATACTTTTGGACAACATGGATGTGAAAGAACTTTTCTTTTCTCCTTTTCAGTGGTTGAAACCTTAGCCATCCATTTTTTCAACAAATTATGTAAAGATGTCTTGAGATTCAAAAGAACGGCAACTACTTGATCAACACATGGGTTTTTAAACACACGCCATTTTTAAAAACACACACGTCGTTTTTAACACACACGTCATTTTTAAAAACACACACGTCATTTTTAAAAACACACACGTCATTTTTAAACACACGCCATTTTTAAAAACACACACGTCATTTTTTTTAACACGCACGTCGTTTTTAAACACACGCCATTTTTAAAAACACACACGTCGTTTTTAAACACACGCATCGTTTTTACACACACGTTATGTTTTTAAAAACACATTATATTTAAAATACACATGTCCTTTTAAACACACACGTTTTTTTTAAATACACATAATTGTAAAACACACACGTCATTTTAAGACACACATCATTTTTAATTCACACGTCATATTTAAAACACACGTTTTTTAAAACACCCACGCCATTTAATATAATGATTTTTTGAAGCACACACCATTAAAACGCACAGTCACGCCGTTTATTTAAAATGCACACATCATTTTAAAACACACACGCCACGGCCTCCAATACGTACGTAATTTTGAATTATTAGCACGTTTCCTTCTAGTATACACAAAATAATAAATTTACATTCCGCGCCTCGTAATTTTGAAATGTATCAACAAAGACCTAAACTATTGCTTATATTTTAGCTCAAAATTGTTATTGTATGTGTACAAAAAAACATTTCAAAAATCTTTAAAAGCTATCTTGAAGGAAATATCATTATTTGTAGATAATTTGTAGCTCTAAATTGTCATTTACAACATAACATCTATATAATGAACGGATGACACAGATATGGCTGTTATTATTATTTGTGATAAACTATTACACCCTGCACTAGTAATAATGATAATAACAAATAAAAATACTTTCCTAGTAAATTCTGAACAACAACTCTCCGCTGTCGAAGATGAGAAGACTGTCAGCATACAGACGAGTCAAATAATTTACAGTTTAATTACGTATTTTAAACTCAACACATACATTAGTACTGATATAGTATTACGACTAAATAATGTTGTTTATCAAAGTTTACTAAATACTGTATTTTTTTCTTGCAGGTATTCTTGCACTAGTTCAGTAGCATGCTGTGCACATCCCCAATGCAGAGTGATACCAGCTCCTCCATGGCCATAGTTATGTACAATCTGTTACGTAAAGAACACATGAGTTAATGTTATGATATACTATTGTCCATATTATGACACTGCATTACGTCATTGCTAAACATATTAAGAGTATGAAATAGGCACACAAGTATGTGTCACATGATGTTTAATGTAGGTGTAAAATGTGTCAATCAATTTGAATCACATTATGTTCCATGTATGTACTATGTTTGACTTCGATTCGGGCCTTGAACGGCCTGCTTGAATTCAATCCATCTTTAACATTAAAAGTTCAGCCATTCGGGGATATATTACTAAGTGTGAACACAATCTGTGACGGAACCTTGATCCAGGGATGTCACATTATGTATTTTTCTGTCTGACCTTGTGTACACAGCAGTAAACGTTTAAAATCATTTAGTTCCACGATTCATGCTGAATGTCGGTCAAAATGTGAGATGTCCCCTTTTGTAGTGTTTTGGTTCAACATAAAATACTCTACGGCGTTTACGCAACATATCATTATGCAATCGTGTACAGTCTAATTGAATTATACACTGTACTCATTGCCAATTGATAATGTTTGGATAGTGTATTTGCATTACGCATTTATCGCATATGAAGTGAAAGTGACTCTATAGATATATACGGTATGTTTCGGCGGAGTGGGTTGTGAAAAGTCCGATGTTTTTGGGCATACATACTGCCGAGAGTTAGTGGAACTGCATGCTCTTAAGACTAAACGTTAGTCAGTCCTCTAGTGTTATTAATGCCGTTAAGGGTAGACTGTTTTTTAAAAGGACAAGCGAGGCAAAGGCGTTCTCGTCACTGTTGTGTATCGCACACATTGTGATAAAAACAATGTCCAGAATAATATCGGAATGTTGTTTTCAATTTGGCATAAAGTCCGTCATAATCATCCAATTCTCATTGATAAGTGAAAATAAACGCAATAATCTGAAATTTGTTTTGAAAAAAAAGTATGGCAAGATATGAAGAATTGCGGAATTAATGTCGTTTGTCCAATGCAAATCAAATGAATGATATCAGCTTACTGTATATCACTAGATTTCCTGAAATTTCCCTGGACGCTAAGTTACACATGTTTACCTTTATTTCATTTCTTCCATGAACCATCCTTTGTTTTTCTAATCTAACTGTTGGCCTACCAGGTCTTGATCCAGCCAGTTTGAGTATCGGCTTACTTCTCTATTGGCAGTAACCGAACAAACAAATTAACCCATTATATCTAATCATTTTAAATAACATTAACATTTTTGACAATTATAATAAACATGTAGGAAACAAATAAAGCAACAATTTTGTTCTTTGTTTTTTTCAGCAGAAATTTCCCACACTACTATTATGGGAAATCTATTCATATATTTATAAAGAAAGTCAGTGTTATGGCTAAATGGAATCACCGCGAATTAATACCAAACAACTCCCATACGATCACGTTGTACAACAAGGTCAATTCGCACCACCGAGTCGCGTTGTCCTTAAATCACTTCGTACCATACGATCAATTCACGTCAATCGCTCACTTGATTCTAGTCCATGTGATAACAAATAACGGTTCAGTTATAACGACTATCGAATATTGCTAGAGTTACCTATTAGCTGATTAACTGTATGTACTTAATGACCGAAAATGTGAATTTTGTGTTACTAACAGAAAATACATTTACAATACACTACAACCACATTAACTGTATTTGTCCAACAGGGAATAAGGTGGTTACGTTGAATTCAAGGGAGCGCGTAATTACTGTCATGACTTGTTATATTATTGAAAAATTATTGAATTTATTGCTGTAATCGCACAGAATAACATTGCGCGTGACCATTAAATGCACATAATATAATAATCATTCTCTGGAAAACATAATCTGTAAATGAAACCAAATAAACCAATGCTGCTTTAAAAACGTTGTAAAATAACTCCATTCAAAATATCCAATGCTATTTTGCTTTAAAACGTACAATACTATGCATACTCAAATAGTGTGTGTGTGGTCAGGTAAGTGACTGTGTGATACGAAGTGACTTGGCACGAAGTAACTCGAAACGAAGAAACTTTGTGTTATGAAGTGATGATATGGTACGAGGTAAGAAAAAGTGATTGTATTCTAAACTGAGTTGAAACAAAATGCACATGTGGCCTTTTTTTTGAAAGTGAATTTTAAAATAATTTTGATACATTTTTGGCATTACATTGGCCATTCAGCCATCATTAGTCATATAGAAAATGCATGTGAAGTTTGAATCCAATCGCACCAAGCATGTGTGGGCTAAAATGAAACAAACTAGGGTAAATTAAATTTTCAGGCTACTATAATTTAATTTCTTGTCCATTGTTACAATCATGGAAACTACGAAAACCAAGAATTTTTTCTGGATTTATCTCTTCACAGAAAATAAATTGACAAATAGAAATAAAGTAAACTTCGTTACCTCGGGGTTACACCACAGTTAAACAAAAGATCAACTTTTTAACGTTTGTTATTCATTTTGTCAGTTAATAAACAAATAATGCTGTTGCTATGGTAATCATCACTTACTCGCAAACTTGGCACTAATTTACAACACTCTTTAAACACGCGTTGACAATCTTCCTCATCGTTTGTTGTTCGCCAGTCATCACGCTGATGCGTTCCACCCAAAGCAATGGTTTTATCACTGAGAATATAAAAAATATTTTCTCACAGATTAGAGCAGAGAGGTACCTAGTACTCCATATTTAAGGGCATCAATGTACCTTCTCAGTAATGTAACAATATAGAAAAGCCAAATTTACATTTCAAGGGTTCAGCGTCGGGGGTCATGTATTCTGAATACAAAGTGGTATAAATCAGTTTTAGAATGAAAGAACGATGTAGAAATGCAAGCTCGTTTAAAAGAACATTGTTCAAAAAGCCTGACCAATAAAATTGTAGGGTGAAAATATGAAACAATGAGAAAAACGTACCCAGGTAATATGTAATAAATGTAATCATCAAATGCAACGAAATGTTTTATCCATGGGGCATCTACCTGAAATAAAATTTGTGAAATTATGTAATTATGTAATCTTAGTTAATTGTCTTGGAAAGAAATCTATTTGTAATCTTTAATCAAATTGGCTAACAACTGCATTCATAAGCTGTTTTGTTTAGTTCAAAACGATACCTATATATTCTATGTTCTAAATTGCTAAATAATGCACTAAAAACACATTTACTATCTACATTGGTCTTGTTTTGTCGATACGTTCTTTCTGTAAATGAAATTTGTATATTTTTGGCGCAATGAACATTATCATTGAATAGACTAATTAGTATGTGGGATAGGGAAAATGTTTAAAAATTGTATTTCTGGTAACTCTACTTTCAATATCTATAGTTTTACCCTACCTGTAAAATAAACAAAAAATCGCGTTTGCATTTTGCCTATTTTATTTTCATGTTAGATGAAAGAGACATATTTCAACAGATTGTGTTCGTAGATTATAAATAAACATCTGAACACAAAAGTAAACTAGTGTAACCTTTCAAAAATTCAATAAACATTTATCAATTTGTGTTCACAAAATCCGATCAAGGCAAGTAGCCATATGAAAATTATATCCAGTTGGTATATAATTAACAAATAAATTGTAGAAAAAATAATACAAACTATTCAAAAAACTTAAAACAATAACAACATCATAAATTATACAAAATATTGATTTGCTTTGTGATATAAACTGACTTATACAATGAGAGCGCTAAAACGGATTCATTAGCAAACACTGATTTAACGTTAATGATTTAACACATACTCTTAAAAGCTGCCCTCTGACTGGGTACATGGTTTTGTCATCTACCAATGAATAAGCACCAAGTCCAGAACAGTTAACAATTACATCATATTTTCCCGCTAGCTGAAAGGAGAATTGAAAAGACATTGTCACTTACATAATCTCTATCCAGTTTTTAGTTGAATGTGTCAATTATAAACAATGAAGAATGTAAATTAAATATTGGGAGAATATTCAGCATTTACAAATATGGTGTTATACAAATTTATAACAAAGTTATACTTCACATGACTCCTTATCCGGGTTTTGTTCTGTCAAAGTAACACCCGATAGTACTAATATCACATGGTACAATGTTGTATTATGTACAAATGAGTCACAACATTATTTGTGTGGTTCATTCCAAGTTTGAATCAATTCAGCCCAGGTATGCCTGGGATATGTACAAAACCAAAAACGGCCACAAGTTCATTAAAATGCAAAGCAAACCAACGTACGTAAGTCTTGCTTGTCTTTGAACCTAATTTGTCAACATATCAGCCAAATTATATCCGAAAAATGAAACAAGAAACAAAAATAAACATGGCAACCTATCTACCAATAAATTAAATCACAAAACAAATATTGTTAATACTAAAAATAAAAAATAAACAAAATGGCTACCAGTTGTCAAAAGTCATCGAAACACAAAAAAGCAACGTGCCAATGTATATTATTATGTTTTGCATTTTTACCTACAGCAAAATTGTTCTAATTGAAATAACACCAATCTGGTCACCAGTTGACCGTTTTGAATAAAATTATAAAACAATTTAAACTATGTCTGTAATTATAAATATGAGAAACGGATAACACACTTGGAAATTTGACACATGCATGCATGAGAAAGCTTTGATGATAAAACAGCTGCCAGTCGACTAAATTTCATAACAATCAATGAATAACCATTCAGATAACATTCAACATATTATGTCTCGCTCTTGTACCAAATTTAAACCAATTCAGTTAAAAACACTGACAAAAAAGCCTTCTTATCGACCGTTTTCGAAACAAATTGACGTTCATCAGAAACCTACCATGAGTGATGTCAATGCTAAATCAGTCTAGGCATGTATGAGAATGTATGTATGTTCAAATGTTGAGTTTGGTATTTTGGCATAAACAAGGTGACTAGACGGTCAAAGGTCAACCAAATATGCACCTCATATGAATCCTATTTATATAAAGTTTGAAAAAGGTTAAGGCATGTTCGAGAAAGGATGATGGACAATCGGACGTACACATCCCTATTCCGGACTTTGGGCTAAGAGAACAAGTAATATACATGACAGAATGTTAATGTAGTAATATGAACATGCACCCTGATAACCATTAAGGTTGCTGGAGAACAAATATTGATTTGGCTCCATGTTATGTTATATTTAGATCGACTGAAAAACAATTTAACGTGAATATGTATTGTATGATGTTTAAAAAAAACATTATTGCTTGTCTGAGAAATTTGGAAGACAGGGCAACATCCATCTAACAGCCCTCATATTCAGAATGCCACTATAACTTAAACCATACCATAACAGACAGACGGACAACAATATACTATTACCTCATCTAAGGTGTTTAGTTTCCTTTTTATTGTCTTTCCACCATTTCTGTGAAATCTTGAATGAAAAGAAAGCCATTACATGTATGCAAATCTCTCAAATATCTCCTACCTAACTGGTTTCTAAATACACTTTTACTTCAAACCAGACCACTAATAAATCCACTTTTACAAAATACCTCACTAGTACGTCAATCCTCTTTTACCTCATACCTGACTAGTTTCTCGATCACCAAATACCTGACTTGATTTGTTCAAAACAACTTTACCACATAATGTACTAGTCTGTTAATCCACATTTTCCTATACCTGACTAGTTTGTAATTCCACTTTTACCACATACGGAACTAGTTTTTCAATCTATTTATTATTACCACATACCGGACTAGTATGCCAATCCAGTTCTACCACTACCACTACCACTACCAAAGCGTCTCGCCACTGTAAGCAGATACGCTCTTACACTGACTAGTTGGACATTTGTAATTCGAATCTCCGAATAAAGTGTGAGGCAAAATACTGATGCATACGTCATATATTAACCACGTCCATCATTGTACCACTGTGATTTTCCGGTTGAATGCAGCCCACGTCCTCAACACACTTAAACGTGTCCTAGTTCTCGTTTGTGTGTGTTTGTATGTGAATATTCTGCATATAATTAGTGAAGTTCTTTTGCATTTATTTACTGCACAAATATTCAATAGTATATTATGAAATAGTATGTATATTCTGAAGTGTATGTGCCTTTATTTAAGACAAAATCATCTGTATGCATAATTTACTTGTGTGGTATAAACTTAAATAAACGTTAGATATCTTAAATATATACTTAATTAGTTCTTAGTCGGAGGCCATGGCTATTCCTTTTAGCTTAATGTTAAGTACATACATTCTCACTCATTGGGACTGTTAATGTGCCTACAGTCTTGTTGCAATATTGTACGTCGAATAATGCATTGGTCAGTAGATATTCCTGTCAGTGAACCGTTCAAAACAGTTGGTGCCTGTTGTGAATTTATCAGTGCACATTTTGCGCTAAAAACTATGGGTATGGTATATTAATTCACATTGAAAATGTTGATGAAGCGATATTTTTTCATAAGTACAAGCTTCTTACCTGGCAGTTAACCATGGGATGTATCTAGGACCTTCACACATAATAGACGTAAAGAACCATGCATGTCTAGAAACATATAACTCATTGGTTTAGTTGCATGCTTAAAAATGTGTTGTTTAATAGTTATCATGTATCATGGAAATGTTGGCTTCAACTTTTGAGGTTTACTGCCCGCTCGGCAATGGGTAAGTGTTCATTACATTAAATGAGAATGGCGTCAGGCTGCTGCCCCTATGAGGATACGCCTACGAGGTTATACTCTAGATATTAGTAAATATTTTTTTTGTAGATTTGAAGTTTGTTAAAATCCAGTGATTAGTATTTGCTAATAATAAAAACCAACGCTCCAACCAAGTATGGTACAAGGAATGTAAACTACTCCGATTGCACGAGAGACAAACTATACCACAAATTGAGTCAGTGAAAATTAAACATTTTCTTCCTTATCACAGGTCCGCTAGCTTTAACAAAAGCTTTTAGAACTTACTTATATCCTGGAAATAGGTTCATTTCTTCAGAGTCTTCTGTGATTGTTCTGAAACCATACACACTACCCTTCCAATCGGGGTCCTACACAAAATACTCATACTTCAACGTACTTATAAGAATAATTTTACTCAAAAAGTTGTCAATTAATTTCGGGTAGGTACGCCAACCTTAAACCTATAAAACACAAGCCATGCATATTTGATTTCAAAGGTCGCATCACTTGCTCAATTTATTTTTTTGTAGATTCCGTAAAACAAGACAAAATAGTTGATACCGAGCGTTCAAAATAATTTTACCATAAGCAATAGCTATTGTTTTTGGTACAGTCAGTTTACTCAAATTAGTCTGAAAAGGTTTTCAAAAATTGGCATTTATATGTGCTTTGAAGTAAATTTGTATCTGGAAGCGAGTATTCTTATACCAATCTTGTTCCCGCGACCTATTGACTAGGCCGTGGATTTATTTGAGTTTGTTTACACGTTAGTAAATCCTCCAGTTTTGGTCTATTCTTATATAGATGTGGAAATCATACACTTTTTTATAGAGTTATATTGTGAATAGTCAGTCCTTTATGAACTTAAGCAACTTGAATTGTCAATGTTTAAGATAGGTAGAAGGGCAACATTGGTTTTGTGACATTTACAACCCATAATTGCTGACCATAATGGTGGGTGTGGCTGAAACATCATATTAATATTGTAAGCAGCTGTAGTGTCGTTTCTCATGCTTTTTCATCATTTACTCTTTATTCACTAAATCTTGACTACAGCCTGGGAACCCTTAGCTGATATAACAAATGCTATTGAATATTGCATTTTTGTTAGTAAGAGCCTTTACGATGACGGAAATAAAATAAAGTCACCTTGATTTCTTCTTTAAAAACATGATACCCCGAAGCAAGGTGAACGCCTGCGTCATGTGCATATTCACTTTTAACCAGGTCTGCTAAGTATTTAAATGTCGTGTTACTCCATTTCCTATAGTGTAAAACAAGTATTAGTGACAACACAGAACATATAAAACGCGTCTAGAACAATGTCTGAACGAAGCACGTCTTTATAGTATCAAGTTCAGCACTGTTTGGAATACATCGGTATACATATATGGTTTATTACATTATTAGGGGGGCTAACCATTGAACAATTAAATTATATAAAAAGAAGGTAAAAATAGAGAAACATTATTCTGAAGTATCCAGAAATTGGCAATATTAAAATGAGTAATCTTATTTGCTACGACATTGTTGGTATATTTGGCAATACTTACTGCATTAGGTGAACTGGTGTCTGTGCTACCTCGTGTGGGGCCCATAATCCTCCAGCAATATCACTTGTCGTGTCTGGAGAAAATTTATCTGAAATGACGGTAACCTGTACACCAGGCAGACTCTCTTGTATGCAAACACCGGTACCCATACCAATGACGCCTGCACCGACGACACACACTGATTTTGTCATCTTAGAAAAAACCACATATGAGAGTCGAATGATTTATCTAGAATTATGAAAATAATTTTGACAAGCTTAGATAATACACACATTTTGCTAATCTTTCCTCAGCTATGGAACTTCGCCTAGCGCTACTATTAATTATATTAAAAACAACGTTAAGACGTTCTTTTTTAAACAGTGCTAGTGACGTTTTTGTTTCAACATATGTGAGCTTATGAATTTGTCCTCGGTGCGTGTGTGTATGCGTGCCTGCTTGCTTTCGTTCGTCTGTCCATCTCCAGCCATATATCATACATATTTTGATCGATCTTGTTCAAACTTAAAGCATACTTCAAACATTATATTGGACATTACATTGGTTTCATGATTTTATTGAAGTTGGTCGATTAGCAAAAATGGACCAGAAATAGTACATGAATTTAACACATCCTTTACCCTCTATTTTTCGAATCGAGTTCACATTGACCGACTGTTTAAAAAAATGCGGATCAAGATATCTGATATGCCTAGGCCAATCAAGTTTGAACTTCATACATACATCATATCGGACAAAGATACATGCATTGTAGGTCACCATATACTATGAAATGACTGACCGGCAGCCATCTTGTTTAAACGATTGTAGTTTTAAGGATATGTAATTCATACATTTGCTCGATATTCTGGATATCGCATCGGTAGTCATGTGATATCTTATCCCTACAATTCAAACACGGACTATCACATTGACAATGTCTTGTTTACTGTATCTATTTATTGGTTGTAACCAGTTTGTTTATGACTCAGTGCTCGAAGATACAGTGTAGTGCGTTCTATAAATGTTTATAGTTAAAGAAACTAGTAATATAATAAATAATTAACATATTAGGAACAATATACTGTAATCAATCATACACATATTGCTGTATCGATTGATATTTGTTATTATTGTAAATGTGGTTATCGTCGAAGAGCTTTTGATTATATTATTCTTCTATTATTATCGTTTGACCAATATGGCGCTGATCGGATTAACACAGGTGCATGCAAAACAACCATATCGCAATGGAAATATAGCATATGGTTTCGTTATTGACTATTATTGATATTGTTTTTTTTATATTGTCTTTTAGTTAGTTCAGATAGTGATGGTAAAATTACAAAAAAATAAAACAGCCAACATAACCATTGACATGGCGCGAAGACCTCACCCACATACAAAGGTCAGAACAAATGATCATATTATCACAAAAAAGGAAATAATATAGCATTTAAATTGAAAAAAATATCATCATTGAGAACTTCATACAACAATAAATTGTACAACAAGAGAGGAAATTCAATTTACAAGGTATACTTACGGTTTAGATTCTTCTCTAAAGCAACCAATAATATGAAATATAGTGATCACAAGTACCAGCATGTGAAATATTTTTTTGAATATATATATATATATAGCCAGCTTAAAATATGATATCACGTGAACCTACTATTCCATATTTATATAATGCATGATAACACAAGGATTAAAACAATGACGTCCTTGAAATACGTTTTTCTATATTTTAATGATTCCGTATATCACCATGTTCAGTTTTGTAAAAATCCGATACGGTATATACTATATGGGTTTGTTATTAGTCATTGGTTTGGTTACAGATAACAATTGTAAAGTTCAGTTGTTAATTTATACCATTATGTCAGCACAAATTTAACTGATAAAGATAATCTGATAAAAGATGGACCATGTTATGATTGAACTAACATACAGACACAGGTTCACATCTAGGGTATTGAAATCACCTGTTCTTTAGGCATTCAGATGTTGAATGTTTTGATTTGTTTTCAACGTTATTTAAAAATAATATATAATATATTTTAGTGGAGTATCACCAGTAAATTGGTACATTTCTAGACTAGTAACAGGGCCAGCATCAAAAATAAATTCGTTCAGCACGAACAACATACCAAGCCAGCTGATTGTCAAATAAGATATACAGCTGAATCGTGGCATCAGTATTGAATTTACGTCCAGATATTTACTCAACAGTATTGTATAATGCCAACTAGACAATCACTGAAGGTGACGTAATTATGAGCATAATTAGATGGTCATGACATCACAATCAGACAATAGTTTTATATCAAGCACTAGGGTTTGGAAGAATTAATAGTATGAACGCGTATGGTTTTAACATCGTAGAAGTACAACGGGAAATCGAGACACGTGGTGAATTAAGTACCTCGTGACCCAACGGATTTTGATACTCCGCATTTGGTGGACAATAGTCGTAGTTCCAATCACATATGAGAATTCTTACATGTGAACACCCGAATGTGCATGCTTCATAAGTGTTTATATATCCGACATGCATATGTAAACGAGTTCATGAGAGTAAATAAAACACTTTTCTTCTAAACTTTTTTATTTTGAAGTATTTTAAAAAAACAAACACCGATGCAATGTTACGACCTAAAACACCAGACAATATAAGTGTTCATATACAGGACACTTTAGTATGCCGCCTACGCTACGCACCAAATATGACCACACACGTAACTATTGTCGGCAGATGTACTGGGCATGCAGCGATAAATTTATTGATTCTCGTATGTTTCAGTAATAAACAGCCCTATATATTCATACATTTTGCGAGCGTGCATGCCATGTAGCTATCATAAGTTTAACAACCGATTCAATTAAACATGCACGGTGTTGTTATCCATCCTCGAGTTAGTAAGCTGGATGACGCAGTGCTAGACAGTCGTTAATTTCATGTGATCTAATCATTAGATTCATTTTCTTCATCGTTATAATTCTATTGACAGAGCTTCAATGTTGAATCCATCTAATATGGCGATATCCCCACACCTGTGAAAATGTGCGTATAATTTAAACGAGCTCCTCTATGTGTCCGATAATACATAACAATTCAACTGAAGATGAATCGATAATCTGAAGTTACATTTTCAATTTGAATTTACAATCAAAAAATACATTACTAAAGAATAGTTAAGATAAACATAATTGAAATGTTTAATGTAATGAATAAATACATTTAACATGACATGACTAGAGACATTAAGCTAGATAGACTGAAGGTGAAAAATAAAACTAATAAGTAATGCTTCATGTGTTAACAAGAATATTATGAGCAAACAACGTACTGTAAAACATTTGTCTTTTTTGCGAGTACGTCTTTTTCGCGAATTTAGCGAGAGAACAGATTCGCTAAAGACTTATTATCAATTTAAAATGGCCGCCAAACAAAGAAATCAACAATGACGAGAGAGATTCGCGAAATCAACATTTCGCCATTACGTCATTTTACCACAATTCGCTAAAATTGCATGCCGCTTTTTCAACATGTTTTACAGTAATCATAATGTAGTCAACTTCAAAGATGCCGCTTACCCCAGGCAACAACATGTGCGTGATATTTGATCCTATAACTACCTCCGCGTGTAATAACTTTGGGTTATCATTTTACATCAACGGAATGAGAGAGGTAAAGAACATTCAAACCATTAAATCAAATGTTTTAACAAAAACGGTTATACATTTGAACAGTTTGATGTGTTGACAACTCAAGTTGTCAGTATACAGTCACGTAATATGCAAACTAAACCCATCTAATTACAAACGTTTTTAAAACCAATTTCTAGTAACATTTGTCTCGCCACGATGTCATTATGTGTACATGGAAGTGTACCAGATTAATTTACTAGTTATTTGTTATGTCGAACGTAATACATGTACCACTATATACATCTATACTACAAAAGGTCAAAACATTATTGTATATAACACCCTTCAAATATACGATAATAGTTACACTTTATAATTATGCTTGAAAGCTTACAGGTTAATATTGCTTAACCATTCTCGACCACAGATCATGTGACTTATTTCAATGATGTACTAGAGACCATCGTGTTTTTTTCTAATATGAATAAACTTTAACATTGTGCCGGAGCAAATAATATTATGTCCAGCAACATATCAAAATAAACTTAACTAAAGTAAAACGGCTTGTAATATTGATTGTTGAATACACCAAAAGATGAAGCAAAATGTGTGTGCCGTCTTTAATTGCTTTGAGAGTTAATAAACAGTGAGTAATGAATCTCATGAGTATGTTGTTTAAATCTTAACATTATCATGCTGTTTTCCCTTTGTCATAATATCTGGATCAAGAAGCATTATAACACAACCAACTAGATAGAGAATTCCAGTGACCAGAATCTGCACATGGTCTGCTTCCACATTTTTGCATCACGCCCTTTGGTTACATTGTATATCAACACTCTCACACAGCGACTTCTATATTGAAAAACAGGTAAAATAAATTATTGTAATGCTAAGTGAGAATGTCAAACCTCATTGACGGTGCTGAACGTTACCTTGCATAAAACGTAAATTACAATTTATCACAGTGTGATGATGCATTGTGGAATATTGAAAAAAAGGCCCGAAGCATGCGCACTGCGTACACACTATGCTAATAACTTTAACGAGGTTATGACGTAGACATATCTCATGAATATTATTATAAAGTGCAATTATCAATAGAAAGCATGTATTATAAAATGCTGGAACCACTGTTATTCGGTCTTGACGTGCACTCTGTCTATTGGGGTTATTATTTCTATCATACTAAACTGGTCAAAAATTTATAAAGTGTCTCCGCGTTTTACTGTTCGCCGGTGTGAGCGTTGGCAGCCTAACTATAGGTTTCGATTGTATACAGTGCTACTGGTGGCTGTTCCCGGATCCACGAGTCAAGATTTACTGCAGAGACAGATTCTTAAGCAAAGATCTCCCAGGGTTGTCACTCAAGGTTGCTCAAGAAATATTATACCATCCAAAGATACTGTCTACAATCAGACTGTCAAGATGTTAGCTACTGGAGTTCCTACTTATTGCAATAATAAGATAACTTGCCAATGTGACCTTCATGACAGTGAAGTAACGCTACTGGCTACTGAGAAGATCTGCTCTCATTATGATTGCTACTAGGTTCACATGCAAATAACAGAATATACGTTTTGAGAAAGTTACCATCAATGTTATTTATTTAAATGCCAATCGACATTACGTTTGTCAGATAGTATGAATTGGTTGCACAGGTACATAACGAACACATTTCTCGTATGATAAAATGATGCTGATACTGAAGATTATGTCAATGATGGACTGTGCCATTTTTATAGATTTATTTTCATATTTAAAGTTTCAGTTTGTCAATATAGATAAATTGTCAATGTGTCCATTGATAAAGTGCAGTGCTCGTCGTATAACGCGTGTTTGATTTTCAAAAAGTGTATATAGTCTATCAAAGCCAGGCAATAGTCATTAACCGCGCATTAATGAAGCAGACATCCTTGTCTAATTTTAGCCAATTAGCCGTTTCTCATCTAACTACAGATTGAGAGAAAAAAAGTGTTTACAATTCTCCGTGATCAGCAAGTCCAAGATTGTTGCTGTGTTATCATATCAAATCTACGAGCTAACTATGCTCTACATTTAAAAAAATGTTGGATATTAAATTTAGTATATTTTCTATATTGTTAATTATTATGTTTAAAAAACCAATTTACTTGTAAATAAACATTAACGAATCCCATAGCATGTTCATCTCGGGATTTAAATTTAATTATACAACCTACTGATATAAGCACAGTGCTCGTCATCAGTGTGCAGTGTTTTATAGAGTGGAAGTTGTCCGGGGAAGTCGTCATGTTTACGGTTTAATGTCCATGGAGAGTTAATTGTATAATGTTAGTGAATGTACAGCTATTTGAATGTTTCTCAATACATACCCTAGTAATTGTTTTTTCTTGTTCTGCTGCTTGTTCGAACCATTTGATACAGGTTCTGGTACTAAGTTGTGTATGTGCCCCATCCATATAGTATGTAACATTTTCACGTTTTATGATCTGTGAACGTGCAGGCCAGAGAGAGTTTCGTAGTCCTGAATTATTTAATGATAACAAGTTATTAAATACCATGTTGGAGAATCCATTCACGACATATTTTAACATGTTAGGTCCTTGTACATCCATAACGAAATGCTGTTCTGCTGAAGAGAGGTCTTCTCTGGTAATAAATACCGAGCATGATCATCATGACCAAATATTTGGATTGGGGAATAGGTAAAGTAAAAGTGCACCATTGGATTGATTAGTTATGTAATGTAATCAATGAGATTAAGTCGACTGTATATTAAAATATTGCAATTTTTACCAATTTTAAACGTGTCTGATAACTTGAGTGATGGGGCTGTTAAGGTATCCACGATGTCGGTGTGAACTATTTCGAAATCTGTTTTCTTGCCAAGGATATCTAGGAAACACAGTGGAGATAACATTGTGCATAAGAATTAGAAGAAAGACGTGTATATAATATCATGCCTTTAGTTTAATTAATGCATGTCATATTTCATAACTACTGCCCTCTGTGATGAAGTTGCCAGTTCTTACATTATCATAACAATCTACTGACAAATACTGCATATTTGTAAAATCTAAATTATTAAGGACTATAATAATAATGACTATAAATAATTGTACTTATTCTCAGGAATATTAACAATTATAATTTTGAATAACGTCTTAATGGCATTATTCATCATATAATCAACAGAACTGTGGTTAATTTTGTATATCGTTACATATTAATTACATAATTTGTTCTTTTAAATTGAAGTTGGAATATACTATTTTTTAAATATGTAATTGTATCAGCACTAAGTTAACGAAAACACATACTTGCTTCATGCTCTTCGATCCATGTACGGCATAACTGTATTGCTAATGATGCATTTCTGTGTTGATGCTCTCCTTGTATACCTAGCTCTATAGCTTGTTCTTGCCAATCGTAGTCACCCAACTCAGGTACGATTTGAAGTGGTGCCTGTCAGTATGAAACATCCATTAACATATTTTATTTGATGACGATAAGTATTAGTACTTGAACAATCACAAATTATTATTTGATAATAACATGACAGAATTATGAAGAGCTTTAGGACATTTCAAAAAGACAAACCTCTACCACAGATAACTCCACTCTATTGTATCATTCATATCTCTCCTAAAATCCAATTGTTTGGTTTATGTTTCAAGAAACCCCTTCTTTATAATTAAGAACATTCTTTGTGAACTTTATGAGATATCTGGCAATAACTACATGATGTAAATGTCAACTAACCTCTTAAAGATTGGGGCATTTTTTTTCAATACAGAGGCACCCCTTCTGAATATGTCATTGGTATGTAAATTTATTTCTTTTTAATTTATAAATTGAGTCCTAGTGTCACTTTTCCGTTTTTGAATTGTAGACATTCTTAATAAATTAATAAACAAGTTATATAACACCAATCACTCATACATTAGATAATTTTTAAAAAAGCTTATCCAAATTCACCACATGGCTTGTTTATTCAAATCCGAGTCTCACTTTTGTTATAAAATAAAAGCTATTATTAAGATGATTATATCATCTGCACTGCACATAGTGGTTTTAAGAAGTGAATATACGACAATCAGTGAATCACGTCTTATCAAGCTCGTCTTTTACATGTTTTTAAGGTAGATATGTACTACTATTCGCCATGTCATTCTATAGAACTTAACAAGTGATGCAGCGAATTATCAGTGGAAAGTAGTAAAATGGGGACTAATCATTTGATATACAGTACTAGATATTACATCACCATCATATGGGTTTAGTGGCACCAGACTTTTTTTAATTTGAAGCAGGGGCTTCATTGCCTCACGGTCCCTTTTACACAATATGTTACTAGCAAATTTAAAATTCTCATCGCAACCACGATGTAGTAACCACAACTTAAATCCCGATTTGCCATACATCACGCATACCCACTGATTGTAATACTATTTCAATAACATTTTGTTCTTGTTCTGACTGGGAATGTTTGGTGCCATTACCTCATGCTTCAATTTTTTTGTTTCATTTTTAGTTTCGTTTTTGGCTACAATCCAGAAATGACTAGATTGCATCGGAGTAATATAGTCAGACAATAACCATTATTTCTGATAATTAATTTCAAACTATCTATAATATTGTATAGTACAACTTGGACGTCTTTTACTAATCTTAATTAATCTTTTACCTCCCAAATCTAACCGTCTTTAATTCTGAAATTTGACAAAACATTAAGAAACTAACAGTTGCCTATGCAATGTCTGGCATTTGTATCTCAAATCATTGCAATTATTGGATTCTGGTAAACTATCTACTGTTTTTGATAATTTCTCACAATTCCCTGTACTGTCATAAGTATGTCAGGATGTACCATTAATTATAGAAACTGGTGATACAGTTTTATAAAATGCATACATACGTGTAGTTCTTTTGCTCTTGCAATTATAGTATCGGTGGCTTCTTTTGACTGTGGGACTGTAAAAGCTGGTCGACCCGGCTAAGGGATAACATAGTTGAACATTTAAAAATGTTTAAAGTCATCCATTCATCAAATATCAAATATATAAAAAGTTATTGAATATATTAAACATTATGAAATATTGTAACCTGGTAATATTAACACAATGATCATTGAAAATTATGCATACATGGTGCAAAATTTGTTTTTCTTAATTGCTTTTTAAATTGATCAAACCATTACACAAAGATTATGACACCTGATGTTCCTACAATTTACAAATTGTTTGCCTACCTTGCATATACCGGCTTTATGCCAAGCTATTTTATCTAGCGTGTTTCCCAATATTTGAGTATGATCAAAGTCCACTAGGTTAATTCCAGTGACAGTTGGACGTCTCACCAAGTTAGTACAGTCGTAGGTGCCTCCCATGCCCACTTCCAAAATGACAACATCAACCTACAATGATAATCAAAAATACATAACATATCAATACAGTACAATACAATGTTTTGTCAATATCATGTGACCGTAATATATGTTTAGTTAAATTGTTTTTATATATTGTTTTTCTGTTATGTCAATAAAAATAGAAAATTGCTGAATGTGAAACGTGATATAATGTTGTAGCTCCCAATAAATTGAGTCGATAGTACACCATGATATATATTTAACTTTCACAACAAAATAGACATTTCTAGAACTGGGCGTCTCAAGCGCTTTTTGTTGAATGAATTAATCAGCCGATTAATGTATGAATCGATCAAATTAGTCACGAGTATTACTCGGTACTCATTCATTCGAATAAGCATACTATTGTATAATACGTTCGCTGCATGTTGATATTTCTAATAATACATGTTAGTAATGAAAATGACATGGGTGCCTTCTTAACTGCAATAACACAATTTTCCAGCGTTTGGGCAGGTAATTCTAAAATTTTAGCAATTCTCCCTAAATTTTAAACTGTTACGTTTTTTGTGTTTTTTCACAATTTTTGTTTTAGCCATCATAGGAAAATGAAATTTATTCAATCCAATTTTTTGTTTGTAAAAGTCCAATGCAGAATATTTATTGAAGTAGATTGTGAATATTTTCACCAGACCAACAAGCACGTAAGCATTATTATTATACATCTGTCACCGTAACGCAATAAGTTACAGCGTGTCGTAATTTTGCGGTATCTTACGGGGTATTTTCACCCTACCATATAAGGAAATGCAAATTCTAAATATGGAAAAATTACGCGCGTAAGCGTCCTCTAATAATAAAAACAAGCATGGCTGCCACCAGGGTTTGACCGGACTCCAGACAAAGAAGTTCGCTGATTTCGGCATTCCCGGGATGTATCCTTGGAACGAAAACATGTACAATGATAAGGTTATTACGAGGATACCTCAAAAACTATGCACCCAGACAGTATGCCGTCGCATCGAACTCTGCTGCGCGTCGGTCGATAGTTCCGCTGTACTGTCTTCATGCATACTTTGAGGTATCCTCGTAATAACCTCATTTATTAGGCTTTCGATGATTTTCTGCATCGAAAGCCTTTTGTAATTGTAAAGTCTTGTAACTCTTCTTCTCAAAGACGGCTTGCCCACTTGACGTAAAACTTTACAGAAATAATCTATATGCAATTCTCTAAAACTTCAAAGTTTCCGATTTTTGATATGTGACGTCATTTGGCCGCCATTTTGGATTATAGGCCGAATTGCACACATTTCTGAGGGTCTGAGTGCTCCCAGTTTTTTATGGTAGCAGCAGTGGAACAAGGGCTACAAATATTATCAAAAAAAACTTTAGCGGTCACGTGACTTTTTTTACTAGTATGTTCAGAATTTTTTTTTTGCATCTCATTTGCATATTTTTTTGACTAATTCACTAACCCTGCATATATTTTGAAAGTTCAAATGCCATAGTATTTATTTTTCCAAACGGTTTCTCCAGGCGACGAGCCGTTTTTTAGAAAATGATTTTAGAATGTTTTTTCAAATTTTTTTTATTGTACCATGCAAAGCATCATGGGAAAGGGGGGAGGGCCCTGTACATTCTGTTTGAAATATCCCAAGCACTATCACAGATAGGTACATGCAATCAGTGCAATATTAAAGCTATGGGATAAGAGATGTGACTAACACAGTAAATGACCATATATGGTCATGTGACCTCATTAAATATGCAAGTCCCTAATATCTCAAGTACTATTCCATGTACAAACATGGAACGAACGTTACATTGAAGACAATGGACAAGAGAATTAACTAAAATATTTGTTGACCATATATGGTCATAGAACTCATTAAATATGCATGTCTCTAAATTCTCAAACACTAGTGCATATACAAACGTGGGAGTAGCGTTATATTGAAGGCAATGGACAAGAGAAATGGGTAAAATGTTCACTGACCATATATGGTCATAGAACTCATTAAATATGCATATCCCTAATATCTTGCAAGTACAAACATGGAACCAATGCTATATTGAAGGCATTGGAAATAAGAAATGGCTAAAATGTTCAATGACTATATATGGTCATAGAACTCATTAAATATGCATATCTATAATATCTCGATCACTATTGAAGTTAGAGATATGAAAATAACGCCATATTGAAGGCATTGTACAAGAGAAATTGCGAAAATGTTCAATGGCCATATATGGTCATAGAACTCATTAAATGTGCATATTACTAATATCTCAGGCACTATTGCAAGTACAAACATGGAATCAATCCTATATTGAAGGCATTGAACAAGATAAATTACTAACATGTTCAATTACCATATATGGCATATAATTCATATAATGTAATCAGTTCACCATGCTGTGACTAGATCAACATACATTGTGATAGATTTGCCTATAGTATATAGTAAACGGATCACAGTACATGTCTCCATTACCCTAGATATCATAGAAGTGTAATGTCATAACTCTGTTGCATAAATGCAATTCAGCGCTAACACAGGCATAGCATCGAAAGCCGGTAATCGCTGCTTGCAGCTATATTTATTATTATTATTATTATTATTATTATTATTATTATTATTATTATTATTATTAGTGTTATTATTATTAGTAGTAGTAGTAGTAGAAGTAACTTTTCAATCGCAGTCAGACAAAAACAACAACGCAACTTAACTAAGAAACAATAACGTGAACGTTAAACAAAGAGGTCCTTCAGGTGGACCAGACTATCTGGTTCTCACCACAAGGGGTTACGATCCCCCCTACCAATCCCTAAGCAGAAATAAAACACACTACAATGTTTAAAAAACTACGTGGACCACACTACTGGTAAATAACTGACTACAAGGAAACGTGTTGTTATAAGGTTCTTTATTAAAAGTAAATGGGATCATAAGATCAACGTGGCAGCATGTGAATACGTGTAACACCCTACGTAGCGTACTTGGTGCTCGATGACAGACTCACCGGGAAGTTCGTAACCATTAATATTATTATGTAAATTAGCTCTTTGTGTAAATCAAAAAACGCTCGACCAACTTTAGGTGATATAAAATGTAAATATCTCAAAGGTCCACATTGTTTTATGAAACCATTATAAAACATATATGAGCTGGAATGTACTAGTTAGGTATGCTAAGTGGTTAAGATCAAAATTCAAGCAGTAAACGAGAGCTGGAGGTGTTCTTGGTAACCATGCTAATACGACCAACCAACCGGAACGTTTTGGGGGAAGCTAACATTGAAGATAAGAATATATTATATTGACTACTAGTTATTATTATTACTTTTGTCACGTGTTTGGTTTTAATTGAAAATCCGCGTTATCTACTATAATTTCACGAGCGCAGTTCTTTCGATAAAACTCTTTGGTACTATTTTTGAAATGTGTTCCACGCACTGTAAAAGTGTTTCAAAATTTAAATTAATTAATAAAAAACATTACCACATAAACTGTTTTCCTTAAAACCGCAAATGAGCTATAGTATAACAGTATTGTTAGAAAAATAATATTTGTTTCTGTTTTGGTGTAAAATATTTAAAGTGTTTAAGCTTATCCCCAATATAATTCGCATAATTGTGTGATACAAACACCTGTGTCAGTGTTTTGATTGCAATATTTTGGGAATGATACTACAGTGTGTGTTCCAATCAGAAACACGTATTGAAAAATGTTATTGTTATTGTTGAAGTGTCTTTACTAGACATACATTTTTGAAAAGTGTTTGCATCAGGAGCATATATTGAAAAGTGCTTATTATCACAACACTTTTAAAAGTGTTTTACTAGGCTCATATTTTGAAAAGTTTTTCCACAAGTAGCATGTATTGGAAAGTGTTCAAGTAGGAGTGTGAGCTGAATCAGTGTGTATTTTTTAAAATTGAAACCTTTCGTGTAACTGTAGAATCAATGCCTAAATATTGTGAATATCAAACAATAGCATCTTCAAACGTTTTTCTTTTACATAAATTAAAATACCAAATTTTTTGCACTGTGGTATTTTTGCCTTTACTCTATTCTAACCCCATTTTCATATAATCCACAATTCTCTGTATGCTTAGTACGCACTACATCAATTTCATCTTATTCACCTTTCAATTTTCTATCCTTCCAATGGTTTGATTTCATCACATAAAAAAAATATCCCCTAAAACGGAAATGTGTGGTATTTTAAAATGGTATATATTTGCTAATATTTTATTTTTGTATTAACTATGCAGTCACAGTCAATAATAATCGTTGTGGTTATTATAGTTGCGTACCAAAGACTGTATACAAAAGTGCCCTGTACATAAACACCTTATGAACCATGCAAAGTCGGATATGTTAATTTGAAACAGCATATGTGTGCTTTTTCTGCAAAGTACTTCAAGATTAAAACAGGTTGACAGAAAACTGTTTTAGTAACTCCCATTACATGAATACAAATGTGTCTTATACATTAACACTTAGTAAAATATTTAAAGTCTAGGGTTTTGTGCTGAGACATCCTTGGTGCTTCTGCTTTCTGAAATACTGAAGTACAAAAACATGTAAGAATGCTGTGACGTGATTCGAACTACCACCACCATTTACGGAATGCAGATTGTCAAACCCCATTAGGCCATGTGTCTTTATTTCAAGTTGTACTTGTAGGTTGACAAATCCATATAATAGTACATAAAAGTATTTCCTTCACAATCTGGTGCTTGGAATGGTACTGATATGTTGCTAACTGATTTATGATCCGAACATCATAAAACATAAAACTATTTCCCCATGCGTTAAATTGTGTTTCTACCTTTGGTCGTATAGTTAGGTCAATAGCACATATGCCATAATGTTTAGCCCAGTTCCCATTTAAAGTCACAGACTATAGTTTTGTTTCACCCAATTGAGCTACTACTGCTGCCATAAAATTGATTGCATCCACGAATGCCCTATAGATAAACACTTTAATGACACATTTATGTCCCTGTAAACACTCAGTGTTTTATTTCGAAAAAGTGTATTTTTGTGTATTATGCATGTAGTAATACATGTCCATAACAATCCAATTTCTGATCCGATAAAAAACAACAGACTTGCAGCCATCTAGATGTTTGCCCACATTACTTTATCTTTGGTGTGAATAAAATTTTCCCTAAAAAAAACTACACAAAATACTCGTGCAGGATATTATCTCTATCATATTGTTTTTAAATCATTAAATATATCTAGAAAAAATAAATTGTCATTCACTGAAAGTAAAGCTGAAATAACCGATTGGTAGCAAAATTTTTAATAACGATTTTTTGTCTTATACCGAAAAAAAATAATTTGAAAATATCAATATAAACCTCAAATGGTATCCATCCCATAGCCCCTCTTGCTATACCAATATGTGTCCTTGTAGGTAGGTAGTCGGGCAATCCGTGTAGGTTTTGCTGCATATTAATGCACTCTACCCATAGATAGCTTTTCTCTGTGTTAGATGAATTGTTCATAACTCGCATCCAGGGAGGATAGAGGTGCACATATAGTTTCCCATTGTTTCGTACATACAATGGGATTTAATTATAAAGGGTGAAATTTATTGAATACAACGAGTTCATGATTTTCGTTCTATTATTCTTCCAAAAATATCAATAAATGGTTTACCTGAGTTTGTCCAACTATTCCTTGTACGATTTTGTTTTTCTGCAATACTTTTTTTTTCAGTTTTTGTTCGCCCGAAAACCATAAACTTGCGCTTGGAGTGCGGTATCACAATAAATCAGGCATGATCTGGAGCACAGCTGCGAAGGAACATACAACAAGTGTGACTTTTGTCTCTGACGTTTTAGTCAGCGTGTGTTATGATTAGACAAACATAACATTTTCAACGAACGTAAAATGATAAACCATTTGTAGTTGTCTGATACATGTGATGTTCCATTTAATCTGTTGGCATAGTAAATATATCAATTGTCAATTTAAATTTACCATCAACTTGTGAATCAATAATATTCTCATTACTTGGGTTAGTTTACCACAAAGTTCAAAATAGCTTATCAGGGGGGTATATAGGTATATATTAGGAAATGCGAATTCCAAATATGGAATGATTACACGCGTAAGCGTCCTCTAATAATAAAAACAAACATGATTGCCACCAGGCTTTGACCGGACTCCACACAAAGAAGTTCGCTAATTCTGTTATAAACATTTTGGATTTCGACATTCCCATGATGTATGTATCTTTGGAAGGAAAAGATGTATAATAATAAGGTTATAATCAGACAGTACAACACTGCGCGTCGGTCGATACTCTCGCTGTACTGTCTTCGTGCATACTTTGAGGTATCCTCGTAATAACCTCATATTTATATATTTTATATTTCGCACGTTCCTGTTTAGATATTCGCATCCATCGTTTAGTCTAACTAAAATAGCATGTAATATGGCTCGTGAGTTCTAGTGACGTAACATGCAACGGGCCTCTTCTTCATATGCATATATAGATATATGTCACTATGCAAATGAGCATCATATGAAAAACAGCACGAGTTGTTTTAGTAGACGTTAGGCACATTTGTTAAATTAATGTTTGTTAACGCGAATTTCGGCGTAGCTTGAAACCGAATATGTCATTCAAGGACCGGGCAACTTACTTGCAAGCGCCCTCAATCGACATTTAGGAAAACCTGGAAAAACATATGAAACTTCATTCTGTTCGATGTGATAACTAGCCCTCACCAGGAACTCTAGTATAGGTGTGTTTTATATGATAATGAAAATACAATGAACGTCTCCTAAATCATATCATATGAGATAAAAAGCGATTTTATTTGCAACTTTAGGTCGCATTATAAAGTTACAAATATTTTGTTAAATGAAAAGACACTGTTGTGTCAGCGTTTACAGTAATATCTGGTTCGTTGAGCCTTGTACGTTGTAGTCGTGCTCTGTCTAAATAGAATAAAAGTCGCGATTTCTGAGTCGCCACAATTTTGCTATAGCTGTACATAAAATAAAATGTAAATTTAAAAAAAAATCAAAAATGCTTTCCAAACCCGCGTTCGACATTTCGATATCAAGCACACACAGTGCTACACAGTGTCAACGGTAATACAGCCGAGTTTTAATATGTCGCTTTCAATATTATGATAGAATCGGATTTTAACAAAACTTGCTACACATCAAAGGCATTTTCGATCTTCTCTTCTTCTTGCCGAGGGTAGGATACGCTCAAAGAATAGTTTATGACGACACTGCGACATATCGGGTATAGAGAGCATGTTAATATAATAACTCTCCATATATCTGACGACGTTTAATAGCGATTTTGTGAATGACTACTAGCACAGGTGGCGTGTGTTAGCAGCATCTAACGATCAAGTGAGTGTGCGGTCTGATAAGTTTTACCTTTACACATATTACTCTTCAATAAGGCTAATATTCACCAATCCAGTGTGTTGCTACGTGTGTGCTGTGCGATATCACAGTCTGTTACATTGATGGATTCCGTGTAGGTCATTGACATTTATTCTTACACATACATCCACCATAGTAGACAGGAAATCGATTTTCTATTGATTGATCGCTATGCCTTTTGTGTTTGTTGTCGTTTAACCATCGCGGATGGTTGTCACAATGATTGCGAGCAATTATTTATTTCACTTAACAAGCTGGAAATCTCACTCAAAGAAACGCGATTCAATAAAGTCAATTTGTATTGTAAGTTTACTATAAAATATCCATGATACGTTGATTTCAACCCGCTTTGAATAAAAATAACACTTGACATTTCTTATTTTGTTTGCCTCAATATTAAAGGTAGCGTATACTATTTATAAAAGTCGTATTCATGTTTCATTTGTTAGTTGATAATGTAAATGTATTTTTGCATCACTGCATGGTTTCACATTCAGAATCGATGGGAAAGGGGAAATCACTTGACTCGACATGATACGGAAAATGGAAACAGAAATCAGAATTTCCAATTTATCTGTTCAATTCCGCTTCAAGCAGAAACCGTACATATTAATGACGCAAGTGGGGGGTTCAGGTTTCTCCGAACACGCTACATTGTAAAAGTCAAGGAAAGAAGAGTAATACGTTTCGGCAATATCCATTAATCAACTAATGTGATGACTATTAAGGATACACACACATACATACATACATACATATAGGGAATGTTTGTACACGTATATCGCATTATTCTGTGAACAATTCAGCGCTACATCTGAGTGTAATCCTGTAAAATTGTTGGTATAGGTATAGGTTCTTTGCAAATTCAATTGTATATAGTTTATGTAGTTTCAGTGGACAGTAGTTTTGAGTTAGTTTTCAGTTTCCATAGAACAAAAGGAGTTTCATCAAATATTTCATTTCAAAGTTTACAGATATAACGAACATGTAAATGACGGTGGACGTCATAGTCTAGTTCGTTTGAACTTGGTGTGAATGGCGACATACAGTATCTTATGTGTATAGTTTTGTTTTTTTATGGTGTTATGTGTATCATGTGACCCCTAAGAAATGCACGTGCTCTCGATGGCATTTGGCTTTATAGTCACTCTACTGTACTCGTGCGAAGGGAGATAGTTATATAGTAAAACAGTGAAAATGAGCAGTTGCTTCGGTTCGGGATTTATTGCTGTACTGTCACCAAATATACATGTCTAGAACAATGGTAACGCTGTTTTGTGAGACATCGTTCGGGCCTCTGATCTCCTAAATAGTCTCATTGAACTATCCCTTAGAACCCAGTTACAAAATTTGATCACGTACACCGCCAGTACGCGACATTAATGTAGCAAATAGTTCGTTCAACCTTTTGTTTTGATTTCACGCCACTGCAACGGAAACATGCGATATGGTAAACAGCGCTCCTTTATCAAAACGGGAATCGATTCGATCAGTGTCACTACAGATATTCCAACTCACTCGTCATTGTCGGAGAAACAACTAAAATGGTGGGCGGGAACGTCCTTCACTCGTGAAGCTACGGATAAGCTCAAGCACGTTCTTAGCTCGATTTCCGATATCAGTGCACCTGTTTATAAAGCCAACGGATGTAATACGAACATACTGCATTGTCAGGCGAATGTAGCCGCGAGCTTCAATCGACCATTATTCAAATTAGTTTCTTTCATAGATCGTGGCACTGCTGTAATAATTACCAACATCGAGAAACGAGTTTCTTTTTTCAGACTCTGAAAGCGCCGTAGTCGTCGTACTACGACATGTTCGATACGAATGGTACGCGGCGTAGACGACGCGTGTAAAATACATTGTTCGTTTACACGAACTTCGAACACGATACTTAGTACAATTATATATAATACTAACACTTGCCAGACATTGGGCACACTATACTCCGGGGGGGGGGGTACTTTCACCTTAAGTTGATAGGGGTGTGCAGCCCATCTATCGTAAACCATACTTACTTCCAAACCATTTTTTCTTATTGATATACCCACTTCTAAACACAAGTGTTCTCAACGACCTACGAGGGGGTTCAATTAGTAATCCCCTTGACCCACTTCCAGTTGTCTGATCTAGATGATATTTTGTATGTGTAATGATTAACATTTCTATGGGTTATGTGGCTCTGAACTAATTGTGGTTTCTGATTTACAGGTGTTTGAACTGAATCAGGTCTGAAACGGAGCAAGTTGAGTGTCGCGCAGTGATCCGGTTTTTGTATTTGAAAGGACGCACATCAAAGGAGACTTTTGATGAAATGAGAGAAACATTTTGGCTGGCATCGTGAATTCAAACATGGCCCAGATCAGCTCCCAGACATTGTCGTCCCTCTTCTGCATGAGACATCTGTCCGCCAAGTTGAGGCAGCCATTTTGGAAGATAAACGCATTACTGTTCGCCAAATAGCACAAGAGGTCAAGATTAGTACAGGGTCTGCGGAAACTATCATTCATGATCATTTGCATATGCATAGGTTGTCTGACAGATGGATTCCAAGGTTGCTCACACCTTTCCAAAAGCAAGAACGCGTCGAGTGCTCAAGGATGAATTTGGAGATGTGCCAAGAAGTTGAGTCAAAGTTTTTCAAAAGACTGATTATACAGTATGAAACTTGGTTTCATCACTATGATCCAGAGACCAAAGCCCAGTCAATGCAGTGGAAGCACTTGGACTCACCACCTTCAAAGAATTTGAGGCAAGGGTGCAGCCCTCCGCTGGCAAGGTATTACTCACAGTCTTCTTGGACCAGGACGGAGTAGAGATGACAGATTTCCTGACAAAGGGTACCACAATTGCTGGAGCCTATTGCGCTTCATCCTTGATGGAATTAAGAGTAGTTATCAAAATCAAGAGGCGGGGCAAGATCAGTAAACGTATACTCCTCCTGCAGGACAACGTTCTGGTCCGTCCACACTCGCATGTCGCAAGATCAGAAGCACGAGCGTGTGGCTATGAAATCCTCCCCATCCCCCTTATTCTCCCGACCTTGCATCCTCTGACTTTCATCTCTTCCTAGCCATGAAGTTGTTTTTGAGAGGAAAGCATTACCCAAATGATGCAGCCTTGATTTCTGAAGTTACGGCGTGGTTGGAGGACCAACCTGGGGTGTTCTAGAAAAAATGGTGTTTAGAGCTGCATCAAACGATGGGATAAATGCATAACTCTGGGTGGTCTCTATGTAGAGAAAGACTAATAACTGCCAAGTTTCATTAATCTCCTGCTATGGGAAATGGGTCAGGAGCATTACTCAATAAACGCCCCTCGTGCATGGCTTAGCACATTAATAGGGAATGACATCACCCATGACGATACAAGACATTGGACGCGAAAAAAAAACTCAACCCATCTCACAAGTTTCGCACCCTATGAGCGCACCGGGCGACGCATTTTATTCAGCCTTTTCCGGTATCTGGCTTTGAATTTAAGGACTTGTGAAAAAGTAAATAAATGCTTCACACTCTGAACAAAAAAACGTGAAATTACACCCCAGTCGGGCGGCACATACCCGCAATGCAATTCCATGGATATACCCCCGCCCATGGGCACTATGGGTGACCATGGACAAACGCGGTCAATCGCGGTCACCATTTTGCCTGCCTAGTTAGGGGAAATACATTGACCAGACATTTGTTTGAAAAATCTATCTATCGGCATGACCGTACCTTTATCAAGTTCCTGGACGAATCAAAATGCACGTTCTAGACGGTAGACGGTGTGGATAATTATACATCGCCTATGGGCAGAGCGGTGGTTGATTACAATGCTGTTCCCTAGGGGTGTATAATCAATGCGTAAACTCCTTTGACGACTATGATAGATTTTATGAGATTGCATAGATTACTCGACTTAGTTATTGATAGATGTAAAATGCCGGACCATTATATCCCAATAGTCAGTTTTATTGCACGACCGGTCGGCACATTAAATTTAGAGCAACACGAACTAACACAAATATATACATAGCATAACAAAGTATATTTTTTTCCAACATAACAGAGTCGTCTACAAAAACCAAGAATCACAATTACTAATAATATTAAAACTTATAAATCCCATAATTGTATGTTATTTTATTTTGCATTAAACTAACGCAAGCTGGCATACATTGAGGCAATATATGAGTCGTATATGTCTGTGATGATTTACAGTGTTTCCGGGATGATAGCAAAATATTTAAGTGTGTTTGACCAAAAACACACAATGGGCCTGCTTGACGGGGAGGTGTATAAATAATTCGTTGAGTTGGTATTTATGTTGTACAAATACATTGCTGAAGGTTTATTTTAACAAGGGTTATATCACATCTAACCTAGACACTGTTCTGAGGGTTTTCCAGGGGTTTTGGATCTTTTTCTGCATGCAAAAGATACAATTATCGATAACGGTATCTCCCAACAATATGAATCGGCATAAAATCATGCTATTAAATATTATGTCTGGCATACGCAAACCACCTAATATATAATAGTAGTTTACCGGCAAACCATGGTATTAGTTTACATACCATATACGCTGGATTTGGTAAAAATTATCATAGCAAAATATAATTATTTCAAACGCAATTTACATTAGTTCTATTGGAATATATTTGTGTATTACTCAAATTTCTACTAATGTTACTAGACGTCCAATACCTTATTGGGCTATACAGCTAAATACAGTTTTGTGAATTCGAGAGTGTGTTGTGATGGTACTTGCAATTGGATGAACTAACCTACCGCAATTCACGTTTGTGATATGTTTCGGTGAAGGTTATCAAATGTCGTGACTGTGACTGACTGGCGGTAATCACCGGTGTCTGCTGACGTCAACCAAAGTGCAAATAACGTGTGATCACATATATTAAGCATCTATTGATTTCAGGAGTGTTGGGCTAAAACGATTGTGGCGATTTTGATCTTATCCTCTCCACACGTCAGATTTTATGAACTTAGACATGAAACGTCTACTATCGACTAACTGAATCATTCAAATAATCGCTAATGAAACTGTATTTTGAATGGTGTCTTCGATCTAGACAACACCTTCTAGCGAGGGTCCCTATTATGGCGATCTATGACTAATACGTATATCAGGGGTTAACCTTAAAAACAAATGGGCAAGAATTCCAAACACACTAGAAAGAGAATTGATGTATAAAATAAATAGCCCGACACAGAACACAGAAGATAATGATAACGTGAAAAAAACATTAGAAACCTGGTATTAACGTTTCCATGGATATTCTCCACAAGTATTTACCCGGAACACTCATACAACTTTTAATTTAAGGTTTTTGCAAACTCGTGGTTTCCAATCCTCTTTAAAACATGGGATGTGAAAAAAAATGTAAACATCTTGCAATTACACGTCATGTCATTGAAGGTCATTATATTATTCAGTATTCGGTTTGCTCTCTTGTTGCCCGTGAGCTGTTAAACTCCAGCATTATTTTCACCTAATTGTGAACCGTCTTCTCATCACATGGATTAACTTCATGTTGATGAATATTGCAACTTCCACAATTGTTTTGACTGATAAATAAAATCTGGCACTTTCTCATTTGTACGTACGAATTGTCAGGCCGATTTCCAATCTGCGACAAAAAAAACATGCACGTTTCATTAATATTTTATTTATAATTATACATCAACCACTGAAAACAATAGAATGTACCCTTTTCGTGAAAATGCACTAAAATATATCGTTTGAACTTTCAAATCTTTCCCTATACGTCACCAAAACTGACGTTCGCACAAAGCGTCATTTTTGGATACAAACATGTACAATAATAACATTATCACGAGAATACCGCAAATTATGATCTCAGGCAGTACGTCTGTCGATAGGATCAACGTACAGTATTCGTGTTGTGCTGTTGTCTTCGCGGTCTAGTTAAGCATATGTATTGTATTGCATTACGAAATTGGTAAACAATCTAAAATTACATCTTTAATTTCGCCAATTTGTTTTTTGAAAGAATCATCTACTACATTTGGAATTATCAATGAGCAAAACCACGTGTTACTTCGTAGCGGGTACTGCACAAATATTGACCTTTGTCCGTATGTGGTCGCCCTGAATTGATATGCTACAAAGCAATTAGCATGCCACACATCTTTTCTAATGTCATCCACATTTCCGAACTTTATACCATGTGTTAAAAAGGTAAATGCTTTTCGATCGCAAAAATATCACAAAAACGGTAACATTGTGCCATATTTAGTTCTTGTTTCTCGGTAATGTCACGCTAACTTCACTCCGCATCCGGGATACCCGGTAGAAAATGTGCAATCCTGTCCCGTTTCATGTCCATAGGCAATATACAATACTTAGGGTACAATATCTTATTTACAATCTGCCATGCAATCTACATCCTCGTTTGCCGGATACATAGTGCATCCATGTAGCGATTTCCCGATGAGTCTATACTACATGATTGGACAAGTCGTAATTATCCATGAGTCAGTTGTAGATTACAATCTCAGAGGTCAAAAAACTTGAGTTGTTCAATGTGTTAAAGCAGTACCAACTAAATTACACAAAGGTTCACCCTAAATGACATGGGCGTACCATGAAGAGTTCATTGTCGTTTATTATTTATCTTGGAAACATAAACATGCATGGTCCCCGTCACTAATTGAAGTGCCCTGTCAGTTTAAAACAATATGTAGTGATCGATATAGATACTAGTATTACAATTCTTAAAGGGTTGGCACAGAAAGCAGGAATCTGTAATCAAATTCATATTTTCACCATTCATCACATTTAAGTATTAGGATTGAACAATGTTATTTCCAAAATGGCCGCCTGTCAACCAAATTGGTGCCTATGTATCATATAACCATTGCATATCATAAAACAGATAGAGACACATTCAAACAACAAAAGGTTGTTCTAAATTCGATACCAAGTCTCATTGAAATTGGTCTACTCTTTATAGAGAACTGGTTGCGATAACGTCACGTAAACAGAACTAAAAACTCAAATGAAAACATTAGCATATAGTTACTGTACCTATCCTTCGAATTCAACGATGTTATAATAACAATCTAAATATGGTTCGTCTATAAATAGTCAAATACAAATCTTTTTCGAAATAAACATTTAAACGTGCGCATCTGAAATGCGTCCATGATTCGTATGCGTCAGTCAATGATTCTAAATACAGACTGCGAGTCAATATTCAAATTATATGAATGCTACATTAACCAATGACCAATCATCGAGGCGGTTTCAGTAGTAAAATGTATTAAGCAAACATTTTTACATCTTTCGGATATGTTGAATCTGATTGGCTGTCATGCACATAGGCTACACTAGTCATATAAGTTTAATTTGTTAACTTATCAAATGGCGTATTTATGTTTCTTATAGTATTTGGTGTGCAACATTGTTAAAATGATATATAACTGCTTACCAGTGTGTATAAAATGGTACACGAGCGGCAATAATTGCAATATTTGTGATTCACATTTCGTCAGGAATAATTCAACGCGTTTCTGTGTAATTATGATTTACCTTCGCCGATTTCGATTAACATGTCCCAGTTTAGTTCTTGCCGTAACTCTTAAAATCAAGACAATTGCTGAAAACTGCTGAAACGAATGTAATGTAGATATACATACGGGTGACATATATTTGTTTAAATTCATTAAATGCAACAATCTAATTGCGATTAAATGACGATTAGCAACCACCCAACAGGTGATGCGAAGTAATGAATTTGATCAAACATAAAACTATTTAAAATTTAATCTACAATTATATATCAATATATCAAAAGTTACATTAAGGAGGTTCCGGTCGTACGAAACAAATTTAAAATAGGTCGTCCGAAATTATTTTGAGCAACTGAAGACCGAAATGACATTGGAAATGGTAAATTTGCTACGGGGAAATAAGTTGCCTGTAATTATAGACGTGTTTGTATTTATATGTATTAAAAAAATCTAACCAAACCAAAACTCTTTCAGCCAGTTTAAAAATGCGAATAATATAATAGTGACTTTAAGTTTGTATGTGTAAACTTATTACAGTATTATTATTATTTATTTTTATTTTCAGATACTTGTACACACACGATCCTGTCATAACACTGAGCCAGTATTTTTATTCTGGGCTAGAATTTTATCAGCGTTGCGCGAATGTGACACTAGCCTTAACATCTGTCATAGTTACGTATGTCATTTTGAGACACAGACTTATCCTAACCAAAAAATCCATCATGCGATCAGCGATAACGATCAAAGCACTCCCCGTAGATGTTGTGTAATCATATTCAAGAACAGAGATAAGGAATAAGGAATGCATTGTGAAGTCGTTAAGATGATCGATGTAGGTACTTACTCGAATTGAATGTGACACGAATTTCAAACTAGTATTAACCTATGTATAATCATTTAACCTTTTCAACATTTATCACATTTTAATTCTATATTATGGTCGATTATAACGTGGCTTGTCCGAGTCTATAGACATCTTATTGGCTGCAGAGTTTTATATCCAGAAGACATTTCAACCTGTCCCAAAACTGAATAAACAGGCTTAAATAGTTACCTGAATCGAGATCGCACTTCTGTGAGCAATGCCCATAGCGAGTGCAGGTGTATGATCAACTGATAAAAATAAGGAAACCTAGGGGAATTATTATTGCCAAAAATGGTAATATATTGCACATTTTGCGAGAAAAATCTTCTTCAGGAACGTGCGCGTTCATTGCAGCATATCGTGGCATCGAATGTGTGACGTGACCAACGATTTCGTACCAGCCACTCGCCGCTCTCGTCGTCCATTTCATAAATTGACATAAACGCAAAGTATGACAAGTAAAAACCATTGTGCCTTCTACGTGTTTTTGCGTTGTTTATGCGCAGGAATAATAAATGCTTGGTATTACCGCCAATTCCTTAAAATGTACTAGAATGGTTGTCGATTTTGTCATGCCTCTCCACCGTCTATGCATATTTTCTATTTTATGCGTTTTAGCCCTGGTATTTGAATAGGAAATCTATAGCGCGTACTACTTAATGAGAATTAGAGTGCCAGTTTACACAATTAAACCAAACATGTAGGATTGTTTTTATATAATACAATATAGTGAAAATCGGGGTATTTTTTGTTCAGAATTATTACACTATTAATTGTTTTAAAAAAAAATTGCCTGGCGAGCGAGCGCAACCGAATAGTAACATAACAATGGAACGTTGAAGCCCGTGGACTGCTGGGCGTCCAGTTATTATTTCACATGGGCGTTGAGCTGAATGCAAGATATGCTAAGCACGAATCTTGTGTCACCGCTGCTCAAAATGACCTGAAACACTATACAAAATTAGCAATGCTGAGCCCGTTCTAAGCATCTCCTCGAGATGTGTTACCATGAATTTGCTTTCTTTGGGAAAGAAAAAACAACATGGCACCTCCCATGGGCCGGGGGTGCATCATTTTAAAACTCGTATGGTACATGATTGTATATCTATTTCCTTCCATACTCTCTTTTATAGCGCTCGCTATTCTGGATATATAAACGTGATATAAAAAACGGTTTTGTTAGCAAACACAGTATGTTTTCAATAATACACGTGAAGCTCGTGTTTTCAGAGTGTCGTCGAACGAGTACTGCTATTTTGCAGCCAAATCTTTATATCTGTTTTGCGATAATTTTGTATTAAGCTGTAATGAAACACGTACTAAGCTATAATAGTGTCCATAAACCATTTGTGTGATGCATGGTGTAATATTGCTCCTCCGATACCCACAAACACGACTATCTATCAGTGTCACTGAACAATATAAAATAACTTACACGCTCACGATTATACCTCGAAATTTAACAATCCCATTGAGTTGAATAGTATATTGCACAAATGTATCTAGTCGACCGAAAACCAGACTAATCGGCGCTTTTACAGAAGAAAATATTGGGCAGGAATCTATCACTAACACTCTATCTCATTGCTTCCTCTGAATATATAGAGTTCTCCCTCTTACTTTATGTATCCCGGTTACGATAATTGAATTCAGAATATGTAAACTTGTGTTCAGCTTCCTGCCCAAAAAATTGCAATTACTTTCACTTTTATTATATTCGGCTTGAACGAGCCAGCAGCAGGTCATTAGTGATCTAACGTCAGTATAAAGCGTTTTGGAAGATGAGTTTGTTCACAAATTTTAATGTACTTTAACTGACGAGAACTCCGACATTTTTGTCATCGAAATACCTAAAACAGTAAGAAGATAATGAATATGGCGATGTCACACACTTCCTATAGATTATTAATTCAACCCCCATATAGAGGATAAAATCTCAAAGGATAATAGTTCCTCGCGTAAGATAATATCTCCTCATATGGTAAGGATAATATCTTCCACACAAAGAGAGGACAACATAGTGGACAATAACTCCTCACATAGAGATGACAATATCTCCCTTATAGCGAAGACAATAGAGAACAATAGGAGACCACATGGAGGGGACAATATGAAGGACATTATCTTTCCACATAAAAAGAACATTATCACAAGTATGAAAGAATGACCTGTGAAGTCATCGTCCAAATTGAGGTTTGAAGTCAATAAAGGATATCACGATACATAATTGTTTAAGTATTTCATCCGAGTTGTTGGATTGTCTACATTGTTGCAATCTTGAAAAGTCAGGTACTGTTTACAAATTTATTAGTAGAGCTAGAAACAAATTAGAGTGTGTTAACATTTGACACATTTTGTTTGAAGTTTTATTCAAATGACGATAATAGAAAAAAATGCTTGCGCAAAAGAAATTGAAATTGTAGGGATTTCATGCTTCACTAGTTTCATAAGTTCAATACACATGGCAGATCAAACAACACTGGCACTCAGGGCAAAACTTTGAGTGTTCAATGTCGGCAACCAAACCAGTGTTCACAAATGTATAGCAAATTCAGCTAAAACTTCACGGTCAATAGAATTATCGTATCACATTTCACAATTGTTCCCAAGTTTAACATAATAATATGACAACATTTTCTGGCATTTAAATAGTCTGTAATTCGGCAAATCTTGTTACATTCAATATTAATCCGTGTATAAAATGTTAGTTTGGTCCACAATAAACAAGGGTACATCTCATGTGCACAATGGGCTCCGATCCTGCTTATCACTATTCTTTCACATTTGTCTGCTTATCGTTTTCAATTTCATATTTTACTTGTGCAGTTTTACTTCTACATATGACGGTGAGATCATTCCCAGTGAATACTGAAGATAATCAATTTGCTCCTCAAATACCACATGTTATCTTTAGTACTCACCACAACCACACAGCATTGCAGTGTGACCATTGTATAAATATGTAGCTAGGAACAGAGTGAATAGCATCCTATTATAGTAGATTTTAGGTTAGTTCACACCTAATAAATGTACATATTAAAATTGTAATTGTTTGTGAATCAACAAACTGACTAGTTAAAATGTTCACAAGCCTCATAAAATGAATTTTTTACAACTTTATTGTTATTTAATCATGATTCATCATTTTATCAAGTTGCTCAAAAGTGGGTTCCACGATGCTTTAAGTACGCACCTTGTCTGATAAAGTCAGTTCCTTGATTTAGTAATCTTGAAAGATTCCAATAGACCCTATTATGTGTATATCAATTGCATTTATTTACATGAATCACGTGACTGTGCGCATTAATTATAAGTTCCATCGCATTCCACATGCTTGTAGTTAATCTGGTCTTCGTGGATTGGAAAACTGGGGCAGAACAATTTTAGCCAAATTGTATTGTGTTGGTATAGTCGGGGATTTACGCACATGCCGCTTTCCAAATATTGAATTTATGCGATGAAATTCAGAACTCTGAACTACCCGGTATACAACAAATCAAGTTGCCTTCTTCTGATTGGGTTGAAGGTTAAATGTTTGGCATTGTTAGCCAATTGGGCGCATCCTATGTAGCTTTGCATGATTTATATTATGCTATAACCCAGGAATGGCCTTGGAGCTCTTTTAATTGAGTGCGGGGTTTCAACGACATGCCAAAGTCATTATCTGGTCTAAATGCTTCTGTACCCGTGATTGAATAATTAGAATACATACACCACGCCTTGCTGCCTTATCATTGGCCACACTCAAACTAGCTGCGTCTTCTGTTATGCAGTTCTTGATTCGAGGGCGGCTTACTTAGATGCCAGAGATAACGCCACAGGTTTAGCGAATACATTTTAACTGAATCCGTGTCTCTGTTTTGTTTCAGTTTTGAATTGGATTGTAGTTTTCATAGCAAATAATGTTACTGTTAGCAACCACGCCATCATAGCCAATGTACTTGACTGTAATGCAACGCAATAGGTCGGATATCCGCCAGCTACGGACAGTTAAACACTGAAAGTGAAAGCTTTAGACTCAACTACAATACAACACTTAAATCCACATGGCAATCACAATAATCGAGGCATTTTACTAAATCATTATACCAGTAATCATTATATCCTGTATTATTTAGTATACCCTGTATTACTCAATGCACCCTGTGTTAATCCGTATATCTGTATTATTCAATATGTCCTGTTTTAATCAATATACCCTGGATTATTCAATACACACTGTGGTAATCAGTATACCTGTATTAATCAATGTACCCTGTAATATTCAGCACACCCTGTATTAATCAGTATACCCTGTATTATTAAATATATCTTATATTAATCACTACTGGCTGTATTAATCAATATACCCTTAATAATTCGTATACCCTGTATTATTTAGTATACCGTATTTATCAATATACCCTGCATTAATCAGCATACCCTGTATTACTCAGTATCGCCTGTATTATTCAATATACATTTTATTCATCAGTACACTCTGTATTATTCACTATACTCAGTATTATTCAATATACCATGTATTAACCCGTATACCCTGTTCTATTCACTATACCCTGTATTACTGAGTATACCCTACACAGATACCAACAATTCAAAATGTCTTGTTTGCCTTTTCCGGCCAGTATGTAGACACTGTGTTTACGAACATTTTTTTTTTACCTTGGTGGCTACATTATGTTGTACACAAAATAGAAATGCTTATTTGTAAAAGTGCACATTTTGTTGTTAAAAATACTTTTTACTAATATTCTTACTGAATATATAGATAATAACCCTTTGTAGAAAATTGCACTGCAAATAGAGAACCCGTCGCACGACTATTTCGACGAAAATATGAATACAAGCGTCCTATATTAGTAACAATTTATACATTGGCCATTACATAGAAAGTGTAATTTATATTTAGAAACGTTACACGGTTTCTCAATATCCCCAGGTGTGGTCGTGTGATTCGCATTCTGATCATTAGAAACCTCACAACAGAGTATAACACATAATTACCTAGGAGACAGTAGGTGGGCAATACCCCTGTATTGAGGTTTAATAAGCTGTCCCTATAAATTGCCGTATTGGAAATTCATGTAAGTGTAACTGACTCCTATATGAATCCACCGGCCGTTGTTATACGCTCATTATGAAATTTTCACGCACAATGTGAAATTTGATACGCGTTGTCATTCACACAGGACCTTGGTTGCTGCACAAATTTGATATGCGATAAATGCTGTGATGGAATAACTAGTTTGTTATGTTTGTCGGTGTACTGTTTCCTGTTGAACAATATCTCGCCAGGCTTTCAAATATTCATGGTAAGTGGCATACTGCCTTACACATGGGACAATTAATGGTTAGTTCATGTGCAGACTGTGTTCCCAGGCCGCAACGAGTACTAGTTGAAGGTGTTGACAGGGAGGTATTCCATAGGGGTTCTTGATGATGTTTTGTTAAATTAGGATTGATCCCAGAATGTATTTTACGGGTATGTCAAGATAACGTTATTTGTATTACGTTTAGTGAACCGACAGTATAGCCGATTAAACAGTCGGCCCATGCCCTGTTCATGCCCTCTAAATAGCGGGAATAAAACAAATAGAAATAAATAAAGTATTCAATCAATCATAAAGTTCAAGAATAAACAAATGTCAATGATTCAGATTATACAATCCACAAGTACACACCGACCAAAATAAGCTCTAATTTGGGAGATACGTAAACATGTTCCCGGGCCATACAACCAAAATGCTTCCAAGTTCTTTAAATTCGAATTATGCAGATCTAGGTTTAAAACTGTTTCTTATATCACGTGTGAGGAATGGTAGTTCAAAAAAAAGACAAATTAACCAATGAAGAACAAAGGCATATAGAATTGTTTATATTTGAGATGCACCTTATAGGTCTCTGTTATATTTAAACTCGGTTTTGACTTATTCAGAAGAACGCACCAATGCTATTATGTACTACTTCTAAATGAATAAACTACAAAAGCATCATAATTAATTATTAAGGAAATGTTAATTGTAGGATGTTATACAAGGCTGCAGAAGTTTTACATAATTAACAAAGCAGAGCTGCATTGTTTATATGTAATGTCTCTGAAGAGTATGAACAAATAAAAGGTGTGATATAGCAATTATGGCACAAAGAAAAATATTATGCCCATTGTCCACCGAGAGATTGGTTGCATCACATTCTATTCGACGGATTCACGTGTGACTCGATGTAGTTTCGCGATATAAGCTTGTCAGAGGTTACCATGAAATAAGTGTAGAATATCATTATTGCGTATTTGGTAGAATTGAAAATATAGTTACATTTGGCAAAAGATTGAATAAGAATATATGTTAAATAATTAATCATTTAATTAATAACAACATTTGTGATGGCAATCATAGGTCAGATAACCGCATTTTCGTTTTGCAATTGATAGTAAGTTAGGAGTGTTAATGGCTTGTTTCGTCATGGTTATTTCGTCATTTGTCCACGTGATTCTCGATGATAATACCTTAGGTAATTGTAATAGATTCGCCAGAAACACTACCTAGTACGCGCCCTTTCCGGAAAACCATCATTTTAGTCTTCTCTCAATGTACTTTTGTCTCAGCTCTATAAAACTTCGGATTCTAATTAAGCAATAAATAAAATAGGAATCCATGTTAAATCATTATTTCACAAAAAATAATTATAATATCCATCAGATAAATTTAGCACCCAATCTTATTATTATTATAAGTACTATTTTATATATAAATATTGTTTTCATTATGTTGAACAAATAGTAAATTGCAATAGAAAATGTCATTTTTATGGTTTTTTGACTCATTGTTGTGCAAAAAGTAATTCGATGACTATATTTTAACCTGGACTTATAAACATAAAATAAAGCTACATTATAAAAGTAAAAAATGATGAGTCTATATAATGGGTGACTGACTACCTGCATTTGCATATATGTTAGACTCATTGTTTTGCACGAACAAATAATTGTAAGGACACATAGGGAAATGTAAAAGCGGAAATTGAACGGTTTCATCAACTATAAACGATAAAAGGCAAATAAAAAGAATACTCGATTTTTTTCATAAAAAACAACTTTGCAGTTTCCCCAGTTCCGCGTTAAACTCTAATTTATCGGTGCTTTTAGATTGATTTTTTCATTGATGGACGAATACATATCAAAACGAAATCGATGCTTTGAAAGTCTTCCATGTAACCAATCCACGTCACAGAAACGTTTCGCCATAGCTAAGGAGTGTTGAAGTTCATAATTAATAATAAATACAACAGAGATGTAAAATTACATCCTTTATCGCACAATAAATCCAGACAACGAATTGCATTTTATGATGACCGATTAATCAATTCCAATTCTTTATCCAAGCAAGATAGTAGTAGTTTGGTTTGCATTTCTGAAATTCTCGGAAGTAGAATCCACACATGTATACAAGACTAATGGTTTACAAAATTAAAAATGTAGTGTTTGACTTCCATATAACAACTGTCCAATCACACATTAATAACATGGATTTGAATCGTCACGTTTTCGCTTACCTTATATTTCATTCAAGATTACGAATGACGTATCCCGAGTGAGAAGTATGCGTGTTGAGATACGTATAAATTTAACTCAATTCATGGGATTCTGTCTAATACGTCACAGTTAGATTAACGTGATTGTTTAATACAGGCAACACCGGATGTGAATTAGCCGTCAGCCAGCACAATTAAAATCGCATCAACAGTGATGTGTTTGTTTTACTGCCGCGGAACAATTTTCAGAGTAGATGTTACACGTGAACTGACATGCGGAGAATTGGAAGACATCTTTTAGTAGGCTGTTTAGCAGACTAATACATTAAAACACAATTTGAATAGGAGCATGTATATTACCAGTTTAATAATTTACAGACACATTCACTTAAGGTAATAAATTTCATTTCCTAGACCGGATTTACTATCTCGTGTATTATAACTCAAACACGGAATATACGACTTCGGCGGTATCATTTGTTTTGTTTCAATTCTCCAGATTTGTTTCTCGGGATCGTTAACACGTTTGGGGCAATAATGGAGAGCGGGCTGTACATCATGTGTGCCTCAACCAAGAGTGTGTAACAGTACGCTATCAGTGGCGTAATTCAATACATGCTTTGGAATAATTAAATGGCACTATTTCCTGCCTGGGGTAATAACACAAGGCGCAATGATTTATTGTCTGGCAATGTTTCAAACTATGCATTAAACCAGACGAGTCATACTCACTGATATTGATGTACTGACAAATTTAGATGAGTGTCATGCTAGAATGGTGCATAATAATAATAATACATCGATGATTACACTGTATTAATGTGTACACGGGGATTCAATGGTCGGTGATTATTCTGCATAAACGTCGTAAAACATCTTCTGATGTATAACATGTATATACAATATCGAATAACTCTTGCTTTGTCCAGTGCTCACTTCCTCATTCGGTCTAACAAGCTAAAGGTATTACACGCCCAACAAGCGTATCAGTTTACGTATGTCAGTATTACGCTTCCATGGCAACGGATTTGTTTTAATTCACCCTCTCCTCAAATATACATTTATAAGACCGCTGAAACGTGTGATATTCTATTTGATTCCGTCATTAGATAGTAGTCTCCATCGAAGTTGGATGTTATTACGCATTGTTTTTTGAAAATGCTACAACCTTAATGGATACATGGAGACTATTCATTTGACTAACAATATAGTACAATGTCAGCTGCGAAGCCGTACTCAGACACATATACCACGTACCATACACTCTTATCATCTCGATTTAAAATTAAAGACATATTATAATCACTCACGTGGTGATTAAATGGTGGATTGTAAACTAAATAGGATTGGTTGGATCTGACGAATGGTGAACCGTTGGCATTATTGAGAATAAAAGCAGCGAGAGGGCGATTTATTAACATGGACGTGTGTAGTTTACAGACATATACGCAAACAACGACGACGTATTAGATCAAATCGTAATAACAAAATACTCTTTGTTTGGTCTTACATCGTATTCTAAATGCGGACTACGCACAAATCACAGAATAAAACGCAATACACTAAACAAAAACTAAGTCGTTTTTTTTTAAAGAGTGTTTTTTTTTTCTCTGCATATAATGTGTTGATATCACATAATGAGTGTATAATATTATAGATATTATTAAACCAAACGCACTTTCGGATGATATTATATGAAACATATATTACTCCTTGAGGTTACAAAGCATTGAGGTTATAGTCGATTTTTGTATCATAGACAGTGACGGACGGTGAATTATTCAGAATATGTTATACCTGACTTTAGAAAGTGACTTGTATTTCTTTGCTTTTTTTTCTTTGTTCACAAATAAGACTAGAGCCATGATACGCGGCAAAAATGCGGTGATAACATGTATCTCGGTGTGAACAAACTTCATCAAACGATTCATCTTACATGTAACTATAGCAACGTATATATATCCTGAATATAAAATATCACAACTTAGCTTAAATTACGCACTATATTTGCCGCACTCTTCCCTGTTTGCTTCACAAGCCGATTATGATCATAGTAAATCAAATTTTGGAGAATTTAAGCTTTACTTAACATAAGTCACAGACTGTGTGCCCAAAAACTGAAATGGGCGACGATTCCAAAAAAACAGAATCGAAAGCAAAACTTTAGAGAAATTATTTTTGTTGAATTCAGTTTTTTCACTAGATCCATCATTCTCTTCATTGAGTAATGACAGTAGCGTAATTACTAAATATATTGCCAAAAGTCATAAGTTAATTAACGTTTAAAATAATTATTTATGTATTTTCCCCGTCTGTTAATCATCGGATCAGTTAATCTATTTGTGTGGAAGGTATTGGGAATATGTACGTCGGACTTACTGGTAATGAGTTCAAAACAAGATATAGAAACCACACGGCCCCATTAATGTTAATTTGCGAAGCTTATAATGTATGCTCTTTGGTGCAGTGAATGATTAAACATAAAGCTCCTGATGAGTGAGGTACTTGTACCTTACGAAACAGTGCTGTCGAGTTTCAATATCCATGTAGTTGTGTATTAATTACTCTATCACTGTGTATATATATATATATATATGACGGCCGGGCGAACTGAGCGCGGAAATATCGGCGAGCCGCTGAGAGGGCAGTTAGTAATATACGTGTTGTGTTGATCCACAGAATGGACAGTTTATTTAACAGAGTTTTTATAATTATAAAACGACGTACAATAAACAATATATCATATGCGATACGTTGATATAAATAGCCACCTTTTGTAAACGTATTTAAATACATTCAAATAAAATGAGGCAAAAAAAAATATTTTGTCCTTATATTATGACTAACTTCAAATGTATGTTGTCGGTAAGCCAAAATGTCAGTATACATATAGAACTACGGCGTATTTTTTTATAGTCGGTTACCACTTTCATTGGATTAGACATAGGAATATATATGTCATAGTAAGTAATTCTGGCGTAGCTTCCTTTCATACTTAAAAGCAGGAAATTGTTATGACGTAATTAATACGGTGCGACTATTGTTCATGCAGTGAATACTCATTTGCATAACGATGCAAATTTCAATTTATCCTTCTTCGTATATAATATAATTTAATATTAATTGGAGCATGATATTATAATTATTCAATCAGGTTTACCCAGTGAGATTTCGTTACTATCGTTTTGAGCCAAAGCATTAAAGGCGTTCCATCTAATTTCAAATATCATAGTGCAAATTAATGCATTATGGGCTAACAATGAATATAATAGAAATATATCATCTAAATTAATGGTACACTATTAAGACTTATATTAATTGCAATATGTGTCTTATTCAGAGAAAAGAATATTTCAAGATATGAAGAAATTACTCCACCATAGAAACCAATACCAAACCAAAGATATCATACAAAGTTTGACATTTTTTTTTGAGATTCTGTTTTTCGAAAACTGGTTATTCCATTTTTTTTTAATTTTCTATATGCTAGTCCCTTAAATCTTCAAAGCAGGCTCAACTAGATTTAATTTCGCTTTCCGAAATGTCATTGAGAAATTTGATGCCGTGTATATGAGGCTTCAAATCGGATGTCACAGATTACGTCATGTATGAGATATAATTGAACTACGATTCAAACAGTCCATCAAATCGAGTTCTTAACCAGCCAATATTGTGTTGCAACATTTTGACAATTTTTATGTAATTCTCGAATTTTGAAGAAAATGGCCATCATTTTATATTGGTTACTGGTCTCGTTCAAAATGTTGGGAAAAAATGAAAACAGAAATATTAATTTTGTGAATAATGACAAAACTTGACTTTGGCGCTTGAAGGTTATAAACGCATTAAACGTAGTGGCTACAGATAATGTACGCTACTACATTCATCGTGATGTATTTTAAATGTCTGCATTATATATTTGTTTGTTTGTAATGAAGGTACGCCATAATGCATGTTCGTATTTCCATGTGGAACATGTGAAGTACTGTTTTAATGTTATGAAAACTTATGCCGAAATCGCAGTGTCAGAAAATATCGTCTAACTTCTAATCGACAATTGCTAAAAATTGTGAAAAAGTTCCCTTTGTACCCCTCCCCCATTCCTAAAACTAACGCTAACTCTATGCCTCCTTTACGTCTATATATTATTTTTTTCTGATAGCCTGGACATTAAGGGATTATGTGGCAAGCGTCGTTGTGTGTCGCCATATTTGATAGGTCCGTGCTCATAATATAAATGTAACGTAATCTGGGAATCATTCAGCAACACGTTGCCTACACTGATGATTTTGTGACAGTTACACGCACTATTGACTGTGAGTGTGTTTAACTTTTCTATGAATAAACTGAGAAACAAAATAACAATCAGTTCAAATAAAACAAAAAAGTCGATTTGAATACATTACATATATTGTAGCAAATCAGCCCCCACCCCGTCACAAAGTCACGCTTCGCTTAGCCATCATGGCCAAGGAACTCGTTCAAGGTTGTCATTGTTTTCCACACTTGGGCCAGTGAATATCAAATACAAGCAAAAAGGTGTGCCCTGCAGGTTGAATCTCACATTCGCCACTTCCGCACGATTCGGCGCTTCTGTTGTCATGGAGATGGTGACGCTGAATCCCTTAACTAATCAATATAAATTCAGGAAGTGCATAAACGTCACGTGGTATATGTTTCGTTGGAATAGTATTAAGCGGAATGGGGTGATCGCGCGGTTTGTTGGAGTGTAACTTCAGACAATAATAAAAGCTGATTGGCGCAGGAATCACTGAACGGTCTGATGCATATGAAGAGTGAAGATCCTTATTAAATTTTCATGCAAAATTTCCTTTTCGGATCTACGTCATCGGTATTTCAAGCAGCGAAAATCAAATTATGGGTGGGCAATGTGACAGTTGACGAAGCCGGTTGGCAGGCTGCCAAAGAACCTGTGACTCTCACGTGGCCGGAAGCCGGTATTTTCTCTCTCTTTGTTGTGAGTGATGTCATTCGTGCTATATAAGTAGTTAGAGTATCACTAATATTCAGTAGAACGAACGGGAAGTGAGAAGAGTATTCGATCTCTTTGTGTGCTGCACGTTTGATATTTTCTACCTTTCGTATATTGGTGAGTACTGTGTTTTATTCTCAGTCGCAATTTGTTTTCACACGTTTCGCGTCCCGTATGAAGAAACGCAGCAAACGATATTCACCGAGTATGTTGAACGATTTGACCTTTTCGTAGTCACTTTTTATGTTCTTACTTGAGTGGTTAACGCGAGCAAATATTAGTTGTGACTCGTTTGTGTCGAACACAGTACATTCAGTATTTTAATACTTCCGATGCTTTGATATGATATCAGCTTTTTGCGTTCCATCCACAACAAGGCCATTCGACTGTTACAATAAGGTTTGTTTAGTTGATCCACTATCGGGCATGACGTGCTCGTGTTAATCGCTCTGCCGAATCGAAATGGTTGTGACGTATTCTACTGATCTCTGTGTTGCTAGTACACGCCTTAAACTAATAGAAATTACACATGCGTAAAATCCTTTCAAAGTTTACAGGAAGTAATGTAATTTCGTAGTAACCGACTATAAAAAAATACGCCGTGGTTCTATATGTATACTGCAATTTTGGCTTACCAATAACATACATTTGAAGTTAGTCATAATATAGTAAGGACAAAATATTTTTTTTTGCCTCATTTTATTTGAATGTATTTAAATATGTTTACAAAAGGTGGCTATTTATATCAACTTATCGCATATGACATATTGTTTATTGTACGTCGTTTTATAATTATAAAAACTCAGTTAAATAAACTGTCCATTCTGTGGATCAACACAATGCACGTATATTACTAACTGCGCTCTCAGCGGCTCGCCGATATTTCCGCGCTCAGTTCGCCCGGCCGTCACAGCTCGTTAGAAGCGATCAAAACTGGACACATCAGGAGACAGCGATACTATCGCGTGACACTTATCGATGGATGTCTTTTCGTCGTGTAACAAGAACAGATTAAACACTGCAATTTGTATTGAACGAACACAGGTGTGTCGTCAATCAATGTCGCTGTCCCGAGCTGCGCGATTCCATCCATAACTAGGTTGAAATCCATCAGCCGTAAGGTATAAAATCATCCGAAATTGACAAGTACGAATATTGATTACATCATACGATTATAATTCGATAAAGCTGTTAAAAATGTAATAACAAATACAATCTGAATTAAGAATTCGCTATACATACCACACTCATACCAATTTCTGCAATATCGATATTAGTTTCGAGCTTCCCTCGAATTCATTTTAATTTGATCATTACTGTGCACTAACACGTAATATCCTGCTCTAATTACATTTTTTTGAAAAGTTTAATTAGTTAAATGTATGCATTACGACAATCACTAGAACTATTAGTTTATGGATCATTTAAATAATATAATTATACACGTGACGTCGTATTTCTATTTAATTATTTAACCCCAAATACCCTACAAACATATTCTGAATGATCATCAATATAATAAAATGAATTATTTCCCGCTTGTGTTTCCATAATTCGGACAGGATGTGTGTAATACTACATCTTCACATTTGTCTGTTCCCGAATCATTAGAAGAGTACCTCTATAACAAATCTGTGCGTAAATTATACAGGACGGCGTCATTTTACAGGAGTATTACGTTTTACAGAAAACAGCCTTCAGAAAGCAATTGCCGATGGCTGAGTTGCGAAAGAAAAAAAGCGTGGGTGTTGCCATAATCGATATGATTTCATTCGAATGCATTTAAACGAAGTCACATCAGTACTACTATAGCGTGTAGAAGTCAAACACTTAATTTGTGCAAATGGTCTCTAATTATTGTGGAAATGGGAGTTCAAAACGTCCTAAGCGAATATAACGTAATTAGAAATCCTGTGTGGGTAGCCATCGAGTAGAATTCGCCTGTAGTCTTACGATTTAGACGAGAATGCAACGCATTATTGGGGAAATCAAACAGTTCGTCAGTCTAGCGTCTATCCAATTAAGATTTTCCCATTCATAGGCACTGTATCTATTTGTTTGAGAATAACGGGTGAATTATACAAACTGAGTGAGAGGAAATGGGTGGCATTTGATTCCGCGCCACAGTGTCAATTACACTATCCATGATTGACGTACCGGCGTGAAGAACTGCTCACTGGAGTATCTAATTAGACCATTTACATTAACACTGTGATTATAACGGATATGCGTAACCTAACATCGATTTGAGTCTCTATTTTCACCTCTACGGTGTACACGTTACATGTACATATTTAACTCAAACGCTTAGTGGTAAAGTGGCTGCAAAGACAACGGTTTACTACACGTCATGCTTCGCCGTGGCATCACTATTTATAATCTTGTAGTCGGAGTGCATTTTTTTCTCTTTACGTTGGACATAATAATGTAGCACGATTGTGCGTAATTACGAAGTGTTCACCTTATGTGGATTAAAATATTATATTACAACATTAAAATATTAGGCGCGGTTCAAATAATGACCGTCTCTCATGACCCTTCTCGAAACGCGTAACAGAGAGGTAACACAATGATACAAAAAATGAGTCCATGCCGTTATCTTAACTATTATTAATCGTGGTTATGTTGCACTACAGTAACTATGGGCACGATATCGTAGTAATTTCAATTACACTATAAACGGTTGATATACAGTACTCGGAGACATTGCTGAATGTATTGTATGGAATACATAAAAACCAATTCCAATACGCAAGACCCATACTGTTAGCAAGACGGTCATCTAGTCATGGATGTTTTCAATAGAAAGATTCTTTTCCGTCGACAGATTCCAATTTGTCAAGCTAAAAAAACAAATTGAACGTTTCCATGGCAACTTTTCATTTCACCAAATCCGTGGTACGCCATAACCCGACTACGGCGTCTGGTTTTGGTATATGAGATATATATATGATCTTTAATATTACATGATTAGTCCATGAAATAACGAGATTCACGCACGTCGGGTGACATGTTAATGATTTATATTCAATGCTAATGTAAACGACTTTCTTGGAGGTATTTTAATTGATATGAACACTATAAATCACCAATAGAAGGACATTATGAGCGAGCTTCAATCGTCATTACATGAGGTGGCTTGTAGTCGGACATTTATGTTAATTATGTGTAACAAGCAAGAGTCGCCTTTATGCATGCGCGCGCGAGACGTACTCGACGCGTCAGCGGGGTTGAACTATTATGTATGGTAGGTTGGGCGGATTATTTTCTGTCAATAACGATTTTCGCGTAATTTATCGATCGTTTAATTTCAGCTTTTTGATAAGCTTATTCAACATATAACTTATTTTGACGAATGTGGCTACTATCATACTGTATGCAACGTGCTCGATACTTCCGTTTTTTTTAAAAACGCTCATCCAAATGCTAAGTAGTTTGGTTTCCAATTCAAAAAATCGCACGTGTAATGTGTAATAGCATTTAACTTTCTCTTTCGTAATTCGCGTTAGTATTCTACTAATTTTCTCATCCTCAGCGAACTAATTACTCGGTCACTTAATGGTCCGTAAGTCTAGAGTGAACCATGAATACGAATACGCGTTCTGCTCTAATTGTGCTGTATTATAGAACGTTAAACAAGAATCCCGAAAAGCGTTCTCTACTTAATACTAGCTATCGTTTAATTTTCAAACATTTGAAATAAATTATGTATTCGTACATGTCATTTCGATAAAAGGCTTTTTTTAGATTGTGTTGTATGCATATGATTTGTAATGGTAATTCATAATTTAGTGTCTGCCTTTAGCATGATTAAGGAAGTATGGTCCATTAAACGCAAACTTGATAAATGACAGCGCAAATGTTTTATTAATTAGCACATGGACTTATTGTGGCGACAGAGAAAACCCGGAAAAAACAGATGTCCCGTAAGATTCAATCTGGCAACTAACAGAACAATTAACTTTTTTTTTCTCTTAGACGGGATGAGAAATAACATCCGCAATTTTCGGAATTTTTAATAAAATATAAAGTAGCAGCAAAAACAGAATTTATTCATCATGTGTCTCATGCAACTGATAGGTGACCCTTTCCACAGTAATAGAATATTGGTGGCTTGGTGGTCTGTAATGTATATGCTTATACGCATTACCGAAGGATAATAATGTGCGTGTGTGTGTGTGTGCGAGCGTGTCTGCGTGCTTTCTTAGTCACATTTGGTTTAGTTGATCATTTTGTGATCGTTGCGAAACGACGCTGATTTTTTCAACTCACGCGGATCGCCCATGGGAAAGAATAATATATACTACAGCTTTTGCATTTCTCAGAATAATCATATTACCTAGTGACGTCATTTTTACCTCAAATCGCATATTCATCTCGTAACTCATCGCGGTTTTTTCACATTTTTATTTCTAAATTTAGATTGTTGTATTTTGTACTGCCTAATTTCTATTTTTTTTTTCTCATTATATCGGTGTGAGATTTATTAGACTGCGTGCTTATTATACTTTAAAATGATAAACTACATACAACCACTCCGGAGCAAACTACTTGCAATAAACCAATTGGCTTGAGACGCAGATGGCAAATGAATGTAATAGGGTTCGTGTGGACAGATCTGCAGATAACAAATACACGTGTTCGTAATCCACGATGAATAATCGCATTGATTTTTTGAAATCCGTTTATCACTAATACACATTGTGTCTTTATCGCATAGGACAATGACAAAACACCTGTATATCTGTATATTTCAATTCCGTATTTTATAAAGTCATCTTTCTTGGCTCGTTAACAACACAATGCAAATATGATTTAAGCATTATAACTGTGCTAACCACACCTAACGACCAATAAAGATGTATTATGTCTACACTGCTAAGGAAGTCACTGACTCAAATAGTGTGCTTTAAAATACACAATTCGAATGGCACAACTTTGTAAAATTATACATTGTAACAAATGACCTACACATATATCTATATGATGCTATAACATTATTATTTGCAACTTATCTTTGTTGTAGATCGTACAATGTCTTCACAGGCGATGTGGGCTGTAGTTGCAGTAATTTGCTGCAGTTTTCTAGTGGTTAAAACTTATGGAATGGATGAAGAAATGTTTATAAATAAGCAAAAAGGAGACAATACTTTACCGACTGCCTTAAAGAGAAGTGCAACGGTAAATTAATTTGTTTATGTGTGTGTTTGTCAGTGGTTGTTTTCTTTTCCAGTGACCGTGTTTCTTCATGTCATTACAAGACTTGAGAACATTATTTAATTTTGTCTTATGGAATTTATAAATTAATGATTATGATCCTGATCGACGTACCCGTTACTTGTTTTGTTTCATGCAGAAAAATATTTGTAAATGATTTTTTACAGACAAAACGTTCTCCCCATTGTCATTGTAATAACGCGCGGATATTGATAAATGTTTATTAGTTATTTATTTTCATTTTTGCAAATCAACATAACTAATCATGTGGCGACGTGTTGGTATTGATTATACCTGATTTTGTTTATTTGTGATGAGACTACCTGACCACGACGACTTATTTACTTTTCGATTTTCCTTCCAGGAAATCACTGAAGGTAATCCAGAACGAGATTGCTATCTTTGCCTGGGTTGTATGGTTCGAGTAGCTGATTGGAGGTTAGATTTACAGAGATGTCTTCAGCGTGCGTGTAACTACAAAAGATGCCCACTTTTTATGTTCGATACCTTTAACGATTTTGCGAGCCAAGCAGCTGAATGGTACGCAGAGAGTCACGATACTGGAGTTGCTGGCGTACAAATGGCAAAGATATTTGCGATGAGCCAGTATGAAATGTTTGTTGGAAACCCATATGAAACGGCGAATCTGTATAGTGAATTGGAATCGCTGTCGAGTTAGGCATTATTTTGAATATTTATTGCGTTAGGCAGGCTCTTGAATATATCGGTAGAGTTAGACAGGTTCTTGGTATCTACCGATCTGAGAAGCTTTGTTGAATAAACCGTCGGGTTAGACAGTCTTCTCTCTAAACAGTCAATTCGGGTAACGAATATTTCGTTGACAAAAAACTATTTATGCTTTAATCATTCAGGTTTCGTTTTTATATTTATTTATTTATTTATGTTAAATACAATAATTTATTTTGTCTTCTTTCTAAAAAAGACGTTGCTACTCCTTTAAGAATAAAACACGACAATGCACGAAATAAATTATTTTGAATACTTAACTAAATAATATACTGATATACTATATTATATATGTTGCGATACAGTATACCGCGTTCGATTGTTTCGCGGGAAATTTAAAACGTGCTATCTTTAATAAACTGTTGCGTAACATCTGTTTTTTATATATTGGATCTTCTGCTTTATTAATTAATGTGACGTGTGTTTGATAATTACAAATGCAAATAAATGTTAATGTATTGTGACTTATGTCATTAGAGTGGACGATCATTCAACCTTATGAGAGCCAAAGTCAAACTTTTACAAAACCTATATAATGTTTCCAAACTTTTGTTTCAAGGCCGATTAAATACATTCATTTGATTCAAAACTATCCACGTAATTATAGACTAATACAAAAGGGAAAATGTTGCACCAACATAGAAGGGATCTGTATTTTTCCGTGCGACGCCAAACGGTGTCGCAAATTCACGAATCACACCATTGAAACTATCTTCCGAAGATGGTATGCTTATTAGACACTCCCACGAACAAAAACCGGGACAGAGACAGATATGTTTGATGTTGTCTTTATTCAGGGTTTAGATCACTAGATCGTACGTATATCCGGTGGCAGCCATTTTCTCAGGTCGAAGAAATGTCAGGACAGGAAACTGTTGTCTGTTACTATTTGTAGTTTTCTATGGGCCTCTTGGTGTATACTGTTGTTGTATATTCCTTTAAATGTTATTCTGGTATGACAGTCCATTCCACTAAAATGACTGTGATCAGTACAAACACAGACATGTTCGCGTTATATGTTACGGGGGTACCTAAGTAAGTAATACTTATTTACGCCAGTGATGTAATAATGTCCCGTTCGACCTGATGGAATTTAAATTATTTAAACAAATCGTGCATCATAAGATAAATATTTAAAAATTGTCGGTTCAGCTCCACTACAATCTAATTAACTATGGGTTGCATTAAAGAATTTGTCCCTAGAGAGCTGCCGTTTGCGTTTGTTCTTCTTCAAGGGACAAACGCGAACATTCACAGTAACAAAGGATTTTCATTTCAGTGCCTAACTTTGTCAGTTGTTCTGAGTCATAAATTGTGTTGATTCTAAATGCTACCTCGTCAAATGTCCCTCTAGTTTGGTGTTTTGGTTTTGCTAGTACGTGCAGTGTTTCTGGAGTTCTTGGCCGTTGTTCACGAAGAGTTGTGGAGATGTGGCTATGCTAATTCGGGATGGAAACATCTCTGTTAGTAACGTGTTACGGGTATACGCTTAAGTTCTAAACAACAGAGATTATCTCCTTGCAAGTCGTGTTTTCTCGAAATTACAGGTCCAAATGTTATGCAAAAAGGGGTGTATGTGACTATGAATATATGCAGTACAGTAACAGAATCAACGAAGACAGTTCGCAAATTAGAGTGTAGAGTACGAGCAAGAAATGCCCCTAGTCCCCTGGAAATGAATACTGTGTTCAGTATTGTTTACTGTTACGCCCGATACGTGTGTACGAACTAGAGTTGCCGATGACGGACCAATTATGTTGGATGTAACTTAGTACGAATTCATTTACTGGCTTCTTTAGCATACGTACATCGCTCTATGATAGAAGCAAGTCTGACTGGTCTGTTATACACTGAGATGCTTACGGGTATTAGTTATATCAGCTTGTAAATAAATAAATAACGTGAAATGTATTGACAAGAGTTCAAGGAATTCTACTTTTGTTTTATCAGCCCTTGTACCTAAATTGGTTTACAGGGAAATTTCACCAATGTTCCAGTAATCAATATAAATTTGGTATGCAATAAGTAGTATGATATTCGCAAAACAAAATACAGATTTTCAATTTCGTAATAGTAAGACATGTAGATTTACTAAATCTCTCGTCAAAATACAAATTGCTGTAGGTCCGTTATATAGTCAGAATAATACCGTAAACAAATAAACAAACAAGTCATTTACTGCTAAGCCAGCTAACTTCACACATGCTACACACAACCTTCCAAAATAACTGGACCAACAAAGACCGGTGTGTACGGGGTGTGTACACATTTAGGAGTGGCAAGATATGTCCACACATATTATAAAGTAATTATAAAGCATTATAACATTCATAATAGAGAAATATAAAATGAAACAGAGCATCATTGGTATTCTCTAGTTAAGTGTGGCCGAGTCACTTCTGAATTGTCTTCCATCGACCATTCCACATAGTCATCGTCATGGAAGTTCACGACAACCTCCGAATCATATATCTGCTTGTTACGAGAAACAATCAATTCCTACTTGTTTAAAGACCAATTACTCAGTAACATGTTTATATTGTAGAAATATTGACCTTGGCCAAGGTCGATACACAGATTTATCGACCCTCAGTGAGTATTGTTGACCGAAGCTTCGTCAATATTTGTATTATTATACCGAATAAAACGCAAAATCTCTCCTGCCAAGTTTTTAATGACAACACCCAGAATGGTCTCAATTCTCAAATAGCTGTTTCTTCCCACTTCCAATGGTTCGTATATATTTATATTCCATAATTTCCAAATTACAGTCAAATTTAAGATTCTTGTAGGCATCAATTAGCTATTGACGACTTTTTGACATTTCAGAAGCCGCGATGGGCGTACATGACATGCGCGTACACACAAAAAACAGCAGACTACACTGGGGGTCAATCGGGCCTGATCGGACCTAAATAAAACGCAATACTAGTTTAACAAAATATTCCCGGTTAAATGAACAATTTAATGAAACCAACATGTATGTACGATACACAACCAGTTATAAAATTACCTTGATGGACTAAATAGAAGCGATAAACGTCGGCCTACGACTTCAACAAATTCTGGCGAAATGCGAATACTAGTAATCAGCGCTAGCACGGTACACGGTTCGACGACTACGGTCCGACCATCTGATATAATCGTGTTGTTCTAAGATTATCTTCTGGATACAAGTATTCACATCGAACATGACTTGGTCCAAGTACTACAAGATACACTGTTGAACCGAAAATGTTACAGTTGTTTGACCTGTTTATAAATTACAGGCGATTCCTCGAGGAAACGCTGACTAACCCCAACGATGAATCAGCACTTCTTGAATCGATGGTAACGTCTGCGCAAGCGCAGAAGCCGAATATTACGTCTTTGACACTGAGAAGTCAATATGCAAATATATTCAATGCTAAAAGCGCGAATCTGTTTGGACTATAATAAAAATGAAATGTTCCCACAAAAATGTTCCTGATATTGTTAGATAACGCCGTTTTTGCTAATTGAGTGCTGTGTGCCGAATAACTAAATAGAACATACGCAGTCACGGTCATTTGATAAACTGGCCAATATTCTGTAAGGACTCGAGCTCTGTTTGGCATGTGCGTTAAAACAAAATCTTAAATTTTACGTTGTTTATTGTCATAAATACGACATTGAATCACTGCTGCGATATTCATAGTCACAGATCTAAAAGTTGAAATCACATTAAATTAGATTTTCCCTCGACGTTTAGGCAAATGTTTTGTTTTTAAGCAGGTTATACACTATCTTAAATGCCCTGGACATTTAATCCGAGCAAGTGTTTATTAGAGGTGTGGCTGATGAGTTCGGTTGATCACTTGCAAAGCCTACGTTTACAGAAAATCGTGGCAGAGTAAAACAAGCAGTCAGCCAAAAGCTGCAGTCGTCGGCACGATCACGTGATTATCAGGGGGTGTGTCTCACGGTTAAAGCATTGCGAAGTTGCCACTACTAAAGACAATTAGTAAAAAAAATCATTTATTAAATTCCTGTAATATATGTTTATAATTTTTACCCTAAACATGCAAGTTGTTGATCCTAAACAGTACTGCAACCTCATGTGAACCAAATGGGCGACACTGGCTTGCATCACATACATGTAATATGCATTGACACTGGCTTCATCAAGCTAAGTTTGGTATTCTGGAAAGTGACTTGCACCAGATATTTTGATGTGTTATTCCAGACACTAGTTTGTACCAGAGGCTTGGCATTCTCCACACTAACTAGTATTGGAACCAGAATAGCTCTATCTGGTATTTTATCATCTCAAATGTCTTTTTATATACTGCTGAAACTTATCAAAGTACCAGGAAAGCCTGTGATGAAGAAAATACAACGTTAGTCTCATGATTATAATAGTTCAGCAAGATCGAATTGACCATTTTCCGTACACTGCGAGAATCACGCGTTATGCGTGAAATCGAACGTAAAAACAGGACAAACAAAGGTCATAGCGTCGTAGTCGCGTCAAACATCGCGTGGGATTCGACAAACGCGAAAGTATTTTGGGGACATTTCCATGCTTAATAATGTGCTGTATACATTTGATGATAGGCAATTTCGATTAAGTGAGGGTATTCGGAAGCAATATTCCTCTGTCGAAGATCGGCCGGTCGGTGTGAGCTACGAAATAAGGAAATTCCAGTTCAAAATCAAATCGTTCGATTTTTGCGGCAGACGTTCGACGCGCGTCTTTCATGCATCTCGCGAGATCTCGCAATTGTACGGAAAATCACCTATTATTCACAACTCAGCTATCATTGTTTATGTAGAGGTGGACTTCTTGTGTGCAAGTTGCGCACCACCAATAATAAGAAGGAACTGCCATTAACAGCTGGTCAGAAATATTATGGATTTGATTTGTGGAACAGTCAGCAAGTAGAAATAATAATTAAGATGTGATGAAACATGAAGAAAAATCATTATGAATAGAACAAAACTGTAAAAACTGGGGTGTCAATCAAGCCATTCATACGAGTGGATCGATTTGCTGTAGAACAATGTATATATATTACGTAGGATACAACTCCGCCAGCACTGTGAATAGGCTGGCTTACCCTGTAAATTATAATCAAACCCACCGTGCAAGGTGGGCGCCAACGTGTTATCAAGCACTCAGAGGATATCGTTTCAAAACGAAAAACGCAGTCTAGCTAAAATACACACACAAACAATACATTTTCTGAGTAACTAAACCTTTGTATTACTGACATAATGGTTGACAATCAACTTGCATCCTGTAACAATGAAACACAGCTAGCAAATTATTGATTTTTTTCTTTACAGTGAGAGACAACAATTGTAGAATTTGTTTTTTTTTTCATTTTCTGTCAAATTTACAAATATCACTGCAATGCTTCAAACATAAACAATTACAAAACGATATGCTTCACTGATAAATGTACAACTATAGATGAACTGTTGTTTGAGTTTATGAATCATTTTTTCACTTGTCAGTCTGCCAGGTCAACATTACTACATTGAATTATGTTCATACGGTCTGTGCATTGTGGGAGTTTCTTCTGAAAAGGCAGTCAGAAAATTGAAGTGAACAATAATTATAATTGTATTGATGGAACAATTGATATTAGTTTTAGGAGTAAAGATTTTTGTTTTTCCCGCTAGAATTTAGGTAAATTTGTTTTCATGATTTTCTGTAATCTTCACTGAATTCAATCTTAATTTTGAACCAAACAGACAAAATGTGACATTGCTTCTAGTTTTCAGTCACAATTTTTGAAATTTCCACAACATTTCATGTGAAAAGGTAGACTATAAATGGTACTATATTGTGGATTGTGCCTGAAGTTCACAACCTGCTGTTCTTCTAGCAACCGCGTCTAAGTAGACTGGCGATGACGTGTCGCGCATTCGTTGATGTGAATTTTCAAAATGGCGCCTTCGGAAAACTACTGCATTTTTGGTGACTGAAATGGAGTTCATGAACAGTTATTAGATATTCAATGGTGACTATCCATGTATGAATAATTGGATTGTGGCAGCAATTGAATCCCACGCACTCCTAACGACCAATAATGTGTGAATAAATACTGTAGCATTCAATATTAATTATATTCTTTGTATCGACATTAAAATGCGTAATCCGCTTTACTTTGCCTGTCGTTGCTACGGGCCTACGTGATACTCTATCTATATTAGTTGAATTTGGTAAAACTGTAAATCTCATTGCGAGTGCTATGTTAATATCTAGTGGGCGGAAATGACGTTGGTCAATGCTGAGAAGTAAGGTAATACCGTTGAATGTCCTAGCTAAAGTACGAACAGGTTTCCGGTACATTTACCTACGTCGTGTGCCGCATGCCGCATGAAATAAACCTATGATTAAGCACTAATAGCATGAATTTATTATAAATATGGTTATCACATGTGTCATCGCACCACGCATAGATTTTGATCTGGGTGTTTATCCTAGTTCTATAAATCTTCGATAATAGACGACATCCGGGTTACAGTATCACGTGGTATTTTTGTCGGAGTACGTCAGATAATCTGCGCATATTTCACTGAGCATTACGTAATCTGATTAATTAAACAAGGTGTTTGGTAATGCTATAAACTTTCTTGTGACATTTGGGGGTTGAAATATCGTTATTGCCTGTCCATATCTGTTTCATGTTCAGGTGTTTTAGCGAGATCTCGTATCTATGAGAAACAGTATAATAACAGTGTTGTAATTATTATTGAGGAATCATGTTTAATTATAACCACTAATTGTAACTAGAACAGGTGATGCCTTGTGACTGAAATACGACGACTTTAGACAAATAATGAGACTGAATATATTCAAAACTATAAAAAAAAAAATATGCTCTTTCAGTGATTAAACTATAATATCCCAAGGCGTTGATTCACTATAAAAGCTTCGACCCGAACATAATACGTCATATTATTTTGCAAATTAAAGCATTAGTAAATTACAACAAAGTAATTTCGTGTCTGTTAAATAACCCAAAAAGCGAAAACGAAATGTCATGACACTTTATTGTTACTGTGCACGTTTGAAGCCTGTGGGGTTTTCATTTCTTCTCAACACTAAATGATGTCAGCTAAGTTTAACTTGTGTGGGTGTGAAGAATAGAGAATTGTCAGCACGGTTTCCACGTCTCAAATTTACATCGCTTCCCCGTGGCCACCGGAAATTTAAACCCTCTCGTAAAGAAGAATGAGTTACTGGAGTTTGTTTGCCTCGAAAAAAAACGATGAAAGCTTCGACTTCAGTTCCATGATACCTAATACGCCATGCTCAGTGTCACCTTTCCGAAACAGAAGTTAAGAATTTTCCGCTATATTTGTTCACAGTCCTCGATATTGAGTCCACACGTATCGATCATTATAGTTATGATCAATTGGTGTTTAGTGTGATTTGTTTTAGTTTATATTCGTCAGTAATGCCATAGGCACGCTAGCTGTGATATATTCGATCAGTCTGAACATCGTGTCTCGTGTACATAACGGTTATATTTACTCAAGATGGATTACAAACCTAATAAGTCATTTCAACGGATGTGTCCTGTGGATAATAAATATACTGTATAGTGTATTATCTGTTCATCAAACAATATTCATAATGCAGTTGTACACGCACCTGATCACGCTCCTGGTACATATCCCTTGCTATCGTTTACACGAGAGCATTTACTCTATTTCACCACAATGACATGCGCGTTCATGTTTTATTGTGGAATTCGAGTGGAATGGTATGAGATAAATGTATTTCCTGTACAACAATTACATCCTGAATCAATATCAAGTTACATGATGTATCACTAACACGGTCAGATGGCTCACGAGGAACTGTACTACTTAGAACAATCCAAAAAGGATTGGAAGCAAATGTCAATATTACGAAATTATAGTCGTATCCACAGCCTTGTATACTTAGATTTGGTATATGAACCATCTGAACTTATAACAGAACGATGAACGAATGGTTTTGCAATGAATGCAAAATTTGTGAGCGATAAACTAATTTCCCATTTTATGGTTTTATATTGTATATATTAACGTATCTTGTTAACATATTCTGACCTCTTAATAGATGGAATTCCCTGCCTGTGGCTCGCGTTAGTGTATCCGGTTATCGTAAAAGTAACTTTAAGTGCATATGTGGTCATCAAATTATACTGTCTTTCATTTTGTAGATCAATAAAGTTAATGAACTTGACATTTAGTTCATACTTTACATAAACGGATCGTGGATATTTCACTTGAATTCGATTTAGCAAAATACGCACGTCAAATCATAAGACATCAAGCGACATATAATTGAAACACTTTGATTCAAATAATTTCATTTGAATTCAAATGACTGTAATTCAATTCAAATCAATTTATTTCGATAAATCTTAAATTCAATCCAATTGCCTACATTTATGCCTACAATAACTAGAATACGTGTCCCCATGCTAATAACATTAAATGATATAACATTATAATCGTGGATAGGTCGGTCTTGAAGCGGAAGGGCCGTCACCTGCGTACGCGCAGAATTGAGTCCCAAGCGATTAACAACACACGCTAAGAAGGCTTATTTGTAAACAATGACACGCTATGGCCACCAGACGCACGCGTTGGTGACGACCCCCCCCCCCCGCTTTAAGAAATAGCAAAGGAATAATTTTAGAAGGCTCGAAAAAAGGGGTAAATGGCACTTTACTGATAGCGCTATCACGTGGGTGTTTACCGCCACGTTTACTATTTATAAGTTTACCTTTATAAGTTCCAGATTTAAGAAAAGTTTCAATTAAAATTCACAGATGGAAGGTTGTCATGGCTACACACTACCAGTAAAGGAATGGCGTTTCGTTTCGAATTTGTTTGCACAATTAATAATGAAAATACAAAAAAACAAAATATTTTAAACTGGTATGTAGATTAGATGTAACAATACAACAATTTGTACAGCGTTACAGACCGTATTCAAATATTAGTATCGGTAGTATTGATAGAAACGTACAATATTGGATTAATTATGGCATAATTATCTTGAAACATATAATGTGTGTCTTGTTAGTTATATGTTTTTTACATAGCGTATACGTTATTGATAACGTCTCAAATGACTCTTTCAAGAGAACGTTAATGTCGACATTATCAAAGAACAAAGTACTGCATCATATCTATTTTTGATGTTATTCTATACAATCATCGATTATTATTACCTAAAATCAATGTTGGGATTAGTACAACATACTTTTTGACTTGGTAGTTATCAATCTTTCAGCACTTAAGTTAACTCAATGAGCCCGGGATTCAACAATTTTGCATATTTGACATGTGTATAATAGCAATATATAATGTTAACTTAAACTTATAAACAATATTATTGGTGAAAGCGAAACATTATAATGTGTATCTTTTTTACAAAATTTCTTCTTGTTTTTAAGAATTTTCTTTGGGAGGCGCAACAAAATACAATATTGTTATATAATGCGCACATTGCTGTCGTGGCTTATCGTCTGTCATTATACATCTGTCATCGTAACGTCATAAGTTACAGCGCGCCGTAATTTTGCGGTATTTTACGGGATATTTTCATCCTACCATATAAGGAAATGCGAATTCCAAATATGGAATGATTACGCGCGTAAACTTACTCCAATAGGAAAAACAAACATGGCTGCTACCAGGTTTTGACCGGATGCAACACAAAGAAATTCGCCGATCCTGTTCTAAATATTTTGGATTTCGACATTCACATGATGTATCCTTGGAAGAAAAAAGATGCATAATACTGCGGTTATTACGAGAATACATCGACGTATGCAAAGTATGCTGTGCGTCGGTCAATACTCTCGCTGTACTGTCTTCGTGCATACCTTGAGGTATCCTTCGTAATAACCTCATATTATTGCTAACGAGATCATCACTTTGCGACACATGTAACGACTTTAGAATGTAGAACATTGTGACTGGTAACACGTTGCAATTGATCTATCATCTGGATAATGAGTGTCAGTACCTCGAGTGAATGCTTCGTGATTTTCTTATATCGATTGCAGGAGAAGCACCTCAAACAACTAAAGTATAAACCCGTCAAATAATCATTTACGAGGAGGAATGGATATCAAACGTACAGTCAATTGGTTTGTCCTCCAGACGCCCCTCTCTGTGCTCTGCTGTCTTATATTAAATAGGTTGATGTTGCACTTACGTCGCACTCACGAATACACACCACATAAGTCAGAGTTATGTGTAATGTACCACACTTCCTTTTCAGGCAGCTACATACCGGCAATTTTCATAACCCCGTTTGCATACTGTATCAGTAAAATACCAATTTTACTATTTTTTAGTAATTAGATATTCATACACTTTGTAAAATTCAAATGAGTATTTAAAGCAGGGGAGTCGACACCTGCGCATGCGCCACAAGGCCATAGTGTGTCATTGTTTACAAACAAGCGTCTACCTATGAGCCTTTGCGTTTTTAGCGTGTGTTGTTATCGTCGCTTGGGACTCAATTCCCGCGCGTGCGCAGGTGACGACCCTCCCGCTTTAACGTTAAAACCGGATGAAAGTAAACAATTTCCTTCAAACAATTATCTTCCAAATTTAAAGTATGAAAATACATTTTGCATTTCTTGACAAGTGTCATGCCCCCCCCCCCCATGATCTCAAACGATCCACCTCTTAGCTGTTTATTGTCATCGCAAACGTTCAGTATGAGTTTCTAAAGCACAGAACATTATTTCCGTTTCAAATTCACGGCAAGACCACCACAGAAGATGTCAGGGGGAACTATCGGAACACTGAAATCATGGAGACACAATCCATCTACCCAGCCAGACGTTTCTATTGAGGGCTAACGTTTGATTAGTAAGGGCAGCGGCAAACCAAATAAAGAGTACGCGTCGCTGGTGTCATGCAGAGGTCTGCATTAATACATCATGTTGGAAGCAGCGAACATTTAAACGCCGTCAAGTTTGTATGAATCCCTAAGAACTGGTATGATAGTGGCTTTCCGAACAAATCAAAACAGATTCACATGCAGCAACGATAAACCCTGTATATTTCATAGTAGAAAATAAATTACCCGACAAAGGTCTCTCAGGTCATACGGTATGCAAACATCATACTAGTAACAAACTGCAAGCAGCAGTTGCTAATGTGTTGATATTTAACATTGAAAGAGAGATTGACAACAGTCATCTCGATAATCTATTAATCTATCAATTAAAAATGTGTCTCAGAAGCGTCCACAGAGAGTTACGCCGTGCTGATACAGTTTCACTGTTCAACTTACAGAGTTGAATTGGAAGAAATACAAGAACACTATCAATAATGTGTATAATTATTTCCGGTACTCAGCATTCCATTATGATCGTGTGCGTGCTCTCAATGTGAAAGTGACATTGTGTTTGAATCAGCCATATGCAATCAAATCAAATTATCCAGCGGATGGAATAACAGATCATACAGCCGATCGTTTACTCCGTTCAATCAAGCCATACTAATTTATCGTGCTAATCCACACTACAGTATATGTTATATATCGATTAAATTCGGTAAGTATTCATAGAATGTCAAATACTACAAGAACTTATGTCCGGTAATAACGCAAAGAAATCAAACCGAGAATTTCGCAAGAATGATCGTCATTACCGGGGAATTAATCTCACCAATGCCACAGATTTGAACGTAAATGTGTATAATCAGGTGAGGTAATTATTTTTTAAGATTTTCTTTACACACGTACGAAAATGATTTATAGACATATTAAAAATTTTCGACGAAGTGTTGAATTATCATAATTATTCAGTACGAAACTATGAAATGTCTATGGCATATAACAGTCCTAAGGATGTCGGCATGGGGAACGAAATTGCCCCGTAATGCCATATTACGGGACCATTTCACATCAGTCAGACACACGCCAATTAGAGTACCTCTATTGCATAACTTAACTTGAATATGTATATTAAAATTTCGAAACCCCCATTTATGGCATGCTACGTGGTTTAGTGCTCAAAACAGCGAACAATTTCATGTTGATAAGCTACACGATACTACACGAATTTGATAGAGCAGTACGTTATTTTAATGAAAAGCAAAGAAAAGGGTAAAAACAACAGAAGTGCCCGTTCTACTGTTAAAAAAACATCCTACCATGTTGATACTACTTTCACGTAAAGGTTATATGAAAATCAATGTACACAAGGCTTTGTGTGTTATTTCCAGTTCACGCTTCCATTATCGCGATTATTTCATGTACTTCTATATCAGCCACAATGTCATTTCATTTATCTAGCCTCCAGTCATGACTGCATATAATACAGTGTAGGGTATCGTTGAAAAGATTGACTTCTCCACAGCGTGATTACTTTTGTATGAAGAAAATCATTCCAATATCGCAAGTGTTTATTACAGCATATGCATTCAGCTATCAGTATGTCTATAACAAGGAGAAGTCATGTGATCATATTGTACGCACAATAGTTCTATTTCAAGTCAGCAATTTCCCATATATGTACAGTAATATCCTACTCTGTCCCAGCCAGTGGAGTTTACATTTCCACAGCTTCTTTGCTATACCCGTGCCTGTAGTACATTTGCATATTTTCACAAAAGACATTGTCTTCTTTCATCAACGATACACTCACACCTCAGCTGGCATCAATGCCTGATGTAGAACCAAGGTTTCATACAGAGCCCATTTGGACTCGGAATGATATATGTTGCCTGTCTTCGAAACACTTTATTTCATGTGTACAATGAATCTATATATATTACTGATACTGATTTACTATGCTGTGTGCAGTTTTGTTCCTATGAATATGTTTTGTTATTTGCTAGTCGTCTGTTTTGTTCTTGGACTTTCAAATTTCTCTATATGACTTGTGTTCCAAGGCCTACGGTTAGGTACGTTATTTCTACTTCACAATAGTGAAACAGTTTTGTTTGTTTTTTGCATTATAGTCAATATAGCTGAATGGAGAATCTTCAAGTTCCTAACTGTGCTTTGGTATTATTTATATAAATCAATCCTGATATTGTTACTCTGTTACCAGTTTTCAGAGGTTGGCGTTCTATTTGCATTTCCATGAATGAACCACTAGTCTTGAAATTATGATTTTCCCGACGATGTCTGACTGAAATTCGATAGATTCGAGCCGAGTTGAAAATTATATATATCACGCATATGTCATACAAGAAGTACATGTGGTATACATCAGATATGGATATTGCGTGATTCCAAAGAGCTAGAAAACCAAATCTCCTTTGAACACCAATTCAAACATTGGATTTTTCAACACGAGAAACGGTTGAGAAATACTATTTATCACATCACCTTATTTCGCAAGTATTGTTCCCGTAGATATAAATATATATATTTTTTAATAAATTTTATTCCGTACTGAAGATAACACATTCTAATGAGGTATTCGATAGTAAGAATGATATTATCAGTATTGTCTGAATTTCGTATAAACAACGTATTTATGGAGATTATAATTTCGACACCATAAACTTCCCACATCTTGACAGTAATATTCCTATCTCCCATGGCTTATACTACGATCTATATCCCGGAAGTGGGTGTATGTATCAGGTGAAACAGTTGGGCTGAATGTGTTCAACTTAAATGTGTTCTGTTGTGTTTGCTTGGGGGTTCAAATGTTGGAGTTTGTCTTTTGACGTTGAGTATTGACATTGTTTCATTGTTGTGGGTTTAGTAGGCCATCGGGATACAAAAATGGCATTTGTTTTTTTAGTTAAAAACATCTGCAGTCTAATTTAGGTGGAGGTGCGCAAACGGGGAAATATGTTGGTAATCGTTACGCAAACCAGAAAACAACAAATGGTATAATAGGAACAGTCAGTTACGCGTCTGTTACCGCATTTATTGGTTCTTAAACTTGCACGCCAGCCCGCGCAGTTTCCTCATATCTTAGCTCATTTAGAAAAACGTGAGGAATAAATGGGAGTTGTCTTGAAACGCTTATCTCAAAAATAAACACGTGGGCGGGTTCGTGGCGATTACTTTCTCTCTTCTTCTAATCTCGTTACTAACTAATTTACTAATCACTGGATTCTTTTCAACTGTATTGTTTTGATATACAAAGCAGCATGGAGTTGAACTCTGCTGCATGTTTAAATATAATGTCAGCGCAACATTAAATCACACGACGATTGTGTAACTGCTATCGATCGTATAATTCTGTGGTTTCCTGGCATTTTGTAAGTGTTTCATTTATTACTAACACCTCTAATCGAGTTCACTATCAGTCCTATGGGATTCTCCAAGACCCATTACGTTTCTATGTCACGGGTCTGGGGAGTTCTTGTGCGATTGCTTTTAATGATTCTTTCCTTTCGTCGCCGGAATGAATTAGATTATTAACGTAGTGACTGTATTGTTATACGTGAGATAACCGAATGTCGGTGGGCACGCATCAATGAATTCTCGCTTTACTTGGCGATGGGTTTGATGACTCGATGAATTTTAGCTTTTCTGAAATGGATACGTCAATACGCAGTGGACACTTTCAGATCTAGTTACTTTCGATTTAATGCACACGAGATTCCCCAAATGACACATGTGCGTGAATGACTAGAAATATATGTAATCTCTATAAATCCATATTGCATGTTTTTTATTCACAGTAATATTCACATACATTCCTTACTTAGATGTGCAGCGCCTTGCGAGTTATGTTCTGCACAATGCGCGAGTAATTATTATTCTTGCAGAAAATGTCCTTTTCAAGTGATTTATTATTTATGTTGCCATTTAGAACATAGTTTGAAGACAACCAAACAATGTTTTTACACCCCATCCACTAAACTGTCATTTTAACCTTCCTTTTATGTGAGAAGATTTTATGTGATTCTAGATTATTGATCGAAATGTAAAAATGCTACAGCCATTTATTCAAACTCAGAATTAAGAAAACCAACCCATCTAGTTCTGATCCAGAAAATAAACTTTAAATTTACGCGTGATGAAATATATGTTGTACATGTATAGAAAAGAATGTAGTGTGCGGCAAGTGTTAGCATTCTAGACAAATAAAACACTTCAGTAATCAATGGCGTCGATCTGGTCCATACGTTGAATGCATATGTGTGATAGTTATTGCTAATTGTTGAAGAAACCACTGCACGTCCAGGTTGATATTCCCAGGTCCTCAAGGAGCGCGGCGAATATTACAACTATGAAAGACAAACGGGATATTACATATTTGGTATAATGAAAAGAATAACGTAATCATAAATATGTAACAGTGTGACGACCAAGCTCATTCTCCGTCATAACAAGTAATAAACCAATGCAACCTATGGTGTTTCGGGATACAATGACATCTAAGAATGCGCATCTAATAACTATGTAAATTAGGGCGCAGAGTCCAATAACTATGCAAATTGCTGACGTTATTAGATTGTGTATGAAACGAACAACCAGAATATGTGTCAACGAAATATGTGCGTCATGTTGCGTGTTCGCAAATTAGTACGCCACAGACAGCGACGAGTGGTGAATTTCGAAAAAAGGTTATTTAGTGTAACAACCTATGATATGGTTATTAAAATAATACCAAAATGTATATGTCCAGTACAGCGGGGTAAATGTAGGCATTAGCGGGGATTTGGTTTTAGAATATAAGCGGTCTAATGAACAGGGGTGTAAAACAGGATGTACGTCGCATTATTGCACTTGTGTAATATAAAATGACGTTTCTATGGCGAACGTTTTTCTACACTAGAGTCTCAAAACATATTCCTTCTGTACGATGTACTGATAATATAGATTGCAGTATATTGAATCAATCTTGTATCAAGTTTACAATACGAGTACAAATACCATATCATACCTGCCAGGAACCTCCCAGTTGTTACCAAACTCATTGTCATCATTAGTGAGCTCGAACAGTCCATCTGGTAGTATCATCATCATATCGTTACGTGGATCACCATCAGCATCACCAAGGAGTCCACATACATAGCCGTGAAAGTCCTCATCAATAGTTGCGATAATGTTGTCCCTGCCATTCCATGACAGAGAGAAAACCTCCGGAAAGTCAACATGAACAAGTTTATACTCATAACCAATATTGATATGTACTCCCTCATCGGTGGTCATTGGAAGGATGCCAGTAACAGACATGTCGTTTACCTGCAGCAACAATCAAATTATAAGGGTTATAACATTTATTAACATACAGCCCCAAAAACAATATAATTTACCGTTACGTAAATCATCAGCCGTTCCAAAACTTACAATCACTATTGTATATTTTATGAGTTTGCTAAAACCGTTATACGGGGTAAAGTATTCAAGTTTTTCTGTTATATCAAATTTACTGTTTTGTTTTTATATAAAACGATATTTGAAAACACCTTCTTCCACACGTTTACTCAGACGTTTATGTCAGGTGTCTTTCTAGTAGTAGTGTAATTGAGCTTATGATTAAAATCCGCTTATTTTAGATAAAATATAGAATGTAGAAGTTTTAGCCTGTCAGAGTTCCTCTCATATAGTTGTTTAACTGGTCCAGAATGAAAAACATGTCACATCTGCACAACTTAGAAATTAACAGTCAATATCACAAACACACAAAAAATATAGTTTTTAGAAGTAGGGCGTGTTTAAGAAATGTGAGCATTGGGTTTTTGAAGGTAACCCGTTAGAAATGTTCCATAGTATAACTGTTTAAAAGTAGTATTTTTAATTCAATAGCAAATAAAACTAGTAAAGTTTTACCCTTTGAAATGTAATTTCATGTTGGCAGCCACGCCTTTGTGGTACAAGGTGAACTAGCACGTTAAACTATTTAATTCATATTTGAAAAGAATAGTCAAATATTATCTACATATTATCCAAGCTGATACGTATATATCTATTCTAGTTATAAACTCCAGTATAAAAAAAATCCGAAAATAGCCACTTATGATGAGCCTCACTAGTTGAAACCTACTGTTCTCGAACGGACTGGGAGTTGCGTGTTTTAAACAGGAAATGGGAAACTAAACTGTTGATTTAAGAAGGACATTTTGTAAATTTAGAATATCAACACATAACTTACTTACTGAAACAGACATAAGTCAAAATATATATAAATCACAGAAATTTGGTAATTATTGGCCGAGCTGTATTGAAAACGAATTTCACTTTTTGCTGTCTTTTTACTCTGAAATACGAAAACAATATTTGCCGACATCATACTTCACACACCCAGATCGCATCAAATTTGGTCTCTTAAAGACAACACATCGTTACAGACATTGCAATGTATTTAGGTTGTGCCATTCAGAAAAGTGTTTAAAACGTTGTGAGTGCTATAAAGTTTATCGTACTTTCTGAAGATATTAACGTTAAATTACTGTATACGTATTCAGTTATTTGTACATAGGTACTGAATAATAATTAAAAAGATACGTGTGTTTATGCCGTGATCATTTGAAATTTCGAGAATACTTTCTCAATTCAAAACTGGTGTATTCCCTAATGTCTGCTATCAAATATTGGGGTAATAGTTTACCCAATTCTATGTATTTTCTATAGTTTTCTGGTTTTTTCTTTAATTTTTTTTAATTCGCAACAAAACAATTGTGATTATTATTATCTTAAAAATGACAACAATTACGTTTGCTGCTCAAATTTATTAGCAATTAAGTCATATATGTTTTGCATACATTAGATCTGATAATACGGTGACAATTGTGCAAATATGCCAGAAATTAAAGTTGATGATTCCTTTAATCCCGATTGACAGTCGTTGTGGAAAATATGAAATAGATCATATATAAAAAGTTTAGTTGTATACAAATTAGAATTGTTTTTCCCATGATCCTTTTCTATACTAATGCAAGTAAAAACAATTGGTATTTTTGATAAGCTTAAGTACCCTTTCTGAATTTCTGATATATATATATATATATATATATATATATATATATATATATATATATATATATATATATATATATCAAGTCGTATATTAAATGGCATATTTATCACCCATCAACTCATGTAATAAGTATGATTCCAAGGGTGTAATCTCGTCCGTCTGAATTATGTTTTCAATAAGTATTCACGTGGGATGAACACATATAGACGAGAATAAAAGTGTTACATTTTTATTACGACGATACTCCCTGGAGTGGTATCATTCATACATGTATACATTTCACATAACTGAGTTGACCTTCCAAATAATAAGATGAGTACGTGCTCAGAATAGTGATTACGATTGAGACACGAATGAGTTAATGGTGCAATAACGATGTATTATAGCTGCTCTAGATCATCCTGGCTATACTAGTATATTGTACCCATAACAAAGATGATCATCTACGATTATCTAATCATCGTACAGACAACACCTCAGATGAGAGATCAAGTAAACCTGTATATTCCAATTTTCAGGAACTATGAATATTACAGTACTGATTGTATGCCAAATTGTTTAAGAGTACTAGTAGTTTCCTTGAAAACCTGGTAGGTTCGAGGACAAGTAAGAATAAAAGAAAGCTTAGAAAGAAAGAAATTTTTAAAAATCAATTCAAAATTTAAGAACAGACTTTCAATAGCTCCAATTGTACATCTTAGTGTAGTTTTCAGTCTGAATTTATTCAACAAAAGCACCTCTACCACATGTTCAATTTAAATATTTGTTTGAGAAATTGGCTAATAATAATTATATAAACAATATGCATGTCAACATAAACTATTCACGTCTCTGAATCATCCCCGAGCTTCTATGAAACAAATTTTATTGAAATGTGCACATTATGCAAATTAGACAATTATTATGCTCGAATTTCAATCCAAAACTAATCTTTATCATTGTTAGCATGCAATTATATAGCAAGTCATATTGAAAGGCACGAATTGAGTTTTGAGATATTTTGAGCAAATAGTATGCAAAGAAATGACGTCAGCACGTAGCTGTAACTTTCAAGTGGGCGTGCAGACGACAGACGGACAAACACGACAAAGTTTTATTGGCTTACCTTGACGTCATTCGAGGTGATGTCAATTCTAGTCGAGGCCAGTATGATTCGGACATTGACGACATACGAACGATAGTGGTCCTCTGTGTCTTGGCCGTTCATATGATCAGTTATAACAACAAATTGGGGATCTGTTGTACACTCTCGGAATAACACGTATGAGCAGGTTCCGTGATATTCGAACTTTGACCCGTCAAAGGACGTGTAGTTGGGTGAACCATGAATTCCACCCCCTATTTGGAGAAATGAGACATAGAATTAACATCTGAACCTAAATCAACAAAATGTAATCGATAACTCAGTTACGAGAGATAATTTCTGTTCTTAATCTCTTCATCGTAGTCGGTGCGAACAAACATGGGGATTGTTTGCAATTAAGTTATAAAACAAAACGTAATTCCACACATTTATTACACTGTTAGTATTCACTGAGATTTGTTTCCCGTTGCCGTTTAGGTCGGCGTGTTTTAGGTGCAAAAATTATCATACAAAAATTATGTTACAAATATTCTCGATGTTCAGTAACAAATAATGCAATGTTTTCTAATATATACAAGACGTATTCGAAGCTTTGTAAAAAGTGCATAGACGAACACTTGTCACTTGTCACTTGCCTATTATGCTAAGTCTTGACGGATAGTTTAGTGAGTATTACATCCCGAGTGTTAAGGTTTACAAGTTGGCGAAGTTGAAGACAATAAATATCCAATGAGACTGAAACCGGTCTGTTACCAAATGTTAATGTAGGCATTTACAATCCAATGTTTAAATGGTGTGTTTTAATATAAGTAAAATAAGAATATATTCAAAGTGGTAGGGTTTGTAATGATGCACGCGCCATTCGTTGTACCAGATAATTTATACATAATGATCATACGTATATTGGTTGATTATTACGTACCTCCAACTCCATTTCCTGTGTAAACGAAATAAATATACAGTAGATAAATAAAATGTCCGTGGAATACATTTAACAACGAAAAGACTGAATTACAATTGAGTTTCACGTAAGTTACGGGGTACCAGGAAATTTGTGTAGTCGTAAAAATACTCAATTTTTACGTATAGTTTATTGTAAATATGGAACGGGTTTTTACCTGCAGTTTAATTAGAACGGTATAATTACATAATTACATTTCACTTACTAGTCTGGGCGACACAGCAATGGTGACCAGCAGCTGTGCAGTCACAATGTTTCTGGGATATTTCACCAGGCCAGCAGGCCGTTCTACATTCTCCACCACAGTCACTGCACGAGCCTGTGAATTGCAATGATAGTAATCTGTATATAAATTGTACAGTTCTTAGTGCACCCCCCCCCCCCGATTTAAATCGCCTGCTTGTGAATGTATGGTTTCCTTCACATTAAACACGGCGTGTGATGAGTTCATCAAATCTGTGCGACCACGTGGCAATGGTTAAATGGATTGTAGTATGTCGACGTCCCTTACCGCTTCTTTTGCAGCAGTGGCAATCAGGACCGCATAGACCGGGGACTACCGTCACCGGCGTCTCGACGCCCACTTTACATCCGTGTGGTCGACATAATGCACGACCTGGAAATCTCAAGGCGCATTCGTCAATTCCTTCAATGAATACAGAATGTGCGTATCAAGCAATAATTCAGACTGAAGCAGATTGGGGATACTTAGAATAATTATACGCGCCAATACACATCTTGACAACGAAAAAGGTCAAATAGGCAACGAATAATCGAATAAAGCATGCTTATTAAACAAACTCACCACTTGGATTGCATTCTGAATAAGAAAAATATTTTAAAAAATTATTGATTTTTTTTTATATTAATCATGAATTGTAAACAGTGATTTCCGCTACTAAAGTGTCTGTAAAATGTATCGATTACTGGTCTGATTTATGTTTTGACGTCATATGTTATTATATTTTAAATTATTATTATAATAATAATATGACAAAAGACTGTTACCCTTCAAGCAACACTTATCTCCAAATTTACAGGTACAGGGTTCGTCAACGCACTCCGTCTCGTCTGGTAAACACTTGTCTGCTTCGTGAACGCAGCGCCCCCAACAGTCAGTGTGGCTTTCACAGCTATTAGTGGCTGCAAAAATAATATTGATAGCAGGCGGTCACCGGTATTGGTTTTTGGTTCGGTTGACCCGAGTGCAAATCTCACCTGCGAAATAGGTTGACCGCTAGCCTACAGGTGAGTGTGCCACAGATTCAATAAAGAGAAGCTACTGACGGACACTAATTCACTTTATACGGATATAACTTCCGGAAAACGGTGATAAAAGTGTGAATGTGTTTATCTTTGTTTAGGCCTCGTTCACGCTAGAATATCGTATTAATGGCATTACACTCGGAAGACTGTCACACAATCGTGTCGCGTGACCCTAAATGACGAATACGGTGTATATCGAAACGCACTCCATGTGTCATCAGTATTAACACTTGAAATTTGCATATGAAAACAAGTCAGGCGAGACAGCGGCGGCCTACCTCCAATGTCACTAGCATTAACAAATGTTTTTTTAAGGAACAGTATTAACACCTTATATCAATTCCAACACCAAAACATCAACTTGAACTCACATTCTAGAAGACAGCATGTTTCACCTGTTAGACATTTACAGGACATACCATGAACGTTGTATGGTTGGGTGGCATGGGGACAGTTGGGGCCCTGGATGCACACACCATTGCACGCATGACATCGTTCTTTGAGGACGAAAATAGAATATTGTCATAAACATACACGAGTTCCTTTCCGTCAACTGTTATAGTGATACGGCGCCCTCAGGCGGCTGTCAATTCAATGGGCAATCATGTGTACAGTACGTACAGCCACACTAACCACAGTTCATGTTACGAACGCTCGTAACACAGGAAGTTGAAATTTGAGTACAATTCAGAAGAAAAATTGTATGTATGAAAATCATCCTATAACTTGGATTGCGAATCCGTGGCATATGCTGGTCATTCGTTTATTCTGTGTCTATTGTATAATGCGTTAACAAACTTGATATTAAAGGGCGGAGGTCGTCGGGCTGCGCATGTGCGAAATTTGTGTTGATAAGCATTGATTTTCCCATAATCCAATGCGCTCTTGTAATGATATTCTCAAGTATGAGATGTGATGTGGGCGCGACTTGCACTAATTACCGCCGGTGACTCCTTCGATACCTTCTAATCACCTAAAAAATACCTAATTAAAATTTGGTAGCGTCTCAGTTTGTACTTGTTGATCTGTGCAACAGTCAAAGTCGCCATCTTTGTTTATAAGAGACCCATATATCTCGCGCATGCGTGGCGCGACGACCACCGCCTTTAATGCCCCCTGAGGCGCATCAGGTGGCCATTGGTTTATTCGATTTTCATTACGACAATAGACTTATAAGAAGTGACTGAAAATAAATGTGAATTAGGATATATTTAACGCAAAGGTTCAACCCCAAATAAAATGTGCTTTCAATTTTCCAATTTTCAATTTAGTCTGTTATGAAAAGTTCGACCAGACCACAAAGACGCCGATAGATACAATGTAAATAATATCATTGGTTTTATTGGTTAAAAGTTGACACCACGCCCACCACGAAGTGCATGTTCTGTGACACGTAATGTGAAGTCCAATACTTGTCAATACTTGTCAGTAAACGCGGGCGGAGGGGGGCGTCACTTGTGCATACGAACAACGGCAATAGTGTAAGGATATCTACAAACATAAGCGTCTACAAATGAGCTTTTGCGACTTTAGCGTGTGTGGTTATCGTCGTTTAGGACTCAATTCCTGTGACGACCCTTCCGTTTTATTTGTCATCGCGAGAATAATCCGCTGGGCAACTTGAATTTTGCAATTTACATTGCTGTTTTGCTAGCAACATTGCTATACATCGAACAGTATACTGCTTATTAATCAAGCGACAACAAAATATTATAACAATATATCGGTATCCCTCAGTGGACTAAGAGGGCGCCATAATTTCACACGTCTTGGTACATTCCATCGTAATTTCAGAGACAATTAACTGGTAGAAACACACCCGGCAAAACTCTACTTTCGGCTAGTTGTTTAGACAGAAAGATTACTTCTTCAAACGTTCTACAAGCAGCTCGTACGGAGGCCCTAAGAAATAGTACAAGGTACAGTGGTGCGCGTCTTAGCAACGTGGAGTGTTATGTGACACGTCCGACTAATTAGCATAAAACGAGCCGTTTTCTTTTCCCTGCTTACATTATATTGATTGGCGTCTTTGTGATCTGGGCAAATAAAATAAAGGCCATCATTTGCATCTCAAGTAGGCATTACTTTCAAAAGTGTAAATGTTTGTTAAGTTTTTTCTAAATGAAACAGCAAAATGTTGATGTCTTTGAAAACCTGTGAATCGTTTTCAACATTTGGAATTCGACATTTTGCCTTAATCTCAAGTTCATTGATGTATAATACATTAGAATAAATAAATGGCCACGATATTACACGCATTGGTGTGCTTATGGAAACTAATATGGCTATTATTTTGTCTTTGTCGTTTATTTAATTTAAGTTGTTTTTCACTGCTTTTAAACATTTTTACTAGTCAGTCTCATCCATCCTTGTTTACGAGTAATGCGTGTTGTACGGCCCAACCAAACACAGCCTAATATTTTTTGTCTAATATTCTACTTACTGACATAGCATTGGAATCCTGTCTGTGCACAGTACGTTGATGTTATAGCCATCTCATACTGCTTTGCTTCAGATCGACAAATTCCGCCAATATTAAAGCATTCCATGCCTATTTTTGGTTTAAATAATAATTAAACTAAGACATATACTGTTAAGAAGCTCGTGCAATGAGGTCATGGGTTAAGACAGTAGAGCACCGTGTGAGAGCTTCGCAGAATAATAAAAGCTTATAATAATCCAAGGTCTAATTTTGATTTGAATTATGACATTTTCAATTTGTATAGTATTAGTTATAATATAAATATAAACAAAGGTATTTGCGACCTTCTCAAAACACGGTGTAATGTAAACACATTATTTTAAGCAAACATAATTAGTTTTAAAACGCAATATTTGTTGTATTGATCGGTGAAACTTTTCGAGTCCCGCCTCACAATTGTAACTTGAGTTGCGCCCTCAAACGACGAGTTCAAACATAGTCCCCACAATGGTTGCGAGAGGGCGCAAGTCAATAAGATGTAAAACAAATGTAACTCAAAACATGAAACACAGACTTGCATACAGTCTCTTGTTTATTTATTTATTTTTTTTTTTTTTCAATAAAATATGGGCGAAACATTACGGAAGCCAGATTACCTCGCATTTAATGCAATTTGCTTAAATTGTCGAGTACGAGCAATCAAAGTTAGTTCATTGCTGGTGTACGCATACGTATTCTATGTATCCTGTCTTACGCGTCTACCCCGTTTTGATACAGCAGGATTCATGTCCGTGTTTATGTGAACAGAAAACGACTGTATGTAAAAAAAAACTTCATTCTACTCTGACAGCGTCGTCGATCCAGGGCTACGTGGGCTATTACAACTGTCTACGCCCTCACATCATCCATCTGTCCCATAATGATGCCGAGTTATACAATGGTTGCTCAAAAAGTTGAAGGAGGCCAAGGTCAACACTGCATAGGATCTATCTACCCTATCAACAACAACACTGGAACATTCGAGCCAGTTGATTTAAAGTTCACAGCGGGTAATTATGACCTTTAATAACATCATTGCTTGTCTAAAAATCATTTGCTGTGACGCTGTCGCTGATTGGTCATTCGCGCTGTCAATCATTTGCAAGTGACGGGTGTATTAGTGTGGGAAACTGCACAGCACAGAGAGAGGTTGTAAGGGCGTAGCCCGAAACAAGTGTCCAATCCAGTTCAGTCGAAGCATGGATATATAGCAGAATTTGACACATCGAAAAACAAATTAAACGAGCTGCTTTCTGATTAGTCTGACTATTGGGGTTAGGATCGTGTAGTCAATTAGGCACAATTCTATAGGTCACTCTGAGTAACAACACACTAACCGATATCCATTGGTGTTAGCTACTTTAATTCAAATTGAAGTACTGGGCAAAATTAACATAATAAGTTCATCAACAAATCATTTTGTTTTTAATTCCACCATATTTTGACACTAACCAATCAGAAGCCGGGTCTACACTTGGCTACTTGAAATAACAACATCCTCTCAACAACACATTGAAACTTTCAGGCCAGCTACTAACAAGTTTGCAATGAGTGGGGAATTATGTCCAGTAATACCATGCTCTGTCTCTCAAGAAATCACCAGCTGTAACGCTGTCGTTGATTGCCAATGTATAAATTCATTCACATAATATAACAGTACTGAAATGTATATCCAAGATATACTTACGAATACAACATTTCTGCACGAAGATTTTCTCCACAAAGCAGGGAAGGTCATATTCGCCGGGGAGGCAGTTATCTCGAACAACCCCTCCACATTCAGTTTCACACCGCACCTCTGAGTAACAACGCAAACATGGCAATCACCAATGAAATCAATGTTAGTCGAATAATAATAATAATAATAATAATAATAATAATAATAATAATAATAATAATAATAATAATAATAATAATAATAATAATAATAATAATTGTTTATTTCTACATCTGCATGCATACGTAATTATCCATCTTGTCATATAGTACAAAGGTAGCATGTACCTCGTTACCTTGACTAGCTGCAACTAACACTGATTTGTTCTTTGTATATCTACACATTAACCGAATTAACCGAAGAATAGTAAGCACGCCATCTATTGGTTATATACTTAAAGTTGATTTACTCGTTAACTATAATATGCATTCAAGTCACTGTCCACTGTTTGCGGCTTGCGGATAGAGTATCTGCAAACACTATTGGCCTAATTAAAGTCAAAGTTATCAAATTCGAACCAGTTTCTTCTGAATTGTACTTACTCCCATCTCCGTCTTCATCGTCAAAATGAAAATGTGGTGTCCATGGCCCTCTTTGGAAACGATGTATATTATGATCGATGTTCTTCTAAACGCAATTATAAGTCATTTTAGTTATGAACATTTAAATTTAAATACCACATTTATATTCATAGAAAATACAGATCCACGTTTTGTTGCTTTAATTTTTTTCAAATACCTAAGTCGTTTTCGTAATACAGTCAATAGATTTTTCTCTTAAATTCAAATTCAACATAAGCATTTATATCTAAGCAACTATCGATAATTTTTTTCAAAGTAATTTAAACCCAATGCACTTACACACATGTGAATAATGTCAGTTAGTCAATGTGTATATGAGTTACAGTGCAGTTACAATTGTATATATTTGCCAGATGGTCTAAGTGGGGTATAGGTACATATGTGAGTGTATTGAATGCAGTGTGCTACTATATATATATATATATAACCATTGTTATGTTAACAACAATAACATCTCGTTTTTGTCCATTAGGCTACACTGATTTAATTTTATGGATGACATCCTCTGGAGACCCCAAAACTAATGCGAGAGGCAACGCAATACGCATGCGCAGGAGATCATTTACGACAAAATTGGCACGTTTTTAGATAGTCCAAAAAGAGTTTTATGACAAGCCGGCGCTTTGCGACAATATGAGTCAGCAAGTTCCGGGCAGAAAAACGATCTGTGGAGACTCGTCGTCGGAGAATCAGAATCAGAAATCGAACACATGCATTCACGTAAAATATAAATATGTAAGCGTACCTGAAAGTCAAGATCGGCATCCACGGCGATAAGAATCGAACACACCAATATCAAAAGAAGCATAATGAAATATCTATAATTTAAATATACTATTGTTTTAGATGATGATCACTATTATTGCTTGTTATGAATCGCCACTATCATAATTAAAAGGTTTTTGTGACGTCATAACTTCACATTATCACACTATAATGTAACCTCTATGATAATATTGACCGAGACGTAACCGAAGTCAATAATTCTCATGTCGGGCTTTAAAACTGAATATCAACCGTGTCTGAGGTAATTAAATGTTTTATTACACCGAAAACAACAACATAAATCGGGTTTGTATCGACGACATTTTGGATTTTGTACCGCTACGACTGCGCTTGCACAATACAGAAATCGGGGTCACTGGATTTTTATTATTTACTCCAAGTCAAAATAAACTAATTTTACCACCACGTGATCGCATTCTAACCAATCAATGTTACGATCTTGAACATGGGGTATTTTCTGATATTTATTTGGTTTCCAGCGACTGTGATGGCATTACGATCGATGTGCTCCTAATAATTAAGAGAGTATGTATTCGCTTTGAATAGTACAATACAATAGTACATAAATTGAACATACTTACCGCTATCCTTCACAAAAGTTGGCTTTCAATACTTCAAAGATGATGGTGTATTTTTGACTATCTATAGACGTAGTTATTCTGTAGACAAATTAACGCGTGTTTGAATATGTGCTTTACACGGTACAGCACAGAACAGCAGTGTCGACTCACTCTCTTATCAGTACGCATTGACATAATCACGATAGACCAGGCGTTAATAATGTTGCGTGTATAGACGATAATACCATCATTATGACGATTGTGTGCATCATGATGTGACATGCTGGTTTAGTGTTTTGTTACATATTCCGTGTTTTTGAAACATTAGACTTTGCCGTACACAGGACATAAAAAAGCGTCTTGGGCTATGCGATGATCGTGTACCCCGGATATCAATATTACAAATTATTAAATACAGTAATAGTAATCTGAGAATTTTGATTGCATCATGTATGTGTATAGTAACTGCAAATATCGTTAAAAATGTAGAATGTCAAATATGAGGTAATATTCTACTTCTTACAAATAATGATTTTCACTGTTATGACCAATTTTGGATTACTGTGTCGCCAAAGAGTGCAGATCATGTAAGTACATACGTTGAAAACTCTAATAATTGAAAATATTCCTTAGATACTCCTTAAAAATGGTTTCGATGACATTTTTTTTTTACTGGTGGTGGTGTATTATTAATAATGTGATATAATAGGTTACTTACTACGTCCATGTGACTATGCAACGAAATTGCTAGACGCCAGTATTGATACTGCTATAAGCATGTGTTGTTACAATATGATACACAGACAGACTAAACAAAATGGTAATACTCTTATTGTCAGTACTGTCCGTTTATGTCGGTTGAAATAAGCAAACAATGATCATGCACTCCATTTTTTCGTATATATATATATATATATCTTCGCTTACGTTGCTAATGGCATGTATATTGTTTAGTTATAAGTTCATGTTTCGAAATAGTATTTGAATATGTCGTAATAACTTCGTATATCACTGATACATTTTAATTTTTGTTCTGAATTAGCAATATATCAAGAAACATGCGCAAAATAATTATTGTCATCATGTATTTTTATTTATTTATTCGTTCATCTTCATTCATTTGTTAACTATATTGTCATGGATCATTCAAGCAATCTTTTTCTATAAATCGTTCTCTTTCTCGCGATTGCTACAGTAAAGTCCTTGGAATACGACTTTCTATTGATATTGTACGTGTTACCGCAACTCATTGATTTTTTCGACTTGCCAACAATACATATATTGAGCGGCATGTGCAGCGATCCCTGGCTGCCAAACAATGGGAAACTAAACACATGATGTGCTGATCCGTGCAATATGTACCGGGTGCTTCGAAGGATTATATGGGTTGTTTTGCTTAATTATTGTATTTGCAAACAAAAAGGAAGACAAATAACGGTTGAATATGTAACCTCTGTTTATATCGTAGATTAACAGTGCTATATTGTTACGAATATCGTTTGATACTAGACTCGTACTTTGACTCATGGGTCTTTGCTGTGCAGTTTGTATACGCGCAATGAAGTGGTATAGTACAGTGCGTTTGGTTCACGCAGCATCTACGAACAACATCACATTCCCTATAATACTGAATCATGTGTGTAGAACCATCCATGCCATACGTCAATTGCGTAAATTATCTGTCGCCCTCTAGTGGGTGGTCAGTGATGTTTGAGTGAAAGTAGGGTGCCTCAGGCGGTGAACCGTGTATGTAGCTGCCGTAGCTCGCCGTAGCAGACTGGCAGAAATTACTTGGAGGTATGTTGCCCGCCCTCTGTGTCGAAACTTGCATGGACTCTTTGTTTTGGTATTTTCACTTGAGATTGTGGCATTGACCTGTTTGCATGCGTGTATCATGACGCGTTAATTTAGTACCGCTGTTTGGTTGCTCACAACAGCTATAGGTTCCTATTTTCTTGGGATTTGGTTTTGGTAAAGTGAACTTAGCGCCTAGTGGCGGGTTCTAGAGGCTGTAGTCAGAAGTTTCTGACCTTTATGATTATGTTTGTTATGTACCAGTCCGCTTTGGTCCGCACCATGAGGCTCAGAAAGTCAGAGACACTCGTATTTATCATAGAGTTTTAATGGTCGCAGCGTGGTAAATATGCATTTTATGTATCGGTCTCACTCAGTGTCATCAAATCGAATTGTAAATGTTCCCGCTGTGTAAGTTTGACCCTTCTGAGTGGAGTTTTGCGTTCATAATATTATTTGCTGCCATTTCTGTGTATGATAAACATATTATGCTTTCTAGTTTTCACCTTTTGCACGTGTAAGGTGCATATGTATACGCTCAGTACTGTATTATTTTATATTTTTTACAGTTTTTACGGTGTTCACGGTGTCACGTATATTGTGATGCTTATTGACGCTGACATTGTCTACACTATATGACAGTGCCAGCATCGTTTGTAACGGACGCTCTGATTCGTCCTCCTTATTACCGTTCGAAATAAACCTGTACATCAGTACATAGAAACCGCTATCGACTCTTTATTACGATAAAACTCTAGCTGATACAGTGTATTTTCATTTTCATTTCATTTTCATCGACGATTTTAGTCAACGAATCACAGACCTCCTTCTATAGCGCACATGATGACGTCACCGGGCAGAGTCAGGTGGCAAACACACTCAAATAAAATGGCGGATTATACCGACGTTAGCGGCTTTTCGGTAAGTTTATCATTGTCAAATGCTACTTAAGTCATTTTTTTATGTTTATATTGTGGCTCGAATGGTTCGAGTTTAGATCGTTATTTTGCGTAGTTATTCTGGGAGTGACGATTTTGTTTCCACCGGACCGAACATCGGTGTCTTTTTCCAGTCGCTTGCCTTGGAGACGGGTGATGTTTTGTTGACGATCGGGCCAAAATCGTCTACGGTATTGAAGCCGTAGCTGTAAATATTCATCAAAATGTATCAACATTTTGTACATTATACAATAACTCTTTATTAAAGTAATTGAGCTGATTTGGACTGGAATAAAATATTTTTATTTGGAACACATCGCAATCATTCTTCAGGAAATATTTATTCAGCAATGACTGAATAAACGAACCTTGGCTGGCAAAGATGTGTCAGGAAGTGTACACATTTGTTGGAAGTGAAAACAAAATATTCAATGTAATGACACAAATTGTAAAATGTTGTGGAATTTCTTTTGTAAATAAAAATATACTAGTAATTTTCTATTAATGATTTATTCAAGTGGGCACAATATAATGTACAGAAAGATTGCCCGTAGAGTATCGCTACACTGAAAAGTAAGCAACCGACAGCCTGTATAAAAGGGGGACTGTGATTGGCTGTTACTTACGTGAGATTTGAACGAGACTTACATAGGCGTCGGATCAGATGTATGTAGGGCGGAATTAAAAAAAATCACAAAATCAAAATCAAAGTAAAATAATAAAATAAAAAAAGGCATTAATAACAAAAGTAATAAAAACTAAAATTAAAATAAGTTTATAGCCAAAATAATTAAAGCCCGTACACTACACCATATTTTAATCAGATTGATCCTCCTTCAGCTAGCGTGTGTAAGATGAGACATGGAGTATTATAATAATACAAGCTGTTAGATAACGTGCAACAACGCCGCGGGTTAGTGACCTCTCATATACATTACGATATTCTTAAATCGATATTTCATCCAAATATTTATTAAATTTTGTTTCATTTGGCGTGTTGAAATGTCACTTGCAGTATCATTATTAGTTATTGTGACAGGCAATAGTGTAACTATCGATCTTCTTATTTTTAATAAAACATTTCCTGTGTCCTTAGTACGAATTTGTAACGGCCATCGCCGAGGCGTGGACACTGACAACATACGCTATATGCCGACGTTGCAAATTGGACTTGGAAATTGATGAAGATGGTCTCCAGAGGAAACTATTGAAATCCGGTTTTGACAAGCGAACTCAGCGGGGAATATTAGTCCAGTCAATTTATGGTTTGACCTATCACAAATTGCAACAAAAATAATTTCTGCACAATACATTCCGGGGAGGTGCTTAGATTGACATACTAAAAGTCTAGGAAAATCTAGGCTTCCGAAATATACCTAATTTGCATATATTCAAAATGGCCGTTTGGTTCATTTTTACAACATGGGAAATATAACTATTATGACATATGACATATCTTTTATTCTAAATGACATTTTTTAGATATTCAAGTTGCTGCGATATGGTTTGATGTGTGTGATTGTGAAACATTTGATTGAATAACATAAATCCAATATGGCCGTCAAAATAGTATCATTTAAATGTGCAGCCTCGAGCGGCCCCTAAGAGTCTGCTCCTCGTAGTGACTCCGTGAGCCACGCTGTGGGGTGAGGGGGGACATCGATACTAGTGACCCGATGTTCAACTAGCCACCCCACCTTCGATGCTGAAAGTCACTCTCGGTAGGACTGTCACTTCTGGGATCCAGATTTCTGTATTCGGTATTGCTTTGGATCCCGCCGAGTGCTGGACGTGGGGGGAACGCACAGACGGTGTTGATGGGAGGACCTTGGTCCCTCGTGGGAAAGTCCTTAGGGTAGGTCAATTTTATGCTCAACCTTTTCCGCTGGAAACTTTGAGACTGAAGCCAGCAGAGTCTGGAGTCAAATCTCGCGCCCGATCGGATTCTTCAATGTCTACCCCGACCCCGGTACCACAATTTTCTTTAATTCGGTGGGACGGGCAAAAGGGGTGGCCGTGTTCATGGAATATTTCGACTGGTTAGTCGGAAACAATCCACGCACTGAGAGCAGAGTGGCAACCTTCAACCTTCAAGTTGTGGCCAGCCCACTGGAATGAATTGTTTGGCGCCAGCACTCTGAAGTCTCAATGGCCTAAAAGACCTAGCCAAACGCCTAGCCAGAGTTCCCTCTGTGTCCCTTCGAGAAGTAATGCAGATCATCAGAATGATTTCAGCGGTTCACAGGGTAGTTCCCCCAGGTCGCGTTACGCAGCCGCCCGTTACAGTGCACTTTTTGCAACACCGGGGCTCTCTTTCGGGAACTGGAGAGTCGAGTAACACTCTCGGACCAAGCGATTGATGCCTTGCCCTCAGGTGGTCAGCAATTGCCAACCTCAGGCAGGGGGTTCCCTTGGACCCACTCGCCACGGCTATGGCCCCTGCATTAGATTCAGGACTGCCATATCAACTGGCTCGAACTGAAAGAAGTGCAATTAGCACTTTCTACCCATAGTTCGCATGGACAACACAGCGATGGTCTTCTGTAGCTACAAGGAGGGGGGACAGATCCCCATCGTTGTCAGTCCTAGTGGAGCAAATTCTCCTTTGGCACCTGGAATACAATAAGGAGCTAGCCGCACACCACCTTCCAGGGGCGAGAAACGGTCAAGCAGACGCCCTCTCGTGGCTGAGTGGGCTGCAAACGTCCTGGCCAGAGCGAACAGGGATCCCACCAACACAGCCTGCGCCTCGAAATGACGTGCGTACACTGATTAGTGTAGTGGAAGGGAGATCCATGCTATCCCTTTGTTGGCCAGATAGCTGACTTTTCGTCCATTGTTTGAACAAAATGGACTTGTCGTTTCAGCGATTGTTGGCTATAGATCAGCCTTGTTACCCACCATTGGGATTCTTTGGGGACGAGGCTAGCCGGTTGTCCTACCATCAAGAGGCTGTTTTCAGAGGCGTAGACCCTGAATGAAGGAACCAAATAATTGGAACTTATCGGTTGTGTTGGCCGCTCTAAGCAGCCTGACTGCCCTTTGAGCTTCTCCGATCAGCACCACTCAAACTTTTGACGTGGAAAACAGTCTTCCCACTCACCCTCGCCTCAGGTAGGCGTCGGACTGAACTAGGGGCCCTGTTCTTCTCGGACGGGTGTATCGCCTTTATGGACAATCAAGTTGTGATAAAGAAAGGAATCAGGTTTTTTGCCAGGAAGAAAATCACAGGACGCAATCCACAACCGAACGTCATTCCTGTAATGTCTGACAAGGAGTCAGCACCTGAATTTGCTTTGAAGATAGTGAGATGCCACTGTTCCACAGACTGTTGCAGTCTCAGGTGTACCTGCCTTGAATGTTCTGCAGTTTGTGGTCAATGTCTAGGATCTGGATGCACAAATGTAGTTCAGATATCTGATGAAGATAGTGATGACGATTAGCAATTACATTAATCAAACAATAAACTTTTGGACAGAATTATAACTATTTAATACAGTTTGTTAAATCAAAAATATAGTTTATAGAGTTGAAAATGTACGTTTAAATGGTCTATTATGTATATAGTATAGCAGATTTGTAGATCCAACCAAGGTGTTTCATTCCTCTAGTTTTTCTTTTAGATGTGACGGCCATGTTGAATTTATGCAGATGAAGCATCCGTCTACCCAGGAAACCATTTATTTACATCTTTTCTGTACTGTACGATTCTGTTTAAAATTGTATTCTAGCATCTTATACTTATTACTTATGCTGGATCAGAAGTTACATTAAATAATTATATTATCGCGGCCATATTGGATTTATGCTAATTTTCCTCTACCCAATCAACACATTTGGCACCCTTTTACCTTCTAATGACTCAAAACAATACCATAGCATCATGAATTTTTAAAATACCTTATCTAGAATTAAAGATATGTTCAAATAGTTATATTTCCATGTTGTAAAAATGTGCAAAATCGCCATTTTGAATATATGCAAATTAGGTATATATCGGACGCCTAGATATTCCTAGACTTTTAGTATGTCAATCTAGATACCTTTCCGAAAAGCACTGTGAAGAAATTATTTCTGTTGCAGTTTGTGACGGGTTTGCCCCTCTTTTTTGCTAGAATGACTGGACTGTATGGTACAAGATGAGAACTTACCTGGCCCGGGCGAAATGTCAAATATGTCGCCTTCTTGAGAGGCTTCTACCCCATGATCTCGCACTGGTGATGGTATGTGTTATTTCTTATAACATTGTGCGTCATGCCTCGTAATTTCCCACAGTCTCTACCTCGTGGCTGGTTTAAACAAAATGGTGACTCCTCGGTCTTAAGTTTCTTAATGCATTTTCTGTTACCTTAGTCTTGTGTAGCGTCACTTTGCCCATGCAATTGTGTCTAAAACCATATTTAATCATCATTATGTGGTTATCTTCCAACAAAATAAATATCCCAAATTACAGCCATTTCCGCTTTAACACCACAGACCTAACAGTAATAAACTCTTTTCCAATGTAGTAATTTTGTGTTTGTCTTATATACATATTGAATGATATACTATGTGTAAATGCTGTCCTTTTGTGGTGATCCATAGATATGTGTTGTGTGTTACATATAGGTGTCGATTGCATAGTTAAACCATCTTCTCTTATTACTAATACCACAATAATGACAGTACTAGTTGTGTCGAAAGCTGCGAAACACCACAGTCCCAAATGAAGATTTATGCGAATCAACGTTATTTTCTTTATCATTATAGTCAGTTTATTGCAATCACGTCGCTAAATGTTAAAACAGGACAATAGAGATGGAAATGATATTGTTGTTTAAGTTGACAGTCTCTGAAATTGATATTGTCAATCGACGAATATGTTTTTACTATCTGTTTAATTTATTCCTGTTAAAGAACAAGTATGATGAAGTAAGCGAATGAAATATAAAAGCGACCATGAATTTAGACACTATAGTCTATGAGAAGTCTGTGCCTCGGAGTTCGGAAAGTAATGTCTGGGTGCATGAGCGCACACTTTGTGGAGTGCTCGTGACAATCTTAGTACATCATTTGACATAACCGGCTGTTACGCCGATATATGAGCAAGATGATGAAAACTAATAAAAAACTTTTGAACCTTGGAATATCGCATAACCGTTCCTTATTCGAAGTTCGCTTTTCAGATACCCCGTGCAATACCGCAAATTTACTACACCCTGTAACATTATTATGAAGATAGCAGATAGTCTTATTGTTATTGCTATATATTGTTTTAATTGCATTTACAAGACCAAAGCACTAGTAATTATTACATAATCAGGCACGCATGTGCAGGAATTGTTTCAGAACAAATGATTTTATGATAATGCCAAAGTATATTAATATGTTTGTACTAAACTCTGCATGTGTACAATACGTTCTTCGTGATTGTGATACAATTTTTACAGATAATCGTAAACGTCCGTTTGTTTAATGTTCATTCTTAGTTAGACGGATCATCTAGTAACCAGGGTGACGGTCAGCAGCTGGAATGATGATGATATACTTCTAATACAAGTCATAACTCGGATCACAACTGAAATGAAAGAGGATTACAAGTACGTGAGGTACGGTTTGAAGCATCATGAAGCGCGCGTTTTAATCTCGTGTGAAAAAACGTTTGTTACAAGCAAATGTATAAGTTGCATGGGTTTCATATAGAACACTACACAACGTTACGGCTATGGCGTTTTAAAATTCAAACGCTGAGATTTGACATTAGAGTAAATAACCATCCTTTTTATGTTGGGATATTTAGTTTATGAAATGAATATAACATGCAGAGTCATTTCAGTAAAAGAAATTATTGCAGCAGTTGTCCAAATTTGATCTTATTTATATATAGGTCAGTGGTTGCCATGGAACACTATTTGAAGGCAAAAACAAGTCTCGTGACATTCTCGCTATCATCGAGATTTCAGTGGTTACAGCATGTCTTCAAATGCCAATTATGGTTTTACACAGATTCCGTAAATATAACTGAAATATACGTAATTCATTGTTTGTCTTTTGTATTCCTGCATTTTCTCAGGTAGACTGTATCACTATAACTTTGAGTAACATAAAAAAACAAATCCAACTCTTTGTGTCGTGCATAATAATTAATAGCTATGTAAAAAAACATCTCGTTCTTACCTGCCTGGAATCTCCCAACTATATCCGAACTCAGTTGCATTTTGAGTAAATTTTAAGCGACCAGTCGGCAACAGCATCTTCATATCATTACTGGCATCACCGTCAGAATCACCGAGCATTCCACAAACTGTCCCATGCCAGTCGTTTTCAACAGATGCTTTCACGTTGCCATTCCCGTTCCACGTGACTGTGAATATGTCGGAGAGCTCAACATGCACTCGCTTATGAAGAGTATCGACGAAGATTTTGACACCACCTTCGACAGTCATCGGTAGTTTTGATAGAACAGAACTTCCATTTATCTGAAGATAATAATACGTAATTATGTATGTATATGTTTACATACTTCCTAAAACATTTTACTACATGCAGCAGTGTGAGTAATGTAGAAACACGTGTTATGTAGCACAAAACTGAATTCAAGAAAAAAGCATTAATTTTTGTACCGAGCTTTACCAGAATATTTACTGTCATAGAATACACACGTGAAGTAAAAAATAGCTGGACAGTAATGTTCACTTATTCATGATGTATCCAATTTATTCGGGTTTGAGAAAAAAGTATTGTAAATATCCTGACAATGCTTTTGATTACGGAAACATTTTTCACGTGCACTCTATTATCAACGTATAACTGGTCAACATAAATAAAATAATACGAGGACGAACTGGTACTTTGGAAAGCATAAGTTGAAACAAAGCAATTGAAAGAAATTCAAGGATCAAGTATAAGGGCTATTATAGTTTCTATATAACAATTTTATTTCGCTATCTAGTTATTTGTTTTTTTTTCTTTTAGAAGCGGGGTACGCATGCATAGACATCTTGGATACTTTACCTTTACTTCTTTAGAAGTAAGGTCAATAACTGTGTTGTATACAATGACTCTCACCGCAACCACGTAAGCTTTTTGGTGACCCATCATGTCTTCAGCAGATGCATGTTTGGCAATAACCTTAAACCTAGGTGTCATAACGCATTCCTGGAATAGCACGTATGAGCATATCCCGTGGAACTTGAAATCCATACCATCGAAACTACTGTACTTTGGGTCGCCAATGACATTTGGGTGACCTTATAATAGCATTGACAAGAATTCGATTGTACTGTATGTTTGTATGTTTGTTATGAATATTTTTGTTTCATATTCAGTTGTAGCAATTTAATTTATCGATAATCACGTTTCATGAACAGCGTAATGTGGAAATAACAATAGGTTATTTGAGATAAATTGTTTTACAAACGAATGAATGTTTTTTAATATCGTTCTGCAGTAATGCAGGGAAAAACAGTCTGTGATAGTCTTTTTTGTACATTCAATGGTTTACATTATAGACCAACGATGGTTGCATATGTATATTTTATAAACAAAAAAAATAGTGCGATATTATTCATATACTCACCTCCCATTCCTACAGTTGATGAAAAAATAAAAAATACATTGAAACAAAAATGATTATTGCGGCACTGTAATTTTTTTTAAACGTCGCTTTAAAAAAATATTATACAATTACGAGACAAGGTTAAAATGAGAACTTTATGTTGTGGTTCTCAGTATGTTCAAATCACTTGTTTGCAAATGCAAATGACATAATATAGATATTGACAACGCATATATGTATAGTTACTTACTTTTTGGAATCCAGCAAAGTTTATTATTTGGGCATTCACAATACTTCTTTTCCACAAATCCATCAATGGGCGAAGTGCTGCATACACCCTTGCAGTTCGATTCACAGTCAACTGATACGTAATATCGCGTTATTTAAAAGAAATCAGAAAGAACAGTTATTTGCACTTAATTCGACAATATTTCGAACGACTCAAAATAAGTTGACACAGAGTGATTTTGTAATTTACCTAGTTGTTTACAGCAAGAACATCTGTTTTCACATAATCCCGGTAAATGATATGCAACTTCGAAGCCTTGTTGACATTGTGGACGACACTTACCACGGCCAGGAAAAGTCTCGGCACACTTGTCAACTGTAACAATAGTAGAAGTTACCATTGACTTTATATTAAGATTATCCTTACTATTCCAATTAATAATACAAATATACCTTTCCAGTTTAAATAATGAATAACCCACACCCATGTCGAGAACGTTAAATCAAAACGAATCTCAAAATACCCGTCATTCGACAATCTTAAAAGATGCAATATGGACGAATATTTATATTTATTTATATTTTTTTTTGAAAAATGTGTATGTGATTCAAGAATCACAGCAGCAACTGTGGTAATTTACCATTCAGCAATTAAATTGCAAAACGTAGAAACGTGGGCTACAAAAAGGCAAACGTTTTCCTTTGAGGGATACCAAAGTTGTTCGAAAATTCGTGCGCCTAGTAATACTCGGGGCAGACCGTCAGGGGGTTTACTTATTTTAATTAAACATAGCCTTTGCAAGTATATCACATATTTGGAATCTGATAATGCCAATATATTGCTAAAGTTAGCATTTCCAGTTACCGCCCCATTGATACTTGGTTTACTTTATATTACATCAAAAGGCTCCTCTAGATATTCTGACGATGATATCTTTGATACTAGTGAGGGCAAAATTTCTGCGTTCCATAGTAAATATGATCAATGCAAAATTTTATTATGTGAGAATGTTAACGCCCGAACAGGTGTACTTGAAGACAACATTGTTTATGACAGTGTTGATTACTTACCGATAGATAACAACATTTATGACACAGTTCAAAGATTACGTAATAGTTGCGACACAGATGTCAATGAATATGGTGAAAAACTGGTGGAGTTGTGCAAGACTTTATCACTGAACATTGTAAATGGTAGGACAAAAGGTGACTGTTATGGCGCATTTACTTATATGTCCGCAATGGGGAAAAGTCTTGTTGATTACTTACTTGTATCGAAAGATATTTTTAACAGTATTTTAATTTTTTTAATCGGTAATAGATTGGAATCTGATCACTTCCCTTTACAATTTACGCTAGAAACGAATTTTATGATTGGTAGTTATGCAGAAAATAGTGCACATCAGTCCCAGTCGTCTCAACCGTTTACAAAGTTCTTCATAATGTGTTTACTAGTTTATTTAATGAAGATATGCTGCAAGATGCAGTTTACCTTTTTTTGGATAGTTTATTGGAAAGTGTTGATATTTTGGTACAAAAAATTAATGAACTGTTTTATAAAGTTGCGAAGCCTAAATTGCCATTTCACGATAATGCATTTTAGGAAAATGACTGGTTTGATAAAGAGTGCTTTTTATTTTAAAAAAAATGTATATTGCCTATTGAACACGTATAGAAAATTTAAGAATTTGAGAAATTTGGAAAATTATAAAAGAAAAAAAACTCGATATCGCAATCTTTGACGTGAAAAGACAGCTAATTTTAAAGCTAAGGTTCTACAAGAAATTGGACAAGCTTTAAAGGAAACGACTCCAGAAAGTGTTTGTCTTTTTTAAAAAAATAAGAGAGACCCTGGGGGGACTTGGGTATTCATAATGAGGATATTATCATAGAGGTATTGGACCAGCCAATCACAGAAGATGAAGTTATTGCTAATATTAATTGCCTGAAAAACAATAAATCCCCTGGTATTGATGGAATACGGACAGAATTTTATAAGATATGTGGTCATTTATTTCCTTGCTATGTCAACTTTTCAATGTAATTTTTAACACAAGTATGTTTCCTGTGTCCTGGTCTGATTATTTTCCCTATTTTTAAAAAGGGTAAAAAAGATGAACCAAACAATTACAGGGGGGTCACATTACTGCCCATTATCAGTAAGATCTTTACTAGAATGTTATACAATAGGTTGCTCTTCTGGGAAAACAATTGTGCCTCTCTTAGAGAGTAAACCCCGAACACAGAACGCGTACATACCGAATTTTGTAAATATACCCTGAAACAGAATATACCAGCAACTAATACTGCAGTACGAGGAGAGCTTCGGAGATTTAGTTTACGTGCATTAAGGCTACCCAGAATGGTAAAATATTGGAAAAAATACTAAAAATGGATACAAACAGATACAAACAGATATGTACATCAATGTTATCTAGATTGATTGCTGGGTCAATGAACTAAAAAATATCCTATTGAATAACGGTTTTGCTGAGGCTTGGTATAACCAGGGAGTTGGAAATGAACCCAAATTTCTATTTGAGTTCAGAAAACGATGTAAAGACATTGAATTTCAACAATGGCATATAGACATAGACAGCTTTAGTAGACTTGATACTTATAAATTGTTTAAGGAGGCACTTTCCCTAGAACAATATCTACTAATTCCAATGAAACCTATTTTTAAATGGGCACTAACGTTTTTTCGTGTGTCAAGCCAGGAACATACTGAAGAGGGAAGACATGTAAATCTTCCACGGGAAAATAGGTTATGCCACAGTTGTCATGATGGCAACATAGAAAACGAGTATCATTTTCTTTTGATATGTACTTCCTACCAGTCTTTGATGGAAAAGTATATTCCTAGACAGTATTTTATTAACCCCAATATAGAGAAGTTTGTTCAGCTTATGTTCTCATCCAATGTGGACACTGTGAGAAATTTAGCCAAATTTTTATTTTTTGCTTTCAAACAGAAAGAACAATACATGCCTTGAGTCTGTCCTTTTTATACGCATGTATTTATGTATTTATATTTAAGGTCACTAAATTACTGTTGTAATTTCCTTTTGCACAAAGGGCCGGAGGCCTAGGGTGCATACTGAATAAAAATAATATATAAAAAATATCATAAATTACATCCGTAATGCCTCCGTAATGCTATACGTAAAAATCCCGAACCTACCTCCGTCTTTCAGATTACATTCTGTAAAACAAAAAGGAAAACAACTAGATGAATAATAGAACATTAATGCCGAATAACTTGAATTAATTTAAATTTAATTTTTCCGTTTTTAATAAAAAAAATGAAACAGATAAATACAGATGTCGCTAGAACGGCAATTCCTACATCCATCAATGTCAGTTTACGACACACAAGCGTATCGGCGCTAGAGAATGTGACTAATTATGTTAAAGTTTTTTTTCATATTTCTTTTAACACGTTTTTCAAGGATTAAGAGAAGTATGAAATTACTTTTAAGGCAGCATTTGTCTTTTTTCGTGCATACGCAAGGTTCGTCCACGCATTGCTTCTCTGTTGGTTCACAATCCTCGTCTTTGTCAATGCACCTTCCTTGACAGTGGGAATTAAATTTGCAGCTATTGAAGCCTGTAATTAGAAAATATTCGTGGATTATTTTTTATTTATTTTTTATTTTTATTGAGCTACCGCAAAAAAAAAAACAATTATAGGCTTGCACAAAAATATCACAAATAAAACAACATTTAACAAATATTTAAAAACCATAAATAACTATGACAAAATGCGACTACATTGTTTTAAAAACTATTAAAAATGTTAAAAATATTAATTGTGTTGTTTTTTTACTTTGTATTGAACAGAGCAAGTACACGAGGATAGTATTAACATTTTTTGACAAAAGTCGCATCTTGACATATTGGGACAAGGAAAAGCGAGCGCAACCTCGTATGACAAGGTGTAAAATGGGATTTTCGCCAAAATTTAGAAGCAATTGTAATAAGAATGGAAGAATTTCTGTAATAAGTATTTCTAAAGGCAATAAGTTGAAATGGTTGCAAAGTGATACACAATCTTTTGAAGAGTATATTATATTTGACGGTGTACATACACATTTGATAAATTTCTTTTGAACTCGTTCAATTTTATTAACAAAAAATGTTTGTGAAGGAGATCACACATGTTCGTAATACTCAAGATTGCTTTTCCTTTTTTTTTGCAAATGTTTTGTGCCAGGCGACAGTTTCGGACATTGAAATATCACTGTTGTCTCTCCTGACTTTGCAAATTGCAAGTGCTAGTCATTGACACATAGTGAATTTTTACCAAAGAAGTCATATTCATGTTTGGAACTACATGACAGGGCTGTGCGGCCATTTGTCTATCAAATAGCAATTTCAATGCGCTGTTCTGGCGTCAACCAGGCCCGGCCAAACACAAACACCGGCGGAATTTAACCAAGGCTCCCAAAAGCGGAATTGGCCTTCCCATTGAGTCTATGGCACACTCACCCAGGGTAGGGGCCGACCCTTTTTGATGTTCGGCCTAAAGAAGGGTTCGAGTGTGATGCGACAGCCACTATGCTACCAAGATTGCTCTTCACTGACGTTGCACATAAGGTCTTAATACGATATGGTCACTATCAATTTTTTTTAGAAAACCTAACACTTTAAACGTTTTCCAACAACCTCACGAATTGTATTTACTGTTGACAGTCATCGGGCCTAATGTAATTGTGTATCCTAGATATTCAAACGCCGAATGTATTTAATGGGAAATGCGAAGCATTTCAAGCGAGAGACTTTAGTCCCAAGAGACGGTCGTGCTTACCGGCACTCCATAATTCCTGTCCCGGCGTTCGCAATTCATTTATGCCTATTACATTTATACACAATATATATTAATAATAACAGATTAATGTTAGGTACGACCGACTGTCGACAATCTAGAATTGTATATATGTGTTTATAATTAAATTACGTTTGATGCTAAAAGATATGACATTACATATATTTATACAACTCGAAACGATCAATTTGTTATTGTCTATCACTGTTTCAAGACATTTTTACTTCCACTTTTGTTCACGTCTTAACCTTACAAACATCAAAGTCATTTTTATCAACTTTCATCAACATACATGGTTTTTCCAAATTTGTGTTTAAACAAGTTGACGGTGGACCGTTGAAAATAGAAAAAAAATGACGTCCATTTGGTTCATAAATAACAAAGAAAACAAATATTAGTTCAATGTTTAGGATGACACGTGTATTATTTAAACAATAATGTATTCAATAATGAACGAAAACACACTTTGCATTATGGAGTGCAAAGTGTGCTTGAGACCGCTACGTCTTGCTTCACTGCACCCCATCTTGCTTGCGAGCTGAAGCGTAAAATTCCCGCTGGAAGTCGGCGAGCTCAACGACAGGAAGGTCTTCAAAATTGGTGGCGTAACATGTACTCTCTATTTAGTCTGCTGTGAAGTATTTTTTTTCATTTCATGCATTTTCGAGCGTATTTAACTGGGTTTCGTCGACATTGAGCTACGTTTATATACGCGTTGGACGTAGGTACCGGGTGTTTCTCGCGAAGTTGGGATTGGCCAGACGACGATTTGTGTTTGTCGTTATGGCGGGAATGACATTTTTCATGTAAACTAAGAACAAATAATTATTTTTCATGTAGTTCAGAGTTATTCATTTTTAGTTTACATTTTATTCGTTTTCACCACATAATTTCCCTTATCATTAAATGCCCGTCTCTTTATTTGTTTCCCGAACATTTTATTCCTATGCATTGCACGGAACCTTGATGTGCAATAATGCAATACATTATCGCGAATAATCTGTGGCAATGACGTCATAAACTTCGCTGGTATTGACAATGCTATAATATAATACACAATAAAACACGTGAACTTACCTGGATCCAAATCCGGGTCCAAACAACAAATGTGTCCTTTAGAACATGTGCAGCTTCTTCCGGGATATTTTCTGAAGCCTCCTGAGCATGAGCTACTGGTCGTACACACACCACCACAAAACTCGCACTTTTCTAGGGAATGTTCAAAAATGATTTAAAGGACGGCAGTCGTCGTGCCGCGTCCTGTTCGATACGGGACTCATAGCGACGTATACAACGCGTGTAAAATACATTGTTTATTTACATGAAATTCTAACACGCGCTGCGCGACGACCACCGCGCTTTAACATATGTACATAATATTATAGATATCTCATAGAAGCTACTTCTTCTTCTTAATATGCAATGAACGGTAGCTAGATTAGTGGACGCGGTAATTGGAATGAATGAAACACGGTTTCCAAGTCTCGTGGTTCTCTCCCTCTCAACGAGATTTTGGCGGCCATTGAGAAATACACCTATACAATTTCATAGTTATAGTCATTACATCATCTTCATATATAGTTTAAAATATATATAGCTCAGTCAAAAAAAAATATATTATTATTCGAAATATATGCGTTTTCTAATATAATCGATGATAATTGTGTATGAGTCAATCAAGAAGAAATTATATAAATCTCATGGACGCGAACATATGATGAATTATAACCAATATGAAGTAACAGCGGCATTGTGCTTTGCTGCGTTAAAGCGGGAGGGTCGTCACCTGCGCACGCGTGGGAATTGAGTCCCAAGCGACGATAACAACACACGCTAAAAACGCAAAGGCTCAGGAGTAGATGAATGTTTTTAAATAATGCCACGCTATGGCCATCTGACGCATGCGCAGGTGACGACTCCCCCGCTTTAAACTTCCGTATGATAAAAATGAGTAATTCAGTCTCTGAATGACTCGTTTGCATCAAAGTTCCCGTCCATAACTGGACCAGGTGTCAAACGATGTTGCACAAACACACACGCCCACTTTTACGGTACATGGTTACTAATTTTTTTTGAAGTGAAGGGGTATTAATCAATAAATGTGCTATACGTATACAAGTGTGGTGTAGTTAAAACTGGAGAGTAGTCACCTGCGCATGCGTCAGACAGCCATAGCGTGTCGTTTTTTACGAACAAGAGTTTATCCATGAGCCTTTGCGTTTTTTAGCGTGCGTTGTTATCGTCGCTTGGGAATCAATTCTCGCGCGTGCGCAGGTGACGACCCTCCCGCTTTAATCGATATACCTTGCGGCAGAATATGATACTCACTGCGAAAACAAGTGTAACCCACTCGACATGTCATGCCAGAGCTAGCCAGTTCAGATTCAAATGGATCAAGCTCGTTTTTTCGACATACTCCCATCGCATCGTGACAAGATTTGCCTTTCAAGAAAAAAGACATGTTGTTTTATTTATTTGATTCCTAGTAATATTTTAAAATTACTTAGCAAATGTGTTTGCTGGTAAAAGATGAACATGTAACATTTCACTGAACAACACTAGAACATTTTGAAATGTACGTGTTTTTTTTTTAAGATGACCCTATTAAAAAGTCTAAACAAACGAGAACTTTTACACAGATTCAGCCAAAGATGATTATAACACAAAGTATCTTAATTTATGCGAAAGTACATTGAAACAGTGAAAAGGTCTCCGTTCCATGCATTTCTCGTCCAAAACAGGTGGTTGGAACGTTTCGTATACCCCAATTTAAACATAAGTTGAAAAAGCCTCAAAATACTAGTATAAATTTGATGTCTAAATAAGCCATTATCGGTTTTATGAGCTTATACTCCACGCATAAAATAGCGTAATTATTTATTTAATTTCAAAAAAATGCGTTGATCGCTTGTTCACGTTGACCATGTGTGTTGACTTTAGTTACGTTTTCTGTAGAACAGGACGCGAGCCGTCAGCTGCAGGTCCAGATTAATGACACAAATTATCAGTTACCAACACTACATAAAAAAATGACTCGGTTTCTTATCCCTCTTCTTTAGAGTCTACAGCAGAACTTGTTTTTTGAAAATCGGATAGCAACTTATTGAAATCGATAGTTGTGTACTCAATACAACAGTGTAGTGAAGTTAACACAAAATAAGAACTTCCGAAAGGGAATTCGAAAAAAGTAAGTAATGCACTAAAAACAATTAACAAAAAAAGTTAAGGCTGTCACGTCTTAAATATAATGCCTGTAACAACCGTGAACTTTAACTTGAACATGCAGTATCACCCACACTTATTAAGAAAAAAGACATACCCTTTCTCTATGCCGTTTGACAGTGACACAAATTGTATTTTTAACTAAATAAGCCAAAATAAAATAGTGTCTAAGACACAGCACACATTAACTCAAATACAGTCAGGAATAATGCAGGAGAGCACTGTATACACGGTTGACGTTAATTACTCTAAATGCAAGAAAGTCTCACTAGTCACCAATCCGTTGATAAACGTGCGCTAGCAGGTCCTTCAAGTTGTCGATACAATCCGACCAAAATCTTCGATAATTGTTTCACCAAACAAAACTAAAAGTTACACGCTATTCACGTTGAACTATCAAGTTGAATCGATTTGCGTAGTGTATACGCGGTTTATAAACACACTTATAACCAATTTTTCTATTTCATTTTACGAACTTCAAATTCTTGACTATTTTCAAGTTGGAATGGCCGCCCCAATTGGGTTCAACAAGTTCGAGCAGTCAAACACCCCCCAACCCCACCATCTTTCTCACCATGACCCCCTCCCCGACCACGATTCAATTTGATGACATATTTTACGTAGCCAAGAATTTCTTTTTTTACCGGTTATCCGCGTTTATTTACTTAAAAAAACATAACTGAGTGCCTAGACTAAACAAGTACTTACTGACGCAGCATACTACTCCACTCATAAATCCAGTATAGCAATTGACTTGCACCTCGCTTCTAATATCGCATCCAATAGCAGCTTCCCGCAATTCGCCGCCACACTCTGACGTACAGCTGGCAACTAAGAGGAACAAGTAAAGAACGGGTAGAATACTCTGATACTCCGAATATCATAACTTTATGATAATCATTGAGGACATATGAATTACAGATGTCATTGTTTCATAGACTCATTCGTGTGCTACAATAACAACGGTTTGGGGATGATGAATCCAATGAATTAACAAGCATGCGGAACAAAACATTAGTATTAACAATAATTTCTTGTTTACCAACAAGTCTTGGCTGTTCTGAAAACACATTGTTCACATCTCAGTGCTACTTTTTAACAAGTTACTTGAAATACAGTCATTCTGTGTATACTTATTGGTAGTTAATATTGCCGCAATTTTGAAAATGCAACTTCAGAATAAACAAAACTTGCAATGTCCCTGTATGAGAAGTTAACACCCCAATTCTGTGATGGTTTGTCGTTGTGAGACGGCTTCGCTAAATAAATATCTCGTAAATTACGTTCTTCAAAAAATCAGCCTCCGCAAGCCCGCAAAATTCAAATATGGTATACTATCTCCTAAATTACGTTCTTCTGAAAATCATCTCCCACAAGCCCGCAAAATACATGTTCGCATGCACATCATCTCTTTAATAAAATCACTCACTTCCGTCATATGGCGATTCGTCATCATAATGAAAGTCGGGCGTGAATGGGCTCCTTTGATATCGTTCAAGAAGTTCATCAACGTGAGCAGCACGAGTCTAAAACGAATAGAATAATTTAACTCAGTATATCTTACTTCGTTTTCATACAATCCATTCGACTCACGCCATCTAACTCCTATCACGCACAATACCACGCAAACCACTCACTCACTCACTTCCTCCCATTTACTCGTACATTATGTTATTTTGTCATTCCATCGAGTTTTACTTCATGTTATTATTGTATTGAATATAAACTTACATTCGGTAATTCAGCAGTTATTGGTGAGTACCATATCACCACTAATACAACGGCCAGTTCTTTAATCATAATTAGAAAACACTTGTTCGATCTATTAAATAGGAAAAAGCATTTTGGTTAATAGGATAATAACTGATTAGAAGGCTAGGGCATCATATTTTAAAACCCGCGTACCACCATTCTTGTTACATAAGGTGTAATTTAGCTTTGGCTATAAAGACGGTATTACATCTTTGACAAATATTCCCAGACACAGACGGTTTCGTGACGGAATATGTATGTTAGCACTCTCATTTGTAATTCACTCATAAAATGTCTTGAGAGAGAAAATGTGTTTTGAACAGCCACTATGAAAAATAACACACATTTACTTTGCAGTAGACATTGATGACTACCTAATGTTTTTCTTTTTCACTTTATAAACAAAACTATACATTGTATCTGTCTAATTTCGCCATTAGATCTTTGTTGCTTGTTAATGGCGCCCTCATTCATCAATAATAGAATGAGTGGCTGGAATGAGTTGTTTGGCGAGTCGTGTACAGATATTAGCTAAACTTGTTGTACTTACTTTCGAATGAGTATTGGAACCAACGATGTTGAAGGGTAAAAAGGAAGGGTAGGAATACATTTTGTGGTCATTCGTTTGTTTTCATTTTTTCAGAAGCGAATTCATTGTAAAAAGTGTATTGTAATACCGGATTAAATAAACATAAGTTTGTGTATTTTTGTATGTGGAAAACATGGCTAGCCCATTCAGAAATATAATTATGTGAGGTCTGCATTTTCAATTTATCACTTTTTTGTAACAAAAATATTGTTTTTTACAACTGCATACAAAGAAATACAAATACTACAAGGCTAGTTCACCAACATGTCTCTCCTTGCCTGCGCGGGAAAGTACGTGACTGAGTGACTAACTCTTGTTTTGTTTTTAAATATTGGATTTTTCTATTTTGTAAGTGAAGACAGATGTTTGGTTATAGCGTTCTCTAGCATTTGTGGAGAATCATCCTTGTTTGGAATTTTCCGACCGGATTGGATAGAAGTTAGAATTTAGCAAGGCGTTATAAAATGCAAAAAAGCATGAACCACTTATATGTCGGGGATGTGATGCTCAGGCTTACATTGCAGCAAGCTGTTTTAATTGCAGTTTTTGAATATTCCTGTAAAATGCATTCATTGGTCCTTGGAAAAATCAAAATAACGCTACCCTGCAATGATCAAGGCATTTTTAAATGGGGAGGGGGCGTTAACTCCGCTCAAGTTATGTCCTGTGGTCCTTCCATAAATTAATGGTTGCATCCAAATAAAATAACGATGATGGACTGTAGCGTTGCTTCATCTCGTTATCTGTAGATTACTAGGAACAAATACAGATCCTAGAAAGTTATTATTTATAAGCCCGTTTTTTTTATATATATATTTTATATCTTTTCTTTTCATTGTCTTTGACTTTATGTGTTACATTATATTGACTGTAACAATGTACTTGTGGATTTCATATAAGTCGACCTCCTCGGACGATATGTGGTAAATCAGCCCAGGGAGTAAGGCAATTGTCAAATTTAGTGTTCCATGAGCATGTTTTCTGTCCTATTCGTATATGCTCTTTCCCTTGCTAGAATAAATTTCATTGGCCTCACACTAGACGGTATACAGGCTTCCTTGTTTTTGATGGAAATTTAGCCAATCGTATTGCCCCTAGGAGTTTAGTAATTTGTCACAACACTTATTACCATGTTCCAGACTATGGATAGGGGAATCAAGTCTTACGTTGGGTAGAGCATTTGGAAATATGGGAATGGTCACTGTGAAAAGCAAACTGTCAACATAGATAACAAGAATACGCACCCGTACTCCGTTCACCCCACTATGAATTAAATGTACGACTGTGTATAAGGCAACTTTTAATGGTTTCATAAAGTTTCTAATAGCTAATAATTTTATTTTCACCTATTTTCCCACTGCGGGGAGACTATTACACTCACAAGCATACATTTTGTATATTTGCTAAAATAGTATGTGTTATTAATTCGCATATTGGCAATAACTGTGATTTTATGGCATTGAAAACATTTCTGATAATATAAAAGAATATTATTTATTATCACGTGTTATTTGTAAATTTCTTTGTAAAATCCTAGTTACATGAACAGCATAAAATTTGTCTAACAGTCTTGATTTTGCGATCTCACCTCCATAATAATAGTAATCTTTTGCTATGATACACCTTCACAATAATATTTGCAACTTAATACAGTGCATTGAACTATGCGTAATAAGAACGGGATGTTGACTGCGAGTCTACGCTCATAACTGCACACTTGAAATTACAGTAGTCAAGCTGGAATGACGGTGTATTTGATTGCAACATGTGGATGAACAATGTAGTGTATTATACATTGACACCATTAACAGACACATGGCGCCCGAAAACAAAGAAGGTTTGAAAAGTTATATATGCAATTAAAATAAGTGGAATTATATACTTTAATTCAAAAATATAATCAGCAATTCTTGAAACGCTTTATTGGAATCGATGATCGGACAGCATACGTTGTGCACTATACCGTGCAACGACCCTGATTAGAATGATTTATTTAGTTTATTCATTAGTAAATTTTATAATCACGGAAATTTAAATTTATTTTTCTTCACATACATTATGTGGACAGTTTGGAAATTATATACAAATATATTACTTATATTTTTATAACTTTTTTTTCATCTGACTAACTCTAAATACTGAACTGCCAGAGATATGTTGTTTTCTCCAACTGAATGAATTTAATCCTCTCACTAATTCCATTGAATGTTTAAAAGATAAGTCGTTTAAATAAATAATATAACAGTCTGCACAAGTATAAAGTTACCCGTGTTCCCATTAGATGAAACGATCGATTCAAAATTACGTTCGTTCTATAAGAACAATTGGACGAAGAGTCCTATCACTGACAAGTGCAGACAAAACATTCAGACTCTCGTAACGTGAACATCAACAGCGCTGGCGATATTTACGAACACGTATTCTAGACAGATTATGTTAATCAGTTTTTCATGGTTATTACGTTTTCAATTTCGTTGATCCCCTGGTTTGACGTATTCAGCGGCTTTGTTATGCATAATGTAGGTCTCTGAGAACTCCGTCCGTTCGTAAAACTGTCACAGTGAACGTATATTAATAATAATTCAAAACAAAAACAATTACCCTAATTATTCCAATTATATAACGGATAGTTGTGAGAGTACACAACCATCGCATTGTTACCTGAATAGCATGTATGAAGCATTGCCGGTTTGGTGACTTCAATATGACGTTGTGCATAATTACATGACCTAAGGTTGTTAGGCGATGATGATATAAGTTCAGTTATTTGTTAATAAACATATTCCTATATATCTTCTCTTAACGGGCGTTAGACGAATGTACGACCAACATTAAAGATCGGCACCAGTAAATACTGCCGAATTGATGGAAATTGTTGGCAACTACTGCCGAATTATGCCGTTCTTACAAAGTTACGCGAAGGAATAAGACAGCAAGTCGTCATTTTAATACGAAAATATATTTTCGGATTCAAGTCAGAAAGGGTAATTTTGATCATTGTATTTACGTTGAGCTACTCATGAGATCTGGAAGTCGAGCATAATCCAATAACGTTGTGAATTCGTCCGATTATTGGATTCTGCGTTCTAATTTGCATAGTTATTGAATTTCTGCAGTAATAGATGTATAATCAATATATTACATGCGTAATGATAGTTCACGCATAGTGTCGAAACAATTTATGTTTCTTCGACATTTCCTGGTTTTCTGAATATAAATGAATATATTTGAATATATTTAAACTATATGAACGTAGAAATTATAATCACACATGGAAATGTAGCGCTCGGAGACCGGTCACTGAAACAGAGACACAGAATAACACTTACGATATTTCGTGTGCAGGCATACATAGCACGAAAATCGTATACGACGTATGCGTTCTGTGATGCCAGGTAGGAACACGGGGTATGTTTAAATAAATTAATAAGTTTAGTCAACGTTTATATTTCATAAGGGGTGTACCAAACGAAATGTTTCGAAAAGTAAATAGTAAGTATTCTCTATCATCTTTCTTTGAATGTGTCATCTCAAAACAAATAAACATCCGATGAGACGTGTACACACTTAATACACACATGCAATAATTTGTTCAAGGTATCTCACCTGCGTTGTACAAAATCAATATGTTGTTCATGTTTTCATATTATTAGTCAATATTTGTGATATCGGCACAAAACATCATAGTAAATACTCACCTCCGGTAAGGTAGGCGATATGTAAAATCCTGCAACAACAATATTGACAATATCGACGAAGTCTGTGTCCCTAGTCGTCTAATGCGCCACGACTGAAACTGCAAGGGGCACAGCTGTTTATAGACTACAATTATTACCACTGCTGTTACACGTGCAATAGTACGGCATTACTGTAAACCACACCTGTCGGTTTTATATCTACTATTTCAGTTCTGAGCTTGGGATTTCGTTAAATGCTGATTACTTTTTCGTTTTTATCTGTAGGACATATAATATTAATCCTGTTATCCACACAAGCTGTGGATTATTATTCTATTGAATAAACTCCACAAATGAAGCGTATGCATATGTGTAACCATGGTAACTAACCAGCGACTTGTATACCAATAATTACATGGGAATATAAGCCATTATTTATATCTAGTATGTATAATAGTGTATGTGCCAATAACAAATATTGGCTCCCTAGAGAAGACAATTATATAAAACGCAAAATACACAAAATGTCATTTATATTATGGGTTTAACTAACAACTCATGCGTGCTATGTGCAGAAGGATGAACAATTATTATGGCAAAGGAACACGACGTCATGTATAATTTAACTTTGTTTCATGAATAAACGAATCTACCATCTCTGTTTGCTAGTCTGTATTTTGAGAATGACTTTTCAATATTGGCCAATCAGAGTTCTGCAATAATCTCAAATGATGACGTACAAACGACGAATGTCTAATCAATATTTTATTTCATAAATGAGAAAAAATACAGAATCATTGTCAACTGTCAAACCCTGCCTGGGGTTCACCTTATCTCAACGCAAATAATTGTCAATGTACTGTATGACATTCCTGAAATTGTTCGTACTCGCTATTATTTAAACAGATTTATCGCAAATTATGAGCTTTGAAGGATTCACCCCGATTTGTCTGGTCAATTTCTGCAGGGCTTTGTATAGACTATTTTGATTGCATCGACGAACTTACGCATCACTCAAGGATATTAAATTGTTATTATTGTCAACCAAAGCTACACTTTGCTCAATCAGGAATCTTGCTAAACTTGATTAAGATCCGGTATTGCTTGTGAATCGATCGAATCAGACAAATCGAATCGATCGAACCACACATGATTGATCTACCATGGTCAAAAACTGACTATATTGAAATTGCTACTTTTGATATCCTACTTTTTTTGTTTGGTATTTAATCTGGCAACGCAAATATATGACAATGTGTCGAGTCACTGCCAGAGATTATCGTGTACTGTAAAATACTTTATTTTTGCTAAAAATTAATTTTCGCTGTTTTCGCTGAATGGATGACTCGGTGAAAATAAAATTCAGCGAATATACCTTTTCCCCTAAATTACATTGAGCTTGTCAAAAATCAGTGAAAATAAATTCCATACAAAACACCCAAAATGTCTTTTCAGTGAAAATTAATTCCAGCTAAAATAAAGTATTTTACAATATTCAGTCTACAAGCTCACTTCTACAAAATATTCAAAATTCATTTTAATATACTACAGACGCAATAAAATGGATCACTTTATGGGATTATGTGGCTGTTTCGCCCTAAACGAAACCTCGGCCGCCATTGGTTTATAGAGTCTATATATTGTACATAACATAGTTCAGACGAAGAATACCAAAGCGTTTTTTAGCTAGATGTGGTTTTATCGGCATACTGTAATAGTTCTTTAAGAATCATTGGAAAGAACAGTTTTTTATATAGCCAGAATGATGACAGAACTTGTCTCCTGGCTGATAGACACAACTGAGCATGCCCGCATAATTAATTCAATGTAACATTAGGTCAAAACTAGGTTACAACAACACAGCAGTAAAACAATACACCCCTCTTTTCATTTAGGTATATGAGGAAACTCGTGAATATATATGTGTGTAATGTAATTTGGATAACGAATGTACCCTATGTTTAGAAATATAAACTGACTTATACCATGAAAGAGTGTGATAACATTTAAAGATCGGCAATGATTTGCATTTACATTTGACATACGGGGGACCTTTCTAATACCGATTTTGTCAGAGACCTCAACCGGTAATCCAATAGTTCTCTTGTTAGAGGCTCTTGTGGGTTCGAACCCTTTACTTGACCAATCTTTTCAAATAAGTCTATTTTCTCATCAACCCCAAACGTTGCACTACGACTAAACTGGCTAGCGAATCGCTCCGCTCAAAATACAACAAGAACAGGTTTTTCGGCTGTTGCTAGGATAGGACGGGATAGGACATGAACGTGAAGATAACGTTGGTTTATAACTAAAACCGGCCCCGTATACGCAAAAACATTCAGTCTTCAGAAGTCACTTCAATTTATCACTAGCGCATATATTGCTGTAATAATATTAGGTTATTACGAAGATTCCTCAAAGTATGCACGAAGACAGTACAGCTGGAATATCGACCGACGCACAGCGGAGGTTGAGGCGATGGCGTACTGTCTGAGTGCATACTTTGAGTTATCCTTGTAATAATCTTAACTTTTCCTTCCAAGGATGCATCATGGGAATCCCAAAATCTAAAAAGTTTAGAACAGAATCAGCAAAATTCTTTGTGTGGAGTCCGGTCAAACCCAAGTGGCAGCCATGTTTGTTTTTATTATTAGAGAATACTTATGCGCGTAATCATTCCATATTCGCATTCGCATTTCCCATTTTACCTCGTAAAATACCGCAAAATTACGGCACGCTTTAACTTTTGGCGTTACGGTGACAGGCGTATAATAATTATAATTATAATATACGACCGTTCTGCAAATGTATTTTCTAGATTCTTTCGTTAAACACAGCATTTACAGTTCAAAGTTGCTTGCTGTTGTCATGGTAATTGTAGGCCAGAGCGACCAGAAACAGTGCCTCCAATGTTAAATCATCTCTCAGAGTTTACGACGCAACCTAGTTGACGCAAATGGAAATCCTGGGATTTTATTTTTTTCATTGACATCATGAAAACTACAATTTATACATTTCGTCTGTTTTCTGAGTAGCATGCCTAAAAACATCGACCTCATCACCTTTGGTGGGAAATATTAATTCACGGTATCTACAGCTGATTTGCATACATTTGCTGCCATCCACGTCAGATAGTGTTTCAAAAACATCAATACCACGATAAACAACAGTACTACTCGTTTTCTTGCATTATTTTGGATATTATAGGCACTAAGAAATTTCTTTAATCAATTCTTCCATCGAGAACCAATAGAAGTAGAGCCCTCATATGCAAAAAAAGCTTGGAATATTGGTAATGCAGTAGCCATGTCCACAAAGTGTCACTTTTCACTCCAGAATCTGTGTTACTGGCAATATGACAATATGACAGAGCGGACGAAGACTGAGAAATATTATATTTCGCATTATATTTTGCAATTTCGGCAAGTGTAACCAATATTTGTGTGGGGGGGTGAGCGTCTGTCTAGTCATTTTGCAAAACGTGCGTAGTTCAGAGTTTAAGATCCTTATCAAAATTGAAGAGTAACTAAATGCAAAGCAACAAACATTGACTACATTTGGTACAAGGTCCACTTGTACGTTGATCGTTGAAAATTCCAACAGTGTAAATTTGGAGCTGCGATTCCGGACCTGACGAGACAGACAGACAGACAGACAACAAAATGATTAGCACAAGGCGCATTATTATGTTTTTCGTGTCAGTATTGTTAATACTCTCAATTCTACCTACATATACTGTATACCACAAGTTCATATCGATGAAGCCAGTCATGTCTAGAGGTACAGGTACAACTGAAAGGAAAGGAAAGGAATCTCGACACTGGTGAGTCACGCCTGAAATTAAAAGAGATTTTTTTTTAATTTTATGTATATATTGCTATATTTAAATGTGTGTTCCCGACAGCCTGTGTACTTCCCTGTTCAAAAATGGTGGCCCTCAAAATGTAGAGATTTCAGCGGGATTCTCACACTAAAGATAAAGCCGTACGGTCCAAAGAGTGTAAAACGAACACTAACGGACGGCATGATATGGTTCTAGAAGGATGGACTCGTACAGTGATTATACCAGTAGTTGGTGTATCTGAAACGAGAAGTTCGCATAGGGTTTGGTTTGTTGTCACTCGACGACGCTGTCACCAGCTATACATCCGGACTCTTTGTTTAGGCTTTATCACACCTGCATATCAATAACCAGGAACAGCGAGGAACATCTACCAGTGTCTACACATACTCGACACTCAACTGTGGGTGACGGAGAGAGAACGATACGGTACTACTTCTACGGGTGTCAACAGACACAGCTTCCTATAACTAGGTCATCGAATACTCGCATCCTGTCGCATCCCTGAGTACTTCAAATCACTGCCATCTCACTCACGTTTCCGTCTCAAATCTAGTTTATGCATTGTAAAAAACTATAATTTCTCCTAATTGTATTGTCATTAATACATATTATCATTGTTTATCACCATAGCAACGTGTGACACCTACCAGCTGGAGTTCGTCCTCCAAAGCCGTTATATTCGCATATGCGAGGGCAGAAACCACACCATTTTTAATCAGGCTTGAAACCACGTTCCCGACAGCAACTTTGTGATACATCCATTTGGTTTTGGTAATTTCTTATTTAAATATGTTTAAAATGATATATCTTGACAAAAGTATCAAACAATATTAGTTTAAGTTAGATTAATTAATGCCTGTTTATGATTTTTGTTTCTTAAACATATTTATGGTTTATAATTGTTGTAAATAAAAGATTATCAATAAGCAATTTTTCTTTTCTAGTATAATTTTAAAATATATTTGAAACGACAGAAAATGATTAATAAGTCGAATATTTGCAAAACAGCACAATAAGTGAATGCAGCATATTTGTGTTTAATCTTTGTCAAAATCTACAAACCAAATCGCCCTCGTATTTATCCTATATCCTAATACTACTTCACAAAAATGTGTATTGCAGTATGTTTTAATATTAACTCTAGTGTATACCAATTATTATGGGCCCCACTGGTGACTGTGTCATATTATGAGGTTATTACGCATCAAATTATGCACGAAGACAGTGCAGCGGAAGTATCGGCGAACTGTCTGAGTGTATACTTTGAGGTATCCTCGTAATAACCTTATTATTATATATCTTATCCTTCCAAGGATACACCATGGGAATGATGAAATCCAAAATGTTTTGAACAGAATCAGCGAACTTCTTTGTGTGCAGTGCGGCCAAACTCTGATGGTAGCCATGTTTGTTGTCATTATTAGAGAACGCTTACGCGAGTAATCATTACATATTTGGAATTTGCATTTCCTTATATGGTAGAATGAAAATTGCTCGTAAAATACCGCAATTTATATAATTTATGGCGTTACGGTGACAGACGTATAATAATATGTTTTATAAACCTCGCCAAAATCATAAATATACTACACAGTACCCATGCACAGAATGTTGTAAACATGGGTATACGAGGGTGATCAATAAGTTCTCGGCCTCACCATAAAACAAAAGGCGGAACTCCTATTCTGGGGTATAACTCCATACTATAATGTTCACTCACTACCTATAGAGATGCAAAATTTAGGTATTCATTAATTAGCACTTGGTACCCATTTAAAATCAGAAGGTGAGGTGAAAATCACAAAATGGACTAGATAGAAGCTCGTGCTGTGATCAAGGATCTCTATAAAAAAGGGGATGACTCTCAAAGAAATCAGCGAAGACATGGTCACTCCCCTTCTTATTCCACTGTAAAGAAGTGGGTTGTTAACTTTAAGCAAGGCAAGGTGAGCACGAAAGATGACCCAAGCGTGGACGCCCAAACTCTGCCACCACGGAAAATCAGGTTGAGGCCATCCATAGCATGGTAATGAATGACTGACATATCGGCACCAGTTATGGCGCAGTTTAAAATGTCTTGTCGAACATCTTGGGGATCAGCAAGCTGTCTGCAAGGTGAGTGCCCCGAATGTTGACTCCATATCAGAAGTTCAATAGGTTGGAAGTTCCAAGGACGCTTTTTGCCCGTTTCCAGTCAAATCCTGGCAACTTCCTCAAGAGATTTGTGAGACATGGGTTCACCACTTTGATCCAGAATCAAAAGAGCAGAGCAAACAATGGACACACACGGGTTCGCAGCCGCCCAAAAAGCTCAAGCGAGTGGCATCAGTCGGCTAGGTGATGCCCAGTGTGCGCTGGGATAGCAAAGGTGTCATCATGATTGAGTACTTGCAAAAGGGTCAAACAATCAATGTAGAGTACTAGTACTATGCTTCAGAACTGCACAGTTAGAAGCAGCAATCAAAGAGAAAAAGAGAGCTGGTGTGCTGTTGCTCCAGGACAATGCACCTCACCAAACAGCACAGGTGGCAGTGGCAGCAGCAACCGAATGTGGCTTTGAACTCTTACCTCACCCTTCCTGCTCACCTGGCCTGGCATCGTCGAACTTCTACCTGTTTTCTAAAATTAAGTTCTACTTGCGTGGTCACTGTTTTGAAACTGATGATGACGTCATCCAAGCTGTTGAAGCTTATCTAAAGAATCAAGATGAAATCTTCTTCCAGGAGGGAATAGGAAAACTTGAACATCGATGGACAATGTGCATTGAACTTAGAGGATACTATGTTTGAACTATTTTTCAACTTTTTATGAGGAAGGCCGTGAACTTATTGATCACCCCTCGTATATCAAGAAAACGCATAAATGATACACAGATCATAAGATGACCTGATGTACAGTATTACTGAATAATGTAATGAAAGTATATATAAACAAGGTATAGTTCAAATAACGTGGAGATATATCACAACCATGTGGACTTTGAGTGATAGTAGATGAACACGCTATACAAATACTACGACATTTAAACGAAGGGTAGTATGATACGTGATAATGCAAGTACAGCGTGTGTCAATTATCGCTGTTTCCAGTTGATTAATATTATAGATGTAACGTCTGTAAAATATCCCTGATGTTCAGGATTTGGAACACGGTTGTAAAAAGATAAATGGTCAATGTTACTCCTTACACACGATCTCTTGGAGCACATGTTGCTGTTTTCCCCTTTCTATAACGCTGGCTCCCAACAACGCCAGTTTCATTAATGACAACCCTGTCGGTCTCGTTACAAACGTGTTGGCTTGTCTTCTCTCTGTTTGCACACAGACGACTGAAAGTCATTCCTGCCTTGTGACACGCAGACACACAACAAATAAATAATTGAAATTGAATAAATTAAACACGACATACACATATTACTGCCTCTACTACATACACCTGTACATTAATTTGCAATTCTAATTGGAGGCGGATTCTCGCGTGTCACTTATTTTTATACAACTTTACGTGTGTTTTTTTCATTATTTTGTCCTGGCTACTTACTCCTTAGAATAATTAGGATATTTATACTTAATCCACAATAAATTGAAGCATGTCTTGAAGCCTGTGTTCCACTATGAATAAGTGATAGTTAACGAGCAGCTACAGTATGATAACAATAGTTTTGGGTCGTGGTTCTACACCTGAGGCCCAGTCTCTTCCATTAAACAGACATTGATGAGTGGGAACAAAGTCGTAAACAGCTTGCGTTAATTCAGTCAAAAAAGTATGTTTATATTATACCAACATATTATTTTATTTTGTTTACATATTACAGTGAATGTATTTAATACTCTCCTACACAATGTATTCAAATAATATCTACCTTTTTTTAAGGAATGAAAGGCACGATGGCACGCTGGCAGTAGACAAGTATGCTAACCTGGGAATGCTCAAGCTGAAAAGAATCAATGTACTTGTTATGGCATCTTTCCGCAGTGGTTCAACATTTATTTCCGAAATTTTTATCAGGAATCCACTCGCATTCTACATCTTCGAGCCTGGGTATGTGTTACACGACAAAAAATGTCTACTCCCAATGAGTAAATATACCATGTCGTCACAACGGATTAATATGTTGTATGACATTTATTCCTGTAATTTCACAACGCCTACTACTAACTGCTATGAGTACGTCAACATTGAACAATTCCAGGCACACTGGATAATTAATGAAAGATATCAGCAGAAAACCAAATATATCGACATGACGCATGTGACTGAATTCTGTATGAATCACCCAATTACGGCGATTAAAACAATTCGAGTAGATCGTTTATCTGAACTTGTGCCGCTCATCAAAGACCCGCAGATACAGCTCAAAGTTTTGCATCTTATCCGTGATCCAAGAGGAAAGTTTTCGTCGATGGAAAATATTCGCAAACAGAATAGTGTCAATCAACTAATACAAAAATTGGATGATTACTGTTCTAGATGGGTGGAAAACATGGCCATTGGGAGAACCATGGGGGAATGGCTCCTCGGTAATTACAGAGCGATTAGATATGAAGATTTTGCAGAGAATCCAATAAACAAATCACGAAAACTTTACAAGTTTTTAGGACTCGACCTTCCTGCTACAGTGATAGATTGGTTAAACAATAATACCAAAATCAATAAGGGTAACAACCCTTATTCGACAAGTCGTGATTCCATAAAAACTGCGCATGCGTGGAAATATAGATTACCATTTAATATAGCAAGACAGATTGAGACATTGGACTCATGTCGTGATCTCATGAATTTTGCTGGATATACGCTGAGTAAAGATGAACACGAATTTCAAAACAAAAGTGTTTCGTATCTAAAATCACGCCTAGACTGGTTTATGTGAGGGAAGAACTGGTTATCCTAGATGATAGCTAAATCACATTTATTCAAAATACTTGCATTGTCATTCAAGTGTGATGTTGATGTTTTTTGTCATTTGTGACTTCGTATTCTAATTGCTTTGATATGTTATATATACATAGTGTAGTGATCTTATTTAAATATCGATGCAACAAATGAACCCCGAACCCTACGTGAATAAAGCTGAACAAGTTGTTCATTTGAAATTAGGCCACTCTGTGTACGTGTTACGTGTTCGAGTTCCCTTCCTCTCCACGTGTTCGTCGCACCGGCTATGTGCGAATAGTGCATTGGCGATGAGGATTCTAGTGAACCCGTAACTGTAGACAACCGAAGCGTGACTACCATAATGTAAGGTCAGATAAACGTGCACTTTTTGAAAATAGCTGTGTTGCTTGACAAATTACTGATGCGTGACAGAAAAAGGTCATTCTTTAGATAGAGGAGGGGAAGATTGTTTCGTAAACACTGATAATACCTACTACAGCTTAATTTGACAATGCGCACAAAAAATTTGTAAAATTTCTGGAGATTATTTCTTGCCGAAATAAAATATTTCAATTCAGACGCAAACTACAGATCTGTTCGTCACACGTCCTCGCCTCGCCCTGGATTCACGGCGCTGTCAGATTGCGGGGCGTTATTTACATTCGGTCGCTGGTTGCCCACTCAAACATCGCCATGGATCCGGATATAGCATAATGAAGTGGACATGGACGCATATCTGCTTGATTGAAAACAGTGCGCAACTTCTTTACATTCACCATTCACCAAGGTAACTATCAACAATAAGTTAATTCATTAAATGCTGCTGTCATATTATTTTGAACCAACACGGTTTTGATTCTATCATTGATTCTGTTACCTAATGCCAACTAACAGAAATGTGTTTGCATACCGGTGTGTTTTGTGCCATTGAAGCCATAGATTCGGGGGAAAAAACATTAAAATTCTGAAAACTCTGAAGACTCATATATCATGGGCTATTCCTCTGCAACTCAACCATGTTTTCTTCACAGGTACATCCCCAGTACGAATACACACTAAAAGGCATACACCTACCGCCTTCCTTAACTAAATTAATCTCTGATTTGAGTATTCCACATTGTCCTGAATTCGTTACGAACAATATATGCAATCATACTGGTGTATTCCAAGATATGGAAACGTTTAACTTTGAAATTTTGGAAGGCTCAACACCCTGGATGAGATCGATTGAGGTTGGTACTGGGAATATTACAAGGCCGTTAATAACGCGATACAAAGAGAGCGTCGTGATCCTCACTGTCGCACCAAATGAATACACCGTATTCATTATATTAGATGCAAATAATCGGTATTTACAATTTTAGCTTTACGAAGAATCACGAAATTGGACAACAATTTGTACGTATGTATGACTCAGACTGTATTTTACGCTCACCATTTGGCCTTAATTCCAAAACCGAGGTATGTATTTAGTTCTGTGGAGAGTATCTCAGAGGATATATTTATTCTTGGCAAAGATCAGAAGTCACATGACATTGTCCTTCGTAGTTGTTTGAAACAATGAATCTTTGTAAACATATATTTTTTTCTGTTCCGGAAATTTGACAAAAGTGTTATGCGATGCGACGAAAGGTGTGTCCAAACAATTCGTTAGTGAATACACCCTGACAAAAATCATTTTTAGGCATGTTAGGACTTCCGCCAATGATGATCCCACAGCTTAGCACATTGAGTGAACCAATACGAAATCTAACAATGTTAAATTGTGTGCAATTTATTTGGGGTCAAACGCAACAAATGGCATATCAGTATCAATATGTTAAAATAAAATCCTTGGTTAGTTTGATGTAAACAAAGAGACAACTGACAATGTTGATGTTAGTCTAGGGGCATTTTTTTCGGCAGGGAGATTAACTTATCAGTTGCGCTAGTCGAACACTTTCTGAAACTGAAACACGCTACAGCAAACTTAAAAGGAAACCACATGTCAGTATTGAACTGCACAAATGTCGACCGCATGGAGAGATGGGTGTCCAAAGGACAACGGTTTAAAATTGAAGTTGTATTCAGACCTGGGGCAAATAACCCGAGTGATTACTTTTCCCGACATCCTTTGCGTCGAAGTCATTCTTGAAGCAAGGGTACTGATGTGTATATTTCGTTTGTACAGGGAAATAACAATACAACGTGCTATAAACAAAATCCAGTCTGCTACTAAAGATCACCCAATTATAAAGTTTGCCGTGAAACTAATAAATGACATAAATAATCAATGAACAAAAAAATAATAAAATTATACAGAAATACAGAAATGATGTATATGAAATCGAGTGAATAAAAGTATGGTTACGACAAAAAAATTAGTTAGATACGTCACACTAGATAGATCGTTATAACATATGCTCCCGAAACAAATCATTCTGATGCCGATCTTGACCACATGTTCCAACATTATATTGACGCCCTTGCAGAACTATTAAGACGCATCATCCGTCCTAGAATCAAAACAGGACAGCGTATGCCACATATTGATACACGTTCAAACACTAACACAGAACCACCTACAATGGAAGAACCCAATATTAATCCAGACTATGTGTATTATTGAATTAACTGTATATCACATGTATTTATATTGAAATACATTTAATTTCCATGTTTGAAATGTATTGAGCTATTACGTTATGTGTACATATATACTATATTAACAGTAAAAATAAAAAAAGCATAAACAAATAAAAGATATTAATGATCAAAATAACTTGATGGATACCCCATGCTAAAGTAAAGTAGGTGTAGTGATTTCATTTAAATATCGATAGATCAGATGAATGAATTTGTTCCTACTGCATATCACAGGATTCGTGTAACCACAGACCTTATATAGGTACGTGAATACAACTGAACGAGTTGTTCATTTCATAATCAGCGTGTTACTTACTTTCTCTTCTGTCCCTCTCTATGTGTTCGTTCAGGTACAGTGGATGTTGGGTCGCTGTCAGATTTATTAATTTTAGCATAATTTCAATATTTGTTGACTATTTGTTATATTTTTACGTTTTTTCGCATACATATTTAATGTACCGTATTTACTTTATTAAAAGTATATATTATACATTATATTGTGTGTATACTAAAACATTACAGTATGTGCCACTAATAGGCAAATATGTTATTCATCTTCAATGGCCTCAGTCAAATTTGTTCACAGTGTGACAATATCACGACTTTCATGAAAGTCGTTACGTAACAGATCATTTTCTTTTTTTCATTAAGCTACATTATCCTTGCATCTCAATAGTGAAACATTCTCAAATACATGTTGTTACGGGAAGCGATATGTCTTTAATCTATTGCCACAATCTTGAAATTTCATTGACTTCAGCTTAAATCAGCAAACATTTTGCGAAGTGTGCTTTCCCCTGGCGGAATGATGAACAGATGATTATTCAGTGAATATTCACAATTGGCAGAGCTAATTCTAAATCATTGTTACATGTACTCAATTAATCGATGATCAATATTCAGAGCCCAGCACGTGTGCAAGGCCAAGATTTGTGGTTACCTTAGAACATGGTTGGATTCAGCCTGGAAAGCAAGTTAGAAATCGCGGAGCATCCCGTAACAATATTGTTACCCACATACACTTTGATACCGATATTTTCAAAATAAAACTTGGATCTAACATTACGATATTCAAAAATGGAGAATGCAAAAATGGTTGGGGATGGGGGATTCTATTCAATTATTAAACCGTCTCCATGGGTTACCGACTGTAGAATACTAGTACATCTTATTCTACAATAATGAATAAAGAAATACTGAATACCCTGAATGATCAAATGACACCAAACCAGCGAACTAGTAATGATTAACCCAATAACCCAACGATAAAAGGTCATCAGTTTTGATATAGACATCAGATTTCCTCACATGTTTAGTTCATATCTAGGCATCGCGCTCTGTTGATACTCATTGAACGGAACACATCATGGCTGATATTTTCCACCTTGACAACGACGTCTTCAGGTCGTACCTTGCATGTGGCACTGTTATTATTGTGAAAATGATGGCCCTGTCGCTTTTTACCACATACCGTCGGTTTAAGTACAAGGTACTAGTATACAGATATATACATGATTATATTCCATTCAAGAGCTTAATGTCACAGGACATTCTTAACCATGTACGTTGATTGTCATGTTTAGGGAGTGAGCAACTTGGTGTTCGGGGGAAGGCCAATGACTCAGATTGCCGGAGTGTTTCTCGCCTTTCAAATTTGTAATGGCGATTGATAAGGTATGAAATGAGCAGTTGGTACTAAGTCCACGTGTACTGATCTGTATTGTCAGTATAATTGGTCACCAATTGAATAAGTAACTTGAAACTCTACTGCATGTATGATGTCGAGTGTAGACGACACGTTGTGTGGAAGCAAGTACCAATTAAAATCATTCTCCCATATTACAGTAGACTCGCGTTTTAAGATGTAAAGACAATCAACAAGCATTTAAAAAGACTGCTTTCTTCGATGTTTAGCCTGCGCTAACCCCACTCAAAATATGTTTTTAATTAAAATATGAAAAATACATTTCGGTGTATAATAATTGGATAATTATCATATTAATTATTTGTTCCTTTGGCGTGGATTACACGGATAACAATATCAAGCATATTGAACACGTACACAATTTCAACAGAGTAATCCTGTTAGAGAAGGACTTACTTCAGACAATATACGCTAACTAACGTGAAATTAATGTGTGAATATCCATGATGAATATCTTGAAAATAAAGTGTACTTGCAAATATACATACACGTAAAAAAAGATTAGATGCAAAACTATAGGAAAATTGTTATAATGTTAATTATTGACAGAGTCAAATTGTATGTACATTTCTTGTGTGTGTTATTTTGCAAGTATCCCATCTTCGCCAGCCAAGGACCATTTTTTGGCCGAAGCCTCAATATTATGAATGGCCTGCTTTAGAGAAACCGTGCGATTCGGACGATGCAAGTAACGGTATTAATGTGATGATTTTCTTTAGAAAACATATGTTCTCAATTTACACATTTTTCAGGCGTTTTCCAATCCAGAAGACACTAAAAGACCTGTTACGAAACATGAAGATGTAGAAAGAGTCAGAAGGTGGGAAATTTGTCAGTTATTCGTTTAGAACCAAAATATAGTACTTACGAGTTTTGACCAATCTGTGCTTATTATATTCATTTAAGCATGTGCTAATCGCTATATTTATAATTGTATAATATTTGTATTTTTACACAGGCTCCATAGAAACGACTTGGAAAACATCCCAGTATTTCTAGCATTGGGTTGTATGTACATAGCAACGGAACCAGTACCCAGCACTGCAATATGGCATTTCCGCGTTTTTGCAATCTCTCGGATTCTGCATAGCATAAGTTACCTGGCCGGAATTCAGCCTTGGCGTGTTCTAGTCTATTCAGTTGGATTTTTAGTCAATGCTTCCATGGCTTACCATATCTTATGTGCTGCACTTTAAACATCATTAATGGGAAGTTTGAAACATATCAATTTAGTCTGTTAGTGTATTGAGGTATAAAAGTGTATATGTATAATTTATCTATTAAAATTGACTGTAGGATTGTAATTTTTGGGATTATTTGAATTCGTATGTTCCAATGCTGTCGTATGAATGATACATATACGAGTTTATCATATTTATCAAGCACAAATCATGTGAAAGGCCATGCGACATTTTTTATATCACATCTCCGAGTATTACACACTCTATTGGAACATTCATTGGTCTTTGCACGTAATTTGTGACCACTACGTCGTCGATTGACAATCTCCTAGGAGACATGGCTTGTTTGCCGCCTGCGAACAATATTTTGGTAATAGACGTTTTGGAATATGGCAGTCAGTCTTCTTTTTGGGATAACTGAATTTAGTTGACTTCACCATGTGTACTTCATGTTAACCTTCCATTTCCTTCAATTGTGAAGCAGTTACTTAGTAGCGGAAAAGTTAAATTCACTCATCGTATTTACCGGCCGGAATTCAATTTTGACGACAGTTTGTGGATTCTTTCACTTGTTCACAAATCTTCAGAACATCAAGTTGCTTCCCTGCCACCATGTTATTGTATTAGGGGATGTGTGGGGATAAACACGGAGGTTATTATCTGGACAGGTTGCAAGTGCAATGTTTACTTAGCAGGCATCTTATAGTCCAGTCATTCTAGCAAAAAAAGGGAGCCAACCCGTCACAAACAGAAATAATTTCTTCACAGTATATATATATGCATATATTCAAAATGGACGTTTTGCACAATTTTACAACATGGAAATATAAGTATTTGGACATATCTTTGGACATAATATAATTATTTAATGTAACTTCTTTTCCGGCTTCTCTTCTATGTGGCACAAGTAATAAGTTTAATATGCTACAATTTTAAACAGAATCGTACAGTACAGAAAAGATGTAAATAAATGGTTTCCTGGGTAGACGGATGCTTCATCTGCATAAATTTTACGAGGCCGTCCCATCTAAAAGAAAACTAGAGGAATGAAACACCTTGGTTGGATCTACAAATCTGCTATACTATATACATAATAGACAATTTAAACGTAAATTTTCAACTCTATAAACTATATTTTTGATTTAACAAACTGTATTAACTGGTTATAATTCTGTCCAAAAGTTTATTGTTTGATTAATGTAATTGCTAATCATCATCACTATCTTCATAAGATATCTGAACTACATTTGTGCATCCTCGACATTGACCACAAACTGCAGAACATTCAAGGTTGTGCTTTCTGCAGGTACATCTGAGACTGCGACAGTGTGTGCAGCAGTTGCATCTCACTATCCTCAAGAGAAATTCAGGTGCTGCCTCCTTGTCAGTCATTACAGGAATGATGATCAGTTGTGGAACGCGTCCTGGGATTTGCTTCCTGGCGAGAAACCTGATTCGTGTCTTTATCACGACTTGATTGTCCATAAAGGCGAAACACCCGTCCGAAAAGGACAGGGCCCCTACTTCAGCCCGACGCCTACCTGAGGTGAGGGTGAGTAGGAAGACTTTTTTCCACTTCAAAAGTTTGAATGGTGCTGATCAGAGAGGCTCAAAGGGCAGTCTGCTTAGAGTGGCCAACACAACCGATATGTTCCAATTGGTTGGTTCCCTCGTTCGGGGTCTAGGCTTCTGATTAAACAGTAAACAGTCTCCTAATGGTAGGAAAACCGGCTAGCCTCGTCCCCGGAGAATCCCAATGGTGGGTGACAAGGCTGACCTATAGCCAACAATCGTCCATTTCATTCAAACGATGGACGAAAAGTCAGCTGTCTGGCCAACAAAGGGATGGCATTGATCTCCCTTCCACTACACCAATCAGTGTTTGTACGTCATTTCGAGGCGTAGGCTGTGTTGGTGGGATCCTGTTCGCCCTGGCCAGGATGTTGGCAGCCCACTCAGAAAAAATCTGAGTGAGTCAACTGAGAGCCTCGATGCGTGTAAGTGGTACACAGCTGGGCTCAAAGGCAGTGCGCTGTCTGGTTGGGACAGCAGATCCGGAAGTTCGAAAGCACCCCTGGTGTTTCGACTAACATTTCCAACAGTAGTGGGAACCAGACTTTGCTTGACCTGTTGGGCGCCACCCGCATCAAAGTGAAGATGCGCTACTGTTGAAGTTTCTCCAGTACCCGGTGAATAGTGGGAGGGGAGGAAAGGAGTACATGTTTATGTGGGCCCACGGGGGTCGACAAAGTCCAGGCTCCTGGAGTCAGCAGGAGTGTTGTGTATGTCGACGGCTTGGCGTTCTGGGGTGTGATGAGTACACGTTCATGGGGGCCCACGGGGGTCGACAAAGTCCAGGCCCCTGGAGTCGGCAGGAGTGTCGTGTATGTTGAGAGCTTGGCGTTCCGGCATGTGATGAATAGGTCTAAACTTGGACCGTCCCACCGTCAAAACAGTCTGGAAGTTACCCATTGGGGTATCTGCCACTCCGCGTTCTGGAGTGGTTCTCAAATCTAGTGAGACTACACAGTAGAAACAGAGCATGGAGAATAATATGGTACTCGGCATTTCCAAGAGGCTTATACTGATTTAGTCTGCTTAAGTCCAGAACGGGGCACAGCCACCTGTAGTCTCAGTCTTTGGAACCACCAATACTTGTGAGTAGAAGCCCGGACTTAATGCTGGGTCCCCTATCCTGTGTATAGCACCCTTTGTAAGTGAACTATCTACCTCCTGTCGGATTGCTCCCACTTTGCGGGGGTCCCCTGGTAGTGCCCCGAGTGGGAGCTGGTGCCAGGAGGATGGAGATTGCAGCGGGATCTTGTAACCATGTATCGCCACCTGGAGAATCCAGGGATCAGTTGAGCACTGCCTCTGAACCAGAAGACCGGTTTTAATATGCCCATACCCCTTGTAGCAAGCGGAAGCATCCAACCTGCTTCCCCTGCGAGCTGGGTAAGTGACCCCTGAGGAAGAGGGGGCCACCACCTGGTCCCTTCTTCGGGGGGGCACTCTTCCCTCCCCAGAAGAGTCGGGACGCCTGCCTCCTGGCTACTTCTGGCCAGTGGGTGCTGACTTTGGTCGTTACGTTTTCTCAGTTTGGAGTTCTTATCGCTTGCCCTTGGCAGAAGCCAAACTGGCTCGCGGGTCTCACCTGTACCAACTGGTCAGTGGGATCCAGAAGCACTGAGACTGCTTCTTCCATCCTCAAAAAAGAAGAGGGTGGGGCAGGTCCAGCCTGTGTAACTGAGGCGGTGTCCCACCAACTGCTGTGTCTGCTGGTCTAGAAGGCTGGTGCGTTCTGCCATTGAGACTTCAGAGTGCTGGCGGCGCAAAACTATTCGTTCCAGTAGGCTGAGGGTAGCCACTCATTATTTCCGACTAACCGGTCTAAATATTCCATGAACATGGCCACCCCCTTTGCCCCTCCCACAGAACCAACAAAATTTGTGGTACCGGGGTCGGGGGAGGAACCGAAAAATCCGATCCGATCAGGTCACTAGGATTAATGTTCCCCCTTCAGTCCACGGCGTGGCTCACGGAGTCATTACGAGGAACAGGCTCCGAGGGGCCGCCCAAGGTTGCACATTTATATGATACTATTTTGACGGCCATATTGAATTTATGCAAATGGTTGTTATTCAATCAAATGTTTCACAATCACATACATTCACACACACCAAACCATATCGTAGCAACTTGAATATCTAAAAATATCATCTACAATTAAAGATATATCCTAATAGTTATACTTACCATGTTGTAAAAATGCACCAAACGGTCATTTTGAATATATGCAAATTAGGTATATTTCGGAAGCCTAGATTTTTCTAGACTTTTAGTATGTCAATCTAGGCACCTCCCCGGAATGTATTGTGAAGAAATTATTTCTGTTGCAATTTGTGATAGGTCAAACCATAAATTTACTGGACTATTAGTATAGTATGTCCAGTTCTCTATAGTGAAGTCATCTATTTGGTGCACTTGTATATGTTTTTGAAATTGGTGACATTGTTTGCTCCTTTTTCGAAATGATTATTTTTAAATACATGTTCACTATCCCAGTACTTTTATATTTGTCACACTGAGGCGTTGCTTTCTGTTTTTCATTCAATTTTGTGTAGCGTTGTTGCTTTTTAGCACCACTTCTGCTGTCACGCTTCACAGAGTTGACAGGGTTGGCTGTATTTTCTGGACCCATTTTCATCAACTGTTATTGTATTCTCAGAAACTCTAATACTTTTGTGGCTCTATCTGCAGAATCTTTACAACCAAGAACCATACTGTCTCGAACCATTCCATCTTCAAAAGTGCCAAATTTACATCTGCTAGCTGGCGAAGCCTTATCACACATTAGTCATTATTTTCATTTGGTTGTTTATCAGTATCATGAAATACATATCGCTTATATTTCGTACTGGAACAAAATGTGCTTCTAATTTGTCAAGAATGAGTATCATACTCACTACCTGATAAATGTAATCACTTGAGAACTTTCGTATACTCTACAGCATTTCAATTTTTACAACAATATTGTCGTCTTAGTAAGCACTGTCTCTGCTGCATAGTCTTCATTAGACTCACGAAATGTTTGCAAGTTCATAAATACATTGCCATAGCAATTCATATCATATTCACATGAAATTGGACTTAATTATTCACCATTTTCAATTAATTTATCAAGTCACAGCTTTTTCAAAATATACTTAAGTCGAATCGAATGCAGAATTGTATGTAGGTTAAATGAATTATGGGTTAACTTCAAGATTTATTAGACTGCCAGTCAGAACATGTGACTGAAATACATCTTAATGAATTGTGAATATGTGAAAAGTGGTTTCCTAAACACGACCGAACATCCGGGTATTTTAAGTTGGTTACTCTCAGAAACCTGTACATTGGGTTAGTTGTCAAGACTCCCTTAACATGTGCAACATATATCAATTTAGTTGTTCAGGATTTTCCCCAAAGTTGGGTTTGGGCTGTTGTCTCGACGCGTTCTCTGCGACGAGTTCCACAGCAGCCGTACATAGTTCATAAAAATACATGGTACAGTGGCGCGCGTCCTACATAGGTCGCATTTTGTTCCCGTTCCACGGTGTCTCTGCAGAAGGCAAGCAATGGTAATACAGTATATTACATACGCAACATAGAACATAGAACGGTATGTGATGCATATCTGCCCCTGAGCATGTTGTGGACTATTGAACATCTGACGCTTATAACAATTTACTTACTTGCTGCACGCACATGTTCAAAAGCATAGAAAATATGTATAATGATAAGGTAATTATGAGAATGCCACAAAGTATGCACACAGGCAGTACAGTATTGCATTGACTTTGATTCACTGTGTGACACTCAATACAATCACCGTTCTGATATTCTCGGGATATTGAAAGGAAATATTCATAACAGCGTCCGGATTACTTTCGGAAATTCCGTCGCGTTTCGGAAAGTTTTAATTTTCAAAACTTTTGAATATTTATTTGTGCTTTTAGGTTAGTGAGGAGGTTATAATAATTTTTCATTGCACTTTAACTCTGTTTTTACACCCCTCAGACCCCTTTAAAAAGTCACTTCTGGCCATTATAATGGCCACTATTATCTTAATGGCCAGAGTATTGACCAGAATTTTTTAAGTGGCCGAAATATTTAAAATGGTGGTTTTAATGACCCATGTTTTTTATACTGGTCAGAATAATTACAATTGCTTTTTAAATGATGGAGTTGATGACATGTTTTTTGATGGGCAGTATAATGGTCATTTTATTTTTCATTACATACATAACATGACCAGTATTTTTGTTCATGTCACTAATATAATGGCCCAGAAAAAAACCTTCTACCTCATGTGAGTCGATATACGTGTGGGAATTTATTTTTCCAAGTTTTACTGGCGCTTGCAAGTACACTTAAATGAAATTTCACGAATAATACCTCGATCCCCAGTGAAATTTTATAGTAACGCTGATGCCAGTGACTACTGGTGGACTACATAACCTGCGGAGTATTTAGATGCTGTTGAATCATATGACTATTGCAGTACTGCAACTGACACAGCAAGGTATGAATTTGTAATTATTTTACCATTTTACAATGACTTCAATACAATACTAGTATTAGATACTTTTGTTGCTGTTTATGTAGCAGGATAGTCTTTTGGGGCTTTCGTTTTTGTTTTTCAAAAATTATATAAATTAAAAAACACTGTGGCATTTGCTTTATGTACTATCATGCCTATTTTTTGGAAAAAAATAAATGCGCAATTTTTTGTTCAGTCATGGCTCACTGTGTAAGTACTGTTTCATTATTATTCATAATTGTCAAACAACAAGCTCAAGTAGGTGTTAATGAGGATTAGCTCCTATGTTTGTTAATACAAGAAAAGTATAAACAAAGGTTATTTCCAACTCCTGAAATCTGCAAAAAAACATCAACGTAAATTTGTTTCCATTCATGGCAATGTTTTTAAATTATTAATATAATTTAACTGACTGCAAAATGTGTTTTCTTTTTAATTTTCAAAGATTATGTATATTGTTTTTTTTTTCTCTTCAGACAATACCAACAATAGTGTACTGTACATTGGGAAATCTAATTTAGTAACCATGTATGAACTATATATATTATGCCCATAACGTCAAATACCATACAGAATCCCTTTTTCCTGTAAACTAGTATATGATGATATATGTCCACAATGTGCAACAGTTCATTTTCTTTGCGCACAAAAAAAACTCCCATACTCAAAATAACTTTTAATTTAGCATGGATTTAAACTAAATTTCAATTAAATCTAATATTCTTTGCCCATCTTTGAGTCCAATTTGATTTGAATGAGTTGTAGAGATCAATATAAAAGAGAAGTGAACCTAAATGTATGCGCCTAAGGAAGGAATAAACAGAAGACACTTATTAATAGTATTCACGCAGAGTTCTTTAGCAAAGGCTAAGAGGTCCAATACTTAGCCTGTGCTAGAAAAAATTTGCATGAACACAGGCTAAGAAATACTAAGTACAGAGTAAATCTGGTCAGTCCAGAGCCTAAGCACACTGGCAGGCAAAACAAAACATGCATGAGCGCTTAGCTCGGCTAAAAAAACCATTGTATTCAATGTTCATTTAGGAGATTTACTACTATATTAATAACTTTTTATTTCGGTGTGCCATTTCCTGCATGACAATCAACGTTAACATTTATAGAGAAATTTATTCAAGAAAAAAATGAACTGATGATGAGACTTGTGCTACTTCCTGTTATTCTACAATTTGCACTTTCTGAATTTGCTTTGGTATTGTTTTATAGCTGTAGAACTAACCTTCCTAGTTACTCTAACTGAGCAATCATAATTAAAATTCCTGCAGATTTTGCCTATTCTTAATAAGTTTGAGCGTTCCTTACCCCGTGCTAACCATCGTTTCCTTCTGTGCATGAACTCAACCATACAAGATTAGCTTAAATCTTAGCCCGTTCATTGTGTAGCATGATCCATGGAGCTAAAAAAAGAAGGAGACTGGACTGGTTTTAATCCTACTTGAGTCTTTTGTTTTAAGCTGATTATTCTTTTGTGTTTACGCGCCTTTCATGTCGATGACTTCTGCCGGCTGCCGTCACACTGATTATTCAGCCGTCATCGCCTTCCTGAGATGTAACGATCATTTTTGTTCTGCGCAGTTGACGTTAAAGGTCGGTGAACATGCGCGTAGCGGTAATTACGGAAGAGTGTCGTCAGTTCTACATGTCTGCTTTTGAGTCATGGAAATCGGACGGGTTTTCAGCAAGTTATTACAATGTATGTGGTTCTCGTAATGTCAAAAACATTGCTCACAAGAAATTGATTTTAAAATAAAATACTTGGCCGCAGACGATAAAATTTCTACCGATATATAGTGTTTTCCATGTACTTTCCAACAAGCTTGAATTGAAGTTCGAGCTCCCATAGCCAAATTCACAATCACGTTTTTCATTTCTGTTCATCTGTCCTACTTTCTGTGTGGGCCCTCATAGACAACACGTGCCTTGGATATACGACGCGTTAAATTTGAGCTCCGGCAAATTCTATTTTTCCCGCGGACGCCGAAATTTAGTTAAATAGTAAGCTTACCTCTTCTACGTCATGTTAGGGTAGGTGCCAATAGCGGCATATCACGGCCAAACCGGCAATCGCCGATTGAATTTGACATGCGTTGCGTTGCTTTGATTTGTGTTGATATCTCATATTAAGGGATAGGAGATAGTTATATTGTGGCGGGTTGGAAGTTAACGATACTTTGTTCTCCACTACATTGATTCCATCACAATTACTTGTGTATTACACATCACCAATTTAGAAGTTACTGTGTAATTCTGGCCATGTTTTTTTTCCTGCTTGAGTCGTTATAAATTTTTTTTCGTCCCTCACCCTGCTTTGTAATAACGACCGAACTCATCCGAGAACGTCCGATCATGACTAATTAAATATTCACGTCCAGTAATCCCACCATAAACCCGTCAAGTGTTATCTGTTGACCAAATAGTCGGCAGAAGTTATGGTAACAATAACATCAAAGGGAGTTCACTCTCCTTCTTTTTTTAGCTTCATGCATGAACACTACTATTGAAGATCCAACGGGGCAAATGGGTGAAAATTAAACAAATTATAATGAAGGTGTAATATGCAGTCAGTAAACGTCCTGGGTGTTTCTGGGTCAGTCAAATTGATCATGGGTACTCTGGCTCAACTTGGACAAAAAAATATTTAGTCTATACATGGAACTATAAACCTTATAGTTCCATGGTCTATATAACGGGAACAGGGGCATGCTACCAGTGGGTATCCCTTTCAAGTAAGCTTAGTTATAATCTTCTACCAAATTAACACCTTAGAGAAACTGATAATAAATCTATGTCAACACCACTGTTACATCCTCTCCTGTTTCATAAGCCAAACATGGCTGCCAGGGTGTAGCTACACAAAATGAGACAATTTTGTGGTTGGAATATAATCAGAAAAATTAAATTTGATCAAAACTTGAATAGCCAAGTCCATTCTATTGATGCGAGTGAAACTAAAAATTAAGTTTTTATTCCATTATGAAATCAGGAAAGGGAAACAAAAATGGTAAGTTTTCTCTGCAAGGAAACAAAACTGGCTAAAAGTAAACAATGACCTGTGAAAATTTGTGTCATTATAACAAGTGGATTTTTCATCATATTTAGAACAGATATAGCATAGTGCACTCATTATACACTGACCAATGGGAATACTAGTAAATACTGTTTCAGATGTATAAATCTTCTAGGGAGGTTATAACCCACATTGCACATAGGAAACTGGATTTTCTTTTGTCTCAGACAGAAGTTGCATGTCCCTGTTTTCTAAGGTATATGCTTAAATCATAACCATCTGGATACCATTATATCATTTTTCAAATTAAACTGTTTTTATATTTTTAATATTATTTTCTTGATTTTGAAAAACAATATAGAAACAATATTACACCATAATTACTCTATTAGCAACACATGCGCTTAGGTAAATTACAGGGATCTTCAATGGTCGAAATAAGTAAATGATTTAGTATCCACAAATGTAATTTTAGAGCAAATATGGTATTGTATTGGATCATAATTATAATACAATTATTTATTTTGTGAAAGTACCAGGGGATCGATGAAGTTGTACATTCATGGTAGCATTCCCATTGTGGAGGGACTCTATAATTTTGTATGTACACAGCTTCCTATTTTGAGAGACAAAATCATGCAGCTGCATTGTTACATAACATTCTTTTGTCTCTTGTCTTGTAGGAAGTTAAATCCCCCTATTGTTCTCAGAAATTAGGTTCCTAAGTACTGTCCTAGTCTCTCAAGAGACAAACTGTGTGTATATATGGCACAACCCCTTAATATATTCGGTTAGGAAACAATTTGATTTTATTTTATTCTGTTGTCTAGATGCATTTTTCGATATTTATATTTTTTCAATCAGAATGTACCGGGTATCATTTTTTGGAAGTATATCTGAGTTGCATAGGGGAGAAATTAACATAACACAAGATGTCATTTTATCGACATTGCTATTTGTGAGGACAGAAATATGCCAGCATACACAGACACCACAAATTTGTGTTTCCAAAATTGGTTACAAAGTGTATTAATTAAAAACTGGTCATTGTAAGCTAATAGTAAACTGAATTATTTTTTGCAGATAATGACAATTTATAAAAAGGAAAAAACTATATATATGGGACATAAGAAGTTGAAGAACCAGGATTTATGGACATTAAGGGAAGAAAAAAGTTTAACCAGTATTGATGGATGCAATGGTTTAGCATTTACATGTTGTTTATGTTTAGACGGTCTTTGGTTATAAATTATTTACTTTCCAGTCAGTTTTTGAAGCGTAAGCCTTTGTCATACTTTTGGCTGTGGTGACTTCCTGTCACTATGCTTTTGTTTCCCTTTGGTTAGCTAAACATAAACGCTTGTTAAAATTCACACTTGGAAGTAAGAGGTTCTAATGGAATAGCAAGCAATCTAATCTATTCCTGAAATTGTTAAATTATATATAGTGTTATCTGGAAATGTAAAAATAAACTTCTAGAAATCTGTTATTCAGTTCAAAAAATAAACTGGCTGCATGCAGAATCTCAGAGAAACAATTGCATGTACATGCAGGAATGGACGGATGTTGCAGCAGCAGAAGTTTGGGCCTGGGCATTCCAGTCGCATTTTTAAAATGATTTTAAATAATGTACGTATTCTTAACAAACTGTTATATGATAGGGGGCAGAGCATGAAATAATATTTTAGTTTTGGAAACTATACAAAGATGTGTGTTCCAGTTCAGTAATTCAATACCTTTGATGAGCCATTATTAATAGCACACTAAGGGTTAGATTTGAATAAATTTTTAGTGAGATTGGTGCATTCTTAATTCAAAAAAACTTAAAAAGTTTTACTGCTACTAAATTATACATATGTTTGGTATAATTTATTGTAAAACATTAATGTTGTTGTGAAAATAGTTTTATATAAAGCAGTGAAAATTTGCCAAAATCCTTGTATGTGTTGCCAGTGATATGCTAGTTTCCATTGTTATTTAAATCAGGGAGGTAATCCATTACAAAACATCACTGATTCACAGTAGTCTGGTTTCAGGCTACACCAAGTCACAGTCCTTAAAGGGACTTTGACCAAGTGCAGGCTAAGATTTAAGCTAATCCCAAATGTTTGCATATCAGCTATACGCAATTGTGTTCACTCACAGGAGGGCCTAACAGTTATAGCACAGGCCACAGTGTTGAGGGTCTGTGCACTGGCTAAGAACACCCAAAGTTGTTTCCCAAGGGAGGCAGCAATTAGTGCCATAACTACGCTGTTAACCAAAATAAACCAACCACAAATTATCGAACCAACCACCATATATTTTTCTCCTTTAATATTTGTTTTTTCATTCCTTTTCCATGTTTTATTGATTTTATAATGCTTTTTTTTTTATTAATATCACCATTTTTTTCAATTGTTTTTTTTTAAACCATTGTGGTGCTTCCGATATGAGTTTGCTGATAGTTGATAGAATGGAATTTTTGTGACGTTGATTGGTACACTCAGAAGCACAACATCACATGTGCAAATTTACATTACACCCCAAAACACAACTCCAATTTATTTATTTATTTATTTATTTATTTATTTATTTGTTTGTTTGTTTGTTTGTCTGTCTGTCTGTCTGTCTGTCTGTCTGTCTGTCTGTCTGTCTGTCTGTCTGTCTGTCTGTCTGTCTGTCTGTCTGTCTGTCTGTCTGTCTGTCTGTCTGTCTGTCTGGTGTGGTGTGGGTTGGGTTGGGTTGGTTGGTTGGTTTGTCTGTTTGTTTTGTTTTGTTTTGTTTGTTTGTTTGTTTGTTTGTTTGTTCGGTCGGTCGGTCGGTCGGCTGGACGGACGGACGGACGGACGGACGGACGGACAGATAGATAGATAGATAGATAGAATTTTTTATTTGGAACGTACCAATGAAATCTTGAGTAAAGTCCAAAAATAACAATAACAAAACAAAACATTCAGAACAACAAAAACTTACAGTATTAAAACATGTCAAGAATATAGAAAATAAATTTTGCAAAAATGCTAAGAATGAAAAAATCATTACTTGAAACAATAATAGGAAATAATTCATCCATGCTAAAATCTTCCAGCTTTGGGGCATAGATGTATAAAGCTGCAAGGAATCTAGATCTTTGTTCTTTGATTTGACAATTATTACAATATAAAATTGTAATGTTTCTCATCCCCTACTTCATTGCATTCATGGAGATTACATAGCCTGTTTTCCTTCCTTCCTTTAAATGCCTTTATGTCTACCGAATTCAATGGGAAGAAAATGTGCATAAGTTCTAAATTTAGTATAAGCTATTCTATGATTTTTATTTTTAATTTTTTCCAAATAATGTTCAAATTCAAAATTTTCTTTAGCACACCTGTAAAAGTCAAGCTTACAATTGTTCAACAAATTGTTTTTCCACTTCATACGGTACAAACATTTGAGCTTCTCTTTAAAAATATCACAAAAAATATTCTGATGTGGGTCTGAATTAGTTAGATCTGTTATGACTAGTAATTTTTGTATGAAGTTAAGCCATGGGTCATGCACAAGAGTTTTGGATTCTTCATAGGCTGCATCAATGATAGAATTTTTTTTTTTACATACTAGTCTTTGATAATATTTCATAACTGAAACACAGATATCCAATATAAGTGGATATTGACCTAATTCACCTCTACATGGGTCATTAGATGCCTTCCTGTGCACACCCAGAACTCTTTTACAGAATTTAATATGAAGTTTTTCTGGAATTAATTTATCTGAGAAAAGTTTTGTTTCAAAATTGCAATTGTCGACTGTACATTTATTTTTACCAGACCCCTTGTAGATGTTCAGCATAACCCCTCCCCCACACATCAGCCCCATATAAAGCTGTGGGTTTGATAATAGAGTTAAATAGTTTTTTAGCCAGACTAACAGAATAACATTCCTCACTGATCCAAAGAATTTTGTACATCTTGAACAGTGCTTTCTGTGCTTTGTCTTGTAGCCTAGACATAGCATTATGAAACTTACCATTTGTTTGAAAAACAATGCCAAGATAATTATAATAATTAACACACTGTAATTTAGTGGCGTCCAAATAAAACTGAAATTTGTTTTCTAAGTTTTTACCTAGTCTATTAAAAATAATGATTTTGCTTTTGTTAATATTTACTTTTAAATGCCAATTGTTACAGTAATTTTGTACTGCATCAATGCACTTTTGTAACCCCTCTTGGGTTGTAGAAAACAATAGCAAGTCATCAGCATATAACAAACTGTTATATGTTATAACTGTTATAACAAACTGTTTGCTGTCTACGACATGCACTAATAAAACTCTGCATTCTGTAACGCCGTTATATACTGTTTCTGTGCATCCAAATAAATCGGTCCGTCTTTGCTCGCTTTCTAGTGCACGTCGCTTCATAAATTTGAACGAAACATGTCAGCAGCAGAAATGTTGCGTTCGTAAACAGCTGCTTAACAAAGTCACCGACTAATGGCGTCCCTTAGCCCGTGCTAAGGACTGCCCCTTCCAATGCGTGGAGGCAATTGGGTCTAGTCAAAATGCAATCATGTAGCATGAACATTACTATTGTCCAGCATTATAATACCGTGAACAAACATACATGCCATTCACTGCTAAGTCAGCCAACTACACACATCTATGCTAGACCCCCCCCCCCATATAACTTACTGAACCACCCAACACCGTTTTGTACACATGCAGTAGTCCTGGAATATTTTCACAGATATTTTTCATATTGCATTATACCATTCATAATAGCAGAATATAAAAATGAAGCAGAGCATCATGGGTATTTTTTAGCTGATTGTGTCTAAGCCACTCTAAAATAACCTTCCATCTACCCTTCCACATAAACTTCTACAGTTTATAACACACATTATGAAAAGTTACTGATTAAGTATTTCAATGTAAAATGTTATAGTTTGGGTGTATTTGAAGACTGAACTTTAGTTTTTTGTCATTATTAAAATGGAATTTTGTTTATGTTTGAGCTTAACCCCACTCATAAAGACAGGCTCTTTTTTCAGATTAATAACTCGCTGTTTATGTGACTTTTTGGAGTAACTCGCTGTGACTTTTTGGAGTAACCAGCTGTTTATGTGACTTTTTTTGGTGGAAAGTCAGTTGCTGAGTATTTTGGGGGTTGCACACTGTTCGAATGTTCAGTAGTGAATGTCTTGCTTGTTTGTTCAAGGTATTATAATGATAGACATTGCCTTTATAAGAACATGAAGTAGTACAGAGTCTCGTTGTCAGTCCATTTTTATCTCAAGAATAATGTCACAGAATGTGCTTGTAATAATTGTCAAGTTTAGTATAGTTATGAATAAGAATAGTTATGAATAGTTATGAATATAAGTCAAATTTTCGAATGGACATCAAGTACAATGGTATTTTGGGTGATTAGCCTGAGCTCATGTTTGCACAAACTTCGTTAGCGCCCGTAATAAGGGTCTAGACCGTATTATGAAAACAGGTCATCTTCTATGTTTAATAACCTATTGCATTACACTATATATTAATAAGTCAACAGTATCAAGTGCATGATCTGTTGTGATTTCAAAAACAAATTAACCCAAAACTTCATATTATTTCAAGATATATAATTCCATATTTCAAATTTTTCTAAATCTTGTATTTTACGTTTACTTACAATATTACTGGCTTAAAATTGAAGCAAACTGAAGCGAGGGAGGAAAAAGAGGAGAGCTGTCAATCCCCATGTGCCATTACCGGGTATATCTGTGACATGAAAAAAAAATGACCATTTTATTCATGTAATGAAAAATAAAATGATCATTATAATACCCATTAAGAAAATAGATTGTCACCCACTCCATCATTAAATAAAAAAAACTATTATTCTGACCAGTATAAAAATAGTGCTCATTATAACTACCAGTTGGAAATTACTGGTCAATATTTTGACCATTAAAAAAGTTCTGGTTGATATTCTGACCATTAAAAAAATAGTGGCCATTACAATGGCCAGAAGTGACTTTTTAAAGGGGTCTGAGGGGTGTAAAAAACAGAGTTAAAGTGAAATGAAAAATTATTATAACCTCCTCACTAACCTATAAGTATGAATTAATATTCAAAAGTTGTGAAAATTAAAACTTTCCGAAGAGCGACGGAATTTCCGAAAGTACTCTGGACGCTGTTTCATATTGTATGTAATACTGAATCAAAATTACCTTAGTGGTTCACAAGTAGGGAATAATATGATGATGTTTACACCACACGTGTACAAACATCACTCATGCAGCTGAAATTTGTTTTTCTACCAAACATATTGTAGTACAGTGTAATACAATGGATAATGATGAGAGTTTCAAATCTATGATCACAAATGTGATGCACATTGATATATTAAGTCTATGGGATTCGAAATTGCCATTACTCATTACGAATACCAATATCTGAAATACTTTCAGTAACATTTTTACAAATAGACGGTCAAATTTTTCCTCAAATTTTGCAGACAATATCATGAAAAATATGCATAGAGCAAATACCCACTATATATCTTTCCGAGTCGTAGTCAAATGGTTTTTGTTTCATCGGGAAAGTGGCATTGATGCCATGATCTATATTCAGCTGTTCATATTTAACCGCAGGCTCATTTTATCTGTCAAAAACTCCTTTGAATGTTGAGGCTGGTCATTTCGTACAAAACCTTTGGTTTAGTTTTTGGATGATAGAGGACAATGTATTTTTTAGTCTGTAAATGTACTAGTAGCTTGGATTGACGAATATATATGTAGGAGAGAATAGGATGTTGCTGCGAAGATGTGGAAAAATAGTGACAGTAAAATTAAAATTGTTTTCTTGACGTATAGCCTGGTAGAAAACTGGCCCTTACAATCAAATTCTAGGCACAAATGTATGAAGTAGAAAAAGCAGATTAGGTAGTCTCCTCAAACTTCAAGTTCAACCGGATATATCAAGGGAATCTAATCAATAAATTTAGAATTTTTGATGGAATTTAATGGATTTGGCTTCTTCATATATTTTGTGTTTAACCAATTTCTATAAAAATGGTCAGCTTCATATGAATAAGCAAAGACATTAGAAAAAGATACTGATGTCTTTGGAATAGGGCACTGGTTTAAACAAAATCGCACCACTCTTTTTTTTTAAATGGACACAGCAATTTTTATTAAACAAGTTTATGTTCATTAAAAAGATATTTACATGCTTAGTCAAGAAATATCTCTTAGCATAAATCTCAGATTTCTAATTTATGTATATGGATAGCTAATTGAATTAAGCTGTTACAAGACTATTATCTTTGGGTTGGAGTCCCAAAAAATATTTTTTTTCAATTGGCAAGGTCTAGCGTCACCTTGGTCTGCCGTCAGCATTTGGAAAAAGTAAAGTAAATGTAGTCTCAGATGTGATATTTTTTAGCGATGTAATATATGTGATGTGATACAATTGTTTGTATGTAAATAATGCATCATTAGTATTCGTTTGCATGCTTGTTTCTCATTAGCATAATGAGTCAACCTTTACAGTCATTCACAGTAATGACCAAATATATGTATTCAAGCAAGGCAATAATGTTACCATACATTGTGCATTTACCACATACTTTAAGTTGACACACACTGCGCACTTAAAAAATAATAAAAGCTACATGTATTAAACTGTGTAGACTGGAATCTGTCATCATGTTGAGTCTCTATAAATAATGGAACAATTCGCTCAGTCCTTTTAGTGTGTGTCTGTCTTCACTGTATGAGACACATGCATACTATATACTAAACTCCCCTGTAAACTGAGATTTCAGTATATTTAGTGATTGGTTTGGATACGTTACACTGTACATATATGATAGCAACACATGGTTATGTGAGAGAACTTAACAAAGTTAACAAAGCTGTCAGAAGCAGCACCAGGACGGATAATGTATTTGGCAAATTCATGTGTTATCAATGTACACAACTACAGTTATTACAGTTCTGTGATGAAAAAACATCTTTTAGTGGTAAATATCTCAAACAATCTAATCGGAAAACACAATAGATATATTACAAAATGTACAATTTATTAAGAAATTCTAGTCAAAAAATTATTTTGATTTCTTGGAAACCTTTGATGAGCGTGAGCTTGCACTAGATCTATGTGATGCTTGTGAGGGCGATCTAGGAGGCGTTCCTGTTGATTTTACTGAAGTCGAAGAAGTTGGTCTTTTAGCTGCTCCTGATGGTTCTGGGACAGTCATCTGTGTTGGTGTTGATGGTGGTTTTCCTTTGTCTTTTCCCTTTCCCTTGACAACTTCAGCTTCTTTAGCATCCTCACTTGGGGTCCGATTCTCAGGGATTGTTGGTGTAACACTCTTTCCATCAATAGCTCTTAGTCTTTCCAATGCAGTTTTCAACTCATCCTCAAGTTCAGAAACTTTTTCTTCAGCATTTTGTGCCCGTTCCTCAGTCTCTCTGCAAATGTCAATCAATAGTAATACAGTATATATACACACAAAAGATTTTAGCAAAAGAATATGATATAATATATATCATTACATGTGCTATTGCGCATTCTTAGATTACTTGACTGCATACCACATGACAAATGTCAGTCACAACAAACAACCAGCTGGATTTTCCACACACAAATTTTGACACACAACCTTTCTGTCATATTATGATGGCAATTTCGAAATCCCAGAGACTTAATTACCTTTGAATATTTTTAAGAATATTTCTGATAATTTGACTAGTTTATAATTAGGGTAGGGACATGATGTTTTACTAGCTCTTTTTGAGCTATTTATCATGTTCCACACCATAATGACAAAGCATTATGTATTTAGCAAGTACCCAATTGTATTTACTTTATGATGAAATAAAATATACAAAATTATATCAATGTGCATCACATTTGTGATCATAGATTTGAAACTCTCATCATTATCTGTTATGGCAAGAATAAATTAAAATACCCAGGATTTATTCATTTTGCAATAAACTGTACTCCAAGGCAATATAAGGATATTTACTTTAAAAAAGTTGGGGGTCACCAGCCTTATTTTCAAGAAATTGATGGTTGTATTCTAGTAGAAAGTGGCCATTTTGGCACTATTATAATGCTTTTACCATATGTTCCTATGGCAGAGATATTATACAATACCTCAAAATCTAGCCTGGTGACATAGGCTGAAAAAATCCTATATTGTTTATGAAGGAGCATATTTTGTTGTTCTGAATTATTTAAAAAATCTGGGTTTTAAAAAGTGTCCAAAAGGGCAATTTTTCTTAATATTAATATTGTGTTCTATGAAATTGTTCTAAAAATAGCAATTTTTAAATTAATAGCGTTTCTCAAAAAGCTTAACTGTAACACACAAAATAATGCTATTTAATTGTACCATGGGACATTAGCTTCATGATTGTACATAATAAACTAATGAACATTGTTATGTGATTTATGACCAATTTTGTCCAAAATTATGACTAGGGTTCCACCTTAAACAGGACTACAGACAGGAAAAAGGTTAACAAAAAATGACTTACATAAGTTTAGTTTGTAATATTTCTACAGCAGCCAAGGCTTCATAAGCGCGTGTAGTATTCGGCGTGTCTGACCTATCACCACTGGTATCTGCTTTTAATAATTTATCCACATCAACAGTCTGCTAACAAAATCATACAGTTCAGTTAGAATCAACCACAATGTAATTTGAAAGTTTTCTTTTTATGATAATCTCCTGATGCTTTACTTTTCCAAAAGAAATATGGTGCAACTTTTGCTAAAATAATCACAATTTGAAAAAGATGATCTGTGAAAAGTGTTACACATTACTTGTGAATGATGACAAAAGTTGAATTTCATGCTCAAAAGGTTAAAGGTTAAACCACACGATCAATAAAAATTGATCATTACAAGTAATGACCAAATATTTCCTTACCTTGGTTTTCTCTGAAGATATTTCATCTAGCGATATTGGGCGCACATTTTCATCATAACCGATTACTTGCATTTCAGACAGGTTAACTTTCTCATCTGCTGCAATCTTTTCTGTTGGTTGTTCTTTCTCTTCTTGCGATTCAACACCAGGCGTTTCTTCTTTAGTTTCTTCAACAACTTCTGTTGATTTAGGTGGTTCTGGTGTTTGTGCAATCTGTAGTGGGAAACAATTTGAATAGCATTTGTTAGGATTACGAGGTCTTACTACCTAGCATAATCATAGAATGAGGTGCCGCATGTATAACCGAAATGCAAATGATAGACTTTCAACCCCAACTGCGCTACTTTGCTGTAATTTTGCTGTGATTTGTTGTGAATCTCAGGGAAATTTATTGACTGACCAAAACCCTGGAGAAATTATTTCAACGCCACAACAGTATAAATACCTTATAAATACCTGTCGTTTTTTAGTTTTTTTTGTTTACTCATTCGTTTCTCTGTATAAAATGCGTTCATGGAAAATTCTTAGTAACATCATTTGATGTATTGCTCGGCGACGTCATTTGCTATTTGAAATTCATTCACCCCTAGAAACTGGAGATTTAATTTAATGCGACATCAGCAATTAGATTCAAATCTGATGTCCATAATAGGTCCATATGTTGGTCACCTTGCAATTAGGGCGACCAAAATATCAGACAGAAAAATACCTCCCACAATTGCAAAACCTGTTATGTTCCCATGTAAATTAGCTATGAAGGGAAAGTAGGCAATTTAATAAAAAGTATCTTACCGACTCATCATATTTCTTCTCAGGTGGTTCTGTTTCCAATGGTTTAAAGAGTTCCAATGATCCACCTCCTAATAGTTCTTGTACTAGTATAGTAGCGGTATGAATCCATTCTGCACACTCCACCTCAAATGATAATAATATACTTATATTATTCTTCAATTATAACAATGAACACTCAGGGTTTATCAAGAAAACATGGTAAGACAAATGGTTTTAGTTATGTTGATAAAAGGACAACCTTTAGTATTTTTGGACCCAAAAATTGATCTTAAATACCTTTATTTTCTTGAGATCTCTGAATTCATGCTCTGCATCATCCATGCCAAGTTCTTGTTTTCGTTGCATTTCTTGTGCTACAATACCACTACAACATCTATTTACAAATAAATACAATGAGAAATATATACAATGTTTATTATCCACTTTTACTTGCAGGTATACAAAAACAAATATGATTTCATATGATACCTTTTTCTAATACAAGACAGCACACTAATAACAATCTTCACGTTGAATATATCCACATCTGATCAATTATCATTCTCTTACTTAAAATTATGAAAGAACAGTCCAATTAAGATTTGTTCGATTAGCTTGTCAAGTCAATTCAAACAAGCAGTACGGCATAAACTTTTAGCTGAATATACGTAGTGTTGCATACATTGACAGTGCTTAAATTAATTTATATAATTAACCTGGAGTGTTTATTGAGCAAATCTTCACAGTACTGGTATTCCATTGCATAAGTGTATTCAATTCAATTGCACTCAGAGGACCAAACTAAACTAGCTGTATTTACCTTATCCTGCTTTAGCACCATGACTGATTTATTTATATATGTTTGATTATAATGATTGTGATTAAATTATTAACACTGGAGAGACAGTGTTTTGTTTTGTGCTATAAATACCTGATGTGTTATTGGAGAAAGTGGTCAGTCTAGATAATACTGTAAAACATGTTGAAATAGCTGCATGTAATTTTAGCGAATTTGACTCTTGGCATGAATTAACAGAATCTTAATTTAGCTAAAGTGTCGACTATCTGTGAGAATATACTTTCTGTTAAATTAGCTAAATCTTGAATTAGCGAAAAAAACAGATTAGCTAAATTCTAAAATGACATGCTAGTTAAAAAGACATGTTTTTTAGTAAATCAGGCTGTGTGAAAGCACTACACTGTAAATGTTCAAGTTGGATTCTATTCCCACAATGCATTGTATTGTTATAAAACAAAAATAGTAATCAAGGTATTTTAAAGTTGACATGTTGAAAATAGGCATAAGCAAAAACATCAATCCTTCTTTAATGCAGAGTGGGTAATTTAACGTTGTTGTCCCTAGACATATGAACTACCGGTACTCCTGTTAGTATGTAAATAAGAGTTGTCAAAGATACTGTTTATAATAGTACATACCATCTCAGATATCCCAACCTAATACATAGTGCATTGTCCCTATATAAACCCTATACACTGTATTATTTTGTTCAACACAATAGTATTACATGTAATATGTATTCAAATCGCTACATCCCTGTGAAACACTTCTGTAATGTTGTGTAGTATTACTTTACACTGTGTAAAAACTGAATAGACCATTGATGCAAATAGCTACCCAGGATTTCATTGAAAGCGAGAGAGCCACAATGCTGAGTTTTTTTTAGACCATAAATAGTGTACACTGTTTTAAGGCGGAAAAAAAGTATTGTGGCAAGATTTGCATTTAAGATCAATACTTCAGCAAAAAAAAAATTTTACTTTACAGTAGAGAATACTGTAGACTTCAAGTTTGAATAATAATATTTCTCATAACTGTACTTTTTTATTAGTGATAAATAAAATATACACAATATATCACAATGGATTTTGTTTACTTATCAGTCATTTGCTGTAATTCACATTGTAAGTTGATTTTCTACAATATTAGTGGAGAAAAAAGTCAACAAAGCAAATATATACAAAAAAATACTTACCCAATAATGTAGTTTGAAAAATTTGTGAGTCTCTCAAAGAGAGATTCAGCCTTTTCTTTAATATCGTTGGTGGTCGAAGTAGCTGCCATGCTGCTTTCTATTGCTTCTATTGGAGTATCTGCTTTATCTGGTGCTAAGCGAAGTAATACTTGAATCATCCAATGTACGATTTCAGCATGCAATACACGAACCTGAAATTAATAGATGAAATAAATACTGTTGAGTATCAGTACATCAAACCATACTAACTCACTGACAAGCTGCATAGGTCAAAGATCATAAACTACATAGGTCATAGGGCAAAGATAATAAACTGCCTAGGCCATAGTTCAAAGATCATAAACTGCATAGGTCATAGTTCAAAGATCATAAACTACATAGGGCAAAGATAATAAACTGCCGAGGCCATAGTTCAAAGATCATAAACTGCATAGGTCATAGTTCAAAGATCATAAACTACATAGGTCATAGGGCAAAGATCATAAATTGCAGAGGTCAAAGACCACAAACTACATGGGCCATAGCTCATAAACTGCATGGGTCATAGGTCATAAACTGCATGGGTCATAGGTCATAAACTGCATGGGTCATAGGTTGAAGATTATGTACTGCATAGGTCATATGTGTTTGCCATCATTACCTGTTCTACTAGTTTGGCATCTTCGTTATCCACTCCATTTATTGTAGTGGTTAACCAAGTCTGCGTATTCCGGAATATATGCTCAATTGTAATGCTGAATGAAAAATAAAATGTTCAATGAATAAACATATAATTCAAGGTAGACTCCAGTACATCGCTCTGCACTTATAGTGTGCATTTTAAATGGCTCTCCTACATGTCATAGTTTTTGTACAGAATATTTTGGCATTCGATACATAAATCCACACCTCTCAGACTTTGTGTAGCAGAATTTGGAAACATGACTGTACATATATTGAAAGATATCACAGATATCCAGAATTAGGATAACAACGATATGTGATTTCTATTATTAAGTATCAGTAAATAAAAATCTCACGGTTTGTGTTCTTTGTTAGCATTGCGATCTTCTTCTTTCTGAGTAGATCCCACCAAGGTAAAGGTATCATCAACAGTTATAATCCAATCATCAAAGAGATCATAAAGACGACCCCATTCTGATTCTGGTGGTAGCGACCCGCCATTTACAATCTGGTTTAGTCTAGAGTCCCACGGTTCCATAGCATTTGCTAGTGTTATGAAACCCTTGGCAACTCCTAGAAGATGAGAATTAGTAATAATTGTTGTGAATCCAAGTTGTATTGAAAGTTGATAATGTATTTGTAAAATATATTATATTGTAGGATCTTTATTAACTGATACATGGCCATCGGCCCAAAACAGTAAATACAAAATATTTAAATTATTTACAATATTTCAGCGGCTTCCCTCCTAAGTTTCATAGCATTAAATACAAATGGAGCTAAACGCTGTAGAAGTACTTTGTAAAATATAAGGAACATATAAAGATACTGTTATGAAACATGACATATTAATTTGTGACATCTTGGTATTCATAGATTACTAGTAATCTTGGAAATTTATCTGAATAAACAATACTACTAATAATAATGAGGTTATTGAAAGGATATCGCAAAGTATTCACAAATTAAGACAATACAGTGGGAGTATTAATAACGTGTAACAAAGGTCAAAGTGGACCCACAGTACAGTAGGAGTTTCAACCTACACGCAGCAAAAGTCAAAACAAGTGTGTAGCGTCTGAATGCATACTTTGCAGTATCCTTGTAATAACACTAATAATTATCTTCTCAAACCAACCACTTGGTACAGGAAGCTCAGTGCTTAGCAAAATAGTGAAAATTATTATTAAAAGTTTTCTCGTAATGAACTTTATTAACAAAAGCATCTACTTTCTTGGAATTACCGCATAATTATTCTGTATTTCAAACTCACATTTCCTAATATGGAAGGATACGGAAAATCTGTGCAATACCGTAAATTAAAACATGTTCTGACTTTTAGCACCCCATTTCTATAGCAGCCAGACAACTGAAACTAGTCTACTAGGGAAAAGCAGGAATAATAATTTGCAACAACAGTATTGAATATTTCTACTAGACAGAATCTTACCATTTTCTCCATTGACTCGCACTTTGAAGAGCTCCATGAAATTTTCCACAAGCTGTACACAAAATAGGAAAAACAGTAAATAAAAAAATGTTACAATAGTGAAACTCTCACTTTAACCCTATTGTGCCATATTGTTTCCTGTTTCGGTGCATAATATTGCACATTTCAATATATGTTTCAACAATTTATTTGGTAATCTTGGATCAAGTGGATGTAATTATTTATCAGGTGCTGGTCAACATTTTTGGGAGAATCGCTATGATGTAGCATTAATTGGTGAAGTTGACTTCCAATGGTATTCCAATGGTTGATAAACAACAGAGTGGAAAATAAACGCAAGCCATCATTATAATTACAGTGTGATTTATACAGACTTAAACTAAGCACCAATGGTGTATTGTGTATGCCACTGAATGAAACATCCTATGCTAGGCTACAATCAGATTCTACATATCACAGCAACTGGCAACATGCAAGAGGCCGCTGACATCGTTATGAAGTTGTACTCAACAAGCAGGTTTACACGTGGCAACACACCAAGGAATGTATGCATAGTTGCCTCGTTTGTATGCTACAATGTTGCCTGAAAAAAAACGTTAGTTTTCGATCCTTCGCCTTGTGTAAAACAAATTTAATTAAGGTTTGGTTTCAAGATTATTATATTTAAAGATATGAATATGCTCAGATTGTAGGAAATAAGTCACAAATGTTGAAATTTCAATGATTTTTAGTTTTTTTTAAATGTTGAGTTTCATTTAATAGAATAATTATAATTTTAGGTAAAATTCTCAGATATTTCCTACAATTTGATCATATTCATAACTGTCAAATATAATCGTTCCAAAACTTTAATCAGAATTTCAGAACTCCAATGTCTGTTAAAACATTCTATAGGCTCGAAGATTATAGTTATAAGTGTTTTCCTGTGAAGATAGTACATTATATATATGACAAATATTAAAATCCATCAAGGGACACACCATGCACTGAATGAAAATAACATGCAAGCTGTGATACCATACATCACACCAAACTAATATTTACTACATATGGTCAGCTAGGTGGCCTTTATATAAAGGTGGTCACTACGAGCAGGTGGGTGGTCTGAATATTAATAAAGGTGGTCACTACGAGCAGGTGGATGGTCTGAATATTAATAAAGGTGGTCACTACAAGCAGCTCGGTGGTCTGAATATTAATAAAGGTGGTCACTACAAGCAGCTCGGTGGTCTGAATATTAATAAAGGTGGTCACTACAAGCAGCTCGGTGGTCTGAATATTAATAAAGGTGTTCACTACAAGTAGCTGTGTGGTCTGAATATTAAGGTGGTCACTTATGAGCGGCTAGATGGCCTTTACATAAAGGCCATCACTTTAGACTGTGAAGTAAGTAAATAGACAGTCTATTATGTATAGGTATGAAGACACTGCGCACTACATCTACAATGTGACATTAAAGCAAGCAACAACAAGAAATCATCGACAAACCCAAACAAGTAAGGCATGAAAGTGCAATACAACGTGCTGAACGATAACATTGAAAGATTTGTTAACAAACTGCGGCACATGCTGGCTCAGTACAAAAGCCATGAATGAAAACATGTAGACAATATACATGTAGCCCTAAATTGTACGATATGAAGCACACAGCTTGTATAATCAATGTATTTGTTTACTACAGATCTGTTTATTTTGACGGAGACTGTAAAAGAAGCTAAAACTAAACTGTATTGGAGTCTTGAGGTGACAATACAATGCTTTCTTTATCAGTCGTACGTATGAATGTATTATACTATGTATGATGAACAAGAACGAATTAGGTGAGCCAAAAAATGTGACTACCAGTGAATACATAAAAAAAATCCAATTACAATAAATTTAGCAGTTTTTAGGACATTATATTTATTTGCGCATGCAAGCTTTTATCAGAGAAATAGCAATAACTGTACTTTGCCACCATGCATTGCCAGACAAAAGCATTCGTTAGGATAAGTGAAGGAAAAAAAAAAACCAAAGAGTGCACTGCACACCACACTGATGCGTTACCTCTTTTAAATCCTGAATTGGTGAAAAATATAATGAAAGAAATAAAGTAACATTGAAATGTTAGCATTTTATGGAACAGGTGCACAACAGTGGTGCTGATTGTTGAGCTGAAACAAACATATTTTGTGTCAATAGCTCACATTATCAAATTAAAATGGAATTTGTGAAAATATAAGGAATCCATTAATACAAGTGCCTCAGACTTCTGTTCCATTAATTTATTACCATATTGTCTAGTTAGCATACTTACAATAAAGTATGTCTAATTAGCATACTTACAATAAAGTATGTCTAGTTAGCATACTTACAATAAAGTATGTCTAATTAGCATACTTACAATAAAGTATGTCTAGTTAGCATACTTACAATAAAGTATGTCTAATTAGCATACTTACAATAAAGTATGTCTAGTTAGCATACTTACAATAAAGTATGTCTAATTAGCATACTTACAATAAAGTATGTCTAGTTAGCATACTTACAATAAAGTATGTCTAATTAGCATACTTACAATAAAGTATGTCTAGTTAGCATACTTACAATAAAGTATGTCTTATTAGCATACTTACAATAAAGTATGTCTAGTTAGCATACTTACAATAAAGTATGTCTAATTAGCATACTTACAATAAAGTATGTCTAGTTAGCATACTTACAATAAAGTATGTCTAATTAGCATACTTACAATAAAGTATGTCTAGTTAGCATACTTACAATAAAGTATGTCTAATTAGCATACTTACAATAAAGTATGTCTAGTTAGCATACTTACAATAAAGTATGTCTAATTAGCATACTTACAATAAAGTATGTCTAGTTAGCATACTTACAATAAAGTATGTCTTATTAGCATACTTACAATAAAGTATGTCTAGTTAGCATACTTACATTAAAGTATGTCTTACTAGCATACTTACAATAAAGTATGTCTAGTTAGCATACTTACATTAAAGTATGTCTCATTAGCATACTTACATTGAAGTATGTCTCATTAGCATACTTACATTGAAGTATGTCTCATTAGCATACTTACACTGAAGTATGTCTCATTAGCATACTTACAATAAAGTATGTCTTATTAGCCCGGCTAAATACCCCGGCTTAGTGTTCTAGGTTCTTCGCGTAATTAGGTGTTCGTATGCAAGGGATTTTTCCACACAAAAACGACAAATTCGGCCGAATTTTGTTATCGGTTGGCTTAATATAACCCCAACGAACCGTATTTTTGTGAAAGATTGGTATTTTTGTCCTGATTTGTAAGAATCTGAAAAACGCGTTTCACAACTTGTCTCTTATTTAGTTTTATGCGTCATTCAAGATGGCGGCCCCCATATAGTAAATATCGCATTTATTTTATTATCACGTGTGCGCCAGCTGACTGTGGCTAATGAGACATACTATATTGTAAGTATAAATGAGACATACTTTATTGTAAGTATGCTAATGAGACATACTTCAGTGTAAGTATGCTAATGAGACATACTTCAATGTAAGTATGTCTCATTAGCATACTTACAATAAAGTATGTCTCATTAGCATACTTTCAATAAAGTATGTCTTATTAGCATACTTGTAATAAAGAATGTCTCATTAGCATACATGTACTTGCAATAAAGTATGACTAGTTAGCATACTTGCAATAAAGTATGGCTAATTAGCATACTTACACTAAAGTATGTCTCATTAGCATACTTACAATAAAGTATGTCTCATTAGCATACTTACACTGAAGTATGTCTCATTAGCATACTTACAATAAAGTATGTCACATTAGCATACTTGTAATAAAGTATGTCTCATTAGCATACTTGCAATAAAGTATGACTAATTAGCATACTTACAATAAAGTATGGCTAATTAGCATACTTACACTGAAGTGTATCTCATTAGCATACTTGCAATAAAGTATGGCTAATTAGCATACTTACACTGAAGTATGTCTCATTAGCATACTTACACTGAAGTATGTCTCATTAGCATGGCTAGAGTATATTTCTGTGTGCTTAATCACATGTCAAAACTATCAAGACAGGTACACAGGAACTAACAATAGATCATATATAATGTACCCCACACCCCACATAATACTTCACACACGTTTTAGTACCTATATATACTCACCTTGTTCATCACCAGCATCTTTTCATGTGCTGGAAACTCAGTACCATCATCAGAGAGATGTCTACTGAATACCTTCAAAGCTGTCTCAGTCCATCCTTCCATCTGTTTGTTGATGTGGTACATACTCTCTTCAAAGCTGAGCAGGACATCACCACCAAATTTCTCAACTTCTTTGTTAATTGTCTGAGGAATAAATCAAGATATATGCAGTTGTTGTTTACTGAGTATCAGACACATGTTCTATGGAACGCACAAGACCAGTATCGAACATGACAAAGCCCAACAGTATTACTGTAAAATACTTTATTTTTGCTGGAATTTATATTTGCTGATTGTACTTTTCACTGATTTATGATGAGAGTTAAATGTAAAATATAGGAAAAACGATATATTCATTGGATTTTATTTTCACTGAATCATTCCTTCAAAGAAAATAGCGAAAATTAATTCCGAGCAAAAATAAAGTATTCTACAGTAATTTAAAGCCAGAAAACAATGTTTCTCCGAACTGTTTATAAGAGAAAGTGTAAACTGTACATACAATGCTGGAATTATTTTGTGACTTTATTTTTGCTGACAATTCTAAAAATGTGTGAAAAAAAAAGTTGTGAACTCAAACAGAATTCATTACATTTTTCAATACTCACCTCTTCCCAGAATCTCATATCTTGGAATAATTTTCCAATGGTTTCTCTGTCAGGGGGCATTACAGAGTAGTCTGGTGGACGACCACTGTGGTTGAGAAAAATAAAACAAAATTAGGTACTAGCTAAAAATAAAAACTCGTGTTAGTGTTAGATGTCAATGATTTGGGTCGGCTTTTCAATGTTCAGTTTTAGTGGATTGTGATGTTAATATAAAGAGATTTTCTGGAGTTTGGGGTTAATATAAAATGATAGATTTATTTGTGAGTCAGATTTGTACTTGAAGGGTATTTTTTTCAATTATTTTTATTTGTTTTCATGCAAATATCTTGGCAGTGCAAAGAACCATGCATGTCATTTTGATGAAATATAGATTGCATTACAGTTAATTGTAATAAATTAAAAATAATTACAAATTCTTAATATCGATTAGAAATTATTTTAATTTGTAAATAACATAATATATGATAAATGTTTGATGAAGTTATGTACATTTTATTAACAAAAAAATATATTTTTTTCAATCTTAAAAAATTATTAAATATTCAAAAAAAGTCCTGCATTGATGACATTAAAAATGGTTAATTTTTTAAATATAATGTATTAGATGTTTCTTCTGATGATGGATGATGTATTCAATTTCATTTTCGAAAAAAACATACAATAAACAATTTCAAAACTTATTAAACTTAAAACACATCAAAACACATCAAAACAAACCAACATGCAGCATTTATTAAAAACAGTTAATTAAAAATAGCATGTTTTAATGAAATAAATTATCAAATATTTATAAAATAAAGTGACAAGCATAAATAAATCAAGCTTATTGTGTATTTTATTTAAACAAAATAATTAACCCCTCATAGAATATATAGCGATATACGATGATATCATATCTGGAATAATTGCAGATACAAGATTAGTATGGTTAGGTCATCGATTGAGATAAGCGTATTAGCTGAAGGCTGACTCCAGAAGGCAGTGTTGAAATAACTGCATTTCTAGAAAAGCGCCACCAGAAGATCAGTACATGCAAGACGACAACATTTTCACACTCAGGCAGATGTTATTAAGCCAATCATGTTAATTGTAGTGCAGAAAGGTTAAGAGCAAGGTTTTAGTCTTCCACCACACCTACCACACACCACAACACCTTGGACATACATAAAAGCATGCATGTCCAATCTCACCTCATGGAAGAGTGACGAAAGGAGGTACTGAATGTATCTGGAGTATGGGTTTGGCTGAGCTCCTTGGGAAAGCTTCATTAGGGTAAAATAAAAGGCATAGCAAAATAACATGAATACAAAAATAAACTAATAACAAAATAAGAAGTCTTTCCAAATCTGTTTTTCTTCAATTTTAAGATTAAAGGATTCAAAATTATGTGAAAATTATGAGACCATGGTAACCAATTGTAAATTAATTTATTTTATATCGTAGCAATTCATTACAAATATTTTCAATTATATTATACCAGTATATCAACATTGTGAAAGCATTGTTGTGATTGGCCAACAACCCTTTGTGATATATCATTGTTTTAACGCTCTTATTAGGGCTCGAAAAATGAACAGCAAATAATTATATTCGATCAGCAACATTTGAAAAACACGTTAAATACATACTGTACAATTTGATGTTTGAATTAACAACAACAACAAAATTGTGAACATAGTATTCAGACAGTAGATATCCTGGTCACAATCAGACTAACAAAAACAATGCTGGTTAATCAAAATTAAAACTAAATGTATTGGCTGCACTTGCGAGTGTTGCACTGTCAATAAGTTAGCTGTGGATATATGAAGGTGTTTTCTACAACTGATTTATTTAAAAAAACAGGTGCTCATTTTTTATTCTCTATGGATGCACCCAGAACACTATGTTGCAGTTTGTTTTTTCTTTTTCTGATTTAAAATAATTTATAATTGTTTTTATCCATAAAAAGTACACAAAAATTGTAATAAATCAATGCTTGGCATGGTGAACCACAAGATTGCAGACAGAAGTGTGACATATACATATTGGAACAAATTATGATCTCAATCATGGGGTTAAGAATTGGAAGGACTTATTATACATGTATACTCAAGAAAAAAAAGTATACATTTGTAGCTGCAGCATTGGGAATAACCAATGGGAAAACACTGAGGAATTAGACAGGATAACACACAGTTAATCAGATATGCATTTAAAGTTTAAAAAGTAAAAAGTAAAAATACAGCATTTCTCAAATACTGACTGCAGCACATTCATGGTATGGTAAATATCTGAATATTTTGAGCACCAGACTCACGTTTTATGTGAATGGACTAATTTACTTGAAAATGAAAATGTAGCAATTAATTAACCATTGAAACAATATAATATTTGCCAGTGAAATTTGGGTGCTACATTTTGCACATTATGTATTTGGTGTAATTTTTTATGTTAATTTTGGATAAAATGGAGTCTTTATCTAAACATTTGATAAAATACAGAATAAATGATGTGTTGAAGTTGACAAGTGTTGATTTTGACATTAATTATGCATAAAACTGTAGATATTATATATAATAAGCTGTGATGCTGTATAATGCATATTCAAACATACCAAAATGATAGTTGAAATATTTAAACATATACCAAGTATTTTAGAAATACCCCACTCCCACCCCTATATAAATAATATGGTCTGCAAATTTTCGAATATATTGCAATTTTATGTATACTTACATAATCTCACGTTGAAACTCTTCAATCCATTTCTGAATACCCTTCTTGATTTGGCTCAAACGAACTCTAGATTTCTCGTCACTCTTCAGTAATTGCTGATGGAAATCACCGATCAGTTCACGGAACTTGTCCACGTACCCTTGCAAAGTGGACAACTGCTCAGTGTCTTTATCCCCAAGCACAATGGTGAAATGAGTGGCCAACTTAGACCAGCCTTTCTCACTCATGTGAAGTCTCTTGGCACTGGCTAAACTATTCGCATCAGTCACCTGAGTGAATAGAAAACAGAAATGTTAAAATTTGTTCCACGCTACAAGTGAATGACCATAATGTTCAGTTCAGAATCATGCACAAAACTGTTGTTTTAATATTACATACTGTGGAATACTTTATTTTAGCTGAAATTAATTTTCGCTGAAAATAATTTTTGGGTGTTTTGCATGGAATTTATTTTCGCTGATTTTTGGCGAGTTGAATGTGAAATACAAGGAAAAAGGTATATTCGCTAGATTTTATTTTCCCTGAATCATTTCTTCAGCGAAAATTAATTCTATAAAAGCGAAAATAAAGCATTTTACAGTACTAAAAATCCTTGTCACCAAAATGGACAACATGCTGACAACAATCTAATACAGGTTGAAGCTCTAGCACTTTCCATTTCATTTGTGAAGTTAATTGGTCAGATTTACATAGTTAAGAGGTGATGTCCACTTCTTTAAAACAGAAAGAATGTTACTGTTAAATAATTGTTTTTAAAACCAAAATGGCTGTTTGTCGGCCAATATGCCTCTCGTATAAAATCAGAGTATTAACCAAGTATGTCTGAATTGCCAAAATATTACCTTCAAAGCTAGACTATATGCTGCATGGCTCCAGAGTTCTCTTTCTTCAGTTAGACTTGATACTTGCGTTTCTAATCGCTTTCGCTGTAGTTCATATAATTCATGGTACTCGGTCAGTAGGCTAAAATAGACAACACACACCTTCAAAGTTTTACAAACAAACAAACGAATAAAAAGAGCCCTGAATGTCAGAACTATTCCCTGTGTAACCAACTGTTTTAAAATTAAGAAATACGACCATCACGCTGGTGTTTGTCCCAATGCAATCCACATGTAAGGTTATCCATATATACGGTAAACGCAGACTAGTGATCTCCCTGTTGGCAATTGGCCTTTATATAAAAGCAATCATGATTCTAAATTTTTCATTTTAACATAGACAAACAAGCATTTTGTTTATTAGTGCAACTAATTATAGTTATGATATCTCATTTCAAAATAAAAGAATGTAATACAATTATATATGAGAGTGTAGCATTCAAACCTAATTCTGATCACGGCATGACAGTAGCTAAATCTTGTTGTCAGTCACTAGTGTCTATTCAGACAATTGACACTGAATATGTTATGAGAATAAGGCACAACCAGTCTTTTTATATCATTTTGCAAGTCAAAAATGTGAAATAAAAGTTGGACTAGCAACAATATTCTACAAAGGAAAACATTTAATTGTGGAAAACATAATCTTACCCAGCATTTTTCTCTGACTCTGCAAGAGCAGCTTTCAACTAAAAAATAAACACAGAAACGATACAAAGTTCAAATTACTTATTAAAAGCACATATAGTGAGGAATGTTTGAAAATCAACATAATTAACATAAACGCATCCAACAACATATGTGCAAATATGGTCATTTGTATAGTTCCTACATCTCCTATTTCATCAAATTTCACATATTTTAGACTTTTTAAATTGTTGTGAATTGAATTTTAGTGACAAACTTACAAATTATTATAAAAAGAAATCAGAAAATCATATTCTATGATCAGAATCAGAATATTCATTCCAGACAAAATCAACATATCAGTATTCTACAAGACATGTAACAAACAGTCGGACACTGAGTAAAAATAGCAGAGAACATACAAGTATGCAATTTTGATTTGCTGAAATCTCTGGTTTTGCAGACCTTTTCAACACCTCACCAAAAGATTTCTAATATTTTAGACTTTCTCAAGGCTTTAAAATGTTGGGTTAGGTATTCTGAAGACACCCAGGGAGAACATTTCCTGGACATTAATTACAGAGAAAGGGCTTTCTGAATAGAAATGTACAGGCTGATTATGAATTCACCAATTATATTCAGTTGTTACTGTAATAATGTTAATTCTATTTCATAGTTTCGTTGCTAATACTTACATTTTCTTGCGCCTGTTGTGCTTGGTTTGTGACTAGTTGGTCATGTTCTTTTACATCAGATAACTCACTTTAAGTAGAAAACAAAATACACTCTGTTATCCCAAAATTCGCTTCACGCATTTATTGTCAACGTTCAAATAATAAATTTTGACAGTTTTTGTGAATCATCAATCTGATTAAAAATAAGATCCTAATTTGGATTTATTAAAATTCTTTTAATGTATTTAATTATTTTTACTGTAAAATGATTGATTGTCACTCATTTTACATAGGTTTAAATTTCGCTGATTTAGCATTTCAGGCATATTCAGTGGGTTTTAAATAGATAATGTGTTCTATGCTAAAATTCACATACTCACTGGGTTTTAATTTTTCTCATTTTCCAGTGAGCGAAATAAGCAAAATTAAAACCCAGTAAATAATTAACCCTTTTACAGTATTTTTTTTTTGTGTCGCGAAATAGATAAAACAAGTCATTGAAAATGACACAGTCCCCGTTAAGTTCTCTTTGTGCTCGTCATAATAAAGCGGAGGCGTTGTCGCGAGCGTGTCCTTGAAACTTGAGTACCAAGTGGCGTATACAACAGATTGTTTATTTACATCAAAACACGTGTTTTGTGTCATAGTCATATGGCCAAAATAAAAAGAGCCGTTATTCGGCCATCTTTGATCTGATTATGAAACACACTGATATGTATGATGTATGTGCGAAATACGAATGAAAATGATACATAAATTGTGGAAATATAGTAGTAAGGCCAAAAAGTCAGATGGCTGTCAATCGGCCATCCTTGAACAGATTTTGAAACAAATTGTCATGGACATGCATCCTAACATGTATAAAGTACATGTATGTGCCAAATTTGAATGAAAACTGACAGAGCACGTCCAAGATACCGCAAAAAAAAAAAAAAAACAAGATGCCTGCCAGTCGGCCATCTTTGATCCAATTGCAAAATTAATCGTCATGGACATGTATCCTAGCATGTATAATCCATGTAACAAGTTTGAATGACAACTGACAAAGCGTGTCCAAAATACAACATTTTCAAAAAACAAGATGGCTGCCAGTCGACCATCTTGAATCAAATCGCTAAACCACTGCATGTGCATATGTCCCACATAAGGTACTAGGCACAGGCAAAGAATGAACGGAATCGGTCCACAGGATTCTGAAATATGACGCTGGACAGACTGGCGCACGGACAGACTGACGCACGGACAAACTCAGGAACTCACGGACGGTAGGGGACATGTATCCTAACCTGTATGATATATGTACTAAATTTGAATGAAAACTGACAAAGCATGTCCAAAAAACAACATTTTCAAAAAACAAGATGGCTGCCAGTCGGCCATCTTTGATTCAATTGTGAAATAAATCATTATGGACATGTATCCTAACAAGTATAATCTATGTACTAAATTTGAATGAAAGCTGACAAAGCATGTCCAAAATACAACATTTTCAAAAAACAAGATGACTGCCAGTTGGCCATTTTGAATCGAATCGCTAAACCACTGCATGTGCATATGTCCCACATAAAGTACTAGGCACAGGCAAAGAATGAACGGAATCGGTCCAAGGGATTCTGAAATATGACTCCGGATGGATGGACGCACGGACGGACGGAGACCGAATTATAAGTTCCCGTTTTCGAACTTCGTCCAAACGGGGACTAATAACCTAAAATAAGATCATGTATGTAATAAAATAACAAAATTACAAAGTAATAAAAAATGTAGTAAAAATAAAAATAAATGAATTAAAAAAATACATACATACATCAGATTTGATCAGAAACATGATGATTATATAACTATATTCCTTAATACAATACATTCATGCTTACAGGATTTGGAGTTATATACATCTATCATCAATTATCTAATCTTGAATAATTCAATTGCAAGCCCATATTTCATTATACATACTTTGTTAAATCCGAAATATTCGTTTTAAATCGGAGAAGTTCTTCTGTTAGCCTTCTATCGAGTGCTCTCTGTGCCATTACCTCTTGGTGAAGACTGAAAAAAAAAAACAGAAATGTTTAAATTATTTCTGAGCAGTAGAAACAAAGTTTTGTTTGATAACAATCAATAACAGTTTGTTTGATTTTTCATCCATAAACTTCATTGTTTCTCATTTGCAAAAATAATTTTATAATTAATAATTTTCAAATATTTTCAAATTATAATTAATAATTTCAAATTAGCATAATCACAGTACAGTAATTGTCCAGCTATTCCTGGTCATGTTATATGCTAAATGCTAGTTAGAGCAAACACATTATGAATATTGTCTGCAGCAGCCAATCAGTGTCCACCTCAGTAAAGTCAATGCAAACAAAACTTACACATATGTCACTCGAATAATTAAATCAACTGCATGTATGTGCGTAACTATAATCAGCGAGTTGAGGGTGCCATCTGCACTTCAACACATTACACGGAAAGTTAAGGGTGATGACAGGCATTTATTAAGATTTTAACACACAAGTATCTAATATTGAAGGATATGATTCTAATAAATATTTACATAGCCCAGTAAATCAGAAGTGAACAAGTGCTCTTCAACAAGTGCATTTTTTTTGCCAATTATGTTGTAAAATTAATAACATTCATTCATCAGATTCTTCACCAAAAATGCATGTATTCAAAAGTTCAAAATGAATTTTTTAGAAGCATTTATTAGAAGTGTGTTACCTTTTAACCTGTCTCGGTACTTTGTCCAATAATCTATTGTATCGTTCCCGTATTTTTGCAAGCAAGGATCCCCTTTCTACACATTCCACAGATACCTATAAATAATGAATAAACAAAAACAATTTTCACACAAGTACAAGACCACTAATGGATTACGGTAAATTCCCATAGGCAACAATGCTAACATAGAATATCACGGATTCAAAACATGCTTTGATCCATATGGTCAGCAGTTACCAGTAACTGGAATTAATTCCCATAGACAACAATATTAACATAACAATATTAACATAACAATATTAACATTTGGTTTAATATCACGAATTCAAAACATTGGTTGAACCAAACGAACACCAGTTACCGATAGTCCGGCTATTCACCAACAATCCATATAATTTTTATAGTGTAAATACATGTATCCAAGAACCTGTACATACAGACATATAAAATGGATTTTATTTTGGTTTAAATTCAAGATGGCTACTGCCGAATTACCATTTACGAATATATGTTTACGGCTCGGGAGTTTTGTTTTATTGTCGGTGTCTCAATGGGTTTGTAACAAGTGTGATAGTGACAATGACGAGATTTTTTTTTTTTCAATGAGTTGCATTAAATTTCACAATAATCAGTGTAATTTATATTCAATAAACTACTTTCATGAAGACTTAAATTAATAGTATGCCCTATGAGGAAGTGTTTATCACAATCTAGAAATAAAAAAATACAACCATAATACATCACTTGGTGATAACTATAAATACTGAAATACAGGGTAATATCTTAGTATTTATTCTGACACATATTGTTTGTATAAAATTGTCATGTCTGCCCAAGTAGCAGTTTGCAGCCTAGAATAGAATACACTGGTTACAATGCATCACATCACAATTTTAACTTACCTGTCTAATGAGTTCATGGAATATCAAATTATAAATATTTTGCTCTTTTTTTATTAATTCCAATAAATTATGCATCTGAAGAGAAATAAAAAAAAAAAGATAGTGAGAACATATCACAAGAAAATACTAACTGATGATATTGAAAACACTACATTTGTCTTATTTAGAAAATTCATTCACAAATATACTTATTATTAATGCCCCTTGGTTGCCATGCACAAATCAAAATTTTAAATAAACAGACAAAATATTTTAGAATAATTGTATAATGTTGCATGGGACTCACATCAAACACAAATAAATTTTCAGAAAAATGTGATGCAAACTTACTTGTGTGGGTCCTTTCACTTCTATTTCCTCATCATCAATTCCAGATTTCTCCAACATAGTGTCCAGAGTTTCCATTAACTGGACTACTTCATACCGACTCACTGGTTTCCTAGGAAACAAAGAGACATGGGAAAAACATGGCAGCATTTCAGTACAGTTCAAAACATTTTGTAATTCACAGACGTATACAAAATAAATCCTACCAGGATAGATTTTAAATTAAACAGATCCCAGTGAACACATCAAGACAGAAATAGGTACAAGTATTTTTGAGATACAAAATGGTCGCCAGTAAATAGGCTTGATTCAAACAAATTGGTAATAGATGCGTCACAGTAAATCAAAAATATGAACAGAATTGGTCGGTACATATAAATGTATGTAAATTTTGTTGAACAAATAAGGCTGTCAGAATAACATTTTGAATCTTATAGAGAAAAAAATACAGGAGTATACCATAGAACCCAATCCGTAATCCCCCAGACAAGCTAAAACAAATGACAAAATAACTTACATTGATGGAAAAGTACGTAGATTCTTATCCATATCTGACAGCTGTGTAGTAAACTTACTGAGTAAACAGACAAAAACATGATGTTAGCAATACTAACACGTATAAATTTGCATGTGAGAAAATAACTGTGGATATAATGAATTTGTTATACATTACATCATGGTATATTATCACAATATAAGCATTCCATGAAATATATCTACTTCACAAACTGGTTCAAAATAAGTGCCGGATTACATTTTGTATTAATAATATTTTAATTTTTATAAACGAAGCAATGTGTAGTAAGTTTATGTATATAGAGTACAGCTTAAGATTGTATGAGACAGTACATCACATGCAGTTCAAAGGTGTGTAAAGACATCACACTCCAATCAAACTCCCCGTAGATGACAATGTAAACTTGGAATGCAGTCTTATTTTACACATAGACCAAATGAGTTAAACACCCAGAAGTTAAAGAAGTGTTTTCTTTTTTAATCAAATAGTGTACGCCACCATCACAAGAGTTAAAGAATTCATTCAACAACTTACTCTTCATTGAATTCTAGTCCTTGAACACCTTTGGATTTCACTACGTGATATTCTTCTGGTATCAATGTATCCGGTAAACTCATACCAGGCTATAAGACAAGCACACATAGTATTATAATATGACGGAACATGATAAAACTTAAGTAGTTTGTTATGTTATGTACAAACACCAAAAACTCTGGTTGTTACCAGTATCAGAGAATTAGCCATTTAATTGAATACTGTTATACTCCAATATTGGTGACTAAAACAGTTCGTTGAATACTGCTATTGGCTAATATTGGTGACTAAACCTAGCCATGTGTATCTCTGCAATGTTTTGTCATGGATCTGTTCCGGATAACATGATAAAAGTTGTTATTGTGCCACTAATTTAGAATAAAGCTAGCGATGTGACTAGTTTAGATAATTATCGCTCGATTGCGATAACCAACGTCATTTCCAAAATTGTTGAGCATATAATGATGTCTAGATGCCAGGAGTTTATTGACCTAACTGACAATCAGTTTGGATTTATGGAAAAACCATTCAACGGATCTGTGTGTATTTCTGTTAAAAGAAGCAATACGTCATTATAATTCGCTCGATAGTCACATGTTTGTCTGTTTCCTTGACGCTTTACAAATTGACTGAACGTAATGTACCTATATATATACCGTAAAATCTGTATTAGAAGCCGCATCCCTAATAGAAGCCGCACCCATTCTTTTTGAATGATTGAGAATCTAAAATTCACCATTTCATTAAATGGGGGAATGCTATATCCCGCTTATTCTGTGTATCTAACAGAGTACGTCAAGGCGGTGTTATGTCGCCAATGTTATTTAATGTATATATTAATAATCTGAATATCCATCTGAATGACACTGAGTGGATGTCTAGTTGGTGATAAACTGCTAAACAATCTCACCAAAATTTTAACAAAATAAAATACATATAAATGTAAATTTAGCAAAATTAAATTTCCACCTACCTTTTTACCTTGTACAGATTCTCTGTATTTCTCTAACGCTCTTGAAGAACTCTTATCATAAGGGTCATCTACAGGTTGTTTGCTTGGTTCTGGTATAACGTCATACAGAAATGAAATATCCCTGCAAAATAAAAATAAAACAAAGTCAAATTGGTGACAGTTTTTTTTATGACCGACGTCCGTTATTGGCTTTCAACCATAACGCTATTTGCATTATTGACTGTGTTATTGAAAATTACCTTCCGGCTCCAGTCAGTGATTTTGGTTGGTCTGTTAGATGCTGGAATTTTTTCCGTCTAGCAGGGAAGTTCCACATATTGGCTGGTGCTGCAGTACCTTTCGTTGTAGGCTATTGACAAAAATGTGAATAAAATTAAATTATAAGCATGTGTATACAAAATTTCACACCACGGACCTGAATGCTACTGATAACAAATATGAAAGAATAACAATTCTCTGCTCATTGTGTTGCAGGTGGGCACAGCTAACACATTTTTGACACAGAAATCCCATTCAATTATTGGAATTACTGGTAGTCATATTGAAATTCTAATTTTCAATTCAAAATGGCTACCAAAATAGGGTATAATGCTAAATTGTACATGTATGGCTAAATCATAAAGATAAAGCATTGAAATAAATTTGTGTTCCCTTTCTGTTTATTTTGTCTTGGTCATTTTCTGTAAAATACTTTATTTTAGCTGGAATAAATTTTCCATTTTGGTGGATTTGTGTGGAATTATTTTCATTGATTTTCGACAAGTTGAATGTGAAATATAGGAACAAATGTATATTCGCTGAATTTTATTTTCACTGAATCATTCCTTCAGCAAAAATAGCGAAAATAAAGTATTCTACAGTAATTGATAAAACCCCTTGGTATTATTATCAGAACTGCACATGTGCATACTCCTATTTTTGTTCTTCTGTTTTCTCAAAATTTAATCATGTCCATCCTTAAATATAATAATCTCCATCTCATTATGTAAAAACCATCCTTGTCTCTGAGAACTGTTAACCTTCTTGATAATATTGCATGTTAATACATCAAAATGCATGCGTGTAATATATTTTTTCTTAGAAAGGCTTGAACTTCGGCACTGAATGCATTACCACATAAGACTGACATAATCAGACATGTATCGTATTTTTAGAAAGTCATTATTACAAATAACAATTTTCATCACTTCTATAAAATTTTGAATAATTGGTACAGACCAAATGTCAGCTGCAAAAATCAAATGATTTAATTTTTAACTTGAATTTCTTTTTTAGAGTTCAAAGTCGGTAATGCAATGTTCAAAACCTATATAAACATGACCAGCTATAGGTTAACAGTTCTAGTTTTGTTCATTCTCATCATTTGCCTTTTTCCTGCAAAATTTGTAACTTGTCATCACTTTTTTCATGATTTTTCGGCCACAAATGACAAGAATGAGTATTTAGCTATGGACAGCTAACACATGACATACCCTGTAAGTTATGACTTTTGTTCTCAGTGGTGGACCTAACTGATCTTGATTACTCTGAGGTAGCTGAGTTAATGTATTTAATATATCCTCTGGTATGAATTCACTTTGTAGTGATGTGGGCAATGGTTTGGTCCTGTCCACAGTCATCTCGCTAGACTTTAGTTCAGGTAGGGGACTTTCTTCTGTGAAATAAAAAAAAAATGAAAATGCTTGGAAATCAGTAGAAAAAAAAATGTGTACAGTGAGTTTAGGTGTTAGTTTATGCAACATTTATACATGATAATAACAATTTACAGAATTAATTTGGTTCTGAACTATTAGCAACTAGAGATACCTTCGCCTAGACCAAAGACATTCAACTAAAAAGCTGTTAGCATTAATTATCTTGTACTAGTATTCACCACTACATCTTTGTAAAATGTAATTGCATTGTTTTGATCATTCACACATTGCAAAGGTCACATGTAAGCCTAAAGCTAGTCAAAGTACGAGAGTAAAGAATTTCATGGGTCTTATTATGCTCCAGTCAATGTCAACCCCGACCCCTCCCACCTCGGGCGATACAAGACAAATGTGGGGCATTAGACGAAGTGGGGAGGGTGGAGGTTGACATTGACTGGAGCATTGTGCCAATCATCACACAATTCAAATGTGAAGGTTTAAACTTTTGTAGATCCAGACTTTTTCATTTTTATCGAAATTTACTAAAAATGCCAAGATAAATTATAAAAAGTTATATTTATAATGTATATATGAGAAATGTTTTTTTTTTGTTTTTAATTTTCAGTTTCAAATTTAATACAAACACTCAAAAAAAATCTAATGATCACCAAGATTCATGCATACCTCTGTCTTCATCTGTTAAAACTACCTTTACTTTGGTCATTCTTGGTGTGGAATGTCTCGAGTCAGATCTAGATGTGTTTTGGTGAGGACTACCAGGAGGTGGCATCGGCGCTAGTGCCAACTCATTTCCAGGATTTTGGGAAACAGCAGTCGACATTTCGGATTTTTTTAATCAAAATAAACAATAGTCAAACTCGCACGCACGTCTTGCTGTAAAACTTCGTAGTTCAACTATGCAACAATGTAGTCATACATAGATGTGACACTTTAAATACATATTCGTGCGTAAACAGGCATCCTTATTAATTATGCAAACGATAAAATGCCATTAATCGCAAGGCTACGACTACACTTCCGGTTCAGAACAGCAATCAGAATTCTTCCGATTTCAGCTTGAATTACAGTTCAAACGTCGGCAACGTATTGCGTTGTCGAACTTGAAATCCTTCGCTGGTACAGAGAGGTTGATCTATTTCAATAAAAGTCGCACATCGAGCTGTATTATCAGGCTAATATCCAGGTTTCCTCCTCGAAACCCATACGGATTACTAAGTTGTTGTTTTTGTTGCCAAGGTCCGAGCGTGTGCTAGTTTGTTGTTTCGTTTCTCCAAGAAAGGTTGCTAGTCAGTTCGCCCTCAACGTTGAAAATATGTAATAACTACCACCAACGAACATTGACTCTTGGCATCGGTGTTTTATTGCCACCATCAGTGTATATGTCCCAAAAAATAATTTTAAAATTATACACACAAGTAATCTCAAGACTATATACATATTCAAAATTAGCCTTTGCTTAAATTTTGTCTGATATGTCTGTTATTGAAGCTCGCTTAAAGCGCGGTGGTCGTCGCGCAGCGCGTGTTTGAATTTAATGTAAATAAACAATGTATTTTACACGCGTTGTATACGTCGCTATGAGTCCCATATCGAACAGAACGCGGCACGACGACTGTCGCCCTTTAAAATGCTTTGTTGAGTTTCACGAAATTCGAACATGGAACGATTTTAAGTGTTTTAATTGATATAAGTAACAAAAAGTATCAGAATACTACCGTATACGTAAAACTAAGAAGTGTAGTTAAATTGCTGTTATTTCATTGTGTTGTGTGTGTGTGTGTCCTACTATATCTGAATAAATTACTATCTAAACAGAAAAAATGCTATACTGTAAAATACTTCAAGTTTATTTTCGATTGGAATTTATTTTCGCTTTTAAAAATAAAATCAAGCAAATATACATTTTTCCTATATTTTATGTTCAACTCTTCAAAAGTGAGTGAAAATAAACTCTATTCTAGTAAAAATTAAGTATTTTACAGTAGTCAGTTCCCCGAATGTTCAAAGTTGAAAATATATGTTAACTACTGGGCATTTTAGCCGTTATTAATATATATATTTTTTTGTTTTTATTTCAGACTTCAAAGTTATTGCTTAATTTCGAAATTATTAAAATAATCCATGATTCCCCATTTAAATATTTTGTTTAAAAGTTGTCAAAAACAGTTGACAAATGATACAAAATAAAATATAAGTAACAGTTTAAAATCCTGAAACTGCTCAAAATTATTGAGCTTGCATATATTTTAACAAGACAGTTATATAATCCGGCAGTATTGGCGAATTATCCGAACCGCAAGCAATGTGAATAAAAGATCTTACTAGATTTGTTGATATTTGTTTATTTTTATTCTTTAAATTATTCATTCATTTATTTGTTGTTGTTTTTTTTAAATATGAATGAAAAGAAAAAAAGTTCAATAATCGTACTTTAATCAGATTGAACCACACATAACAAAGATACAATGAGCAAATGAACTAAATTGTTGTTGACAAGCAAACTAACCCAAACTAACCCCTACAATACGGGCACATGTGATATTGAATGTGGTCGTTGATGGCTGACATCTTTTCTGGATATTTCGAGCAATGGCTCTTCGCACCTACATCCGGATACGAAGTTTGAACTACTGGGATTACCGGAAGGACTGTGAAAGACCAAATATAATACGAAATTCTATATATCGCCCTCAACGTCGGAACTCGTGAAACAAATGAACGTACGCCACTCCACAGTGTCATCATACACGTTTTTACCTTAACGTATTGATTACAATACATTTACACGTCAACGCTCCATTACAGTGGTGCAAACATATTTGTGACATGGAAACATTCAGTTTTTAGGTAGAAAACATGAATAAAAATTGAAAAATTAAAAATAAAAATGTTGTTATTAAACAGAAAAATTACCATGTCATGTTATGCGTTGTTTGTGCTCAATCCCCCATGATTCTCCGTTATTTGAAATACGTCACTCAACAACGCCGAGAACCACCATCAAAGGAAAACGGAATCAGCCTACTAAAGTTGTGTTGCGTGAGGAGTTTCACAGAGCGTCAATTATCGCTGCCAGATTGAAAACGGATGTCTTATTGGTTTCGTTTCCAGTCTTCTAGTCAATGAAACTCGTAGTTATATTTAATTGTTTGCTCACTGTGGACGGACAATCTGAATAAAATCTGATGTAGTGTACGGACTTTAATTATTTTGGCTATAAACTTATTTTTATTTTATTTTTTATTATTTTTGTTATTTTCCTTTGATTTTGTGATTTTTTTTGAATTCCGCATACCTTGTTGGCTTTCGCAATTACCAAAACTTCAAAAAATAAATGCTATATCAAAATAAAATAAAATAAATATACAAAAAAAAACAAAGCTAGGATCTTATTTTAATCAGCTTGTGTGGAAGGAGTGATATTTACTGTGTTTAATTTTATCGGACTAAATATTGCAGCGTGATAAACTGGGTTTTAAATTATTGTGAAGGAACAACAAACTCTATCGTTAACTTGAAATATTCACTAGGCATAAATTAAGAGCATTAAGTGAAAATAAAATCCAGCGAATCATAAAGCCTGTACAGTAATTTGTTGAACCGTCCATGGAGAATTGTTTCATTACGCAAAAAACGAAGTAATTCGATACTTTGTCCGAAACATCTAGTAATATTGAATAATTACCAATTGTATTTACAAACCTTCTTCCATTTTCTATGTATTGTATTTATCAGCCTTAGCAGTTTTCATTAAAAAAAATCATCCCAAAGGCAAAAGTGTAACCACTATCGTGAAACGATGAAACTAAGCGTAGTATTACAATTACAGGTGGAGAGAATATATGAAACTAACCCACGGTAAATAAATGTTATGGTAAATTGTCTTCACCTCTGTTAAAAAAGCTCGAACACGAAAATAAAAACAATTGATTACAGCCATGCCCCCCCCCCAAACGCATGACGATTCGTATCATCTGGATTACGCATAGCTTCTCTGCGATTTACGCTCCGTATATCTTAAGCGTAGCTTGGACCCCCCCCCCCCAAAAAAAAATACATTTTGCTGGATCCACCACTGATCAATATGTCGGTGATTCGTTGCTAGCGAGTAAGCTTTTGTCTTTCGAATACAAATTTGCCGAATTAAGAAGTGTGTATTCACTGTGTCTGAGTGCTCCGTTTATATGTGCAACACAGTTTTCCGGAAGTTTAGCTTGTCACTTTGTGTTTGAGAAATTCTGACCCCAGTGGTAAACAACATAGTAAACGGATAAACCGACTTTACCTAGTACAGTGGTTCCAGTGTCTTTTTATCAACTGTTGGGATTATAAAATTCGTTAAACATGGGATTATTTTAAATCTGTCGTTGACATCCATTTACATATAGCGATTATTCGAGCTTACATCGCACCCAATGCCTTGTTCTAACAAATATGGTTGTAGTCATATAAATAATTTTATCAATTTCTGACAACAGATTCTATGATGTCATACCCATGATCCCTTGCTTAAGAATCAAGACGGTTGACTACATAACACCGATGAAAAGTTGAATATCTATAGAATGAAAACTTGTATAAAAAACTGTAAATAGCATTCTCCTACATTTGTGGAGCTTTTTCCTTAGGAGTCATTATGTTGTTTGGATTGATGTTTCCTTGAGCTTAAATACACTGAATTGAACTAGACTGAACCCCTGCACGCATTGTGGTATTGTGGTATATAAACGTACACAATTGGCCAATTGGCGAAGACGGTACAAGATTACTGTAAATGACACAGCACATTTCTTTGTAATTCTTTTCACAGGCGAGCTGAATACATCTATTGTGAAACATTGTATTTACGAGGCAGGTTAGTGACACACTTCTTAAGTATATCGGGAGCTTTTGGCCCCAAGTTGGCGACACTGGCCGATGATTTTAGTAGTCGTCAATTCGAATAGTGTCCATCCCACTGGTCAAGTCGTGAACTCAATCAGGAGAAAAAAAATTGGCGAAACAGGGGCATAACTGAATCCATTTTTAGCTCGCCTCCTCTGTACGAGTCCCAGACATATAGCCGAAAATAATGACCCACAGACTGATCAATACCAAATCCTACTAGACCTTCAATTTGATCATTAGATGGCTAGGCCAGCCTTCAAATTGTTGAAGTGGACATACGTTAACCGAGGTATTATGATATCTGCTATCTGTGTTACGCTTTCAATATCACAAGTTAACCAAAAGACCTTGTTAGACCACTCACAATGAGTGAGTCCTAAGTTATTTACGTATTCCATAAAGTAATGTACACGACTTTGTTTTTTACAGCAATGTTTACAAGTGTAAACCACATTTAGTTAAATACGTCTTGCTGTTGTGATATGGTCAAAGAAATAATTCAACTTTTCCCATAAAAATGTGTTACATATCCACGAAAATGACATGACTGGTATCTGTATGGTAAACTAATCGCACATCTCAAAATTTGATTTGGTAATATACGAGGAAAGAATCATTATGTAGTTCCAATTATTAGTAATTATTTGACTGTTTTTCTTCAAAAAAAATACTTTTTTGCAAAGATAAGATGATTACGTGTGTCCCAATTAATAAGTTGGTATACACCAAAGTCCATCTATCACATAGGGATAGAAGATAGGAGGACTGTGAATGCATTTTTGAAACTGGATTATCTGTGGTCCTATTTCATTGGTCGAATGTCCGCGAGGGACAACCTTTACACGATTTCTGCACATGTGAATACACGTTGACAATAGGTGAAGTCGCAGCTCTGACGTCTGACAGCAACTTCAACTTGTTTTGTGCTTCGAACCCTAAACCTTAAAAGACATATGTCTTTTAAGGTCTATGTTTGAACATGTATTGAAAATTAACGCGTGTCGTGCTAGAGACAATGCCCATCTCAAGACATACTCACTCACGCATATTTTTGGTAATATGTCCAACCATGCATATAAACACTAGAAGGTTTCACTTGTAGAACTCTGAAATGGTAGCATCGCGACGTCAAGGGTGCCTGAATATAAAAGTGCAAAACATGTTTTGTCTCAGGGTGCCCCAACCTGCATCCCTAATTGTGCAATCTTATAAAATGACGGCGCAATCCGGGGAATTTACTAGCAGCAACTATCATCACGTGATTCAATTGGGTCACACCTTTCTTACACCCCTGGAAGAGCTACGGTGTAAAGCTATTATAGTGTAATATTGGGCGTCCAGTGTTGTACGCAAACACTGTGGTCCGTATCTGCCATTGGCTATTGCACCTGTGACGTCACAGACCAGTGTCGGATCAAGCTATTGAAATCAATTTGTGCATACATGATTAGGCACCTTTCCCTCTGTGCCAAAAACACGACCTGAACACCCACCAAGGCAGCAACATACACATCACAAGGCACTACAATTTATAACTTGAATTTACCAACGTGCATTTCAAGACATATTTGCGAGATGGTTAAATTATTTGTAATTGCGATCGCCGTGCTGCTGGTCATTGTCCAGGCACTAACAGGTAAGGCATACACGCCGAGGGGAAGGTATTTATGTGTGTTTATTTATCCACGATCGATTGTGCTTTATTCAAGTTTTTAGATTCAAGTAAAACAAATAAGTGTTGCCTCGTAACGATGTATAAGTACACCGCACTTTTTTTCCATATACATGTATCACATTAACGGATAATACTAGTACGCACTATGGCGTTTAATCAGTGATATTTGAATAAAATCTGCGTGTATCGACAAATTCAGCTAAATTGTTCCCAGGTTTATTATCGGAGCCAGTTGTAATTTAATATGTATAATTGAAAATAATAATGCCAAACAGCGAACAATTTGATTGTCCAACCCAAGGTTGTAAGCGAAGGATTTTTGTGTGCGTGTTTAGTACTGAGAACAATACACAACAAAAGAATACACACACATTTCAAAAACAGACAACACAATAACCATTGTTATCTGTGGCTCAGCAGCAAATAGCGGTAGCAAAAAATGATGTTATTTGATATTCATTGCGAAAAATCAAACACAATTATTTGTTTAAATAAAATATTTCGTGGGTGCCGTTTAGCAAGGCAGGGAAGAACGTCTATATAATCAACAAACATTTAAACGTACCGTCGTACAAAATAATGTAATATTGATATACAGTAAACCATGTGAGGAAGATAAGTTATGATCGAGGACAATCTTTAAAATCGTGTTATTTTTATTACACGCAAGACACCAGACACGTTTTTGAACAACTGGGTCAAATAACTCATGAATATGTATTAGTAGGTATGTGATATATAAAAGCGAAGGCAGTGCACTTGAAAGCTGTGTGCTTTTAAACCATAGCCCCGACAGGGTACGTTGTCATGGTGACGCTGAAAGTCGAATGGCGAAGTTTACAATTGCTCAGAATTTCATTTCAGTTCTCATTATCGGGAAAAAAAATCAGAACACCTTCTGTATGTATACGCTTGCTATCACGTTTTCTTTTTTATGCAGTTTCGGCTAAGCTACGGATCCCACGTTCTGAGGGCGAGGCCGAGTCCGAGTCCGAAGACAGCGTTAGCTCAATGTCTGCGTCCATGTCTATCGTGGTGGCAGCGGTAACATGCACTGTCATTAACATGTTGCGGAACTGAACACCATGCCGATGTTTCTATGACAACACAAACCAGAAGAGTATATCACGTCATCTCGGAATCTGTCAACAGATTACTCTATATATTTATACGAGTTTCGATTAATCTTCCTGATCAGGAAACCCGTATTTACGGTTTAAACGTCTTGCCACCACTGTGTGTTAGATTTATTCCTGTATATCTAACAGACTGGATATTTTTTAAACTCTTTATTTAACATCCATCTTTTGTATTGTGCGTTTTGTAAAAAACTTTCGCAATTAAAATTATTTTTACTCTAGTTATTATTGATATTGTACGGTTATTGTGCTTCTGTGAGTAATAACGCCCTCGCTGGCGGATTTTCTCGAACGTAGTTTGCGTCCGATTGAATCCGTCGGCGAGGACGCAATACTATCACCGACCATGTCAGGCATTGAAGCATCAGTCTTGTTGTCTTAACTAGTCTGTTCACAGGGAATTAGAATAACTTGAGTAATATTTTTCAATAAAAAATAATCCCCTAAAAAAACTTGTTGCGGTTTTTTTTCTTTCACCCCTCCCCCTCTTATCACAAAGTCCGTTGCCGAAAATTTGGAGGATCTTTGCCGAGGATCTTACCTATGCGACTTCACATATCGTAAAATGTATTTGTAATTTCATCAATTTCAGTGCATCGAATGACCAGTCAAATTTTCGTTTAATTACATGCATTAATTGTACATTGTTAAGAGGTCCAGCCCGACACTCGATGAATCTTGATTCAAAAAATAATAGCGAAGAATACTCACATTTTTTCAAGTTGTCATATGGGCTGTATACGATAAAACCTAATGACAGACAGTCCAGACAACTATTGTATCGCAATAAACTAAAACACCCGTCCACGCACACTGCATAAATAAAAACGGTAAATGATATTATACTATTGTGGCCATTGGTGGCGCTTTGCCAATAAGAGTAGTAGTCGTAATAAATATAATAAAATGTTTCACATATTTTGGCACTTAAAGGGCTGTGGTCGTCGCGCCACGCATGCGCGAGATTTTAGACTCATATAAACAAATATGGCGACTTTGAATGTTGCGCAGACCAACGAATGAGTGTTGCGCAACAAACTGATACGTTATCTGATGATTGGAAGGTATCAAAGGAGTCACCGGCGGTAATTAGTGCACCTTGTACAATGTCAAAACTCGTACTCGTGATTTTCATTAGAAGAGCGCAATGGATTCTGGGGAAATTAATGTTTATCAACACAAATGTCGCACATGCGCGGCGCGACGATCACCGCCCTTTAACTATAAAGGGTGTATCTATCGCGGGGGGTGATGGGGCTCCCCGTCGTATACATGTTGAGTCACTTGTAACGCAAAATTATAAAACTTTAATATACCACACAGTGTAAATTCGAAATTGCACGGGTCGACCATAACATGTCAGAGTTCATAATTTACAATGTCTATAATTTGTCTCAGACTAGTCTGAGGATTAGTCTAGTGCATATGGAAACCCGTCTCTTTTTGTTACCGTCATCCAAATGGTATTTCCGGATTTACAGTTCCCTCAATGAAGCGAAGGGAGGTACGAAAATACGGACTTTGGCTGTCGAATATTAGCCCTGCGTACACTGCTGTGTGTACGGGGACGCGTTGATAGATGTCCCCACCACAGCCCTGCGTACCTCCATAGAGAAAGTACGGGACTTTGAAAAATATAATTTTTTTAATGAAATAACATGCCCAGGTACCAAAAATGATGATCGATCACCAGATATATCCAGAACTCCCAGTTCGGAGTCCAATTGTGGATGAAATCGGCTACTTTGCCCTAAAAACAAACACATTCTCTTGCGTGAATGAAATTAAAAATGGCGGCGCTTGGTGGATAATTTCTCCGGTACCTACGCGTTTACATTTTGTCCGTCCGCATTTTAAAGACATTTCAGTTTCAGATAACTTTGTAATGGTTGTTACGGATAACTATCGTCATTTCAACCGATTTCGGCTGGAAAACTACTATTTTTAACTTGCGCACCAATTACGGTGCGCTCCCTCCCGGACTTTGTCTATGGAGGTACGCAGGGCTGTGGTGGGGACATCTATCAACCGAACGCGTCCCCGTACACACAGCACTGTACGCAGGGCTAGTCGAATATGTGTTATCATCTAAAAAGTATATGGCTTGTGTGATATGCACTGTATTCGTAACTCTACTCAAAGGTCACGCGAGACTTTTGGCTTATCAGTACATGCATTAGCCAATATCTTTAATATTGATCTCATTCATAGTACATGGAGCTTTTCTAACGCCAAGATGGCCGCAGTCCAAATCAGAGACTTTGATCCCAACACCGACATGGAAGCCGTTTTAGAAATTTGGTACTCTTCGTCATTACAGACTGGGCCAATGACCCACGACATGCTAACCAAAGTCATGCCTTCGATGCGTGACCAATACCTGCCAATGGGGAAGAGTTATGTCGCTGAGAAACATGGTAGTATCGCTGGTTTCATCTCGATGGTCGATGGCTATCTCGGAGCACTGTTTGTTTCCACGGCGTGTCAGCGCCAAGGCATCGGAACAAGACTACTCGACCATGTTAGGAATCAACACGGGTCACCACTTATTCTTGAAGTATTTGAAGTCAATATGCTGGCCAGGAATTTTTACGCGAAGTACGGATTTCTGGAAATATCTAAGAAAAATGATGAGCATACGGGACTTCCAGCGGTTGTCATGCAGTTACCCTAGTCTGGTGAAAAATCCAACTTCTACCACGGGAGTCTAAGCCGCCAAACTGTTACAACTTGAACCACTGAGGTCAATGTGAACGATGTGTGTCCGAATAAATATGTATTGCAGTCACTCTAATATTGGCTTCTTTTGTTACCATGTGCTTTGAGGACAAGTTTGACTTGACATGACATCTTAGCGATTATTCATACAAACATCTATTCTCTTCAACATTTACTGAGTCGTCGGGATGCAATATACTGGTGAAATTACGCAACATTGAAAGCAAAACAAAATCGTTGTGCGCAGCGCCCTCTGGCTATAAAAAGGGTTCGATTTATAGAAAAATTGAGCCCACACAGTTTACGCGATTTCTGCATTTAGGGGTGAAATATGCAATAAATAAACAGACAGGGGTACTAAATCACTGGGCTCAAGAGAATTTGTTGAAGGAACGGGATTTACCTCCAAATAAATTTGTAAAACACAACGTGCTCGAACTGATCCAATTTCAACAACGGCGTATACCCGAGTGTCCCAGCATGCGTGCAAAACATGTGTTCCTGTCGGCCCTGCCCGAAAGCCTATTTACCACAAAATTATTGATTTGATACAGTAACTATGGCTTGAAATAACGCAGAATTTGGTCACGTGCTGAAACTCTGAAGATTTTCGGAAAGAACGTGTCCAGAATTTTTTCAGTATACCAGTCACTTTGATTTCCAGTATGTAAAAAAGGGTTTTATGTACTAGTAGTAAAAATAAAAACGGCACTCTCCGAACCCAAAGGAAATGTCCATAGACATTATCAGCCGGAGTTACATTTAGCGACAGAAGGTACCAAAAACCAATGCGGGTACTAATTCTGGTTGATGCGCTTAAAGCGCGGTGGTCGAATTCCATGTAAATAAACAATGTATTTTACACGCGTTGTATACGTCGCTATGAGTTCCATATCGAACAGGACGCGGCACGACGACTGCCGCCCTTTAATGACACTCATTATACCCCGTCTACTGAATTCTAAAGTGTGATTAGAAGCAATAACATGGGTTGTCTTCGGTCCCTGTAGAGAAATAAGAATACTGGTACGCATAAATGAAAAAATAAGCCACACACACATCCAATAACAATCAAACCAGACAATATTGTGTTCCATGTTTAATGCGTACGTAATAGCGAAGTACGTGGCGATCATGATAATTGTAACACGGGTCCGTCATTTGACCCTGCTGCAACTGTTGCAATATCTTGGGGGTTTAAAAAAGTATTGGGCTCACATCTAGGCGGAAGTGGTACAAGTGAGGGCGTAAGTTTAGGTCCGTCAAATTATACGAACTTTGAAACAGAACATAACATCGTTCTTGGATGGCCGTTTCTAAAAGCCGGTATATTTTTCCCTAACAAATGTCACATACCTACAATAAAAAAAAACGTTTTATTTTTATTTTGTGGGTGATTGCTAAAATTCTATCCTCGTTCTGAAGGTAATGGCGAGGTCTTGTGCCTGTTGTCATTCCGTTTGCGTGCCCCCGGTGATACGTGCAATCACAAACAAATGCTGAGTACAAATACCAGTCCAATGGTACCGTCATTGTGAATTCTCGTTTCAAGTGGAGTGAGCCACGGGACTTGTTTTCGCACCTCAAACGATCTTATAATCATGGCATTTCGAACAATGGACGTGGTGACGTGGGAGGAAGAAAACTCTATGTAGATGCAAAAACAATTCTTATCTCGCTCATTTGCAAATAATGTCTATTACGTATGCAAATAATCTAAAGCACTAAATTTCATATGTGCATAATCATTATAATTAATTATTGTTAACTTTTATTTAGAATAAATCAATAAAAACCAAGCAAAAACAAGCAGCCTCTCGGCTGAGATAGCTCCGCTGTTAGCAATGCACATTTCAATTAAAGAACAGAAGATATCATTAGAAAATGAACAATATGCATAGTATCAATGCAATGGGACTTGCTGTTTTCAACAAGAATTCAAAAATATCATTTTTCACCATAAATGATTGTGGTTTTTAACAAGAAGAAAATATCACTTTTTACCAAAAATGACAAAAATATTCACCAAAATTAGAGAATTAAAGATATCATTGCAAAATGAATAAATCTGAGAGAGGTCCACATGTAGTACCTATATATGTAATATCAAAGCAATTGGACTTGCGTTTTTTAACAAGAAGTCGAAAATATCACTTTTTACCAAAAATGACAAAAATATTCACCAAAATTAGAGAATTGACGATATCATTACAAAATGAACAAATCTGAGAGAGGTCCACATGTAGTACCTATATATGTAATATCAAAGCAATTGGACTTGCAGTTTTTAACAAGAAGTTGAAAATATCACTTTTTACTAAAAATGACAAAAATATTCATTAAAATTAGAGAACTAAAGATATCATTACAAAATGAACAAATCTGATAGAGATCCACATGTAATACCTATATATGTAATATCAAAGCAATTGGACTTGCAGTTTTTAACAAGAAGTCGAAAATATCACTTTTTACGAAAAATGACAAAAATATTCACCAAAATTAGAGAATTGAAGATATGATCATGAAATGAACAAATCTGAGAGAGGTCTACCCAAGGTACATATACACCCAAGTATCAAACCATTCAGGCTTGTAGTTTTCAAGAAGAAGTCGAAAAAGTAATACATTGACACGGACGACGACGGACAATCACTCATATGATAAGCTCCGCTCGACAAAGTCGACAGCAGAGCTAAAAAACTAATCCATATCTAAATTCATTTCATAAAAAAACTATTACTAATTACTATATTTACTAATTACTATTATAAAGTAGTGAAGTATACCACAAACTACAAATAATATTGTCACTTGGCAAGTATGATATTAAGTATATACTGACGAAATGTGAGTTGAAGCAATAAGTATGTTAATTATACAATATTGTATGCACAATTTGAATTTTAAAGATAATCAACAGTGCTAATTGGACACACACTGTGATTACTGAATAATGATAGAATACATTAATAACCATGATTGTATCATAAATGCAAAACATGTCGTTTTGTATTATTTAAAAACTTGTTAACAGACACTACAAGTAAGAAAACAAAAATAGCACCAACACAGCCAGCTCGGAACCTTTTCCTGTCTATGTTGACCCATGGAGGTCTCCTTTTACCTCCATGGTTGACCCATTTATTTAATTGTATCCTGGGTTGGCATTGAAGTAGTCCTCCACTGGGATATGCTTTCCGCCGCCAAAGAAGTCAATAATCCACAAGTCCTTGATATCCAACTTCATGAACTCCCAATTGTGGCTCTCTGGCCAGGTGGGCATCAGTGGGTGGCGCGTGAATAATGCTTTCTTAGCAAAGTCTCTCTCGCTTTGTTCAATCACGGAAACCATCTTGCCTGTAATCATGATAAATGACATATATGTGAGTGAGTGAGTGAGTGATTGGTTGTCCCAGCTGGTCCCAGTCGTAGTTTCACTGTAGAATAAACGCGGTATCACCAGTATTTTTATTCTATTATGTTTGCTAAGCAATCAAGATTGTTTTTAAATCGGGAGAGTCATCACCTACGCATGCGTCAGGTGGCCATAGCGTGTCATTGTTTACAAACAAGCGTCTACCCATGAGCCTTTGCGTTCTTAGTGTGTGTTGTTATCATCGCTTGGGACTCAATTGCCACGCGCGCGCAGGTGACGACTCTCCCGCTTTAATGTTGTTGAAAAAGCACGACTACTGCTCGCCAAAACAAAACAGAAAATTGTCGGGAAAAAACACTACATTTTTAGTGAAATTATAAAGTTAAGTTTAGTTAAAATCAAAACAAATATCAGAAAGGTGTTACCAAGCCATAGTCACTTACCAATAAGTACAAGCCGCGTACACAGTGGACTTTCTGGGTCACCGCCGGAAGTGATTATACAGTCTTCAATATCGTTGAATTCTGCCTCACTGAAGCTTACTGTAACACTGTTATTTGTTACTATATCCTGTATAGATACGTCCAATGGAGACACGTAGAAATATGGAACGCCAGTGCTGTTGTCAGGGAGACCATCGGCCAAGGCGTTTGTATTGCTGAACGCCAAGCCAGTCATTCTGGGCTGAGTAGAGATGGTGTTTACGACGGCCCAGTCAGCCTAAGAGAGAATGTAGCAAAGGGAACATGTGTTAAAGGGCGCTGTTTATGACTATTAGTATATGTAGAAGTTATTGCTCCCTTTAATCACCGAAAATAAATACTATTATCTAAAGTCGGCAATATCAAAAAAACAACATTACGTTTACATGCATTGGCCGCCGGGCATACTCTTTAAACATTCCTTAAGTGAGATTTTCGGGTGGGATGCTCACGTCACACCGCAAAGACAATAACCATTTTAGCTAGACTCCGCAACCGTACTGAAAACTCCTTGGTTGGATCGCAATAAAGTGAAGAAAAAATGTTTTACAAGGTTTGATACTAATGTCTTACATGAATGTATATTATTACGTAATGTTAATACGAATATAGATTTATAAATTGTCATTACCCTGTGTACCACGTATCTCGCCCTGGCAGCGATGTCCTTGTAAGGTGGACGGTTCACATTTTGTACCTGGTGAAAGAGAAAATACCAGACGGTCGGTAAAGTGGGATGAAATGCACTATTCAACCAGGCTCTTTAAATGAGCTAATACACGAGGATGATGACATTTAAAACAATTTCATGTAATATATTCAGAAAGCTAGATATCTCAGCTTATGAAAATTGTATTATTGTTTGTGGTTCGTGCTTGATTTTTTCCTAAAAACAGCATCTATTTTGTGCTAACTTGTATCATTTATAATATTATTTTATAGAGATAAAACAATAATCAATCAATCAATCAATCGATATTTTGATGTTTTGAATAAATTGATGAATCATGAATGTTTTTGGCATTTGATATTTTAAAAACAATCGGGCAGTAGTTGAAACTAAATTACCAGAATACCTATTTAAATAATACTTTCTGAGTCTAGTGGTATATGTTACAATAATGACAACATGTACGCGCCGACATTTGGTTCACACGATGTTGCAGTATTTTTTTAGAATCAACAACTTGCATATTTAGGGTAGACATTATACACATGTATTACAGGAATTTTAAAAATAGATTGTTTAATAATTGTATTCAGTTGTAGCAATTTCGCAAAGCTTTAACCGTGAGACACATCGTCCCACAGCTGCAGCGATTGGATGATCGCATGTTCACTTCGCCACGCCTTTGAGTTTATTGGAGAGTTTGTAAGATTTTGTAACAGAAAAAAAGAGAAAGGGGCAGTTAGGTATGACCTCAGCTGGCGGTTTGGTTGAATAAAGCCGGACTATCTGTAATGAACTAATGTGTATGCCTTTGGGCCGAACCTGGTATCTCTACGTGTAAGTGTTATCAGCCAAGCGAGTCAAAGTTCCCTAACACCTCTCAGGCTGTGTTCACAACAGTATACCGCTATATAGAGGCTTTCTTCTTGTGAGACCGCTATCTGTTTGCTGCCCTGGTAAGTAAGTCACGTCAGCCATGGAAATAAAATCCTTACAATTAGATATTGGCGATATCCGAGTTCTTTTGTAAAGAAGAAAGTTTATTCCAATTCTATCGTAAGCGGATGCACGCAATGGGGTCACTGAACTTATATTTATCCATGCGACTCGGAACAGATGCGATACGAAAATAGAAAATTATGACGCTCGATGCACAGTATTATGGGAAATGACACCAGTGCAAGATCGTCAGAAAGAGGCTTAGTCTAACAAGAAGACAACCTATTTGACGTTTCCGCAGGGCCCCCGGTGTGATCTCAGCTTGTACCGTAATCCCAGAGATCCGCTTGGCAAAACTCATTTTTCAATAGATGGCGCCCTCTGGAGAACCCCGCGGCCATCTTCATCAATTTGCAAGTGATTTAAATTAATGTACAACGCCGGTTATATAAAGTATATGATATGATTTCAGTGTTCACATTTCGGCGATGGCCGTTAGAAGTTGTCACTAATGACACTGGGAATGTTTTATTCAAAACAAAAACCACAGAAAAAAGATCGATACTTATTGCCGCGTTAATATGTAGTCTTCAAAAATTGGGAAAGTGAGTTTTAATTAAAAGGTGTCGGGGAAGGTGCATCTCATCTTTAATTAATAAGTGGAAGGTGAAATACAACTCACAGTCGTGCAATATTAACAAAAACATGTTGTTGCATTGTTTAGTCACGGAGACATTGTTACATAGTCTACACTGTGTGTATCGATATCCAATTGTGTTGCGTTTGTACTCGTAGCGACACAGCCACAACATTCGGAGATAAGCCACAGTCCCTCTATCCCTCTATGTAGATAAACAAAGCAAGAGCGAGGTTACACTCAAACTATTGAATATTCTACGGCGTTCTAATAATTTTCGCTGTGTTGGTATGGTTCACACGCGGGATTAGATCGTGTGTAGTCGTCTAAATTGTCATGATGGTACAACGATTTTTTGGCAAATTGTGCGCCGTTGGTATAATCCACAAAATGTCCTGATTACTTTTGCATGAATAAATCAAATTAAGGAACTTCCGGTTTGAAGGATGGCGTCTGACTATGTTGCTTTGTTTCCCGTACGCAGTCGTCTGAACATCACGACGACAGTTACAATAAAACAGACTGGCAACGCGGGGTTTTCTTTTGAAGTAATGCGTGCCACGTTTGTTTAGGTTATCTTATCGTAATTACATGTACTATTGTATTACTAGTCTGAGTTTGAATGGACTTTGACCATGAGGCTTCATTTTTTGCACTTGCTATCAAAATCCCGATAAAAGTTTGGTCACCAAACTTTTGCTCACAAAAATACTCACGATTGTCACAAATTATTAATTATTTTTGAAGTAATACTGGGTATAAAATCAAAAGTTGATGACTGGTATCTCTCGAAACAAAGGAACTTTGTAATGCCTGTTCGCTATATATTTATATGTGAAATGCCCACAAACCACATTGAGGAAGTTCGCGGGACATATTTCTGTATAGGGTGAATATTTTACAATATTTTAGTTTTGAAAGTGTTAATTAATTATAGATGTTGATATATGCTGTAGTCTTTTGTGAGATTTTACCTGGTACAAATCATGGTTTTAAAGAAAATCGTGTGACAAAATGCCAAAAATAGGTATTTTTTGGAATAATTTCCACAAGAATCCATGGAAAATAAATTATATTCCCTAGATTTCCATAATAATCCCCGACAGAATTACCCCCTTTTTATTTCATCTGTTCACTAAAGGTCACTGAAAGATACTTTCAGATTTGACGAGGTCTTTTCTCACAAAGGAACAAATGTTAAATGGCTTAAAAAAAACATCGCTGTTTCTAGTTTGTTTAGCAATTTGTACGGTAAAAGTAGTAGTTCCCTAACGATATGTTTTAAAATCATGGGAGTCTGAAAGCTGGTAGCTGTTTTAAACGACCCCCCCCCCTCCCGTTTTCAAAAGGTCAATTTTTTTCAATCGAAATACCGTGGCCTTGGCCCGTTCGCCTTCAATCCAGTATGTGAACTGAACTCTATGGATCATGGAATTACTATTATTCAACTCAAAACACGAATATATATTCTGGAGCGTTCACTTCCACTAAAACAACACACAGGGATTCGTTCTGTGATAGAATATAGATCGCTACCGTTTCATATCTCGCTTGAATTCGCAACTTAGAATATACCAGCACAAAACAAAAACACGCATTCATACTATACATACTAATACATTTACTACAGCCAACCTTGGCCTGCAGTGCACAAGCCCCGGTCAAGGCGGCCAAACGGGAGGCCGGCTTAGATGTCGTGCAGTTCGGAGAATATTGAACGTGAAGTCACGGTCGCCGCGCGAGGAGTTTTCCGTGTGTGATTTAGGTCTTCATTCTAATTGATACAATAAAAGAAAAACTGCCAAAACACAGTGATTCTTAGCGAACTGTCCGATCTTGATATGAAATCCGAAAGTGGTGTCTCTGGCAAAAATATACACGTCTAATTAAAACGGAAGCAGAATATATTGACATAATGATGTCATTGTGCGCCATAATACCTCTTACCTTTCCACTGCAGACAGCGATGACTGTGAACAAAGCGAGTACGTTTAACATCGCTACGGAAGAGTGTGGTGGCCCGAATAGTTCACAGACACAGTGGTAGACTAATACGATATTATTCACGAGGCCGCTACGCTATATTACGAAAACACTTATTTGCATATTTGCTCAAAGGTCACAAGGCGGGCTTAAAAAGTACGGTGTCCCAAATGTGCAATTGTCGACACAGCTCCATATTTGAGCATAATGTGTCTGGGTTTCGAATGCTTATAAAACATTTTAATGCATAACAATAGTATCGTTTCCTCATTGTAGTACGCTCGGTACAACAAACCCGTTAACTTCATAGTACTTACAAATTACACGATTCAAACTGAAGCAAGAGGTTTCTATTGGTCGATTGAATACCATTGGAACTTTTTCAAACGACAATAAAAAAAATACAAAGATGAACGGAACGGGTTCATTGTACCTCACATAAGAAACAGATTGGGAAAAAAATAACTCAGTGAGTTTCAACATGGCATATGAAACTGCTGAATTTCCGTTCCAGCACTGTACCTTTGCATAAGTTCATGTCAAACTTCCCTCCCTTCTACGTTCAGAGGCCTATGCTAGTCTCCAAGGGTGTGCAGGTGATCTCCAAAACACACATTTACAAATGTGATGAAATGAATCGAGAAAGGTTTATTTAAATTAATTTTCACTAATTATGTATAAAACCTCAACAGTGGCTATGATGTCATACTTTACCCACAATTCTTTGCCGGAGAATCAAGATGATGGACAACATATACTGACGAAAAGTAAAATATATGTCTGGAACATAAAAATGGAACATGCATTATTATGTATTTGTAGAGCTCTTTCATCTAGAGGCATTGTGTTATTAGCCTGGAATTACCTTTTAAAGCGGGGTAGTCGTCACCTACGCATGCGTCAGGGCCATAGCGTATCATTGGTTACAAACAAGCGTCTACCCATAAGCCTTTGCGTTTTAGCGTGTGTTGTTATCGTCGCCTGGGACTCAATTCCCGCGCGTGCGCAGTTGACAACCCCACCCGCTTTAAATAAACTGTAATTTTCGACAAAGTGAGGAAAATAGATTAGATTAGTTTATATTGTGGTGATCAATTTAAATGTCAGAAATACAACATGTTGACGTCATAGAGAAGAACACTCGTGATTGGTTTAAAGTTTGTGCGGAATGATATCAAAGAGTAGCTAAGTTGCAGAACACATGTCAATTCATATAATCAGGGTGCGGCACGTGATAAAATGCATGTGTACTTCCATGCATCTATCTCATAATTTCAGATGGTTACCGCTTTCACGACTAATTTTAAAATATTTATCCAGTATGAATTAATTTGGTCCAGGTTTCAGGCGTCTGTGAGCTATGCGGATCGACTGGTGCACGGTTTGAATACTGCCCTCACGGGCAATGATTTTTTGTTCAATGTATACATTTTGTGGATATCTCTTCATGTGATATGTTGTTTTTATGGCTGAAACAGTTCGATTTTTAACTAAATGTTACTTTGTGGAACATAAATACATGTAAAGGCAAATATGACGTAATTGCAATGATAACATCTAATTTTGCGTATTGTCACTAGCCTGAGATGTAGGCGTGAGTAGCACCCTCGCCGAACTGCATCAGACCTCACTAACGCCTGACAGTGTATGTCTCGTCGGTAAGATCAATTCTGCAAAGTTGCAAAGTTCACGCCTTCTTACAATGAGTTTCAATGAATATTCATTTTGGTGGTCATGGTAACACCGTCAATCAAAACCGTGTTTGCATTGTCGGCAGACATCACAGACTGTTTTCAATAAGATAATAAACATTGGATGGGAATTTGCCAGCATCTTATCACACATTATGTCACTATCTGACGTTCCTGCAATTTGATTGGTACCGACGAAAAAATGTCGGGGGTCGTTCTGTCAGGCCTGTGTTGGGTTTGGAGTACCGTGAAGGGCGCACTCACGCGACCTTATCAGGCTAGTATTATCACATGCCATGAAATAAATTGTTGTGATCGTTATGTAGCGTCACTGTGAGGGCGCATGCCACACTTTTAGTGACGTCGTTTTTTGTCAAAATATTGTAAAAAAGAATAAACTTTTGCTGTTGACATGAGAGTTCTCCTTTAGATGTAAATCAACATAGTATTTCCCATTCTAATATTTATTGTAAATACGTGAGTATAAACAAAGTGATGACACAAAGTCACCTGGGGCCTCACTCCCCACCCATGCCACCCACACGAGTGACTGTCTGCCTTCTGCGCATTGTTGTACTGTACACACCAATCTGATAAGTAGCCGTCGATGGCTGGCGCACTTCATCGCAAAAGCAATTATTGATAGCGATGTTCTAAATGCCATGACAACAATTACTATAATATTTAGCATTGTGCAATGTCTCGTGTAGATTGTCTTACCTGATTCCCATTCTGATCGTCTGATCTGTTGCTGTTAGTCGACGACTCATCTGCCAGATACAAAAACTTAGAATCATCTGGTTCCATTGATTTGTGTATAAATACTTTTGATTCAGATATTAATATGACGACGAATAGACAGACGAGCACTTCAAAGACGAATATTCCACGGAAGAAATCGGCTACATGCTCGTATCTATACGTCAATGTTGTCCTCTTCGCATTTAGTATATTGCGTATAGTTTTTTTCTCCTCTCGTTTTCTAAAAGATGTAATTAACCGAAATACAACCCTCACGATTTCTGTTTGTTTGCTGCAGTACGATTGTGTATATTGCAGTGAAAGCACATTTGCTAAGACTGCCGTCGAAATCCAAGAAAATCGGTGAATTGCTATGAACCAGGGTACATCCGCAAGCTACGAGTAACGTCTATGAAAATAGCACTGGTATTTCCATCTTTTGGAAGATCGGATTATAATATTTTGCTTTATCCTACAAACAAGGTAACTATTTATTTTATATTACCAAGTGTCTTTATTACGCCCATAACGATAGTTAATCGAACATACTACATAATAATAATAATAATAGCGGAGTTTCAAACATTTGTTTGCAAATTATCCATTGTGTGTGCATAGTTCATTGTGTGTTACCTTTAGCCGTTATTGCAGTGAATAACATATCATACTGTATCGTAGCAAACGCCAAGGTTAATTTGCCAAATGAGTTTATAGATTAGTAACAATCAAAAACTCATATATTAAGCCAGTGTGTAAGTAACAACTGAACATTCGCAGATGCACACGTATAAACGTTTATATAATCGATCACAGTTAATTTATTCTGAGTTCAGTATTAACAATTGTGAAATGTCTTCACAATCCATTCCCAGCAGTGAATAGGTTTTGAGGAGTTCTGTGAAGAATATGCAAATAACCATGTATCATATCTGTTCGTAGAACAAGACAATCAAACAATAGAGATGAGAATTTTAAAATGATTTGAAATGAACACTGAACGATTAAACAAATTTTTAGGTGGACCACAATTCCCAAATTGATGATTAGGTGACTTTCTGCTTTTCTGCGAAAAATGCGTCAACGCTGTTATAGTAGTGAAGATGAACTAATTTTACATCAAATAAAGTTGCCCTTTGTTAAGAAAAATTGTTACATTGTTAGATTTTATCACAAGTTATGTTTTATATTCTATTTGATATGTAACTGCTGTTCAGTATTGTGTTAAATATGTCAGCAATGAATACTTAATTATCGACATGATACAGATATTATATTTTGTTTATAACTTTTTATAGCTATACATAATGCTTGGGTATGTTGAAACTGACATGGTTTGTTCAGAGTATTTGTACATATCACAATTTCATACTCCGTATAACTCGTCAAATCCTAGAATTCAATCCTAATATGGAGATTGTAGAAACATTCTACAAATGAGTAGAATTATGATGACTTATAATTATCTCCATAATTTGTCGAATTAGATCATAATCTGTAGATTATATTAACCGTTGCGTGTACACACCTTTCCCTATCTATGACCCGATCTGTCTTTCCAATCCGTATCAAAAGCAATTACTTTATTTTTTGAGCAAAGCGATTAGTGGATCTCGGTACAACAGTTTTCATAGTTTGAAATGTGATTTATGACGTGTGTCAGTGCTTAAGGTTCCATACCACACTTTCAATTCGTAATCCAATTGCTGAATCTTTTACTTTCATTGTTTTTTCGTAGTATAATTATGAAATATTCTCTGGAAAACGTGGGTTATTGGATTTAACGCCACGCTTTTGGTCAGTGGTATTTCCATTATGTGACTTGCATTTGTCACTGACGATGACCATTACAACGGGTAATTGCGCATCAAACGTGGCAGGTTTGTGAATTGTACAACGACCGCATGCTGTTTTTTACGTGTATGTCATTTACATCGAATATTCGAGGCCGACTGAGGTAGATTGGAACATATCATAAGTGACAAGAAATGGGAACTCCATGGGCGCTCTACAACGACGTAAAATGTTTTACAAAGTATTATATTCCAAATTAATAAAGAGTTGTGAAATAAAATATCTAATCGATTAACGTTTGTATTTTTGTAAACCAAGATTTCATCTTCCCACATTAATTTTAGTTCATATTAAATCATTACAACATTTCAATATGATTATCATCATTGTGAGACAACGAAAAGATTTTATCTAGTAATTAACTTGTACATGTACTGATTTGTTTACTTTAAATATGTCATCTAGACAGATTCCTACAATGTACGTCCATATACAGACAACCATATGTGGTGAGATCACGTAGTACGCGGTAACAGAGAGACACTTGTGAAAAAGCCACTATATATAATTTACATCAGATTCCCGTTAATATACAAGTAGTGTATCTACATCGTTGTATAATTCCGCATCTATGATTTGGAGTGATTAAATAACAATATGATTATAACGTGTTACTGATTTTTACCCGCTCAAATAAAATATTTTAATTATACACTGTGATATACCCGTTAACCAAAAAATTTATTTTACTTTGATTTCCAGGGGAAAGAAATGTGTTATCTTTGGTGATGTAAATACAAAACCAAGCATAATTATATTTTATTAATCATTATCATGCGCTTTTAAACATGTATAACTTCACTAATTATCATCCCAGTGTGATCACGTGATTATCAACCTTACAGACTGCTTTCTTGAAACTGGCAATATATATTCGGATTTGACAGATCGCTACCTAACATTTTGTTTGACCAAAGGCCAAAATCGACGCAACATTTTTAGAAAATACAGTCCAAAGTTATTCAAAAATGGCGTGAGTAAATTACCATGACATACTGTCCCAAACTCAGTTGATCTCACTGAGGCGTTTACGGCATTTTATAAATTCGTAAAAAAAATAGGCTGTCTCCTAAAATAAATTTCTACGAAATATACATTATTTACTAAATATTGAATAAAAAATAAAATGTTAAGACATGATTTGATTCACCCAACACTGGTTTGATCTAAGACTGCCTTCCCGATACACATTAAATTGCAATATCTATTCCCGTCTATAAAAATTACACATCTGACAATGTAAGAAACTACCGTCCGAATTCTATTCTACCAATATTTAGCAAAATTATCGAATCAATTGCCATCAAACAACTAATTAATTATCTAGATTAATATAATATTATTTTAAAAACACAATTTGGATTTTGTAAAAACATTATACGAAACGCAAGTATTTAGATTTAATAGACAGTATAGACAAAAGCATTACTCTTGGCATTTTCATTAACCTCCGTAAAACATTCGACACCATTAATCAAGATATTCTGCACCATACAATAGATTATTATGGTGTCAGATGCATTCCCCTTCTTTGGTTTAGAAAATACCGCGAGTAATTTGTTACTATTTATAGTGTCCTGTCGTTCTACTGGAATTCCACGGAAATGACTTTCTTAAGAGCCCACCCCACCCCAGCCCTAATCTAACCCTGATTCGAACACTCCGGCCTCAATATAATTATATATGCCCCTCCAGATAAGTATACATATCTTGAAGAGGGGCCTATATAATTAAAATAGAGGATGGGCAAGGTTGGAATTAAAGTTAGGGGTGAGGGGCCAATCCACGATAAACTGAAGGAGGAGGACGACGGTGATACAGCCGGCCGCTGCTCTCCTCGCGACCATCTCGTCGTACACCTAATTGTCTACTGTCCCGTCGTCAACCTAGTAAAGTAGCATTGTGTTACCGCGAGCTCACTACGCTCTCTTGCATTATGATGTGCGCCCGCAGCGACTGAATTAAACACAATTTGTCAGCACTCATGCCTGCGATTGCTCATCTAGCCGATGGAAATGCTTTCACATACTTTTAGGGGTGTCTCAGACTAGTGACATTTTGATAGTAGTGGTCAAGGACGGCGGAAATTATCACAACCATATGGTATAGCATTAACCAGAACAAAGAGTGTTTTAGTTTGTGATTATAAAAAGAATTGATTGTAACTATTCTCTCTAGAGGGCGCCATTCATTCCACTATTACCGGTACATTCACTGATTTCCCCCAAATCATTCTGTCCAATGTATTCAGCTGTGTCAGATGGAGGTTATATATTCATTACAGACAGTGACAATGAACATGTGGTTGTATGTAATGACAGTGGTAGACTAACAAGACGCTTTGGTAACAATAAGTTACAGCATCCCTATGGTATTGCTATCTGTCAAAATAAATTGGAAAATGTACGTTGCAGATAAAGGGTCATATTGTATCAGATTGTAGAGCCAGCAAGGAGGTCACTGTATGTCGTTTGTTAGTAAATGGAAATCAGTCCGGAGAGATAAATGGGTTGAATGGAATCAATGTTACTTCTGATGGCAAAGTTGCTGTGTCAGAACAGTATAATAATCGTATACAAGTGTTTGACACATTTGGCAATTCACTATTCAGCTAAACAAGTTAAACCGCCCAGGAGACATACATACACCCAGTATGTATGTGTGTGACTATGGCAATAATACTACAGTTTGATAGTTGTGGTATATTCATAGATACAGTTGACCGTGACAGTGACAAGGATGGAGTAAAACGTCCTCAGGATATACTGTTGAAAAAGCGAATTTTGGTAAAATTATGTAATAGCGAAATGTTGATTTAGCGAATCTCTCTTGTCATTGTTGATTTCTTTGTTTAGCGGTCATTTTGAATTGATAATAAAGTCATTAGGGACATCTTGAATTAGCGAATCAGCTCTCTCGCTAAATGCGCGAAAAAGACATGCTCGCGAAAAAGACGTGTTTTAAAGTATGTAACAGATAACAAACCATACGCTAGAGTCATAGTTGTATGGTTCTATGGTTGGATGTTCAGTAAAATAATAATCTTCGTTTTACTTTTACTGATTATTCAATTCACTTTACTTATTTTTTTCCCCAAAACACCCCTTTCTTCTTGACTAAGTTCATTACATACCCTGCAAAAACACTGATATGTCCCTGGCTTGTACCATTGACATTCAGACCACGCAACAAAACTCTATCCGTATTTTATGCAAAACTACAAGGTGCCTTCAACAACTTGCAAATTGTTTACATTATTTACACTAAAATTGCATAGTTTTTTTTAACAAATCAGAGCTACAACACCTAGTGGAGATTTTCCTAGTTAAAAAATTATCAGTCATATGAAACTATATAAACAACTTCATTTAGACAGCGATGTGCCCTGGAGCACACCTCCAAATCGAGAATAATTAAGAACATGGAACATCATTAAATAATAATACATATTTGTGAGGGCAATATCACGATTTGTTGCCTGCCCAGGGGATGGTGATCAGGACCACAATATTGAAGTTTCACCGTCTGTACAGTCAGAGGCAATGTCTGTCTGGCTGCGATGTGTGCCGTGAATCAGCATGAACAGGTTACGTGATCTCTGCTGTTACTGTTACTAAGCATCCTTTAGCGGGGATGATCGGAGGGCGATGGGAAGATGCGCCGTTAAGCTAGGCGATTTGGAACCATACGTGGATTTTGGCTTGAGTTACGCACGCTGTACATGTTTATTTTGATTTCAAATAACATAGTATTTACCCTGTTGTGTATTCTGTTCTATTTACTTGCTTTTACCTCTTTTGTTAGCATCTCGTATGAGTTTACATACATTGTTTTTATTCTCATAATCAACACATTGTATTACAGAAAGTATTTTTTTCAAACCTCATGTCAATTTTTTTGTCAGTTTGAGAGTCATTATATCTACTTGGTGACCAGATTATTTTTAGATTACCACCTACACAAAGGACATAACATTACTATTATTGTGCACATTCCAAAATCATTCACTATAATTCAATTGTTTATCTTCATATTCTTTCTGAACCATATTTCCAACTTCCAAGATTAATTGCCTTTATCGTGGCAGTGTAGTTATATTTTCATGTTCTGCTGTGAAAACACTTTCCTGGTCTCTATCTACAGACATGTCTTTTTCATTCATAATCTCATGTTTTTCCACAGTGAAGTTTTTTTCCTGGTCTTCCAAAAGAAGTATGTTGGTGCTGTCTATTTGAGCCTTCATTTCCTCATCTATAGATGCACACAAATTGTCACTTGCTGGCTCACTTTTTGAATATGGTGCAAGCTGTTTATCGTATTTCTCTGCATTGGATGTTGCTTCCCGATTTTGAAATGAAGCTATGGTTTTACTTGTTTTCTCCTTTACAGATAACATATTTGGTTTGTAATTCTCTCTTATCTGGGACTCAAGTTTGCGATCTTCCAGTGAAACCTTGTTGGAATGTGTTACTTCACCCTCTGTAGATATCATCACATTGTCCTCATTTGTTTCTGCAATTGACTGTGTTTCATGGTCTTCAAATATTGCTGTATCGTCATTAGTGTTTTTTCTAACAGCTGAAATGAACAGATGTTCAACATTCTCTTCTACATAGTCATCAGGTTCTGAAACCTCGTTGTCATTTGATGTTGTAATCTCAAGGAATGACACCACATTTACCTCTTCATTTTCTGTAATGGACTGTGTTTCCTTACCTTCTGGTATATCTTTGTTTTCACTTGTCGTTTCACTTTTGACAGGTGAAACCTGACGTTCAACATATTTTTCTGTGTGTGCCTCAAGTTTCCGATTCTCAAGTGCAATCTGGTTGTTTTTTGTTGTTGCAAGCTCAGTTGATACCATCACATGCTCCTTTTCCGTTTCTGTAATGGACTGTGTTTCCTGGTCTTCTGGTGTTACTGTACCATCACTTACAACATATTTTTCTGTGTGGGTCTTGAGTTTCTGATTCTCAAGCTCAACCTTTCTATTTGTTGCTGCATCCCCAATTGATAAGGTCACATCCTTCCCTTCATTGCCTGCAGTGGACTGTGTTTTCTCATTTCCTGATGTTTCTCTGCCATCACTTGTTGTTTTACTTTTGTCACGTGATATTGGGTGTTTCATATTCTCTTCTGTATTGCCCTCAAATTTCAATAAACCCTTGTTGTCATTTGTTGTTGCATGCCTCATTGATAACGCCACATTCTCCTCATCCCTTTCTGTAGTTAACTGTGTTTCCTTGTCATCTGACTTTACAGTGTTATCATTTGTTGTTTCACTAATGACATGTGAAATCAAATGCTCGACATACTTTTCTGCAGCACTCTCAACAGATAGTATCACAATGTCCTCATCATTTTCCATAACTGGCTGTGTATCCTTGTCTTCTGCTGGTTTCCTGTCATCATTTGTTTCATTCTTGACAGATGGCATCAGACGCCTCTCGAGTTCCAGATCTTCAAATGCAACAGTGTTTTCAATTGTTGTTGCACTTTCAACAGATAATATCACAATGTCCTCATCACTTTCTGTAATGGGTTGCATTGTTTTGTTTTGTGATGTTTTTTTGTCATCACATGTTGTTTCATTCTTGATAGGCGCCATCAGATCTTCCACATCCTTTCCTGTATGGGCCACGTATTTTTGATCTTTCAGTGAAACCTGACTGTAATTTTCTATTTCACTCTCAACTGATAACGTCATATCCCCTTTACTCCTTTCTGCAATGTATTGTGTTTCCTTGTCTTCTGATGTTGTTATATTATCAATTGTTTCACTATTTAAAAGTGGCACCAGATGTTCCATGTCTGTTTGAGCCACATACTTTTCATCTTCTAGTAAAACCTGGATGTCATTTGTTGCTGCACTTTCAATAGATAACTTGGCATTCTCTCCATTGTTTTCTAAAGTGAACTGCGGTTCTTGACCATCTGATGATGCTATCACATAACTTAATGATTCATTCCCGAGAGGTGACAAAATATGTTCTTTGTCATTTCCATCATGGATATCAAGTTTCTGATCTGTCAGGGTAGCTTTTTTGTCATTTGTCATACCACTCTCATTACATAACATTGTATTTATTTCACCTAATTCTGCATGATCTTGTAAGTACTCAGTCTCATCACATGCTTTCTGACACAAATTTGCAACATCTTTTTCTGAGTTAGACATTTCCTGATTTTCATACTGTACCTCGTGCTGCACATCACATACTTCAATTGTGCTTGTCTTGCCTTTAATGTTCTTTGTTTCTCTTTTACCTTGATTATCAGGTTGGTTGGTTGTCATGTTTTGATTTTCACTTGTTTCCTCATTTTCTAATTGTTTACGCAGCCAATCAACATCAGCAACAAACAGAAGAATTTTACCCTTCCTTCCAAGATGTTCTGCACTACAGTTCGTAGGCATTGAATCTTTCTTTGTCTTGATTGATGTGACATAATTAGAATTCATTTCTCTGTGCAGTTCTGTTCTGGGAGCACATCGATGAACTTTATTATTGAGATCAGTACTATTATGCTCACATGCTGTTCCATTGATATCACATGGTGTCGTGTTATCACAAATGTGTTGCACTCCCAGTAATTGATCTGGTACTTTACCTTCATGAGTGTCCTTACTTGGCAACAGAGAGTTGTTCATACTTCTGTTATTTATTTCCATGTTCTGCTCCTCATTATCTTTGCCTGACATACAAGTCATTTCAGTCATTGCATTAGGTTTCTTAGTGTTACTGGTATTATTCACATCAACATCAGGTTTTATTTCTTTCATTATCTTGTCTGAGGATATGACATCCAGATTTAGAACTGCCTTGCAATGTTTTGGTTTTATATTTGTTTGAGTGGAACTATTCAGATCCGGAACCGCCTCACAATGTTTCAGTTTTATATTATTCTTAGCAAAACCATCCAAACTCATTACTGCCTTACATTGTTTTAGTATTGTATTTTTTTTAGTAGTGGGTGATATGATACTTTTGTCATGTGTTTTAGGGGTACAGTCTACTTGGTCAAGTGTAGAACATGTTTCTACTTGTTTTATGTAGGATACCTTTTCGATTAACACTTTTTCAGCAATTGTCTCTTTTCTTCCATTGATGGATTTAGTGACATCTGGGGAAATATGTTTTACAAAGCATGATGTATCAATTTCTGGACCGTTTACAAGCACGTTCACACTACTGTACTTGGCAGACTCGTTATTATTATCTTCTAATAGAGAACCACCTTTGTTGTCTGTTTCACTTATTGGGTCATTCTCAACAGACGTCTTACTTTCATTATGAGTCTCCTCATCAGATGTCATAATATCATTGTCTGAAAGCATCTGTTTATCTTCCATAACATTTTCTTTAATCTTAACATTCTGTTGATTCAAACTTTCCCCAAGCATTAATCCATCAGTTCCTTCATATGAATCAAAGGAGGATGCACTGCATGGGTCATCATTGTCAGAAGAAGTGAAAATACTGTCATATTCATTAACTCCTGAGGAATCCTCACTATCTGAATAGCTTCCTAGCGATGACAAGTCATTGTTAACAGTAGATGTCAATGTTTCATCACTGGCATATCCATTTAAAGATTCATCTGAAGCGGAAGAATCAACAGTATCACACATTGAATCATGTCGAAACTGTGGATCATCTAATGTTCTTTGAGAGTGAGTTCCATTGACACGCGACCAGAGCTTTTCCCTGATAGCACAATCATCTTGGTACCACATTGAATATTTCTCTTTAATATCTTTGTGAACAGAGGCAAATTTTGTTTCATTGATACTAGTCTGGGACAAATCAACGACAAGTTTCTCTACTTCAGCAACAAGTTCAACACTTTCCTGTTGTATTCTGTCTACTGAACATATTGCCTCTGCCAATCGTGCCTCTAGCACACTGTCTATCTTACGTGTGTGGTCGATATCATCTTTGTAGTTTTGCAGTTCAATCATCATGCTTTCATTTTCTGTTTGTCGTTCACACACTTCCTTTTTCAATGTTGAACATTGATCTTCAAGTTCACAATTCTTCATCTCAGCCATATTCTGCTGCTTTCCCATTATGCTTAACTTCTCTTTTTGCTGGGCTGAAACAAATGAAAGTGACATCAACGTGCCAATGTTTTGTTTCATGTTTTTTTCCATGTCACATTTGTCTTTCTGCAGCTGCTGAATCTTCTCACCAAGGAGTTTCTTTTCTCTTTGTTCCTTCTCAAGTTTTTCCTTTGTTGCAGAGTAAGCCAGTTCTAAATGATCTCTCTTTTCGGTAACCAACAGCTTCTTTCTTCTCAGTGACCTCACTGACTTTTTCAAGCTGTCAACTTCATTGTTCACATTGTCATATAGTAACTGCAGATTGTTGTTCTTATCGTGTGATTGAGATAGTTCATCCTTTATCATGTTAAGCTTTTTTAAAGTAATTCCTAAATCAGCAGATAACTCACTTTTATCCTTTTCAGTGTTATCTAGTTTATTTTCCAGACTAAGCAGATTCTTTTTAATTTTTTTCAATTCAGTTTTCAATCCTTCATTTACATACTCTAATCTTCCAATCTCCTTTTTCCATGGCTCAGAATCCAGGCGGTTTTGTTCTATGTAATGTTCATACAACAGGAACCGGGTTTTCATATCTACACACACATTCAGTAGTTCATTCATTCTTTCTTGAATAGATGCGACATTGGCATTGCATTCACCAAGTTGAGCAGAACGTTGCCTTAAAATACTCCTTAACTTCATATTCTCTTTGCCCATGATGTTTCGTTCCTGTTGTTTCCACAGAGTTTGGTCATCACGTCCTTGCCATGCCAATTCCTCCAACCAGAAGTCACTGTCGTCCGCAAGCACGGACTCCAGCGATAGTTCTAAAATGCCCACACTGTTCTGTAGCTCTTTATATCTATGGTCTGTTTTTTCTATAACATGGTACAGCTCAGATCGTGCAGTTTCTAGACCATCTGCTTGAGTATTTATACGTGATTCATCTCTTTGACTGTGATCCCAAGAACACTCAGTACCTTTAAAAGCTGACTTCCCAAATGTGTCTGTTCTACTATTCAGTAATCCTTCGACAATTATTGATAGATCTTTCAGAACTGTGTCGATATTTTTGGCATTGATACCATCACCTTCAGAGTTGGTGCTGTCTATATTCTGTAAATTCACTTTTTTTGATGCGGTCCTATAAGATACAATTGAATGATAGCACTAAGACAGGCGTGTACAGTAAGATACTAACTAGTATACCATATGATTGTTAATACATCACATGACGACGTTAATTTACATGGTCAGATGATAAAGTGTCAGTCACGTACCAAATGCATAATGCTGCAATGTTGATAATCGATTTGTTTGAGGTTTCCTAAATTCCCTGGTTGTTTACCAACTATGAGTGAGGGAATCGTTTTAGTTATTTTAACTTATACAGTTTTATTCCGCACACGTTGACTCTGTATTGCAAACATCCAATGTTACCTTTTAAAGCTCACAATCCTTCCATAAAATATAGAAAACGTGTTCAAAATACATACACTCATACACATTATTAAGTGCGAGAATACGCGTTTGTTGAACTCCTCGCGATGTTATGACGTCAATACAGCGCTATGATGTCTGTTTTTTTACGTTCGATTTCACGCATAGCGCGGGATTTCACATTGAACGTATTGCGTTACTTGCTTTGTGGGTAGATTGTTGTTGATCTACAATAACATTAATTGTTATGATTTAAAGTTCCTTTGAGTTAAATGTAAAATAAACACCATTTGTACCCGTGTTGTACACAGTAGCCAGTAACCATAACATTTCTTTTAAGGCAGTTTGAACTTAACTCAAATTAAGCTCTACTGAGCATGTTACTGCACATATATGCAATGTATTATGGGAGATAACCACTTATTGTATACAATGGAAAAGTATTAATGCCCTAGAAACGCATTAAATAATATGTCAGTTTTTTAGACGTTTCCACTATACATGTGGGTGTGGTATTTCGGGATTGTATGAGTATCTGGGTTTAATGTTGTCAAGTAAAGTGGCAAGTTACAACTGTTACAGAAACCTGGCTACTAAAGTCTGAAAAGATGTTTGTACTCTCGTTGATCACGAGAGTGATAGATCCACCCCAACAGTGTTTCATCCCCCCTCCCGTCATCACGTCCACTTTGTTCTCCTGATCGATGTAGCCATGGTATTCAGAACGGGGGGAATGGGTCAATATTGAAGGGACAAAAGCAAATCTCGTGGCATTATATTATTCGGTAGTTATGCGTGTTGTTTATCTAAACAACCTAAATCCCGACATTGTAAAGTGGCGTTCGATTTCTGCTTCGGGACACGCTAAACGTTCGCTGGTTCCCGGCGTCCTTTGCGAATGGCAGGTAGGACGCAGGTAACTAGTAATCCCTATATTGTTCCATTTGGGCCGGTTTTCAGACCGGAAAGAACGCGACTGGGTGACGTAATTTGAAAACATTCCAAGTTCCGTTTTGCGTAAACGTGTCTGTAATGCTACAATAAAGCCACGCTCATACATACTGCCTGCTTAGATTTACAGATTTGATATGTTCTGTGCAAATTTATAACAAAAGAAACAATTCTTTTTATTCGCCCAACTTTCGAAAGTAAAAGGAAACCCCTGAACGGCCACGAGCGTAAGCGCTGACGTCAGGTAACTAAGGGAAATGGAACAAGCAACGAGAAAGTGATGTACCAATCAGTATGCCAGAACCGTTACTAGTTACCGGCCTCTTGTGGCTTGAGAAATAATTTTTAAACTCATAGTTGCTGTCGACATAGGAAGTAAAGTAAGCAAATAACACCGAATAAACGGCAAGGTAAAGACTATGTCTAATTATAGTAAATACGTACTGCGTGCGTGACTCGAACCGGCGCTCGCGTACGGCACCTAATCGCCTAGCTTCACGCCACTACACGTCTTCCCCTCGGCCACCGGGCATCCCCAAAAAAGGATGCTTAATAACCGAGCTTATTACGTGCAGAGAACGTGAAACCCGTCCACGCGATACGCGCCACACAGCATGGCCAGAATGCGGCAAAGGCCTTCAGATCTGGCTGTAGTAGGATGGTGAAAGTAACGGTACAGCATTTTAACAGTGAATAAGTACTGAGAAATAATTTTTAAACTCATAGTTGCTGTCGACATAGGAAGTAAAGTAAGCAAATAACACCGAATAAACGGCAAGGTAAAGACTATGTCTAATTATAGTAAATACGTACTGCGTGCGTGACTCGAACCGGCGCTCGCGTACGGCACCTAATCGCCTAGCTTCACGCCACTACACGTCTTCCCCTCGGCCACCGGGCATCCCCAAAAAAGGATGCTTAATAACCGAGCTTATTACGTGCAGAGAACGTGAAACCCGTCCACGCGATACGCGCCACACAGCATGGCCAGAATGCGGCAAAGGCCTTCAGATCTGGCTGTAGTAGGATGGTGAAAGTAACGGTACAGCATTTTAACAGTGAATAAGCAACTATGAGTTTAAAAATTATTTCTCAGTACTTATTCACTGTTAAAATGCTGTACCGTTACTTTCACCATCCTACTACAGCCAGATCTGAAGGCCTTTGCCGCATTCTGGCCATGCTGTGTGGCGCGTATCGCGTGGACGGGTTTCACGTTCTCTGCACGTAATAAGCTCGGTTATTAAGCATCCTTTTTTGGGGATGCCCGGTGGCCGAGGGGAAGACGTGTAGTGGCGTGAAGCTAGGCGATTAGGTGCCGTACGCGAGCGCCGGTTCGAGTCACGCACGCAGTACGTATTTACTATAATTAGACATAGTCTTTACCTTGCCGTTTATTCGGTGTTATTTGCTTACTTTACTTCCTATGTCGACAGCAACTATGAGTTTAAAAATTATTTCTCAGTACTTATTCACTGTTAAAATGCTGTACCGTTACTTTCACCATCCTACTACAGCCAGATCTGAAGGCCTTTGCCGCATTCTGGCCATGCTGTGTGGCGCGTATCGCGTGGACGGGTTTCACGTTCTCTGCACGTAATAAGCTCGGTTATTAAGCATCCTTTTTTGGGGATGCCCGGTGGCCGAGGGGAAGACGTGTAGTGGCGTGAAGCTAGGCGATTAGGTGCCGTACGCGAGCGCCGGTTCGAGTCACGCACGCAGTACGTATTTACTATAATTAGACATAGTCTTTACCTTGCCGTTTATTCGGTGTTATTTGCTTACTCTTGTGGCTTGGTACGCCATGACACTTGAGGCGGGAACCAGCCAACGCTCAACCATAGACCCTCCAGTAGAGGGTCTATGGCTCAACGCAGCTATGAAGTACGAAATGATATAGCGGGGGAAGTCGTCAGCTGCGCATGCGTCAGATAGCCATCGCGTGTCATTGTTTACAAACAAGCGTCTGCCCATAGGCCTTTGCGTTTTTAGTGTGTGTTGTTATCATCGCTTGTGCGCAGGTGACGAGCCTCCCGCTTTAACGCTATAATCCGGATATCATGCGAATACATTTGGCATTACATACTCACAATGGCAGTTTTTTGGTTACTTATATAAACCATTTTTTTTTGGATATTCATTGGTACTAGGTAATAGTTGTTGGCTCATAGAATCAGAAGCGCATTGTCGCTATAAATAGCTACATTTAGTTACGAAACGCTTCTGTAGTGTCAGGATGACAAAAATGGGTGGAGTCAATGTCGTTCGTCATCTAGAATATAGTAGAATCTCTAAATAAACATAATATCCATTGACTATATATCAAAACAATATTAACGTTAGGAAAGCTGTATTGGGCGCTCCTTTCTTTTGACAAATAAATAAACTGAACAGTGATTCAAAACTAGTGGTTGTACATCCTATAAAGGGGTACAAAATGCAGCCTATATTTTTTGACAATGTTGGCACTTTTTGGACTTTATTTGCATCCTTTTTTTACCTTGACCTTGACATCGTTTGACAAATTCCTAAATTAGTTTATAATTGCCACATCCAAACACTATCCCACCCCCCGCGTCAAAACTCGGATTGTTCATTTTAAAGTATTACCTGACCGAGTAACACCACATCAAATGTCATCCGGTCGATGTGTGTAGGACGGTTATAGCGGTGTAAAGTAACGAATTTGAACGGACACATTTGCCGATTACGAGTCGAAATTCTGAGTCGACTATTTAGAAAAATTAGAAAATACACACTCATCAATTGTAGACGAATGTAAACAGAAAACTTACGTGTCGTGGTGTGCGGCAGGTAAACTGTTCCGTTGTTTACGCTTCTCGTTTCTTCGTTTATAGACCATAGCATAGTCGTAATCGTACTGACACACCGCATCATACTCGCCGTCTTGGTTAGTGATGTGTCCCTTGTTGTCGTACTGCACAGGTTTTCCGTTAATGAAAGTGTTATCATCGCACTGAATAACTGTGATTATTTTTCCATCGTCGTCAGCACATGCAGTTATTTCCAAACTTCCAAAACAATTAAAGTAACCTATCGATTTGTGAAACGTGCCTGTAGATGTCAGTGACTGGCGGGCCTGGTTGGATTTGGTTTTCCTCACAACCGGGGGGGTAGACCGGTCAGCGCCAAACTGTACCGTCACCGACCGGTACTTGAGCAGTTTCTTTCCATCTTTCGGTTTTCTGTTCGAGTTTGGTTTGCTTTGCGTTGATACTGTTGGGTTTTTCTTTAGCTTGTTGTCATCCCCGCTTTCTCTGCGCTGCGATGAAGATGCAGAGAATGACGTCTGCTTGTTTGGCAGCCGTGATGTAGCCATACCCATTGTGCACAGAAACAACTTAGCACATGTATACTGTTCGTGGTGTTGCGAACGTATGATTGCCAAAATAGAAAACTCGATTATTTGGAACACTCACGATGAACGTTCATTTCATTCCACGCGTTTATATGTAACGCGCGATCTGCTCTCATGCGTGGTGGTAAACGCATGCGTAGTAGATCTATGATGGTTCGGATTGGGACGGTGACGTCATCTGCGATGTGTTTAGCTGTCCACTCTAATCCAGCCCAACATATAGTAATTCAACATACTAGTAGTTGTCTCTTCATGGCTAATTCTTGGGAAGGGATATTTTCCACGCAAAAAGCACAACATAATAATATCATGGATGCGACAAAAAATTAACTGCATGCTGTTGAAGTCAAATAGTTCTTCGATTTGTCTAGTTTAGGTTGAAGATTTTATTTTATTTTGTCCATGATGACCGTTTTGGGCCAAACTCCCATTTGGGCCTTATATGTGAACCCGGTTACTTGTTTACACACGAAAAATATTACATACACACATACACTGTCGCACACGCACCCCCCCCCCCTCCTCACCGAACCCAATTAAAACTGAGTGAATAATGTACTATATGTATGATAACCCACGTGTAGCTACAACCTGTGCGACACCGTACTACATTTAGTAGAAACATAGCTCGCGCTTAACTCAATTTTGCTTTGGTCAACATTAAAGAACGGTGGTCGTCGCGCCGCGAACGTGCAACATTATGTGTATATACATTGATTTTCCAACATTCCAATGCGCTCTTCTAATGAAATCACGACTACGAGTTTTTGCCTCGGCGGAACTTGCACTAATTACCGCCGGTGACTCCTTCGAAACCTTCCAATCACCGAACAATAACTTAATTAAAGCTTGATATCGTCATTTTTGTTTATGATGAGACCCATATCTCGCGCATGTGTGGCGCGACGACCACCACCCTTTAATAAGTGCGCATTATCCGTGCGATTACAATTCAGTGTGATTATTTTTTAATCTGGTGTGCCCAGCGAGGTATATATGGCGTGTCGGTGTTGGCAACAACGCAATTCATACGTACATGTAATTCAATCTGCACGCGCACTGATGTTTTCATCGCTGCTATGTTTGCCCCAAGCATAGAAGGTACTAACGCTTGAACCTTCCTTGCTCCAAAGAAATTGATATACCAAATTCATACTAATATCTGGGCTAATTTTAATATTCGGTTAGCGATCGACCACTCAAAATAGTATACAAATGCGTCTGAAAACTTATATGGACACTTTATAAAATTACCTATTAAAGTATAACATCAGAGAGCCAGGGTAGTTACATTCAAATAAACTTTATTATAATTATAGTAAATTTGTGCAATTTGACATTATAGTTTAAGTTTATCGTTTCTGTGTTCTTTGGGTTATGACTTAACGTAGTATAAACTTACTGCGCGACTTCCGTTGGAAAATAATCAAATTCTTTCGGAATACCCATCACATGATGACGTCGCCTCTTCCTCGCCCAACCCTGTCGCCATTACGTCCCTGGTTGGCTCGTCGCCAGCCTCGTCCAAGGACCACCACTTCGCGTTGAGTGGTTGCTCGGGAATAAGCGCAACGGTTTCTCGGGACCTCTGTTGGTGTTCTACGCAGCACTGTGCAGATACGTTGGTGCCTAATCGCCCAATTTTCTTCCCCAGACTTGTGTTTTCTTTGCTCCATTTTGTGTACCTATCTTTGATATCTTTGTGAACGGAGTCCATGTCTTTGATTGTGCCGTACAGCGAGGCAATTTCGGCAATGAGTTCATCCACCCGCGCTGCCAACCGCCTGTTGTCGTCACGTAAAGCCTTCTCGGTGGCGTGTTGCTGGACGAGCAACTTCTTCTTTGCCATAACGTCGTCGACGAGACTAGTACATCGCTTCTCAAGTTGATCGTTCATCGCCTTAAACTTGTCGTTCTTCCTTGTAAGGGTAATTATCTGTTCATTCTGCTGTGTTGCAGCCGATGTGTTACGCTGTACGCGCTGTTCCATTTCGCTTACCCTGCTGAGAAGTTTCTCGTTTTCCTCTTTTAACTTGCAAATCTGGATCTCCATGTTAGCTTTTGTCTCCTGCGCCTTCTCAAAATGTTGTTTCGTCGTGGAGTAAACAATCTCTAAACGATCACGACTGTCCATGACTGTTGATTTTTCTCTTCTCAGCAGGGTCACTGACTCACTTTTCGCGTTCAGTTCGTCGCTCACTTTTTGATAGAGAGATTTGAGCTTCAAGTTCTGTTCTTCGGAACGCGTGAGGTCGCTGTTCTTCAAGTGCAGGCTGCGTCGACTGGTTTTCAGCTGGGCCGCGATTTCCGCTTTATCTTCTTCAGCTTCGCGAAGTTTACTTTTCAGATCTACTTGGACATTCTCAAACCTAACGATCTCGGATTTCAATCCTTCGTTTTCACACTCAATTCGTTCCAATCTCTCTTTATACTGGTTACCATGGTGATCATTCTGGAGCTGTTTGATGCGGTCCTCATACGTGTTGAACATGGAACTCATATCGCAGTTCACTTTCTGTAGTTGGCACACCCGTCTTTCCACTGACAGAAGCTCATTGTTACAGTCACGTAGCTGGTCTGACCGCTGGCGAAGCGCGCTTTTTAATCTATCGACTACTTTTCTCAAATGACGCCCGTCTTGCTTCGCGCTCATCTCCGTGCTCTCAAATCCCGCCACGGCATTCTCCGACAAAGCTGATTCTAGCGCTAGTCCTAACTTATCCAGACTCTGTTTCAATCTGTTGTTTTCTTGGTTCGTCTCTTTGAATACCCTTTTCAATTCACTGCTTTCCATTTCCAGATTTTCGGCGCGAACCTGAGCTTTGACACGTGATTCTTCTACATCGTAAAAAATAGTTTCTAACTTTTTATTGTACTTTTCAGCTTCTGCCAGCTTGCCGGAAACTTCGGCTATGGCTGCTTCGGTTTTCTCGAGGTCTTCCTCGCTGATATGACTTGTGTATTGAAATCTAGACTTGTCCGTTTCATTTTGAAGCTTGTCGTTTTCGTTCATTAGTTCTTCGACTCGTTTCGACAGTTCTTCGAGTACTTTCTCAAAATCTTCGGCATCAATCGCTTCATCTTCGGCATCAATCGCTTCATCTTCGTCGATGTCCTGCATTTGCCGGGAACTATGTGGTACGCTGTGAATGAAACAAGGTACACGTTTTTAAGAACAGATTTCCCAGAAAGTGTCACCGAATAGTTAATACAAATACAGTCTTTTGAATCTTACAAAAACGTTCGAAATGCATGTATGTGTCCAACGGGTGGGTTTATAAACATGATATAACCGGAATACATGGGAACGCCAACACGCAACTTACGCTTCATGATTGCCAGGAGGCAACTGGTTTCTTAAATTGTGTTTCCCTTTCTGTCGTTTGAAGTTCATGGCATAGTCGTAGTAATATTGCAACAACGGATCTAGCTCTCCGTCTTTGTTGACAATCTTCTCGTCACCATAGTAATGTACCGGTTGCCCGTTCACGTAAGCTTTATCACAAAATTCTACAACGACGACTTTACGTCCGTTGTCAACAGTACAAATAGTGACGTCATAACTTCCAAACGACCTGCAGTAACTGCTACTAGACCGGAGGAGTGCCTGCGTCGATGATCGCTTTTTGGTGATGTCGCCGGATCTACATTTCCTCAGACGCGAGTGACTGGATTTTTTATGGTGTAACTGGAAAGTCACCGACGGGTATTTCACAAGTCGACTGCTAGACCGACAGTTAGTGATGGACTTTCGTGGCTTCGGCGTAGGAATTACACGTCGTTTGATAACGTCTTCCTCCGCTGATGTTACACTTTCACGCGGTGACGTCACCGGCGAAGCATTGCGATGCTGATACAGTTTTGAGTTAATCGTGCCCATCTCGGAGTCAATGACTCAATATTGTGTTGAAAATCACAACACGTATGAGAGATTGCGTGTAAATCGAATGTTAAACGCTGGAACCATGGAACAACGTTGTTTATTTCGTTCCCGAACACCGAACAGTTCAGATACGCGCAAAGACCCTGGGGAGCGTTGTGTCGTCATAGGAAGCGCTGTTCCAGCACAGACAACACCGATCTGCAACGTCAACGCCCTGGGGAGAAGAGTGTATTGTTCTACACCAAGCGCCCTCACTCGTGCGATGGATCAGAATGTGGTGTGTGTCAGTGAGAGAAGCTGAATCCAGGCGGTTGGCTGATGGGTTCACAAGCAATGAAAAACTCTAAATTGCGCATAATGTTTTCAATAATTGTTACCAGTGACAACTTTCTTAATAAGTGTGCGTTTCGACTACAAATGCTCTATCCAGATCGGGGATTGCCCTCTCGTGCCACCAGGGCTAAATCTAAATACTAGTATTTTTTTGTCAATGACACGTACCATGTAAAGTACACAACATTGGCGATAATGAGAAGTAGTATGTTTTATTGCAATATGAATATTTGCATTGCTATGGGCTTTGCAAGCTGTATTTTGTGTCATTAAAGGGCGGCAGTCGTCGTGCCGCGTCCTGTTTGATATGGGACTCATAGCGACGTATACAACGCGTGTAAAATACATTGTTTATATACATGAAATTCGAACACGCGCTGCGCGACGACCACCGCCCTTTAAATTTGTTTATTTAAACAAAATAAAAACATCGGAAGAAATGGCACGAGTTTTTGCTGTGACGTATTTATTTTCTATACTGTCATTTTTTGTTCTATTTTAATTTTATTTTAATTGAAAGTAATACAAATATTGATAAATAAAAAGTGTCATAGCATATATACAAGTTGTTGACCGAATTTGATGCATTTTGGTGAGCATATATGATGGTCAGTGGCCGCAGATTGGTCAGTAATAGATAAATTCAATAGGTGATTTTCCGTACAATTGCGAGATCTCGCGAGATGCATGAAAGACGCGCGCCGAACGTCTGCTGTCGAATTTCTTAATTTCGTAGCTCACATCGACCGGTCGATCTTCGACAGAGCAATATTGCTTCCGAATGCCTATCATCAAATGTGGAAAGCACATTATTAAGCATGGAAATGTCCCCCGAAATACTTTCGCGTTTGTCGAATCCCACGCGATGTTTGACGCCACTACGACGCTATGACTTTTGTTTGTCCTGTTTTTACGTTCGATTTCACGCGAAACGCGTGATTCTCACAGTGAACGGAAAATGGTCTATTGGGAGGTATGGAATGAAAATGAATTACGATTGGATTTAAATAGTTCAAATATGAATGAATCCAAATTTGTATCACTCTCTGTAACAATTACTGTTATTTATTAACTTTATTCCAGGATAATATGAAAATAGTATATTCTATATCAGACGACACCTAAAAACGACAAATTGTTTAAAAAATACGTTTTAAGGAATAATTTTATTATTGCTGTTATCGCCCCTGGGGGCCTCAATAATAACGTTATTATTTACACATGTGCCTATAGCGTTGCAGTCCTTAGCAACCCTGGTACATGTAGTATTAATACAGTTTGTTTGTTTTTTTTCTAAAATTACACCATAAATTGAAACAATACATGTTAGTACGGAATATAGGCACTTTAAAGCGGGGGGGGGTCGTCACCTGCGCACGCGCGGGAATTGAGTCCCAAGCGATGATAACATCACCCGCTAAAAATGCAAAGGCTCATGGGTACGCTTGTTTGTAAACAATGACATGCTATGGCCATCTGACGCATGCGCAGGTGACGACTCCCCGCTTTAACTGCATTTATAGAAATTTGAAGTTGCCATAGAATAAAGTACATTGAATAATTCACATATTTTACCTGTTTTGGGGAAACTCATATAATAAAGAGTATTTTGTCGAAAGCTACCTTACAATCAACAAATGTGCAATAAATAAAAACTGTGCGTCATTTTTTTCGTTCATGTATAATATACCAAACAATTTTTGAAGCAGAAATAGAACTAATAGATGTCCGCCCTCGGTGTTAGTTTGTCATACGGAAGAGATATCAACAGAGGGCGCTATATTATGTAGACCAGTGTTTGTATTATCATGACAGGTTGATAACTACCTGGACGGCCTCGTTGAGTTGGTAACCTTCGGTCATTTGTCATCATGTTCTTCAAACCAACTCTGACCCTGTCATGATTGCAGCACTACTAGCGACAACACTGTCCGTAGAATCGCTAAACTGAGTAAACGTTTTTAGTATTTGCACTATGGGTAAGTACATAGAAATTGGCTCCATGGTAGGTATTGAACACATTGAGATTTGTATCACATTGTTGACCGGCGCGACGATCGATCGCCAGTCGTCTGTGATCTGCACCACGATTGTCTTAAGATGGCGGAGGGCAGCCACTTTTCCTGTTTTCGAATGCACAGCTCTCTAATAATAGTGACGTCACCAATTAATATCATCTACAAACAAACAAGCCTCTCACCGAAGCCTGTCATGTCCCGGGAGGAGAGGTATGTATGGGGGTCTAAAAACTAACTCTGCGACGCGCCGAATGTCGATTATTGCACTCTGCGACAGGATCGCAGTGTCATTCTGCGAAGAGCACGATTCCCATTGGTTGGTTGGTTGGTCGAAAAGCGTGAATCTCAATGGTCGATCGATGTAAGGGTACACAGCATGCCTTGTATAGAAATGTTCAGTTTTAAATGGTTATTTCACCGACTGCTCGCGAACTACGGTAAACAAGTATTTACCGCCGACATGCCGCACGGTTCGGTAATCAGCAAGTATTTAACATTGATTTATTAACATATATAACATCCCCGGGGGGTGAAAGGGGTTACAAAACACATGCACGTTGGTGTTGGCTGCCTTATTACGGTGTAACATCAGGGAGCAACATTAACGCCATCTTGAAGTTGTAAGGCTTCGTCCGCAACTACTAGTATGCTCATTAGCACGCGCGAAGTACGTTTCACACGATGTTACGTTCTTTTTTTTGTCATTAGCAAGTATAATTTGTTATGCCTATATTCATCACTTTGAATTCCCAAATAAAGCGTGTAGCGGGTCAAACTGTTTCTAGGCAATCAATATCGTTTAATTAAGAATATTAGAGAAAAAAAACGTAGCTGTGTGAATGGATTGAAACTACTGCTGAAGATAGAAAACTAAAACGGCAGTGTCAACGGAAAATTAGATGGGTGCATGCTCTCTGCATAAACGGAAACGATGGCTTTGTTTATTTGGCCGATGTCGACGAGCAACAGATTTCCTGTACTCACTTCCTCGTCTAACCACCGGCCTTCAACGGTCTCACGTATCGGTGTCGTAATCGGTTAAGTAGTTGAAACTCTTGATGCGAATATTTCAGCCTAATCGTCCCTTTCAAACCAATCGCGAGTTTGGTCATAATATGACCTAGACGTGCTTGCAATCTGTTGCGATTCCGATGAAAAATTCTTGAAAAATAAATATAAATTGCGTAAACGAGGGGTGAACGCGAGAGTCCTGTAATTTTTCATCGGTATCAGAACAGGCTGCAAGCAAGTAAATATGACCCTGAGGTGCAGATTTTTTTTTTGCCTCGTCTATCATTGGCGCCTTTGCTTTCTTTTTTTTTTCATCGTCATTGCGTTAGCAAGATGGTGTTATTAAAATAGAATATAGACTTAGAAAATAAAACGATTTCTCAGGCGAAGTCTTGACTGATAATAATGCTGACAGTGGACATTAGATTAATATGCATTGTTTGCGACCGGAAGCTTGTCACCCGTTCTATCAGCATTGTCAACAACAGAGTGTTACCTGTAGTATACATATACATGTTATAAACATTATGCAAATATTAACGAAACGATAGTAGTGTTAGCGTTTGAGCACTGGTCTTTTCAAAATTTTGAAAAGCTGGGATGATGAATCAAGGTACAAAGTAATCGTTTAATCAATTATTGGAAATCAATAAGAAAAGAAATTCCCTTCCCGCTACATTAAGATCAATATGGACCACCGAAATTTGGCGTTCATTTAAAAAAATAAAATTATGATACAAAAATAATCCATTCATACCACAAACCAACGCCATTTTTGTTTACTTTTCACAACTGTTACAAAGTATTTCATTTCTGGTGGTTAAAATACCAGCTAATTGATCGTAGACCACAAGTTTGGAGTCTGTTTATAATCTAAACGAAGGCAGACGATTGCAAACAACTGCTGTCATGGCAAAACGTTGCACATCGTGAATGATTTTTTTTCACTGCATGCAAATTATTTTGCCTTGATGCACTCAACAAAGTCAAAGCAGACGTACAACATTCGTTGCAGAACGCGTGAAAAGTACTTCGCGTTCCACTCGCTTTGAAGCTGCCACCTATGCTAATGAGCATAGTCGTCGGGACTTACAGCCTTACAACTCCAATAAAAGCGACAACGTTACATCGTAAATAGGCAGTCAAAACCAACGTGCACGTTACACTATTTAATTAATTATTCTAGCCAGCGGTGTGATGTGTCTAATCACCGTAAACCATGTGTCATTTGTTTGGTCTCACAATTTGTCTTCCATGTGCTTGCCGATCATCGAACAGTGCGGCATGACGCCGGTACATAGTGTTTACACACTTTTTTTTACCGTACCATTTTTACCATTTAAAATTTAATTTTTTATAAGGCATGTGGTGAAAATCGACCATTGGGATTTGCGCTGTTCGACCCACCAACCAATAGGAATCGTGCTCTTCGCAGAGTGACACTGCGATCCTGTCGCAGAGTGCAATACAGGAGTTTTAAAAATAGTGTTTCGATTAAGTACTAGGCAGTATACAGAATGAAGTATAGGCTATTGCTACATAACACCATAACTGCCTTATTTATTGCAACATATTACAGCACTCATACATATTGCTACATTGTGACAGTACCTTGGTACAAACACTTTCTGCCAAATTCACTCATATTCCTAGCACTGAACAGCACACAGCGAATATTACCCACACAACTACACAGCCTAATAATACACATCGACTGATTCGTGATGTTATAAGATTTCAATACACGGAGTCCCAATTAACGAAATTCCGTATTTAGGATTAGCAACCGAAACATTGAAGTCACTTTCATCCATGTATTTTAAACGATGCGGATCTACAACACGCATTTCATCAATAAATTCTCGAGTGTAAATCATATTTCGTTCGGTGAATCTTCTGCGGCTGGAGTATTTAATCTCTTCCATGTCCAGTCTCTACCTGTAAATCTGTGGTGAACGGCGTTGAAAAGCGTAAACACACACACATTTGTTGCCGACACTTCTTGAAGTCTCTCCTGCATCTCACAATAAGTGATTGACAGCCTATCTGCTTTAAGAGGTTCAAGAAATTTTAAACCTCCATGCAGTAATTTGGTGGGTCTCCCCCTATTCAAGACTGATGGTTTTGTCGAACTTTTTACGGACCCCGGCCGCGGTTATTGAAAACTTACGCCCTACTGCAGGGAACACTGCTCTCGGTACCTCACCGGTATTCATATTACCACCACTCTCCACTATTTCCTTTATGATTATTTGAGATAAATCATCGCTGAGTGACGTTCCCTTCTGGTAGGGTCTGTTGTGACAATTATAGTTTGCCATAACCAATATTACATCGGAATCTGAAACACTGACACGGACGGCGGGCACGATCAGGCTTTCTTGTCCACGTAGTTTGTAGTAAAGACGCCAAGTAAACGAAGTGTTACAATGTGATCACATTTTGGTTAAAATAATAAAGAGTGCAACCTGATTTGTCTCAATGTTTGGCTGTCGAATAATGCTACATTCATGCATCTAACTACCAAATCGAAACACTATTTTTAAAAACCCTGACATTCGGCGAGTCGCACAATCAGGTACAGGACAATATACTAGTTTAAAATCATGGTAAGTAAATAGGTCTACCATTGTCACATATTACACATTATATCATCACAGCAAAAAATGAATCTTTTGATTCGGGAAAATGTCAAAAAGAGATCCCTTGACCATTGGAGAAACATACTGTAAAACATGTTGAAAAAGCGACATGCAATTTTAGCGAATTGTGGTAAAATGACGTAATAGCGAAATGATTTAGCGAATCGCTCTTGTCATTGTTGATTTCCCGTTTTCACAATACTTGTCTGTGTTGCGCAAAAACAAATGCGCAGTTATCATCTCCATAAAAACAATGACAAACTCTCAAGTGTAATTTGATTATGTTCGCAATGATAAAAAACTTATTCAACAGGGATTTAAAAAGCGAGTATTGTTGCTGAGTTACATCCAGAACATTGACCTTTTATATTGGGACTCAAAAATTACTAAGTACTACTAATTTCCGTAATAATATATCAGTATCACTTCATTTATTTATTTTCATTGAAATAATGACCACAATGAATACGTTTATTTTTTTGTGTTAATTTACTTTTCAATAAAGTGTATCTATCATGTCAGTACGTTTTCTTTGTGTTGTTTACAAAGTGTGTGTGGAGAAAAAAGACGTTGTTTGGCGACCATTTTGAATTTATAATAAAGTCATTAGCTACATCTTGAATTAGCGAATCAGTTCTCTTGCTAAATTCGCCTAAAAACATGCTCGCGAAAAAAACATGTTTTACAGTAATTTAAAGACTCCTTGGCATCATGTTGCCATACCAACTGATATTATCATTTTTCATGGAGATCACTGTATGTAATCATTGGCCGGGAGATGTTCTGCAGATAATACAAAGTCAGAATGTAAATTTAATTCACACAGTACGTGATCAGATAATACCTCATTTGACGACTTAATTTAGTTCCAATTAAGTGCCCTCTATTCAAGACAATAAGTACATGTTTACATGTGCAGTGAAGCAAATACTTGCACAAAATTCAACTTTTGTCATCCCAAAAATTAAACACACTCATATTTTTCCTATATTTGTTCAATATTTTTAGTCCCCGTTCGGACGCAGTCCGAAAACGGGGACTTATGTTTTGCCCTGTGTGCGTCCGTCCGTCCGTCCGTGTGTCCGTGCGTCCGTGATCACCTGTATCTCGAACATGCATGGACCGATTAAGTTCAAACTTCACTCATACATCACACATTATATGGGACATATGCACATGCATTTTTTTCATGATCTGATTAACGATAGCCGAATAGCGGCCATTTTAAGGCTGAAAATGCATCAAAATCGCACATTTTCACCATTCCGGACCCGGATCTCAGTTATGCATGGACGGATTTTGTTCAAATTTGGTACATACATTAAACATAATAGGACCTTGATGCACGTCATTTTTGTGTTTGGATCGGGTTCGAAATGGCCGACTGGCGGCCATTTTGTTTTAAAGAATTCAGTTCTGGATCCGTATCTGAGACATGCTTGGATTGATCGAGTTCAAACTTCACACACACAAGGTACATCACGTCACAAATATGTATGTGCATTTGTTTCATGATCTCATTAACGATAGCCAAATGGCGGCCGCTTTAAGGCCGAAAATGCATTGAAATCGCACATTTTCACCATTCCGGACCCGGATCTCAGTTATGCATGGACGGATTTCATTCAAATTTGGTACATACATTAAACATAATAGGACCTTGATGCACGTCATTTTTTTTTTCAGATCAAGTTCGAAATGGCCGACTGGCGGCCATTTTGTTTTAAAGAATTCAGTTCTGGATCCGTATCCGAGACATGTCTGGATTGATCAAGTTCAAACTTCACACACACAAGGTACATCATGTCACAAATATGTATGTGCATTTGTTTCATGATCTTATTAACGATAGCCAAATGGGGGCCGCTTTAAGGCCGAAAATGCATTGAAATCGCACATTTTCACCATTCCGGACCCGTATCTCAGTTATGCATGGATGGATTTTGTTCAAATTTGGTACATACATTAAATATAATAGGACCTTGATGCACGTCTTTTTTTTTTTTCGGATCAAGTTCGAAATGGCCGACTGGCGGCCATTTTGTTAAAGAATTCAGTTCTGGATCCGTATCCAAGACATGTCTGGATTGATCAAGTTCAAACTTCACACACACATGGTACATCATGTCACAAATAGATATGTGCATTTGTTTCATGATCTGCTTAACAATAGTGGAATGATGGCCATTTTAAGGCCGAAAATGCATCAAAATCACGTATTTTCACAATTCCAGAACCGGATCTCAGTCATGCATGGATGGATTTTGTTCAGATTTAGCACAATGTGTTGTACATATACAGGTGCATTTCGGTCATGATCTGCTTTGAATGTATATGTCACTCAAATATGAACGGAACGGAGACGTGTCATTGACAATGACTTGTTTTTCAATACACTTCATGCAGCCAATAGAATGTTATGTCAGTTAGGTACAAAAACAACTAAAATATTATAGAAAAAAACATAAAAATGGTAATAGATTTGTTTTTATATTAATTATTATATAAAAAGGTGGCTATCATTGGCACCAAAAATCTTTTGAGTATATTTGAAATCTACAATACACATGTATAAATATAGTCATCTAGATTTATGCAAATTATTTCATATTTAACCTTTACGGTACGCCTGCACTATTGCAAATTATTCAAACAATTTATTTATGATCAGTGGGGGGTTGGGGCGGGGGAGGGGGGGTGTTAAGGAACTTTGAATCACATGCTAATGTATATTGATCAGGTATGTCCTGAGGTAGCTTTTGATTTTTCAGGTCCTGGTAGTACAAAATTATCGGTCGCAGCTGGTAGCAGATTATTCTATTTTCAGTAACGTTTAGGGACGACATCAAATAATCGATGTCGGATAAAAAAACTTATTTTCTTTAGTTTGGGGGTGGGGAGAGATTGACCTCAAAATTTTCCATCCTACAAAAACGATTTTATTTTTCAATGAAGTCAAAAAAATCTTGGAGTATTTGTAGTTCGTTTTTTTTTTCTATCCAATCATGGACAAAAATAACTGAAAATGGAAAGAAAAAAACATTCAAGACAAGAAAATGGTTGGTCCGAGTATAAATATGTGCGTCAAATGAGGTCAATTTTAGGGCTTTTTACACCCATCCGACAACCAACTGCTATGCCAAACTACTGTTTGATTATCAATTTGTATTTGATGGTAAATGTGGTCTGACGCCATGATCAATATTTATCAATTAAGTTTCAGTGGGGGGTAGGGGGATTATCCTACATTGAACTTTTGATGTTGTCCCTTAATGAACTATATGTTTTGAACAATAATTTCTCATATTGACAGTCAGGATTAAATTGGTTGCTTGATATTACAGGTTTTTTCGAGTGGTAGTCGGACATTCTTAATATACGGTGCCATATTGGTTTGACTGTTCATAGTCAAGTTGTTCATGCTGCTTCCCCATCATTACGCTTGACAGAAAAAACATATCATAAATTTGGATTGTATTAAATCAGATAATAACGATAAACTGATAACATGTGGTGAACATGATGGTGAACTTGATATATTAAAGACAAATAGTCAGCAACTAGAAATGTACATTTGTTGCCATGATGTTAATAAATTTGACATCTGCATAACTCTGTCAACAGAACATGACATTTTATGATCTACTGTAGAATACTTTATTTTAGCTTGGAATTAATTTTCGCTGAAGGAATGATTAAGTGAAAATAAAATCCAGTGAATATACTTTTTTTTGTATATTTTACATTCAACTCGTTAAAAATCGGTGAAAATAAAATCCATACAAAACATCCAATAAGTCTTCTTAGAGCGAAAATTCATTCCAGCTAGAATGAAGTATTTTACAGTATATTAAACTAACAACGCTACAAGGAAATCACAATTGTTTCAATAAAAAAATATTTTTATTTGGTCTTGTTATTTGCTTGTTGGAACTACCACAAAATATCAAGAATCTGTAGAACTTTTATAATTTCCAATTTTTTTTTTTTCTAGTTTACTAACTTTGTCCTTTCATATTTTGTCTGTAGCTCCAATTATGAAATTGTTGATCTGCATCTTTGTGTGGATTTTGTCAACTGTGGATGCTGAACATTCTGAGATAGTGAACACTCGTAATGGTCCTGTTCGTGGAAAGCGTGAAGATGGCCAGATCGGTTATTATGGAATACCGTATGCAATGCCACCACTCGGGGATTTGCGCTTTCGTCCTCCACAACCCCCTGACCCTTGGAATACAACATTTGATGCGTTGAAAATGAAATCGTCATGTTGGCAGAAGCATGACCGGCATAACAAAACTGGAGATGTTCCATTAGATGAGGATTGTCTTTATCTTGGTGTTGTCGTTCCGGACTCCATTCCTAAAGCAGCTTCCGTACTCGTTTGGATCCACGGGGGTGGATTCACATGGGGTACTGCTGAAAGGCACTTAGGTGACCATAATAATAAACTTACATCACATGAAAGTGTTATTTTTGTTGCAATGAACTACCGCTTGGGTGTGTTCGGTTTCCTCGCCATGAATTCACCAGATGCTCCAGGCAATATGGGACTACTGGACCAGCAGCTGGCTTTAAAGTGGGTGCATGAAAATATAGCGGCGTTCGGTGGTGACCCAGATAAAATTACAATTGCTGGAGTAAGTGCAGGTGGCACGTCTGTGGCATATCATCTCTTCTCTCCTGGAAGTCGAGGTTTATACAGGCGAGCGATTCTCCAAAGCAGTTATGTCTTGAATCATAAACGGTCATTTGTCAGTGGAGGGGATGCAAAAGACAGAAGCATGCAGTTTTCAAAGAAGGTGAACTGTGACGGAGATAGTGGAGATGTCAAACTCCTTCAATGTCTGCGAGGCATGCCCGCAGAGCAATTAATGAATAACCAGGATGCATTTACTGTTTACCGAACACCGTTTCCACCCGTTATTGATGGGCAGTTCATCACAGATGAACCTCGAGCGTTAGTGAAGAAGGCTGAGTTTGAGAAAATTCCAATTCTTTTAGGAACCCTACAGCACGAAACCGGTGATATGACGTTCCGGGCCGGGATTCCTGGTCTCTCTGCGAACAATGGGTTCCAGTTTAAGTACAACAAACTACATGATGTTTTAACCCATTGCTTTCCAACCGCAGCAGATGTCTCACCTATTATAGAACAGTACGTGAAACGTAATAATTCAGAACCAACTTACTTTCGAGACTTACTAATGGACATAACTGCCGACTACTCATACGTCTGTCCATCATTAGAATTTGCCACATTATACAGCAATGTGGGTTTGCCTGTTTACTATTACGAGTTCGATCACCGTCCTTCGGTGAGTATAGCGCCGGAATGGATGGGCGCAGTTCACGGCGATGAAGTGCCTTTCCTGTTTGGCTTCCCGTTAAAAGAAGGGCAGGACATTAGGCATCACACCATTGAAGAAAAAGCACTGAGTAAAAAGATGATGAGATATTGGACCAATTTTGCTAGAACAGGGTGAGTGGAATAAAGGATTTTGATAAAACTGTACTCAGTATCCACCTGAAGTATATTAAAATGATTTAGCCTGATACAAATCAGCACCAATTTTAATGGCTCTCTGAATCTATTTTAATCTTTTGATTGGTTTAATGTTCAGGACGTTTTTTGCGATTTGTTGGTTTGAAAGTTTTCTGAAAGTGACTTTCTAACCGTAGATAAATTCTCATTACTACAAGACTTTTCCATTTTCTGTGATCAGTAAAAATTTATCACTTGTGAATATAAAACAGTTTACAGTCCTCATTTGCATATATCTAATCAAGTCAGTTTCCTGTGCGTCACTGTTCACTGTGATACTCAAAAAGCGGTAGTTGTCGCGCCACGCATGTGCGAGATATGTGGGTCTCATATAAACAAAGATGGCGACTTTGACTGTTGCGCATATCAACGAGTACAAACTAAGACGTTACCAAGCTTTAATTAGGTATTTTTAGGTGATTGGAAGGTAATAAATGAGTCACCGCTATAATTAATGCAAGTCGCGCCCAGGTCAAACTGTAAAATACTTTATTTTCGCTGGAATTAATTTTCGCTGAAAAGGCTTTTTGGGCGTTTTATATGGAATTTATTTTCACTGATTTTTGATGAGTTTAATGTGAAATATAGGAAAAAAAGTATATTCGCTGTATTTTATTTTCACAGAATCATCCCTTCAGCGAAAATAGCGAAAATAAAGTATTCTACAGTACTTGTTATTGCCATTAGAAGAGCGCATTGGATTGTGGGAAAATCAATGTTTATCAACACAAATGTTGCACATGCACAGCGCGACGACTGTCGCCCTTTAAACCAAGATTTAAACCACTTGTTGGATTGTGAGATGGCCTCTTAATAAAAGTTGGATTGTTAGAAAACTTAGTTGATGAACTTTTAATTTTGAGTAAATAGGCTGAAAATCAAATCTGAGAGTTACCGTACACATCATGCTATACTGATTAAAATCATTCATGAACTAAGTTATCTAATGTCTTCAATTAAAATAATTCCCTTCATGCATTTCTGCTCGGATTCTACGTCGGGGTGCGCTAAACACAACTAACCTAGGAAGGATGTACCGTTAGAAGTTTACTTTGAAGCGTAGTAATATATAAATAATGAATAAAATGTTGTCATATAATTTTAAGAATTATACTGGAAACAACTCATGAATCAATGCCTCATATCTAATATTGTTTATGAAATATAGCCCACTTTTGATCACCGAATAAAGAATTTTGTGTTTGATTCGCGGACTTTATGGCATTCTAAGATAACTTTTGCCGAAAATAAGGGGGTTTTGAAAAATCACATTTGTTGGTAAAGCTTTGCACATGAAATGTTCAATATGGATTCCATATAACATATACATTGTATAATACATTGTTTGTTTACATGATGACCATACTGGCATTTCAATGTCTGGATGTACAAATTACATAACGCATGGATTCTACATGATGTCAGAATACTACAAAATATTCCTTTTTCCCAAATTGATAGTGTTGTCTATTTTTTATGTGCTTATATATATATTGTGTGACCTGAGGTCAATAAACCAGAAGGTTGGACATATTTTGAATGTTTCCAACTCGCAGCGTAAAAAATACCTTCAAATAAAAAAGCCATCTTTCAACTAACTAGAATCAGTCTCGGAAAATTTGCACACTATTCTACCTAAGCAAGCAATGATAATGTAAATTATCTTTGGCTATAGTGGAATATTTTTATGTTATTTTTTTGAGGGTTATGGTTATATTTACTAAACAAAATGCACAAATGCCATCTTTTTTGGTTCTTTTTTCTCTGCAAAAATCTTCTTATTTAATTGTTAATCCACGTTTTTTAACTGTCTTCTTTTAGCTGTACCTTATTGTGCCCACCCACGCTCACGATGTGATCTTTTAAAAACTGCTTTAAATATGTCGCTGACTTCTTCCAGGGATGTCTGTCTATTGTTTTGTTTTTTTGTCCTACCCTCACCTGTTGCTAGGTGACATCGCATCTGTCGGTAATTCGGAATTCAGTATAATAAATATCCATTTTTTTTTTTTTTCCTCAGAAATCCCAACACAGAAAGTGAAAATGATATAGATGAAAATGAATGGCCACAATTTGGGAATGATGGTAAATATATTTTACTGAATGGCAATAATGTTGATAAACCAACTGTACTTACCAAACTGAGAAGTGAATACTGTGATTTCTGGAAACAACAGAGTGTATATATGCAAAACAAGGTAAGTACTGTAAAATCTGTATTAGAAGCTGTATTTTCTATTGAAATGGTACAATGCAACAGAGGGGATGTGGCTTCTATTAGAACATCTACACATATGAGAAATTGGGATTTTTTGATTCTCAATTGTTAAAAATTTCTATTAGGGGATGCGGCTTCTAATTCAGATTTTTATGGTTCTTTATTTTTTTCATAACATTGGGTCTCTTTTATCAAGGATTGTGAACAAAAATAATATCCTCTGTTAGGAGGATATATACTAAGTATCATATTTTATCAGACTTGTTTAGATCAAGTACCAGTAACTCTTGATTAATCCTCTTCACTAATTCTTGCATAGCCAATGTGGTATTTGACTGTTAGGGGCGGGGTATGACACTGGGCATGTGTCCTGGAGTATTTGACTGCTAGGGCCAGGGTAATGATACTGGGCATGTGTCCTGGAGTATTTGACTGCTAGGGGCGGGGTATGATACTGGGCATGTGTCCTGGAGTATTTTACTGCTAGGGGCGGGGTATGACACTGGGCATGTGTCCTGGAGTATTTGACTGTTAGGGGCGGGGTATGACACTGGGCATGTGTCCTGGAGTATTTGACTGCTAGGGGCAGGGTAATGATACTGGGCATGTGTCCTGGAGTATTTGACTGCTAGGGGCGGGGTATGATACTGGGCATGTGTCCTGGAGTATTTGACTGCTAGGGGCGGGGTATGACACTGGGCATGTGTCCTGGAGTATTTGACTGCTAGGGGCGGGGTATGACACTGGGCATGTGTCCTGGAGTATTTGACTGCTAGGGGCGTGGTATGACACTGGGCATGTGTCCTGGAGTATTTGACTGCTAGGGGCGTGGTATGACACTGGGCATGTGTCCTGGAATATTTGACTGCTAGGGGCGGGTATGACACTGGGCATGTGTCCTGGAGTATTTGACTGCTAGGGGCGTGGTATGACACTGGGCATGTGTCCTGGAGTATTTGACTGCTAGGGGCGGGGTATGACACTGGGCATGTGTCCTGGAGTATTTGACTGCTAGGGGCGTGGTATGACACTGGGCTTGTGTCCTGGAGTATTTGACTGCTAGGGGCGTGGTATGACACTGGGCATGTGTCCTGGAGTATTTGACTACTAGGGGCGTGGTATGACACTGGGCATGTGTCCTGGAGTATTTGACTGCTAGGGGCGGGGTATGACACTGGGCATGTGTCCTGGAGTATTTGACTGCTAGGGGCGTGGTATGACACTGGGCATGTGTCCTGGAGTATTTGACTGCTAGGGGCGTGGTATGACACTGGGCATGTGTCCTGGAGTATTTGACTGCTAGGGGCGGGGTATGACACTGGGCATGTGTCCTGGAGTATTTGACTGCTAGGGGCGTGGTATGACACTGGGCATGTGTCCTGGAGTATTTGACTGCTAGGGGCGGGGTATGACACTGGGCATGTGTCCTGGAGTATTTGACTGCTAGGGGCGTGGTATGACACTGGGCATGTGTCCTGGAGTATTTGACTGCTAGGGGCGTGGTATGACACTGGGCATGTGTCCTGGAGTATTTGACTGCTAGGGGCGTGGTATGACACTGGGCATGTGTCCTGGAGTATTTGACTGCTAGGGGCGTGGTATGACACTGGGCATGTGTCCTGGAGTATTTGACTGCTAGGGGCGGGGTATGATACTGGGCATGTGTCCTGGAGTATTTGACTGCTAGGGGCGGGGTATGACACTGGGCATGTGTCCTGGAGTATTTGACTGCTAGGGGCGTGGTATGACACTGGGCATGTGTCCTGGAGTATTTGACTGCTAGGGGCGGGGTATGATACTGGGCATGTGTCCTGGAGTATTTGACTGCTAGGGGCGGGGTATGACACTGGGCATGTGTCCTGGAGTATTTGACTGCTAGGGGCGTGGTATGACACTGGGCATGTGTCCTGGAGTATTTGACTGTTAGGGGCGGGGTATGACACTGGGCATGTGTCCTGGAGTATTTGACTGCTAGGGGCGTGGTATGACACTGGGCATGTGTCCTGGAGTATTTGACTGCTAGGGGCGGGGTATGACACTGGGCATGTGTCCTGGAGTATTTGACTGCTAGGGGCGTGGTATGACACTGGGCATGTGTCCTGGAGTATTTGACTGCTAGGGGCGGGGTATGACACTGGGCATGTGTCCTGGAGTATTTGACTGCTAGGGGCGTGGTATGACACTGGGCATGTGTCCTGGAGTATTTGACTGCTAGGGGCGGGGTATGATACTGGGCATGTGTCCTGGAGTATTTGACTGCTAGGGGCGGGGTATGACACTGGGCATGTGTCCTGGAGTATTTGACTGTTAGGGGCGGGGTATGACACTGGGCATGTGTCCTGGAGTATTTGACTGCTAGGGGCGGGGTATGATACTGGGCATGTGTCCTGGAGTATTTGACTGCTAGGGGCGGGGTATGACACTGGGCATGTGTCCTGGAGTATTTGACTGCTAGGGGCGGGGTATACACTGGGCATGTGTCCTGGAGTATTTGACTGCTAGGGGCGTGGTATGACACTGGGCATGTGTCCTGGAGTATTTGACTGCTAGGGGCGTGGTATGACACTGGGCATGTGTCCTGGAATATTTGACTGCTAGGGGCGGGGTATGACACTGGGCATGTGTCCTGGAGTATTTGACTGCTAGGGGCGTGGTATGACACTGGGCATGTGTCCTGGAGTATTTGACTGCTAGGGGCGTGGTATGACACTGGGCATGTGTCCTGGAGTATTTGACTGCTAGGGGCGTGGTATGACACTGGGCATGTGTCCTGGAGTATTTGACTGCTAGGGGCGTGGTATGACACTGGGCATGTGTCCTGGAGTATTTGACTGCTAGGGGCGTGGTATGATACTGGGCATGTGTCCTGGAGTATTTGACTGCTAGGGGCGGGGTATGACACTGGGCATGTGTCCTGGAGTATTTGACTGCTAGGGGCGGGGTATGATACTGGGCATGTGTCTTGGAGTATTTGGCTGCTAGGGGCGGGGTATGATACTGGGCATGTGTCCTGGAGTATTATTCATTTTTTAGGAGATATTATTTCCGCTGTAGGCACTCCAACAAATATAATGATTTCTTCCTTGTCTTACTGTGAGTTCACCAGGCTTTATTATTTCTGCTACATGTAAGAGATACATTCCATATCAGCGATGGGGGTATTATTTTTGCTAGGGGTATTGTTTTCTACTAGATGTAGTGTTTGTTATTTCCACTATGGGTAATATTTCTGGTAGGGGCATTATTTCTCCTACTAGTGGATATTAACTTTGCTGGGGGGTTTATTTTTGTTTGGATTTATTTCTGCTACATGTAGGTCTGTTATTATTGCTGAAGGTGTTATTTCTGCCAGAACTATATTATTTTGTATTGGAAAAGTATAATTTCTGCTAAGGGTTCTATTTTTTTCAAGGGAGGGGCGGAGAGTATTTTTGATTCCAGAGAATGTACATTTTTCCAAAATGACACTTACAGACCATGTGATTCCATTCTTGCAAATTATTCAACACCCCTACAGAAAAAATGGTTTCTTCCCTTTTCTCAGTGTGAGGTCATATCAGTGATGCATGGACTCACATGGATAGTATGTGTTATGATTAATTAATTACTATCCTAGGCTATTTGCATTGAGTTCTATGAAATTAACAAAAACAGTAATTAGTAATTAGTAATTCTGACTTAAAAAAACACAACTCAGTTCTAGTGGAAGCAAATGTGAACTACATCATTTATTTCCGACATAGATGTATATTTAAATATATCTCATAAATTGTTATGTAATATTGTTATTGAAGGCTTTTTTTTTTTCAGTTGGTTCAAAATGGCCGACTCTAACAGTACATTGGATTGACATATTCACTAGTGCATTCATGCGAATGGTTATGTTGATTATCGACTGAAAAGCTAGCCACTTTTCTGTGCTCCAATCTGCTTGTTCTCAAGTAATCTTAATACACAACTTGAACCAATCTGTTTCTAAAATTTACATATAACAAATTGATAAATATAATAATGTTTATACAGTGTGGCCAATTCTAATACCGTAAAAATAATAATAACATTTCTTAAGCCATGTTCACTGCATCACACACCGCTGTACTATACATGAATACAAATCAAATTAAAAGGAGGATTAACTGTTATATAAAAAAAATAAAAGATATCAAAATACCTTAAAAATAACTTTAGCATTAAAATCAAAATTAAATGAAGAACTTTCTTCTAAACAGATGAGTATTCAGACTTCTCTTTAAAACATTGATATTGATTGATTGACGAATGGAGATTGGAAGGTCATTCCACAAAAAGGGGGGGGGGCATAATTGCTAAATGAACGCCAACCATAAGTTTTTGTGTTGCATTTCAAATCTTGTCCCTTTTCAATAACAAAAGATCAGTGTTAGATGACCTGAGGTCACTATGTCCTAGTTCTCTGTGTCTTGATTACAGCATGTCTGTTTTTTCAGAGGTCATGTAATCAGAAATTCTACTTTAAAATGTGTAGCTTGAAAAAAGAAAATATGAATCAGCCAATATATACGTGTCAAGTTATTTCTGAAATTGCACTGTAGTTGAAGAAATATTGGTCAGGTTATATTTTCAAATTAATTCCATAGATTTCATGCTCGTAGGAAAAAATTTCATATTCAAAGAAACATGTGTACCTTTATGTTATTTTTATTTGATGCATTTTTTTCCCATGATGCAATAGGTAAACAGAGTAAGTTCTCTAGTTACACATGTTTGTTAATGACATGTACACGTACATGTAACATTATTATTATTATTAATGTTTTTATCTTTTTTTTTCATTTTGTTTTTCAGAATTTAGAAGAACTCAAGAAAGATGAGCTATGAGAAAAGATCAAGTCAGTTGGTTGGACCAAAACAATAGTCAACAACTTTGTTATTCTATAATTGTGTGCAGTGAATCTATTATAAAAGAAAGAATCACTTGACAACATGGGAATCAACATGCTTTGTGTTTGATGAGAATGCTGGAAGTTTTGTACATATTATGTACTATAACAACAATGAACTCTCTATATTGTCATATTACTGTAAAATACTTTATTTTCGCTTGGACTTGGATTTTGAAAATAAAATCCAACGAATAAATTTTTTTTTCCTTTATTTTACATTCATTTTACATTATAACTACGAGCTAGTGAGATTGGTTCTGAGACTGTCTATACCCTTAAATGACAGGCAGCGTATTGACATCAGATGATTTTAAACATATACTGTGGAATACTTTATTTTTGCTTGGAATTAATTTTCGCTATTTTTGCTGAAGGAATGATTCAGTAAAAATAAAATCCAGCGAATATACCATTTTTCCGTATATTTTACATTCAACTTGTCAATAATCAGTGAAAATAAATTCCATACAAAACACCCAAAAAATCTTAATTAATTCCAGCTAAAATAAAGTATTTTACAGTAGATGAGAGTTGATTCTTAGCGATGTGTAATCGATATATTGACTGATAGTGAGGAATATTATTATTATGATATACTAATATTGGGATACCCTAGCTTCCTCCATCTGTTTCTCCGCTCCACTACAGAAAATACAAAGCGGGGACAAAAGAAGTTAGAGTAGGTAAGGTGTTATTCCAGGACAAAAACCTTTCGGCTTATTTTAAACCCAAAATGTTAAAACATTAAATTCCTAGTGATTTAATCATTTCAGTTTATTCAGATTAATATTTTGTTTTATTTCTTCGCAATAAAGGATATTTTGTTCTCTGCGAGACCTTACATAATGCGTAACTTCAATTTTTTTTTATAGTTCAAATTCTGCGTTTCCAGAGGGGAAAATGGCGTTGAGATCTACTTACTTCATCAAAATTAACCATCAAGTGTGTATTGCACATTATTATACATCTGTCATCGTAACGCCATAAGTTACAGCGTTCCGTAATTTTGCGGTATTTTACGGGGTATTTGCATCCTACCATATTAGGAAATGTAAATTCCAAATATGGAATGATTACGCACATAAGTGTCCTCTAATTATAAAAACAAACATGGCTGCCACCAGGGTTTGACCAGACTCCACACAAAGAAGTTCGCTAATTCTGTTCTAAACTTTTTGGATTTCGGCATTCCCATGATGTATCCTTGGAAGGAAAAGATGTATAATAATAAGGTTATTATGAGGATACCTCAATGTATGCACTCAGACAGTACACTGTATCATCGACCTCCACTGCGCGTCAGTTGATACTGCCTCTGTACTGTCTTCGTGCATACTTTGACGTATCCTCGCAATAACCTCATATTATTATTATCATAGAAATACCATAAAAATACTTGAATCCCACACAAAGTTTTGGTGTCACTATGAAGCTACATTGTATAAACTTTTTTTTGTTAGATTTTTACATTCCGTTTATTTCATGCACAACACATGAACGCACAGTAAATGGAGATTCTATTTCATAAGCAGGTTCACAGGTCAGTGAAAAGCAATGTTTGTCGGATACACAATGTTGAAATGTGGACATAATTTTAATGTAGTGTAGCGTTCACTTTCCATGCTTCTTTCCTAAGCATAACTACCAATGATATCAGCATCTGTGTTTGTAATTATGGTATTAATTGTACGTTGTAATTGAAATCTGAATGTGAGTGGCCTTTAGCCATTGCTAAAACTAGTGATTTCTTAAAATATGGTTTTTTTTAAATACAGAAATTTAAACTTAAGTATTCTTACCTGATTATAGGGGCAATATTTTACTTACAGTATTAGCTGTATTAGTACATGCAATTACTTAAATAACAGTGGTGTGTCTTTGATCAAAATAAGTAATATTTGAAATAATCAGTATACAGTAATGCAATTAATGTAAATTTAGTCAAAATTTATATTTAATACTGGTATTTCATATTTTGCTTTCAGGTCTTAGTCAGTGTTTGAGTAAATATGGGCAAAAATTATACAAGTTAATTTTGTGAAATGGAACAAGTGATAAAAATAATAATGATATGTATCGTCTTTGCAGTTCATGGTAGTCACAAAATGAAAACGTGTACCGTAAAATTGTAATATACTCGTAGATTTCTTCAGGTATTTCAGATTGATGTATATCGGTAATACTATTTTATGTATATTTTTTTATACAGAATTTTTAATTATATTATTCCCTGTGTATAAGACATGCTGGTTATATAACTTGATCACAGATTAACCGTATCGCAAATTATAACATTATGTGCATTGTGGAATACTTTTTAACAGAACGAAAAACGAAGCACCCTTGCCAAAACCGGACACTATCCGACAAGTCACAGTAATTTGGAATTTCCATATGGTCTACTGTGTATCATGCGTGTCCCATACAGAATTCAAAACACTTGCTGCAAGATGACTACTAGTAATTCAATAAACTTGCATAAACTAATGATGTCACCCTAGCAACACTTAGTAACACTTTAAATCTCAAGATGTAATGTACAAACGTTAATACATGTCATCTCAACGTTTTTCAGCAACTCTGCTCACTTACATATGCCCGACTCTTGGTTGAATATCTCAACCAATCAGAGATAGTTTTACATACAGAATGATGATTTGCTGTTTGAAAAACACATTCATTCTCGTTCAAGATTTGAACGAGACTCCTTTTGAGAGTTTTTCGAATTACCGATATATGTGGTTTTTAGACTAAAAAGTATTAAGTAAAGAAAACGGATACTTTTAAAACCAAAAAAATAGATCTTATTTTAATTGCCGAGTTGTTGTTGCTTCCACTTTCGTTCTAATGTAAATAAACCCCTCGAGGGCCTTTATTTTTACTTTTATAATTTAAGAACATTTTGCCTTTTTATGAGTTTTTCTATAATTTTGGATTAAATAGGCACATTTTCTGTTGGCTACAGGGTTGATCAAAATTTAGGGGAAAAGTTGACTTTAAAGTTTTTAAGACATCAGATGAATAAAAAAAGATATCTACCAGAAGATAAATAATTATAATAGTCGAAATGTACAACATATATGACTACAATGCAGAATTATGCGAATAAACTGATGACAGTAGTAAAAAGGTTTTCAAGAGTTTGTTTTAATGTCAACTAGCATGTTAGATTTATTTTATTTTAGTGTACTTAGCAGATTGTTGCAGTAAATATTTATAGATGTCAACTGAAAAAACGAAATATACACCAATGTGTATGCATGTCTTGCATTTTTGCTGTTGTCTGACCATTACAAAAGTTTTGCATCAAAAATAATGATTTTATGAATCAAAAAAATAAACATTAAAAAATCATGCAAATACAAAATGAAAATGGTATAGAAATAGATAATGTATGTATGTGATGTTAACATGAATAAAATCGAAGTATGTCCACACTTACTGTAAGTTGTATTTTTGTGTGAGTACAGTCAAAACTATGAGAATGTATTATTTCAGTATATTCATACATGTACTACCGTGCCTCAGCTACTGTAAAACAAGCTGAAATACAATTTTAGCAAATTTGCCTTAATGCTCAAGTTTTAACAGAATCTTGATTCAAGTAAAGTGCCAATGATCTGTGTGCGATACTTTATTTTAAATTAACAGCATCCTGAAGCTTGAAATTATGGATTAGCTAACTTTGTTAAATTAACATGCTAGCTATCAAGACATGTACAGTACTGTAAAAATGATTTAAATATCATTTTTAATGGATTGTTTGGTTCAACAATGTTTGATTTTATATACACCTGGAATTATGTGTTCCTCCATTTTAAAACTGTGACAAAAAATAAATAGAAAACCAACAAAAAATTTACTCAGTGGCTGTATAATAATAGCAACAGATTAGTAAAAATGCGAATATAAAATTGTTATCAGGCATATGGGAATAAAGTGAGTGTTTTTCAAAAAATAAATTCATAAGGCTCTCCCAAATTTCTAATGATCAGTATTAAAATATCATGCTGCTGGGGAAAAAAAAGATACGCCAAGGGTAGATGACAAGGTAAGGGTAGGCAACTTTCATAAACGTGGCATGTGACTAAAATCTTATTGAAAACATAATACAGAGAAAATTTTGCAGCTTATGAAATTTATTTTCTATGTAAGGTCGATGTCATTGCTGCTGGGTATTGAAGGAAGCAATGGTAGATAAAAAAGACATTTGTGGATATCCCGCAAGTTGCATAAACCTTGTCTATATTTCACAGGAACTCAGTGCTATTAGGCCCGAGAAAATAATTTAATGTTTCTGGTCCTTGCACGCTGTGGTCAAAAGTTTTAAAAACAATTCGCTTATGGATTTTGGATAACAAATTGACCATAAACTTTTCAGCTTAACACAAACGAAATATATACCTTAGGTCACCGCACGAGGGCGCCCATAATGAACCAGCGTCAGTGAGTTCCGTCAGTGATGGCTTCTTCTACAAGTGGGATATCCGTTGAATTACGAGATTTTCTGAAATTGCATCCCAAAATAGAAATTAGAGAAGGCTCAAATATAGTAAGTCAGTTATTCATAACTTTAAAATTCAGTAAACACTGGACATGTCTCGTTTTATAGCATGGTAAGCATGCAAGCCCGGGTACGTCCATGGAGCAAGGCATTTTCACAGATTGAGAGACAATCACTCGATGGAGGCATGTTTTGACAACCCGAAGATGCGCAATTTGTAATGTCCGTACGCAATTACAGCAGCTCAACAATAAACTCAGCATTCATGACGTCTAGTATATATTGCTGTGACAATTTCACAACTCGTAATTCACCCACTTGTACTCGTACATGTAGGTAGAACTCCTGTGCCTCAGTAGACATTTGTTTATTGACACAAGCCTGACTTAAGAAAGTACAGTAATGTACACTGAAAACTACAAAAAAATTGAATAATTTTGCAAATTAATTGATGTATAACTACACTTTTTACTATCACTGTTTTTGTGAGTTAAAACAGCAAATAAGTTTATGACGAAACTATTTGCGTCTAGAACTTCCAAAGGTGAAATGTCCATCCACCATTCTGAATGTCAGAACTGAAAAGTAATTTTGTTGTTGCAGGTGATATGCAGACTAACAGGCCATGAAATGCCAGGTAACCTTGACATAGTGAAGAAACACACAGAAGGAAAGAAGTATAGACGACTCAAAGATGAAAACAACTTTGACTATGAAATATACAAACCTCAGCTTGTACCTAGTTACAAACGAGGACACGAGTGAGTGTGTTATTCCATAAATCAGTAACCCAACCCATTTTTGGGGGGTCAATATCATACCTATGTCTGTCTGTCTGTCTGTCTGTGTGTCTGTCTGTGTGCGTGTGTGTAAGTGTGGCAAATCTTGGTTTCACCAATATCGCAACAAGTCGGTAGACTGATTGGTGATTCACTCTGCTCAAAAAACAAACAAAATGTTGTCAGCCGTTACTATGGTAGAACATGAATTTGAAGCTAACGTCAGTTTATAACTAAAACTGCGGCCCCATATACACAAGTTCGCAAAGAGCATTCTGTCTTCTGAATCACTTCACTTCATTACCAGCATGCCATGGCTGTTGTCGTTATTATATTCTCGCAAGTTAACCCTTTAACCTAGATTTCGATCTGATAAAAAACTTTTTATTTTCAATCGTTTTGCAATTGTATTTTCTAGATTCTTTGATTGAACGCAGCATTTACAGTTCAGTCAAAGTTCAAAGTCGCTTTTATACAGTGCAACTATGTCAGCAACGGTGATATTGATAGTATAAATATTTATAACTACGAGCTAGTGAGATTGGTTCTGAGACTGTCTATACCCTTAAATGACAGGCAGCGTATTGACATCAGATGATTTTAAACATATACTGTGGAATACTTAATTTTGCTTGGAATTAATTTTCGCTATTTTCACTGAAGGAATGATTCAGTGAAAATAAAATCCAGCGAATATACCATTTTTCCTATATTTTACATTCAACTTGTCAAAAATCAGTGAAAATAAATTCCATACAAAACACCCAAAAAGTCTATTCAGCGAAAATTAATTCCAGCGAAAATAAAGTATTTTACAATATCAAGGTTACGTCCAGACCATATTGTGTTTAGAATAGAATCTGTATTGCTACAAAATATTTGATGGAAAGTACAATAAAGTGATTCAGGAAAAAAAAAAAAGACACTTTCTAGTCAAAAACTGGATAATTTGTAATTTATTATGTGCTTTTAAATTTTTTTTTCTGTTTTTAGACAGCAGTTATTTTGCCTGCTAACTCTGCGCCATATCAACAAACAACCGTCACATGTGGAGAAACATGTGAATGGTAAAAGATACAGAAAAGCATTGGATCGATGTGAGTATTTACTATTTATACTCGTACATTTATAGCTGAATGTGCCTTGAATATCCCACTGGATGAACGGCATCAAGGAGCAGAATTGTGTAATATTTTATTAAGTTTAGATTCAAATTTCTAAAGCAAAATTAGAAATGTCTAAATCTGTTTCTAAATTTATAAAGTTTAGATTCAAATTTAGAAAGCTAAATTATAAATATATAAATTTATTTCCAAATTTACACGTTCTAGATTACGTACATGTTCTGGATTATGTGGGTTTGAAGGTATTATTTATTATTGTGGCTATTTTGACAATCTAAAGCACTATTTAAAAAACAAAGACTTGGAAAGTTATTATTTTTTGGGTGCAATCGCCGCAATTCAGCTTGCTATTTAGACGCCCTAAATTTTCAAACTTTTAATTTTATACATGATATTTAGATATATGGTAGCATGTCGAAATACTTTTAACAAGACCCCCGTCCACATGTAGCTGGATGTTCTAGCTCAAGACGATATTTTGATTGTCTAAGTAACCCAATATATATCCCATTTAGCTAGATTTATCTCCATAGACAATACTGTAGAATACTTTATTTTCGCTATTTTCGCTGAAAGAATGATTCAGTGAAAATAAAATCCAGCGAATATAATTCCAGCTAAAATAAAGTATTTTACAGTAGTCTAGCTGCCGCACTGCCATAAAGACACAGTTTTGCAGCTAACTCGTGACTAGGGGAATAGGCGGTATCCAAGCAGTCCAGTGTGATGTATATTAATATTACTATAAATAATACACATGCATGCATGTACAGACACAATAAACAGTATTTTTGGTAGTAAATATTTGAAATAATACAGATCACATAATCACAACAGACTTGGTCTATGTACATAGACATGTTCTTGTTTGAAAATTTGTGAATAAAGATATCTTATTATCAATTACAAGTTACAAAGCCGCCATTTTGTAACCCATACTGAAAACACCAAATTTTCTAACTTATATTATCCTGCTTATGTGATACATAGCCAAGTTTTAGATTGAAAGCCTTCCAAGTATTTTGGGGGGGAATTTTGTAATTTTGTGATGTAACTTATATGTAACCTTGTCTGTCATTTGCTTAAAATCAAATTGAAATCCCAAGAGAGCACAGTTGGCTCTCTCTCTGTAATATCTAGTGTCTTTGATGATTGAATGCATGTCCATAAAACATTTCAAAATTTAGAAAGCAAGAGAACCTCAAATTTTCACAAATTAGTTAATCAGTTTTTAGCTCCACTGTTGATTTTGTCAAACAGAGCTTATCATATGAGTGATTGTCTGTTGCCGACCGTCGTCATCTTCCATGTCCACTATTTCGACTTCTACCTGAAAACTACAAGCCTTTTTGCCTTGATACTTGGTGTATATGTACTTTGGGTAGATCTCTCTTTGATTTGTTCATTTTGTGATAATATCTTTAATTCTCTAGTTTTGTCGAATATTTTTGGGGGAAAATTTCGACTTCTTGTTGAAAACAGCAAGTCTGATTGCTTTGATATTATAAATAATTAGTACTACAGGTAGACTTCTCTCAGATTTGTCCATTTCATAATGATATCTTCAATTATCCAATTTTGATGAGATTTTTGACATTTTTGGTAGAAAGTGATATTTTCAACTTTTTGTTAAAAACCAATTGCTTTGATATTACATATTTCGGTACTACATGTGGACCTCTCTCAGATTTGTTCATTTGTGATGATATCTTTAATTCTCTAATTTTGATAAATATTTTTGTTCATTTTCTACTAATATCTTCATTTTTCTAGTTAAAATGTGCATTGCTAACAGCAGAGCTATCTCAGTTGAGAGGCTGCTTGTCTATTTATTGTGTCAAAATCTTCAAATTCTGTCAAATATTGTCATGACATGTTCCCTGTTTAAGTTAGGTTGGGTAAAACTGTGAAACCATGGTAACCGAGTAAACCGAGTCCTACAAATATCTTTACAATTCTGAGTGAGTAAAGTAATACAGAATGACAAATATGTCAGGGATAACCCAATCACACAGGTTGAGGGCGCTGTTCACAAAGCGATACCACAAATAGACTTCATGTCAAGTATTTAATCACTGCTATATGGAGATAACAATAAAATGAGTTATTATTACTACCTTATACTACTATATGTTTGGATATTTAGAGTAGTAGCAAATTCCCACTTCTGGTCTGGTTAGACTTAAAATACACCACGAATATTCACATTGACTCGTCTCTACATTTATCGTCAGAAGAGCTTTCCCTCAGTTTCTGTATCATTGATTCAAAAACAGTTCAGTGAATTTAGTCTACTAATAAGTCAATTGTAGTCTTCTTACTGTTCAGGTTGTATGTGTAATGAATGAGTGGTAACTACGGTAATATGTTTGTATTTGATCAAACACTTGATTCGCTAATGAGGTCATGCTACACACGCACACAACACTGATAGGATGAATCCACTCTATGCCCATGTAATTATTCTGAATTATAGAGGCATGAATCATAGCAATACTCAATCAAACTACAGTCTATAAAGTAGTAACTACACTGTTAATGCTGATATATATCTGGAGACTGGTCACATAATTCCGATTCTACTTTTGTTTCGTCGTTTTATCCTGCTTTTCATTGTTTAAACTTCGACATTATACTGGTCCTAAATTTACCGACAAATCAGATTTGAGCTTCAATGTTGCTATCAACTGATTAAATTGATTAATGCTTGGTCAATAATTTGTGTTCAAGGTCAGAGTTTATGTCATTATTTGGTAACTAAAAAAACATTCTTGCATTATACATGTATCTAATACCAGATCAGCAGGAAGTATGTGTTTTACATTCCCAGTTACTTTTCCCTGGTCGCCATAAGACTGCTAAATCATTCACACTGCCGCCTTCAATTACCTACCCCCTGGTACACTGTGCTTCCATCTCCTCACCTCTCCCACAATATAAAAAACTGATTATTCAACAAGTTAGTGTTCTTATTTACTGTCACCTTAGACAAAGAGTGTCAGCGAACTGGGGAGGTATTCAAAGCAAAGCTTTCAAACAAGAAACCCAAAACTGACTCTGAACCAACGGAAACATCTTGGCAGAATTCCGAAAGTGAGAAAGAAAGTGATAATGAATCAGATAATATGAGTGATCTCTACCCAGGTGAGTTCATATTTCAAGGTTTCTTTTTTCTGATGTTTTTTGTGCCAGGCATAATCACTTGTCATTAACCAACGTTCTGAAGCTCATGAATTTCCACCAGTTTTTTTTGTCTATACCTATTCTTGGGGACGAACATCCAGGCATTTTCACTATCATCGATGAAGAGAAAAGCAGAAAATGTACTTTGTGCTAGTTGTTGAACAGTGCAAGAAAATATACATGCAGCATATATCAAATTTGGTCGCTCAGGATTATCTCAAAATTGTGCTGTTTTCAGTGGCTCCTCAGCCTGAGTTCCACAGCAGCTAAATCACACACAGCCCACACATTGTACTGTGCATTTTAGGCACATAGAACATTTTGTGAGAAATTCTGCATCTGAAAATTCAGTCAGTCAATGCTTATCAATTTATCATAGATATATTATTATCAATTGTATCCAATATATGCAAGAATTTAATTTATAGGCGTGTCTATAATAAGGTATAGAAACTTAGTACGGTAAATAGGACATGTTGACCTCGCTCAGTTGCTGGTTTTTTAGTTACTTTTAAATAACTCGGAGGATGCAGTACGTGGCGGTAAAATTGTGTAGATCAGTGGCTTTGTAACCGCACCACATAACAATGTATTATATAAACAATTTTTCAGAAGACTTTTTTAAGGATGAAGAAAAGATGGAGGAAACAAATATCGTCAATGCCAAAGTTTTCAACATACATGATGAAAATAAGAAGACTAAAAATCAGAAATCCAAGAAAAGAAAACATAGTGTAAGTTTCTTTGGTCATAAACAGGTTTTTTTTTTTCATTTAATCATTAAAACGATCAGGATTTCACATGAGCCAACTTCAAACAAGTCTGTGATCAGACAGACAATCCTACATACCAGACCCTGAAATGGTTTAGCAGTACCCCATTCGTACATGAACAGACTTCAAACATGCTTTCAAATTGTTGATGTAATCAGTTCTAATGTCATCAAAACAATAGGGCCTTATGACTACATTGCATGTTATCTCAGTTGTGACCGTCAGGTACTTCCCTAGGCATTTATTTCTATGGCATATGCATCTTTATAAATTGCATTTCCATTTTGTTTTACAAATGATGAACCAAAACATTTTAGAGAAGGGGCAAGGGTTATTTTTGTTCAACGTAATTGCAATATTTTTTTGTTCGTACAACGTAAATAGAAAAAATAAATTCCGTAATTCTGTAGTCACAGGCTAGACGTACAACGTAATCAATCAAATATTTTTTTCGTACACTGTAAAAATGTGTCATTTTTCTCGTACGTACAAAATTTCACATCCAAATAAAAAAATCGTAAAGAATAATCCAGGGAAATTACATTTTAGAAACTGTAAAACGACTAAATGACACAATTCACTACAAAATTGAATGTCAAGACGTAAAAGGCCCTCTAACCGAATGAGGAGCATTACGAGGGTAATATGCGCATGCGTCTCTTCACACGGCGCAGCAATGGTGAGAATTTGAGTCTTCGGACCATTCAATGTTCAATTTGTTAACACTGTAAACTGTAAAAACGTCTTTTTTTTTTTTTCGTAAATTGTGAAAAGCCCTTTTTATTTCCAGTAAAACCATACTAGCTACCCCCCTTGCCTCCCGTCATTTTAGCTAGCTAACATCGCAGTCATCTTCTTTCTTTTCAGGACAAGAACAAAAAGTCATCTGAGAAAATAACAAACATTGAGCAGTTTAAAAAACAAAAAGTAGTATCAGAAAAGAAAAATGTGTCAGTTTTGAAGAAAAAGAAGAAGAAGAGAAAACATTTATTGTAATAGACCAATAAAATATTGAGCAACTTGAAAATGTAAATTTGTTATGTCTGTATATACCTTACAAACACAGAATCTTGGGATGTGGAAAACTCAGTAGAACAGCAGTGAGTCTGCATATGAGCATTACCATTACTACACTAATCTAACTAATTATTATCACATTCTGATGCAGTTTTTGACTCCCGTGTGCAAAGCAAAGTTACCCTGTCTGTGTGTATGTATATCTGTACGTCTGTTCCATCATTATCTCAAGAATCACTGGTCAGATTTCGTGGGTCACATGGGTGCTCTAAGATAATGCACAGAACTAATTAGTTCCGGGTTACAATTTGTGCATATTAATTGCCTAATTTGCATAATAATTAGTAAATTTTTAGCTTTTCCACTGGTATCTTAAGCACTAATCATCACATTTCAATGTGCAAGACGATTGGATATCCTAATCCATAATAATGACCTAAAATGCACAATAATTTAGTTTTTGGCTTTTCACGGATATAGTACATAGATGCCTTTAGAAAATGCACAGACTTGATTAAATTTAGGTTGGATCCATGCATATTAATTTAATTTGCATTAAAATTAATCAATTTTCCACCTATATCTCAACCAATTATTGCATTTAGAGTTGGTATATAAGTTGCTGGGGCAATGCACAGACCTGAGTAGTTTTGGGTTGAATCTGTGCATATTTATTACCTAATTTACATAATAATTAGCAGATTTTCCGACCTATCTCAAACAATTATTACATTTCAATAAGAGTTGGGCTGGGACAATGCTAAAGACCTAATTTGCATAATATGCATACTGTAAAAGGGTTAATTATTCACTGGGTTTTAATTTTGCTTATTTCGCTGTCCCGAAAAATGCGCCAACTTAAAACCCAGTGAATATGTAAAATTTAGCATAGAACACATTGTCTAAATGATAAAACCGTGAATTTAAAACCCACTGAATATGCCTGAAATGGTAAATCAGCGAAATTTAAACCCAGTGAAAAATTAGTCATTTTACGGTAATCATATTTCATTGAAATTAGGTACATACGTGTAGATGGTGCGAGTATACAGACATTAGTTTATGTTGAAAACAATGCATATTGATTAGCCAGTACTAATATTTCAAAAAAATCATATTTAAATTAAACTTGTGGTGTTCTGGAAAAAATCAGACTGCTAACCACAGATGGTCAATAACATTTCTGTGAGTAATATCAATCTCAATATTATGAATCGAATTGTTTTCATGTTGTGCATCTCAAATAGCAAACCAATATTAATCACCAAATTTTTTGTTTGAAAAGATAATTTTAAATATGCCTCTAATAATTTCAGGACACAGGAGTTCTTTTTAAGCTTTTTTTAGCTCCGCTGTCGACTTTGTCGAGCGATGCTTATCATATGAGTCATTGTCCGTCGTCGTCGTCCGTGTCAATGTTTTACTTTTTCAACTTCTTCTTGAAAACTACAAGCCTGAATGCTTTGATACTTGGTGTATATGTACCTTGGGTAGACCTCTCTTAGGTTTGTTCATTTCATGTTGATATCTTCAATTCTCTAATTTTGGTGAATATTTTTGTCATTTTTGGTAAAAAGTGATATTTTCGACTTCTTGTTAAAAACCGCAAGTCCAATTGCTTTGATACTACATATATAGGTACTACATGTGGACCTCTCTCAGATTTGTTCATTTTGTAATGATATCTTCAATTCTCTAATTTTGGTGAATATTTTTGTAATTTTTGGTAAAAAGTGATATTTTCGACTTCTTGTTAAAAACCAATAGTTCAATTGCTTTGATATTACATATATAGATACTACATGTAGACCTTTCTCAGATTTGTTCATTTCGTGATGATATCTTCAATTCTCTAATTTTGGTGAATATTTTTGTCATTTTTGGTAAAAAGTGATATTTTCGACTTCTTGTTAAAAACTGTAAGTCCGATTGCTTTGATATTACATATATAGGTACTACATGTGGACCTCTCTCAGATTTGTTCATTTTGTGATGATATCTTCAATTCTCTAATTTTGGTGAATATTTTTCTAATTTTTGGTAAAAAGTGATATTTTCGACTTCTTGTTAAAAACCAAAAGTTCAATTGCTTTGATATTACATATATAGATACTACATGTAGACCTTTCTCAGATTTGTTCATTTCGTGATGATATCTTCAATTCTCTAATTTTGGTGAATATTTTTGTCATTTTTGGTAGAAAGTGATATTTTCGACTTCTTGTTAAAAACTGTAAGTCCGATTGCTTTGATACTATACATATTGTTCATTTTTCTAATGATGTCTTCAGTTCTTTAATTGAAATGTGCATTGCTAACAGCGGAGCTATCTCAGCCGATAGGCTGCTTGTTTGATTTCCCAATCATTTTGGCTGTTGAGGATTTCACCAGGTGGTGTAGGATTATGTGGGTAGGGTGTTTTTGTTAAAAAATCCAAAAACTTTATGTCCAGGAAAGAATAAAAAAAGTTTACTGTCAATCTGTTTTCCATGGTGCAGTGACTGCACTACTACTTTAATTACTACCTTATACCATGGAGGTAGAAATCTTTTCTACCTCCATGCTTATACTAAAATATATTTGGATATTTAGAGTACTAACGAATTCCAACTTATGGTCCGGTTAGACTTGAAATACACCACGAATATTAACTTTTGAGATATAATTTTTAGTATGTGTTGGTTCCTGGATATCTAAGCTTCGTCGTCCTGTACTTCGTATAGTAATTCGAACTTTTCAGTTTTCCTAAAAAGGGAGAGTTTCGCGATTTTGACATCGAAAATGCCTTTGCTTCATTATTTGCTGAGGGACGGCCGCTTAGGTATGAGCTCTGTAACTTTTAGCACATGAACCTAAAAACGTTAGGTAATCAAACAAAAATGATGTTGTACTAAAGTCCAAAAACTACGTTCAAGGTCTTCATTTTTTTCGTAGTATAAAAACGATTTACTCTCTCGATTATTGTGACACCCTCAAATCAACTGATTTCCATTCCCCTCAAGAGTCAAAATGGTATGTGCCTCCATTTTACGCTACGACTGTTCATTTGCCTTCAATTAGGTTCCAGTGACTGTCACTGTCGCATTCTGAGTCTTGTCGATAACATTTTGGTTCAAATCCACGTAGCTATCGCCGAAAATTCATGAAATATTTCATTTCTTTGTCAACTAGCATGCTTGAAAAACAAATTAGCATAACAATGCGTTCGAAGGTTGTTGTCATTTTATTTGACAGCTTTCCACACTAGTGCCACACCACATACAACTAAAACATTTAAACCTTTGTTGGGAAATTCATGTGTAAATTGCGTTTTTAAGTCGCGTACCATAAATTGCGTTTTACAGTCCCTCAAGTTTGTTCCAAAGACTGCAGTCGCACCAGAGATAACCTTACCAGAACATTGATTCGTTTCAAAAACGTTCGTCGTTAAATTCACGTTTAAAAACGTTTTTTACCTTTGTGAATTGATGATAAGCTAACGATCATGGTAGCTTGGCCCCGACTTTCTGTCGATAGAAGTCACTTTATTTTATTGCTAGGGTGTATTCTGCTGTTAAATTTGTTATTTCCAACCGTTTTGCAATAGTATTTTCTAGATTGAAGCATGGAGGTAGAAAAGAGATGATTGAAGGCAGCATTGATACAGTTGATACAGTGTAACAATGTCGGCGCCGGTGATCTCTTACCGTGTGCAGACAACGTCCCCAAAATAAAAAGCATGACCATTTAAACACTGCTATTACAAGACTGGTAATAGGTAATACATTTGGGGCGAAAGTATTCCAATTAGTTGCGGTACGACTTGCCTGTCAAGTATGAACAAAATCAGCCAAGCCAAAAAAATCACAGAAGAGTTAAAAGCAATTCTTGGTGAACTGTAACCCCAACTTTGGGGTCAAATTTCTCGGTAATGAAAAAAGATACCAAAAATTCAAATAGTTATTTTGTGCCCACAATCAAGCTGAGTAGAATGAGCTATGTCTGAGGTGTTTCATCCTGAATCTGTAGGAGGAGATACATTTGGGGCGAAGCTAATCAAAAATCATTTTGTTTTGGCTGTTGCTATGACAACGGTGGGCCAAATTTTTTTTACAGATTTTTTCCAATAACTAGGGTGAAGGTGTGACCTACCTGCCAATTTTGAGCGAAATCGGCCAAGCCAAAAAAATCACTGAAGAAATAATACGTGAAAACACTGGAAATCACACACACACAAATTTTAAGGGCAATCCTAGCAGAGCGGATCGCCAATATGTTTTTTAGAGTACTAACAAATTCCCACTTCCGGTCCGATTAGAATTAAAATACACCACGAATATTCACTTTTGAGATTTTTGGTATATGTTGGTTCTTGGATATTTCAGCTTCGTCGTCCTGTACTTCATTTAGTAATTCGAACTTCCCAGATTGTGTCAAACCGGAGAGTTTCTTGATTTCGATATCGAAACTGCCTTGGCTTAATTATTTGCTGGGGGGCGCTTAGGTACGTGCTCTGCAACTTGCAGCGCATGAACCTAAACATGTTAGGTAATCAAATTCACGGAAAGTTGACAATCCCTAATACTGCTTCATCAGGATTCCAGTATGAAGTTACACACCATTCTAGCAAGGAAAAATATTATTACTGTTGTGCAGGTTATATAACAAAATATGAAATAATTAATATTTCATTTTTGTTAGTATATCTTTATTTATTAAAATATGTACACATTATATCTAATTGGGGTGGGTATTGCCAAGCAAGTTTATAAAATTATAAACAAATATTTTCGTAAATAACACTGACCGCGAAATACGCCTTTGAGAAGTGTTACTGATGAATACTTTATATTACCCCAGACCATTCGTCCCGGTGTTATCGCTATCGCCACACGAGACTCCAGCTTGTCTCCTATACAATTTGACTGCGCACATCCAGAAAGTAGATGTAGCTGTGATTGGTGGAATACTAATGAGTTGAGTGTCAATCAAACGCCCACGCTATCTTTAGTAAACAAAGTCACGTGACACGCGCCATTTTAGTTTTGATTAGTTCATCGGATCGGAGTGTCGGTGCTCGCCATCCATAAATCAAATCAATCTGATTAAAATCTGATGTAGTGTACGGGCTTTAATTATTTTGGCTATAAACTTATTTTAATTTTATTTTTTATTACTTTTGTTATTAATGCCCTTTTATTTTATTATTTTACTTTGATTTTGTGATTTTTTTAAATTCCGCCCTACCTACATCTGAACCGATGCCTATGTAACGAGATTTCAACGAGACCCACTATCGACGATTTTAGTCAACGAATCACAGACCTCCTTCTATAGCGCACATGATGGCGTCACCGGGCAGAGTCTGATGGCAAACACACTCAAATAAAATGGCGGATTATACCGACCGAGAAAAACACGGCTTTTCGGTAAGTTTATCATTGTCAAATGCAACGAAAGTCATTTTTATGTTAATATTGTGGCTCGAATGGTTCGACTTTAGATCGTTATTTTGCATAGTTATTCTGGGAGTGACGATTTTGTTTCTACCGGTTCGACCGAACACCAGTGTCTTTTTCCAGTCGCCTGCCCTGGAGACGGGTGATGTTTTGTTGACGATCGGGCCAAAATCTTCTACGATATTGAAGCCGTAGCTGTAAATATTCATCAAATTGTATCAACATTTTGTACATTATACAGTAACACTTTATTAAAGTAAATGAGCTGATTTGGACTGGAATAAAATATTTTTTATTTGGAACACATCGCAATTGATCAGGAAATATTTTTTGCTCCAATTTTCTGCGTCGATGCCGTGGGCCGGTGACCGCTATACAATTTAAAATCAGTTTGCATTGTTTACTATAGCTGTTTACAGTGTTCTAATCATTACGGTTTACTCTTTTTTGCTTCCATTCTAGATAATTATGTTCAGTGATGTAAAATTGAAGCGATGACTGAATGAACGAACCTTGGCTGGCGAAGATGTATCTGGAAGTGTACACATTTGTTGGAAGTGAAAAAAATATTCAATGAAATGACAAAAATTGTAAAATGCTGTGGAATTTTTTTTGCAAATAAAAATGTACTAGCAATTTTCTATTAATGGTTTATTCAAGTGGGCAAAATATAAATGTACAGAAAGATTGCCCGTATACACTGAAAAGTAAGCAACCGACAGCCTGTTTAAAAGGGGGACTGTGATTGGCTGTTACTTACGCGAGATTTGAACGGGACTTACATAGGCGTCGGATCAGATGTAGGTAGGGCGGAATTAAAAAAAATCAAAATCAAAGTAAAATAATAAAATAAAAGGGCGTTAATAACAAAAGTAATACAAAATAAAATTAAAACAAGTTTATAGCCAAAATAATTACAGCCCGTACACTACATCAGATTTTAATCAGATTGAAATCAAATCAAAATGATTTCTAATTGGAAATGGCATATTTTCATCAAACTCCTTTTCAACATCATGGTTGTTAATGTCCGTCACGTCGCTAAGTACATTTGAACTGCGGTCATCATTGCAAATTGAATGTGAGAAAGTTATGGAACGTCGTTTTGAACTTGAACGTGGTCGGGCAGGCGATTTCAAGGCAGCACGCTTAACCCTTTCGTTCACAGGTTGGGAGATATTAGAATGACTGACAATTTCACGCAACTGTTTTACATTATTGGCGGATTTTTCTGCGCTATCAATCTTTCTCTTACAAACTAGACATAGATGAGACGACGGAGTCGCTCCTTTCACAACGTCGCACTGGATCAAATTGGAAAGACGATTTCCATAAGTTATCCCTCCTGCTTTTCCTGGCTTGAATAAATTCACACACGACTTTAACTGTCCACAAACTCGAAGACTACACGAACACAGTCTACAATAGTCGTCCGCAACAATATGTATGTATTTCTTCGGTGTACTGATGCACGAATGCACCGTGACACGGTGTTTCTCGGGTGTCGCCATCGCTGAGAATGCCGCCGGCGCAATTTTTCACCCAACTCGCGATTCTGTTTTGCAACATTTTATCAATATTCCCTTTGACAAAATCGCCGACAAAAGCACCGCTTTGCTGATCTTTTGTTCTATAATTCTTAATGCAAACACCGTCCCTAGTAGTAATTAGTAACGTCGCCTAGTACATATGAACGGTCGTCATTGCAAATCGAACATCCTTTTGAAATTTGGACGTCGGGCAGGCGATTTCAAGGCACCGCACTTAAATATTAGCAACATATTTTTCTGAGCGGTTGTTTATTCTCTTTCAAACGAGACATAAATGTGACGACATAGTCGATCCCTTACCACCGCTAAGAATGCCGCAATGTTTCGTTCGTTTTGCAACATGCCACAAATCGTCGAAAAAAACACCACTTCGACGGAAGCTTGCGTAATAAGGGGGTTAAAACAAGAAAACAAATGCCATGTTTAATACATATCGACCTATTTTACTTGCGAAAGATAACGGAACATGAACTCGTTTCGTGCGACTTCGGAACCCGAAGGAACACACCAACAACGTTGAATTTACCCGCTATCTTCCAAATATGGTATATTAATTTATTCAGTTGTTTATTTAGAGTGACGTCCGCGGTCGAATGCGATTGGCTATCGATGTCAGTGCAAAGGTCATATGAATATTAAAATTAAGTGGGCGGAAGGAAAATTGTATAGGAGACAAGCTGGAGTCTCGTGTGGCGATAGCGATAACACCGGGACGAATGGTCTGGGGTAACTTTATATTGTAATTTCTTTCAATTTGAATTAGTTGTATTAGTAATAATAATAATAATATTTATTGAATCTTTAGAAATACAGTATTTCTATCAGTACAGTAGCAATAAAAGTATAATAAATAAGTATAAATAGTGTAAATATATACATTCCTTTATTTCATTGTTGAGACTGAGTTATACAGTTTGTTACGTACTACAATTCATCTATATTAGAAAACAGTTATGGGGATTATTAATTTCAATAAAAAATATTCAACTATCCTTTGCAACACCTATAAGATCATAATGGTAATGTTTATTGGTCTTTGAAACTAGAGGCATTATCAGAGCATGGGTCTTATTTTGGAACTCCTGCTAGGATGGTATTCCCAGAATAGTGCCAGTAGTTAAAGAAACATAAAACTTTAATTCTCAACAAGGATGAAAGGACCAGTTACTGGGACAAAGCCCTACTCCCCGCGAAACCCTACAGATACGAAACCCAATTACCGCGAAAGCCACTCACCGCGAAGCTACTAGTAACTGCAATAATATCAATTATTTATCTATCACCAAAAGTCTCATTTTCTGTAAAAAAGCCTGACATGTGTGTCAATAGATTTGTCAGCAGTGAACCCAACGCCCCAACTCGGGGGGGGGGGTAGCTAGCTACCAGATCAGTACTTGATTGCTCAGTTTTCAATGCACTAGAGTTGTGACAGAAACCAAAATGAGAGCAAAATTCATACAATATACATGCAATAAGAACCATTTTCAGCGTGTCTTGTTTACGTCACATAGGACTAAATTCCTGTTTATGCGCAGGTGACAACCCCTTCTGCTTTAAACAACAACATTCATTGGTAAATCCTGATATCACCCCACCAGTTTTAATATAGATGAGACTGTTCATCTGATTCCCTACTGCTTGTAACTAACGCCATTTGACTTGCCAGACTTTTTTCATTTCCCAACTATCAGACCTCATTTGCTACACTCGACCAGCCATGGCTATTTTATTATTCTTTCTTAAATCTTGGTCCGATACAAAATTACCATGACTTTTTTTTTTTTTTCTGAAGCGTTATATGACATGGAAGCAAGGAGTGGAACACTGATTAATGTGTGCACTTGCGGAAAAGTTCCACGCATCAGGTCATGCATGCATGCGATATAGTTGTGTAAAACAAATCGACCCCAAAACTTCTTTTCTTACTGGTTGGCACTCCATGCTCCTCATTAGCAAATTTATCACTTCGAAAATACTGACAAATTTTGCGTCAACGCAGGAAATTCTACAAATGCATTCTTTGAGGAATTATCATAGTACAAGACCAAAAACAAAAGCGGCGGCTGATCTGCACTGGCTCGGAAGATGAATTCTGATTGGCTAAAAAAACAAAAAAACTTGTGGCGTTGAATGCACGTTCATTGTCAGTATTGTTATGCAAATTCAAACTAGCTAATCATTTACAACCTTCCGAGCCAGTGCAGATTAGCCCAAAAGCGGGTGATAGAATGTGCGAAAGGTGTGGTACTTATCAAGTTGAGGTTGAATTTCACTTTCTGATTGATTGTCCACAACACAAAGAAGCAAGAATGAGGTTATTTCAATCAGCACAAATCTCAAATCATAATTTCAATACGTAAGATAATGAAGCAAAGTTTATATATATTATGGGCAACATACATATAGAACTGGAAATTTATATTAACGAAAGTGCCATTTTCTAAACCAGTGTCAACAGTATATTTATTTTCATTTCTTCTTTTTTGTTGTTATTTTTGTTTTGTTTCTTAGAATAGTATTTGACTATGTTCTTTTCAAAATGAATAATGTCAATAAAGTTAATATTATTATAAAACAATAAAATTGGTATGACAGGATTAACCAGTCCCATGGACGACACATTCCGTGGTTTGTATGTACAGGTATAGTCTGTGTCTTTTGATCAGCTGCAGTATCTTGTATCTGTTATAAGCATTTAACTTTAATGCATACTTGGTAGGTAGCCACCATCAAATAATGTCTAGGTGTCCTAAATTCTGTACAAGACATTCGTCAATTTGAGTCAAATTGATTTTTGTGTGTAAATGATGACATAGAGGTGTCATCTGTACGTGAAATAGCATCAATAACTGATCCAAGTCCATAGAAGTGACACCATGAACAAATCTTTAAATGTTATAAGTAGGCTCCCAGACTTCATCAGTGATATATAGACACCTTTGCAGACATGACTCTACCCAATTGTCAAACCATTTTTGAAATAAAATCAGGCCAGACACATGACAAATCCACATTTCCACAGTGAGTGAAGCAGTCAAACACAGAGCAAATGTGGGTAACCAGATGTCAGCCTTCATTATCAATGGTGAGTTGACAACGTTTGGGGGTTGGCGACCAAGGTAACATTTAGCAGAGTGCTTGAAGAAATAACCATTACTGGCTCGATGCCTTTAGTTTGTTCCTCTCAAAGTATCAAGCAAACAGACACACTAAGGTACTTCATTCAAAGCAAGAAAAGTTTTTTCCATCTTATTTTTTGCATAAATCAATGGCAGATAGATGATTAATGCGGTACTTTGACTCTGACCACAGCGGTTCTTATCGATTGAGATAGCTTTGAATGGGGTCTCTCTAAGTCAAGTAGCATTGTAGTCTTCATCTTTTGAGGGTTCCCCAAGAAGCATTGCTTTGCCGCGGGTTCATGTAGTGTAGTGATGTAATGTTTTGTTTGAGTGCTGCCTGGTGTGAAAGGCTGTGCATTGACCTGGTCTATTAAAGAATTACACAGAGCTGCCTGCTAAGACCAAAATGGAACATGATTGCAGACTGATCGGCAGGGCAGCTTGCTGACATTTAAGTTCAAAATAGCATCGGCAAAAACACCGACAAACCAATTTTAGATCTAGTTTTCTACAACCATATTATTGTATACCAGTCAACAAAAGATGATACAAGGTCAGTGAAATGTAATATGTATGCAAGACCACAGTCCCTCTATCTATAGAGGGACTGTGGCAACACCTTGCAGTCAAAGTCTTTAATACCTCTAGCAGTAAGGCAATTAAACTGGTACCCAGATGCCACCTGGCTGGTAAAAGGACACTGCCTTGGAGTACCATAGAGCTGAAATTTTAAACCTTATCAGTTTATTGTACTACGGTATTTGTGGGAATGACAAACTTATGGATGGTAATGATCAGCACGAGTCACTGCTTTGGACCTCTGTCGATACAAGCTAAAGAAGGGAGGGGGGGTAGCAAGTTTCCAAATATTAAAATTATACCACTCAATGATTCGGAACCGGATGCACGCCACATCCATAAAGTTATGGATGAATGAAAATTATCAACTTGCAATTCTAGATGTTGCAACAACCCAAAAGTCACACCAGAGAGCCGCTTGTTTTGTGAATAATTTATTCAATGCATTAAAATCTGCCTTGTGTGTCAGCCAAAGTAGCTTCAGACCACACAATACGACTAAAATAAAGCAACCAAGGACAATGTTATAGTTAGTTTGTTTTTATTATTTTAGGCACTACATACAATTAAAAATTTACAAACTGGTTGTCACAATACAAGAATAAAATTATGTAGAAAAATAATTTCAGCATATTATTGTACATTATATTATGGGAAAATTTTTTAAATTTTAATTTCTGCAGTGGTAGACTGAAGACTATTGCTATATGTAAGGAGTGTCTGATGGGATTATGTTGTCACAAGACACCTAAGAATACATGGACAATGTTTGTATCAGTAATCTATTTCAAATACAATTCTCTTGTGAAGCTTTCAAAAGATTGAATTGTGAAATTACACTACTTTTCTGAACCGTCTGTCAGAAACGAAACAGGTTGAGTAATTTCACTGCACTATTCCAGACATACAATGGAAGCACTCATCAAAAGTCAGAATGGGCTCATCCATAAACCCAAGACACATCTGACATAAATACACTCGTCTCCCAACAAATAATTGTTGGTTTTATGGTAGAAGCCTACCCATCATTTTTGAGAAAGTTGGTCATAAATCGCATGACAATGTTCATTGGTCTATTATGTAAAATCGTGAAACTATTGTACCATGGCACCATAAAATAGCATTCTTTTGTGTGTTACAGTGATGTATTTTAAGAAACTTGTCCTAATATTTTTCAAAAATCACTGTTTAGAACAATTCCATAGAGCACAATGTCAAACAAAAATTGCATTTTTTGACTTTTTTTAAACCCAGATTTAAAAAAAAATAAAATCAGAAAAACAAAAAAGTATCCCATCATTAACAATATATTATTTTTTCAGCCTATGTCACCAGCCTACAATTTGAGATATGGCATAATATCTCTGCCATAGGAACCTATGGTAACATCACTATAATACAGTCAACATGCCCACTATCCACCAAAATACAACTATGATTTTCTCAAAAATTAATCTGGTGACCGCCAACTTTTTTAAAGTCAATATCCTTATATTTCCCGGAAGTACAATTTATTAAAAATGAATAAATTCTGGGTATTTGAAATCATGAGTAGTCTTCTACCTTAACAATTAAAGTGAAAATCTAATTTGTACAGTAGACTGAAAGCAACAGCTAAATAATCATACACGAAAACTACAAACTTAATGGAAGACTTCAAAATGGAAATCTAGTTACAAAACCAGCAATTTATACATATTAATGCACCATAAAAAAAATTAAAATTAATTTATTAATTATTTTAACCGAAGAATTCCTGTACATGACTGAGTCCACAATCAATGTTAATATTTAATATCAAAATAATGAAAGAATACTAAAATAAACACAAGTAAAAGCTGCAGTGACAAAGTTCACTTTCAATAATTATTAAAATGCATAGAGGGGGTTTGTGTGACGGAAAACAGCTTCACATGCAAGACACTAATTGCATTCATTTGGCATGGCTCACACTGAAGAAGAATTTAGTTTTCTGATTGGACAATGCAAGAATGACTAAATAGCTAATTCACTTGCAACGACGATTCCTATTTTCAACTCAAGGTATCTGAACTAACAAAATTTCGGATTGAATATTCCAAGAACCAGCCACAAAGCCTGTAAATAGCTATTAATTTGCAATGTTGATTTCACTAAAAGTAATACAGGTACAAAAACAGGAAAAAACATTTTTTTTTCAAGGAATAGATGATTTCAACTGTTTATAATTAAAAACTAACTATGGGAAAGATTAAAATCACAATTTTGAATCAATACATCTATATGGTAATACAGTGAAGACTGCTGCTGTTATACACCGAGACGCATTGTAAAAACAATTGTTCACACTATTTTCCTCATTAAATACTCAATTACCATAATACTAGTATTTAAAATATTTACCAGACAGAACAACAAAATAAAAAAGCTTGTATGTAATGAACTTGATTTTAACGAGTAACACGGCAGCTTTGACTACTTGCCACTCAGATTACACCGTGCAATGAAATACAACAGCATCTTTCTTTAACTGGACATTTTCAAAAATTTGCAATTTCCCTCTTCCATCCCATTGTTATTAAAAAAAAAGTTATTAACATTGCTTATAAAAAATGAATACTGGATGGTGGTTTTAACTTTATATTTGGACCACAGCAAATTATATGGAATACTTATGAAACATACGAGAAACAATTCTTATCTTTTTGCCGGGGTCTGAAGATTCAAAAGCTTGCAAATGCACGAGATATGGTTTCCGTCTTGTTTACCAATATAAGTTGCAATGTAGACCATAGAATTGCTTCTCAACATCAATATGTACTTAAATATTAGGATAACCTTCTTCACCAGGTTTTGCAATATATCGGACAGCTGGTTCCTTGGTTGCGACGTGGTTCCGTTCAGGCAATTTCAACTTCCCTCCCATGGTTGTTCCCTTTCTTCTGTGCATTTCCCAGGATTCATTACGGAATTTCTGTAAAGCAGGACCCCACACCTCTGTTGGTGAGCTCATTTTGTACCAGCGCTGTCAAGACAAATGTGAACATCAGTTATTGATGAGGAGCATGCATGTACAAAACAGAAATCATATAATTGTAATTTTGTGAAGACAAAGACCACCAATATTCAACTTCCAATCTTCATGAGTATTTCTTTTGTTGTTGGAAGAAAAATTGCAAAGTTTTCTTGATAACTTGAATCTAATTATATATATACCGGTAATTTTGGGTAGTGTTTCAGATCTTAAACGTTGCTGGTATCTGTGGTCATTTCGTGGTTTGATCAACCAAACCGAACAGGGATGCGAAATTCACTGTCGAGAATTAGAGAATAATGAATGACTAGCTGCCCTGTACTGTGCAATAACTGAAAGGGGGGGGGGGCATTATTTAAGCAAGCATTTTCTTCTGAGGTCTAGATGTTATCACAAAGCGTATCAGTAGACGAAAAAAAATCAATTGTGATTAACGCTTGCATTTCAGATGTGCCTAACACTATCACAGACAATTGAAAACGCGTAATAAGTGAAAAAGTAAAATTTCTTAACTAGAATGAATCATAGTACCCGGTATTAATAATTGTCAGTAGTATTTTTGCCGTTCACTAATTTTGAATTTTTTTAAATAAAATTTTACATTTCATGTACTTTCATTATTTACTTTATTAATCTGAAAACCTAAAAGGAAATGTTAACTCTTTCTTTACGGTATTAATAAAGCATTATTCTATTCTATTCTATCTAATAGGGTTTGTTGTTTAAATAGATCATTACAAAATGTGCTCAATGTTAGATATGACATGCAATCTTATCCATACATTGACCCAAACACTGCTGATATCTGGTCAACACATGGTCAGCCAATGAGAACACAGTATTATAATTGTAAACAACCACAAGTATTCACTAGAATATTTGGCTGAACTTTTTTTTTTTTTTTGAATAGGGCAGACAGCAAACCAAGTTTCTGGCTTTCCTACTAAACAATATTTAATGGAAATGACTTAACACAATTATTACTTCATTCATTATGAGAAGTATACCAAGCTATGGTTGTAAAATAACTATGGTATTGTGCAGCAAGAAGCAAATCATGAACAATATGTCACTAAATTCAAGCTAACACTTACCTCAGCCAATCCGCCATCATTTTTGACAAACTCGTAACCCCACATAATAGGAATCCACATGATTGAAGAGATAATTATGCACCAACCGATTGCCGAGGCCCACACAGCCTGTTCACCTACATCAGGCTCATCCCAGTTAATCCAATTAAACATCAAGACAAACTGGAAAATAACAAAAACAATCCATATTAATTTACATTGTTCTGAAATTATTAATTGTTCATTACTCCATGTCTGTGTCCTTGTATTCAAGTAGCGAGCAATGTAGCAGGCCATGCCAGGACATGATCTACTGTTGACTAAATACTACGGCCATAGAGGGCAGTACACTTTTAGGGGCTGTATTCAAAATAAATTATAATACTTTTTATGACATTAATACTAGTGTGTGGTAGTCTACAGTGAACCATAAACAATGAAAAGAAATTACATCGACTCATTATTCTGAATTATTAATATGTAACTTAATTTGTCTATAGATGCACTGTAATCCAGACTTTTTGGGTGTTTTGTATAGAATTTATTTTCACTGATTTTTGACGAGTTAGGAAAAGGTACATTTGCTGGATTTTCATTTCATGCGAGAATAGCTAAAATAAAGTATTTTAATGTTTCAGTTAAAAACTGGCTCATTACAGCTTTTTTTTTATAAATAAAATTATTCATGATTTCAGAATTAAAATAGGGAACATGCAAATCATTTGCAAAATACAAAATCCTAACACTGCTCCTCCAGTGGCGTGCCCTGCCCTTCTTCAAGACAGTTATTTGGAGAGGCGTTTGGAATTAGGGCAAGAGTGTTAGAGGGGGCTCATCCATTTTACCACCAGTTCTCAAAATACTGTCGTTTATAGTCTGTACTTTCCCCTTCAAAACAATGGGACAACAAATCCAAAATTATTTTTGAGTAAAAACTGAAAATTTACTCAAAATTTCTCTCTAAAATTGGGGTTAATTTGAAGAACATAAAAAAAAAAGTGCAAACAAATGTAGGCGAGAAAGTCTGGTGATGAAAAGGTTGAGGAACTCTTATCGCAAACACCATGACAGTGTAATACAGAGTAAAAAAACATGTACACTTACGGTTAGTATACCAGGAGTAATTGCACACCAATTAAGTGGCCACCACATGAAGAGTGGAAAGTCAACATAGCTGGAACCGATCATAGTTCGGATGTCATTCTGGAACCTCTTGACACCGTAAATCCATCCAATACTGATGCACTCGCATACAGCAAAGAGTAAGAGTGCAAAACTAGCAGCGTAGGAATCTAACAATTCCACCCAATAGAATCCAGCCTGTAAGATAATTATCCTTTATTAGGCAAGCTATCACATATTTATTTTGCATTTTTGATGTACATGTATTTTCTTCAAACAAATGCATTTTAGCATTAGCACATATTTATTGCCTCAAAAAAAGTTGTCAATAATAGAAAATGTCCATGACCAATTTTTCTTTAGCTTAATTTTGAACATACACTGAATAAGTGTCAACATTGTGCTACAACTTAATTCTCTCAATGTTATGTTGTATCAACCTGAAAGCTCTTTCAATTTCGAATAATTTGGCCGAATTAAAATCTGAAAATCACAATAATGTTTTTTTTTTTAAATCATCACGGATATGATGTGTTGAGATGTTCTGTTAGAATCACCGGAGTGAAATGACTAAACGAACGAACGAACGAAAAAAAAACAGTTTTTTGTTTAATTTGTTATGTTTGGCATAAAAATATTAAAGCGTGAATGAAAAGAATACATTTAATAATTATTTTTTAAGAATAAATTTGGTTGGCGAATTAATAGTCTATATACTAATGGTTTGTAAAATAAAAATTAACACAGATATAATACATTACCTGCGTAACACATGTTAAACCAAGAAGATATCCAGCAATACACATTAACAGTACAATGAAAGTCTTGCGCTTTGTAAGCTGGTTTGGAAAAGCATCCACTATAGCAGTAGATACCGTCTCCATTATAGTAAACTGGAATGGAAAATACAAGTCAATTATTAAACAGCAATCCTGCTTAAAGTCATTTTTGTGATTTTTTAAATGTGGTGCGATGCAGGGGAAAGTCATAAACATCCTCCCCCCTCGACAACAAGAGGTACATTTTTGTTACCAGTTTTCTTGAATTCATATTTTTTTGACAAATGAATTGCATGCTTGTCTAGAAAAAATCATTTAATACTTACTTGACTGTCCAAACCGAGAGTGATGAGCATGAAGAAAAATAAGAATGACCAAAGTGGAGACACTGGAAGGAGTGCTACTGCTTCAGGGTATGCAATAAATGCCAGACCAAAACCTGTGAAATACAGTATTACATTAGAATTGCAGGAGAGTTAAAATGTTCCTTCAACATTAATGTGTTATGCTCAACGAGTTACTTTGGTCTACCACCAATAATGTATAGAGTCAAATTAGTGTGGTGTTCACTCAATGTGTAATGAGTTACTTTGGTCTACCACCAATAATGTATAGAGTCAAATTTGTTCGGTGTTCACTCAATGTGTAATGAGTTACTTTGGTCTACCACCAATAATGTATAGAGTCAAATTAGTGTGGTGTTCACTCAATGTGTAATGAGTTACTTTGATCTACCACCAATAATGTATAGAGTCAAATTAGTGTGGTGTTCACTCAATGTGTAATGAGTTACTTTGATCTACCACCAATAATGTATAGAGTCAAATTAGTGTGGTGCTCACTCAATGTGTAATGAGTTACTTTGGTCTACCACCAATAATATATAGAGTCAAATTAGTGTGGTGTTCACTCAATGTGTAATGAGTTACTTTGGTCTACCACCAATATACATTAAATTAGTGTGGTGCTCATTCAGTATGTAATAAGTTACCTTGGTCGACCACTTCTCCCACCGGCTTGCCAAGTTCATGTGCCATAAAGCCAATAATTGAGAATATGACAAATCCAGCAAAAACACTGGTGCAGCAATTCAACAATGCCACAATCAAAGAATCTCTGTGGGAAAAGAAAGATCAACTAACTATTATAAAGTGTTCTTTAAAAAATTTGGAAAAAGTGACAAGAAACCCAGTACAGAATAAATGCAAAGCACTTTCAATATAGGAGAAAAAAAATAGTATTTGAATTTATGCCAGTTGCTTTAAAATATTTTCAACATGCTGCATGGGACCCACAATGACCATGACTTAGTGAATTAATAGACTCAAAAAATGGCCGTCAAGAGTGCATTGAGAGTGAGATTGCCACAAGTTCCTCAATGTAACCATGGCAATTGGAACAGTGTACACAATTATAGGGGAGAACGAAACCTTTTTTGAGGGGCCCTCATGCTCATCTCAAAATCACAGCGACGATTTGCATTTATTGTTAGGCTAGATAATTTATTCGACTCCATCCTTTGCTTATCATTGGATACCCGTACAAATATCACAGAAACCAATACAGGACTATTGGGTTAATGTCAGAATTTAGACTTGAAGAAAGCACCAACCTGTAACAATTATTATGGAACCTATTATAGGATGATAAAGTGATCAGACCTCCCCAAGAAGCACTCAATGAGTAGAATATCTGAACGGCAGCATCCAACCATACCTATAGTTAACAGCAGGAAATCATTGTTATGCTTCATCATTAAAAAAAGATGCTTTGTTTTTGGCTTAAAGAACGGTAGTCGTTACGCCGTGCATGTGTGACATTTGTGTTGATAAACATTGATTTTCTCGGAATCTAATGCGCTTTTCTAATGAAATTACGAGTACGAGTTTTGCCCAGGGCGATACTTGCACTAATTACTGCCAGCGACTCCTTCGATACCTTTCAAACACACAAAAAAAAATATCTAATTAAAGCTTTGTAAGCTCTCAGTGTGCATGAGTTGATACATGTATGTGCAACAGTCAAAGTCGCCATCTTTGTTTATATGAGACCCATATATCGCACATTCGCAGCGCGACGACTACATCCTGTAAAATAATTTATTGTAGCTAGAATTAATTTTCACTGCAAATACATTTTTGGGTGTTTTGTATGGGATTTATTTGCACTGGTTTTTAATGAGTTGAATGTAAAAGGGTATATTCGCTGGATTTTACAGTACATGGCTTTAACTTGAAAAGAGCATCAAAGGCAAAGAGTGTTCTCTCAAGTGCAGATAGATCACATAGATTACAACACCTTAAGTGAAATTTTGATACAAAATTTCAAAACAAGTCATTGAAAATGACACAGTCCCCGTTAAATTTTGGAAAGTTCTCTTTGTGCTTGTCAGCAGAGGGGTTGTCGCGAGCGAGTCCTTGAAACTTGAGTTCCAAGTGGCATATACAACAGATTGTCTATTTACATCAAAACACGTGTTCCGTGTAGTAGTAATATGGCCAAAAATAAAAACAGCCATTATTCGGCCATCTTTGATCTGATTATGAAACACACTGATATGTATGATGTATGTGCCAATATGAATGAAAATGGTACATAAATTGTGGAAATATAGTAGTAAGGCCAAAAAGTCAGATGGCTGTCAATCGGCCCTCCTTGATCAGATTTTGAAACAAATTGTCATGGACATACATCCTAACATGTATAAAGTACATGTATGTGCCAAATTTGAATGAAAACTGACAGAGCATGCATTAAGAGATATCGCATAAAAAAAACAAAAAACAAGATGCCTGCCAGTTGACCATCTTTGATCCAATTGCGAAATAAATCGTCATTAACATGTATCCTAACATGTATAATCTATGTACCAAGTTTGAATGACAACTGACAAAGCATGTCCAAAATACAACATTTTCAAAAAACAAGATGGCTGCTTGTCTGCCATTTTGAATCGAATCGCTAAACCACTGCATGTGCACATGTCCCACATAAGGTACTAGGCACATGCAAAGAATGAACAGAATCGGTCCACAGGATTCTGAAATACGACTCTGGACAGACTGACGCACGGACGGACGGACGGACGGACGGACAGACTCAGGAACTCACGAATGGCCGGGGACATGTATCCTAACATGTATGATTCATGTACTAAATTTGAATGAAAACTGACAAAGCATGTTCAAAATACAACATTTTCAAAAAACAAGATGGCTGCCAGTCGGCCATCTTTAATCCAATTGTGAAATAAATCGTCATGGACATGTATCCTAACATGTATAATCCATGTACTAAGTTTGAATGAAAACTGACAAAGCATGTCCAAAATACAACATTTTCAAAAAACAAGATGGCTGCCAGTCGGCCATCTTTAATCCAATTGTGAAATAAATCGTCATGGACATGTATCCTAACATGTATAATCCATGTACTAAGTTTGAATGAAAACTGCCAAAGCATGTCCAAAATACACTATTTTCAAAAAACAAGATGGCTGCCAGTCGGCCATTTTGAATCGAATTGCTAAACCACTGCATGTGCATATGTCCCACATAAGGTACTAGGCACAGGCAAAGAATGAAAGGAATCGGTACAAGGGATTCTGAGATACGACTCCGGACGGACGGACGGACGGACGGACGGACGGACGGACGGACGGACACCGAATTACAAGTCCCCGTTTTCGGACTTCGTCTGAACGGGGACTAAAAATTCTGTGCAAATTTCAACTCTTGTGATATTTCATAGAAACAGAGATCATCAACAATGCATGTCTAAAGCATAAAGTCAGAAGTTGTGAATCTTCAACCTAAACACCAAATAAACTGTTGATAACAAGCCTTGATTACATATGAGCAAGGAACTTCGTGATGAGATTTGAAGAGGAGGGGGTAAAAAAGGAAAAGATCTTTTTTTGTCAAAACGTCACTTAAGTTATTACAACTACCCTGTGGATCGATGCAACATTCATAACCGTGCAAGCAGGTGGTGCATGAAATTCTTGCATTTTTGCCCTGAAGACTTCAAAAAATAAATTACCAAATTATGGTACAGTCAAACCTGTGTTAACGACCACCTGTGCAGAGTGGCCACCTGCTCATAGCGACCACCCTAGTACAGTCCCTTCGCAATTTAGACGTTAAAGACACTGGATATAGCGACCACTTGTCCAACGCGACCAGCGACCACCTTATTGTAGACCTATTCACACTTTAACCTTTGTATAACGACCACCTACATTTCCATCAGAGAGTCTCAGCAAAAAGACAATAGCTACTTGCGAATCGCTAACAGGAAAGTAGCCACATGTTACGTTCAGATTACCGAGTACTAGTACGCAATCTTTAGGGACTGTCTCGCACATGAAGAGCAAATTCCCCCCGTCTCGAAAACAAGAAAAATGAACCAGTTTTATTAAATGAGAGACGTTTTATTTACCTTGTCGACATGAAATATCCAAAAAAAATAATAAAACATTTGTTTATTTCGTTTTCATCGCGGGATTGCAAAATCCGACCTATTTTGGCCGCCATATTGTTTGTTGTTGATCGTAATAAATTATGCTAATGAAGCTAGCGCATGGGCAAAAACGTATTGTTACTGAGGGGTCATCTCGGGGTTATTGTCAACGAAAGATGTTTTCTGTTTTGATCCTCTTTTTTTTATAAACGGTAATATCAATAATTCGCAATCGAGAAAATTCGTTTGGGCAGTTTTGACACGTCGATGCTTGCAACAAATAACTGTAAAATTACGTGTACGATCACCGTGTTTCATTTCCGGTTCGTTTGACTTTCTGATTCAACACCGAGAGTTGGAGCAATCGTTACGAGTTTGGTAAATTTTGTTTATTACCAATGCTTCCTCATTTTTAATGCTTGTTTGTTTTTTCAAACACGGCAACTTTGCCTGTGCATTTTGTCACATTACAATCGACAATACTAACGACGGGACTGATTACCGCCTGTGATGGAATATGTGTAAGAGACTGGGGAATAAGACTGCGTGGCGAGAGTGTGAAAGTTCGAGCTGAAACGCCAATGCGGCCGATCGTTGACAATCGTTCTTATGCATTAAATACACCAATGAATCCATGGGCAGAATCACTTGGTTCCAGTAAATTTACATGATATAATTTGTAGTAAAAAAGTAAAGCTGTGTAATTATGCAGATGAAAATGAGCGACTTTTATTAAAAAAGACCTTTCCATTGTAGGTTTGTTTTTATGTTTTGCTTATGATCTCCCTTAAAATTTCGGCCCTAATTAATATTCATGATTAAATGAATAAATTAGGCCACCTCCATATAAAGACCACCTGTCTATAAAGGACAGTTTGGCTCAGTCCACTGACTGTTCTTTATAGACAGGTTTGACTGTATCATAAAAGAAGTCAGCAAATATAATTGTTCACCTGTGGTTCGCTCAAAGTTGCCCATACAGGTGTGATAAAAAACTTAATCCCGTCTTCAGAGCCTGGCAGTGTCACACCACGGATCAAAAGAATTAAGAGTACTACGTACGGGAATGTTGCTGTGAAGTAGACAACCTAGGAAAAAACAAATGTTGCATTAATAAATATTGTCATATATTATAACTATATTTACATCACATGTTCTAGTTTAACAACGTAAACACATCAACCGGTCACTGGTAGCATAGTGGTTGTTATCAGACTCATGATCAGTAAACCCAAGTTCAAATCCTACCTTAGGCTGAACACCATAAAGGGTCAACCCCTACCCTGGATAAGTGTGCCACAGACTCAATGGGAAGGCCAATTCCACTGGCCGAGATTCATTCACTAACGAATGCGACTTTAGGGAACCTTGGTTAAGGTCCGTAGTGCTCGTGTTCGATCTAGCCTGGTTGATGCCAGGATAGCACATTACAATTGTAATTTACTATGTGTCAATCACGAGCAAATTCAGGAGAGACAACCGTGACATTCAATGTCCACAAAAAACATTTAAAAAAACACATCAACTACACCAAACAAGCCAACCCATTCGACTACAACTCAGCCCACAGTCTGAGACAGGAGTTCCCTTAACAGGCTGCACCCTATGTGGAAATGGCCAAAAAGTGTCAATGGAGCAAGTTGGACGAATGGAGCTTTTTTGGGCAGATTTCAACAACTTGCTCTTGATTTACAGTCGTGTGTATTGCAATGAATGGGTTGGTAATCGCTACATTTGCAACTTTTGTCAGGTATTGTTAGTAATAATCAGATATCAACGAAAGATGAACTACAAGTAATGAGGTTTCAACAAAAGTGGATGAGACGATGACATAGTTATGTGATCATACCTTTCCTGATGATTTTACTCCTTTAAATAAACAGCAGAATATAATAATCCATGCTAACAGCAGACAGAGAGCTAGTTGCCAAACTATTGACCCCGTTTCAGTAATACTGTCAGTTCTTTGTAGTACACCATGACTAGAAGAAAGGAAATAAATCATGAAATTAACTAAAAAGTGTTTAAAAAATATTTATGATTATGGTTTCACAGAATAAACCTGCGAATTGTTATCAAAATATGTAGCTAATAAAGTAATAAATACATAATATGTCAATTAATGCGACCCTAGGCCTCTCATTTCTATGAATCTAGTCTGCAGAACGATAGAGCATTGTGTTTTCAAGAAACAATACAACCTGTATATTGAATATACTCAAGTGAAAAGCATTCTGTTTGATATGAGACTCATAGTGATGTATACAACGTGTGCCAAAAGCATTGTTACCATTAAATTTGAATTATTATTTCGAAATATACAAAAAATGAAAAAAATTCCCAAGGTTTTTATGGAAATGTTGATAATCATTAAAGCACTATTGTACTTACAGCCAATATTCTTCACTTGGACGAACCCTTTGATCCTCGAATGGGTCAGTATACAGCTCAGTGTTGTCTGGTAGTGAGACATTGTAGTAACTTAATTCAGACTCTGTTAGGTTACTGATGTATACACAGTGATTTGTGTCATTGATGATTCCATTCTTACTAAGACAGTCCTCTGCCAATGTAGAACACAGGTCTGTATTCCAATCATGATCACAGCCAATCCACGGCAGAGTCTTTGTAAACGAAGCAAATGTGTAATAGATTGCATAGGTGATAATAACGTTGTACGATATGCCAACGTACGCAGATACACACATCATGCCGATCCCTACACCTAGTTCATAAAAAAAAAAATTCTTGTTAATTCATACAACTACTGTGGAATACTTTATTTTCGCTATCTTCGCTGAAAGAATAATTCAGTGAAAATAAAATCCTGCGAATATCCATTTTTCCTATATTTTAAATTCAACTTGACAGACATCAGTGAAAATAAATTCCATACAAAACACCAAAAAAAGTCTATTCAGTGAAAATTAATTCCAGCTAAAATAAAGTATTTTACAGTAACACAAAGCTCAAATAAAAGCTGATCTTTGGTCTAAATTTGCAAATTTTTTCATAATTTCTCAATTCAAAATGTTCCAGATGCTGAACTACCAATGGATTTTACTTCCTCAAAACTTAAGTTAAAATGTCTTGAAGAGTGAACTTCCTATGTAACTTGTGTCAAACTATCTCTAGCACTGTCACAACCGCTTGACGTATTAAGTTAGTAATACATAAAACTATTTTCACAAGATCTACTTGAAAGTAGTCATGATAATTACCTTTCATCATGGGAACTGCGTTCCATACTTCTATTGGACCTCTACTGCTATACTGACCAAAAGACAGCTCAAGAAAAAAGATCGGCAATCCCGCAAATGCCAACATAATGGAATAAGGAATAAGAAAGGCACCTACAAATAGGAACAAAGTATATAAACGGTCACAGCTTTCACAGGTTTTTCGCTATTGCTCTTTTGCATAAATATAAAAAAAAATATCAATAACTGTCACTGGTTAATAATGTTATCTTCTCCCTTTTGTGGTTACAGCAGCTAGTAATCAGCAAAAACCACCTACCGGGTAGTATTAGCCATATACTTCATATCCACCCCCAACTAAACAATAGAAAAATACAGTGAGGGGCACAAAGCTGGGGCTTTGCTTATAAACTTGTTCATAAAAATGTGTAAATGCCGATCATTAGCTTTCATTGAATTTCCAATACTGTAAAGGGGGTAATTATTCACTGGGTTTTAATTTAGCTTATTTCGCTGACTGGCAAAATGTGCTAAATTAAAACCCAGTGAATATGTAAAATTTAGCATAAAATATATTATCTAAATGATAAAACCGTGAATTTAAAACCCACTGAATATACCTGAAATGGTAAATCAGTGAAATTTAAACCCAGTGAAAATTAGTCATTTTACAGTACTAGTATTTAATAGAGATTAACTCAAAGGCTGTACATTGTCTGTACATGCATGCCTTCACATGACATAGCAGCCCGATATTCATATATAGGACTGTTCAAATATTTAAAAAAAATAGGTGCTTGCTGATTGGATAATGTTGAACTATCTCATTAATATTAATTAGAATCAAATATGATATCGCAATACAATTTCTGGATTGGTCAATTTGAATTTGAATTTATAAAAGTGTATATTTATGAAATGTTTATAACGACCATAGCTTTATATCCTTCACTTTCATTGCAAGGCTCAAGATAGTTTGTGAAGGAAACAAAACATTCAGATTTTAGCTATGAGCAAGAATGTAATCTCACGAGTAATTACACGTTATAAAGTAATATAAGCACTTACCCCCGCCATTTCGGTAACACAGATAGGGGAATCTCCACACATTACCCAAACCAACTGCATAACCAACGCAAGATAGAATGAATTCTACCTGGCTCCCCCAGTTACCACGTTCTGGATTCTCATCTCCCTCTGGTTCATCTTTGGAAGATTTGTCTGCATCCACTAGATGCAAGTTACTCTGAAAGTGGAAAGCAATGCAAACTGTAAACCGATAGAAATTTTACAGTGATAATATTAAAACGCAATGTTAACTTTACCATAGGCACAAAAATAATCAAGAACTATTTTAAACAAAAATAATCAAGAACTATTTCAAACAAAAATAATCAAGAACTATTTCAAACAAAAATAATCAAGAACTATTTCAAACAAAAATAAGAACAAAACAAAACAAAACAAAATAAAATAAAGTTAAAAATAAAATAAGCTGTTACGCATGTCACAAAAACAAAATCAATACGAAATGTTGTCTATAGAGGGAGTATGACAAAAATTGTTAACATTGTTATCATTTAATTACAGACAAATAGCACCGTTAATCTAATAAATATGAACTCATCTCAGTGGCATGGCCCCAGTGACTCAAAAATCAGACAAAACCACTTTCCGGGAATACATTTATACGTCAATACTATTGGTTTAACGATAAATAAACAGTTCCTTCCTAACCATCTCAGTAAAAATCTACAAATAATATTGAAATTTGACAGGTGTTCCATGAATAATCATGCGAGGTCTTTATTAAATGGATAAGTTTGAGAGAAGGGGGTGAATATACATATTATATATATTCCTTTTCAGTCAGTAAAAATACACAGTATTTTGACAGATATTTTACTATTCCAGCTTCAGTTACATTCCAAACATGTTGATTCTGCATTGCAGACATACATCAAAGTTAGACAAAATATGTACAAGTATTTTGGTATCCAAAAATGCTTTTGTTAAATATTCCTACATACAAACATGTCTATTTGTGAAAAACTGGCTCCCAGACAAATGGTATTTAAAATCAACCCCCTCTATCCCCTTCATTCTGTCGCAAACACACTCACTATCGTGGCAACCAGAGAACATGGTAGGGATTTCGGAACTAATTTAATAAATGACACCTTAATTAAGTCAGTACAAGACAATTAGACATAATTAAGTTGTCACACACTCTTTGAAAACACCAAGTAAAAAGATGAAGCATGCTTGAGGTCAACAGACAGGAATTTCCTGAAAGTATGCATTTTTTTTTTAACTTTTAATTTAGAAGAAAATTTACTTCACCAGTGATGGTTGCCAGGCGATGGAAATGTCTGATGGTCTGCCTCAAGAATAGGGACATCACAGATTTTTTCAATAAACACAAGTTTGCATACCCCCTCCCCCCGATTTCTATTTCTACATGTAGTACGTTCTTTCCACATTGTGTGCTAGTTAATAGCTGTATCCTGACACAAGCTATATCAGTAACTGTTTACCGGTAATATACATGTACAAACTACTAACACTTCAATTAAGGATTTCCTGCAAGTTTTCCATTCATTTTCATTTTTTTACTTATTAGTACGTACTCAAAATTTGTAACATGAAAATTAGGTTGAGTCAATTAAAGCATATCTACAAAGCAATCTGATGCATCGAAAAAACTACTCTGATTGGTCTCACTGTTAGGTGTAAGGGTTGGGAGCCCAAACAGACAATCTAATAGCATGGTGATTCTAAACACTCTTACAAAAATCTGCTTTGATGAATTTACAATATATACATATATTGGATGGTGAAACAATTTCTCTAGTATAGCCTGATAGAGAAGTGCTACTGCCTCACCCGCCTGCGAGACACTATGCAATCTATAATGAACAGGTATCCAAGTACTATAAATAAAATCCAATGAATAATACTAAAAAACATCAACACACTAGATCCTATTTATCCAACCTAAAACATATGGTAGTGGAATCACAAGAATGCAAATCAACTTGTAAACAACCACAATATGAATACACAAACATGAGTGAGCATTCAGAAATTAACAGTTAAATGCAATATTTAAACAGATACTCCTTGACAGTTGGCATATTGCAGCATATAAACTATGAAAGATGTGTACACCAAGGATGACAGCTTGTTTGCAAAATTTCCAAGTACAACAAGTCATGAATGACACTGCCTTCGCTAGTTGTCATTCTAAAGTTGCATGCACACAAACAGATTTTCTGAACAGAATTCTCAGCGTGTTATCGTGTTACAATAAACATTAGTATGTGGTCTACATGTAAAACAATACGACACAGTTTGCTATTTTAATTTAACTAGATTTGGTTGATAAAATATCCCTATCCAGGTAATATTATAATATATACAGGCGTTCAACATGTATATACATGTACAGTACATTTATGTTATTACTGCAATATTGCCACAAATCCTGAAAAAAAAATTATCTTGCAAAAAATATGTAAAGGTAGATACTCCTTGACTGCTGTCGCTGTCTGCTGTATTTCTGGTCTCCCCGCAAATATTCACACAGCATTTATTGTTATTTTATTGTATTTCAATTGCTCGTAATAGTTATTGCTTTCAGTTTATTATAGTCTTGTCAAATTTAGTGCTTTTCAGTCTGTATTTTGGTCTATATATATGCCAACTTATTTTCTGCTGGTTTGCACCTCTATGAAGTTGCATTCTGGGAGACGATCATTGTTTAACCTGTTGTTACGAGTCTGTATATACATGCACAACTGTAATACTGAGTGCAATTTTTATTGGCAATAAATATTTTTAAGCTACTTGTATTTATTGGTGTGTCTGCATCATGAATCAACAGATCCTGTCAACATACCGCCTGCCTATGGAGGCTTTCAGTTGGCCGATGTTTTGAGATGCATACAACAAATTATAGAATACTGAATAAAAGGTTGTGGTCACATACTAGAATAAATTAAAGTTGCTTTTCAGTTAATAGAGAACTTTAAAAATGGCCTGAGAGCTAAAAATGACTCTCCAGGGACATACATGTAGTAACAAGTGATTATGGGAGCTATGCTATAATAATATATTACATTTATTTAGTGATAGTTTGGGACTTTATTTGGGAGTGATAGGAAGTGATCAAGGCCTGTCCTGTAATAGATTGTAAGATCTGCTAAAGTGACATTACTACTATTTCCAAAGCAATAAATCACTACTAACAATGATTTATTGCACTCAAATTCCAGAAATTACATACTTTTGTCGCATATTGGTCTGAATGTGTTCTAATTTTAAATACTGGGTGTCAATTTTGAGTCGTCAGACAAATTTGTAGCATTTTTGGTTACCATGATTTTGATGATGTGAGAACCAATGTAAATTTAGTTGTTTTTGCTCTTTTGTAATATTATGGTCTGGTAACTCACTTGTATGATACCATTATTTAATAAGATTTTCCTAAATGGAAATTCACCAAGTTCAGCTCTACATGCCGCATTTGAGGAGAATTTATTCACACCCAGTATTTTTTTAGCAAAATTTCAGTACTTGAAATATCCTGATTCGCCTAGCCTAGCCTAGCCACACTATACATGTAAATACTGTAGAATACTTTATTTTCGCTTGGAATTTATTTTCACTCAAAGGATGATTCAGTGAAAATAAAATCCAGCGAATATGCTTTTTATCCTATATTTCACATTCAACTCATCAAAAATCAGTGAAAATAAATTCCATACAAAACACCAAAAAAAGTCTATTCAGTGAAAATTAATTCCAGCTAAAATAAAGTATTTCACAGAACATAAAAATTAACCACTTTGTACCACTTTTTTTAATACCATTCACTTGTTTCATTCCAGCTCAATGAAACAACCTGCCACTCCCAAGTTCAAAATGGTTGCCCCCAAAGCTGTACTGGCATTCAAAATATTGTACAAACCAATCAAAGCACAAATAAATGGGCAATTAACATAAAATTTGCATATGGTAATGAGGCAATGTCAACAAAGCAGCATGTACTAAAATAGAGTGTAAAAATAAAACCGATGATAAATACATGTTTAGTTGGGAGTTGTAAAAAAAAAAAAAAAAAAAAAAAAAAAAAAAAAAAGACAGAAATACATTGTTTCACGACTGTTTATAAATATTAAAAGTAGGAGTGAGTGATCAACAGATGTGAAAAGTAGGCATATTGTTGTAAATTAAGATAAATTATTGAAAATTAATAGAAATGCATGTATATATGTAAGCAAAATTTAAGGAGGGGATTTCGAGATGTACATAAAGCTGAGAGAGGGGTAGATAATCAATTTTTTTTATTAAAACCTTTCAGCATGGTTATAGGTAATACCAGTAGAATATGGTGATTTCAGGATTTTACAAGGTTATCAATGTTATGAAATGCAAATTCATCGATTATGAAATAATGAAGAAAAAAATATATTACTATTAACAGAAATTTAAAATTACCTGTTTATCTTTATCAAATGACCATGTTTTGCAGCCCTCTACATCTGCGTTGTTAATACGAGACATTGTTTCAAAAATTACAAATGTATATGAATAAAAAAACATCCCTATACATATATGCAACGTCACTTCCTCACATGCGAGTGGAAATTCTCAGAAATTAGCCTCCAAGTCATAGCATCTCTACAGAATGACCAATCAACATGGTTGAAACAAAACACCAGTCATTGTATCAAATTACTTTGAGTATTAAATTTACCAGTAAGAATTTATTTTGTCTGTGGAGGACACCAGCACAGCCTCTTCCAAGAACTATTATACCATTACAAATTTGTTTACATAGACCATTACTGATTCTAATGTCTAAACTGATGTATCGATCAATAATGCATGGAACCTCAGGAATGCATCAGTAACTATAACAACCAAAACAAAAATGTTTTGACTGACTTTTGCATCAATTAATATTAGCAAGTAAACATTAGGTCAGAATAACTTCACCATATTAAACATAGTTGGAAACAATTAAAACAAATGATCATATTTCCGTGATGTGTACAATGTGATTTTATCTTAAAAGCTGTTCTTAAAACCCAGATAAAATATGGTCACTGGACTACTTTTTTCTCTGAAAAATGGGTCAAACCTTCATAAAAATGGTGATTTTAGGGTCATTTACCATTGGTTTCTATGGCGACAAAATGGTTCATCTCAAAATTTAGTTACATAATAATGGTAAATTATATAGTGATAAAATGGATGTTAGGATATTCATGATTGGAAATTCTAAAAGTAAATTTTTTAAATTTGTTTTAATCATAGTTAAAATTAATATGATAATGTTCTAATCAATAATTATGTGAAATTTTTATAATAAAAAGATGGTGATAACTTGTTTCGCCTTTATTATGACAGTGAATGATATTACATATAGCAGATAATTTGAATCCATCGCAGATGAATCTATTAGCATTTTAATATTATGTTAAAATACACTAGAAAAACATTCCAGGAAAACTGCCACACATCACCAGTACAGCTTTTTCCTGTTAAGGTGACCCAACCCTACCATCACTTCCGTAGTTCAGGGAAAAGAGAATGTTTTTTTTATCTAATCCATTTAATTGCTCTAGAATCTCCAAGGCCATGCTGTCATACTATTATTAGGCCATTGACTTAGAAAAACTTCCGTTTCTGCATACATCTGTCTATATTATAGTAATCTATCTGAAGTTATGCATTGGATGTCACACTGGGGCACACACGAGACATTTTCAAGCAGTATTTTTAGTTTTAGTCGAATTACAATCGTTTCAATTCAGCAGCATTCCATTTATAGACTGATCTGTTCAACAGTCTAATGCATGTATTTGATAGACTCGTCTTTATGACGTCACAGACAGTACTTTAATATCATGCTTTGAATTTTGAAGAAAGCCAAATGGGAGTTTGATTACGTCAATGAGTCTATATATGAACATTGTCTACGCGGTATCCGCCAAGTGAAATAAATGGATTATCAAGCCAGATGTAACATGTGCTCAGTGTATGACGTAGATAATTAGCGTGTTACATCTTGTACATATCAACTTGGTCGAACCATATAGTATTTGTTCTAGTAGACACACGGACCAACGTATTGACTTGTGTCAAACTTATACTGACAACCGTCTGATATACTTCTACATGCAAATCAAAATGCCTAGCTTTTCAGCTTCTCACGCTCTTGCTTTTGGAGACATACTTAAGTTCTAATGGAGTGAATATAGTCTCGGTAGTACTGTAAAAGGGTTAATTATTCACTGGGTTGTAATTTTGATGACTGGAAAATGTGCTAAATTAAAACCCAGTGAATATGTAAAATTTAGCATAGAACACATTATCTGAATGATAAAATAGTGAATTTAAAACCTACTGAATATGCCTGAAATGGTAAATCAGCGAAGTTTAAACCCAGTGAAAATTAATCATTTTACAGTATTTAGCAAATGGGTCATTCCTATATATCAGAGAATTGTATTCTATTCATGTAAACCCGCAAGGAATAGGGACAAATTTGAGAATATTACACAAGATGTGCGGCTTCTATTTAATACTTTCTAATCAGGGATATGTACAATATACATTGAATAGCGGTATATGTATTTTTTAATCAGCAAGTGTCCAGAAGAAGATGTGCATGTACATTTGCTTCATTTACAATGGAAGAAAATAAATAACAGATTTATACCTATAGTTTATATTTAGGGATTTTCCAGGGATAGACAGCTTCCCCTTCAATTCCATCTCTAGATTAAAGCGCAAGGGTCATAACCTGCTCACGCATGGGAGTTGAGTCCCAAGCGACGATAACAGACGCTAAGAACAGACGCTTGTTTGTAAACAATGACACACTATGGCCATCTGACGCATGCACAGGTGACGACTCCCCCTGCTTTAATTATTTTGAGCAATAACATGCAAGTCAGAATCACTGTTGAATTTCTCATGTAGTCTTATATGCTACCTGCTATTGGCTGAAAAAATGTTGGCAAATGTCACCAGTACATGTAGTGTTTACATATAGTTTTGTAATAAATTCATACCTACTGTACTGACACTATGTGATTGAACTACAGATTTTATACAATGAAAAACTTAAATTAAATGTAAATATTAAGATTCATATCAATTACACTTTTTTCATCCAGTGTCAGAGCAAAATTCAAATCTATGAAGAAAAAAAATAATTTTAGTATAGAAACCACTACAAAAATGGAAATCTATAAAATGACAATTATTGGCTTAAACAAAGATTTTAATCTATACAAGACTTTCAATAGTAAAATATCTTGTTTTTTTTCATCTCACAGACTACATTTACTCCACTTCAAATATTTTGCTGTTTACCTGCTAATATGAAAATTGCCAAGAAATTAAATTACTGTATTACTTATGCGCTGTTAGCAGTGCAATTCATATACGTGCACTTCTATATACAAGTAATATTTTAATGATTCAAAACACAACAAATGCAATTTTAGAATATATGAGCTTCAAATAGAGTTCTGCTTCTGATAAAGAAAATATGCCCAGATATGCATTTCCCTCAGGCATGTACCACACCCTGACTCTGTTGCACAAACCAACCAATACAAACCCATCACCCCAATATGAATGGTCCATCAAAGATTCTGCTGGTACCAGCAAAGGTCCGGGTAAGCTTGGAATACAGTGCCCTCACTGCTCATTCTATCAAGCCTTTGATCAATTATGAACGAGACTGACATACTTTGTAACCAGCCATTTATAGCTGTGAAAAACAACACAAATTGACTTAGTTGCTCAAAGTTGTCACAATTGTACACTTGTGACAAAAAGTAGCAATCAAACATTTTAAGCCTCAGCTTTTCCCCCCACTAAAATTTAGGTGAAATATTTCAAGAATTTTCATGCATATATCTATAATTTTTTTAGTTACTTCTGGTACCAAACTGACTAAAAGCATCATGGGCACCTATTCTAGAACTTGTAATTACACAAATATGCCACAGCTCCTAAATCGACTTTTCATTACATCTCTCCTGCACAAATGAACAGAGGAATGTACAATAGATGATTGATAGCAGTAGTACCGATAATACATTAACCTAAATCAGTAATGGCTGAAGTTGAGACTCAAGACAAGAAAAATCTGGTATAACAGGTACAAATAACATGTTGACAATTAGCATTTTAGTAAATTTAAGAGAAAATCTTTTCAATAAATTGCATCTATTGTAGACTGGAATTTAAATGTGCAAAGCAGACTGGGGGGGGGGGGGGGTTAAGAAACAGATGTTGAACACCATGAAGGTCAGAACTCATTCAACTGTTACGAATGGCCTATAAATAAAGGGTCTTGTAACATTAACGATCTCACCTCATTTGGGTGGCATGTCACGGGACACTTGTTGATTCACTACGTTAACTTTATGGATAAGATCTTTTGCAAATGGATGCATCAGACAAATTGCAATTCTGTTTTTAAATGCCGTTCCCACCCACCTGCTGAAAAAAACATGCACTAGGGGGACATTGTTTTTGAAGTTGTCAGTTTATGGGTAAATACCAATGGCAACAATTTAGCATAATATTCAATGAATATGTCATGTGATCTCGTGGGAAAATGATCAGTTTGAGAAACGAATCAGTCATGTGAATATTTCTTAGGAAACTAAAACGTCAACAAGTAATAGTAATTTCAACAGATTCTAAATGATATGCATGTGCTGTTCTTGTAGGGGTCAGCAGTTTGCAATTAAGAATGCCAATATAAATGAATGTTGCCATACCCTTACACTAACTGGTACAATGTACCATTATTCAATGTGTGTGCATGCATGCATGCCTGTAGACAGGGGTCACCTTCAACTGTACCAAATACTGAATAAGCAGAAGGGTTTCAGAGATTATTTTATTTATTTTTTACTTCATTATCATTGTAGATGTAAACTAACATATTATCCTTAATTAAAATGATACAATATAATTAATATGGTGATTACATTTAATCATTTCTTTGTTTTAATTCTATACTAATTACCGGAGGTCGAACTTGATTAGTGGTTGATTACTATTTTTAGACTCATTTCACCTGTTGTATGGACAAATGAAAATATCTTGTGCAATTTATATACAAAGTAATAAACACAAGTATTTGGAATACCAAGAATTACAATTAACATGAAAGCAAAAACTTAAGCAGCATACTAGATTTCAGTTTCAATCATCAAAGCTAAAATTTACAGATAAAATTGTTTTGTTTTTTTTAAATTCTTTACAAAAAAGTTCTAGTTTTTTGAAGGAAACTTAAATTGAAGGCCAGTAATACATTAATACTTCAACTTCCCTAACCCTTGCATACATTCTGTGCAACCAACAGGCATGCAGTTGGTAGTTTGCTCGTACTGTAGAATACTTTATTTTCGCTTGGAATTTATTTTCGCTGAAGGAATGATTCCGCGAAAATAAGATCCAGCGAATATACTTTTTTTCCTACATTTCACATTAAACTCGTCAAAAATCAGTGAAAATAAATTCCATACAAAACACCCAGAAAGGCTTTTCAGCGAAAATTAATTCCAGCTGAAATAAAGTATTCCACAGTATCACATTGTACATTGCCCAGTCCTACATCAGTTATTTGAATCATGTCATTATTATCGGTAACCCTTTTCTGTACGAATGATTCATTGCACTGAGGATCTGGTGATTTTCCACACAATGGAAAGTCAACTGGGGTAGAGCAACTAAAAAGTCCCACAAACAACTATTTGCATAATAATAAAGTTCCATGTGACCTGCTTTTAACAATGCATTACAGTTCCACATGTTCTATAACTACCTCCACCCATTATTACCCAATCAGAAGATTGACACCTTCACTTGAATAACAGCTTTCTTTTTCATATCTTCTAGAAAAAAAAAAAAGTCTATAAAAATTGTATCAGGATTTTGGGGTTTAAATGTTTGCTGTATAAGAACACAGGATTGTAGAAAATTATTCTAAGTAAATAAAACAGCTTTAATAAGCGTCAAACCGGAAAATAGGACAGATTTTGAATGTTCCAAACGCGCAGTGCCCCAAACATCAATGTTTCCAACTTGCAACGTAAAAATTCCCCTGAAATAAAACTCGTCATCCTTCAACTAACATGTACCAGCCTCTGAAAATGTCATGGTCATATTTTATTCTTGGAAACACACGCGTACCAACCCTACTTCAGTCCATTTCTCTAAAAAATCATCTTTTTCAACTGGAAATTCAAGTTTTTCGGCTGTCTTAAAAAACTGTTTAAAATATCCCGGTGACTTTCTCTTGGTTGCATGTCTACCAGTGACTTTTGACTTTATATTTTTGTCCTACCTTCGCCCGTTGCTAGGTAGGTTACGCATACACAAATAGAATTACATCACGTCTCGCGCTAATTCAGGAATTGGAATAATAATGGAATAAAATTGTGTCAACACAAATGTGCCAAAAGATCCCCCTGGCCGATATTTGGAATGAAAAGACACATTTTAAGTTGAGCACTAGCTCCAAAACATCACCCACAGCAATGTATCAGACATGGCAAAAGAACAAAAAAATAAAATAAAAAGTAAGATTAAAAAGCCACAAAAACATTTCTGTTAATTTTTTAATTAGTTTTCAAAAATGGTAGCATTGTCACTATAGTCAAGTACATACCATTCCATAATGACAGACAGCACAGCAGACAAAAAGGTTGTAAAGTGATCGTAGGAGTAGTGAATAACAACTGAAGACTACAATCGGGCTTATATATTGACAGGATTTCATTTAAAGTGCCTGTGAAATGGCTGCTATTTTCACGTCTAAAATTATCAATTGATACATAAATATTATTAATTTTTATGTTTCTAAGCATAAATTATTTTTTTTAAGTGAAAAAATGTGTTTTAAACTCAGTCTACAGCAACTTTATTTTTTGTATTTTAAAACGAGGCTCCTCATTAGCTATTCATTGCCATACAGAAATTCCCCTTGTGACGTCAGAAAGGGAAGTTGCTGGGCAGCTCGCATTGCCGATACGTGTAAATAAGGCCAATTTCTTGTGCAGTTATCTCGTCTTTGACTAAATTGTCACTTATGTACTTTTTCGTCGAGGAAGAATGGGCCATAATGAACACTTGGATATCAAATTTGTTGCATGGGGTTGAGTTAGATGCGAGATATGTCCGTTCTGGTGTGGCTGGTCGCAGTGATGTCACAGTCCCCGGCGCACGTTTGTAAACTATCGCTGAACCTCGGCACTGGACAACTTTCGAGTCGGTAAGAAGTTCTAGTTTTTTTGTTCTAGTTGAGCTTACTACTCTTTATAAAATATCTTATCGATAATTTCAAAGAGGTATGTGTGAACTCTTTATTATGCTCGATAAACTTAGATCGCGAATTTCCTCAGAAATATTGCCTGCTTCGTTCAAACGTGCATTGGCATCCATATATTAGATTTTCGTTCATGGTCGAAGGCGTGAGTGTCTCGTGTGGCCCGAATGTCATCGGCGTTTTACTTTATCACGTTTGATTTTTTTTTTGCACAAATGAAACTCTTATTTTTTTCCACCATCACAATTTCTGATATGGTTGTTGGGATCGGCCGACGTCTCTGTGGGCTGCTCTACACACGTAAAATGCCCAATGTTTTGACCTGGCTTCCCTTCACACGAAGCGCGGGTGTGCATTACATCTGCAAGTTTCAAAATTTTAAACGTAAATTTGAAAAATGTTTGGTGAAATAAAATTGACATATTATTAATGAAAAGAAAATGAAGAAAAAAAATTTAATTATTTTTTGAATAATCGTTTGAGAGGATTGGGTGGCAATTGTTTATACTTATGTACTAATTGTAAATGTGTTCAATATTTTTTTCATCCATAATTCAAACACATATATAACATAATAATAGTTGCCTTTATTATAGTAACAAAAGATGCATCAGAAAACGAATGAATTACGTATAAACAAATGACAAATAAAGATTGTGACCTTATTTATTTTCTAAACCTCCACAGGTTAACGAGGGGATACTTGAAGTTCCTTGAAAAAGACTACAGTACTACCAGAGTGAGCAGTAACAGATTTATCAATATTTATGTCAGAGAATTATTTAGGACTTAAATTACCAAATCTTGGTTTTTCATGGATTCCAAAATCTGAAGATGTGTTTCCTTTTTTTCATTGTCACACAGTGTCACTCAATTAAAACCATATACTATAGTAATAGTAATCCATGTACAAATTATATTTTATTCACATTATTTTCCTCACATACATGTACAGACAATCCAATGTTTACATTGTCATATTTCCTTGTTCATCACAAGTCTAAATAAAATTTGTGAACTGTGTAACGTAGCCTGTTTTTTATTAGCATAATTGTTGCAGCATCTGGAAATGTATTTACACTGTTATGTGAATCTTGTAGTGTGGCAATGAACTGCCGAGACTTTGTCAGGGTGGGCATACTGGCTGTTGAGTGGCAGGGGTGCATCATCAAGTGTATGTAATACACAATCTCCTCCAACATACAAGTCTAGTGTATTGAAGAGCTCTTCTACGTAATCTGTAAATTATAATGAGAGCATTTTGATTCAACAATAGTAGATAGAAAACCATAAAGAATCATATCATACATGCTCTATTGAAGTACATTTCCAGTAGAAGCATCAAAATTAAAATAAAAAGAAAACATATTTTGACATTCTAGACGTTAAACTTTAGTGATCAATAAAATAGGGAAATAACTAAAAAAAAACGACAAATCACAGTTACTAAATAAATGACCGCCGCGTGGAAATAGATTCAGTTGAAATGGGTGAACGCGTCGGGTCACGACGAGGACAAGTGCGTGACTGGTGGCGTTTAATTGGATAACAAAAATAATTGAGAGCAACACACATACAGACAAATTCAGAGTGGACTCGAGTTAGCGTGATTGTCATACTTATTTACTTGGTGATAACGCATTGACAGCCAAAGCCCGGATTCTTATTCCATAAATGATTTCTAGACATCTCGACCCAAGACATTTCGGCCCAAATTGAACATCTCGACCCACCGCATCGACGCGACCCTGTCTCAAAGTGGCGACGCGAACCTCTATCTAGTTCAACGTTGATCGACATCTTTTGATTCGAAACATCGTGTACTATCTACTAGTATTTCCAACGCGTGTGGTCGGCGCCTTTGATTGCGTTAATTTTGTTTTTTATTCGCGAAATCTATCACTGGCAGCGTTTGTTTTGTCATGTCTCATAACTGAAAGTCCAAGCTGACTTTGTTTTGGCTGTAGGTATGAAAAACGGGTCGGGATTTTTTGGGGTCGAGATGTCCAGTACCCCCATAAATTATTTCGCAGATCAAGCTAGAAGGAAAGTAACAGAGGTGTGAATTCGACATTCAACACCAATCACCGAACAATTCAGAAACTTTTAGCCTGCGAAAATGAAAACAATTAGCAGTGTGTAAGGACTGCGTAATTTCCTGTTTGTCCGACGCGTCGTTTTCGTGTTACTATCAAAAATTATTGATACCTTTACATAACGCAAACTTAATTGTCTCTATAAAGCGATAATCAGGATGGCAAAACAAGTCAAATGATTTGAAACACTTACCCGACGTCTCTCTCTCTTCTGAAATTCGCCTCGGTGGGCTGGTTCGGAATCTATTTCTTTCAAAATTGTTGGTATTGCGCCAGGTTTAAGTTGTCGGCGCTTCTCTTTAAAACCTAGTTGTTTTTTCACGGCCGAAGACAGTTTTTCGAAAAAAGAATCTGAGGTGAAGTGGACACTACATATGACGCTGTAAGGAGAAGGTCCATCCCAACCTTTTCTCGTTGTTTTCACGGCTTTCGTTTACTGACGTCGCACCTTCGGATCGTTTGGAAAAGTGTGAATACTTACACTATGACTATACGTATTACTGCAACCGCCCACAACACAACGTTTAACCATCACAAACGTTTGTTCTGAAAACAACTTCTAAAAACTCTCTATCTCAAAAAAAAAAAAAAATGACAAAAAAAGAAATGCCGACCGAAAAATGTATATCGTTTAAAAGTATGTTGAATCACGCAGTGTTATATAAGTACAGCTCAGGAGTATGGCTTCCTCTCATATTTTGGCATTTGGTGGCGCACTTTCGGCGAGAGTCGGAAATCCGGAAACAGTCGACCGTTTCAGGATAGGTGGGCGTGGCTACAGCACGAGATATATCTTAAATTTACTTGGATAGGAGTAACCATTTTGACAAAAAAAATCAATAACTGCCCACTTCAGTAGGACACGGATCTAAAATAGTTAACGTGAGAGTGGGCATTGCACAGGCACTTTAAGTATGATGAGAGAGAACCTTCCAATGCACAAAAGGTAATTGTTAAGATCTTGTGTTCAATGTGCTTATATGGGTCGCCAATGCAGCTTGAATAATACTGTGGTATGTGGTCATATTCTTTTTTTTTTGTTCTTGTTGAAGTTGAAGCCTTCTTAAATTGGTTTCAAAGATGCCATAGGAGATCAAAGCTGTTTCCATAGCCAATCTTTAATTGACTAAACAAATGTCTATTTTCTGATGGAATTTATATTCCAGATTTGCACATATTAAGGTAGAGATGCAGTTTACCTGACAGGTATTTTAATTAGTTAATTAGGCAACCAAGAGGACCTCCCTTGTCCACAAAACTATATATTTTCGAAAAGCTTATGGTATGAATTTTAAAAATTTGTAAGTATTTTTTTTTATGGACACTGTAGTTTGAAATATGCACAAAAATGTGTTTTATTTTATCGAAAGTGATTTAAAACAAATCATCTTCTAGACCATGCCTCTGTCGCCTGTCAAAATTGGTTTACGGGTACATCTGTTTACTTTGAAGAAAGTGCCGTCTTGAAAACTGTCTACCACTTGTCAATTTTGCTGGGCAGCAGCTCAAATTCCACTACTTCAAGTTTATGCATAAATTAACACCCAGGCTAGTTGTCTGTACGATTGTTGTCGCAACCCGGCCACTCTGCTTGTGCTGAAATCATGCCCTCAATTGAAATCCTACACACACATTTCAGCACGTGATGACTCGGTCCCGACTCAACATGTGGTGAGATCTGTAACGTGAACGCCACTAATAATTCTGTTTTGTTTTACAGTAAGTCTCAGAAGTATTGGGGCAGCCAATTTGCAAACTCACTAGCGAATTGGCTAACCGCTTGGGTTTTGACTAAACAATTAGCTTTGGAATCTCGCTGGCGCCGTCTCGTGGTCGTGTCCACTCTGGACAAGTCTATATTGCATTAGGGAACATAGAATATTTATACGTAGCATGGAATTGCTTTGTTACGCGAGGCATTATAATGTATAAGTAGTTTCCCTGATCAGTCTGAGAATGGCCACAGTCAACTGGCGTACAAGTGATAATATTATAAATACGATTAACCCATCGAAATTTACAATATGGGGGTAGCCATCTTGAACATTGCTTGACACTGAATAAAGAGACAAGTTGAGAAATAGTTTCCTACAAATCGGGTAAGAAACAACAAACTTTCACATCTAAACGATCCGTTGGGGTAACATTAAGCCAACCGCTAAAACAATCAAGCTCATTCGTCGTTTTTGCATGGACATTCCCTTGTATACAAACACCTCATTACATGAAAAACATGATATACCGTAAAATCTGTATTAGAAGCCGCATCCCTAATATAAGTCGCACCCATTCTTTTTGAATAATTGAGAATCTAAAATTTACCATTTCTCATATGTGTAGATGCTCTAATAGAAGCCGCATCCCCTCTGTTGCTTTGTACCATTTTAATAGAAGCCGCGGTTTCTAATACAGATTTTACAGTAACACTTTCCCTAGTATATTTGAAAGTGAAATCGACATCCAACTGTAAGACCGTCGCTGATTAGCTCCTGAATTATGACGATCGTCCCCTACTGTTATATAGATTCGTCCAGAGAGGGTGTGACCAGAAGACGCCGCCAATCCGTTTGGCGAGTTTGGCTGCCCCAATACTTCTGACTTTCTGTAAATTGTTATGTGTGAAAAAGTTATGAATTTCCTTTATAGCACTTTCCATACACATTTATAGCGTTTGCCTTAAAGCACAAATAAAGTTGAGTGTCATCAGCATAGAGTCGAATCAATGAAATAGCGAACACAATGAAATTAGGAACAGATCCTTGTGGGACACCATACTGCAACTTGGGTGGTATTTAGAAATGTTCACTTCAAAACAAAGACAGCAACACCTCAATTTGTAGATGCATTTGATAGTGTTTACTTCATTTTGGGGGGGGGGGGGTTATAATATTGTACTGCGTTTTATTTTTATGTTAGCATTTTAATTTCTTAATAAGGTAAACATTACTTATTCACAAAAGTCCAGAGTTTCACCTTCATTTTATAATCACTTATTTATTTACAATGCAGTGAATACTGTTTACTTAGTCTACCTGTGAATGTTACAATGTGTAAACTAGTTACTACATTACAAATTGTTTAAATATGTGATGCTTGGTATTAGGCAGAGCAGTTTTTTGAGTACATCATAATAAAACCAAAACATACACTCAAAGTCTAAGTGTAACACAAACAACTTCTTTAACATATACAAGCCCCAAATTATTATTTTTAAACTTTTAAACCTAAAATTGGTTTCTACATATTTTATGACAAAGCCCCTGTTGGTTCAATAGTATACAAAACCGAAATAATATAATGAACAATGTAGACAATTATAATGGTCTATTGCACTCACTGAATTAGTAAAGATTTGACAGACATGGCTCTGAAACAGCATTTTCATTTGGCTGTTTTGAATACGATCTGAAAAATAGTTGTTCATGCATAACTTAGATCTGGGTTCATAATAGCAGAAATGCTTGATGCATTTGGCAGTTTTGAATCTGATCGTCAAACAAATTAATGTGCATACATATAACATCATTTATGATGTCCGGGCAAGGTTAGAACATGATTAGTCAAGGCATGTCAGAGTTATGGTTCCGGAACCACATTCATTAAAATAAAATGGCCGCAAGTCAGCCATTTTGAATCTGATCTGAAAAACAAAATGACACTCGCACGCGCATGCGCGCACACACACAGACGTTAATCCATAACAATGGGTACGACGTTTACCAGTGTTAACTGGGAAAAAGTACCTTATACACGTATATTTCTGTATGGTTTCTCAAGTAAGCCAATGTTAATAGTAGGGCGGGGCAGCTTTGTTTTCATCCAATGAGAACGGGAGTTTTGTAGATTGTCACATGCAGTGATTGCGAAATCATGGAGCTAACATAAAAATATAATATAAATGTTGCCATTGGTTAGATATAGAATTCTGTAATCTATGATTTGGTTGTCTGATTAAAATAAAAGGCTGGAGTAATGTTTTATCATTTAGGTCAGTTAATGTTTAAATCAGATGAGTGTATTGACCTCAGACAACCATTTATCATACGCCAATATCACTAATAAAATAAATAGTATGTTCCTGGAAACATTGAAATAAAAAAAGTAGATACAGTCAATGGCACAAAGCTGAGGCTTAGTTTGCTAATGAACACATTTATAAAAAATTGCACCACCCATTATCTATCTGTATTTTCCTGTATTCCGCTCCAGTAACTGCTAAGCAACAGCGATACAGGATACTCGTCCAATCATGAATAAAATTGGTGGATTTTACTGCAATACTTCATGTCATGTGTGTTTTTGTGGATTGTATAAACCATTTCTGATTTAGAAGTTAAATGACGATGATCGTCGCGCCGTGTCCTGTTCCATATGGGGGACTTATAGTGACGTACACAATGTGTGTAAAATACATTGTTTACAGAAAATTCGAACAAGCGTTGTGCGCTGATCATCGCTCTTTAAGGTGGCAGAAAACCATTCATCAATGCATTGTATTAATATTTTCAACAATCACAGCTTTCTGCCCTTCACTGTAACCTTATTTTGTCAATTTTTTGGCTATTTCAATTAATTGTTATAAAAATTTTGCTGGGTATGTTAATTGGTCTATACTGCTTTACTGAAGTCTTTTACAAATGACATTTTCAGGATACATGATGATATTCGAGTCTAGCGTGCAACTAAAAACAAAAAATGAGCACACTAGCCTCCTGCGTTTACAGCCCAGTATTATTAATTACAATTATTATACATCCGTCACCGTAACACCATAAGTTATAGCGTGCCATAATTTTACAGGGTATTTTCCTTTTACCATATTAGGAAATTTGAATTCTAAATATGGATTGATTATGGCGTAAGCGTCCTCTAATAAAAAAAAAAAACATGGCTGCCAACAGAGTTTGTCTGGACTCAACACAAAGAAGTTCACTGAATCTGTTTCTAAACATTTTGGATTTTGGCATCCCCATGGTGTATCCTTGGACGGAAAAGATGTATAATAATAAGGTTATTACAAGAATACCTGAAAGTATGCACTCTGACAGTACGCTGTACATTGACCTCTGCTATGCGCCAGACGATACTCCCGCTGTACTGTCTTCGTGCATACTTTGAGGTGTCTACGTGCATACTTTGAGGTATTCTTGTAATAACCTCATATTATAAGATAAGTGTTAACATTGCAATTTGCATTTTAGTTATTTCCCAAACCAATGCTCTTATTATAATATAGTAAAATGCTCTAGGTCCATGCCCTGAAATTGACCTCATTTGATGCACCTATTTACACTCGGACCAAACCATTTTCTCGTCTTGGATGTTTTTTTTTTTTTTTCATTTTCTGTTATTTTTTCTATGATTGGATAGAAAAAAAACAAACTCCAAAGTCTCCAAGATTTTTTTAACTTCATTAAAAAACATCGTTTTTGTAGGATGGAAACTTTTTGATGTCAAAAACCCTCCACCCCCAAACTAAAGCGAATAAGTTTTTTAGCCAGGCATCGATCTTTTGACGTCGTCCCTTATAGACACAACGATTGAAAACACTGTTTTGGGAAGAAAATAGCAATATCGAAAGTTCAAATTTAACAGTTTGTAATGGTAAGCCGATTTGAATTTGCTACTTTTTAATATTAGCTTAATAGCAAGTTATATTACAATACTGCTGGTTGGGTTGTTTTTTCGTTCCCAGTAAATCAGGGTTTGTCTCGATTTTATACAAGCAAGTAAAGCCACAGACTTCATCTACTAGAGCAACATTGAAACTCAATGTTTACACTGGTATTTTTTGTAACAGTCTTGTGTATACCGGAGATTTGAGAAGGTTTAACCAAACTAGTATTTCCACTCAATCGTGAAGCTCCACAACTCAATACACCAGTCTTAGTACACCCAGAATGAGCCGACTCTTAACAACAAAACATCTATCGACACGACACCAAAAAATCGTCAGTTGAAGAAATAAATTTCACTAAGTTCAATCCATCTTCGCCACTTAATTTTGCGTGGTACTTTTTACATTGTTGAACGAACTGAAATGCCACACCCAAAACCTGAGTGGAACGCCAAACTGTTCAAGGGGTGTATTGTATTTGTATCACAGGTAAACCGCGAAGATATTATAGTATAGTTCCTTAGCGCATCAAGTTGATGTTAAATTATACCATTCTCAGAATCCATGTACATTTGTCACAAAAAAACGACGGCAGTACTCTGACTTTTCATTACGATATGAGAGTCCCAAGCAAATACCATGACCTTCACATACACGCCCAAGTTGCAAGGTGGTCGTACGTCGTAAAAATACATTAAAAAGGGAATTTGGAGATCCGTCTGACATTGTTGATGCCAAACTGCCCGCTATCTCTATGGAATTTCTGAAGAAGATTAAAATATTCTTACTGTTTTGGTTCTTTACTACATCGAGTACAGATCTCGCCATTCACAAATAGTCACACACTCATTCAAACTCAAACAGGCCACAGCGTGAGTGGCGTGCATATTTGTCACACTGTGCACACACACCTAAAGTCGGTCGCCAGACTCTCGACGAAAACGCAAGTAAACACGATACTTACGTTTTGGAAGGACTGCTTATCAGCCTCCGACATTTTTAGATGTTATTTCGGAAGACGAGGGGAGTAAAATTCTTCAAATGCACGCAGGACGAGCCTCCACCACTGAGGTTTACAGAGAAAGTGGTTAAAAAATGAAGCACAATAAAACGACCTAATTTGCATATTCCATTTCACCTGCTTATTTATGGCGCTACGGTTTCAAGGTCCCCGCATATTTACAAAACTTGCCTGGCCATTAGCCGACTGTACGTCATCTGTATCGCTTTCCATAATTAGGGGTAACTTTGTATTGAAAGTTGTTGTTTTTTTTGATTGTCAAAAAATACTGATGATAGACGTTCAGTTACATCTGTTCATTACCGATTACGGTGGCCATAACACATTCGGCAATTTTACACAATAGTCCGGGTCTACGGGATGTTATGTGACTGTTGGTGATATTATACGATTGTTGGTGATGTTACACGGTTATCGTTGATTTTTAGGGTTCAAATCCGTGCATATTAATTATATAATTTATATAAATTAGCCAATACTGTACTCTGAGATAAATCACTAACCTGATTACTATACGGCTGTAACCGTACATATTAATTAACTAATTTGCATGATACTAGCAGCTAATTTTAGACTTGTCCATTGAAGTATCGCGAACTTTTAAAACGTTACAGTCGTCCCAGCGCGTCGTGTCGTGTTCTCCTTCCCAGAGTTCCTGGCGGTTAGACTACCGAAAGTATATATTCGTGGAATATGATATATAGAAGATAATATTTGGTAATCGTAGTCCTAAATAACTATTGAAAATAGCTAGACGTTTCGAGCAATGGCTCTTTATCGATAGCATAGAAGAAATTTTCTATCATATTCATCAGTCCGAGCAGCGTTTATTTATTTATAAACTACTATTCGTGGAATAGAACTCTGCCTGGGAGATTGTGCACCCGGGGATTGCACAGTGACGTATACAACGCGTGTAAAATACATGTACACTGTTTGTTTACACGAAATTCTAGCACGCGCTGAGCAATGCTCTGGGATAAACCAAGGACCACTGATGTCGCTATTAGTTTTCACTTTTAAATCTTTTTATTTCAGCTTATGTTAAATAAAATAGTAATCTTACAATTTGTGATAAAAAAAAACATCCATGAAATTCAATATATTAGATTATTGGTGCTGGTACAACATTATTATAATTTCGGTGTAGAGGGGAAACGTTTTCTATATCTCCCATACATGATGGCTCCATGGTTTTCTTCCCATAATTATACAATGCTATACAATGCATAAGGTCTCCCCAACGGTCAATATTGTGAAAGTTTAAGGAGAAGTGTGATTTAGAGACAAGTTTCAACAGGTATGTTTCAACGTAGTTACACCCATTTTCAAATTTTAACTCTCATAAACCACACTGGTGCGCGTATTTTCAGCCAAAATGGTATTGTATCACGGATACGGATGAGGATGTTTGGGGATTTAGAGATTATAATTGATTGTAGGAGCAAGGGGGATAGTTGGTACAGATTACAGAAAATAAAAATACATTTTACGTTTTCACAGAAAATAAAATGGAAAGTTCCATTTAGAATAAAAAATAGCTTTTTACACTTTACAAATAAAGCAAATTCCTGATTACATTTTACATTTTTATAATATACTTGATAATTTGTGTTTAAGAATCAAAATTTGAAATTGCGCACGAATTACGGCATTTAATGTGGGAAATGCTTTACACGCTTACAAAAAATAGGATCTTTGTACAAATTACGGACGAATAAAATAGCTGATTACATTTTAGACCTTGCAGATGTCTACGAATTCACGTTTTTTATTTATTTAAATTACATTATTACGAGAATAAAAACAATTGATTACAGCTTACGAGAATACCCCTTGCCGACCCTCTAAATAGAGCAACATCTGTAAAAGCTCCATTTTTCACCAAAGTTACAAACAATTATGGCAAAACATGGATCTAAATTGAATCTGGAGAATTTAAAAAAACAACGACAGGTTTATGGATTCACTTGTACTTTGTTATTGAAGAGATATGGGCCAGTCTACCTTAGTTTGAAGATGAGAGGAAAAGTTGAGACAAAGTATAGTTATTTCTAACTATTTGGTGTAAGTGTGCTCACGTGTATGAAAAAAACATGGGTCTCATGCAATCTAATCGCTTGCTTATATTTGAAGGACATGCAAACTAACTCGTTGTTAACTGTTTGAGTCATATGGCAATGAATAGTCATTGAAATTATTATTTCCAAAGGGTCATGAAAATCATCCACGTGTAACTGTTTCGAGTTGCCCTGCTTACAGTCGGCAAAGACCTTGCAAATAAGATTAATCAGACCAATGATCCTTTGAGTTATTCAAGTTCTCCCAAGCCAAATTCATTCTTCCTCCACCAAGTTTGTGAAAATGATATAGAGTTAGAGCTTAATAGTTTGAACCCAAATAAACCCAGTGGTCATGATCTCCTCTCTCCCCGTCTTCTAAAAGATGCTGCTCCCTACATCAAACAACCATTATGTCACATTATCAATCTCTCCCTCACTGCAGGTATCTTTCCACACCAACTTAAACTCGCTACTGTTTCCCAATTTACAAAAATTAGAAAGGTTCTCCCTATTTAGTGAGCAACTATAGACCAATTTCTATATTGCCAATCATTAGCAAAATTATTGAAAAAAAATATTAACAAGCAATTAATTTTATTTCTTGACAAACATAAAATCATTAATAAATATCAGTATGGCTTCGGAAACAAATATAGTACTAAGCTCGCACTAATTGACATAAACTTTGACCTTGCTAGAACAATTGACGACGGCAACATAGTTTTTGGTGTATTTCTCGATCTAACTAAAGCCTTTGATACAATCAACCACGAAATCTTACTATTCAAGTTACTCAATTATGGCATCCGTGGTACTCCTCTAAATTGGTTTAAAGATTATCTATCTAACCGTAGACAATATGTTCGTGTAGATGGTTATCAAAATTTCAAATTTTGATTCTTAACACAAATTATCAAATATATTATAAAAATGAAAAATGTAATTAAGAATTTGCTTTATCTGTTAAGTTTAAAAAAACTATTTTTTACTGTGAATTGAACTTTCATTTTATTTTCTGTAAAAACGTAAAAGTGCCTTTTTTATTTCCTGTAACATGTACCAGCTACCGCCCCCGCCCTTGCCCCCTTCTATTTATGTGAAATCAAACCAACACTCATCGCATCCGCGTTCTTACGCCGAATCCGTGTCCGCTTTAGACCCGTGCTAATGCAACATAACAGCTTAAACATAATGAAGGTTCGTTTCCGAACCGTCGTACTATAGTGACCATGATTTACTACTATAATACTATATATGCTCGACCTACTAGTCGGCAGCGCCGTTAAAATAACAAAGTCCACATTTCATGATCCATGTTTATATCAAACAAAGTTCGATGTCCTATATACAAAGATACCAGACATATACAAATTGTAATATATAGACCATAGTGGCATTTGCATTTGTAGTATAACTCAACATTAAACACTACGACTCAATTTCCGACATTGTGAAATTCTTTCGTTTTTATGCAGAAAATTACAGTATTTTACCAAGTAAAACAATATTTATTAAAGTTATTGTTTAACACGAGTTGTTGGACACACTGCATAGTTTGTAATTTTACTTAGCTGCTTTCAGTCATAGTTCAAGACAAATAAAATGCAAAAATATCGAGAATATAGCAAATTATTCTTCTGTAATATACTTGTGTAACAGGGAGTGAGGAGCCAAGTGTTGTATTGAATTGATTTTTGTTTTGTAAAATTTGTATCTCGTCTTTATTTAAATGTTGCCTGAGCTATTGATTGGGAACATTAACTTATTCTTATTTCCTGGCAAGACTTTCGGTCATCCAACAAATCAGTTTATTGCACGACCGGTGGAGACGCAAAATCCCGAGGGGAAATAGACATATAATATTAAACGCATTTGCTTGAATAAAGCCAGTTAGTGTTTTTTTTTAATGCACCTCATACAGACTTTTAATGCACATCAATACACATTATTTAGAATGTGCCATGTGGTTTTCCGCAAAGTTCAATGTGTGCGCGGCATCTAAGAACGAGATTATTATTATTATACAATAGTTTCGTTATAAAGTTAAAGCGGGAGGATCGTCGTCTGCGCACGCGCGGGAATTGAGTCCCAAGCAACGATAACAACACACGCTAAAAACGCAAAGGCTCATGGTATGACATACCATCTGATGCATGCGCAGGTGATGAATCCCCCGCTTTAAGCTAAAGATTATTTGACAGCATCCCTAGTCTGTTGAGAATCATTGTCGGATACTAGCTCAACTAGTTCCTTGTCTAAAGTACAAAACGCTTAACTTTGAATTTGTTCCCTAAACATTTCAGTGTGTTCGCATAAGTCTACACAACTCCATGTGACCACGTAATAACCAATCAAGAGACAGAATCCGGATATGATGTATTATGATATTCCATGTATTTCTGTATCCAAAATTATTTTTGTAGTATCAAATGAGTAAAGTGAACACTTCGTGATATTTGAAGTAACACAGTGAGTTTATATCATGCAAATAGCTGCAAATTCATTTCTGTCTGGGCGTTGTTTATATATGCATAGCATACGAGGAATTTGGGGTTTAGTATATTACATAGATTCAAGAATAAGAACAAAAACAGAATTTTGTTTTGTATATTACATTCGTATAAAAGTACCCGAAAGAATATTCAAATAGACTTCAGACGCAAATGGACGCCGAAATCTCGCTGAGAGCGAGAGTCACGAGACTTGAGTTATGCCTCTCAAATACCTCTATCCACAGTCCCTCAACACCGGACTGTACTCTATCATATACACCCAGCGACAGTTAAAAAAAAAAAAAAGAGTAAGGTGTCAAGGGGTATAGCATTGGAGTGGTAATGGGTTTAAAAGGATTTATATGTGATCCAATAATTCCAGTTACTTGAAAAAAGACCCAACTGGATACCATGCGTTGGGTAATGATGGCCCAGAATGATATTTTTGTAATCGCCCAAATTTCATTTCTGATAAAAAACGACCAAATATGATGAGCAGTTGGACCATTTTAAATCATAGGGATGGCTGGAAAGTTTGCTAGACACAAAGAGAAAAAAATATTGGCATAGTCAATAAAAATATACAAGTCATAAAATACACTGGCCACACTCATACTGTGATTGGCAATGGGTTTGAACATTTTCCCGTGACAGACCAATTTCAGTTTTCAGAAGAGACCCAATAGGTCTGAAAGAATTTCGTGACCTAACCATATCAGCCTTAGAAAGACTTGACAGGATATCCGGTGATTGCTAGTATACCACCCAATTTACCACAGAAACAATATTTTTATTTTCCATCTGGTAAGAGTTTATCAGGATCCAGAATGGCTAGAACCGAGGACTATTTCTCTAAATTGCAGTGGTTGTCATGTTCCACATGATGTATATAACTCATGTGAAAATTAAACGTGCCCGACAACCTCCCTTGTGTATTTTCTCAACTTTCTTCCTGAAAAGCGTACCTTGAAATTCAGATTTGGGTTAGTGAATAAAACATCCAATTTGTCTTTTCCGTCTATACACAAATGCAAAGCGTTTAAAATAACCAATGTTTGGAGTAAAAAAGATGCTCAAAAGCAGAGAAAATTTAGGATTTAGTTAATATGATTTAACTTTTATTAATACAATGTAATTCAAGGCCAGGCGAAAGGAGATGACATGACAAACATTGAAAATAATAAAAACAGAAGACAATATCAATATTTTGCCAAATGGTTTGTATCTCCATAAGGGCTTTAATACTACAAACTGTTTAAACCTCTAAGGAGGACAAAAACAGCAAACTGTGAAAATAAATTTACGTTTTAATATTACAAAAATGTCTTTCTCCCTTGTATAAATTATTCCTGAAATGCATACACATTACGCTATAACAAGTATCACACACACAAAACAAAGATTTTTTTTTACAGTTTAAGTTCTCATTCTGTTAACTGAGAATAAAACACAAAATAAATTTCACAAATTATTAACAAACAGTATTGTTTTGTCTACTCTTAAGAACTAGTGTTTCTTATGATGTATCTACTGTCACTATACGTCACTATATCACTGAAGTCTGTTAACAAATTGGAGAAAAAGAACTAGAGCATTCTTAAGCACCAATCTCCACAATCACAAGTATAATTAAATCATACAATTACTCAAAATTGTTTTTCACAACGTTTATATGGCACCGATAATTCTAGAGTGAGCCTCTCAAAAAAATGATTGTAAAACTTTTTACAATGAATGTATTATGAAATTTTTTTTCTACCTGTGCCCCTGATAATAGATACCGGAGGAAAATGTCAGTGGCCAGGATGAAGGTAGCAAATGTCTAGGTGTGACTAGGGGATAGCGAATGACAGATCGGTGAGGGTATTGCAAATTCCACCGTTACTTGGGAATGGAAAAAAAATGCCAATGACAGAGGGGTAGGGATAGAAAATGCCAGTGAATCGCAGCAGAGGGTGGCAAATTCCACTCCAGCTAGTGGTTGAGAAAGCAAAGAAGTTTGAAACATGCCATTGAATAACAGAACTGAAATAAATCCACCAGTAAAAGTATTTTCTACCTTAATTTAAATTCAGTTTCTGAAATACAATAATTCAAAACGTGGCAAATTCATTGGTTTTCACTCGCATACATATAAAAATAAGAAAAATATTTGTCGTGTAAAACTAATGATGCTCATTTTAGTCAATCTAATATTGAAGGCAAAGAAAGATAATCTGTACATAGAAATGTTAGCACACGTATCGCGAAAAATGCAATTCATTTATAAAATATTGTGGTCCATTGTAGTTATTTCTTGTTGGTTAAAGACAAAATAGATGAAACTAGATGACAATATACTTTTATTGTGTTTAAATTTTTGTTTTCCTTTGAGCAAGGAAAATAAACCTGCCATGTACCTACACAGTACGTAACCCAGTTTTTGAATGCACAACCTTTAATCTACCAAGTTTAAATAACAAATCTTGGCTAAGTAGAAGATTCAGGAGTGATTACCAAAATGGTATGATCTATGTTCATTTACATAAAATCCCCATCCTACCATCTTCAGATTGAACAAAACAAAAAGGGTACCAAGCAGAGATTTTTAAAGATGGCTCTCACCTTGATAAAGAAAGAATAATCTGCATGGAATACTGATGGCATTACATTTTAGTTTCAAATAAAAGGGGTAGGATGTGGATAACCATGGTTGGGTGCGGCGGATATGCAAGGAAGGGAAAACATTTAATTGTTGTGTGCAGAAATTCTGTGATCACATAAAGATTTCATCACATAAGCAATACACCATTCTAAGTGCGAGTAAAAGCATCCAATTTCAGCATTTTCAAATTTACTAGTTGAGAATGAAGCAAAAGCAATCATGAAGCTAATAGTTTTTACATCACATAAGGCTCAAAAAAGGTATTTTTCACAATCTTCTACGACAAAATCAATAGGTTGTGGCAATTATCCTGTTTCACCACCTGCATGTGTGTAGATTGTCCATTATTCAACATGACTGGCAACACCTTAAAATAGTAATGTAATTTCACACGTAGGAAATAATCATTCCAAAACTCTGCAAGGTTGGGCATGTCATCCTGGCCACAGATACTTTCACTTTAAATCTGTCTTATCACGGGAAGGTACATAGTAGCAAGGTGTTCGAGTCAATATACAATTAATTTATACTATTTTTTCATGATAAATCTGTTTATGTGTAAATCAGTCAGTTACAGTGACTGCATTTCCAAGAAACTTGTGCTGATGTACAAGCAATTATTATACAAGTATTAAATCTGTACAAAAAGACTAGTAACTAAAGAACAAGTTAATACATTTAATGAATATCAAATTGCTTAAAGAGGAAAAAACAAACTGTTGCATATATCTCAAATGATATATTGAAAAAATGTGGCTAAGGACAGGTTGGTACTGCAATGTTTTTCACCTGTCAAAATGTATGTAAACAATCACCCTTGATTGATCAACAATGTTACGTCTTCTGTTACCACAGCAGACGACTATACACGTAAATATAAATGTTTCGAGTCACAACCTGAACTATTATGGATAAACACGACATTGCCACCATTAATTATATCCAATGTGGGGAATAGTGCACAGGGTCATTTGAAGGGAATGCCGGGGTAGGAGGGCAGGTGATACAATACCAAATGGGAATGCAGACCTTGCATAGCTATTACTACCAAACCCACAGCCTCGAGAGGGTGTGGTTGCGAATAAATAGCAAATATTGAGTGACATTGATGGCAGAGAAACTTTGCATAGTCATTGGCAAGGTATCAAAGACTGCGTTTAGCCGAGCCGAAGATACCATGTCCTAGTGATCGTTCTAAGATCATGGTCAGTTGTCGAGGTCTTCATCACCGGCAATTTACATCTTTTATTAACATGGAAAGGAGGCACATTGAAGTTCAAGACAAAGCTGCATTACCCGGTATATGCAACATCAGTACAAAATAATTGGCATATGGAGGGCAATTAAACCAAAATATTAGAAAATTGCTTTTTTTTTTTTTTAAAATTTTGTAGATATGTAGGATAACTGGAATCGAGTTAAAAACATTTGGCAGACCATGTTCGCATCATATTTGTTTTTTTTTATTTTAGAGCAATTCCAAAACTTCCAAAGTTTGAAAACGTGCAAGAAAAATTGGGGAAGGGGGCCTGCAAACATGGGAAATTACTAAAATTGTGTTTTATAGTCGAAATGATTAGGTTAGAAAAATCTCTTATTTTCTTAATATATAAAAATAGTAAATTAGAAATGAATTTATAACTAGACATACATTTGGTTAAACAATTTGGGAAAACAATGTTAATCCTGTGTAAGTAGGCAAAATATTTATGGAAAGAATGCACTCATTTACAATTTTAATGAAATTAACGAGATAGTTGCAAATATAATTGTAACATTCAATATGGTAAACTAATTGGAGAGGGAGTTGGAGAAAGGGATATTAGTGTAAAATAAGGATAGCTTGGCTACTATTAGCACATTGATTTTCACCGAAAACATTAAACCACTGTAGTGGGTTAAATTACAGCGTTCTACTTTCCACCACTTCATATGGGAGAACTCAAAGTGCATTTCTGAAGGGTTGAACGACCCAATATAGGGAGAGAAAAAATGTGTTTTATAGAGCAGACCTTCGAGAAAAGGTTTTTTGCAACTGCACAATATCAACTTTTAGTTTACTTCCTTGGTAAGTAAGGTCTTATTCTGTCTCATAAATCTCAGCTCGTGCCGACAACTGACACCATTTAAAATGACTTCAATGTATAGGCAAGATTAAACTTGCCATTTTATTATAAAATTATAACATTAGTTTCAAAAATCGTACAGCCCAAACTTATCCGTGCTGTTTTTATTTCTGTAACAAATAAACAATCAATGCAACAGCGGATACAAAGCAGAAATCATGTACAACTGAGAGCAGAATAGTGTGTGTATTACATGTACACAAGTCAGGAGGTGAGTGTGCAGAACACGTTCCCAGACAGTATTGTACATAAAAACGGCCACAGTATTTCCCCCCAGTTGTAGATCAGAAATGATGAACCAAGACTAGTCAACACAGTGATAATCACAGTGTTAGACAATATGCATACTTTTTTATGCTGCATCCTTAAATATATTCAGTTTATTGCAGTGTAAAAATAAAGTTCGTCGATCACTCAACATAATATTGACTTCAGTGACAGTGATCAATATCTGGATATGAATATGGCCATCTGGTGGCACTTGTCCAAGATAAAAGCATGAGGCAAGAACTCAGGTTAAAGACAGTGATGCTGGTCCCACTGTCCACATATATAACTCAAAAAAATCTCCGAGCGTAATAAGTTACAGTACCCATACTGAATAGCTTGGAGAGAGCAAAAAAAAACAAGCATTCTTTTTTTTTTTCATAATCAGTGATATGTTTGATTGTATGCAAGAGGATGACTATTATCAGACTAATCTAATGGGGTGTATTACAAAATTAATCAACTGTCAGCATCACAAGTTTTACAATGTATCCTGGAAATATTGCATGCAAGGGTTCCCGGCACCATCAGCAACTAAAACTGTATTAACACGTCATGTATGGATCAATCCATTTTGAGTACATATATGTACAACTATATATTCACATACAAAACTCTTCACTACTATAAATTAAGGAACAAATTGTACAAAAAAAAATTCATATATATACTGGTAAGGTTATGACACTGCTGATGGTATTTGAACTTAAAAACAAATAACGATAGCCATTTAAAAAAAAAAAAAGTTGAAAATAAAATAAAAATCACAGTTCATGTTTAAACATGCATGATGGGTGAAGGAGGTGGTCACACATTTATAAGTTTGAAATTTGATCCATGCTTTTTTTTTTTCATTCCTTATTCTAAGAAATGAAATCCAAGTATAATGCCACACATAAAGCACATATTAGAAATCACAACAAATATGGCTGCTAGTCCGCCATATTTGGCTAGATTATTAAGAACGATGAGGTGGTTTACTAAACTGGTTGAGAAAAATAGCTTTGAATTTGTTCTGCGAAATGATTTACAGACCACCAGTGGGATCCAATAAAAACAACATGATCTGCATATGACTGAGCTGATGTTGCGCCAAGAATCAAGTTGTTCCACGAACACCAGAAAAAAGTATGCATGCAACACGTGGACGGAACCCTACTCCATACCCTTAGCTTTTCAGCACACAGGAGGTGAACATATTTGTAGACTTTTATGTAATAATAAAGTAAAATTTATGAATGAAATAACTACGATCTCTTGAATATTGTCCAGTAACTACAACAAGTCTGAATCTAAATAAGTCACTGTACATTATATGCTCTGGCCGAAGGGGGAACTTGTATTGTTGTAAAAAAAAGATGTCAACCAGAGAATATCAAAGAAAATTTACTCTATATAGATACTTAGTATTAAGCAGTTACAAAGCGTACAGATGCAAGATATAACAATGGTCAGAACATGACCTAAGTATAAAAACAAAAACAAAGCACTTAACAAATTGCTATTACCAGTAAGTAGGAAGCCATACTGTATTCTGCATTATTTTTACAAATCGAACTACCACCTTGATGTAGTAATATCCTAGTGCTCCTTCACCCAGGCCATCTTTCTTTTGACCTGGGTCGACCATTTTTTTTTTAAAAAAAGGATAGAGGTGGTAGATGTAGTTAAATACAAAATCATAGACAAAAAATGAAAATTAATCCAAATTATTTAAATACATCTGCATAGCTTTTTTTTATGTGTATTGACCGTAAGAAAAAAAAAAGAAACATTCCAATTCATAGAAAATAAAACTATTTAGGAAATTATCAAAGTTTCTTTTCATTAAGTTATTTTACAACACTGGGAAAAAAAACGTTTGGTTCTGTATCCATATCATATAAAACTCTAATTCCTTTAGTCTATTAATTTCCCAACCATCATCAGATACTAATTTGAGAAGTTTAAAAAAAAAACCCAGATCATTTAACTTCTCATAGCTGTTTGCCATGGTGATATTAACAGTTGTTGAACCTGGCCATGATTTATTCCTGTAGAGATGTACAGCATAGATTTCGTTCCCACTTCTGCTAATGAATATTACACAGGCCAGGTGAAGTTTCTGTTGATATCTCAGAGTCTCAATTACTGGATAAACTTAAGGCATTAGTATTTGCACATCCTTCCATACTGTTCAATAGGCTTTAGTCAGGAAGAGCAGTGCCAAACACAAAACACCTGAATGAACCAGTATTCGCTCAGCTCCCAGAAAACTTGCAGGTCTTTGGGTATCATCAAGGTCAACATGTACAGGAATCCAATTTCTCTACATACTACGATATAAAATGAGGCAGTGGCAGTATACACAACATCACTAAGCATGAAGAATCAAAAACCAAAACAGGAAGCAGACAATTCTTCTTTTCTCAGTCTCCCTTCAATATACCAGAATGCCTTGGGAGACGAAGAGTTTACGGTTTAATCATCCTGTGATAAAAGTTAGCTTTGAGGGATATAAGGTTCACCTGCAAATTGTGGTAATTGTACATTCTGTTTTCAAGCATATATGGAAAGAATATTGCACGAAAATGGTACAGCACTGATAAATGCAACATCATAACATCTCTTCAAAGTTTGCCATAATGTCACTCTGTCTGTTCATATCAATAGCACCAGCCATCTGTGGAAGACAAAAAAAAAAATAAGTAAAAGTTATATTTACTCTGGTGTCAACAAGTTATGCCATAACAGAATCATCATCGTTAAATAGAAAACAAAATAAGTCAACAATTTTGAAACAACTGCATTGTAACGTGTTTGGCATGATGTATAATGCAATTTAATTTTGATTACAGTCTACGCATGTCAGAGACAGGGCCCCATATGTATATGTTAAAGCGCTATGGTCGCCACCCAGCGCGTGTTTGAATTTGGCATAAACAATGTATTTCACACAAGTTGTATACATCGCTATGGGTCCCACATTGAACACACTGTGCAACAACTGTAGCACTTTAAAACAAAATGTCTGTCAGTTAGCAGTTTTGAATCTGACCTGAAAAACAAAACGATGTGCATCAAGGTCCCATACTTGAATTGGATGATAAAACACATGCATATGTCTCCCCAGAAATGTGATATGATCAGCCAGACTGACAAAGCCTACATGCAAATGAACATTGTGTGAGGTAATAGCTTGTACAGCAGGTCATGGTGAGGTAGGAAAGAGTTGACCAATCCCAAATTTGTCCTAAGTTGAGGTGACTAAAACACAAGTGCTTTTCGGAATGGAGAAAGCCATGAGCCAATCCAAACAATTACTTACAGCTTCCCGTCGGCGCCTTTCTTGTTCTCTCCGCCTCTCTCTTTCCATCTGGGATTTACTTTGTTGTTTCTGTAATTCCTCTTTTTGTGTGTGTCTAGCCCTTTCTAGCGCATCATCTTCTTCCTTTTCTCTGTCAAACATGATGAACAAAAATTATTTGTAATTTAGTGCAAAGCAAAATTAGCATATATATAAAAAAAAAAACATTTTTAAAGGGGAGGTCTGAGCAAACAACATAATGCATCCAAATGAAAACAAATGTGAGAGAATGCAATTTACAGTTTTTCATCACTTTTCATTCTTTAGATATTCAACTTTTCAGCAAAGGATTATGGGTAAAGTATGGCATATCTGAAGTGCATTCAAGTCCTGTAAATGTACATCACATGTTTATTGCTCTATTAATAGCATATGCTATAAAATCCGCACATGCATTACCAAGTTCTGGTTAAGGAATGACAAGAACACTTGATTTTGATCATTTTTAGTAGCACCAATATGGCAACTATTTGGCCATTTTCAATGACAAAAAGAATGCATATGCCTGTACTTATGTATCCCACGAGATGTATGATAATATTTTGAAATCTGAATCATCTGTTAAGATATGTCAGAGACGACAGCTAAACAGCTTTCATTAGAACAAAAAGTCCATCAGTCGACCGTTTTAAAATCATGTCTGCGAAAAAAGTGATATTTATCAAGGTTTCATGCACCAAGTCCACCCATTGTTGTGACAGGTACTTAAGATACAACAAATGTAATTATTGATTTATATGCACTGCTATTTGAGATGCGTATCTAATAGAAGAAATATGACTTTTATTGCACCCCCCCAGCTAGATAAAACATCAAAGCTATCGTCAATCTCCTGATGCAAACCCCCTAAAAATCACATCAATGAGTAGTCCTACGTGTTTCCCAAAAAGTGTCACAATTTTGAAGTAAATAGACAGTAAAAAGGAGTAATATAAAAACAAACTGTACAAACAATGATTGTTGTAATATGTAAACAACCCTCAAGTCCAAATCTGAAAATTACTCTCTCCTACCTACCTTTGCCTTTCTCGCTCCTGTCGTATCCGGTCTCGTTCAACAATTTCACGTTGCTGTCGTCGACTCTCTTCTTGTGTACGTAATGCACGTTCCTGAAACAAATCTCAATCTTAGTAATCCATGAATATAGATATTTATCAAGCAGTTTATTGTTTGTAGCCAAGAAATGTTGACAAAAACTATTGAATGATGTCTTAGTATCAATTTCTAATGATATCTACTGTCATGAACATGAATACCACAAATTTAACAAATGCAATGCAATGTTTCAAATGAAATCATAGCAAGAGAAACAAATGCATTAGGATTTAAGCAAATTTTGTAACAAAACACCCACCAGATAATTGTATTGTATTGGATCAATAAAAACCTGTGATATATGGTGAAATATGTGTAGAATCAGCTCCTGATGAACAGGATCCGTTAAAGGTCTTCACTCAAAAAGGACCACACACAGCAGAGATGCCTAAAAAGAACAGTAACTCACTCTTTCCTCTTTTTCACGGGCCTGCCTTTGAAACTGTTTATAGCTTGTACGAGCAGTGGAATGCAGTACAGTGGTGGCACCAGAACTAACATTCACATCAGCTTTGGCAAGGTTGGACCAGGAACCAATGTTACGAATCTTGAAGTCCTAACAGAGAGAGGAGAAACGTATTGAAGATAAAATACACAACCTGGAACATTTTGGCAGCAGCATGGTTGCAAAACTGAAAACTGCCAATTTTTATAATTCATTCAAAGTTTTAATTTAATGACTATAATGATATGGGAATTCACAAAATTATTTTGCTCTGGCATTTATTTTATGAAGTTTTCATCGTGTTTGTTATCTTTATCATAGATTTAAATCAAGATAAACGTTGAGCTGTGACCCGGATCTAAGTGAAGAAAATCACAAAAGCCGGCTTTATTTAACATTGCATAGTGTGATATACTAAACAGCACTAATAAAATGAGTAATAAAATAGTGCTTTGGGTAGAATTTAGTTTTTCCTTGAGTGATTCATAGTAGAATTCGAGTTTATATGGAAATCATTTAACTGAAATACACAAATGTGTATAGTGTGAGATGATCCAATCATTGTCAAATAAGGCTACTTTGGGTTAGGTTTATGATACATGGTGCAAGAAATTTATTGTCAGGTAAATGTTTAGTAAAAAAAAAAACTATAAAAATGAATCAAGTACGTGATAAATAGTTTATTTCTTGACATTCACATGTTGTTAAGGGAACATAGTAACAGGTACACAAAGGTCACTCTGATCAAAGTTAAAAGGTTTCAAAGCAATGTGTGCCAACTTTGTATAAATATTCCAGTAACTGCTATGAACATGGTCATTGTACCAGAGAATTATCAAAGTTTAACGTATGTGTTGTCAATCATCTTTAATCTCATCATCAAACGATGTGTGTGACATGATGTATATATAAAGTTTTAATATGATTGGTTAAGGCATGGCGGATATACGAGTTCAGAACACTCATTAGGACAAAATGGCCATCAGTCAAACAAAATGATGTTGATCACATTATGTTATTGCCAAAATACTTAATTTTAATGATTTTTTAGCACAAAAACAGCTACTATGTGATGATCTTGAATTGGATCGTGAACGAAAAGATGCATGTACATGCAGTCCAGTACAGTCTTGTTTTGAGGAGAGAGATGCAAAGATGGATTGACAGGGTCCAACAAATACTGTGACAAATGAGAACAGAGGTGCTGTTTATACATGTACCATTAAGTCAGGGATATATGCATAGTCATGACAATTTATTGCATATAAGAATAGTACAGGAAAAATTTGTATTCTCAGGGAAAAAAATATGATTAAATTGCCATGGCATATAGGAAAAGTATAGAAAAAAATATGTATTTCTGTAGTTCAAATCATATTAATATATGTAATATAGGGGACATAAATTACATTTTATTTGAGTTGTATTTTGTGCAATAACACGTGTCAATAAAAAGTAGGTATTCATAAGGGAACACTAATGTCAGTATACATCACCAACAATTCTGGCTTTTTACCTTTTTTGATACAGGATGTACACTCTTTTTCAAATTCTCTCCAATACCTGGTGACGAGACAGCACCAACATTAAAAGAAACGCCTGGAATAATGAATAAAACATATGTATGTTTTGATATCTACATTTAACTAACAACTCCCCAGTCAATCAATCTGTGATGTCATTAACATTACCTTCTTGGTGACCACTAGATCTAAGACCTGACGAAAGAACTTTTGATTTTGATTTGATCCAAAGTACACAACTGGTCAACAACCAGTAGAGTGATATGACAATGACAAACATTATAATATAAACTATAGCAGTATTTGGTATTCTGAGAAAACTCAATTTCAAGGCCATAGCAAACACATTATTTGACATGCTGTATTCAAATTAATGTTTCATACGAATTGGGCGATCAAATTCAATCAGAGGATTTTTTTTTTTATTGTTATGTGTATGTAATGATATATCCGTACACCATTTTGAAAAATCCCATAACCGAGTTGGTTGAGTTTCAGACATTGACATAAAGCCGAGGGTATCTTGAAACAGAATGAATGTGTAATTTGCACTCAGTACATATATTTATTACTTTTCATGTATGGTCATGAGGGTACTGTACTGCTAAGTGGCAAAACGTGTTGACAACCTGTCAGAAATGAATAATAAGCATGGCACTTGTAAATAATTACTTTCATCTGGGTAGGAGTAAAAGTCACATTTGTTGTGCTGCAGTGAGACTTTCACGTCATTTTTATATAATTAAATGCTGAAGCTTCTAGAAATAGCCAAAATGAATAGGGAAGATTTGTGTCAACAGGTATTGTGTTAAGATATGCACCTTAAACAGTGACTGACACAGAAGATGAAACGTGTATGCTTCACACTATCTCGCGTTTGTATAATGTTCAAATACAAAAGACAAACTCTTTCAAACCCTTATCCTGCAAGCCCCATGTCGATTGGCATTCACCTTAATACCTATCATATGATATGCAAACAAAATTTGCATATCGTTGTTCTGATTGGTAGCTCTATGTTATTCCCTTTTTCAGAAATTTATAAGACAAGGGTTCCTGCAATTCATCTGACTTGGCAATCTGATTTAACAGAGCAGAAATACTTACCATGTCTTTGTGGTAGCTTATGGACATCAGGTTTCTGTTCAGACTTAGGAGGTTCTGTTTTTGGTGGTGAAGACCGAGATATCTCTGGAGGGGGTGATGGCGTATTACGATCAAAGGAATTGCTGTCCTCATCACCAACCATAAACTTAACTGCATCAGGCTCATGTGGCGGAGATGGTAGTTGCGGTGAGTATGCCTTGTCTTCTACTGGGCTAGATTCATTTGAGGGTTGCAAAGCTGGTTGTATGACAGGTTGCCTTGCAGGCTGTGACATCTGTTCCATTTCGGCATTTGAAACAAGTTGAGCCACTGCATGCGACATGGCTTGCGTTCTAGGGTGCAGTGCAGGTTGTATCACAGAGTGTGATGTAGGCTGTGTTACATGATGAGATGTGCGTTGTGACATTGGATGCGACATAAGTTCAGTACCATGTGATGTGGGTTGTGAAATTTGCGACGTTGGCTGTGAAATTTGCGACGTTGGCTGGGTAATGTGCGACGTTGGCTGGGTAATGTGCGACGTTGGCTGGGTAATGTGCGACGTTGGCTGGGTAATGTGTGCCGTGGACTGGGCAATGTGTGGCGTGGACTGGGCAATGTGTGGCGTGGACTGGGCAATGTGTGGCGTGGACTGGGAATTACGAGACGTGGGCTGTGAATTGCGCGAGGTGGGCTGTGAATTGCGCGAGGTGGGCTGTGAATTGCGAGACGTGGGCTGGGAATTGCGCAAGGTGGGCTGGTCAATATGCGGTGTTGGCTGTGAATTACGCGACGTGGGCTGGGCAATGTGCGACATTGGTTGCGTAATATGTGGAATGGGTTGTGGAACATGTGAAATAGGTTGCGTAAAATGTGATGTAGGTTGTGTTAAATGCTGTGTCGTGTGTGACATGGGTTGTGTAACATGCGACATGGACTGTGAGACCTGGGACGACATTGAAAAAGACATAGAATCTGATGTTGTCATTTGATGTGGCATGGATTGCATCATTGCTGGTGGCATAGTGTGCATCATAGGATGAGAGATGGGTTGAGTAATAGGTTGTGATAAAGCTTGCAGCAAAGACTCTGGTATATCTGGTATTGACGGTTGTATAGAATGGTGAGATACTGATTTTGATCCATGCGAGAGCTCTGGCTGATTCACAGGTTCCTTGATAGGCAGTAATACTGGTGGTGTAGCTAGTTTTGATGATGCTTTTGACTTTGGTGGTGTAACTGATTTCGTTGATCGAGTATGAGACTTGGAAGGGGTGGTAGTGTGACCTGCAAAATTCCAAACACATATAGATACCAAATTGAATAAAATATTGGAAGCACATATAACTGATCATTTATAGCAATAACATAATGCAATGGTTTTTAAAATAAGATACAAGAATAAGGGTATCGTGTACAACCCCCTGAAAAGTCACATAACCAGACACATCCAGGAAGGTCTTTCAGCAGCAAACATTTTACATGCATAACTGAGATCCGGGTCCGGAATGGTGAAAATGTGCGATTTCAATGCATTTTCGGCCTTAAAGTGGCCGCCATTTGGCTATCGTTAATGAGATCATGAAACAAATGCACATACATATTTGTGACATGATGTACCTTGTGTGTGTGAAGTTTGAACTCGATCAATCCAAGCATGTCTCAGATACGGATCCAGAACTGAATTCTTTAAAACAAATTGGCCGCCAGTCGGCCATTTCGAACCCGATCCAAAAAAAAAATGACGTGCATCAAGGTCCTATTATAGTTAATGTATGTACCAAATATGAACAAAATCCGTCCATGCATAACTGAGATCCGGGTCCGGAATGGTGAAAATGTGCGATTTTGATGCATTTTCGGCCTTAAAATGGCCGCTATTCGGCTATCGTTAATCGGATCATGAAAAAAATGCATGTGCATATGTCCCATATAATGTGTGATGTATGAGTGAAGTTTGAACTTAATCGGTCCATGCATGTTCGAGATACAGGTGATCACGGACGCACACAGGGCAAAACATAAGTCCCCGTTTTCGGACTGCGTCCGAACGGGGACTAACAAAGTGTGTAACTTATTGTAGTAAGTTATCAACATCTAGCACTACTTCAGCGTCAAATCAGCGCCTGGAATTGCTGTAATATCCAACTGCTGTGCTTCGCTGGGAAAATAATTAAGTTACTATAAAATACTCTATTTTAGCTAAAATAAATTTTCACTGAAAAAAACTTTTTTTTGTATGGACGAGTTGAATGTAAAATATAGGAAATAAGGTATATTCGTTGGAATCATTCATTATTGAACCATCCGCTAAAGTGATTGATAGTGTCAAACGAAAATCAAAGAAAGCTTAGAAAGAACTCCCGTGTGCTGAGAGTATTGATAGAAAAGCTGAAAACTAATTATGTACATCATGTAACTAATATGAACAGAACAGAACAAAAAAATTATGAATTATTATGCTAATTAGAGAATTAATATGAACAAATTTTAACCCAAAATTAATCAGGCCTGTCTATTGTCCTAGAGCATTTATGTACCAAATTTTATTCAAATGTGATGATCAGTAATTGAGATATCAGTGTTAATTAATTATGTTCATTGGGAGATTAATAAGCATAAATATTTACCAAAAACTAATTGGGTTTCTGCATAGTTCTCTTTAAAAGTTTCATTAAAATCAAATTTGTGGTTCTTTATATATCAGTGGAACATTATGCAAATTAGGTAATTAATATCCAATTAAAACTAATTAGGTCTCTGCATAATCCTAGAAGATCTATGTAGCAAGTCTCATTGAAATATGATGATTACTACTTGATATATCAAAAGCTGAAAATTAATTAATTATGCAAATTAGATAATTAATATGTACTCATATTACCCTAAAAACTATCAGGTTTGTGCAGTGTCCTATGACATCTATGTACTAAGTGTCATTGAAATGTGATGATTACTACTTGAAATATCAAAAGCTGAAAATTAATTAATTATGCAAATTAGCTAATTAATATATACTGATATTAGCCTAAAACTATCAGGTCTGTGCAGTGTCCTATTATGTCTATGTACTAAATTTCATTGAAATGTGATGATTACTACTTGAAATATCAAAAGCTGAAAATTAATTAATTATGCAAATTAGCTAATTAATATGTACTCGTATTACCTTAAAAACTATCAGGTCTGTGCAGTGTCCTATGACATCTATGTACCAAGTGTCATTGAAATGTGATGATTACTACTTGAAATATCAAAAGCTGAAAATTAATTAATTATGCAAATTAGGTAATTAATATTTACTCATATTACCTTAAAAACTATCAGGTCTGTGCAGTGTCCTATGACATCTATGTACCAAATTTCATTGAAATGTGATGATTACTACTTGAAATATCAAAAGCTGAAATATAATTAATTATGCTAATTAGGTAATTAATATGTACTCATATTACCCTAAAAACTATCAGGTCTGTGCAGTGTCCTATGACATCTATGTACCAAGTTTCATTGAAATGTGACAATTACTACTTGAAATATCAGAAGCTGAAAATTAATTAATTATGCAAATTAGGTAATTAATATGTACTCGTATTACCTTAAAAACTATCAGGTCTGTGCAGTGTCCTATGACATCTATGTACCAAGTGTCATTGAAATGTGATGATTACTACTTGAAATATCAAAAGCTGAAAATTAATTAATTATGCAAATTAGCTAATTAATATTGCACAGATTTTTACCCAAAACTAATCAAATCTGTGCATTAGTTTGGAGCATCTGTGTGCCAAGTTTCATCAAAATCCAATGAGTGGTTCTTTAGATATCAGTGGAACAGTCATGAAACAGCCAAAAATCAGCTAATTATCATGCAAATTAGGTAATTAATATGCATGGATTTTTACCAAAACCTAATCAAATCTGCGCATTGGTCCAGAGCATCTATGCACCAAGTTTCATCAAAAACTGATGTATGGTTCTTGAGATATCAGTGGAACAGACGGACACACATACACACACACACACACACACACACACACACACACACACACACAGACTCACTAACTGCAAAGACTCCCTTTTTGTGCTTCGCACACGGGAGTCAAAAAGAAGATCAAAGCTCCTATGTGAATATATGCAATTGTTTTGTGGAAAAAAAAAATATCCAGGAAACAAAAAATGTTGAACAACCAGCACATGTTCAGCACCAATATACAACAAATTTGATCAAAATCTGCTCAAAAGTTTTTTGAGATTTTGCTTACACAAACAGACACACCAAACTCAATATCCCCCCCCCCCCCCTTGTGTGCTTCGATACTTGCATTTTTAGAAACAAACTGAGCACCAGATGAACAAGTTTGAATTTTACTGAATTTCTTGAACACATGATTTGTTTTCCAACTTTGCATACAGATCAAGTTTCTGTCTTATTTTAATTGCAAGTTCAATGCATTTTTTGAGATGCATGTTATTTTTTTGCCCCAACAGAGGGCCTCATTCAGACTATATGATGAATGATATGCATTAGACTTTGCTAAAGTTAGTACAACTGAACATAGTAAAATCATGTTTCTGTGCCCTGAGAATGGCAATCATGTATGGAACCAAACAAATGGAAAAGACTGACAGATACAAATCTAACTTCTAAGCACAGACAAATTGCGCATATTCATAATAATAAAGGGTGCTGTCAGAAACATACCCACTGCATGTGCCTCCTTCTTTACTTTATGAGCAGGCTCTGTAGTTTGCATTGGTACAGTAGGTGGTGATAAATCTAACAATGTTGGTAATGCTGGTAGTGGCGATGTCATTGCTGGAGGTATCGGCTGTGGTATTGTTAATGGTGTAGCTACTTGTCTTGGTTGTCTTACTGGCATAGGAGATGCTTTGCTGCTTGGTCTACTCGGCTGTGCAGGTAATGACAGATGACTAGCCGCAGCTGCTTTTGAAGCTACGACATAAAAACAACACTCTTAGTTAAATGCAAATTGTGAAACTGACAAAGACAGACAGATACCAACTGCAAAGACACTCATTGTGTGCTTTACACACCGGAGTACAAAAATTGCCAATGTTCAATATGGGAACTGTAATGTAAGGACTGGCTGAATTACTTTAAATACTTTATTATCTTGCAAGGTATATTGCACCCGGATTATTCACAAAGCTTTGAGGTCTTAGAAATATTATCACTGGTGGATCCAGAAATTGGTGTGGAGGAAGGGGGCTCCTATTGACATGACCGAAGTAGACCTCCGGTGGGCTGGGTTTGTCAATTTGTCATTGGGGGGGGGGGCCCTCCCCTAAATCTTCGTGTGATTATATAACAAGTTCGATGGAGTTATGTGCAAATTGCAGTAAATAGAGGATTTGCCCAGACTGCAGTTAAATGTTCAGGTGATATAGACACATGCCAAGCACAATGATTAGAGTGCCCTCAATAGTGTCTTATGATGCGTTATGCTGAGCTTCCACAATCCCTTTGCCAGTCAGTCATCAATGGTCCACAAACCCTGTTGTAGTTGCTAATGGAAATCCACAGGTCCATCATACAACGGCTAATAACAGCGCAAGAGTAATCAAGTTGTTTTAATAAGATACAAAAAGACTTACCTTGAGGTGGCGTTATTTTTGGAGGTGAATCTGCTTTTTGATTTGAAATTTCATTTGCTGAATTTGATACTGGCACAGGCATGGGAGGAGACTGCATAGGTAATGATTGCATGTACTGCAGAAAAGATGAAAGGAAGCTATCAAGTCAATACTTTTCTAGCCTGAGAATGTGACAAGCATTTCATTGGTTTTAATGCTCTATTGATGCCTGGAATGGCTGCTACAATTTTGCTCATTAACCAAGACAATTCATTGCAATGTGAAGAAATGAGATTGTCATACTTTAGTCACCATCAGTTGTCCTTAATCGTCAGTATACTCAAAATCCCAAATTTCAGATTTACAGCACGCTAGATTTGTTTAAGCCAATCACTAGAGACATTAAGATGGGCATATTGAGAACGGATACGGATACGTCACTGATTTGTGCATGACCTCTGCGCGAACCAATGACGTCATCGGTTGCCTGGTCGTACGGCAGTCGTTTTGAACGTGATCAAGGCGACTGACTCGTAGTTGATTTCCGAGAGCTTTTCTTGCTGCCAATTTTGATTAATTTTCACTGACATTGATAAAATGTTTTATATTAGAGTGATTTTGTACATTTATGATGAAATAAGAAATATTGGATGCATTTTAGCTGATATTTATACCCACTAAAAACGAACACAACTGGTCAGCTTGTTATGTAAATAAAGCATACGACGCCAGGCATTTATGTTCACTTTTTCAAAAGGCGACGTGTACTAACCACTTACTATATTTTAAACGGAACTAAATGAATTATTCTTAAACATTTCAAAATGGCCATTCCCACGAAGAGACATGTATTTAAATGGATGGTAACGCATGACATTGATCTGCTGAAAGGGTTTGGGCAAACAGGCCTGGAACCTCAGCAGTGTGGATGGAAATAGTAAGAGCTCTGTCAAATGTCTGGGAACTAACTACTAATTCAGATTCCGGATGTGAAATGACGTAACAAATTTTATTGGATAGTTGTATTATAGTTGTCAAATGAGAGACGGGTTGACATGGTTCTGTTCCCGTTGTGGGTGCTTGTACTTATCGTTTTCTGACACCCGAGAACGCAATGCAAACGGAATTAGAACATGTTACATTCCTGTTACGTACGTAAATCTTAAAGTCTCTAGTATCGAGTTTCATTGATGACCGCAGAAGAAAATATTAGAAGCCACTCCGTAAAATGGTAGTCTGGTACCTAGCCTGTGAGAGTACTCAAAATTTGATTTACAGAAAGTTCATGGCATTTGTAAGGCAACAGTTTTTATTCAAAACTTAACAGCACATCTTTCACATTTGCCACATCCTAGCGTCAAATATTGCATGATAACCCCCCCCCCCCCATGTTGTGTCATTTTATGCGTTTTGATCAGTACCGGTATGTGGAATAAAACATTGGCGAGTGTGCCGTTTTTTTTTACTGTAGTGGAATGATAATTTCAGAAACCACAACATCTTATCCCATCATTTCCAAACACAACTGGCCAGCAAATACCATCCCTAGAGGACGATGTTGCAATGTTTTCACCAGTTGCCTGTCATGTGCTGAGCTACGTACAGTGATATGTAAATAGCAACTTCACCGAGTTGGGTGTCATGTGGTACTATGAACAATTTCAGACATCATTAATCTCAAAGTGGACGTAAATTTCATTATCTAAGTTGAAATATGATCCATTGCCGTTGATTTAGCTGCATGATTTTTTAGAGATGCAATTAAGACACCTTCAAAGGTAAAACTAGTATTGTAAAAGTTAACAGCTTTCATAAGAGCCAATTAAAATCATTTTACAATGTTTTTTCTAAATTCTACAGTGACAACACTCATTTTATGGAAATTTGCTTTTCTCACAACAAATGTTGCATCTTGTGTTTTTGTAATCACTGATTTCAATGTAATTTTGTTTTCTAAAAGCTCTCAAAATTAATTTAAATGTTTAAAAGTTTTTAAACAATTTTTGGGCAAATTTCACTTGTATCCCAGTGCCAATCAACAAGCACCTATTGCCTGTTCATAGTCACCTCCATGAGTGAATTTGTGTGTAGCTTTGGTCTTTCATCAAGTCAACCCAGAGTTTGAACATTCAACCCATCGATCATGGTTTTAAGGAGCAACCACCACTACCATTGATGTGTTGTAATTATGTTGTATAAATAACTTCTGTTGCCAGTTTTACCACACTTCATTTCAAAGCAAGTACAAGAATAGCAGATCATACAGTCAGACTACTTACCTGCAAGCTATTTGATTCAGGAAGATCAGATGGCATTTCTGGTTCATCCGATGGCATTGTCAGTTTTTGCTTCAAAGGGCTAAGTTGGGTTTTCTTTCTTTTCTTTTGTGGAGAGGTTTCTGTGGGGGAAAACAGTGCCGTCACAGTAATGACACATGTACCCAGTACGTGTCGAAACTCATCTGGACTAAAAACTTCTACCAAATTTAAAATCAGTTTTAGCGTATGGATGCAGTAGTTCAAGATGGCTATCCCAATATCTACTGCATTTAGTATATTGAAATATTTTTATTAACGCGTGTACCAAAAAATCTAATTGAATATACAATGCTGGTATTTTGGTCATATAAATACAAAATAAATATCAATTTGTTAATATTAAGAGTTTCACATAGGGGGTAATTGAGCAACCTTTATACAGTGTGGACAGCGCCCTCAATGGCTTATCTTGAGAAAGCTACTGAAACCTTTAGCAATGAATTGCATCTTTCGGAGGATGTGAGCTTCTGTTTGTCAATAAAGGATGTGAACTGAAATCAAGATCACTCATTTTCAGTGGTTTCACACAATCTCAACTAGACAGTGTAATCGCTAGTGTACATATTCATGCCCCTGTAGAAATGTATTTGGAATCACAGCTTGATCTCTAACGTCGTAAATGGCACAATTCCCGGAGCTCACACCATGCGAGTGGCTTGGTTCGGATTAGCATATTAATTGCTGTGGCCATCTTGCCCCTATTTATAGTATCTGTTCCCCTTTAAGTATTTCATGGACAGTTTCGTGCTTGTATGTGTCATGGTACATTTTCATTGAATAGACTCAACCTTGGACACACTGGAACTGCCTGTTCTATCAAAACCTGACGGTCGAAGTCAGCTTTTTTTCCTCCCCAAATTTTACACGTTCTACATAAATCAAAATCTTGAATAATTATCCCTTCAAAATATTTCCAACAATTTTCTTGCGAACTTCACGCAGAGCTGCAATTCCTCTTGGACATCCAAACTTGGTGGCGGCAAGTTGTCCCATGTAAATGATGTGCATGTTCAATGGTGTTCCAAGTTTAGACAGAGCAACAAGTCATGTAGAATTGCAGAAAATTTGAACTGGGCGACAGATCATTTATCCAAGTACTGTGCATTAATGCCCAACCCTGAACCAAAATTGCACTTTCTTGAAATTTGTCATCCAACATAAGGCAATAAATGCAAAAAAACAATGTACCTGACAAACAATGGACAATTAAGGTAGAGATGCAGTTTATTTGGCTTGCTTTTTAATTGAGTAATTAGACAATGAAGATTGTATTATATATCCAACATGTCATATATTTTCTGAAAGCTTATTATACAAACTTTGTAAAACTTGTCTTTATTTTAAATATCCAGAATGCGTTTTTGATTTTGGGTCAAAAATATGCTTTTTTGGACAAAAGTGGTTTAAAAAAAATTAGCTTAAAAACTTCAAGTCCGTTTGTGGGTAAAATTACATCACTGGATACCTTGGTATACTACTAATTCAAATGCGTCCACTCATCTCTCTAACGACTTTCAAAATCGCACAGCATGACCTCAAAGTTCACTCTTTTCTATTTTTGCATAATTTATATATCCATGTTAATTGCGGACTTGTTATTTTTGTTCCACTCGCCGTAATAAACTGTCCGGACGCATTTTGAAGGGGGAACACCTTGTCAATAATGTGTGAAAATTTCGAAGCAAATGGCCAAAGCGTCTATCAGCTATTTTAATTTAAAACCCAAGAATTCACCAAAAATAGAAGACGAGAAAAAGGCTAATTTGCATATTTGCGCGTTAAACCGGGAATTACTGCTTTGTCATACTTTGTGATACTTTCTAGACTATTGAAATTGAAAGTTAACGTATAGACATAGACATTTTATGTAAAATCGTTGGACCAGAACAACTGCTCTTGAATTTATAAATCAGAAACACGTCATTCAGATCAGTGTTTTGATGGGGTCGGTAAAAACACGTGGCAATGCCCAGTAAATATGACGTACTCTCATGAATTATTAAACAGGGGGCGGTCCTAGGAAGGTGACCTTTTATCACGATCAAAACATCATGGCTTCTCCGGTGTATTTTCAATAAGAAATCTACGAGTATTTCAGAGCCTATGGTTTACCGTGAAGAGTACAAAGTGGGATATTAAATTATTTATCCTTGATGATTTTTATGTAGTATTGAGAACCAACTCCAGGAAGCGAACGCACAATAATGAATAATCGCGTAATCCTAGAATCGAAACACGAGGCACAGAAGTTTTGTTCATCGTTTCCAATCCCATTTACCCAGTGCAACATATTTGTTAAAAGAAATATTTGAATTCTGTTCGTTTGTTAAGGAGGCATTTTTTTATTTTTTCCGATTTTGGCAACGCCTTATTCAGGGATTTTCTAAGACAGTCGCAGACAATCAGCGCACGGATGTACGTACAAAACATGCTGTTGTACTACCGGCGACGGTCGCCTGCAAGAAGAGAGCTCCAGCTCCTAACGTAAAAGTTTCGACCGGTTTTAAATAATTAGTGTTGGAAATCTGACATGTTTTAAGAGTGCAAAATTAAGGTGCATTTTCGAGCGGTCGAATTTTTCTGAATAGAAATCGGCAAATGAAAAAAATAGGAGTGCGAAATAGTGTGCTTCGTTAGTTTAAAAAAATGAAATGTCCGTCAAATTGACGTAAACTTACCCATTTTTCATGGAAAAAGCAAAGGTCGTGGCCGAGTTGTAGGCTAAAAAACTCAAAAATCAAAACAAAATCATCAATCAGTAAGTATTATGACAAGGAAAAAAAACACCAGATGCGGAGAAGCGGTCAGCGCGTCAAAAGAGTTGTTACCGTAATGTATCAAAGTACCTCTCTCTGTGATTTATTTTTCATTGAAATTATTTGGTTGAATGATCGAAGTACAGGTACCCATTGGACAAAAGATACACAAAAGTTTGTATCTCCCCGACCCAGTGCAATGTATCCGGTTTGAATCAAAGCTCACGTGTCCCTTATTTGAGGGACCAGATTCTGCCGTAAATTCGGGATGAGATTTAGAAAAACAATAAAATGGGACTTTTAAGGTGTATTTTGGCGTCATTTTCGGACATTTCAATCATTCCTGATGCCTAAAATAGAGTCTAAGTTTTACCGTAGTCATTGACGCCTATTCAAGAGTATGATGTTTATTGTGACTAGCGTGAATGGGTAAGCTTCGTTTCGACAATGAGCAGTTATCACTATAAACAATGTTAAATTATTCTTCACAGGCTCAGTTTATTTTTTGAGAACAATTATTTAAAAATAAAATCTCTCAGTCATTCAGAAACTCTGATTCATGCCTTCAGGGAAAGCCATGTTTGGACGCTCACATCGATTTTGTTTTTCGTTCGGTGGGCTGATGCCTTCAGTGTAGCTTTTGCCTCTTCCGACATAGAAATCATCTGAATTTTCTTTCTACCTCTCTTTCTTTTCACACCACGCATAAAGTATTGATAAAAATTAGGAAAAAACGCTGAGGAAATATGTTTTGTTTGCTGGCGAGCGAGAACTGATTTGAGAATAATTGCACATGCGCGTGAATTGAATGAATTATGACCCGTACAATTTCGATTTGCATATTGTCAATCAAAGGTCTTGTTATTTGGTTACTCATGCAAATTAGGCAATTGGACATAAACATTGCCACGTGTGAGTGTTTTTTTATTTTTAACCAGAAAATAAACAGCATTTTTAACGGTGTTCCAATAAGAATTCATTGGTCAAATTTTCACAGAATGTTCTTTAGAGAAAAATCTATATAAAAAACGAAAAAAACTATTTTTGATTGAAATTCACAAATAAACTGCATCTCTACCTTAATCTGATCTCAGACAACTAGTAAACAGACTGGCAACACCGGTATTTCTTTCGATCTAACTTGTGTCTCTTGTTTACTTTTACGGTTTAAGCTTATAAACAACTTGGGGAGATACAAAATGTTCGCAACCTCGCGAGACACTGCGATGTTTTAACAGGAAGTGATGCAAAGGGTCAGACCGGAGTTTCATACTTAGTGATTCTCGTGGGACAACAGACATTCATAAAACAGGTATGGGTGACAATAAAACAGAAAGTATAAATTCAGTTGCAGGTCAAACTAAATACCAGTGGAAATAAATCAGGTGGAAGTAAGTAATAAGCGTTCTCTGAGCGCAACGCTGCTAGTTTAGTTGACTGGTACACTTCTTGCCCTGATGCATCATTTTCAAAAGCTTTTTTTAATACATGATCGGCAAAATTTATTAACCCAAGACCAGCTTTGTTGTAAACATGGCAAGGTGAACTATCCTAGAAAAATCAAGGTTAAAATTGGCGTGTTCCGGTAAAAGTCTACACATTCAAGTTACTTTCCTAATTCGAAGTAAAACTCTTGTTTTCGGGTGATCTGATCTAAACTGAATACAGAGAATGACTAAATTGCACTTGAGGCCAAGGATTCCTGATGTGTGTACTCGACATTCGGCAAAACGTAGCCACCACACGTTCCCAGGGATTAGGCTGATTGACGCCTTTCAACAATAGCATTGCCAGTCTGTTTATTAGTTGTTCGAGATCTGATTAAATTTAAAGTAAGCTAAATGAAATGTAAGCTTGTGTATGCATTGTTTTAAATATACTTCATAGGTTTGCACCATTCTCAGCAGGTCATGCAAGTAGTGGGGCACCAAGATGGCGAATTTACTCATCAATTTTTAGGATGTCTGATACACTAACTTCATACTCTAGTAAAACCATGGTAACTATCAAACTTACAAATTGAACATAGAACATACAAACAAGGTGTACAACATCAATTAATACAACAAACTAGACTTATAAATGTGTCTATAGGGATAGGTCCACAGAATTCTGGATCGTTATCTGTCCAGTCAAAACCAAATAAAGGTAGCAGAATAGCAAGCAAGATTGCCACGTTATTGCCCTAATACTTGCAAGACTTGCTTCAATATTACCATTCTTGTGTGCTCATTGTATCATCTTAGCTATATTCCAGCACATCGGGAAGTGTTTGCAACACCAGGTCATTGTGTTTTTTCTGTGATATCTAGGACCAGTAGTTACATACAGAACAACCCTCTGTATTTTATTTTATTTTATGAATAATGGGGGGCAAGTTCTGAGTCATTGAAACATCACTTTGCAGCAGTGTCTTGTCCTTCTCAGTATAGCTGTAGTGCGGCGATGGAAACGTGAGAATCCTTAAAGCATTGGTTTCTCAAGGTCAAAATAAGAGTTTTCATCCCATCCCATTTCTTGTGCATGCCAACAAGTCCACCAATAACAAAACAAATACACTTTGATTTTTAATTTTGAGTTGAAGGTTCAACTCACCATATATTTTATTGGAAGAAAGACCTCGTTCCACTAGTTATTATGCAGGCTACATTGGAAATATATTATATACATACTGAATTGCTACAAGACGGTCTTGTCCCAGTTCAGTTTAACATTTAAGGACACAATTGTTGTCTTGAAATGAACGGCAGACAAATACTAAAGTGAATCAAAGAAACATATTGCATTCCTTTCCGTAATTACGTTCCCCTTTCTGCCTAACAACAAATCATACACATGAGAATCTGTCAGGAAAGGTCAAACACTTTTTTGGAAGATTTAACGACAGACAGAACTTAATACACAAAAAGATACAAAAAAGATTTGCTTCCAAATAAAGGTATTAACATGTATAAAATAATTTTGTAAGAACAAAATGTATCAAAGCTCTAAAAAAAAAAAAAATCTTGATGACCGACTACACAACTGCAGCACTATTTACAGAGCCTTAGTTCTTAGCTCAATACTACACCGAGACATACTAAGTGTATCAAGATTCCACAAGACATTTTATAAGTTTTTTGTTCTTAAAACAAACATTTTACCTTTCTTTTTAAAAGAAAACGGTTGTAAAAGACACTTATACAGATTTGAAGCCATTTGAGTGCATGTGTTACCAGAAGAGGCTGACCAGCATGGTAGTTAAAAATTTCAATCCAATTTTCACAGGGTGATTGACGTCGGCATCGACTACAAATATCAGTGACACTTGTTGGCACGCACAACTTTACAGGCAGTTTTCATACGATGAGTTCAATACAGTTTATGCATTTTTTTTAGCAGCTATTGAGAAGGACAAGAACAACCAGCGCATACAGTTTGATGTGTATTGTTCAGGGATATTAATTAAGTTCACTGCTACAGCCATGAACAAAATGCATTCCCTTTCATATCACAAGATGGACGGACACGCATACAGATTAAATCACTAACACTTATAAGTAAGCTATAGGTGCCTTCCTTGTAAGGGAAGGCGCATTTAAGGTGTCACAGTGCGACTAGAACCACCACGCGAGGCTGCAAAAAGCTGCAACACCTGAAAACTCCTTGTTTATCACGTACGCTCACTATAAAAGTCCAGCTGGCCTGCCTCCCTGATCACACATGCCACTCGTATGGCTTACATCTGTACAGTTTACAAACCAACCATAACGTCTGAATATTGTGAAAGCCATGAACGCCAAGGTAAAAACATCCACAGCAACAATACAATCAACATTTAACACCTGCATGGGAGCTTAAGGGCAGTTAGATCTTTGTATCGGAATGTTACTATTTTGCAAGATCTAATTTGTCACACTGGCATGAAAATAGCTACCTCAGTTTTAAAGCATCGCCAAAAAATAAATGTGCCTAATTTAAGTCCAGCTTATGTTGTAAGATACATATCTTTTCCCCAGGTTGGTCTAAAATTTCACAGAATGCTGTTCTGAAATGTGTTCTTAGTTTAACTACCTGACTCTGAGTCACTACTGTCTGAAGAGCTAGATGAGCCACCACTACTGCTACTACTCGTGTCGCTATCTGATGAACTGCTGCTACTAGCACTCAACCTGGATGGACCACCGACCACATCAATCATGCTTTCCATTGCTTCTCGTTCAGCTGAAAAGAACAAAAAAACAAGTTCTGAGTACAAGCCACAAAGAGTATGTAATAACGTTCACTAAGAAGTGTAAATACACCAACATTTATTGTTATTGTTGCTCAGTTTGACGACAAACACACCAGTCATTTACTAAAGTGCATGAGCTACAAAAAGCAAACGCTGTACTCAAAATGGCACCATACAAGTAGTGTGATTTTAGTAGTTTCAATACATCAAGATTCAAGATAGGCTTTCAAATGACCCGACACTATTATCACACAATTGACCATTTTCCGTTCACTGCAAGAATCGTGCGTTATGCGTGAAATCGAACGTAAAAACAGGACAAACAAAGGTCATAGCGTCGTAGTGGCGTCACACAACGCATGGGATTCGACAAACGCGAAAGTATTTTGGGGAATATTTCCATGCTTAATAATGTGCTGTCCACATTTGATGATAGGCAATTTCGATTAAGTAAGGGTATTCAAAAGCAATATTCCTCTGTCGAAGATCGGCCGGTCAATGCGAGTTACGAAATAAAGAAATTTGAGTTAAAATCAAATTGTTAGTTTTTTGCGGAAGACGTTCAACGCGAGATCTCTCAGTTGAGCGGAAAATCAGCTATTATGTACCGCAAAAGGCAATTACATTATCCCTTTCTACCAGTGTCTAGTGCTGCATATTTAAGACAGAACAATAATGTCGAGAATCCGCAGCACTGACCTTTCTTAGAAGATTTCTTTGCATAAGTACCACCTAATTGCCCACTAACATCTTGCAACCTTTTCTCAAGTTCTTGTTTTTTTTCTCTTTGCTGCTCTTCTTTCGTTTTTCCAGCTGTCTTTTTAGCTGCAAACAGGAAATAAATGAATGCATAGTTTATAATTAGCATTGACACTTATTTCACTGCCCTCTGCTCCAAAACATGCCTTCTCATAGAACAACTTCAGCAGGGACAATCAATTAAATTCCATGACTAGTTTATATGCATTGAGAATCAAGTTGCAATAAACTAAATAAAATCCACACCAACTTACCATAAGGTTTTCGTGGCTTTTTTCGTAAACACTGCATGACATATCGTTCAAGTTCTCTTAATGTGGAAGGTTTAAGAGTTTCAAAATCTATTTCAATTTCATCAGGGTTTGAATCCCGTAGCGATGGTTCTCTTGCTTGAATTATATGTACTACTCGTCCCAATTTGTCACCTATAAATGAATATGGGCAGAAAAGCTCATCAAAAACAGTTACTGTCAAAAATCAGTTGAACAATATAATTATTCAGTAAATGAGGTCCAGCTAGAAATCTTTATCGTTATTAGAACATTGTTGAACACCAAACTATCACTAAAACTTGGCAATTGTTTCATTTTCTGTTTGGATATCCAGCATCAGCTTTAAAGAAGACATCTATTAACACATTTAATGTTCCATTGGCATGAAACAGTCACTCAGACTTCCACAACGGACAAAGTGACTGTGATTAACAAGGGACATTTATTGTAACCTCAACTGATTTATTAGTCACATCATAAGCGTACCGCCTAGGACCTATGCCCGTTGAGGTATTTTGAAATGAGGGGGCCAATCTTACCGAATATCAGGCCCAAAATTTCTACTAGAATGCCTTAGATAAACTCAAATATTGAAGGCACCCATGCTGCTATACCTTTGTATGATTACAGTGATAATACAAAAAGTATTACCTGGTAATTTATTAATATCTAAACTAAGTTGTCTCTTTTCATCATACGACATTGGTTTGGCTATATCTTCATCTTCACTTTCATATACAGGCGGAGGTGGCTGCTTGCTCTTTTTACTTGCCCTGCAATATAAAGAAGTAAGACACTAAGTAAGTTTTCATCATCATCTTGTAGTCGTAATTTACCTTACCCACATACACATTTCCTCTTATTAAAAGCACTTCTGTGAATGACTTGTTAACAGATCAATAAGATCATGTATGCACCTATTAAGTGCTTTTATTTGAATAGAGCAAATAAAGTAAGAAGCACATGTTAGCGGAAAAGCTTGGTTTAGAGCAACTCCTTTCTAGCTATTTGTTGAACCTTTCCTACTAAAATAGGTCATTTTCAATGACATTGTGAATTATGAACAATGACAAATGCATATATGTCTGAAGAGGGATTACGATAACCTGATCACTCAATGTGCATATATTCAAAGACATACATGTATGTACTATGTACGTGTAAAGTATGAATGTAATCTGCATAGGGATGTACAAGATATAGGTCCGAACAGACCATGTAAGGCAAGGCAGCTGTCTCATATGGCATTTACTTTCTCCGTTGGATTACTAGTCACTGACTGACTTCACTGATCATGAAAGCTGCAAGTGTGTAAAATATCTACTATGACGACTCGTCTAATTTCAAATTAAGACCATAGGTAGCCACCAAGCTTACCAAATCGCATCTTGGAGAGGGGGAAATGTGATCCAAAAAATTATAAAATACATGAACTAAACTGTATAGAAGTCTGTTGCCTTTGGCATAATAGACAAAATACTGTATTAAATATTCATTTTCACAATTTCAAGAAAAGTTCTAACCTATTATTCGTCCTCTTAGGCTGTTTTTTTGTTCCTACGGGTTTAGCAGTTTCAGTTTTACGCTTAGGTTTTGGTTTTTCTTTTTTCTCTTCTTTCTTGACAACGACTTCCTCTTTTGGTGGCTCTGGTTCTTTTTCTTGCTCTTTTTCCTTTTCCTTCTCTTTCTTTTTTTTCTTCTTTGAATCTTTCTCTTTTTCTTTTTCCTTCTCTTTGTCCTTCTCTTTCTTTTTCTTTGGTCTGTTAAACGATGCTTCAGACAGTGCACTAAGTTGCTCATGCACTGCTCTAAGCTGTAATCAAAACAATTACAAACTTTTGAATTTTCAGCAAATTAAAAGGCAGCGTGTTAATCCGATTTTGCAATTTTAGCACTGCAATCAGAATTCAATTCTAGATCATTCACCACGACTGGAAGTGAGACACACAAGTCAAGACCAGCAAAACGCTGATATTAACCAAATATGATCACTTCAGAACATGGCTCAGTTGACACGCATGAGTTTCATCACTTTACAGTTCCCACCAAGACCAAGCTAATAAACTACTGATGCATAAAAGAGATGATATTTCCATCCACTCCGTGATGTAATTTTTGCCTTAGGAGATTTCAGCTGTACCTTTTCCGGTCTTTCAGTCTTAGGCACATGCCTCCCATTTCCATGAATATGCTCCTAGAACGAATTAGAATTTTGTCCTCAAAGTGTTGTACTGATTTAGTGGACCAAAAGTGATAGCAGTAGTTTATTATTTTCTAGTCACTTTATGTAAAAGGGTGAGGAGCATAGAGAATCATTTTCGGTGCCCAAATTGGCACTCAGCAATAGTAATCTAGTAAATATGTGTAAAGCACAAAAGTATTTATGCATCCAGCAACATAATTAGCCAAAGAAAAATCGTCTCAATGAATTGCAAATACAGCTCTTGATGTAAAGCTTTTATTTCAGATTTCAAAAATAAATGCACCATCATATTTAAGGCATAACGTAATTCCTATCACTGGCTGCCAATTTTAGACAAGAAAATTCCAAGCTCAATCCTACCTGTGCCTGAAGCTGTGATAATTTATTGGCTCTTTCTTCTTCACTATCTGTGCTGTCTGAATCAGATGACGTGTCACTACTGCTACTGCTCGCACTGCTGCTGCTAGGTTGGCCCGCATCACCTGATGGATCTTGCTCACTTGGAGGTGGCGTCGGTTCATCAGGCATTTTCGCAAATTTCATTTCAAAAACATCCTAAAAATCATGAAAATACATCAGTTACTGGACATTTTGCATTATGGAAAATAACATTTTTTTGTCAGATTAAAATCAGTTGGCAAGATGTCATTACAGCCAGCTGACATCAATTGCTACAACCTGCGCTTTCTTAACCTTTATTTCACCTAGTCAATGTGATAGGGCTGGCAGGAAAAAGAATACAGCAACTCACTGGTAACTTTCTTGCGATAGTCAAAAATGTATGTACTATGTATGCGATAAAGTACGAATGCACACTGTACAAGATAAAGTCTAGGTGTAAACAGTGTACTCTGACTTCATTTGAATATAAAGATTTGATTTTGATTTGAATATAAAGACAAAGGAAGGCAAGCAGATGTCACCGATGACGAACGGTGAGAGTATGAATAATGATCTAATGTAACTATCATCGGAGCAAATTTCAAATGAAGGCATACAGAACATGTCTGCAATTGTTCCATTGGCATGAAACAGTCACTCAGACTTCCATAATGGACAAAGTGACTGTGATTAACAAGGGACATTTAATGTAACCTCAACTGATTTATTAGTCTCATCATGGCTCACTGCTAGGACCTATGCCCGTTGAGGAATCGTGAATTTGTAAAAGTGGCAAGGAGGTAGTCAGGTTACTGCTTTTATATTGCACTTACTTGTAACTTTCTTGCCATAGCCACTACATCATGATCTGGGGGATTATATTTATAACAATTTGTGAATATTGCTCTGACATCGGCAGCTATATCATTGGCGTTCGTGTAGTCTCTTGTTTCTAACTTTCTCTGTAACAAAACAGCAGACATTAATTCACAATTGTCAGACATAAAAGCAAACTCTCACATTTACATATTTGGTAGTTACCGTATTTGTCTTCAGTTAAGCGCCACCTTCAATTAGGCGCCAGTGCCACAAAAACTTTGTATTTTACACCTCAATTAAGCGCCAGACAAAGTTGAAATTTTGGCACGTAATGATCGTGAATTGGGCGCCGGCGGATCGACTACCGGTTCGTAGCGATGGACGCGATCGCGGAAGTCCCTTGCTGTTACTGTACGAATGGCTTTTATGTAAAAAAAATTGGTTTTGTTTCTAAAAATTTTTAAGAAATCGGTCTATAATCTCTTGAAACATGTCTTTTTAGTCTACTGTAGAAAATATCAGCGTGGTTTTTAATTTCGCAGTAAGTCCATAAAAACGAAATTAAAACAACGCGAAAATGTTCTGTTTCAAATGCGCTGTTGTCACAGTAAATAGTGTTAAATTATTCTTTAAATGCTCAGTTTACTTTCCAAAAATAACTAATTTCTTGATTTGAAAAAAAAAATCATGCCGTTTTTCCCACCAAAATCAAAGCCAAAATATCGCAAACATCGGCAAATCACTTCCGCATTGCGTTCATACATTATTTAAATGAGCTATGGTAATTTGATCACGTTGGCATCATCCAGCATTTTGATTGGTTAATTAACGACTTGACCTATCAGGTTAAAAAACACGTTCCAGGTCAAGTCCTAGACAGGAAGCATGGCAGACATCGAATCACGCCGAGCGTTTACATGCGACCAGAATCATTCGCTTACGATGAAATTAAGTTGAATTTTACTTGCATTTTATTTTTTGTACGTTATTATAACTACTACTGAGTAATAATCGTAACCGTGGAATGCAGCATGACCGGATTTTGCTACCGTGATCATTGACTACTAAGCGTTGAATTTGTGTTTGTTTTATTTTTCTGTTGATTATACGGCAAACTGTGAATGTTTTCTAAAGAATGATATTTTTTGTATAACTTTCTAAACTGTCTGAAAACGGGTCATTTACTCAGTATTTAAAATAAAAGCTACAGTGACTAAGCGTCAGACTGTAATGTAAAATATTGTCAATAATCTATCACCAGAATGGAGCAAAAACAATGGCTTGTAACACAGTTTCCGGTACTAGAACTTGAAGTGCTTGAAATAAGCGCCATTTGAAACAAAGTTGCTCAAATTTAACCACAAATAAGCGCCACCATGACATGAAAGTGTAACAAAGTGGCGCCTAATTGAAGACAAATACGGTAGAGACATTGCACACTAAATCATTGTCTTATTTTACCCACAATACAAACACCTGTAATGCACACAAGTGCATGCTCTTCTAATAAAGGACATTTTTTTGGCCTGAAACAATCACTCAGACTTCCAAAATGAACAAAGTGACTGATTAACAAGGGATATTTACAGCAGTTCCAGTCCCCGACTTAACACCGAAGTAGCGCTAGATGTTAATAATTAACTACAATAGGTTACACATTTTGTTTTCACATTTATACAAGTTGTAACTAGAAATATAAACATTGGCAGCGGAAAATCAGAGGAATGATTGACAGATATTGCCCATAATGTTATCTATTTCTGCTACAAAATCCGATAACTATATACTTAGCAGCGCATGTCTTTTAGACACTTTTGTTGCTAAAAGATTAACTGTCTGTTATCAGGTTGAAAACCGGCATTTATCAAAGTTCTTAAACACTATGATGGAGAAGCAAGAAGTTGTCAGTCAAATTGACAACGAGTTATGGATTAGTACCGGTACTGTCATTTGCTGAAATTTGACATTGCAGTGTGTTTTAAAGCAGACAGCTTATAATATCGTCACACAGTTACCACAGTGAGTATTCTGCCAGTAAAGCTAAATAGAGACTAAGTGAATATTATGAAACGTTGAGACTGAGCATTCACAATTCTCAAAAATTATTCAAAGACGTTCATCGATCAATCAATTATGCAATGAGGATATCAGTCTGATTTTTTAGAGAACGTGCTGAATTTTTGTTTGACGAATCACAGGGTTGGATCATAGTGATCGAAGTTACAATTACACATCAACTGCAACTTTCAGTTAATTTATTAGTCGTAATGTTTGGTATCAATCACGTTGATATATTTCAAGAGCCATTAAAAGAATATGAAATGTTACACATTTTTCATGTAGCCATTGTCGAAAATAACAAGATGCGAAAAGCATGTTTAGCACTGGGGGGCGACAATATGAGCAACTGCCTATTCACCATGCTTGTCACGTCGAGTTATACTCGAGTGATTTATTGAATTAACCGCCATATAACCCAGAGTAAAGTGTGCAAACTATGTTTCAGAAGTTTGAAATCAGAGTTAAGAGAATAGAATTGTATACAATTACACAGTATTAGCTATAGAACACACCTTTAGGAAACTTGGTCCTTTTTTATGCAGACAATTTGCTACAGAGACGGTTGCGCACGACTATTTTATGATATATTCTGATTCAGTACAATTATATATCTTTACTGTCTCACAGTGTTACTGGCATATGCATGGCCTCAGTCACACCTAACACAAATTAAAGCAGGTACCTAAATCGTTTTTGTTTTTTTTTCAAAAATTCAAAACTAACAGGTCGCTACATTACGGGCAGTGCTTCTCGCCAGAGGGCTTCAAATTGCAATCATGCTGTCTGCATTATTTGAAACAACTTCTGTAAAAGTGAAAACAAAGTGTGTAACCTATTGTAGTAAGTTGTCAACATCTAGCACTAATTCAGCGTCAAATCAGTGCCTGAATGGCTGTAATGCAACCTGAACTGATTTATTAGTCACATGGCTCACTAGCTGGAACTTGTGCCTGTTGAGGCAACTGATTGATAAAAGCAGTACGTCAGTGAAAACTAAAAACATACCTTCACAGTTCCCAAATCCATCGGGTATTTTATAATATCATGGTAATCATGGAGACCCAACAAGTTTGCGTCAACAGGTTTGTAAAATGGCCACGCATAGCCCTGTGAATACGAGAGGATTCAACAAGAATTGTTAAGAGCATCAAGAAAATGGAATGGCACCCTTCAAAGGCAAAATCTTGCAAACAAAGTTGCATTATCCACTAGTGTTTGAAAGTGTATAGTAAAATCAGTAAGTTGAACGTGTCGAAACCGACCGATTTACTATTTGTCTCGACAACCTAAAATCACAGCACGCTAACTATTTGAATCAAAACGATTTTGCTTGTGATTTGATGGTCATGCTTTAAGATGCTAACAATTTACACGCAATTGCTTGGCGACATTCAGTTTGCGAACAAGTTTTGCCCAGATATCTTGCAAATACTACGACTGTTTTATTTGATGTATGGTACATACTACAAACAAAACAATTGATAAAACAACATTTGTGTACAAAATAACACTGGTAGAGTAATATTTTTCAAGTTTCTGTTATATCAGACAGTATTATAGAATGATGTTCCATTGGCATGAAACAGTCACTCAGACTTCCATAATGGACAAAGTGACTGTGATTAACAAGGGACATTTAATGTAACCTCAACTGATTTATTAGTCACATCATGGCTCACTGCTAGGACCTATGCCCGTTGAGGTATTTTGTAGAGATAGCGATAAACTAAACCGTTGTAACCTGGATTTTGGTATCATCAATGCCATCCAGCAAGACTTAAGTGTACAAATGTTCAAACGTAAATTTTAGTTTAAACTGCCATTAATGAATTTTGGGTCAATTTAGTAGTATAAATGCCAACGTAGGCACGTTTCTTCTATGAACATTGGGTTCTTATTTGGTGGATTATTTGTCTGGTGTCAGTTATTTGCAAGATTAAACAAGCATTTGATGTTGTACATGACCAGCGAAATGTTTTCTTGCTCGAGTGTAATGGATGGTGAAATCCAAACATTGTCATTGCGATTGCTTTGGACGTTGTAACATCAGAACAACTAATTACCTGCATACTTGTCAACAGACTAGACGTATTGACATTTTTAATGGACTGCAGACAAAAGGTAATTTCATCAATATTTTGAAATAAAGTAGATAATCAGTTATTCTAATCTTACAATATCCAGAGCAATTACAAAGAAAAAATCTTGGTTGTTTTCACTGTAAATATTCAATAGGTGAAATAACTAGACCACAAATCTGATAATGTACAAGATTGCTATGAAGCACATGTCGCCTATATGTCGTTGGAAACCCTTGACAAGTGAAGTGATTTGTGCACAGTTACAGCACTCGCAAAGATGCATGAATACTACTACCGTAAAATCTGTATTAGAAGCTGCATCTCTAATAATACAACTCGCACTCATTCTTTTGAACAATTGAGAACCAAACATTTACCATTTCTCATATGTGTAGAGGCTCTAATAAAAGCCACATCCCCTCTGTTGCATTGTACCATTTTAATAGAAGCTGCAGCTTCTAATACAGATTTTATAATAGTAGTTTCAGCATCTTGAGTAACAGTTACTGAACTGTACATTTTTTTTTCCTGTTCATGATTCAAGGTTACGTCAATACCAAATAAAATGCCATGGCTCTAATTATTATTTGTATTGTGTTTCAAATCAACTATTTCCTATTTTGAGATTTCACTTGTGACATTTGACTTGTTGACCAGGCACACTGCAGCTTTGAACAATAACAAGGTTGAGTGTGGAGCGAGTGCTCAAAGGAATTCAGACTGGCACATGACATGATTTATATTTGCCAAGATGGGAAACGATTTAGACAAATTAGAGGAACACTATTGAGTTAGGTTTACAAGGTTGATTCACACTTTCATCAAATTATAGGCGACAATACAACTTCAATAACATTGAAAGTACAGATTCCTCAATAAGACGGCAATAGATCCAGGTTGAATATCCAAACCACACATGCATACAATCCAGTCTTCACATTCAATATTTTGGGGTAAAGTAGGATCCACAATAGAGTGTGTTTAGCATGACACTCACTGAATGTTTCTTGGAATACAACTCCTTGATTATTCCATTACAGTACTTAAGCTGTACCGAAAGTTTTTCTTTTTTCCCTTTACTATGTTGTGCTGCATCTGGCAAGTCTTTTTTTGGAGGTTTAATTTTTCGTCCACTCTCTCTCCTTGTTGGTATCTTGGCAGGTCGTGGTTCATTAATATGCAGAACTGGTTCTTCAGGAGGAACCTGTATAATTGCTGCAGTTGGTGTTGTTGTGTCTGCTTTCCTCTTCACACCTTTTTTCACCTGTCACATGAAACAAACAGGGGTTTGATTAACCAGACTACTTTGGTTGCCAACAAAAATCATCATCCGCATAGACAAGTAAATACAATAGTAACAATAAAAAGATAATATACAATTCATCACAGGTTCTGTAGTTCCATAACATGCAATGAACACAAACAGCTGAAAATATGCGAGGTGTGATTTTCTCAGACTAACGAGATCAAGCATCATGTACCTAAGTATATGAGTAGGTAAGGAAATTATCATCACAGAAAACCACGTAATGCATTGTCCAAACACAGGATGGCACAGTCTAAACACTCTAGCAAGAAGTCAACATGTGAAAATTGTCAGCAAATATATCGGATTATGCTTTCAAATGGATTGTAAAAAACAGGTGCCACATTGCCAAGTGAACAACACACCAGTCTTGATTGAACAAGCATGTTTTTTTGGATACGCATTTTGTTGATGGACTTTACGTTTCAATTTATAAACTATTAATCAAAATAAACCCAATTAGGAATACATAAAAATCAACAAATAACGTAATAAGAAAGGTTAAAACTTACCTTTGCTACTGGTTGTTGCGGCGGATGTACAACTGAATTACTCTGCATAACAGGAGCTGTTACTGGCTGTGGAGGAGGTCGCGGTGGTGGCGACGGTGGTGGCGGTAATGACTGTGGTCTGTATTCTGGAACTGTTAGTTGTGGTGGTGGTGGTGGTGGTGGTTGAGAAGGTGGTGGTGTTGAAGTTGGATGATTTACTTCTGGTAACGATTGAATTTGTGGTGGAGGTGGCAGCACTATACAAGAGAAAAAGATTGAAATGATTGACTACATACGATTCAAGACGAAAACAAAAAGAACAGTAGTAGAAGACTCAAGTAGAACCTAAATCTACCCACTTGCCTGTTGTTGTCGGTGTTGGTATTGATGGTGGTGGGGGAGTTGAGGCAGGTATTGTAGAAGTTATATGTGCTGCTACTCCAATGTTTCCTCTTTTTGGTTTCTTTCCCTTTTTGCCAAAAAATTCAGCTTCTTTTGATGGAGGTGGAATTTCTATCTCTTCTTGAGGCATCTGCGCAACTTTGGTGAGAAATAGCTTTTCTAATGCTTGTGCCATGAGTACAACATCCTGGAATGGCGAGAGAAAAATATTATAAATATATATTAGAAATGAATTTTTGTATTTAGTGCTTTTTAAAACAAACAAATAATGAAGTAAACACATATCGATAAAAAGTGAATGAACAACGTTGCCTTCATGCACAAGCTAGATATTGTCTACTTGAAACTCAGAATGCTCCCACCACAAATACCAAGAATGTGTAGCGAATTGCAAATGCTCAAAATAGTTTAAAATTTAAAACATTCAGTGTGATTTTCTCAGGCTAACGAGATCAAGCATCATGTACCTTAAGTATATGAGTAGGTAAGGAAATTATCATCACAGAAAACCACGTAATGCATTGTCAAAACATATGTGCGCTCATTCATGCAAAAGACAAGAATATGCAACAAATAATAATAAACCAATTTTCTGCTTACCTCTCCTGGCTTATTATATAAATAACAATTTGTAAACATGAGATTAAAATCTGAAATACAATCTTTTGCACTGTAATAGTAATTACTTTCAAGTCGCTTCTTTATTGTTCCGAGATCCATTGGATTTTTGATAATGTCAAAATAATCCTACAAAGTAAACAAAGGAAAGTGTTACTGAAATATAATTTGAGATAAATTGTCATCACATTTAGTAATAATTTTAAGCTTTCCTCAGAAATGATAATTCACATTCAGGAATCAGATCAGGTGCAGATCATAAATAATCATCATTAAAAAGCTCATCTTGTATAACAAAATATGCATAAATTAGTGGTCAATGTAACTAACTGCATGCAGTCTTAATCCATTCACCAACATCGTGAAAACCTCAATACACAAAAGTGCACAGCTTCTCAGTGTGGATATATAAAATTTATAATTGTCAAGATCACCAAGCTGGATGGCATAATGCCTGCAAGGATGGTCAAATGTTTCACTCAGTCCAAAGCATTTTTTAGAAATTGTGGCCTTGAAATCAGGAGCCCTCAGAATACTGAAGCTCAACGTTGCGTACATGAAGCCAGGGACAAGTGGTGACAAACTTTTCAACAGTATACTCACCGGTAAACCAAGTTCAGCAGGATTAACCGGAGCATGGAATGGCCACGCAAACTGATGCTTCCATACTGCTTTCATGACCACATTTCTCAAGTATTGCAACTGATTAGTCTGTCTTCCATGTTGACGTTTTTGTTCCATTTTCTGCAGAATACACAAGTTACAACTTTAAATAGTAGTATTTTAGCTTCTTCACATTTACAATGCAACACTCGGCATATAAAACTGATAACATGAAATGTTATATGGCATCAGTGCATAAAGACCTATCCTTGTAATGAGAAATTTGTCATTTTGTTCAAGGCAATGAATATTACAATACTATTATACAAGTGTCTTGTGATCAATTTGTGACAATCTAAAAAAAATAATTTGCCTAGTACTAACCATAGTTGTGTCTTATCCAGGGCCACCAATTGCAAATATTCAATTCCCCCTTACTTTCTTTGAGGGAGAGTGCAATTTACTCCTAGTTTTCAAAGGGTGGGCCATTTGCTGAGAACCGCCCTCACAAAATAGTTAAAAATGTTATTTTTTGCTTACTACACAAAATTTTTATTAGCATGCTATACCTTATTTAAGAATAGAAAATCCCCTTTACATTCAGAATGAGAGAGGAGAGATGTCCTCACTTTCTTCCCTTTGAGTGATGGGGTAAAATACAAATTCATAAATAGATGATTTATAGTAAATAGGTAAATTCTGTTTTGACTATGAGTCGTTATTGCTAAGAGTGTTGATTTTTTTTTTTAAATCTTTCAAAAATTACAAATTCACTTCATAAAAAAAAATAGCCATGGCGATCCCCCAAAAAATGCCAGAAGATCGTGCCGAGTCATTGATGATCATTTTCTACATTATATTTGGAAATTCTTGGATACATTTCACTAACCATTCAGAGATTGGTTAATGGCAGATATTTCACATCAAGCGTTTTGCATATGACTGTAAACATTCACTTGAGAACTACGTTAAATTTTTACTTGCATTTTACGAGAAACAGATTATTTATACGTTATTATAATCAACACTTAACTCTTCAAAGACAAATTGCTGTAATAGTATGTGAAACTTGTTTAAACTACTAGGAGTACCAGTATTTTCTACTAAGCAATGATTTATATTTTTATTTATGAAACCCGTGCTAAACTTAATTATAAACAAAATGACAACCAATGAAATTACATTAAAATCACAGTATTTTTTGTTATGTGGAAACTATAAATTGCTTGTACACCTATTTTAGAATTAAATTAAGACTTCTCTCCAAATTAATATTTTAACAGTAATTTTGTTCTATTGCTAGAATAATTTAGATTCAGTAAGCAATTCTGAAACTAAGCTATTAAACTGCATAATCAAATTAAAAACCAGGGTTATCCAATTGACTTCATGTATTAGGTCATTCATGTCATTCTTTATTTGTATCTGAATACATAGAATTAGGAATAGCAATACACTATTTTACAAACCGCTGAAAACCTCCACAGATAGCATAATTGATAAAAAAAGTTCCTACAGGTGAAACTTTAAATACCACACCAGAATTCAAAACTATGATATTCACACCAAGATTAACAAGCAGCCTATCGGCTGAGATAGCTCCGCTGTTAGCAATGCACATTTCAATTAAAGAACTGAAGACATGATTAGAAAATGAACAATATGAATAGTATCAAAGCAATCAGACTTACAGTTTTTAACAAGAAGTCAAAAATATCACTTTTTACCAAAAAATTACAAAAATATTCACCAAAATAAATTAATTAGAGAATTGAAGATATCATCACAAAACGAACAAATCTGAGAGAGGTCCACATGTAGTACCTATATATGTAATATCAAAGCAATCGGACTTACAGTTTTCAACAAGAAGTCGAAAATATCACTTTTTACAAAAAATGACAAAAATATTCACCAAAATTAGAGAACTGAAGATATCATCACAAAATGAACAAATCTGAGAAAGGTCTACATGTAGTATCTATATATGTAATATCAAAGCAATTGAACTAATGGTTTTTAACAAGAAGTCGAAAATATCACTTTTTACCAAAAATTACAAAAATATTCACCAAAATTAGAGAATTGAAGATATCATCACAAAATAAACAAATCTGAGAGAGGTCCACATGTAGTACCTATATATGTAATATCAAAGCAATCGGACTTGCGGTTTTTAACAAGAAGTCGAAAATATCACTTTTTACCAAAAATGACAAAAATATTCACCAAAATTAGAGAATTGAAGATATCATCACGAAATGAACAAATCTGAGAGAGGTCCACATGTAGTACCTATATATGTAGTATCAAAGCAATTGGACTTGCGGTTTTTAACAAGAAGTCAAAAATATCACTTTTTACCAAAAATGACAAAAATATTCACCAAAATTAGAGAATTAAAGATATCATTACAAAATGAACAAATCTGAGAGAGGTCCACATGTAGTACCTATATATGTATTATCAAAGCATTTGCACTTGCGGTTTTTAACAAGAAGTCGAAAATATCACTTTTTACCAAAAATGACAAAAATATTCACCAAAATTAGAGAATTGAAGATATCAACATGAAATGAACAAACCTAAGAGAGGTCTACCCAAGGTACATATACACCAAGTATCAAAGCATTCAGGCTTGTAGTTTTCAAGAAGAAGTCGAAAAAGTAAAACATTGACACGGACGACGACGACGGACAATCACTCATATGATAAGCTCCGCTCGACAAAGTCGACAGCGGAGCTAAAAAGGCTGCTTTAGATATTAAGTATGATCAGTTGCAAATGAAGGTGCGTTTGTTTAATATTTCTCTCCTCAAACTAGACTAGACATTTGTGTTTTGATTCTGTTTGTCAATGTCAGAAGATTATGTTGCCCTACAATTGTGTAGCGGGTACTGGCAAAGGTAAGGATTTTTCCTTTTAATGCCATATATGTATGCATTTCCTGCTGAAGCCAACATGAAAATCATATTTGTGAGTTTGCGTCCTTACTGTCATAGGGCTACCAATGTATGGACACACACCGACAACATTTTACTAAATTGTGGGCTAGATCTATCAACGGTTTTCAACGCTTTCTCAGAAAGCAGAAGTGGTCGTTTCAGTGGAGAAAACTAACTTGAATCCTCAATACAATTTGAAACAAAAATGCACAATGATGAACGCATGAAACTATCAGTATATAATGAAAACCATAAGATCAGATTGATCATATTTTAAACACTTAGCAAAAATTTTGTCTAGCCATAGCATTTGGAATTTCAGAAGGTGACTAGATGTTACAATTTCAAATTGCGTGCATGAACAATCAGATTTTGTCATTTCAGTTGTAATATGTAAAAATATTGTATGGATTTATCTTGCTGCTACTGAGAGATACATGTGATAAATATACATGTTTATATATACTGTAGTTTTATTTTCATGAGCAATTTTGGGTGGAATTGTTACTTGCATGTTGTTGTACTGTGATTGTAACTATGGAGAACATAATTCAATAATTTTTTTTTCTCTCTCCTTAAATTCTCATGCTATACATGATTTCCATGATTTTTGAAACTGATGACAGGTGACAAATTGAAAGGATACATTTAACAATTTTCAGCTGAATAAGAACTGGGTGTGCGAATTAATAAAGACCATGAATTAATCAAGCTTTTACGGTAAAACAAATTTGCTTTATTGACAATATGATTGCAAGGTTTGAACCCAGATAATTCCAGTTAATCACACATCAAGGCAATGAATGGCCCTTGTGAACCCTTTACAATTTTTTAACAAAAAAAGCATCCTATCTATTTTTGTAAGTTCCCAAAATGATCAAAACAATTATTTGCAGAAAGCAAAACAAGTCGCCTCGGAAGTCAACATTTTATTTTGTGCTCATTACAACTTCTTTTAACCAGTTAAAATTGAAAAGCAACACTTCTACACATTTCTGTACGAAATCATGCAGCAAAAGTTGACCTTGATAAGCAAAGGTCATTTTCAAGATTAATAGGGAACAATTAACAGCTCCAAGATTAAAAAAAAAAAAAAAAAATGAATGGGGAAAAATTACACAAATCAAGAGAGCAGAGAAAATACATAGGACTCAACCCTATAAAAAGTCAACCTCCAAAACAAGAAGCTCAGCTAAATCTGGTGTAACAAAATTCCTAGGTATAGTATTTACCATTTTCATTATAAAAAGTAGGGCATGAACTTTACAGACACATCAAGGGAAATTACCTTGATATCTAGACAGTTTGGTGCCCTTCGACATTTCCTATATGCCAAGGCCATTTTATAAATTTTAAAAACAAGTCCCTCTTAACTTCAACGTTCAAGCCCTGCAAGACCAAATGAAACAAATTTGATGTTTCTGGTAATGGTCTAAAATAATTTGTTTTGTTCTTCTTGTTGGGTTTTTGTTAATCAGTTTAACTAATGCTAACAATATAGATTAACTGGAGGTGTGAAAAGTAAAATATAAGCTAGTTGTATTAAGAAAACATCCTGAAAACTAAGCGCCAATCAATCACTACTCAAAGGAAGTAAATGGGGACAAATTTATGTCTAATTTGCATATAAATAGGGCAGGTAGGATTACAAGAAACTTGGATGACACTCAAAATTACAGCATTTGCACTATTGGAAGCATGTCTTAAATTGAAGCAAGGTGGCCAAAAATATTTAGTCATAATTTAAGCGCAACAGCCTAAAAACAATTATTGTTTCAGAGAAAGTTTTTTTTCTTTTTTTTTTTTTACACCTACTTCCAATAAAACAAATACAGTACCAAGTCAGCCCAAGAATTAAAATTGATATGAAGGACACCAAAGAACAAAACATACCACTTCCTGAGTCTCTGGCGATAGCGGTTCAGAAGTTTGTTGTGGAGCTGGTTTTGTTATTTCATATCCCTCAAACATAAGAGACGGTCTTCTTACTCGTTTTCCAAGGCCCCCAGGGACATTTGGGCTCACTCCGTTCACCGATTGACCGCTAGCACCAGTTAGGTCATTATGTATCAAATTCACACCTGGATTTCTGCTGCAAGAAAAGTAACCATTAAGTGCAATAATATAGCATGAAACTATTTTGAAGAGGTAGTTTCAACATGCAAAAATTTATTTCCGCAGTGACTTCAGGTCAAAGGTCAAGCAATGGAGCACAGCAATTATTCAGCCAGGCCTACTGAATGTAATGTAATGCAATTTAAACCAGACAAGGTGCATCAAGCCAGGTTCACCGACCGTAATGCAATGCAAACTATCGGATAGTCAAAAATATTTCCCCTCAAAACCAACACTACACATAAAACATCTTACATTATCAAAAAGCCCATCAAGCTAACTAAGTAATTAATAACCGTAATATAGGTGGGCACAACAAGCAACTCTCGTTGGCTATGCATATTTCAATTGGAGTAATGAAAATATCACGAAATCTGAGAGCTCCACCTTGGGTACCTACATGCTCAATATCACAGCAATCAGACTTGCTGTTTTTCTACAAGAAGTCAAAAAATATCACTTTTTACTAAAAATAAGAAAAATGTTCATCAAAATTAGGGAATTAAAGACTTGCTTTTAAAAAGTTGAAAAAGAAAAAAGTTGACAAGAATGACAACTGATATTCAGTAATATAGTTAGCTCTGCTGAAAGGCAGAGCAAAAAAAATCAGATCAGATTAGACTAAAGCCAAATAAAAATATAACCCAACCCTACCTTAAATTTATTGCCTACCCAACCTAACCCTTTGTTTGAAGGTGGGGGGGGGGGGGGGGCATGAAAAAGTGATGCAAAAAAATCACAAGATATTAACTGAATTGACTATTATCCAGAATTCTGGCCAAATTCAGAGGACTCTCAATGGGGCTCATTAAATACTAAGCCAGATCAAAGCAAATGTCATGACAGGAACTGGAAACAAATTTGAATCGAACCAGTTTTTGAAACTGCATATTATCAAAGCCATCATATTGATTTCAAATTGGACAAACATCTCATTTACCAAACTACACCAAGAAATTATCTATTTGAATATATATATATATATATGCACATCAAATATTTATTAACACCTGGCTCTAACTGAATGCAATGTTTTACAACTGAGCGTTCGACCTGACTAATTTACACACGGAAGACATTGGGGTCATCTTTACGGCGTGTTACCCCCCTCAAAAAATAATTATACGTCCCATCCGACCACCTTTTCCTCTTCACATCTCTACAAAATGCAACAGACGTTAACGAGACAGAAAATAGGGATCTCAATATGTAAAACAATGACCATTTCCGGGGCTCAAAACGGCGTCTGTAGCTTCTGGCCGGACGACTTGACATTAGCCAAGAACATGTAGCCGGCCGTCTTGTATACCTGTCACTTCCAGTATTGCTGGCACAGTAATATATTCTTGGACTTTTTCTGGCGACAATCAATGCAAACGAAGCACAATTCCGCTGACAGAGAAGGCATTAAATGAAGAACACAACGAAGCGAAGTTATGCGACACTTCCTCAGTTATCGGTTTATTACGAATTTTCACGTTTTTTCCACAAGTTCAAAAGCTATTTTTAAGGACTTACTCACATCAGAACATTGTAAATTTCACATCAAACTGTTCACAAACAATTCACACACCACTCCGAGTACCGATACAGTACAAATTTAGCACGTATTCGCGTTATTCTGTCAAAATGCTACACGTTACATGCAAAGATCTAAGCTGATCGCATAAAAGACGCTCTTTCGTTGAAACCACTACCGCTCACTTTCGACCCCGATTTCAATGTGAAAAGTAGGTCAAAAATGCAAAATATGAGTATAGTACCCTTGATGAATGTTCTGTGCTGGTCGCTGATAGCCTTGCAGTGTCGGATGGCTCTTGGTATCCATACTGGGCCAGGATTAGATTCTGGTCAGGTAGAGCGTCCGTACAGCAGCAATGGCGGTACAGCACCACCAACAACTCCCATTTATATACACTGTCCTATTGTGATTGGTTAACTCCAGTCACATGGTACATTTTAGTGGAAAATTTTGCGATATTTTCCCTAAATTCCTTAAAAATTATACAATATTCTGAAGCTAAAGGTAAACAAACGTACTTAAGAGTGTCCAGGGAAGATACAGTCCCAAAATTTCACCGGTTATCGACAGCAAATAGCCAGGTTTCGATACGATATAGGAGAACGTCACGATTGCGAAAACAGAATGCCAACGTCGGCATACGTTTTCTGTGCGCTGATTGGTCGATTTCAGTCAGCTGATGAAAGCGTCAGTAATTTTACCTAATTTCACAAGTTTTTGCAATGTAGAAAGCAATATTTTGAAAAGAGCTGAAAGTTCACTCACGATTCTCACCCACCCGTCCAGTCATACTGCCACACTCGAGGAAAACCTAACGAATTTATGGGAAACTGACATGACGGGGGACATGAGTGACGCGCATGGCATTTAGGGGTTTCACAATACGCATGCGCTGCGACCCTCAACCTTTTACTCCACGCCATTTTCCCGCTGATTACTCTTCGAAAAAATAGAACAGTAAGTGTTATTTTATTGATATCTGTCTGAAGTTGCTAATTACTTGGTGTGGTCACTAAGGAAAAGAATTGACAGACCTTCATTTTTTGTAGGTATCCCTGTTTATCATACTACTGCATCCGTAGACAGTGGTCTACAATACAGTCCATATCTATGCATTTTCTAATCGCACCGTCTCCCGATCTGTGACCTCACAGGAAAACAAAGCATAGAATGGAGAATAAAACTTATATTTTTGTTTGCAATTTGATGTAGTTAATTACATCTGAAGCATAAAATCAAATGACGCAGGGAAGTTAAAACGGACCTGGATTCAAGTATGAATACAAATAATTTGACAATAACTGATTATAAATAAGATAATATTAATAATTTAAACAAGTGGTACAGTGAAAACCACAAAAACATGTCTTTTTTTTTAATGTTTAAAAAAAAACAAAATATGTATTTATGTGACAACTGAAAGCATAGCCCCTAGAAAATGTTTTTCTAAGGTCTATCAGAATAATAATTGCTGTGAACATCTCTAATGAAAGCAGTTTTACATTATTGGTATGGTTCTACTGTAGACATTAGTTGGGGGTTTATAGTACAACCATCAATTCCTGTGGTTTTTTTTTTCTTGTATTCAACTAAAACTTTGATGCACATTTTTGCTTTTGTAAAATGATTTTTTTTGGCAGGTGTTCAGTAAATAAAATTTCTACATCTAGAAGAATGAAAATGCGTATAATTTACCTGTACATGTACTTGTTAAAAACAGAAACATAATTGTTATTGTTAATTTATCAATTTCTCAAAAAAGTTTTCCAAACTCAAAATGGTTGCTGAAAACTGTTAATTGCAACTGTGAATATGACTTCACTACTTCACTACTGATTGGATGTTATATATGTATGTACATCTGGGGATGTTGAAAGAAAGCATCCCTGTTGCGAATTTCATTCCTTCAATTTAATGTACATTTATGAATATTCATAAATAATTACCATTGAGCACATTCATGGGTAACCTGAACTATATACCCAGGGTGTAGTAGTTTTTTATTTATATAATATTTTGACTACTGCTAACTATATCTCAATGTCAATGGCAGACTCACTGTTCCTAAATCATGACTGTCTAGTCCATAATTATTTACTGTAAGTTTCTTAGAACATTGATATAGCGTATCCCTGATTTGATTACTTTAAAACAGTCTTTGCTTGTAGTGGTTGAAGAGTTTTGATAAAACTCCATGAAGGTTCAACTCTATGAAGGTTCATCACATTACTACAGTTACCTCAGGCCTTGCCTTTTGAAAATGACCTTTGAGCTTATAATGCCTCTTCTGAACAAGTTAATGTGAGTGATTTATAATAGCAGGGCTTGAACTTCATAGAGGCATCAAATGCAGTTGTCTCGATGCCCAATGAGTTTAACTCAATGCCCTTTGAAAAATGCAGATATTCTCTATATATATATCACACAATAGACATAATGAAAATAATAATGCTGAGTAATAATAATGACAATAATTACTGTAAATAAATAAATGAATGATTGAATAAATAAATAAACATCATAGAAACATTGGCCGACTATATGGCAACGGCAACACTTTTCTGATTTGCTGTCATGGGCAGTTGATGCAATAATGCCCGTCTGTTTTATAATACACCATACTCGTATTCTACATACTTTGGAAACAGTTGCCAAACTGGTTTTGTTGCTGATGTTTTGTTGTTGCTATTTGTAGGAGTGTAATGGCAAGTACAGAGGACAACAAACCTGGAGGTGTCCAGCAAAATAAGCCACCACCCCCTCAACCAGTAGCCACATCACAAAGGTCGACTACCCCAAGTGGAACAACAACAAATACTACCACAACAACTACTGCTACCACTACACCATCTTCTAATACCAATCTGACTGGAAAGGTATGTATTCCATTGCTTAATTGGCAACCATCAATTTGGTGCTCAAAGAAAGCGCACTGTTTAGGCAAGCTTATTCGGCCTTTTTTGAGGCTTGGTGACATCGCACAATGTTTTTAACTACCATACAACTGATTTTATTTGGTATGACTTTAGTGTTTAAAAAGTTATATGGTATTCACAAAGATGTTACACGACAATATTGTTACTTTCAACCCACTGTTGCTAAATAAGTGTAAACAGATGACCCTGGCTAATTTAGCTTGGTGTCTAGTGGATGCTCTCATCTCATGATCTCTGCACGAAACTGTGAGCTAAGATATGAACAAGGACTCTTGTTAAAACAGTGTTATATTTTGTTACTGCTTATATCTGTCCTAAAGAGCAGGAAACAAACACCTATATGCCAGCTTGGTGCTACTTGTATTTGACAGTGGAAGAAAGGAGATTGTTGATTTTAAATTGGGGTGAAAGTGCATTTGGAAAATGAAAATTGATTGGGTCACATGTTTAAATGACAATAAGGGAAGAGTAGGAAATCAAACTCGCGGTTTACCGCGGTCATTACCGCGGTGGTGGTGGGTGCTCGCCGGTCGACCGCATTTTATGCAAATTTATGCATAGATTCCATGACCCCGGTTTACCGCGGTCATGTGCGGTAGGCTCGCATGGCAATTTACACCCTATTGTTTAGACTATGAATGGACACAATAGACTGGGAAACTAAAGGTTACTTGCCGCCAAGTTCAAATAATAAAAATCGAGTGGTACCAGAAGATTGGAAAATCGTCTCTATTAGTTCGCAGAAGAACACTATTTTATTTTCACAAGTCTTGGTATAACATCGCAAAGCAACCAAGAATAATGTAGACCCCACATAATGTGAAATAATATCACATTATTTTGAATTTACATCATGTATAGTCTCAGGATTTATTTTAAAAGATTAATGTTTCGCGTATACCAATATAATCGGGCGAAGTATAAATTCCAAATGTAAAACACTCGATGAGAGGCCGCAGTTTAATACGTTACCTCGAGACCATGCACTAAGTAGGAAAAGCAAGCCGAAGTCGAAGAGGGAGTGTCACACACTTGGTGCTACAATATATACTACAACAACTAGGTGATCAGCGAAAAAAATAGCGCACTTCTTGGCGAAACTGACTAATCTAATAAACCATGGCCCAAGTTTAACTCCAAGTCACGCGCTGAACAAGTGGGTTGTTACCTTGGTGACCATTCGCGCTCCGCGCGTTGACCTTTTTATCTTACACATCCCATTACGCAAATTTTTACTGGCTCTGCGTTGCCTACGTAAAAATTGTTACCGTTCTGGTTGTAAATATTTCACCATTGCCGACTTGATAATGCGTTGGCTTCGTAATAATTGCGCAAACTTGTTTTTCATTGTTTACGTACTGGCTGTGAATATTTCAACTTTGCCGACTTGATAATGCGTTGCCTTTGCAATAATTACGCAGACTTATTTTTTATACCCATGCCATGTCGACACCTCGAGTCAGGCTGCTATCACCCTTTCTATTTCAGTAATTGACGGTCTGTAGGTGTTAAGTTGTCACCTCCAACTGATTGAGCGGGCAATTAAATGCGCGATAATACCAGACTTAGTTTTTCTACTTTAAAACTGACGGCAAAACACAATACAATCGTCCGGAGCCATCGAACTACGCGACTTAGTCGAAACCGCGACTTACTGCATCAGAGACGGGGCCACTGAATAACTGTTGTTGATAATGATATTGTAAACAAACACGCACACACAAAACATTAAAGCCAGAAAAGTCAAGTCAAGAAACAACATTTCAAATAATAATAATTCTGGTTTGACATCTATATCATTTTGAAATAAACTAAATTTCATGTAAATAAAATCCATGCGTTACAATTTACTGTAATTTCAAACTCGGGGCAACGTACTTTGAACGCAGAGTATTCGATCGCTTACATTTCGAGTGAAAAAAAACCAAAACAACGTCAGGTGCTTTTGAACTACGTGCGGTTGGCACAGTAACGGGCAATGACCTCAGCGGTTCACGCGCAATGAAATTCTAATCGAGCCAGCTAGCGTTATCGTACGGTATCATAAACTCAATAATTATTCATTCAAAATGCCTTTCACACTCACGAGTACCATGGAACACGAACATGTAACAGAAAAATAACGTCTTTTGTTTAAAAAAGATTCTGTCAACCAAGAATACATGCGCAAGGCATGATTTATGAAACGAAACAGAAAATAATCATGTCATTGTCAGTGCAATGCAGACAGCCTGACCTGTTTTGATTAGTTCGCCCGTTTCTCGTTTGCTGGCCATTTTTTCTTGAGTGTGACACAAATGGTGAACATGATACTGCCAAATCAATCAAGAACCAGGATACGGCTTGGATACGCTGAAACTTTGTAAACTTTATTCCAGTGTAATAAAGGTATACCTACATGTACCATGAAAAATTGTATCGCATCACTTTGGAAATTTACGCTAAATACATGTACTAAATACGAAACAAGCGCACATACAGGGTTCTCCCCAGAAAAAATGCATAGCGCCGGGGCTAATTTGCATAATAATTTGCATATCATTTACATATCTTTCCTTCATTGATTAACAGAACTTATTTACAATTATGAATACTAGTGAGCTCAGTCACAGGGCAAATATTTTTTTTAATGGAATCAACACATTATGTTTCACAATTTAGAAGAGTTTGAAACATTCTCGAAATACAAATGCTACAGACTAAAAACAAACACAAATACATTATTGTTGCAATTTAATTGTTTTGTAAAACATTGACGGAAACTCATTCAAAACGTTAAGCCAGATTTATGTTCACGAATCTCATAATTTTATTCACTTCAAAAACATTCTCCTTCAAAAAATCGATCACGTAATTAATTGACGTATTGTTGTAATTTATTATTCGTACCATCAACTTCTAAAACGTTTACAATTACAGTAATGAGCGAACAAATAAAGCTTCAAAACGATCATCAAAGTTACGACGTGACATAACTTACTTGGCCATGTTATACACCAGTTATAGCAATAATTCCTCAACAAATTTTACTTCTTTTTTTTTTTTTATATGAAATGTAAGTAAAATCCGACTTATTTTTATCGGGAGCGATTATTTTTGATCACTTGATGGCTTCGGTAAAAAAAAAAACAGACCCGCCATGATGTTTGTGAAACATTAGCATGTGTCCTTTGACCCGATGGATCAAGAATTCCATTAACCAATCAAAATGCTGCATGGTAATGCCGGTAGAACCCGAAGTTTTCCGAATGGTAGTGATCATAAAAATTACATTGCGGAAGTAAAGCGATGTTGTAGCACGATGTGTTGGCATCGATTTCAATTGAAAACTGCATGACAGCTTTCGAAAGAGGTGATTTGCAATTTTTAAAAGGTAAATTAGGTCTTGAAAGAAGAGTTTTTACATGATTCGCAATGATAACAGTTCAAATGTATTTTACCAAATCACGCAATAAACACGTTGTTTTTTTCTTGAGTAGCGTGAACTGATCGTGAACTCCGATTTGACCATGTTATATCGAGGTGGAATTGATTTTGAAATAATTTTAGCTTTCAATCTAAAGACTGTGTCTATCGCAGAAAGTATTTACTTACAAACAAAGAGGTGCCTAATTCCACAAATTTGACTAGCCGCTACGTATCGTGCGACTAGGTCTATTGTTTATAAATTATAATCCACGACTGGCAGGATGCGTGTCGGTCGGTACGTAATTATACCAACAATCAGACAATAGTCCTCGTCGGAAGCATTTCCGTGGTGGTCACTAATTTTGAGTGACGGTCGGGGCCGACCGGCGTGGCGAACAAAGCTTTTTCACATCTGATATTGGCATGTCAAATATGAAATCAAGCGCCGAGGTGGGAACACATAGCGCCGAGGTCCCAAGTGAAGCGCCGAGATTCACAGGTATAGCGCCGCGGACCTCGGCGCTAAAAAGCCCTGGGGAGAACCCTGACATATCGTATTCATTTACAGCATCGGATTTTAAAACAATGACTCGTGGAATCACAAAGAAACGTATTTCACACATTACCGAGGACCGCGGTAGAGACCGGTACAGCGGTAGAGACCCCTAATTATAAGCAGTCCGCGGCTCTCCCCGGCGTTCTGCGGTACACCGCGGTAATGACCGCGGTGCACCGCCCGTTTGATTTCCTACTCTTCCCTAACAAAGATGCAGACAATCGTTACCCATTCTCTTCCAAGGATAATTCTACTTTTCTATTGCGGAAACTTGTACTAGATACAACGATTGCCATTATCTGACATCAGAACCATTTAGAATGGAAATGTGTGATAAAAAATAACAGACACCAATAAAAAGAAGCTTAGTTCACCAGTTCACAGTTGTGATATAGAGGGACACAACCTTCTTATATAGCACTGGGTTAGATTTGATGCTCGATTTAGTCTAAAATTTTTACATTGTATTTGGTCCAGCATTTGTCACTGCTATGAATATGACTTGCAGACTCATCATTATATAGCCAAAAATACACTACTGGTATATAGCCAAAAAAAGTCTAAGCCAGATATCTGAGAAACGGATATGAACAGTTTATGGTTTACCAAACTTTAAGTTATATAAAATGTGTGAGATCGTGTCTGTTTCGCAATACATCCGGTGAATATATTTTGACGAACGTGAACTCAGTCTGTCTTGACGTCGGCAAGTCAGGAAATCCATAAATGGAACTTTGAAACTTGACAAAACGGACATGCTATAACAACAGCAAGATCAATGATAATATTCAATAAAATGATAAAAATAAATAAATAAAACAAACAAAAAACAGCTTCCCACAGGGGTTCCCGGCACACTGCGACATTCGTAGTATGTTAATTTTTAATAAATATTTAATCACGCTGTAATTTGCATTATAATGAGTCTGCGTATGTCGGCTCTGCTACGAACGGTGCAGTATTAGTCGGCGTTCCGTGGGAAACAGTCGGCAAAGTGATTTTGATCTGCTCCCTAACAAAAAAAATTATTTAATGTTTTTGCAATTCTTTTAATATTTAATATGCATTTGTTTTTTCACGCAGAGACCCAACTACACACTGAAATTCACATTAGCAGGACATACAAAAGCTGTTTCCGCTGTCAAATTTAGCCCAAATGGAGAATGGCTTGCCAGTTCTTGTAAGTAATATGTACCATATTTGTTCTATTAGAAGCACATCAGCTCTCTAGAAAAAAAAATTAAATTTTGAGGTCTGTACATCATCTGCTTGTATAAAAGTCTATCAAAATGTTTGACTTTTAAGGTAGAAGCCTACTCATCATTTTTGAGAAAGTTGGTCATAAATCGCATGACAATGTTCATTGGTCTATTATGTAAAATCGTGAAACTATTGTACCATGGCACCATAAAATAGCATTCTTTTTTGTGTTACAGTGAAATTTTTTGAGAAACTTGTTCTAATATTTTTCAAAAATAGTTATTTTTAGAACAATTTCATAGAGCGCAATTTAAACAAAAATTGCATTATTCAACACTTTTTAAAACCCAGATTTTTGAAAAGATTTTGGAAAACAAAAAGTATCCCATCAGTAACAATATATTATTTTTTCAGCCTATGTCACCAGCCTACAATTTGAGATATGGCGACATATCTCTGCCACAGGAACCTATGGTAAAAGCACTATAATACTGCCAAAATCGTCGCTATCCACTAAAATACAACCATGATTTTCTCGAAAATTAAACTGGTGATCCCCAACTTTTTTTAAGTCAATATTCTTATATTGCCCAGAAGTACAATTTATAAAAAATGAATAAATTCTGGGTATTTGAAATCATGAGTAGGCTTCTACCTTAACCAATGGTTTTAAATACTGTTAGTTCAACAAAATACAGTTAAGAATGTTTTAGAACACTCAACTGATACTGTTTATTTTGTGCTGAAATCTCTACCATAGTAACCCTTGACCTGATAGGTCAAGAATGTCATTAACCAATCAGTATACAACATGGTACTAATGACATCATCCGAGTATTGATAGTCGCAAAAAACTCATCCTCAATTTCATAATCTTTATATTATAATTTGTTGGTGTTGATTTCTCTGCATGATGACTAGCACTAAAAAGAGATGACTAACATGGACAAACTTTAACAGCTTTCATGATGTTAGCAACTGAAATATATTTTACCTGTTACTGCAATAGACCTGCAGGTTCTGCTGTTGTAACTCAGTCATATTCCTAATTGTAATTCGTTTATGTTTTTGGCCATGAAACATCGCAAGTGGTTGTATTTTGAAGAAAATTTTGTTTTCTGGCAACAAATGAAGCACCATGTATCACTGATTTTTTATTTTATTGTATTTTTGCCGAGCAGGTTTATACTTTAGAATGTTATGCAAGTTGATTTTGGTGTTCAAAGATTAAATATACATCTTCTAGACTATCTTAGTAAGTGTACAAATTGGACAGTCACTGGTAAACTCTTTAAGTATATGCTCAATTAAAATGAACATTTGATTTGTCTTTTTATTCAGCTGCTGACAAACTAATCAAGATATGGGGTGCTTATGATGGGAAATTTGAAAAGACAATTACAGGGCATAAACTGGTAAGGTGTATTTTAATTACTATTAATGTTTTATCTACTGTAAAAGGATTAATTATTCACTGGGTTTTAATTTTGCTTATTTCGCTGACTGGAAAATGCGCTAAATTAAAGCCCAGTGAATATGTAAAATTTAGCATAGAACACATTATCTAAATGATAAAACCGTGAATTTAAAACCAACTGAATATGCCTGAAATGGTAAATCAGCGAAATTTAAACCCAGTGAAAATTAGTAATTTTACAGTACTAAGATAGTTTCTTCATTATTTTAACCTTGATAACGATGTCTTTAGTAAAAAAAAGTTTTGTTACTTCATATTGAGTTTGTTCACAATAAAATATACTACTACTTTCTACACTGGTCGTTATTTTGAATAGCCATATTCTGTTACTGTTCTGATATCCAGCGATATGAGTGAAATCAAATGCAAGAACCAGACAAACGAAGGTCATAGCATTGTAATGGCGTCAAAACATTGCATTGCATGAGATTATATCTGATATCCACTGTTATGTGTGAAATCAAATGCAAAAACCAGACAAACAAAGGTCATAACGTAGTAATAGCGTCAAAACATCGCACAAGATTTGACAAACAGGAACATATTTTTGTGGTATTTCGCTACTTTATAATGTGCTATACACAATTGATGATGGTCAATTTTGATGAAGAAGGAATATCTCAACACCATATTCCATTGGAAAGATTTATTTTGAGCTATAAAAAAAGAAATTCAAAATCAAATCTTTTATTTTTGCTCGGTCCACACTTTTTATGCAAAACGTGAGATCTCGTAGTAAATATAAATCCACCTATTTTAAAATACTTTATTTTCGCTTGGAATTAATTTTTTTTATTTTCGCTGAAGGAATGATTCAGTGAAAATAAAATCCAGTGTATATACCTTTTTTCCTATATTTTACATTCAACTCGTCAAAAATCAGTGAAGAATAAATCCCATACAAATCACCCAAAATGTCTTTTCAGCGAAAATTAATTCCAGCTAAAATAAAGTATTTTACAGTATTGTGCAAAATACACACAACAGAGGTTTAGTGGAAATATCTACTTTCTGATATCCACTCTGGGTAACTGCTTATATTGTACTGTAATCATCATTGCAATCTAACCAGAAGAGATTTATCATAATTTTTGAGAGATTTAGCCTTAGATCTTTATTTTTAGGGTATTTCAGACGTTGCATGGTCAAGTGATTCCAGGTTACTCGTGTCTGCCTCAGACGATAAAACACTAAAAATATGGGAACTAAACTCGGTAAGATTTTGCTTTCTTTTCTATTCAGATATTGAAACTATTTTGTGAAGACCTCAGATTTTTTTTTAGCATAAAAATGAAATATTGTGAGCAAATATGACTGCCATACAATTCATAAGGTATTTTACTTTTATTTTTCAGGGGAAGTGTTTGAAGTCGTTGAAAGGACATAGTAATTATGTGTTTTGTTGTAATTTTAACCCACAGTCCAATCTCATAGTATCTGGTTCGGTAAGTTAATCGTATAATGTATACTTACCACGCAGATTTAATACTTCCTGTGTTAATTAACACATTAAACAAATTAAAAATCTGAAAAAAATTACTGAAATGTTCGAAATGATCAAACAGTAATACAGTCGGAATGTTTAGCAATTAAGCTGTGAAGGAGAAAAATAGATCACAAGTTTTGTGTTATTTTTGTTTTATCTATAAGTTTGACGAGAGCGTACGGATATGGGATGTGAAGACTGGGAAATGTTTAAAAACGTTACCTGCCCACTCGGATCCAGTGTCAGCAGTAAGTACACTATTATACTTTATCGTCTTTGTTTCAAGTATTGAAAGCCAGAAATTGTTTGCAGAAACAAAATTTCACGACTGTTACTTCATAAAATTGCTTACCAACCCTGGATTTTCCTCAAGGCAAGATTTTTTTTTATTATCGGGCCTAGTATAGCAACGAAGAGAACTGAAAATTATTGTTTCTCTTGAAACTTTCATACAATAAAGTGTCATGTGACCAAAATCGGTAATTGTTTTAGCAGCTGCTTTTTAGTTACTCTAATCTTGGTCATGCCTGGACCAATCACATTCAAACTTCACACATTCATCTTGTGATGGATTAGGTGATTTGACTCGAAATGGCTGAATGGTGGCCATTTTTGTGCTAAAAATTCATCCAAATCCAGCATTTCTACCATGCTGTATACCATGTGTATAGACAGATTTCAGTCAAATTCAATACCAACATTAAACGTTATGGGACATATAATGCTTCTCATTTTGTTTTTCTGATCAGATTTAAAATGGTCGATTGGTGGCCATTTTGTTTTATTGAATATCTTTGACATGCTCAGACCATTTATGTTCAAGCATTACATACTTCGTATTTCCTAAACATAGAGACTATTAATGCAATTAAACATTGCTTCCCCTACTTCGAATAAATTATGCAAGTTTTTTAGATGATTTGTTAGTATGAAAGAGACAAACAAGCTAATTTTAAAGTACTGTAAAATACTTAATTTTCCCTGGAATTATTTTTCACTGGTTTTTGACGAGTTGAATGTAAAATATAGGAAATAAGGTATATTCGTTGGTTTTTATTTTCACTTAATCGTTCTTTCTGCGAAAATAAAGTATTTCACAGTACATTTGTTTGTTACCGTAAAAACCCTCAAATAAGAGCCACTTTGTAACACTTTCATTTCTGGGTGGTGCTTATTTGAGGTAACATTTTGACAACTTTGTAGCCAGTGGCTCTTAAACCAGGGTCATCAAACTTTTTCATTGTGAAATAGCGAAGGGGATAGGCAAACACACACACAACCAAAACAGACAAGTAATTATTAATGATGTATCATTGCAATTAATTTATTCTGTAAAAATACTGTTATGGGAATAACAAATGTCAAATAAATACGACGATTCGTCGTTTCATCGATAATGTGTAGCGATGCCTGAAGTCACATTTTACTGACAATGCGTAGCGATGCCTGAAGTCGGATTTGGTAGCCCTTTCAGTGTCTGACCCTACACTCGAATCACTTGTACTTCCGTTGTACAATTGTTTACCAAGTTTTGTACGGCAAACTTTTTTCTTGAAAACTGGGAATAACTTGGGTGGCTGTGGCTGGCGTGGTGGTTGATTTGGTGACGATATAAAATAGTTTCGGATAGAATTGATCTGACCAGCAGCGACAGGAGAAGACATACTTGCAAAGCAAGCATGGAACGAATGAAGAAAATGATGCCCAATCACTTGTATTTATGGCAAAAACAATAAATAAAAACACGTTTTTCTATAGATTTTTACAGCTTGGGTACTTGGGCATTGTTTTAATTGTGCTAGACGTCTGACAGTACAGCTTTGGTTTATATTTCCTGTTTCATAATCAAGCCAGCTTATAATGATATGTTAATGATATTCACGTACTTCACAGTCCACGCAAACAGGGTCAAACTATAGCCCCACCCCTATATAACCAAATACGAAACGATACCGAGAAAGTAACAATTACATGTATTAAAAATAATTTCCTGTGACCAATCGGAGAGACGAAATCATTCACGAAAGCCCAGGCCTGTTACAAGGCATTTTCTGATTGGTACAAGTTCAGATTATTTTCAATTCTCACAAATAGCTAATTTAAATATTTGGGTCAGGCGGGTCACGTAGACTTCACTTTGCTGTAAGACGAGTTGATCGCGCAAGTTTGTGGAACTAATCCATTCGACTTCAATTTTGATTATTTTCGGCAAGAGAGTCCTCTCCAAACTAATGCCAGTTATTTTGTTACTTCCCTGAAGATTTTGTCTCGAATCACCCCAAAACGAACGTCTCAAATGAAATGCAAAAAATAACCCAAAATCACGATCAGCGAGAGTGGGCTGCGTAATCATTACATTCTCACAGTCGGAGCTACGTCACGATCCCTCAAACGTTGCCAGGACCGGATTAACACCTCTGTTTTCCCCCACGCTAAGGAAAAAATCTTTTGTTTTCTGCTGACTTCCTGTTCCGGTCCGTCTGTGAGAATGTATTTTCGATACCTCCGATTTTCCGATAAAGGCGTTCTAAAATCGTGACGTTCTTTACTTGGTTATAAAGACAACATTGACAATGAATATCTCAACGTGTCCTTCGGTGTTTCGGCAAAAAACATACTAGTAGTTACTACTGAATAGTTTGTGAATTGGTTGATTGTGTGTCAGAAATATAAAATGGACAAGTTGACAGTCACATTCACGCTCTCAGTGCATTTCTTTCGTCTATCATTCTTCCGTTCTCAATTACACAGGACGTCAGGCAAGTTATGGGGATAATCTTTATTTGTCTCACACCTTCTGTGGTGCAATAAACAATGCAGGGTGGAAGTGAGGCACAACAAGCTTGTGTCTGCCTGATTGTAAACAACCGGGCGGCTGGCGCTTATTTCAGGGTTCTTATTGACAAAACCACTCAACTCTTGGTGGCTCTTAATGGAGGGTCAAATGTAACAAATTTTCACTGAGTGGCTCTTAATTGAGGGTGGCGCTTATTTGCGGGTTTTTACGGTACATCATTAGTTTGTTACAATTGTGTGTTGTGGGAGACTTGTTTTCTTTTAGAATTAGTGGAATGTAATTATCGCATATATTTTTGCAAATATTGTGTGTTTTTTTTAAACTTTTGAATCATCAAGGGCAAGGCATTAATAGGTTGACTATGTTCTCCTTGATAGGTTGATTTCAATAGAGACGGTTCTCTTATAGTTTCTAGCAGTTATGATGGTCTTTGGTAAGTATTGATTTCATCATTAAAATTTCAGTCTATTCTCGGGGGCGGAGGTACGTCACAAGATGTTCCACTGTATCATGTATTTCTATGGCCCCTGCGCGAGCTGCTGTGAAACGCTAGTCAAAGAGCCGGTAAAAATAGCTCAATTCAAGAAAACAACACAATCTCTCAACTTTGAAATAATCTTGAACAACCAAAGTTATATATGTTGCACACGCAGAGGTAATCTTGTTACACTGTTCAGGGGAATCTCAACAACCATCCCATCTATTTTCAAAATAGATACATGTACATGTAAGTGGTTTCTATGTTCCCAATATATATACTTTTGTAATTTTTTTCTTCTGCTTTTTTTTGTTTTTTGTGGTGTTTATTGCAAATGCAGATGTAAAACAGTTCCCTGACATAATACTGAGTGTTTAGAAGGAAGAGCAGAGTGAACCAGGAATTGAATTCATAACCTCCATGATGAGAGGTGTACGCACTAATTATTGTGTCCTTCATGTCTCTCCAAATGTATTCTTGTGTATTTAATACAAGACTGATACTGTAAATGTATTACTAGGAGTTATTCATTTTGTTTTAATTTTTATTTTTCGCTGATAAGTGACATGTGCTGAAATAAATTTGAAAATGTGTAAAATTACAATAAATTTTGTTGCTTAGGTGGAAAATTCATAAATTTCAGTGGATTATATCTCAAAAAAGTAAATTAAATACATCTATCTATGAAACATGTTTCCTGTATCGTCAAGGTGTAAACTATGCAAAGCTGTAACTGACATATTTTGTTTTTTCAGTCGTATATGGGATACAGCGTCAGGGCAATGTTTGAAGACGCTCATAGGCAAGTTTATTTTATTATTATACATCAATCGAACAATTCTGATTTTAGTTCAGTAACAGTACAACATCAGGAAAAAGTGCTCTCTAACAAGGTTTTCTGTATTACACACTATCTTGATTTCACTGTAAAATCACATATTTGCACTCTAAGCTTGCCATATTTGTTAATTTAGAAGCACACTGAAGTGCATATAAACCCCAAATTGCATTTGTTAAATACTGAATCATTAAAATATCTTATATTTGACTTTAGAAATACCTCTGTATTCTTCTGGTAAAAATATCAGATCATAATCTTAAACCAGGAAATAAATGTTGATTGACTATCTATTTATTTCAATTTTAATAAACCCTAAAATGCATGTGATTCTTTCTATATTTTGGCTATTCATCAAATTTTGTTTATTTGCGTTAATTTTCCTCAAATTTTTCTGCACTTTGAGCAGGGTGGTAAAACTGCCCCAAGCTGCACGTAACTGTCAAAACTAGGCAGCCTTGAAGAAAACCGGGGCATCTTGAGACGATGACGCAAATGAGATCATGACATGGTATTAATAGATACTCATTTATGCACGATATTGTAAATTAAATTACCTGCAATTAACAGTATTTATGGGGGGCAAGGGGGGATAGCTGGTACAGGTTACGGGAAATAAAAAAGGCATTTTACGTTTTTACAGGAAATAAAATGAAAGTTCCATTTAAGTAAAAAATAGGTTTTTAAACTTTACAGATAAAGCAAATTCCTAATTACATTTTACATTTTTGACTCCCGTGTGCGAAGCACAAAAGGGAGTCTTTGCAGTTACCCTGTCTGTATGTATGTATGTCTGTATGTATGTCTGTATGTATGTATGTATGTATGTATGTCACTTTTTTTGTTCCACCGTTATCTCAAGAACCACTAATCCAAATTTTTGTGAAACTTGGTACATAGATGCTCTGGGATGATGCGCAGAGTTGATTAGGTTTTGGTAAAAATCTATGAATATTAATTACCTAATTTGCATGATAATTAGCTGATTTTTAGCTGTTCCAAGACTGTTCCACTGATATCTGAAGAACCACTCATTGGATTTTGATGAAACTTGGCACATGGATGCTCTGAACTAGTGCACAGATTTGATTAGTTTTGGGTAAAAATCTATGAATATTAATTACCTAATTTGAATGATAATTAACTGATTTCAAGCTGTTCCATGACTGTTCCACTGATATTTGAAGAACCACTCATTGGATTTTGATGAAACTTGGCACATGGATGCTCTGAACCAATACGCAGATTTGATTAGTTTTGGGTAAAAATCTATGAATATTTGCATGATAATTAACTGATTTTACGCTGTGCTATGACTGTTTCACTGATTTTTGAAGAACCACTCATTGGATTTCAATGAAACTTGGCACATGGATGCTCTGAACTAATGCGCAGATTTGATTATTTTTGGGTAAAAATCTGTTAATATTATTAATTACCTAATTTACATAATGATTAATCAATTTTCGACTTTTCCACTGATATCTCAAGTACTAATCATAACATGTCAATAAAACTTGGTACATATATGTCATATGACACTGCACAGACCTGATAGTTTTTAGGGTAATATCAGTACATATTAATTACCTAATTTGCATAATTAATTAATTTTCAGCTTTTGATATTTCAAGTAGTAATGATCATGTTTCAATGAAACTTGGTACATAGTTACTTGACTGTGCAGAGACCTAATTAGTTTTTGGGTAAATATTTGTGCATATTAATCACCTTATTAGCATAATTAGTTAATTTTCAGCTTTTTACCTGATATCTCAAGTACTAATCATCACATTTCAATCAGTCTTGCGACATAGATATTCTAGGACTGCAGAGACCTGATTAATTTTGGGATAAATAATTGTGCCTATTAATTACCTAATTTGCATAATTAGTTAACTTTTTGCTGTTCTATGGCTGTTGTACTGATGTCTAAAAGCCACTCATTGGATTTCAATGAAACTTTTAAATAGTACCCATCACATTTCAATGAACCTAGGACTATGCACCATATTAGTTTTTGGTAAATATTTATGCTTCTTAATCACCTTATTAATATAATTAATTAATACTGATATCTCAAGTATTGATCATCACATTTGAATAAAACTTGGTACATATAAGTGCTCTAGAACAATAGGCAGCCTGATTAATTTTGGGTTAAAATCTGTTCATATTAATTCTCTAATTAGCATAATAATTAATATTATTTTGGTTCTAATCACATTTCAATGAAACTTGGTACATTGTGCAGGCCTTATTAGTTTTACGCTTGAATCTGTTCATATTAGTTACCTAATTTGCATAATTAGTTTTCTGCGTTTCCATCAACATCTCAAGTTCAAGTAATTTTGAATTAATTTTCAATGTGTCTCCAATATTCTCAGCACACGCGAGTTCTTTCTAAGCTTTCTTTGATTGTAATATGACTTGATAAATTTGTGTTTGAGAATCAAAATTGAAAATTGCTTACGAATTTAATGTGGAAAATGCTTTATATGCTTACAAAAAATAAGATCTTTGTACAATTACGGACGAATAAAATAGCCGATTACATTTTACACTTTGTCCATATTTAAAGAATTTACGTTTTTCTTTATTTAAAATACATTATTACGAAAATGAAAACAACTGATTGCAGCTTACGAAAATACCCCTTGTCGACTCTCACTATTGAATAGCATTTAATTTTACTTGTATTTATTCTAGATGATGATAATCCTCCTGTTTCCTATGTCAAGTTCTCACCGAATGGAAAGTACATTTTAGCCGCCACACTAGATAAGTACGTCAGACTGTGGGTTTTCTGCCAAATAATGTTGAAAAAGATTGTGTGCACCATGTAATAAACAAGGTTGAAGAACACAGTCTGCTTTGCGACTTCTTGTGATGAAGAATTTACTTTTTTTTTGTCATTTGTTTCATACTGCATATATTTAAATAACTGTAATCTTTATCGCTAAGTAAACTTTTGTTACTTTTCGCATAACAAATCTGCATAATTTTCACTGTATTAATTCGAAAATTTTGATTAAAACCCTCAGCCAATGACAAATTAGGTTAATTTGATTACAAATTAACAAAATCATATATCATATACCGGTATATCTAGAAAAAATGTTGTACCAAAATTGTGGTGAGAAAAATTATGGTGATCAAATACTGTGGAATACATTGTACTTTATTTTCGCTTGGAATTCCTGGAAAACGTGAAAAAGCGGCATGCAATTATAGCGAATTGTGGTAAAATGATGTAATAGCGAAATGTTGATTTAGCGAATCTCTCTTGTCTATTGTTGATTTCTTTGTTTGGTGGCCATTTTGAATTTATAATGAAGTCATTAGCGACATCTTGAATTAGCGAATCAGTTCTCTCGCTAAATTTGCGAAAAAGACATGCTCGCGAAAAAGACATGTTTATACCTTTATTCCTATATTTTACATTCAACTCGTCCAAAATCTGTGAAAATAAATTCCAGCTAAAATAAAGTATTTTACAGTATTCAATTTTGCAGGTGGGGAATTTTGGCAGTGAAACTTGTGTTTCTTCATTATGTAGTCTTCAGGACAAGGAATGCACACCAAACTTCCTTGAATCATCACTTTATGACAATCCCTAGTCACAAAAATTAAATAATGCCTTGTTTTGTTTTGTTTTCTTTTCTTTCTTTTCAGCACATTGAAACTTTGGGATTACAGTAAAGGAAAATGTTTGAAGACTTACACTGGACATAAAAATGAAAAATATTGCATCTTTGGTAATTTTTCTGTTACTGGAGGAAAAGTAAGCTGGTTACTGTTGCTTGAGTGTAGTTGATGATATTTGTAACTTTTTTTATAAAACCATTAGACTTAACAAAAACTAACACCTGGGAAACAGTAAGTCATTTTTTGTAACTGGTGCAACCAATAAAATTACCCCGCCCTCCGTATCAAGCTTACCTCCACCCCCATATCAAGTTTACCCCCACTCGGTATCAAGCTTACCCCACCCCCATATCAAGCTTACCCCCAACCCCATATCAAGCTACTTGTGTTTCCCATGTGACAGTTTTGATGATAGACAGGCCGAAGCATTATCTAATAAATTGATCAATAATCCTAATATTTGGCATTAATTAGGTTTGGAAACAGCCATAGCCTCTGTAATTAACTTTATCATAATTTGATATGGATATTGGTTAATATTAAATACAATTTACTGTGAAATACATTATTTTCGCTTGGAATTAATTTTCGCTGAAAGAATGATCCAGCGAATATACCTTTTTTTCCTACATTTTACATTCAACTCGTCAAACATCAGTGAAAATAAATCCCATACAAAACACCCAAAAAGTCTTTTCAGCTGAAAATTAATTTCAGCTGAAATAAAGTATTTTACAGTAGTTGTTTTTCTACATGTAGAGCATGGAATATTTAGTTGCACACTGCACTGTGCATTTAGATCTGATCCCTTATATTGGTGGTGTGCTTGTAGGAAATAGTACAAATTTAATCTAATATACAGTAATCACTAATAAGAATTGATTCTATGATTAAAATTAAATAATAAAAATCCGAAAACATAAAAAAGTAAGTTTTCACTGCATCAGTTGCCAGTCCAGAAGTCAGTAATAGAGTAATATAATTAATAAATAAAATGTGTTTTTTGTTTTGATGGCACATACTATATGATTGACATAGAAGATACTGTAAAATACTTTATTTTCGCTTGGAATTAATTTTCGCTATTTTCACTGAAGGAATGATTTCAGTGAAAATAAAATAAAGCGAATATTCTTTTTTTCCTATATTTTACATTTAACTCGTTAAAAATCAGTGAAAATCTAATCCATACAAAACATCCAAAAAGTCTTTTCAGCGAAAATTAATTCCAGCAAAAATAAAGTATTTCACCAGGGATTGCGTTAACCCCATATTTTGCTTCCCGGACTCCAATTATTGAAGGGGGACCCAGTTTTTCAGGCAAGCTGGGGTCCAATCTCTAATAAAGTTATAAAGGGTCAAATTTCAATTTCTTAAAATTTTGTAAGTGGGACTCGTCTTGCCGAGACACTAGCGCACACCCTGTTTCACAGTATTATAATCCCAGAAAAACACAACTACATACTGATGATGCTGCCTGAATTAGCACATTCTAACAACTTGTATTAAAGCGAGGGAATCGTCACCTGCGCATGTGTCAGATGGCCATAGCGTGTCATTGTTTACAAACAAGCGTCTACCCATGAGCCTTTGCGTTTTTAACGCGTGTTGCTATCGTCGGTTGGGACTCGGTTCCCACGCATGTGCAGGTGATGACCCTCTCGCTTTAACAATATTTGAAGCGTGTAACTTTAGCTTGGTGCAGCTAATTGTCAAACCTACAGTTTGTTGGTAAAATTATAGTTTGATTAAATTACTGGACAAACTAATACTTAAACTTAAAGTAGTATTGTGACAGATGTGATTATAACTGTTGTGGAATTTAACCTTTTTCACCACCAGTTCCCGCATTTCATCTCAAAGTCCCATTTATAGTCTGTACTTTCCTTAAAAAGATGGGAACAAAAATAGCCCATTTTTAGCTCCGCTGTCGACTTTGTCGAGCGGAGCTTATCATATGAGTGCAGTGTTCTCCCCAGGCCTTTCAAGGACTGCGGGCCCGCGTCGCTTAGACAAACAGCCGCGTCGCTTTTGTTTCGCCCGCGATCCTTGAAATCCTGCCAGCGATGCTTATTCACGTTGTATTGTTTACAAGTGTCAGCCTCGTCTAGCACATCTTTAAAACAATAACATGTATTAATCGAAAGGTAATCCCGCCTTTGTACATAGTTAGCCTTACAAAAACAGTGATAAAAACGGAAGTCTACAAGAAGTTACCAAGTCTATCAAGGGTGCGGAGCTGGCAAACCCAAAATACTAGGGTAGTAATAATTTGCCAATTGCGTCGGGATGGTCTATCCCGAGTTGCTGCACTGCGATTAATTGCGTTTTTACTACTTCATCGCCAGTGACACTAATTACCAAGAATTAAAAAAACAAGTGAAATTAAGTCGCATCGGAAAAAAAAGCTGTAAATAAATCGAAGTAAAAATTATTCAACTGCAGACGAGACGGACGAGGAAAAAACGAACCCTGACCTCTAGAAATACCTCATTCATAGTGCGTCATTACCGAGGAACGCCACCCTAAGGCGACGTAACGCATGTAGTGACATCACAACCAATGCATGCTGGGTTACAACGGAGATTTTGATTGAGGTAACAAAAATGGCGGCGCAGAGTGCATGTTTTTCCGCGATGTTTAAAAACAACATTTCGTTGGCGATTTTGATGTAATTTCTAAGTTAATCATCAATGAATCGTTTTAATTAAGCAAAAATTCTAAGTTTGTGTATTTTTAAACAAAAAAGTCAGGGACCGATGATCGCAACAGCAGCGGTGAATACCCGTTCAACGCAATGCCGTCAGCTGACAATGTTACGGTGATCGTAGCGTTACACAAATAATAGATAGATCAATGAAAAATCGCTGACTTTAGTTTTGAAATGCCGTTATAGAAAAAAAATGTCATTATTGATTTATTAATTTCTTCATACAGATTTTGCAAATTTAACAAACAAATCCCCCCCCCCCTTGGGTAGACCTCTCTTAGGTTTGTTCATTTCATGTTGATATCTTCAATTCTCTAATTTTGGTGAATATTTTTGTCATTTTTGGTAAAAAGTGATATTTTCGACTTCTTGTTAAAAACCGCAAGTCCAATTGATTTGATACTACATATATAGGTACTACATGTGGACCTCTCTCAGATTTGTTCATTTCATGATGATATCTTCAATTCTCTAATTTTGGTGAATATTTTTGTCATTTTTGGTAAAAAGTGATATTTTCGACTTCTTGTTAAAAACCGCAAGTCCAATTGCTTTGATATTACATATATAGGTACTACATGTGGACCTCTCTCAGATTTGTTCATTTTGTGATGATACTTTCAATTCTCTAATTTTGGTAAATATTTTTGTAATTTTTGGTAAAAAGTGATATTTTCGACTTCTTGTTAAAAACCAATAGTTCAATTGCTTTGATATTACATATATAGATACTACATGTAGACCTCTCTCAGATTTGTTTGTTTTGTGATGATATCTTCAATTCTCTATTTATTTTGGTGAATATTTTTGTAATTTTTGGTAAAAAGTGATATTTTCGACTTCTTGTTAAAAACTGTAAGTCTGATTGCTTTGATACTATTCATATTGTTCATTTTCTAATGATGTCTTCAGTTCTTTAATTGAAATGTGCATTGCTAACAGCGGAGCTATCTCAGCCGAGAAGCTGCTTGTTTTTAGTAAAAACTGAAAATTGACTCAAATTTTGTCTGTTGGCTCTAAAATTAGCGTTAATTTCCAGAAATATTGAAGAATATAAAAAAAAGTGCAGAAAAATGGTGCAACGTATTTGTATTGTCAGGAAATTTGCTTGGGATTGACTACAATTCACTAACAAAAAATGGGAGAATTAATGGAAGGTTTAAAAACTCAATGTCTGTCTGTATTTGATTTGTTTTACACACTGAATTCTATGCTTGTGTCAGTTGTATTCTCAGTAACATCTGCGTGTTTTGAACAAAGTTCCAAATGGTGTTTTTGTAAATGTATATAATTTTATTGTATCTACAGTGGATAGTGTCAGGATCAGAAGACAACATGGTTTACATTTGGAATCTACAAACAAAAGAAACTGTACAAAAATTACAGGGACATACAGGTAAGAGATTAACCATGTTATCTGAATAATCCAACATTCCATTGGAGGAAATAAATAACAACCCTCTACACTTTCAGCCACTCACAAATGGCAATAGCCTGACAAGGTCACTTGAGTTGCGTCCTCCGCGGTGCTCCAAACCAACACGCGCCTGACAGAACAATGTAGTTTTTCACTTCCCCAACGATTTGTCGGTACCAATCAAATTGGAGGAACGTCAGATAGCTACAGCCATCAAAGAGTAACCACTCACGGCACAAGTTTATTTGCTTCTTGACATAATGCATGATAAGGTGCTGGCAAATTTTCGCCCAATGTTTATCATCTTGTTGAAAACAGCCTGATTTTTGCTGCCAATGCAAACACGGCTTTGATTGACAGTGTTACCATGACCACCAAAATGAACATCATTGAAACTCATTGCAAGCAGACGTGAACTTTGCGAATTCACAGTATTGATCTTGCCGACGAGACATGCACTATTCTGTCAGACGTTAGTGAGGTCTGATGCAGTTCAGCCAGTGAGAGCGCTACTCACGCTTACCGTCAGACTAAAATAGCATTTACTTTTGTGGGATTAATTTTGCCTGTATACATAGATTTACCTGATCACACCAGGGCCAACAGTTACTGGTCATGTTAGAATGGTGACTTTTATATATAGGTCACTTGAAATGTATTGAAACTGCTCAAAGGGTTGCCACTAACAACAAAGTAGAATGCATATTATAGGATCTGCAGTGAAAGCCAATAACCTTTTTGATCTAAATTACTGGTACATCTCGTCTATTAATAAACCCTCGCCTATCATTGCTTAATGTAGCTAATTGTATTCACAACATTTTTCTTCACTTCAATACTTTCTTTTCTTGTTTTCACAGATGTTGTTCTCTGCTGTACCTGTCATCCATCAGAAAACATCATTGCCTCGGGAACACTTGAAAATGATAAAACAATTAAAATATGGAAGTCGGACTACTAAGTTTTACCACAGACTTATTCATTGTACATAAACGTGGAACATTTTATATATTTCAAGTTGCTTTTGAAAAAAAATATGTCTACAGAAAAAAAAAAATGGAATTTAAATAGTCTTTCTGATGTTAATCATCATTATAAGTTTGGTTTGGAAATGTTTGTTATATTCTATATTGAAACCAAGTTGCCATGGTGACTGTAGGATGAAGTTTTCACTTTCTCTCAACATTGGACCAAAACACTGATATGTTAAATGAAACTTCACTGTGGTGGCAGCAAGATGTAAGTAAGCTTTCTATGTGCAGTTTTCCGGAGACTTACTCGGTATTTCATGATATATCCATCATAATTTATTCTTACACCACCTAAGCATAATGTTAATTATTTTAAAATACACTTATGATAATTTTCTTTTGACTTTTGTGAGTCAGTGAAAATATCAACATTTTTAGCATGGTTCATTTGATTGCACGCCTAAGTATTAATTTTTCAACATGTGTTGGAGAACAAAAAAATAAAACTGCAAGGTTCTGTAACATCTCGCCACTCTGGTTTAGTATTACATTGTTAGTACTACAATTGTTTTCTTCGAGAATACGGGTCAGTTCACAAGTGGAAACGAGGAACCATCTGTTATTTTAGAATGTTTGGTGGCATGTTTTGATCAGTTTTTATGATGAACACACCAGAAAATCAGAAGTTACTTTGCATAGTGTTGACAAACACCTTTATGGCTATATTATGTTTTGTTGTTTCAAGTTTGAATTGAAAGAGATTATATACTTCATTTCTGAGCATGTTTCAATTTCAACCAACTTTGTGCCCGACAGTCAACCAATGAAATGAATTTAATTGGCTGTTTCTTTTTGTGGGGGGGGGGGGTATTCAAATTATTTTACACTTGGGTAGGAAAATTATGAATAAACATGATTCCTTAATTATTCTGTGTACAATTATTTCTTAGTGTGTCCCATTTTTTAGTCTCTGTCCGAAAATAGGGACTTGTGGGTTGACCTCTGTCTTTGCGTCCGTCCATGTGAGCGTGTGTGTATCCAGACTTACATCTTAGACATGCCTGGACCGATTACATTCAAACTTCACACATACATCACACATATATTACACATACATCACACATATATTACACATACATCACACATATATTACACATACATCACACATATATTACACATATGCACATCAATTTGTTTCACAATCTGATTCAAGATATTTGTGCTGAAATTCAGAAACTGGATCTAGGTTGTATATTTATTGATTTCATTCAAATTTAGTCCATACATTGGACAATATGTTTTCCATATCGGATTCAAAAAGTTTCCTGAGAACATAAGCTCCCAGTCAATTTCATGGTGGTTTGTGAGACTGTAAACCCCATTGACATTCACCACTGTTCATGAAATAAGTCCATTAGTCTTAATGACTTTCCCTGTTGTTCACGGAACTGGAAGTGTCAATGACTTTTATAGCCATTCATAAGCCACAAGGTCCAAAAGTCTTGGTGATGTTTCCCACTGTTCATGTTACTGGAAGCCCTAATGACCCTATGTTTACTAAATCTCCTACCAGAAAATCTGTGGAAATAATAAATTTAATTTATTACTACTTAGGCTTAATTACAGATTACAGCCCCAAACTGAATCTATTAGAGAATATAACACAGGGTCCACAGGGAACACCCTAGGGTAACATTGTCTAAGAAAAAGACCTTGTCTAAGGGGTCACCCCAAGGGCGATCACGCACACAAGGCCTGTATAGTTTCATTACTCTTTTTGTTCCGGTGCAGAGGCAGATTACAGTTTGTTCACTGAGCTTGCTAGAAATTTAGTGTTTTGACGATTGACACTGACAGTTCTGACTACACGGTAATGGCTTTCCATTATAAGGGCCCCAGATTTTGTCTGTTTTTTTTTAATCGTCAACTCAGTCTGAATTTGCTTCGATTCTTTTTTCGCGGAGTGAATTTACTTATTTTCTCACGTTCTCATTTCCTGTCGTTTCTGACCCCTGGACACTCGCAGTAGAGTCTTGGGGGTATCAAAGTTCTCTCTGACTCCTCATCCCCCTCTTGGTCTTCTAGCGAGAGATGAGGTCAAGGTGGAGATGACCCAGCAGGAAATAGCCAGCCTTCTGGAGAAAGGGGTGGTATGCCTAGTGGAGAACCCTATTTAAATCCAGGGTTCTATTCTCACATCTTCCTCATTCCTAAGAGTTTGTGGGGTGGCGTCCTGTTCTAGGTCTCAGACGACTGAAGGTGTTTGTGGAGCTCAATCGCTCTCAGATGGAAGTGCATATTTTCGTGCTTCTGTCACTGCACTTGGGCGATTGGCTGGCGTTGAAGCCCAGTTGGAGACTCTACAAGGATTGGTGTAACGGAAGGGAGATTGATCATCTCCATCACTCTAGATTGCTTGTTAGCGAGTAGTTTTAGATTTCTCTCAGTTTTTTTACCTTAATACCTTTTGTGTCGAAAAAATGTTAATTTCAGCCTGTGGAGCTTCCCCACCTCCGGTGAGCATGCTACTCTGCCTAACGAGTAATAAATGGAATTTATTATTTCCACGGATTTTCAAGTAGGTGATGTAGTAAACTATTAGGTTTGTGCAAACCCATTTGTTTACCTAATCATACCAACAAGATAATCTGCAGAATCACGCCCACCTCCCCACAAGCTTCCGAGCGACCCATTGTGAGAATAAAACTATACAGGCCTCAGACTTCTGTCCCATGAACCACAGTGAAAGTCACTAAAACCTCGCGTCATATGATTGTAATGAAAGTCATTCAGACTTCTGTCCCATGAACCACAGTGAAAGTCACTAAAACCTCACGTCATATGATTGTAATGAAAGTCATTCAGACTTCTGTCCCATGAACCACAGTGAAAGTCACTAAAACCTCACGTCATATGATTGTAATGAAAGTCATTCAGACTTCTGTCCCATGAACCACAGTGAAAGTCACTAAAACTCATGTCATATGATTGTAATGAAAGTCATTCAGACTTCTTTCCCATGAACCACAGTGAAAGTCACTAAAACTCATGTCATATGATTGTAATGAAAGTCATTCAGACTTCTGTCCCATGAACCACAGTGAAAGTCACTAAAACCTCATGTCATATGATTGTAATGAAAGTCATTCAGACTTCTGTCCCATGAACCACAGTGAAAGTCACTAAAACCTCACGTCATATGATTGTAATGAAAGTCATTCAGACTTCTGTCCCATGAACCACAGTGAAAGTCACTAAAACCTGACGTCATATGATTGTAATGAAAGTCATTCAGACTTCTGTCCCATGAACCACAGTGAAAGTCACTAAAACCTCATGTCATATGATTGTAATGAAAGTCATTCAGACTTCTGTCCCATGAACCACAGTGAAAGTCACTAAAACCTTACGTCATATGATTGTAATGAAAGTCATTCAGACTTCTGTCCCATGAACCACAGTGAAAGTCACTAAAACCTGACGTCATATGATTGTAATGAAAGTCATTCAGACTTCTGTCCCATGAACCACAGTGAAAGTCACTAAAACCTCACGTCATATGATTGTAATGAAAGTCATTCAGACTTCTGTCCCATGAACCACAGTGAAAGTCACTAAAACCTCACGTCATATGATTGTAATGAAAGTCATTCAGACTTCTGTCCCATGAACCACAGTGAAAGTCACTAAAACCTCGCGTCATATGATTGTAATGAAAGTCATTCAGACTTCTGTCCCATGAACCACAGTGAAAGTCACTAAAACCTCACGTCATATGATTGTAATGAAAGTCATTCAGACTTCTGTCCCATGAACCACAGTGAAAGTCACTAAAACCTGACGTCATATGATTGTAATGAAAGTCATTCAGACTTCTGTCCCATGAACCACAGTGAAAGTCACTAAAACCTGACGTCATATGATTGTAATGAAAGTCATTCAGACTTCTGTCCCATGAACCACAGTGAAAGTCACTAAAACCTCACGTCATATGATTGTAATGAAAGTCATTCAGACTTCTGTCCCATGAACCACAGTGAAAGTCACTAAAACCTCACGTCATATGATTGTAATGAAAGTCATTCAGACTTCTGTCCCATGAACCACAGTGAAAGTCACTAAAACCTCGCGTCATATGATTGTAATGAAAGTCATTCAGACTTCTGTCCCATGAACCACAGTGAAAGTCACTAAAACTCATGTCATATGATTGTAATGAAAGTCATTCAGACTTCTGTCCCATGAACCACAGTGAAAGTCACTAAAACCTCACGTCATATGATTGTAATGAAAGTCATTCAGACTTCTGTCCCATGAACCACAGTGAAAGTCACTAAAACCTCACGTCATATGATTGTAATGAAAGTCATTCAGACTTCTGTCCCATGAACCACAGTGAAAGTCACTAAAACCTCACGTCATATGATTGTAATGAAAGTCATTCAGACTTCTGTTCCATTAACCACAGTGAAAGTCACTAAACCCTCACGTCATATGATTGTAATGAAAGTCATCCAGACTTCTGTCCCATGAACCACAGTGAAAGTCACTAAAATCTCACGTCATATGATTGTAATGAAACTCATTCAGATTTCTGTCCCATGAACCACAGTGAAAGTCACTAAAACCTCGCGTCATATGATTGCAATGAAAGTCATTCAGACTTCTGTCCCATGAATCACAGTGAAAGTCACTAAAACCTCACGTCATATGATTGTCCTGAAAGTCATTCAGACTTCTGTTCCATGAATCACAGTGAAAGTCACTAAAACCTCACGGCATCTGATTGTCCTGAAAGTCATTCAGACTTCTGTCCAATGAACCACAGTGAAAGTCACTAAAACCTCACGCCATATGATTATAATGAAAGTCACCCAGACTTCTGTCCCATTAACCACAATTAAAGTAATTAAAACCTCATGTCATATGATTGTCCTGAAAGTCATTCAGACTTCTGTCCCATTAACCACAGTGAAAGTCACTAAAACCTCACGTCATATGATTGTCCTGAAAGTCATTCAGACTTCTGTCCCATGAACCACAGTGAAAGTCATCAAAACCTCACCTCATATGATTGTCCTGAAAGTCATTCAGACTTCTGTCCCATGAACCACAGTGAAAGTCACTAAAACCTCATGTCATATGATTGTAATGAAAGTCATTCAGACTTCTGTCCCATGAACCACAGTGAAAGTCACTAAAACCTCACGTCATATGATTGTAATGAAAGTCATTCAGACTTCTGTCCCATGAACCACAGTGAAAGTCACTAAAACCTGACGTCATATGATTGTAATGAAAGTCATTCAGACTTCTGTCCCATGAACCACAGTGAAAGTCACTAAAACCTCATGTCATATGATTGTAATGAAAGTCATTCAGACTTCTGTCCCATGAACCACAGTGAAAGTCACTAAAACCTTACGTCATATGATTGTAATGAAAGTCATTCAGACTTCTGTCCCATGAACCACAGTGAAAGTCACTAAAACCTGACGTCATATGATTGTAATGAAAGTCATTCAGACTTCTGTCCCATGAACCACAGTGAAAGTCACTAAAACCTCACGTCATATGATTGTAATGAAAGTCATTCAGACTTCTGTCCCATGAACCACAGTGAAAGTCACTAAAACCTCACGTCATATGATTGTAATGAAAGTCATTCAGACTTCTGTCCCATGAACCACAGTGAAAGTCACTAAAACCTCGCGTCATATGATTGTAATGAAAGTCATTCAGACTTCTGTCCCATGAACCACAGTGAAAGTCACTAAAACCTCACGTCATATGATTGTAATGAAAGTCATTCAGACTTCTGTCCCATGAACCACAGTGAAAGTCACTAAAACCTGACGTCATATGATTGTAATGAAAGTCATTCAGACTTCTGTCCCATGAACCACAGTGAAAGTCACTAAAACCTCACGTCATATGATTGTAATGAAAGTCATTCAGACTTCTGTCCCATGAACCACAGTGAAAGTCACTAAAACCTCGCGTCATATGATTGTAATGAAAGTCATTCAGACTTCTGTCCCATGAACCACAGTGAAAGTCACTAAAACTCATGTCATATGATTGTAATGAAAGTCATTCAGACTTCTGTCCCATGAACCACAGTGAAAGTCACTAAAACCTCACGTCATATGATTGTAATGAAAGTCATTCAGACTTCTGTCCCATGAACCACAGTGAAAGTCACTAAAACCTCACGTCATATGATTGTAATGAAAGTCATTCAGACTTCTGTCCCATGAACCACAGTGAAAGTCACTAAAACCTCACGTCATATGATTGTAATGAAAGTCATTCAGACTTCTGTTCCATTAACCACAGTGAAAGTCACTAAACCCTCACGTCATATGATTGTAATGAAAGTCATCCAGACTTCTGTCCCATGAACCACAGTGAAAGTCACTAAAATCTCACGTCATATGATTGTAATGAAACTCATTCAGATTTCTGTCCCATGAACCACAGTGAAAGTCACTAAAACCTCGCGTCATATGATTGCAATGAAAGTCATTCAGACTTCTGTCCCATGAATCACAGTGAAAGTCACTAAAACCTCACGTCATATGATTGTCCTGAAAGTCATTCAGACTTCTGTTCCATGAATCACAGTGAAAGTCACTAAAACCTCACGGCATCTGATTGTCCTGAAAGTCATTCAGACTTCTGTCCAATGAACCACAGTGAAAGTCACTAAAACCTCACGCCATATGATTATAATGAAAGTCACCCAGACTTCTGTCCCATTAACCACAATTAAAGTAATTAAAACCTCATGTCATATGATTGTCCTGAAAGTCATTCAGACTTCTGTCCCATTAACCACAGTGAAAGTCACTAAAACCTCACGTCATATGATTGTCCTGAAAGTCATTCAGACTTCTGTCCCATGAACCACAGTGAAAGTCATCAAAACCTCACCTCATATGATTGTCCTGAAAGTCATTCAGACTTCTGTCCCATGAACCACAGTGAAAGTCACTAAAACCTCACGTCATATGATTGTCCTGAAAGTCATCCAGACTTCTGTCCCATTAACCACAGTGAAAGACACTAAAACCTCACGTCATATGATTGTCCTGAAAGTCATTCAGACTTCTGTCCCATGAACCACAGTGAAAGTCACTAAAACCTCACGTCATATGATTGTAATGAAAGTCATTCAGACGTCTGTCCCATGAACCACAGTGAAAGTCACTAAAACCTCACGTCATATGATTGTCCTGTAAGTCATTCAGACTTCTGTCCCATGAACCACAGTGAAAGTCACTAAACCTCACGTCATATGATTGTCCTGAAAGTCATTCAAACTTCTGTTCCATGAACCACAGTGAAAGTCACTTAAACCTCACGTCATATGATTGTCCTGAAAGTCATTCAGACTTCTGTTCCATGAACCACAATGAAAGTCACTAAAACCCTACATCATATGATTGTCCTGAAAGTCATCCAGACTTCTGTCCCATTAACCACAGTGAAAGACACTAAAACCTCACGTCATATGATTGTCCTGAAAGTCATTCAGACTTCTGTCCCATGAACCACAGTGACAGACACTAAAACCTCACGTCATATGATTGTCCTGAAAGTCATTCAGACTTCTGTCCCATGAACCACAGTGAAAGTCACTAAAACCTCATGTCATATGATTGTAATGAAAGTCATTCAGACTTCTGTCCCATGAACCACAGTTAAAGTCACTAAAACCTCACCTCATATGATTGTAATGAAAGTCATTCGGACTTCTGTCCCATGAACCACAGTGAAAGTCACTACAACCCTACGTCATATGATTGTACTGAAAGTCATTCAGACTTCTGTTCCATGAACCACAGTGAAAGTCACAAAAACCTCACGTCATATGATTGTAATGAAAGTCATTCAGATTTGTGTCCCATGAACCACAGTGAAAGTCACTAAAACCTCACCTCATATGATTGTAATGAAAGTCATTCAGACTTCTGTCCCATGAACTACAGTGAAAGTCACTAAAACCTGACGTCATATGATTGTAATGAAAGTCATTCAGACTTCTGTCCCATGAACCACAGTTAAAGTCACTAAAACCTCACCTCATATGATTGTAATGAAAGTCATTCAGACTTCTGTCCCATGAACCACAGTTAAAGTCACTAAAACCTCACCTCATATGATTGTAATGAAAGTCATTCAGACTTCTGTCCCATGAACCACAGTCAAAGTCACTAAAACCTCACCTCATATGATTGCAATGAAAATCATTCAGACTTCTGTCCCATGAACCACAGTGAAAGTCACTAAAACCTCACGTCATATGATTGTAATGAAATTCATCCAGACTTCTCTCCCATTAACCACAGTTAAAGTCACTAAAACCTTACGTCATATGATTGTAATGAAAGTCATTCAGACTTCTGTCCCATGAACCACAGTGAAAGTCACTAAAACCTCACGTCATATGATTGTCCTGAAAGTCATTCAGACTTCTGTTCCATGAATCACAGTGAAAGTCACTAAAACCTCACGTCATATGATTGTCCTGAAAGTCATTCAGACTTCTGTCCCATGAACCACAGTGAAAGTCACTAAAACCTCACGTCATATGATTGTAATGAAAGTCATTCAGACTTCTGTCCTATTAACTACTGTGAAAGTCACTAAAACTTCAGCTGCATATATAGATAACACTTTGTTGCGTAAACCATAAAATTAAGTATACGTACCAATCGTTTCAGTCTGTACTTGTCACGTCCATCTCACCATCTTCGTTCTGATGACCAAACACACACAAACAGACGTTTATTCGCAACCACTTAATTTAGAGATATGATGTCAAACGAAAAATGTCGTATATGTGGGAAGAGAGCCGTAATATGCATTCATTATCCATCGGCCGCGATATAGCCCCCTTCAACATACGAACGCGGATACACGGTGACCAGTAGATTTTTCTGTTGTGAACTGGATTGGTATTGACAAGGGTTTTTTCATGTCCATAATTACTTTGATAAATTGTATACCGTTTTTTTTTTATCACGACAAAAACTACCATAACTTTCTCACAATCGGGGACGTTGATCATTAATATACATGTAATAATAATATGTCTATATGCCGACGTGTGTACGCAACCGCACGTAATGACTGTCAGTTGATATATGCACAATGTATAGCTATCGAACAAATTCAATGATAAATTACTCGCTGTTGTAAACAGATCGATATTATGTCATTCAGGCGCTGTATATATGCCGTGGAATTACCGGACTTCACACATAATGCATATAAAGTCCAGGTTAGAGACCGACTCCTGTTTTGTTGCTACGAGGATGACGTTCGCGTCGTCTCGGTTTGTTCCAGTAGCTAAGAATTCTACTTTGACCGTTTGCAAAAACGTGAATGCGTGAATGTCTTCGTCACCTGTTAAAACGGACATAATCATAATAATTTGAACGCAAAAATGTTTGCTGTGTCTACCCGTATTCTTCGCGTTTTCTTGTTTTTTATTTTTATCACTTCCGTTGCCACAAATCAGGATCTATTGCCGGGCATGTCAGACACAGAATTAAGAAGAAATCTGAAATTGGCACCATCTAATACGCTGGTAAGACGGAGCACAGAGAGCGACTTGGGGCCGTGGGTATGGCCCTTTACAGAAGAACAGAAAAACGCAATGGTCGATGCGCATAATGATTTGAGAAGGATTGTAGAACCAGGGGCATCAGATATGATGAAAATGGTGAGATATTTTTTTTGTATTTTATACTCTAACCACGTGAAAGCGTTACTATTTAGTATATATGACGTCATCAAGCACGTGTTTATTACCCCATATCACAACTGATATCGTAATATAATGCAAGAATAACTCGAGTCAGTTGTTTTTAGGCCAGGAACAAAAATTCTCTGTTTCTTGTTTCATGGAAATTTTAAAATGAGGCGGCGAGGCGATTTTTTTTTTTTGAGAATACTGAGCTAAAATGGGAGAAATTTGAGACAAGTGCGAGTACAAGCGCATTTTGGAATGCTTTAGAAGAAAAAAAACGTTCGGAAACGAGAAACAGCGATATTAACTATCTTTAAGTTCCTCCATGTCTGTACCTTTCCAACTCAACCAGGTTATTACGCCACCTCCATTTACTATCGAACTTACAGGAATTGAGAAAACAAATATGCTCAAGTTATACACACGTTTATCCTATCACGATTTTTGATCACCCGTTGAGTCTCGAGATGTCTGAAATCCAGTTAGATAGACATGTCACCCCGGCTTATTGGGAGGTAATAATGATATACTGGAGTTTACATGTATGTACGCGATCGTGGAATGTGATCATCCCGCAGACAGTTACGTACTTATTATTATGACATTATCATTGTTGTTTGAGTCGATAATAATGTGACCTTTATCTTTATCTTATCGGGTATTTTTATAATTAATACATACTGCTGGTGTAATGCGCCGCACGTTTGTAGTGTGCCATAGCAACGTAAAGCAAAACAATAACAACAACGTTAGTAAAAACAATAGACTTGAATTGCCGATCTGATTTCCCAACTACAGTTAAAAGTCGAATAAACAGCTGTATAGAAGGTATGATTTTTGTTCGGGTATACAAACAGTTCGGTTATGTAAACTTAGGGGCGGGACATTCACGCTCTCGTTGACAAACCACAAAATACAATTTGCACATACAAAAAAATGTCAGGAGAGACAACAGCGATACTCAATGTCCAAAACTGTCGCCTGGCACAAAAAATATTTAAAAAAAAAAACCCACAAAATACAATGACTGTACACCGTATTTGTTGGATTATATTTACTGACTGAATAAGTTACAGTAATGCCAAGGAACTGTGCCACGCATGCGCGAGATATATGGGTCTCATATAAACAAAGATGGTGACTTTGACTGTTGACATATATTATGCGTTGTCAATTAAAATGTAAACAGTGTCTTGCGCTATGCTGACGTTGTAAAAAATAAATAAAATAATCATCTGTTTATTTGCGTTGCTTTATTTCTCTTTATATTCTATAGAGAACTGCTTAAAGTGGGGGGGGGGGTCGTCACCTGGGCATGCGTCAGATGGTCATAGCGTGTCATTGTTTACAAACAAGCGTCTACCATGAGCCTTTGCGTTTTTAGCGTGTGTTGTTATCGTCGATTGGGACTGAATTCCCTCGCGTGCGCAAGTGACGAGCCTCCCGCTTTAAATTGTCTGATAACGACACTGAATTGCCTTTTTGTAGATCGCGCCGTAATAAAAGCTGTGTTGATTCGCAGTCGGGTTGTATTTCCAGCCATAACAAACATGCTGGTAATATGTCGAACTGCTTCACTATCCTCCTTCTCGATTTCTTCTGTCACGGATTGCTGACGGAATTAATGATTTCGTCATCACCAACCACTCAAGTTGAAATCAGAGTTGTTCATCCATTCAAAGGCGGCATCGCGGTCTTCTGAATGTCTTGAATGCCAGATTCGTCAGCGGAATCAGCAGCAGTCACGGTGTCATTATTTTCGAAATCCTCCAGATTTACCTTTTATGGCATGCATTTTTCAGTGATAACTCGGAAATTTCAGTCCATGCCCCCCCCCAAATCAGGTAACATTCGTCTTTCCAAGTTTACAGATTTGACACAGTATGCTAGTGTTTTGACAGTCTCGGCGTCGGCATTTTTTAGTGATCACTTTTTAGTCCGAAAACGGGGACTTATGGATTGACAGAGGTGCGTATAAATCTTAGACATGCCAGGACCCATTACTTTCAAACTCCACACTTACTTCTTACATAATATTTTACATATACACATCAAATTGTGTCACGGTCTGTTTCGAAAAGGCCGAATAGCGGCCATTTCCGTACTGAAAATCAAGCAAGCAAGAAACATCGAAATCAAGCATTTCTCGACTGTTTATTGATGGATTTTGTTCAAACTTGGTACATACATTGAACATTATGAGTCCTTGATGCACGTCATGTTGTTTTTCAGATCAGATTCAAAATGGCCGACGAGCAGCTATTTTGTTTTAATGAATGTAATTCTAGTGCCATATCTCTGACATGCTTTGACTGATTATGTTAAAATTGTAATTCTTCATTATACATCATCTCACAGAGATAATGGTTTGACGATCTGTTTTCCAAATGGTCGAATTGTGGTCATTTTTGTGCTTGAAAATCACCAACAATCAAGCATTTCTGGCATTCCGGAACCGGGTCTTGGTCGTTTATGGGTGGATTTCGTTCAAACTTAGTACATACATTATACATTATGGGTACCTGGTACACGTCATTTTGTTTTCAACATCGGAAAATGGCTGACTGGTGACCATTTGGTTTTAATGAATGGTGTTCCAGAGCCACATCTCTGACATGCTTTGATCGATGTTCAAATTTTATATATTCTGTATACACCGTGTCATAGATATACGACCAGTGACTTTTTAATTTTAATCAATGCTGTTCCACAGCAATATCTCTCAATATTGACAAGTACTCTTACTATACTAGTATGAGACAAAACTATATAATTCAGACTTGATACCTAACGGCGATTATGTCATGCTTGGCTTGTCTCAGTATTTTCGATTTCTTGCGACGCTTTGTGGCATTTAAACATCGCTGGTCCGTAGGTTGAATTAACGGGTGGTGTTTGCTGGCAGAAATAAACATTTGACTGATCCATCATTGCTTCGTAACTCAGCAACGTCGGGGTGAGACGGGTATTATCCAAAAGTATATAGAATTGGTGAAATTGTATACATTGATTGATTGGTATTAATGTACATATATGTGAATAACTCACACTGCTGTTGAAAAAACTCGATCTAATCATGGACATGACGAATAATAGAATATTATTCCTGTGCCCTATGTATGTTCTACATTCTCTGCCAAGATCGTAACCATTCAACAATGGTTGTTATACGCAGAACATGCACATACATTGCTGGTGACGTTGCATGGTAGAACTTAGTTGCACGGGCAAAGGTACTACTAGCATTTCCCTGACTACTTATGTGAGAGGAATGGTTACCTTAGGGGTAGGGGAGTATTAGAGGGCTATATATACATAGGACTGTCAGTGGAGTTAGGCCCACTCTATTATGCATTTATATAAATGATTTCCCAAATTGTTGTCTTCTCATTCTCGCTCATGATTCCAACCTATTCCATTCGTATCCAAACAACGGAAAACATCCGTTCACTCATTGAATTCGGGTTCTTCTTTGGTGTCATGCGAACAAGCTTACTGATAATATTATTACAACTTTATATACGCATTATACACACAGCAATCTTGATGCACGTCATTTTGAATTCTTTTTTTTTGAAAATGGCCGACTGGTGGCCATGCAATAAACCTTTGTTAACCATATTTCATATATTCATGGATGGATTTGGTTCAAATGAAAAAAAAAAACACATCTTGCCTGCTTTACATTTCGAGAGATTGCATGCCCCGTATCACGAGACGTTCGATGTACAGATACATGCACGCAAATATACTCCTTCATTAAAACGACGGGACTGTGTTACGTCAAGACTTGTTAACAATGCATCATAACCAGTCGTGCTAAGCAAAATGTACTAAAAATAATAAAACAATACTGTGAATTATCAATATTGTGTTTTTAATCAGTCCATATTAAACTATCGGCTACATCTGTAATACACACTGTGCCAAATACTTTGAAATACTTTATTTTAGCTGGAATTAATTTTCGCTGAAAAGGCATTTTGGGTGTTTTTTTGTATGGAATTTATTTTCACTAATTTTTGATGAGTTGAATATGAAATATAGGAAAAAAAGTATATTCGCTGGATTTTATTTTCACGGAATCATCCCTTCAGCGAAAATAGCGAAAATAAAATATTCTACAGTATTCTTTGTGTAAACAACGCGTGCGTTTGATAAGAAGCACGGCATGGGATTTTACGTAATCCGCCATTAGCAATTATTTGCCCTTATCTAGTGACACCGAGATAATAGTGATCGATAGGAACTGATGTCAAATAAATTACCAATCAAACGCCCGCAATGACAGCAAATATGAGGCAATAAATACACGCCATTTCAAAAGTTAATTCAACAGGCGAGTGTCGTCTCCATGGCAGTTGCTTATACCACTCATTCGAAAATGAAAACACATAGTAAACATACTGCCATGTTACGTCAAATACTAGTAAACAACAACTGCCGAACAATCAAACGTGCGTACATAGAATAGGGTTGTCTGTCCTCGCCTATAACTAGGTTCCTGTGGTTGGGGTTTCACAATGTTTAATTGCCCGAATACGTATATTTGTAGATTACAAATTCGGTACATAATAGCTATACCACTAGAGGGCGCTAAGTAACAATGTTCCGACAAACAGAACTTGACGATATTTTACCACAGTCCATAAAAAGGGGGTGTTCGTAAACCCACGTGAAAGGGTGTGAATACTATTTACGGCAATGTGATTATCACTTTACTTTCCAATGATCGTTTTACTTTCGTTGTGAATAAACATAACAGTGAATAATACAAAACACGACTAGGAGTATTTCTAGCTCATAACGCTCTGCAGTGACATTTTAAATTTGGAAACACATTTTTGATTGTCTTCGCTAAAATCGATATGTGGTAATAATGAACGCATCAGGTACTGTGTAAATGTCTGTGAAGATTGGACTGACCGTCCTGTTTCAGCAGCGAACGCATCTACGTCAATTATTTAAGCTCAGCAGCATCTCTCTTTACGGGATCGTGATTTTTTTTACCTTCATTCGATAAAATCTCAATCACAGTCCCCGGGATAGAGGGACTGTGTCTCAAATGTTATTTATTTCATCTTATTTATTGCAATAAATACAAGCAAAAATAGCTGCTTTGATTTTCGTTGCCATTTGTATCTATGTCAGTACTCCGTAATCGCTCTATAAGTTGTAAGAAACTCGACTTTATCGGAGCTGTTTACTACAGCGAGATATACAAGGAAATACTCCCCATTGTTTAGCAGCAAATAAGTATACAGCGAAAGGCCAGGGACAATTGTATACATATAAATTTTATAAATCAAAGAACATCACACACAATGAATTACTAATGCACACGAGTTTGTTCTGTCATTCGATTCAAACTGGCCTACCGGCGGCCATGTTGGTTTTATTTTCAAGTGTTCCTAATCATTTCTCAGACACAGTTCAACTGATATTAGTATGAACAACACACACGATGTTTTTTTTTTTGCTATTTTACTCAAAATGTCCAACTTGTCTATGTGTGTATTATACAATTTTGTACGAAACGGGAATGATTTTATTTCTAATTGGCGCCACTTTGACTTGACAGAACTTGATAAGGAGCTGTTTAAAGTGACGTAATAGTTTTAACATGCTGATTACCTCCCAGCATTTAATTATAATTTATGTACATCTTTCATTGTGTATAATTGACGAAATCACTAAAACAAATTGAACGGTGACTACGTCATTGACAAGGATTTGTTAAACTCAAATATCTGTGTTTAGCGATAAGATCTGTCATGCGCAGTCTTAGTTTGTTGATAACAATAAACTCGGAATATGTACCAATATTCACGTTTTTATCATTATATGACCAATACGTGTATATGTGCCAGATATTTTAACATTTTAACCAATCCATACGTGACGAATGCTAGTTACAGGTACGATTTTGTAGCTTTATTCAAAGCTGAGCTCAGTGTTTAAAAACAAATATTTTCTTCAACTTATAATACATTGGTAACGCAATTGGTTTAAGTCAACGTTTGACAGTTCTATATGACGCATGCCTCCAATCTAATCACATACTAGTTGTATGTGATTGTTGCTGTTACTATTTGTATCCAAAGATTTACTGTCATAATTCCAGTAGTTTGTGAGCAGAATGGGGCTAAGATCATCAGGAAAAGTGTGCAGCAACTAACAGATAGACAATATGATATGGATTAATACAATTAAGAGTTTGAACATAAGAATTACTATTGGTTTGTTTTGTATACTGTCTGTCTTAGTACTGGGATGAGGAGTTGGCATTGCTAGCTCAGAACTGGTCCAGTGGATGCGTTTTTCAACACCCAACCTTTCCTATTGACTACGGACAGAACCTTGCAACACACTCAGAGTAAGTTTGTTTGTGTAAATACATGTGATTGGTCAATTTGTATGTACAACGACATGCGATTGGTTAATTTGAAATTTGATTTGATTATTCATACCGGCAAATGCTCGCGATTGGACATCATGTATATACATCTGATGCTTTTTTTAATGCTATTTCTTCAGTATAGTGGACGCCATCTACGCTTGGTATAGCGAACACGTATACTACGATTACGAGACGGCAAGTTGTGATCCAGGAAAAGTATGTGGACACTATACACAGGTATGGAAACACGGGTATATTGACACTATACACAGGTATGGAAACACGGGTATATTGACACTATACACAGGTATGACAACACGGGTATATTGACACTATACACAGGTATGACAACACGGGTATATTGACACTATACACAGATATGACAACACGGGTATATTGACACTATACACAGGCATGGAAACACGGGTATATTGACACTATACACAGGTATGACAACACGGGTATATTGACACTATACACAGGTATGACAACACGGGTATATTGACACTATACACAGGCATGGAAACACGGGTATATTGACACTAAACACAGGTATGGCAACACGGGTATATTGACACTATACACAGGTATGGAAACACGGGTATATTGACACTATACACAGGTATGACAACACGGGTATATTGACACTATACACAGGTATGGAAACACGGGTATATTGACACTATACACAGGTATGACAACACGGGTATATTGACACTATACACAGGTATGACAACACGGGTATGTTGACACTATACACAGGTATGACAACACGGGTATATTGACACTATACACAGGTATGACAACACGGGTATATTGGCACTATACACAGGTATGACAACACGGGTATATTGACACTATACACAGGTATGACAACACGGGTATATTGACACTATACACAGGTATGACAACACGGGTATATTGACACTATACACAGGTATGACAACACGGGTATATTGACACTATACACAGGTATGACAACACGGGTATATTGACACTATACACAGGTATGACAACACTGGTATATTGACACTATACACAGGTATGGAAACACGGGTATATTGACACTATACACAGGTATGACAACACTGGTATATTGGCACTATACACAGGTATGACAACACAGGTGTATTGACACTATACACAGGTATGACAACACGGGTATATTGACACTATACACAGGTATGACAACACTGGTATATTGGCACTATACACAGATATGACAACACGGGTATATTGACACTATACACAGGTATGACAACACGGGTATATTGGCACTATACACAGGTATGACAACACGGGTATATTGACACTATACACAGGTATGACAACACGGGTATATTGACACTATACACAGGTATGACAACACGGGTATATTGACACTATACACAGGTATGACAACACGGGTATATTGACACTATACACAGGTATGACAACACGGGTATATTGACACTATACACAGGTATGACAACACGGGTATATTGACACTATACACAGGTATGACAACACGGGTATATTGACACTATACACAGGTATGACAACACGGGTATATTGACACTATACACAGGTATGACAACACTGGTATATTGACACTATACACAGGTATGACAATACGGGTATATTGACACTATACACAGGTATGGAAACACGGGTATATTGACACTATACACAGGTATGGCAACACGGGTATATTGACACTATACACAGGTATGACAACACGGGTATATTGACACTATACACAGGTATGACAACACGGGTATATTGACACTATACACAGGTATGACAACACGGGTATATTGACACTATACACAGGTATGACAACACGGGTGTATTGACACTATACACAGGTATGACAACACGGGTATATTGACATTATACACAGGTATGACAACACAGGTATATTGACACTATACACAGGTATGACAACACGGGTATATTGACACTATACACAAGTATGACAACACGGGTATATTGACACTATACACAGGTATGACAACACGGGTATATTGACACTATACACAGGTATGACAACACGGGTATATTGACAATATACACAGGTATGACAACACGGGCATATTGACACTATACACAGGTATGACAACATGGGTATATTGGCACTATACACAGGTATGACAACACGGGTATATTGACACTATACACAGGTATGACAACACGGGTATATTGACACTATACACAGGTATGGAAACACGGGTATATTGACACTATACACAGGTATGGAAACACGGGTATATTGACACTATACACAGGTATGGAAACACGGGTATATTGACACTATACACAGATATGACAACACGGGTATATTGGCACTATACACAGGTATGACAACACGGGTATATTGACACTATACACAGGTATGACAACACGGGTATATTGACACTATACACAGGTATGGAAACACGGGTATATTGACACTATACACAGGTATGACAACACGGGTATATTGACACTATACACAGGTATGACAACACGGGTATATTGACACTATACACAGGTTTGGCAACGCGGGTATATTGACACTATACACAGGTATGACAACACGGGTATATTGACACTATACACATGTATGGCAACACGGGTATATTGACATTATACACAGGTATGACAACACGGGTATATTGACACTATACACAGGTATGACAACACGGGTATATTGACACTATACACATGTATGGCAACACGGGTATATTGACATTATACACAGATATGACAACACGGGTATATTGACACTATACACAGGTATGACAACACGGGTATATTGACACTATACACATGTATGGAAACACGGGTATATTGACACTATACACAGGTATGACAACACGGGTATATTGATACTATACACAGGTATGACAACATGGGTATATTGACACTCTACACAGGTCTGACAACACGGGTATATTGACACTATACACAGGTATGACAACACGGGTATATTGGAGGTAGATAGAAAGTGGTTATAAGCACGATATAGTGTCATAGCCACGATTAATGTAACAGATTTTATTCAGATCTATGAGAAATCTGTGCTGATGGTTATTGAACTTGATTATTGAATATTAATACAGAAGTTCTACTAATCACTGATTATTTCTCTTAAACTCCTTGGCATGTGCTGAAAGCAGACCAGATTTTTAAGCCTTGAAATGTGTCTAGTAATATAACCTTATCTTCGTTTTTCTCCAGGTGGTTTGGGCTACTACATCCCAGGTGGGCTGTGGCACCCAGGATTGTGGTGCAAAACACGTGACCACATGTAATTACCGAGTTGCGTAAGTTAAGATTGCTCCCATTGATACCAAGAAAGAATATTGTATCCAGTTCTCGTGTTTAAGTGCATATCGTCAGTCAAATTAATCAGCGTTTGTATTTTTACTATTGCCAGTGGTAATACTCCTGGACAACAACCATATCAGAGCGGGTATCCATGCTCACAGTGTACGTCCCCAAGCTGGTGTGAGGACAAGTTGTGCAGTAAGTATCCACTTAAAGGGCGGTAGTCGTCGTACCACGCATGCGCGATGTATATATGGGTCTCACATAAACAAAGATGGCGACTTTGACTGTTTGCAGATCAACGAGTACAAACTGAGACGTTACCAAGCTTTAATTAGATTTGTTTTAGGTGATTGGAAGTGTCGAAGGGGTCACCGGCGGTAATTAGTGTAAGTTGCACTCAGCTTAAACCTCATACTTGTGATTCCCATTAGAAAAATGCATTGGATTGTGGGAAAATCAATGTTTATCAACACAAATGTCGCACATGCGCAGCGCGACAACCACTGCCCTTTAAACAAACATATTACTTTCATGTTGTTTTTTTTGTCAAGTAAGTCTCGACAATCAATAAGCCGATTTTAATTTGTTCTCAGACCCTGGCTGCCTTACGAATGGAGAGACCGACTGTGGTGAGTAGTGATCGTGTCACGTGACCTAAAAAAAAAAACAGTTTAAAATTAATTCGAGTTGCTTCTAATAATTGTTTCTCTTTCGTAGAGTGTACTTTGTTGTGCCTGAATTGCGCCACCACCGACTGGGATACTTGTTCATGTTCGTGTAACGTAGGCTGGATGGGAATTGATTGTTCAGGTCAGGTTTTTAAGGCTTTTAATAATCGTTATTTACTTCAGGAAAAGATAACAATATGGGACAGTCTCTGCAACTATCAATGTGTTCTTGCACATGTCCAACGTAGGCCATCTGTGCAGGAGTATCGGCGGGGGAGTCGTCACCTGCGCATGTGTCAGATGGTCATAGCCACAGTCAGCTGGCGCACACGTGATAATAAAATAAATACGATATTTACTATATGGGGGCCGCCATCTTGAATGACGCAATAAACTAAATAAGAGACAAGTTGCGAAACGCGTTTTTCAGATTCCTACAAATCTGGACAAAAATACCAATCTTTCACAAAAATACGGTCCGTTGGGGTTATATTAAGCCAACAGATAACAAAATTCGGCCGAATTCGTCGTTTTTGTGTGGAAAAATCTCTTGCATACGAACACCTAATTACGCGAAGAACCTAGAACACTAAGCCGGGGTATTTGAAACCGAAATTGTCATCTAAGCGTTAAGTCGTCGCTGATTGGCTGCTGTGCTGGAATGCCAATTTTTAGTTTCAAATACCCCCGGCTTAGTGTTCTAGGTTCTTCGCGTAATTAGGTGTTCGTATGCAAGGGATTTTTCCACATAAAAACGCCGAATTCGGCCGATTTTTTTATTGGTTGGCCTAATATGGCCCCAACGGATCGTATTTTTGTGAAAGATTGGCATTTTTGTCCAGATTTGTAGAAATTTGAAAAACGCTTTTCACAACTTGTCTCTTATTTAGTTGTATGCGTCATTCAAGATGGCGGCCCCCATATAGTAAATATCGTATTTATTTTATTATCACGTGTGCGCCAGCTGACTGTGGTCATAGCGTGTTACACTTGTTAGTAGGATACTTTTAGATTGCATCATTGTTAATGTCAAAGGTCACTTGATGTAACCCACAATGCTTTAGGGCACTTGTAATAAACATGGCGTTCTCCAAGTAACACTTACTGTGTGAGTCTGAGTCATGAATTAGCCTACCGTGCCTATCAGGCATAACACACTCTCCATCCCAGAGTTCTTAGCGCAGGCAGACTAACACCTCTGCCACACATGACTTCTCACGCTATGATTTGCCACATATCAATACGCACGTGTTGTTCGGTTTTTCAAGACGGCGGCCTATACCCAGTTGGCAAGGAAACTATTAAATCTTTCCCTTCCCATACACTTTCCATAACTTCCATCTGCTTTGGTTTCAATTCCACGTCTGAACTTTATTCATTCAGAATACGTTTTAAAGTTCTCGTGAACTCTTGATTTGCATAAATGCATAATAAACGTAATTTGAAGAAGCGCCATCTTGCGCGAAGAGTGAGCGTGTTATTGTTTACAAACAAGCGTCTACCACTCAATTCCCGAGCGTGCGCATGTGTCGACCCTCGCGCTTTAACATGATTACAAATTTTCTCATACACGTTTCTGTGTAGTTGTTTGATATCTGCGAATAATCTTTGCGTCTAAATAAGATTTACTGTGATGTGCATGTAACTAGACAATATCGACTTAAAACAAAAAAGTGTGACAGAGGCCTAGCTGGAAGTGGATAAAATAGGAACAGATCTCGGAAATATGTATGCTTAAACCGGATGGAAACACTAAAGTAATATACAATAATTGTATTAAAACTGTGATGTAAATACAGTAAATCTAAACAGTTGAAAATGTAATGTGGGAATTCTATTAAAAGCGGGGAGTCGTCAGCTGCGCATGCGTCAGATGGCCATAGCAAGTCATTGTTTTCAAACAAGCGTCTACCTATAATCCTTTGCGTTTTTAGCGTGTGTTGTTATCATCGCTTGGGACGACCCTCTCGCTTTAACATGCCTATTGTCCATAGTTTTACGCGCGCAATGGATAATTACCTTCGTTTGATAAACACACAAGTGACAAATCACCGTCTGATTTTCGCTGTAATGTACATCTCGTGTTGAAAAACTTTCTATAAATGGAAATGTGTTTGATTTGTAATGTCATAACATGTAATAATAACGATGACGTTAATATTTTAAATCCGTGGTGTATTACGTTATCATGATGGCTTATGGCTACTTTGTTTCCCGTAGAACCGTGTGCAGATACACACACTTACTGTTGGAGCGGTTGGTATCCGGTTTTGTGCGGACATCCTGACTGGAAATTCGTTGACACATACTGTCCCTTGATGTGCGGTCATTGCGGTCAGTTCACTCATTGTAACATTATTTAAAATGTTATGATATAGAAAACCTTCTTCCTTCTTCCGTTTATTTCATTATTATCACAGTCCCTCTATCTCAAATAAATGGAATGTTTCATTATGTGTTTCTCTGATTGCATGTGCATCTGCCCCCCGCCCCCGATTATCTGAACACGGTAGTCGTACCCTTTTTCGTAGTGTTGTTTCATGTTTGTTTTTAAATATTCTAGAATCGGGACCATATAACCCAGATCTTCATTGCTGTGACGGACAGGAGTGTGCCACCAACGTTACTGATGGGAGTACTTGTGAATGCATTTGCTTTGCAGACCGTGGTGACAAGTATTCTTGTGGTGAGTGTCTATTAACTCAAATGTTGGTATTAAGGTAAAATTCCATCAATAATTATTTTATTATTAGACCTCAACTACAATGCAACAGCATATAATATTAGGAACTATTGTACCGCCAACAAATGATTGATATCCAACTGACATGTTTCTTAGCTAAGTCACCTCGATCGTGTTTCACCCAACATATAGTTGTAAACTCCTTCACTGAATCAAATTCAGGATTTCTTTTCAGATCTTCTCATCGATCCAACAACATCAACGAGAAACGACGACATCAGCATGATGACTACCAATATTACCATGGCAAGAACCTCGACGCTGATAGATAACAGTTCTCAATTGTCTGATAGTCCTGGATACATAGTTTTAATTGTAATATTAACTCTAATGTTCACGTATATACTTGTAACCTTTACAATTATTTGCCTTGTTTGCCTTAAATCCAAGTTTTCCACCAGATACATACGTACAAAGACAGGTTCAATTGATTCCTCAACATCCAATGTCTCGAATCAATCGAGTAAACGTGTATGCTGGGCATGAGAGTTGATTTATAAATCATAAATGTTCGTATTTGCATTAATCGCAATATATATATACTGAAGATATACTAGTAGTTCCGTATTCGGTAGGTGAAACAATACAGAATACGTGCGGCATGAGAAAACCTTAAACTATTACGAATAACGCCGTATAATCGAATGTGGTATTTTACAAAAATGTAAGTGTTCATATGTTTATATATCTGCATTATTTCTGTGTGATGTACTTACTGTCTGACATCCTTCAATCGATCGAATCTAAGCGAGAGTCTTGAAATCGCCTGTTTGTATAATTGCCTCTCAATGTCGGATAGTTGATATAATATAAATTAAAATTATCAGAACGATTGTAGGTATAATTTGAGATACGCTGAAACGTACTTTCCCCCTCAGACTTGTGTAGGGTCTGGTTACCACGTGATAGGATTGCAAACATCCATGGGTGACTGACAATGTACAAATGAGTGTTATGAGCAATTATTACAGTTCACACACAAATTCAAGAGACGCGTTCGTATAAATTAAATACGCGATGTACGCATGCGTAAAATCAACCAAACATTAAACAAAGTGATAAATAACTAGTATGCTGCTTGAAAACGCAATGTAAACAATATAGATCACGATAATGGTACGTTGAATTCTAAAGAGTCCTCACAAACTAATATATATATATAGTCACAATATAGACAGTTCGTCAACAAACAAACATAGCCAGATAACTGCTAAATTATATTCCTTGTTCTCCGGAAAATCCTGGCAAAACCCCGGGCCATTGTGAAATGTATGTGCATGTTCCGGGAAGCATGAATTGTATGAGTATTATGCAGCTGCTTTGTGTACTGAAACCAAATAAAATGCACCAACACAAATATCAACCACATAAAAACATACTTGAAATGCATCAAATACTACAAACGTATATATTTCATATATATATATATATTTACATATTTATATCATCCATTCATTAACTGTTGGACGAAATACGTTATATGTGTATTTCAAATACACCAATTCCATACTTTTGCTTTTGACATTCCTAAGATTTAATTAAGACATCGATTTAAATGGCACAGTCTGCTCTGTGTCGGAAATATCTGCCATGCCTCAACTACCAACGATGACGGTAAGAAATTTACGTCCAATACAAAACTTACACATTTTGATAATTGTGCCTTTGATAAGTAGCTGCATAATTGGTAATGTTTTGTGTGGCGTATTCAAGACGGTGGCACTTCTGTTTGTGCTTTAAAGGTTGGAACTAAGTGTTAGGGTTTACAAAACTTTCAAATTCGTGAGATGTATCCTTGTGTTTCGGGAATAAAATTAAAAATAAATTGTCACTGACGTCACGGTCACTAAGTTCGTCTGTTGGAAGTTATAGATAGGCAACAAGGTTAAAGGGCGATAGTTGTCGCGCTGCGCATGTGTGACATTAGTGTTGATAAACATTTGTTTTTCCCACAATCCAATGCGCTCTTCTAATGGAAATCTCAAGTATGAGGTTTGACCAGGGCACGACTAGCACTAATTATTGCCGGTGACTCCTTCGATACCTTCCAATCACCTAAAAAATACCTAATTAAAAGCTTGGTAACGTCTCAGTTCGTACTCGTTGATCTGCGCAACAGTCAAAGCAAAATCGCCATCTTTGTTTATATGAGACCATATATCTTGCGCATGCGTGGCGCGACGACTACCGCCATTTTACCAAAACGAATGGAAGTAACATGAAACATTGTTGCCATGGCTGTATCAAATAGGGAACAATACACTTCAATCAATATCATTTATACAACTCTAGCTTAGGGGGTTGTTTTCTGTCTACCTGATCCAGTGTGTAAAACCTATTTTTCATGGTTTTGTGATGAACTTGTTTGCACGTAACTGTTGATCGACTTAATTAGCTGATTACTAGCGAATGGCTGTGTTATGTCTGTCATCGTTTAGGCCCATGCGAGGTTCTGGACGGAGCTTGGTTCAATGATTTGGAACTAATTACGATATAACCGTCGCTATTCGGACTACTATTTCTGACAGTTGGTATTCGCAATTACTAATATAGTGAACGATTAATCAAAAGATATGACGTGTTCAGTACTTAGTGTGATTGGCTTTATGATTGAAGGTTACGCCCTAGAGTCTTTATACTGCTTTGTAATTGGTTAAGGTTTTGAAAGTGAATAAAGAGAGTTTAGTTGGTCTTGGCGAGTACACCAGGAGATACGCAGTCTAAGGCAGTCTTGGAGAGTCTAGGGACAGAGTCTTGGGTCAGCCTTGCGATAGTCTTGGGGACTTTTCCCCAAGGCACTGTGTCTTATAGAGTGCTCGACTGACCGACTAAGACGAGAGTTGAAACGTATTTCGTTGTGTGTGTCTTATTTGACTGTAAAGTTTAAGTGACTTTCCCGATCCCGCACCTCAAGGGGATTCCCCCCTGACACGTGTGGAGAACCCCAGTGAGAAGAATTTCCCCCTCATAGTTTTAGCAGTAGTGTTAAAAGCTGTAATATGTTATCAGACTGCTGGCATGACATTTGTCATTCGGTGGACAATTTAATCGACATTGTTAAGCATGTTAAATAGATTTTAAACAAAAAATAATTAATTATGCGTGTATTCATCGAGTTCCACATCTTAAGCCTCTCTGTCATTAAAGATCTAATTGCTTTCAATATTTTGTATGTAGTAAAAGATTTTTGTTTTCATTTCTTCACGATATCTTTTCTTTTAGCGGGTATATCGGGGTACTTGTTGACTGATTTCTTGTAAAGAAGTTATTAATGTATTCCCCAAAACTGCTAGTTCGATTGGCCTTTTATTGATCTATATGAAATATGTAACCAAACGATTGTAACTGCCTTGGCAAAAAACATAAAAAAGACTACCATGGTTTGTGATGTGGCAAAAACATTGTTGACAATAACCATGGCAATTAAGTTATCTCACATTAAAGAACATTAACAATTTTGTTTTGAGGGAGACGCTCGAAAAAAAGAGGAGAGCTATTTCGACCAAGAGGTTTCTTGTTATATTTTGGGTAACACAACCCTCTTCAATGGTAAATAGGCACTAAAAATACGTAAGGAATATATATAGGTTTACTTAATTTTATTATTTTATGTTTTTGTTACTTAGTTCAACAAATGTAAAAATTCTAATGACAAACTTAGATAATAACCGCACAAATCAAGTAGATAAGTAATCAAACGATACACAGTAACATAAACTAGAATTTAATTATGATGAAATATTAATATAAATATAATAATACTTGTTGACAACTCAAGTGCAATAAACTGGAAACCCCTATATTTGCAATTCGCCCAATTAAGCTATTTAATTCAACAAATGCATTAAACACTGCAACGTGTTTATGAACAAACAAGGTTAAACTATTTTATAATTACAGATGATTAAATTTAAATCTAAAATGTAATAACGTTAAATCAATTAAACCTCAACCATAATACATCGAATTCAGTCATAGTCGTAATCAATGTTCACAATGTACTTTAATTTGTGATATCCTATCATATGATTTAACCACAAATAAACTGAAAAGCTTATTTGTTCTAATCATTATTGAATAAATAAAGCACATCGTGAGATGTATCTTAGAGATGTATTTATATTTTGTTGTATTAATTAGACGTCGTGGACTTTCCCACATCATAAAATGCATTCTTCCGGTAAACTGCACAATGCTCAAGACAGATTGATGCCGCCATCTTGTTCACTTCCCATTCGTCATACTATGAGTATCTAGAATTTTGATGACAGTCGCGACTAAATGTAGACTTCCGGTGACCAGAACCTGCACATGGTCTGCTTCCATGATACATTGCGGTGGTGTTGGGTCCTCGGATCTCGGCTTTGGCATAAGAGAATCCTTGCCACACGACGCCCACCTCAGGGCATGCATTACGCACTCAAAACTCACAGATTGTGTTTCTCGAGACAGTTGTTCTTCCAATGTTAGCCATGTGTTTCTGTTCGCTTTACACACTTCCCGTCCTTCCTCTATTGTTTCAATGTGGATTAATTCATCTAGAATACAATATCATTGAACACAGTCTATACACAAGTTGTTCATCTGAATTGGACAATGTTGAAGTTGAAGGGCGGCAGTCGTCGCGCCGCGTCCTGTTCAATATGGGACTCATAGCGACGTATACAACGCGCGTAAAATATATTATTTATTTACATGAAATTCGAACACGCGCTGCGCGACGACCACCGCGCTTTAAATTTATAGTCTTGGGGGAATTACTGTATTGGCTGGAGGCGTTCTTGTGTGCATGAAATGTGCCCTAAGTTTCTCTTCGGATTTTTAAAGTGAACGATCTGACGTACAAGAAAAGTTAGCACAGACATTTGGCAATGCGTGAGGGAACCCGCGAAGTCGCAAACGAGGTCCTTTCTATTTTTTTTTACTGCAGTATAAGTATCGACATGGGTATAAGACGGCTGTTTTTGCGATTATTTAATTGTTTTGAATTGTCGTGTGCATCCAGAAAAAAATGCCCACCTTTCAAATCTTCTTCACACTGAGCATCAATAATATTTGGAGAGAAGGCGACAGCTGAGAAATTACAATCCATTAGATTTCTTATGAAAACCTTTTCATCTCGGCCTCTAGTACAATTGAAAACCAATACTCGTGCAACGGCATTTCTGTAACGAATAATTTTACATACTGCTTTACAAAAGTGTTAGGTGTAATGGTGGCCATTATGCTAATTACAGAATACATTGTTTATGTGATATTTATTCCGTATTAAAAATCCAGGGTACAATTGTCTGTTTACGTACTTCAGTGACAATTCTTCTGCTGCCGAGGCTTGTATAAACCATTTGACACAGGCCTCGATACTTGCTCTTGTATGAGCTCCATCTAAATAATATGTACTATTCTCACGTTTTATAGTCTGTGTACGTCCGGGCCAATGGCAGTTACGAAGTCCTGTGCATTTGCAATAAAATTGAAAGGTCAATATGAAATAATTTTGGAGATGGTAAATTCCCATTACGTAATTATAATAACTTCAAAATCATGTCTAATGCTGTCTTCAATCGACTACATGGGGCAAGTATTTCGATATTATTGTTATACTATAATACAGCCCGATCTACCATGGCGGAAAAGGTTACACATTCCTTTTCTAGACTGTTAAACAGTTGTATGTTGATACCAATCTAATTGAGTAGTAAAATATTTTTTAAACTACAAAGTGTATTTTAAATTAAATACATATTGTATTTTTGCAATATGGAGAAAATTTCTAATGAAAAACAAAATTTTAAGGCTGTAATTTCATCTTGAAGTAATTACTCATAACACTAATAAAACGTTTGGCTTAAGAGATTTGGTCAAACAGGGAGGGTTACTGTAGACGCAACTTCTCTGGATACCTCCTCGTCAGTCATGTCTCGCTAATTTGCAATTCCGCCAGCTAAAAGGTTAGACTACTTCGTGACGAAACTTTTAAAAACATTGCAATACATTAAATAGATATTCCTAATAGTATAACAACTACAACTTAGACTGGTGCCCAATTACAACAAATTGACCAAATAGCTGATTGGATTGGCTGATTAGGGGTATTCAATGTTTACACACTAATTATATCAATACAAGTTTTCCTTACCGTATATGAACGTATCAGGTAACTTGAATGCTGGCGCTGTCGGAATATTGTCATCCAAGGTATCATCATGTGTTTTGGAGCTTCCAGAATCAGGTGTCATGACAGAAAGACCTAATAACGCCAGAGAAAATTGTTATAGATTTTTGCAAGTGAAATTTTGCAAAACATAAATATGTGATTGTGTAAAATATCTCTATTTATTAACAAATATTGGACATTAAATAAACCAATATTCGCCCTGGATATTATACAATGCTAGTATTTCATGGCATATTCAAATGATTAGTGTGCAAATGCATGAATAATGTGATAAGTCGTTTCAGTGGCGGTGGCACAGGGGGTGCCCCTTCGCCAAAAAAATGTTGGGGGGTGTCGCCCCTCCAAAATCAACAAGCAGAAACCTATTGTGTCAGCAAAATTTACCCCTCAAAATGCAGAAAATAGCGTTTCAGAGGGTCTAGATTTCAAAGTTTTTAAGGTCGCGCCTTTGGTGCGAGGTTGGTGATCAGATCTCGCCCCTCCAAGTAAATTTTTTCCCCGCCGCCTCTGTCGTTTTCTGACATAACAGTCAGTTAGCCAATAGCTATTCTTAGAACTAATGAAACCGCAATTTATCTGTGTAAAATTCTATATTCAATTTTCGCGAAAGGTAAATAGTCAATAACTTGAGTTTAGCATTGGTGTTTTAATAAAGTACATTTCAATAAACCAGGTATAGAATTTGACACATTTAGTTTGAACCATGGTAACCAACATACTTACTTGGGTTACGCTCCTCTATCCACGCCTTACATAGCTGTATCGCTAAAGAAGCATTATTCTGTTGATGAACACCTGCTAAGCCAAGCTGCATGGGTTGTCCCTGCCAATCATAATCTTTTAAGTCTGGAACAAGCTGAATCGGGGCCTAAGACAATAATGGCTTAATATTAACATTTTTTTTTTCATTGGTAAAAATAGTTTTTTTTTGTGTTGTTTTTCTGATATTGCTATATTATTGTACTATATTATATGTGTAAGAGAATAAAGATTGAGTTGTTTCCATATTTAGGAAGGGACAAGTGTTCATACATGTACACGACTGAAGTAGGTATTAATAAAACATGATCATACAACATAATATCGCAATTAAGTAAAAATAACATCCTAATATGAAAGTTGCATGAGAAAATGTACATGTCCAAGAACACCAAACAAACATCTGACAAATGCACTACACTAGATAGTCAAATCCTCAAGAGAAAGAGACACGGACTCCATGGTAACCATGAAATGATATCAGGTATATCGAAAAGAGTGAACACATTCCACTGCGCATTTACTACACATATATCACTGTTAATGTTATACACACGTGCAGCTCCCTGGCTCTTGCTACCAAGGCATCCATTGCTTCTTTTGGCTGTGGTCCTGTGAATGCTGGTCGACCAGGCTGAAAACAAATCAGAGAATTGATGATTTGACATTTTTCCATTTCTTGTACGTGATAGTTCTTCGTGGAGCATTGCATGCAGACTAATATTCCCATTGAAAAAAAAATTACGTCTTTTTTAAAGATATTGTATAAAATGCTGGCTGATAATAAGCACTGTTTACTACCTTGCATATGCCGGCTTTATGCCATGCTATTTTAGCTAGAGTGTCTCCTAAAGTGTCTGTATGGTCCAGGTCTAGAAGGTTGATACCAGTCACAACGGGATCTCGCACAACATTAGTCACGTCATATGCACCACCTACATTGACCTCAAGAACAACAGCTTCAACCTGCACAGAAAAATAACACTTAAATTTAAATGGCACTGGTCGTCGCGCCACGCATGCGCCAGATATGGTTCTCATATAAACAAAGATGGCGATTATGACTGTTGCGCACACAAACAAGTCAAACTGACACGATACCAAGCTTTAATTTGGTATTTATTTGGATGATTTTAGATTTTATACTCGAAAGAGTCATCGGTGGTAATTAGTGCAAATGGTGCCCAAGACAGAGTTTGTACTTGATTGAATTATAAAATCGCACTGGATTGTGGGAAAATCAACGTTTATCAACACAAATATCGCACATGCGCGGCTCGACGACTACCGCCCTTTAACTATAATGATACAGTGTATAATAATACACCTAGACGATGGAATTGTTGGATCACAAGTGTTGGATCACCTCGTTCTGTTTATTGTGCCAGAATTGGCGAGTGCTGCGTCACCAGGAATGTTAATTACATACTAGATTATCGAAACCCATGCGAATTTATCAGATTAATGTTATAGTGAAACACTATTGAAAGCATGTTTGTTGTTGAATGTGGGGCCCGAGGTAGGCATAAGTTCTCAACTTGTGTAAAATCTCTTTTCATGTATGAGAATGTGAGTATTGTAAATATATGCGAAAATAACACAGTAACATTTGAACTATTATGAATACTGTCGAAGTCAATAAATATCAAATCAAATCTTACCTTTTCCTGTAAGAACACGTGAAATGCCATAATTGTCTGAAATGTAGCAACGAACGGCATAGATCCGTTAAATTGATCTTTAGAAGATTCTAATTTTCTATATACATCAAAAAAATATTTGCTATAATCATCTCTTGTTAGAGGCACACCATTAATTCGGAATCTTTCACGAATTTCCAGCAAATGTGGGGAGCTGCGGAAAACGGGAAAATGTGTTTATTATGTTATTACAAGTTTGTGTCGATGTGGATCCAGTCACCATAGAAACATCATAAAGGTATGGATGCATTCACTGGAGTTTGCAGGGATAACCAAGGATTGGATGATTGAAGTAATGTGTAACTGGTTACCATGAAAATAAACCAATCTGGATGGATATTTCAATAATAACTCAAACAGTTATGGACATGTGAACAAGTACCAATTGGTTAGAGGCTGGTTGAGAATAAGAATAATAATGCTTTAGTGACTACTGCCAGATAACTAAGAAGTTGACAAATGTTCCTGACATATTTAGAAGAGTTGTCCTTTAAACATAAGCCAAGATCCAAAAAGATCCTGACACACCTGTAATGGGGACATTCAAAACATCTCACATATGAAATGTCATTAAGACTATTTGATTCCTGGAATGAGTTAAACCCGCCAACTTTGTGAATAGCAGAATTATTCCAGCATTTGTAGAGAAAATATTTTATCTTTGAGTGAGTCGCGGTTACTAGAATATGTTAACAAATCAAAGACAATTAATGTAATTATGTACTGGTATTATTGTTGCATACCTGTAGAATCCTGTTCTTATCCCATGTGCCCGTAATATGCTTTCGCAGAAGGCGCATACAGACCCTTTGCCCTTCGTACCACTTACATGAATAATGGAAAGACCGTCGATATCATCAAGCTGAGAACAAAATAAACCAATTGCAATCAAGGGTGAATGTTGAGCATGTTCTTGCATATTGTTGGATATTTGACAATGATTTCGAATCTCCCTTATATACACGAATTGAACCTCCAAGAATTCCATCTATTTTGGAAATGGATACCAAGTTCTATTATGTGAGAGCTACACAATATGAACAACATTCCAATCGTTGTGCTATTTAAACAGTATATTTATTAAATAACATTTACATAATCCTATAATTGTGTATAGAATACATAACAATAACTTTGCATAGAATATACGAGGTAATAACCTTGTATGAGGTACAATGAAACAAGTCATCTGAAGATGACACAGCCCCCACTTGTCAGATGTGATTATAGTTGATTATGAATTATAAAGTTTGAATGCATAAAATCGGGTAGGAAGATTAAGTTGAAAATCAACATTACAAGGCACATAATCCACAAGATATTAACAAAAATTAAAAATTAATTAAATATGCAAATCAGCCCATTAATTAGATTGAAACTCAATATTGCATGGCACATATCTTATATTGACAGATCAAGTAAGTCTATACCAAATTTGGTCTCATTCGAAAAATTAGTTCACAAGATATTAAAAAAAAAAATCAAAATTAATTAAATATGCAAATTAGCTCGTTAATTAAATTAAAACTCAATATTGCATAGCATATATCCTATATTGACAAATCAATGTGGACTATAAGTTCAAATTAATAATTAATTATGCATCATTGAAGTCATACAAGGCATCTCTGAGAAATACCAATGGACAGACAAAATCCATGATTAACAATCAAAATGGCTGCCAGTCGGCCATATTTGATTATTTCAAAAAAGTAAAATAACGTGCACATGTATGGTTGACCACTATGTCTTTGTACCAAGTTTCAAAAAAATCGGTCAGCCATCTCCGAGAAATCACTCGGGACGGACTGACGAAGGTGAAACTACCAGACCCCCGGACTTTGTCCGGGTGGCGGCTAATAATAAGGGACAGTAACATTGTATAGGCGATTTCTTTCTCTTCTGCATCAACTGTCAGTCAAGAATTATTTACAAGATTTACAATGCATTTGAATGTTTCAAATATATACACATAAAACAGTGTTAGTGTTCCTAATTAACAATGAATACTAATTAAAAAACAATCAAAATCATTACTCACGGTGATATCAGCTCTTTTCAGATCATCTATAAATTCTGGTATTTGTCGACTAGCATACCACCCACCATCCTCGATTACTTTCTTGATAAGTTCTTTGTTTTGTGGAAGAGTACGCAGAATTCTAAGAGCTTCCTGTTAACATATATGTCATAAACACAATCGGAAACAGCGCTCTGACAGATGGAACCATACTCGTGTATTGCACATATGCTTTGAAAATTGTTTTATTATACTTTAGATGACGGTTGAGCATTTAGTTTTTTCTATATTTAACGATATTTGTGTACGATTCATTTTCTATATTCTTCTGCAATTGTTATAATGTGACTCATATTTTAGGCTACGTAAGATAAACTTTAAATTATGCCTACTTTTGTGGGAATAGTGTATTGTCGGAGAAATAAAAAAAACACAAAGACAAATACAAGAGGTTTCCATTATAAATATTCGAACGCTTACATAACCGACGAGATCAATCAGCTCCATTTGAACACTAATTCCTTTATGAGCGTGATATTATCACTCATGACATCATCCAGGTTATGGCGGGGGAGTCGTCACCTGCGCATGCGTCAGATGGCCATAGCAGGTCATTGTTTACAAACAAGCGTCTACCCATGAGCTTTTGCGTTTTTAGCGTGTGTTGTTATCGTCGCTTGGGACCCTATATTATTATTATATATTATTCTAATGACACAGAAAGCCGATTGAAAAGCAAGCAACGTGCAATATGCAGATTACAAGCCGCGTTTGTATTGCGATGAACGTGTGGCGGAATAACAAGGCGTATACATTACTCACCCAATAGTTATCGTCCGACATGTTTAAATGTCAAATTAGTCTGAAGATCTGATACAGATGAAAGATCCAACGAACACTCCTGAATAATTCCAAAAAAAATATATAGGAATGAAATAAAATTTAACAAGCATGCAGAATATATATGGGTTGGGGTTATTCGCAAATCAACAAATCGCGAATCACAGATCAACGAATTGCAATTCCAAGAAATCCCAAAAGAATTGTGTTAAAATGTGTTAGCATCTCCATAAGAATGTTATTTTAAGTACATACAACATAAGTGTAATAAGAAGACATTGGGGTTAAAGCTGGAGAACAGTAAGGAATCCATACAGTGCAAAACTTCTTGTGGGGTTTCAAAAGTTGTAAAAATAATAATTACTATAAAATTTGTTTTCAAAATGACAGCATATATAGAATTGCGCATCTCAGATCAAATATACTTTTGTTACCAATAAAATAAAAACAAATGTATTTGAAAAATGACACTGGGCGACACTGTAATGGCATTCCAGGTGGTCTACTTTTTAATTCAGCAAGAATTGTTAATTATTGGCAATTCTGCAATAGTTTCTTTCGTCTTGGGTGGCCCAACTGGCGGCGTAGAAAGTCTGTGTAGTTGGATACAATGAAAATGTCCTCCTAAGATATTTGATAATTATTTTTTGAAATTTTGAACCCCAAATAAGCGCCCATCACCCGTGAAATCCCCAGGACGATTTTTCGGATGGCCGAATTTACGGCAGAATCCGGTATTATATAAAGAAAGTATTATTATGGACATCTCGCGCATATTGCCGATGTTTTATATTGTTTGTAGTTTGCATATGAAAGTAGTTGTTGATGCCCCTCCTATTATTCGACGTCGTTGACAATGCGATAACAATGCCACTCGCAATGTGCACATTTTAGCACTAGATCTAGTGCCATTTTAGCGCTAGATCTAGTGCCATTTTAGCACTAGAGCTAGTACTTTTTCGAATTAGTGCTACTAGCACTAGCCACTCGCACTACGCCCATTTCGACACATTTACATCTTACCTACATGAATACAAACAGATAATGTTGGCAATGAGAAATATATAACAACATAAAACTTGTCATGCACGTGTGATGGGTAAATTTGATGTCTTGAAACCCTTCACTTAGGCATCCGGGACTAACAAAAAACACAGAAGCTCAATTCGTGTCACCTTCGATTCTCGTTCGCCAAGACAGCTTCAAATCCCTTTATTAACTTCTCAACTTCTTAGCCATTTACAAGGAAGTATCAAAGCTACAAGGCGTTGCCTCAAATCAAACAGCCAATCACATGAAAGTTTTACACGTCATAACACAATTGATTAATCGTTACTATATTAGGAAAACTACCATCATAGTGTCAACGTCAGTTTATATTTATAGGCGCTAATGGTCTTGCAATAACATTCCACAGTTGACATTCATATACATCATTCGTTCAGGACCCTGGCCACAACTAGTATATGTTTGTAGCTATGCTTCTCGCAAAAATGTCAGTTCGGCAAAAGAAAACGTTGGAAGAATAATCATTAAATCATTGTACTTTTAGCTGAAACTTATAGTAAATTGGTTATAACTGTCAAATTTAACCTGTAATCAAAAATGGCGGCAAAACCATCTGACCAATCGCAATGCGCTATATATAATTTATTCAAAATGACTTGCTGTGTGGACACGTGGTGTGAACACGTCACTCTGACCCAGAATGCCACAGTAGCAGAATGCGTTGTTATTAAATAACAAAAAAGAAATTGCAATATAAAATATTTCATGGTAACAAATCAGTGCTGTGAATGTTCTGATGACTGTTGTTCGAAATTGTAAACAATGAAAGATGAATATTAGATAAGAAAATCTGATTTTTGTTGATAAATTCAGAAATATGGCAAGGCATTTTGGTTTGTTTGCAACAGCCAAAAAACTAATTTTTGGCTAGCTTCGCGCCAAATGTATCTCCTCCTACAAATTTAAGATACAACACCTCAGATATAGCTCATAGCTTCTGTGATTTTTTTAGCTGGCCCGATTTGGTTAAAACCTCGCATACAAGTCACACCTTCACTCTAGTTAGATTCTAAAATCTGGAAAAAAAATTTGCCCAACCGTTTCCATGGCAACAGCCAAAAAATTATTTTTTGAATACCTTGGCGCAAAATGCATTTCACCCTTCAATTCTAGGATTAAAATGCAATACTTAGTTTGAGGGTTGGCAAACATTTATTGTTTTTTATGTATATTTTCATTACCGAAAATTTTACCCCAAATTTCATCAGCAACGGCTTTTAACTTCCCTGTGATTATTTTGGCTTGGCTGATTCTGTTCATACTCATCACTGCCATGGCAACAGACAAAAAACTTATTTTTTAATACTTTTGCCCCAAATTTATTACCTCCTATCAGTCTTATATTAGCAGTGCTCGGCAGCTTTTTTTTATTTTGGCTACGTTGTGCACTGGTCAGAGATCACCGGCGCCTACATTGTTACAACTGTATCAACGTAATCCCAACGCAACTTTGAACTATGAATGAACTGTAAATGCTGCCTTCAATCTAGAAAATACTATCGCAAAACGGTTGGAAATAATAAATGTAACAGCAGAATACGTCCTAGTTATAAAGTAAAGTGACTTCTAAAGACTGAATGGATTTTGCGAACTTCGTATACGGGGTCCGGTTTTAGTTTTAAAGTGACGTTAGCTTCACGTTCACGACATCCCATGGAAACAACCGAAAACATGTTTGTTTTTTTGAGCGGATCGCCAACCAGCCTACCGGCTTGTATATACTAATATATAAACAAGTCTTGCCATGAGTATAATTCCTTGCAATATGCCAAATCAGTTAAATTTGTGTATACACTGTAAAGGTGAAATGTAAGTACAGGTAAAATGAAGTGAAAATCTAAATGGCATGTAAAATAAATGTGAAAGATACCATAGGGTCTAAATATATGTTAATACTATTATGGATAGAAATGCCATCTCATACATTGCATGCATAAAAATAGCAGCAATTGGGTACGCAGTGGTGTACAATCCATTATACGAAAACTGTATCCATATTTCAATAGATGGGCTGGACATGAAATGGATGAGAAATATACAAGAATATTTGTTTACTTTTTTGTTTTTAAATGACAAAAAATGGCATACTCAGAAGTTAATTACAGTGAATGCTATCGTGGCGTAGTGCATAATATGATTAAAAGTAGACTGATTGCAATGTTAGCATGGAAAATATTGTTTATAACTTATAGAATGAGCTGCGTTTAAATATTGAAACATTAACATGCATGATACACAGTATGCGAGGTATGTAATTAGTTGCATAAATGAAACACACTAAATGAGAAATGAAAGAAAGGGAGATTGCGATTGGCGTTCTTTGCGTTCAGTATTACTTTAGCGGCCGTCCCTCAGCAAAATAATTTAGCCCAGAAATTTTCAGTGTCAAAACCGCGGAACTATCCGTCTTTACGTAGTCTTGGAAGTCTGAATTACGGAACAAAGTACAGGACGACAAAGCTGAAATATCCAAAATCCAACACACACCAACAATCTAATCAAATCACTCAAAAGTAACTATTCGTGGTATATTTTAAGTCTAACCGTACCGGGAGTGACAACTTACTACTCTAAATATTTGAGTACTGTACATAACACTTATCTTTTGATCTGCGTTATAATTTCTATATATAGCCTTATTTAGCATTATCATGTGCATAGTTACTGTGTAGTATATATCTGATTGAGACGAGTTTAATAAAACACAATACCACTAGTCACCGGTATACTGCACAAGTCGGAATAAAGCAGAATACGTCCTAATAATAAAGTAAAATGACTTCTAAAGACTGAATGTTTTTGCGAACTTCGTATACGGGGGCCGGTTTTAGTTATAAACCGACATTAGATTCTCGTTCATGTACTACCAGCCGAAAACATGTTGCTTGTTTTCGAGCGGAGCGGGTCGCCAAACAGCTTGTCCAATATTATATTATATCAGTCACTGTACACATAATTGCTTGGTTGTTTTCTGAACACAAGGACAACACACGCAAATTTTCAAATAATGTTATCAATATTGCGGAGTGTAATTTAATAATCCATTACTAAACAGGGCGGTAAGCTATATCTTCTTCCCCTTTCTGCGTAAAAAAACATCAAATCCCAGAATTTGAGTAGTCCGCAATAGCCAATGTTATAGACACAAAAATGTCATACTCACTTGTTTCAAATGCAACAACCCAGCTATGTACAGTGCCTGCACATTAGATACATTTCTCTATGTCTGACCAGTTTATAGTAGCGATTATTATACGAGGAGTTTTATTTAGTAAAATATTTAAAAAACGACTCCCTAACACAGTGTGTATTATGACGGACTTGCAATTTCCACAAACAGTGCTGCTTCGTACAGCTACTAACAACCACAAAGGTATTTAATATTAACGTCATGTAAATTGTAACATGTAAATTGTAACAGACGAACATGTTATATGAACGTAGGAATTTTTGTACTTGTTTAATGAGATAGGTAATTATGTTGAGGCAGCTGAAAATGTGAATATTGGAACAAATGCATAAAATTAAGAAAATAGCGTGAAAGTGAGCATAAGATGATAAAATCAAATAAAATGAATGTGCAACCAGCCATTCAAATCATTTGAAAACGTTTAATTCGTTGGTTTGTTGTTTCGATAGTAACATGATAAATGGTGACAAAATCAAATGGGAATGTTAAAATAATATAATAAAAATGGTGAATGTTCTTGGCATTGGTTTGACCCAACAAATAATATGACAGAACCCCACACCCTGCCCGTGACTTTCGTTGCGGGATGCGGTGTATTCTGCTGTACTTTCACTCGTGAAATTACGACCGCATGAAATACTAGTAACTTCCATACGCAACGAAAGCCACGGGGAGGGTGTGGGGTTCTGTTACTATTACATATGTTCCATATTTGATTATCTCATATTAAAGAAAGAACGTGCAACAAACCGGGATGGAATTTAGGTCGGGAACCTAATTGCCCATTAATATGTTTTAAGACATCGTTACGCCCTAGCAACGCATGTCACCGTCTGTGTGAAAATAAAATAACCATAGTCTAATCTGAGTCACTGTCCGAATAAATAACTCGTGGACGTTTAGTTGGGACCACGACAGAACCAGAACTTGAACTTCAACTGGGCGACTATGATACATAATTTATGTTGAAGTTAAAAGTTCCTCCACTGAGTTGTGCATTGGCAAACATGCCGTGCAACTGCGGTACTCCCACAGGGAGCCCAGGAACTATGATCAACTGTACGCAGTCTCTATGAGCGGACGGAGGGATGGTATCGGCTGGTATCTAGCTGAAAATAGACAAGGGATGAAGGCTGCAGCCAGCTCACATTTTTTACACTGGAAAAGCAGTAGAACAGAATCAAGAATAAAATCTATAAAAAATACCAGGTTGAAGAATATTAATTGCTCTTTCAAATTAGCAGAATAAATGAAAAAAACTACACAAATTGACTCCATTTATGAATATTTAACGGTTGGCCCGAACGCACTGTCTCCAGAGCTTGAGTGATCCAACAATCAGGAGAATGAAGCTGATTTTTTCTTTCTGCAACTTCATTTCCATCGTCAAAGTCCATCCCCGGGAGTTGATCCACCTGCTTTTCCCTTGGTACCATTTTTTGGGTGTGAAATATCCACAGATTGTCTGAAAAGGGGTAGGCAATTTGAGTTTATCTCTGTTTGATAAGGGGTAGGGGTTTCAAACAACCAGCTACACACCCCTGTCAGTATTTTTTGAAAATAATCAAAATAAACTGCAGTACATATGTAATAATGGAGTTTAGTTATGGCGGCTATAGTGCTTAGGTACATGTGTAATAACTCTTGACTGATTTTAGGCTTTTAGTTTTCCGAAACTAAATCAAATTATCCAAAGATGCATCAATAACGACAGGAACGAATACCTGTCAAGCTAAACTGTGAAAAGATTCATGCACAAAGCTTGCCTAAGTGTGGGCGTTTCAAACCGCTTCTCATTGTACCAGGGCTCTGGCAGGATATTTCCGGCAGAGCTACTTAACATAGGTGTGTCTATCAAATATATTCTGCCCAACAGAATCACAATATGCATGTATTGTGAAACTGTAGAAACTGAAATAATCATTTCAAAATGTAATATTCAATATGAGATTCTATGCAATGTGGCAAAGATGCACAAATTCTAAACAATGCTATTTGACGATTCATTCGTGGAGTCTATATGCATGTTACCTTAGTTACACATCTTTATCCCCATTTTGATGAGACCGGTAATTAAAGCTTGACTGAATCATAGATCTTATAATATCAAGATCAGACTAATATGTAAAATTTGTGGCAAGTAATATGAACTTTATTGAGAAATAAAACAAGTAAATCGAGTAAGAGCGGGAAAAACGTTAGTTTACAATCCTAGCAGATTTAACAAACACGCTTGGCAGTAAGTAGACTGAGATGAGCGTTACATGTATTACCAAGTTCCAGATTGTTAAAGCATCAGTCATCAGCAGAACACATTAGAATTACGAGGACAATTTACTTTTTACAACACTTTTTTTTAACAACTCTGGAAAAATTTGTTTTTTTAGCCTGCGTGCAACATTCCCTGAATGGTTGATATGTGTGCCTGGAATGCATTGTCCATTCAATACTAAAGCCAGGTGGAAAAACAAAACTGTTTCCACCAATCTATCCTGAAAAATTCTGTGCAAGGAACATTTTCAATACAAAACTACAACGTCATTTTTGACTCCCGTATGCGAAGCACAAAAGGGAGTCTTTGCAGTTACCCTGTCTGTATGTCTGTCACTTTTTTTTGTTCCACAGTTATCTCAAGAACCACTAATCAAATTTTGGTGAAACTTGGTACATAGATGCTCTGGGATAATGCGCAGAGTTAATTAGGTTTTGGTAAAAATCTATGAATATTAATTATCTAATTTGCATGATAATTAGCTGATTTTTAGCTGTTCCAAGACTGTTCGACTGATATCTGAAGAACCACTCATTGGATTTTGATGAAACTTGGCACATGGATGCTCTGAACTAGTGCGCAGATTTGATTAGTTTTGGGTAAAAACCTATGAATATTAATTACCTAATTTGCATGATGATTAACTAATTTTAAGCTGTTCTATGACTGTTCCACTGATTTTTGAAGAACCACTCATTGGATTTTGATGAAACTTGGCACATGGATGCTCTGAACTAGTGCACAGATTTGATTAGTTTTGGGTAAAAATCTGTTAATATTATTAATTACCTAATTTACATAATGATTATTCAATTTTCGGCTTTTCCACTGATATCTCAAGTACTAATCATAACATTTCAATAAAACTTGGTACATAGATGTCATATGACACTGAACAGACCTGATAGTTTTTAGGGTAATATCAGTACATATTAATTACCTAATTTGCATAATTAATTAATTTTCAGCTTTTGATATTTCGAGTAGTAATGATCACATTTCAATGAAACTTGGTACATAGTTACTTGAGGACTGTGCAGAGACCTAATTAGTTTTTGGGTAAATATTTGTGCATATTAATCACCTTATTAGCATAATTAGTTAATTTTCAGCTTTTCACCTGATATCTCAAGTACTAATCATCACATTTCGGGGAAACTTGCGACATAGATTTTCTAGGACTAATACTCTATGCAGAGACCTGATTAATTTTGGGATAAATAATTGTGCCTATTAATTACCTAATTTGCATAATTAGTTAATTTTTTGCTGTTCTTTGGCTGTTGCACTGATGTCTAAAAACCACTCATTTGATTTCAACGCAACTTTTAAAGAGTATCCATCACATTTCAATGAACCTAGGACTATACACCATGTTAGTTTTTGGTAAATATTTATGCTTCTTAATTACCTAATTAACATAATTAATTAATACTGATATCTCAAGTATTGATCATCACATTTCAATAAAACTTGGTACATAAATGCTCTAGACAGCCTGATTAATTTTGGGTTAAAACCTGTTCATATTAATTCTCTAATTAGCATAATAATTAATATTTTTGGTTCTCATCACATTTCAATGAAACTTGGTACATTGTGCAGGCCTTATTAGTTTTACACTTAAGTCTTCATATTAGTAACCTTATTTGCATAATTAGTTTTCTGCGTTTCCATCAACATCTCAAGTTCAAGTAATTTTTAATGTGTCTCCAATACTCTCAGCACACAGGAGTTCTTTCTAAGCTTTCTTTGATCTGAGTTATAATTGAGTTGAGCAGAACCAGTAATGAAAATATCTCTCATTTCAATCAAAATTCAGTGCTAGTGTTATTCATCATCTCTCCAAAGCCATGTAAAAAAAAATTCAATGTATCGAAAAACAGATTTTTCCCCCCTGGCCTAAAGCACTGCAAAGTTTGTTCACCTGGAGTCTGGAATTTATTACTCAAAATGTAATTCTTTGATGTATAGAGTGTAACTTGAATTGTAGTAAGATATAAATTACAATTACTAGTACATGTACAACTATTTCTACTTATTTACTCAAAATATGTGTACTCACACAAAAACAAATCTGAGGACAAATCTGTAACAAGCAAGAGAAAAAGTAAAATTATAAAACACACTATAATATAAAATCTGTCTCAGCATGCGTTTGTCAGTGATTCTTAATACGAATGTCACATTGTCTGACAAAGCAAGTAATAGTAACAATAAGTCCCCCTATTCTAGCAATAATACACTTCTGTGTCAAATTTGTGTGAATGTTCAACACTAAAAATTACCAAGGTTATCACAAAAATATGACATATAATTACTGATACATAGTAGAGGTTGATGCAATCCCATACTGCCTGGAGCGCATACATTGCGGTTATCCTGGTGATAACCAATAATATACATGTATCTTTTCTGCTGGTTGTACTAATTCATTGAGATATGCCAGCATTTTTTGAGATTTGCGAAGCTAAGCGTCGATCAATATGAAGCCATTTTTTTCAATCTCTGTCAGCAATATAGGCATGCATGCATACAATGGTAACACATAGACAAGGAAAATTTGCAGTACGAAAGCGACCTGGTGAAAATGGTTTGTAAGCATGACGACTCCTTGAAGGTCACACAGCCCGATACTTTCTGGGGAAGACAAAGTCAATATCAATCAGATATTGAAAAAACAAAACAATTTAACCAAAAAAAAAATTTTTTGCCCTTCTCAAGACTCTGCATTTGGTGTGATATCAAAATAATTGAGTGTGATTCAACAAATTTTCACACTTAATAATGTGCTATACGAATTTGATGAAGTAAGGGTAAGCTCACCTCCATGTTGGTATTTTTACATTGAACTCAGTGTTCTCCCCAGACTTAATGTCTAGCATTGTGGCTAATTTGCATACCAACACATCCAATTTGCATAATAATTTGTTTCCCCAACAAACATTGTGATACAATGAAGAAGAGATATCTCATATACCATTTTACTTCATTGTATTTTTTGTGTGTATCAAGTCAAATAAAGTTTGAAATAGAACAGAAAAAAAAAAATGGAAGTATTTTAGCCAGTCAGTGAATATATTGTTATCCATGGAGGTAACTGGTTCATCAACAAGTACCGTCAGTTCTAGTGTCCATGTCAGTGTCAGTTTATATGATGTTGGGGAAAACATTTTTTGATTAAATTTGTAAAGTATGCGAGATTGCGAGTTATCAAAATATGATGAAATTAATAAATCAGTAATGACATTTTCTTTCTATAACGACATTTCAAGTCTGCGATTGTTTATTGACCTTATACCTCATGCGTAGCGATACGATACGATACGATACGATCACCGTAACATTGTCAGCTGATGTTGCGATCATTGCTATCTGACTTTTTTTGGTGAAAAAATACACAAATTTAGAATGTTTTTTTTTATTATTATAACGATTCATTGACAATTATCTAAGAAATTACATTGCTAACGAGATGTTGTTTTTAAACATTTCGGCTCCGCACCCTTGAAAGACTTGGTAACTTCTTGTAGATTTTTTATCACTGTTTTGTATGGCCAACAAAAGCGGGATTACATTTATTTTTCGATCAACACACGTTATTTTTTTAAGTTGTGCAATATGAGACTGACACTTGTAAACAATACAATAAGTATCGTTGACAGGATTTCAAGGATCGCGTCCGAAGCGAAAGTGACACGGCTGTTTGTCTAAGTGACTTGGGCACGAAATGCTTAATAGGCCTGGGGAGAACACTGAATTGAACTATTAAAAATTCAAAATCAAAAAGAAACCTGTTTGATCCACACATTACGCAAGATCTCACCATGACACAAACAGCATAGTGGTACACCAGCCTTCATTTAGAAGTGCATTTGACCAAGCGCCTGCACCACTAATAGAGCAAGTATGGTATTCCGATGCTGGTCTAAACTGAGTGAAAGTACAAGATCAATCACAAAACTGAAACTTTATAACATTTTTCACGAGACATACATAAAAATCCTCAGAAATCCCCAAAGTTAAACCTTGCCAAAATATTATTTCATAAACCCTCAAGGGTTTCTTATAAATTTGTTAAAAATGTATTACTCACAAAGTTCCTTCAAATAAATGTACACCCTCTACAAAAATTGTCTGGCAATTAGACATTCTTATATTTTAGCAATATACAATGTCTGTAAACCTCATTTATTCGGCAAGAAAAAGTATTTACATGTACCCTGTTCGAATAATAATAAATTGTTGATCAAGAAACACAGATCCAAAATTTACCAATTTCATTTTTAGAAAAATGTACTTTCTTAGCAGAAAATCACCGCAAACATGAATACACAACTGTATCTAAATTCCACTGAATATCTAAAACACAGCACCATATTCTTGAGTAGTAATAAACACTCAATTACGAAAAAATATAATCATATGGAAAGTTCATTGTTCATAAACTATTTAACTGCCATGCTTTTTATTTTTAGTCCACAATGAAAATATCCAAAGATATGTGTCAACTTTAGCATATATGGATGTCATCATCGTCATGTACATTGCCCTTAGTTACAATGTCTGGGTCAAGTACTTTGATGACGCCACCGACTAAGTGAAGACTCCCTGTTACGAGTACCTGTATATGGTCTGCTTCTAAGACACTGTGCGGTGGAGTGGGATCCTCGGGTCTTGGATGAGACATATGTGAATCCTTAGCACAAGCAGCCCACTGTAAAGCATCTACGATACAATCAAAAGTTACAGACTTAGTTCTGTACGAATCTGAGGCGTCAGATTCCTTATAGTCGGTACAGTTTTCTTGAAAGGCACCATAGTTTGGATGAGGAAGTCCTTCCATGTTTGAAACTTTGGAAGTGGCGCCTCGTGATTTAAGAAAACCTTTCTGATTGGCTGTGGTGAAATTTGATGATGAATCTACAAGTTGCGCAGAATCTGTGAATCTGGTAGTACTTGCAGATGGAGCAGCTTTAGAAGACGACGATAGGGTCGCAACTGCGGATTCTTTTTCCAATACCTGCCACATGTCCCTGTTCTTTTTACACCTTTTAAGCTGTCGTTCTGTTGTTGTTGTGAAATTTGCTTGATCTAAAATAATAATATACAACATAATTTCATATTCTGTAATGTATTATGTAGGTAATGACAGACATATGAATATTTAAAACTTTAAACATTTTCTTTTATTTTACTGACATTTTTTCTTTTATTTTCCCTTTTAATTTTATCTCTTTTGAATTTGTGTATCTGTATTTCTTTGTAATTATGTTCTTTACCATACAAAAACCCTCTGAAACTTTTTAGCAGTGTAATAAAGTTATTATTAAAAAATTGGTTGGTAATTCGGAATCAAACAAATGAAACGAACTGATGCACATCGACGTATGGTAATCGCTAGAAATGTTAGAACCATCTTAGGTATAAAGTCAAAGGCAGTAGACTGAATGGACACGAAATTATTGCAATATTACAACTTTGAAAAGAAAATTAATACATTCACTCACATATAACCAGGGCCAGAATTCCAGCCCAGATGTAAAATCTTTTATTTTAGTTAGAATTAATTTTCACTGAAAAAACTTCTTGTGTGTTTTGTATGGAATTTATTTTCACTTTTTTTTGATGAGTTAAATGTAAAACATAGGAAAAAAAGGTATATTCACTGGATTTTATTTTCACTGAATCATTTCCTCTGCGACAAGTCATTGTCAATGACACGTCCCCGTTCTGTTCATATTTGAATGACATATACATTCAAAGCAGATCATGACTGAAATGCACCTGTATATGTACAACACATTGTACTAAATCTGAACAAAATACATCCATGCATGACTGAGATCCGGTTCCGGAATTGTGAAAATACGTGATTTTGATGCATTTTCGGCCTTAAAATGGCCATCATTCAGCCATTGTTAAGCGGATCATGAAACAAATGCACATATCTATTTGTGACATGATGTACCATGTGTGTGTGATGTTTGAACTTGATCAATCCAGACATGTCTTGGATACGGATCCAGAACTAAATTGTTTAACAAAATGGCCGCCAGTCGGCCATTTCTAACTTGATCCAAAAAAAAAAAGACGTGCATCAAGGTCCTATTATGTTTAATGTATGTACCAAATTTGATCAAAATCCGTCCATGCATAACTGAGATCCGGGTCCGGAATGGTGAAAATGTGCGATTTCAATGCATTTCCGGCCTTAAAACGGCCCCCATTTGGCTATCGTTAATGAGATCATGAAACAAATGCACATACATATTTGTGACATAATGTACCTTGTGTGTGTGAAGTTTGAACTTGATCAATCCAGACATGTCTTGGATACGGATCCAGAACTGAATTCTTTAAAACAAAATGGCCGCCAGTCGGCCATTTCGAACTTGATCCCCCCAAAAAAATGACGTGCATCAAGGTCCTATTATGTTTAATGTATGTACCAAATTTGAATGAAATCCGTCCATGCATAACTGAGATCCGGGTCCAGAATGGTGAAAATGTGCGATTTCAATGCATTTTCGGCCTTAAAGCGGTCGCCATTTGGCTATCGTTAATGAGATCATGAAACAAATGCACATACATATTTGTGACATGATGTACCTTGTGTGTGTGAAGTTTGAACTCGATCAATCCAAGCATGTCTCAGATACAGATCCAGAACTGAATTCTTTAAAACAAAATGGCCGCCAGTCGGCCATTTCAAACTCGATCCAAAAAAAAAAATGACGTGCATCAAGGTCCTATCATGTTTAATGTATGTACCAAATTTGTACAAAATCCGTCCATGCATAACTGAGATCCGGGTCCGGAATGGTGAAAATGTGCGATTTTGATGCATTTTCGGCCTTAAAATGGCCGTTATTCGGCTATCGATAATTGGATCATGGAAAAAAAGCATGTGTATATGTCCCATATAATGTGTGATGTATGAGTGAAGTTTGAACTTAATCGGTCCATGCATGTTCAAGATACAGGTGATCACGGACGCACGCACGGACGCACACAGGGCAAAACATAAGTCCCCGTTTTCGGACTACGTCCGAACGGGGACTAAAAATAGTGAAAATAAATTCCATTTAAAAATTAATTATTTTACAGTAATCACTACATGTAGGTACCAGCATCCTAGACACTGTCCAAAAGGGACACAAGGCACTGTGTCTGGAAACTCTCCAGTACGATTGCACACTGATTCGCTACAAAGGGCAGAATTCACTTAGAGATGACACCTACCTGCTGATGACTGGCCATAATAAACACTAGCAATGTTCGGACAAAAGGCAGCAGCAGAGAAATCACAATCAATAAGATCTTCCATCAGCGACCTTTCATCACGATCACCAGTAGAGTTGAACACCAGTACACGAACAACTCGACCACTGTAGAAAATAACAAAGAAACGAAAGTAGTGGAATACACAAAACATCAATCAGAGAGCTTTCAGGGTTGACTGATGGTTTATACGGCTATTTTGAGTTACATCAACTGCACTACTATTGACATACCTGTATCAGTGTGATCAGGAGGCATATCACCATTACAAAAGTATGTATTCTGATGCATCAAATAAAGTAGTCCCAAAACATCACAAGAAATAATATGCTGACAATGCTCAACAATGCAAAGATATATGAGAGTACATGATACAATATATATCCATAAATAGAGATCAGTTTATTATGAGAATATTGTAAAAATTATTAGTACAACAAATATTAGGTGCATTGCTCAAGTTGTTTTGTTTAGAAATATAAATATTGTCAAGAAAATCAAAGATTATACTATTATTTGAAGTTGTAATTGTGGAAAAGATTGTAACAGACAGTAGAAAATAACTTTTGTCCAACTCAACAATAATGTTCATTCTCATGTTTTGTTAAAGCATGTCAAAAATGCCACTAATGAAAATAAAGATGGCCAATACAGAGATGTTTTTTATAACCATACTATCAATCGCCTTTATTTAAAAGTCCAAGATGGCCACCATGAAGAACGTACAAGCAATAACAAGCAACCAGACGGTCGTAATAGCTCCGCTGTCCTACACGAACATTGTGGTAGCCAAGTAATGTCGAGTAATTCACATGCATGAGATAAAAAAGTAGTTTGGTTCTGGCTGCAAAAAAACATGCAACCCAAACTCCATCAAACAAATTGTTCACAAAAATTATGTACACCTCAAATATCAAAACAATAGTTTTAAAGGAGAAAGTGAAAATATCCTTATTTACCAAAAATAATTGCTGAAAATACAGAATTTATTATATCGTCACGAAATGAACAAATCTGATCAAGGGGCACACATAGTATCTACATATAACATATTAAACCAATTCGGCTGGTAGTTTTTTTTTAGAAGGAGCTGAAAAGGCAAGTATTGAGAGACTACATCTCAGATTTGTCGTCTACAATGACAGCAAAGGAAAAAATGATCACTACTCAATATTTTTCTAATAAAATGGCCATGGTTAATGCACGCTATTAAAATGGGTGATTCAAGATGGCCGTTTAGAGATAGTCACTATCCAAATAGCTCATTTATTCTACATACCTCAGTAAGCGTTCTTCTTGGGCTGATACTTGTTTGAACCATTGCACGCAAGCACTAATACTCCGTGGTGTGTGAGCACCATCTAAATAATAAGTCACGTTGTCACGCGTTATAGTCTGTGTCCGTCCAGCCCAGTAACAATTTCGAAGTCCTGTAAAACAAATTGTTAGATCAAATGATCCATGATAGATGGAAAACATCGAGCGTGCAATTATCAATAGTCTCGCAAACAATGTACGTATACATGTATCACAAGATCACTTGTATATTTCGCGTGGGATCCACATCAAAAACAACACATTTTGACAACCACAGCAATATGAATGTCGAGTTAAATATGAAACTACAGTGTAAAGTTAGATAATGAAGTCACTGCTTACCATAGATAAAGGTATCAGGTAACTTAAATGTTGGAGCTGTCTGGATATGGGTGTCAGGGCTATGAATATCGGCATTCATGGCGAGTTGTACACTGCCACCGTCAGTACAGTCAACACTTGGAAGTCCTTCATAGCTGTCCATATCATTGTATATTCTGAGTCTCTTGTAATCAGACTCTTCATCAGTAAGAGCTAACAAACAAAAAAAGACATCAACAATCATGAAAACTTGTAATACATGTACAATCCGTATACTGTTCTGCTGAGTATACCTCATTACCTCTAGCGATGATAGTAATTAACCACTGAGAATAATATATTGCAAACATACACCATGGCACTGCAGCATTCCACTCACTATATGTCTAGCTACAATGCTTGTAATATCTCATTATCTATTCAGATTTGACCGCATTTCAATCTAGAAATATCATTACAAATTCACTTCTTATGCAAAATTCATAATTGAATTTTAATTCAAGACGCCAATCAACATATTTCATGCCAACTTTCCCAAAATTAAATCTACATAATTTTATATATTGAAAAAAAAATCATCATGGAATTCAAAACAAACGTCTCTACTCACATGCTTTATGTTCCTCAATCCAAGTTCTGCACAATTGTATTGCTAAAGATGCATTGCTTTGTTGATGTTCACCAGCTAAGCCAAGCTCCATAGGTCTCCCTTGCCAATCATAGTTACTCAAATCAGGTGTAAGCTGAATTGGTGCCTGTCAACCATGTATAATGAAAATAGCACTGAACCAAAGCTTCATTTTGACGTGTTTTATCAGTTGATGTTTATTCAACAAGTTCATGATCACATGCCCATGCCAAACAGAAAGAAAGACCTAGATTTCTCTCTCCCTCATTGGCTGAATCGCAGATTAATGCCTACAGTTCATTTTGACTGACTGGAGTCTACAGTGGGTATGAACTAGGTGAATAGGCAGGTTGAAAACCCTCTGCCTAGTGTTTTGTTCCAAATTTCAGAAGGAAAGTGCAGACAGGACTATTTTGTGAATTTGCGAGAAGAGGGAACTCGTGGTGAAAAGGTGAAATAGTTTAGAAACTAAAGGAGCCACCCAGAGGAGAAATGAACAGATGAGTTGATTGATGGCAGGATCCATTGTGAAATTTTACCTGTAGTTCTGTAGCTCTGGTTATGACGGTATCCATGGCCTCTTTAGGCTGTAACACTGTGAATGCTGGTCGTCCCGGCTGAGGAAAAATAAATTGATTTGAGAGGATAAGGCATAATTTTTGTTCACCCTGTGGATGGCCGTAACAGATCATTTGCTGATTATATGTCAGTTGATTACACTGTTTATTACAATTAGAATAGAACAGCAGTATGCAGTTGCACAATGGTTTGAAGATATCAAACAATGCACAGTACCGTATATGTAATCAAGTTAAAATGTCGTCAATGAAAGCACTGTCATCTGTCATTTGCAAGTCTTGTACATGTAAATGGTAATAAAAAACAAACTTGCATTTGTTTCACAAATCTATTTACATCATGTCATTTATAAGCGTGATGAAAATTATATTTATACATTTCTGTGATTGGTAATAATAATCAGTTTCCCACAACTTACATTTTGGTACAAGTCAATACAATTGTTATTCAATTTATCTGGAATTAATTACAGACGTGATGGTTTGTTATATTTTGTCATTGAATGTGAATCAAGTGATACCATAGACCCTCTCTATTGTGATATATATGGTAAATCACAGTTCCTCTATCGTGATAAAGGGACTGTGGGTAAATAAATGTTTGAAACAGAACAGGGTAAAAATGCACTAGAATTTAAATGAGCAGCTTCTTAGGATAAATTACTTACGTTATATATATATTTGGCATAGTCAGTAAAATATGTTTATCCATTAAGCGAACTGGTACATTTTGTACAAGTACGATCAGTTTTGTGCCCATGTCAGTTCATAAATTCATAGAACACATTTTTTGGTTAAGTTTGTAAAGTCTGCGAGACTGCGCGTTATCAAAATATGATGAAAGTATTAAATCGATAATGGCAACATTGTTTTCTATGAAGGCATCTGAAAACCACAGTCCCTCTATCACTGTGTGAAAACTAAAGTCGGGGCTAACGCTACGACTCCGGTGCTACGACCACCGTAACATTGTCAGCTGACGACATTGCGGGGAAATTACGGGTATTTACCGATATCTTACTTTTCTGTGACAAAATGCACACATTTCAAACCCCCGGTTAATTAAAAATAAACAATTATTTTAGGAAATATATCGAAGTACAGTGCCTTGAGGGACTGTGGGAGAAGTAGGCAGCGAGGTGTTGTTTTTAAATTCACCGCAGAAAATCATGCACTCAACGCAGCCATCTTGGTTACCTCAATCAGAATTGCTTCTTGTCACCTAGCATGCATCGATTGCGATATCGCAACGTGCACTGTGTCGCCTTGGGCGACGGTCTTAGGTACAAGGCACTCTATAAATAAGGTATTTTCAGAGGTGCAGCAAATCGAAATAAATTTTCATGGCGTAAGCTGCATTTGTTTTTCCGATTTTGCGATGACGCACTCATGAAAGTACTGTTTGAAAATTGAACGCGCAACAGTAGTAAAGGCTTGAACACAGTAGCGTAAGTCTCAAGTGCAACTTTGTATCAACAAATGTTCATCTTCTGATACTTATTAGCTGTCAGAGACACATATCAATTGTCCAGCCCAATGAAAAGTCTGATTCACGTCCTCTGCTCAATTTGCGACTCGAACATAACAGTTTATCAAAACAAAACAATTTACTCAGCACGCTGTTCACCGATATTTGAAAGAGTGTTTTTTTTTAGGCAAGACACACAGTAAAATGACTACTGTACACCAATAAATCACCACATTTTTAGAGACAACTATCTATTCTTCAAAAAGCAATGTAAACTCTGTCAATCCTAAAAATAAACAACAGCTTGAATGAGATCGGTTCGAACCGCAGTTTTTATGCAAATTCGTGCGGTCGTCCTGAACCGCACTGTCTATTGTTTAAACTTCCAAACCACAAAACTGGGTTTTGTTCGGGCGGTTTAGGTTTTCGTAGGTTTGACCCGCGTGTTTGAATACGAGATCACCCCTAACAGACATAGAAAGGAGCAAATTCTATGCCACAAATACATTTCCCCAAAGGGATGATATTCTCAGGCAGAACTAAAGAGTCTCACCTTACATATACCGGTCTTATGCCACGCAATTTTATCGAGTGTGTCCCCCAATACTTTTGTATGATCCATCCCAAGAGAGCTGATACCCGTCACTATGGGATACCGTACAACATTAGTGCAGTCATAGGCGCCGCCGATACCTACTTCAACAATGGCAACATCAACCTACAGAAGTAATAAAAGATTCGAGTTAAATCAAAAACATTGTAGAAGAGAGGTATGACCACCTGTCTCCATACTTGCACCATGTTATTCTGTTCTTGTACATTGTATGATTAGCAAACACGTTTTTACTGCACACGTAATCATTTTTTCATCATCACAGCAAGGCATGGTGATACTTACTTTTTCTCTCATGAAGACATGGAAGGCCATAATGGTCAGGAATCGGAAGTAAGCAGGCATAGACCCATTGAACTTATCTTTGGTAGATTCCAATTTGTTGTAGACATTAAAAAAATATCTACTGAAATCATCCTTTTTCAATGGTAAGCCGTTTATACGAATTCTTTCACGTACTTCTACTAAATGAGGCGAGCTTAAAAAAAATGAAAAAATACATATTAAATATAAAAATAAAATTAATTCTAATAACTTCAAAACTGATGTTTATTTATTATCACTTATTTGATCACTGTTGAGGCAGTTTAAACAGAATTCAAAATTTTCACTCCTCGGTATGACAGTGCACATATGCATTATATATAAAGAGAGAATTTGGAATACTATTACCACACTGGAAACTGACCAACGTGAAAAATAATTTATCAATCTTGCCCGAGGTTTGTTCTTTGTTTGAAATTGTGTCAAAAAGAAATTTTAATTTTTCCTGGCAAGTTGATGTGCAAAAAAACCAAACAAGCAGCCTGTCGGCTGAGATAGCCCTGCTGTTACATTTTGTCGCAATGCACATTGTATAGTATCAAAGCAATGGGACTGTTTTCAACAAGAATTCAAAAATATCACTTTTCACCAAAAATGACAAAAAAAAATCATCAAAATTAGATAATTGAAGATATCACCACAAAATTAACAAATCTGAAAGAGGTCCACATGTAGTACCTATATACTGAAGAAAGGTTAACTATTCACTGGGTTTTAATTTAGCTGACTGGAAAATGCGCTAAATTAAAACCCAGTGAATATGTCAAATTTAGCATAGAACACACTATCTAAATGATAAAACTGTGAATTTAAAACCCACTGAATATGCCTGAAATGGTAAATCAGCGAAATTTAAACCCAGTGAAAATTAGTCATTTTACAGTATGTAATATCAAAGTAAATGGACTAGCAGTTTTTAACAAGAAGTTGAAAATATCACTTTTTACCAAAAATTACAAAAATATTCACCAAAATTTGAGAATTAAAAATATCATTACAAAATGAACAAATCTGAGAGAGGTCCACATGTAGTAAATATATATGTAATATCAAAGCAATTGGACTTGCGGTTTTTAACAAGAAGTCGAAAATATCACTTTTTACCAAAATTTACAAAAATATTCACCAAAATTAGAGAATTGAAGATATCATCATGAAATGAACAAATCTAAGAGAGGTCTAGCCAAGGTACATATAAACCAAGTATCAAAGCATTCAGGCTTGTAGTTTTCAAGAAAAAGCAAAAAAAAGTAAAACATTGACACAGACAACAATCACTCATATGATAAGCTCCGCTCGACAAAGTCGACAGCGGAGCTAAAAATTGAAAAGAAGCTTTTTTTTCTAAAACCAGATGCACCTGTCATTTATATCAGCACATAGTTAATAATAAAGCACAGTAGGGTAATGTAATTTTATACACACATTACCATACTGATACACAGATGGTAATATTGATGTATGTCGCTGTAATGGTCAATACTTTTATACACACATTACCATACTGATACACAGATGGTAATATTTATGTATGTCACTGTAATGGTCAATACTTTTATACACACATTACCATACTGATACACAGATGGTAATATTTATGTATGTCACTGTAATGGTCAGTACTTTTATACACACATTACCATACTGATACACAGATGGTAATATTTATGTATGTCACTGTAATGGTCAGTACTTTTATACACACATTACCATACTGATACACAGATGGTAATATTTATGTATGTCGCTGTAATGGTCAATACTTTTATACACACATTACCATACTGATACACAGATGGTAATATTTATGTATGTCACTGTAATGGTCAGTACTTTTATACACACATTACCATACTGATACACAGATGGTAATATTTATGTATGTCACTGTAATGGTCAATACTTTTATACACACATTACCATACTGATACACAGATGGTAATATTTATGTATGTCTCTGTAATGGTCAATACTTTTATACACACATTACCATACTGATACACAGATGGTAATATTTATGTATGTCGCTGTAATGGTCAGTACTTTTACACACACATTACCATACTGATACACAGATGGTAATATTTATGTATGTCGCTGTAATGGTCAATACTTTTATACACACATTACCATACTGATACACAGATGGTAATATTTATGTATGTCGCTGTAATGGTCAGTACTTTTACACACACATTACCATACTGATACACAGATGGTAATATTTATGTATGTCGCTGTAATGGTCAGTACTTTTACACACACATTACCATACTGATACACAGATGGTAATATTTATGTATGTCGCTGTAATGGTCAATACTTTTATACACACATTACCATACTGATACACAGATGGTAATATTTATGTATGTCGCTGTAATGGTCAATACTTTTATACACACATTACCATACTGATACACAGATGGTAATATTTATGTATGTCGCTGTAATGGTCAATACTTTTATACACACATTACCATACTGATACACAGATGGTAATATTTATGTATGTCGCTGTAATGGTCAATACTTTTATACACACATTACCATACTGATACACAGATGGTAATATTTATGTATGTCGCTGTAATGGTCAATACTTTTATACACACATTACCATACTGATACACAGATGGTAATATTTATGTATGTCACTGTAATGGTCAGTACTTTTACACACACATTACCATACTGACACACAGATGGTAATATTTATGTATGTCACTGTAATGGTCAGTACTTTTACACACACATTACCATACTGACACACAGATGGTAATATTTATGTATGTCACTGTAATGGTCAGTACTTTTACATACACATTACCATACTGATACACAGATGGTAATATTTATGTATGTCGCTGTAATGGTCAGTACTTTTACACACACATTACCATACTGACACACAGATGGTAATATTTATGTATGTCGCTGTAATGGTCAGTACTTTTACACACACATTACCATACTGACACACAGATGGTAATATTTATGTATGTCACTGTAATGGTCAGTACTTTTACACACACATTACCATACTGACACACAGATGGTAATATTTATGTATGTCGCTGTAATGGTCAGTACTTTTACACACACATTACCATACTGATACACAGATGGTAATATTTATGTATGTCACTGTAATGGTCAGTACTTTTATACACACATTACCATACTGATACACAGATGGTAATATTTATGTATGTCACTGTAATGGTCAGTACTTTTACACACACATTACCATACTGATACACAGATGGTAATATTTATGTATGTCACTGTAATGGTCAGTACTTTTACACACACATTACCATACTGATACACAGATGGTAATATTTATGTATATAACTGTAATGTCAGTACTTTTATACACACATTACCATACTGATACACAGATGGTAATATTTATGTATGTCGCTGTAATGGTCAGTACTTTTACACACACATTACCATACTGATACACAGATGGTAATATTTATGTATGTCACTGTAATGGTCAGTACTTTTATACACACATTACCATACTGATACACAGATGGTAATATTTATGTATGTCACTGTAATGGTCAGTACTTTTACACACACATTACCATACTGATACACAGATGGTAATATTTATGTATGTCACTGTAATGGTCAGTACTTTTACACACACATTACCATACTGATACACAGATGGTAATATTTATGTATATAACTGTAATGTCAGTACTTTTATACACACATTACCATACTGATACACAGATGGTAATATTTATGTATGTCGCTGTAATGGTCAGTACTTTTACACACACATTACCATACTGATACACAGATGGTAATATTTATGTATGTCGCTGTAATGGTCAATACTTTTATACACACATTACCATACTGATACACAGATGGTAATATTTATGTATGTCGCTGTAATGGTCAATACTTTTATACACACATTACCATACTGATACACAGATGGTAATATTTATGTATGTCGCTGTAATGGTCAATACTTTTATACACACATTACCATACTGATACACAGATGGTAATATTTATGTATGTCGCTGTAATGGTCAATACTTTTATACACACATTACCATACTGATACACAGATGGTAATATTTATGTATGTCGCTGTAATGGTCAATACTTTTATACACACATTACCATACTGATACACAGATGGTAATATTTATGTATGTCACTGTAATGGTCAGTACTTTTACACACACATTACCATACTGACACACAGATGGTAATATTTATGTATGTCACTGTAATGGTCAGTACTTTTACACACACATTACCATACTGACACACAGATGGTAATATTTATGTATGTCACTGTAATGGTCAGTACTTTTACATACACATTACCATACTGATACACAGATGGTAATATTTATGTATGTCGCTGTAATGGTCAGTACTTTTACACACACATTACCATACTGACACACAGATGGTAATATTTATGTATGTCGCTGTAATGGTCAGTACTTTTACACACACATTACCATACTGACACACAGATGGTAATATTTATGTATGTCACTGTAATGGTCAGTACTTTTACACACACATTACCATACTGACACACAGATGGTAATATTTATGTATGTCGCTGTAATGGTCAGTACTTTTACACACACATTACCATACTGATACACAGATGGTAATATTTATGTATATAACTGTAATGTCAGTACTTTTATACACACATTACCATACTGATACACAGATGGTAATATTTATGTATGTCGCTGTAATGGTCAGTACTTTTACACACACATTACCATACTGATACACAGATGGTAATATTTATGTATGTCACTGTAATGGTCAGTACTTTTACACACACATTACCATACTGATACACAGATGGTAATATTTATGTATATAACTGTAATGTCAGTACTTTTATACACACATTACCATACTGATACACAGATGGTAATATTTATGTATGTCGCTGTAATGGTCAGTACTTTTACACACACATTACCATACTGATACACAGATGGTAATATTTATGTATGTCACTGTAATGGTCAGTACTTTTATACACACATTACCATACTGATACACAGATGGTAATATTTATGTATGTCACTGTAATGGTCAGTACTTTTACACACACATTACCATACTGATACACAGATGGTAATATTTATGTATGTCACTGTAATGGTCAGTACTTTTACACACACATTACCATACTGATACACAGATGGTAATATTTATGTATATAACTGTAATGTCAGTACTTTTATACACACATTACCATACTGATACACAGATGGTAATATTTATGTATATAACTGTAATGTCAGTACTTTTACACACACATCACCATACTGATACACAGATGGTAATATTTATGTATATAACTGTAATGTCAGTACTTTTATACACACATTACCATACTGATACACAGATGGTAATATTTATGTATGTCACTGTAATGGCCAGTACTTTTACACACACATTACCATACTGATACACAGATGGTAATATTTATGTATGTCACTGTAATGGTCAGTACTTTTACACACACATTACCATACTGACACACAGATGGTAATATTTATGTATGTCACTGTAATGGTCAGTACTTTTACACACACATTACCATACTGATACACAGATGGTAATATTTATGTATGTCACTGTAATGGTCAGTACTTTTACACACACATTACCATACTGATACACAGATGGTAATATTTATGTATATAACTGTAATGTCAGTACTTTTATACACACATTACCATACTGATACACAGATGGTAATATTTATGTATGTCACTGTAATGGCCAGTACTTTTACACACACATTACCATACTGATACACAGATGGTAATATTTATGTATGTCACTGTAATGGTCAGTACTTTTACACACACATTACCATACTGACACACAGATGGTAATATTTATGTATGTCACTGTAATGGTCAGTACTTTTACACACACATTACCATACTGATACACAGATGGTAATATTTATGTATGTCACTGTAATGGTCAGTACTTTTACACACACATTACCATACTGATACACAGATGGTAATATTTATGTATGTCACTGTAATGGTCAGTACTTTTACACACACATTACCATACTGATACACAGATGGTAATATTTATGTATGTCACTGTAATGGTCAGTACTTTTACACACACATTACCATACTGATACACAGATGGTAATATTTATGTATGTCACTGTAATGGTCAGTACTTTTACACACACATTACCATACTGATACACAGATGGTAATATTTATGTATATAACTGTAATGTCAGTACTTTTATACACACATTACCATACTGATACACAGATGGTAATATTTATGTATATAACTGTAATGTCAGTACTTTTATACACACATTACCATACTGATACACAGATGGTAATATTTATGTATGTCACTGTAATGGTCAGTACTTTTATACACACATTACCATACTGATACACAGATGGTAATATTTATGTATGTCACTGTAATGGTCAATACTTTTACATACACATTACCATACTGATACACAGATGGTAATATTTATGTATGTCACTGTAATGGTCAGTACTTTTACACACACATTACCATACTGATACACAGATGGTAATATTTATGTATGTCACTGTAATGGTCAGTACTTTTATACACACATTACCATACTGATACACAGATGGTAATATTTATGTATGTCACTGTAATAGTCAGTACTTTTATACACACATCACCATACTGATACACAGATGGTAATATTTATGTATATAACTGTAATGTCAGTACTTTTACACACACATTACCATACTAATACACAGATGGTAATATTTATGTAAGTCACTGTAATGGTGGTCAATACTTTTACATACACATTACCATACTGATACACAGATGGTAATAATTATGTAAGTCACTGTAATGGTGGTCAATACTTTTACATACACATTACCATACTGATACACAGATGGTAATATTTATGTATGTCACTGTAATGGTCAATACTTTTATACACACATTACCATACTGATACACAGATGGTAATATTTATGTATGTCACTGTAATGGTCAATACTTTTACACACACATTACCATACTGATACACAGATGGTAATATTTATGTATGTCACTGTAATGGTCAGTACTTTTACACACACATTACCATACTGATACACAGATGGTAATATTTATGTATGTCACTTTAATGGTCAGTACTTTTACACACACATTACCATACTGATACACAGATGGATGGTATACAGTAGTTTAAATGATTACCGTGACAAAACGCATTGAATAATTAAATCGTCCGGCACAACAAATATTTTGGTTTAGCTTATTTACCTAAATTGGTACCATTTCTTATCTCAACTCACAATTTACAAAAATGGCCATCCACAACTCACTTAGTGTTCCAATCTCTCCCCCTCATCACACCCACTGTACCTATGACGTTTGTAACCATGGTATTAAAAACTCTCACCTGTAAAATCCAGTTTTAAATCCGTTAGCTCTTAATATACTCTCACAAAAAGCACAGACTGACCCTTTGCCTTTGGTGCCACTTACATGTATAATGGACAGGTCATCGATATCATCAAGCTGAAACAAGATAAATACATTAATTACAGAAACATGACACGACAATTAAACTTCCTGTAGAAGACAATACGAATAAACTTAAAGAAAATTAAAAGTCTGTCTAGTTTTTAAAAAATAAATCTTTATCACGACAGAAGTCCAAAAAATAAAATCAATTCAATTTCACTGGTCATGGCAATACTTGGAAAGTTCCCCATTTTTAAGTGGGCTGGTTTTTTCTACTCTGTTATTCAATTAAAAAACATGAAATACAAGCATATCATTTTTTTTCAAAATGTTAATTTTCAAAATCGAGGAAATAATGATTACAATTATGAATGCATAATTGTGATTGAGAAATATAATCTAACAGAAACACAAAATATGTGACATTTATTAATTCATTCATTATAGTGTTGGTTGTAAGACTCAACTCTATCAATATTACTTCCTACATAAACACAACTACAGATACGTAATAATCACGATTGGATTTGCTTTAAGACAATACTCAGGTCATAAAAAACAAGCAGCCTGCCGGCTGAGATAGCTCCGCTGTTAGCAATGCACATTGCAATTAAAGAACAGAAGATATCATTAGAAAATGAACAATATGTATAGTATCAAAGGAACAGGTTTTCAACAAGAAGTCAAAAATATCATTTTTCACCATAAATGATTGTGGTTTTTAACAAGAAGTCTTAAATATCACTTTTTACCAAAAATGACAAAAATATTCACCAAAATTAGAGAATTGAAGATATCATTACGAAATGAACAAATCTGAGAGAGGTCCACATGTAGTACCTATACATATAATATCAAAGCAATTGGACTTGCGCTTTTTAACAAGAAGTTGAAAATATCACTTTTTACCAAAAATGACAAAAATATTCACCAAAATTAGAGAATTGAAGATATCATTACAAAATGACCAAATCTGAGATAGGTCCACATGTAGTACCTATACATATAATATCAAAGCAATTGGACTTGCGGTTTTTAACAAGAAGTTGAAAATATCACTTTTTACCAAAAATGACAAAAATATTCACCAAAATTAGAGAATTGAAGATATCATTACAAAATGAACAAATCTGAGAGAGGTCCACATGTAGTACCTATATATGTAATATCAAAGCAATTGGACTTGCGCTTTTTAACAAGAAGTTGAAAATATCACTTTTTACCAAAAATGACAAAAATATTCACCAAAATTAGAGAATTGAAGATATCATTACAAAATGAACAAATCTGAGATAGGTCCACATGTAGTACCTATATATGTAATATCAAAGCAATTGGACTTGCGGTTTTTAACAAGAAGTTGAAAATATCACTTTTTACCAAAAATGACAAAAATATTCACCAAAATTAGAGAATTGAAGATATCATTACAAAATGAACAAATCTGAGAGAGGTCCACATGTAGTACCTATATATGTAATATCAAAGCAATTGGACTTGCGCTTTTTACCAAGAAGTTGAAAATATCACTTTTTACCAAAAATGACAAAAATATTCACCAAAATTAGAGAATTGAAGATATCATCATGAAATGAACAAATCTGAGAGAGGTCTACCCAAGGTACATATACACCAAGTATCAAAACATTCAGGCTTGTAGTTTTCAAGATGAAGTCGAAAAAATAAAACATTGACACTGACGACGCCGGACGACAGACGCCGACGGACAATCACTCATATGATAAGCTCCGCTCGACAAAGTCGACAGCGGAGCTAAAAAAGCTGAAATTCAACCTCAAGTGTTGTAGTGCAACGTCATTGCTTAATCAATTAGTTGAGTATGTATCCTGGAAATAAAACCGAAGCACTATTTGATTATCATTTGATTGATCTTAAAAAATACCCTGCTAATTGTCAATAAAAAAAAATTAATTTGTTGATATTGAATTAATTTACGTACTTGTAAACAAAATATTTTAACCACATGACATCACATCACATTGAGTACAACACTAACTTATCAACATAGTGCCAGACATGGTTCTTCTTTTTTTTCTGTAATTTGATGGCATAATTTCAGTACAATTTTTTTCAATTACATGGGAACCTGTGTATAAAAGACTATGAAAGGGACCTGATTAAAATTGGTCTATAGACAGGTGCTTTTTACACGAAGGTCAGATTATTTTTTTAACAATTTCAATAATAATTTTAAAAAAAAAAAAAAAATTATTTCAGTTTATCAAAATTTTTAATCTTGGCGAAAATCAAAACATGTTTCATGAACAGAATGCTAATTATTGTTTTATTTTAAAATAAAAAAAATCTCAGAAATATTGCTGAAAGGCTGGTTTATAAGAACGGTGGTCTTTATACAAAGCTTACTCCTACTTTAATCTTTAAAGTGGTTGATGTACATGTTTATGCAGGTACATTGTAGTCTTTATATAGAAGTGGTCTTTATACTGTAGGTTTGGCTGCACTTACCGATAAATGTGATGTATGATCATTATTCCCCTCCCCCCCCACAAAAGTCAATTTTGGGAAACAGGAATCAAAAACATAAAAGTATAAAGCAAATATGGTATTTAGACCATAACCTGTCATTTAAAACATACCGCTACTTGTCAAGTTATTATATTATTGTCTATTGTATGCTTATGTGAAACAAACATGTGCTACACATACTTGATAAAGTCAAGGTTATCATCAAAGACCATAATGTCCAGTTATATATCGTAAATTATATTTTATCAATGTATGTACTATACTGTACTAGTATTAACTATCTATATATTTATTCTTGGATTTTAATATCTTTGTCTATTTGCCATAAAATTAATAAATTATAGACAAGTACGGGAAAATGCTCCAATATATTGGCAGGAGAAATTATGACCTTCAAAGGATTATTTCAAATCCTTTTTTCTGGAAACGATTTTCCCAGAACAGAATTTTAATCACATGGATGTGAAAATAACAGTGTTGTAATCCCGCTACTTACAGTGATATCAGCTCTGTCAAGAAAGTCTAAATATTCCGGCAAACTATTCTTACTTAGCCGTCCTTTCTCTTTGCGTATCTTGTCCAGAACTGCAGAATTTGTTTGCAAGGTATTCAAAACCCGTACAGCATCCTATTAAAAAACATCAAACAAAAAAATCATGACATTCAACATTTAACATACATTTGTAAATTTTATTACGGTACGCAAATGTACCATGATACACATTTACAAGAGGCTAATGTAATTGGTCAAGACATGTGGCTGAGACGTATCAAACAAATTTTCCAGGGAAGGTTTGAAGAAAATGTTACACACACCCAGATATTCATTTCCGGAATGGAAGAAATACTTTGCTTACTGTGGCTTACTAGTTGGCACAATCATGTACTGTAAAATGACTAATTTTCAGTGGGTTTAAATTTTGCTGATTTACCATTTCTGGCATACTCAGTGGGTTTTAAATTCACGGTTTTATCATTTAGATAATGTGTTCTATGCTCAATTGTACATATTCAGTGGGTTTTAATTTAGCGCATTTTACAGTGAGAGAAATAAGCAAAATTAAAACCCAGTGAATAATTAATCCTTTTACAGTAAGTAAACTTTGCACTGTCTCTGTACTTACAGGTATGCAACCCAAACTGTATTGAAGGTAGTACTATACAATTGTAATTATATGCGCATATGTAAATTATCCAGACCAGTTCATGCAAACCAGTTACTGAATAAGCACAAGTGTGCAAAACGTAGACAAATTACAGTAAATATATAGGAAACGAACATTTCAAATGCACAAGTGAATTTAAAAGTTAATGTCAAAACAAACAAACATACATGCAAATATTAATATTCATATTACATAGATGACATAACAGAAATAATTGATGGGTGTGGATGTTTCTGTGATGAAGGCAATATCTACTCTCATGGTTCAACGTTTCAACTTTTCACCACCAGTTCCCTCTTTTCATCACAAATTCACAAAATAGTCCTGTTTATAGTCCGCACTTTCCTTCATAAGATTGGGACAAAAATAACCAAATTTTTTGTATAAAACCGGAATATTTACTCAAATGTCGTCTGTTGGCTTCAAAATTAGGGTTCATTTCCAGAAATGTTGAAGAATATAAGAAAACAAATGCAGTAAAATTTGGGATGAGAAGGTCAGGAGGTGAAAAGGTTAATAAGACATTCATGTCTTCTGCTCACAGCAGCACACACTTCACGAGTACCTCATATTTATTTGCAAATGAATATGATAAAAATAAAAAAAAAAAATTTTTTTTTTACAAATGAAAGTAAAAATGAAAATATTTACACAGTAAACAAGATAGATAATTTAATCAAACTTTGAAAATCACCCTCCCCCCATTCTTTTATGGAAACTGACTGATAGCACTATACATCTAATGCCTCCAGGTCAATAAAGTTTGTCTTGCTACTATTCAAATGTACACATTTTCCCTGTACTTCTGTCTGCTCTGGGGTATTCTCGAATTGTTGAAGATTACCAGAAAAGAGCTTCATGCATTTGTCTAACATTTGGCCAACATTAAAAAAATTTTAATTGAAAAAAAATTGAAGCTTTTTGCATTTTTAGTGCGTAAAAAATAATCTTATTTGTGTGTACTGGGGGAGTAGTGTATAGTACTACAGAAAATACCTTTTTTGGGGTGAAATTTCAAATTTGAGAAAACTTGTTACCATTCTTCACAAAAACACTGCAAACATCATTATTATTATTACTGGTCTATCACAAACTCTCATTATCATACACCTTGTATTGCCCGGCCTTCTAAAGCTATGGGAAGTGCGCCCTCACATCAGGGTAATAATTTCTTATATCACACTCAAACCAGTGCATCCAGCTTTCATCAATCAAAACAAAACGCATCATTCTAAATTACGCCGTGTGTTTGAGTTTCACATCGTAGTAAAATTGTAATTACACCTATAAGGCGTATGATAAAAACTTGTACATGTATACAAACATGAAGAACAATTTTTGTTTTATTGACATTTCTGAAAAGTTTCATTTCATGAGGGAATTGTAAGAATGATACAGAGACATAGATTAAATATTTTAACCCTTATCATATTGAATTAACTCATCTGGCTGAAACAGAATGGTATGTAAAACAGTTTTAGTTTGATTGAATTCTACAAATTTTACCACAGGGAGCCCAGGAACTATAATCAACTGTAATACGCAGTCTCTATGAGCGGGGGGTGGTGTATCGGCTGGTATCTAGTGTAAGAAATAGACAAGGGATGAAGGCTCCAGCCAGCTCACATTTTTTAAACTCGAAAAAGACGAAAAGAATGAAAAATAAAATCTAAAAAAAATACCAGGTTAAAGAATATTAGTTGCTTCTTCAAATTTCGCCAAAGCCCTACCTACATTTTACCGATATCTGCAGAATAAATCAAGAAAACTACACAAATTTACTCCATTTAGGAATTCCTAACGATTTGCCCGCACGCAGGGCACAGTTGGAGGCGTGGCCTGGTCAACAACCAATCACAAGACTGGTTACGAACCACATCGAGGTCACGACTCTGTTAGCCTTGCTCAACTGGTTCGTTTTTTTCGTCTGTTTTTTGGAGTTTGTGAGCTGGCTGGAGCCTTCATACCAGCCGATACCCCCCCACCCCCGCGCGCGCTCATAGAGACTGCGTATTACAGTTGATTATAGTTCCTGGGCTCCCTGTGATTTTACCCGAATTCAATACCAAACATGGGTTGACCACCTACCCTGGATAAGTATGGCGCAGACTCAATGCAAGGGGAGACCAGAGAGCCACTTGTTGGGAATCATATACTAATAATTGTGACATTAGAGGAAAATTGAGGTCAACAAATGGTTGTGTTATACAAGGCCGGGTTGTCTTGTGGAATTAAACCACATACAAACTAACTAGGTATATACATGTATATGTTATAACAAATGTTTATATTAATAATTAAGACATGGCTGAAATGAAGTGACATACATATGCAGTTTTCACAAATAATGAAACTCTAATTCCAGTGATACATATTTCTAATTGTTACTGAAAAACATAATGGAGATGCAATTTGGAATTACTGAGATGTCGGACCAGGATGCCATTACAGACACTGATGTCACCTGTCTTTGGTTCTTATTCATGCTAGTTTGCACACCATTTCTCTTCTCCAAAAAGCCATTTTTCTACAAAAAACACAGTGCAAGCAAAGATGACACAAAGCATAAATAAGTGTAAAACTTACACTTTACACAAATTTTGTATATTGCACTGTTTTTAAGAGTTACCAATATACAATATTATTTCATACAGTATACAGACAACAAAAATACAGGGGTTCCGACCGCCGACCACAAGGCCTGCTACAAGCCCAACTTGGGCTCTGTGCCGCTGCGATGGCCTCGCTGCAGCACTTTGCATTGCAGAGAGCCTTTTTTAGTCCCCGTTCGAACGCAGTCCGAAAACGGGGACTTATGTTTTGACCTCCGTGTATGTGTGCGTGCGTGCGTGCGTCTGTGCGTGCGTCCGGACTTGTATCTTAAAAATGCCTGGACCAATCACAATCAAAATTCACACATACATCATTCATGATATTATACATATGCATGTCAATTTGTTTCACAATCTGATTCAAGATGGCCGAATGACGGCCATTTTTGTGCTAAAAATAATCAAAATCAAGCATTTCTCGGCAGTTTACAGATGGATTTTGTTCAAACTTGGTATATACATTAGACATTATAGGACCTTGATGCACATCATTTTGTTTTACGATCTGATTCAAGATGGCCGAATGACGGTCATTTTTGTGCTAAAAATAATCAAAATCAAGCATTTCTCGGCAGTTTACAGAAGGATTTTGTTCAAACTTGGTATATACATTAGACATTATGGGACCTTGATGCAAATAATTTTGTTTTTCAGATAAGATTCAAAATAGCCGACTGGTGGACATTTTGTATTAATGAATGGTTCTCGTGCCATATCTCTGACTTGCTTTCACTGATTATGTTCAAATTTTAAATATTCATTATACACCATGTCATAGATAAACAGATATATTTATTTTAGGTAGGGTGGGATTTATTTTCTCATTTATTTTCCCCCCAACAATGTTGAACATGTTCAGTCTACATCTCATAAAATCACATGGATACATTTTAAACAACTATTTTTTCAGGCATGATGGAATTAAGTATCCACATTTGTTAATTTTAGACGATAATTTGAAGAGAATTATGCACACAATAGCTGTAGCTGTTAAATGTGACAAAAATTAACTCATTTACATAAAAAATAAAATTTTCGCAGCCAATTTGCTAAAAATAAACTTACTGATTTCCCAAACATTTGGGTAGGTAGGGCTACTGGAAACACATTTTTTTTTCATCAGCCTTAGACCTAGAAAAATGTGTTTAGTTTGCTTTTCGAAAATCGATGAGGGATGCAGATTTTTATTGTAAAATTGTCATTGTTTTTTAGCTAATGAAATTTTTCCCCCCAAAAATCTGATTGTACACTTCGTATACACGATGTGCGTGATGATCAGAAACATTTTTGTTACCTTAGTTCTTGGGAAAAATCTGAGTTAAATATGCAAATTTATTTGATTTGAATAAAGTTAGCCTAAGCAAGGCTCTCATGAACTACTGAAAGGATTTTGTTGAAACTTGGTGGAAATTTATATATTTGGGGCTATATCCTAGGACCTGGTTTAATTTTTTGCCAAAATAGCTCTTTGATTATGCAAATTTGCTGATTTAAAATGATGAATTTAGCTTAAAGGTGCTAAAACATGAACACTTATTTTGATAATGTGCATATGCAAATTAGGTGGTTTGCATGCTCTGGGGATATATCGTGTTCTGCTGAACAGAACTCATTCAAACTTTGTGAAAATACATACACGTCTATACCTAATACAAGACAAACAGGAATGTTTATTATTAGAGGTTTATTCAACATCATGGGTCATTTTCATTTACATGTACTCAGCAGAGATCAAGGTGTTATTCCTGCAGTAAAAGCTGTCGGTGGCAGTCTTTGAGCTGTTGATTGTTTACAACCAAACCTTTCCAGAAATATGGATGTCTAGGTAAATTATACTTTACTGGGTCACAATGCAGTAATACTAATTTCACTCACTCAGTCGCGTTGGAATCCACTTTTGATCCTTATCATACAGTAGCATTCATATCTTTCCTTGTGTGATAGTACAATATGGAGCTATGAATTGATTAGCGAGAACTCAGTTGGATAAAAACATAAATCCCATGTGTGGATAAATCGCCGCTCTAAACTGCGGTAGAATGAGATTTCCCGGCGCTCATGCCTTTTAAAAATGAATAGCGCCATCAGTGCTCAATAATTCCAAAATGGCTGTCATGCCATGTTATAGTTACTCGTATTTATTGAGCCGCAAACTAAATATTCTCGAGAAATTTATTTCTATGACGTGTCGATTTTCGATGTCGTTAAAAAATTTGATTTAGTTTTATTTTGTTTCGTTTTGTGCAAAAGACTAAGCCGTATCACTAATATTTATTTTTATTGAAATAATGACCACAATGAATAAGTTTATTTTTTTGTCTTAATATACTTAATAAAGTGTATTTATCATGTCAGTATGTTTTCTGTGTGTTGTTTACAAAGAGTGTGTAGAGAAATGGTGTTTGGTGGCCATTTTGAATTTCTAATGAAGTCATTAGCGACATCTTAAATCAGCCAATTAGCTCTCTTGCTAAATTCGCTAAAAAGACATGCTCACAAAAAACAAATGTTTTACAGTATTCATTGACCCCCAATGTTGAATACATCTTTTCACAAACAAAAATCCAAATTATAGAGCTGCTATGACGAAACTCAAAATAAGTGCTCATACCCTTCAAATCGAAAGAGGTGGGTATAATAACCTCATACATGACGTGATGTTGTAGCCCAGCTTGTAACTAACAGGAAATTGAAAAAGAAAAACAATTTCTTCTTAATTGAGGAGGAATGAGAAATCACAATAAAAAAATTAACTACAATAAAACCAACTCCATGCAGATGATGAACACCTAACAGATATACTAAAAAGTTAAAATGACAAAACAATCATTGAGCAAGGAAAATTTATCCAAACTTGTTTCAAATTCTGACAAGTAAAATACTTCAAGCTGGAGGGTAGTCACCTGCGCACGCGCGGGAATCGAGTCTCAAGCGACAATAACAACACACGCTAAAAACGCAAAGGCTCATGTGTAAGCGCTTATTTGTAAACAATGATACGTTATGGCCATCTGACGCATGCACAGGTGACGACTCCCTCGCTTTAAAATGCTCGATGCCTCAAACAACAAACACATAATTTAATTGGCTTGTTTTTGTTACTTTATGCATCTCCAACCAAAATCCCATACTAGGATATGGTTTCATATTATAGATTATTATTATTATTATTATTATTATTATTATTACATGGTCAAGGCAACTGATGACCCTATTTACTTTTGTTTGTATACAGAGGTCAAAGTGCTTATGCCAAGGACCACAGGGACTGTGCATGGACCAATGTTGAACTGCTGCAATCGTTGAGCACTAGATTACCATTTACATGTACATTGTATTGTTTCTATGTGGAGTGGTAGTTTAGCGACCGATGACTGTCACAACTCACTCCAACACTGTTTGTGTACAGAGGTCAGGGCACCTATCCCTCAATGTCAACCTATTTTTTTTTATGTACAGAGGTCAAGGACAAAAGGACATTCATCAATCACAACAATGTTGAATCCTACCAAAACTTCATATACACTGTTACATTTATAATTATCCCCGGTAATAAGCATATGAGACGCACTCGATCTTTATTGTATGATCGGTAAAGTTGAAGAGTAAACCATAAAAGTGCGCTAGTTTATGGATATCGTGACTTATCGTGATAACGACTGATAAAATACACGTAAAAAGTAGAACCTAGCATAAAGCATAAACTAGTACTTCACTATAGGCTTAATAATCACAGTCAACCAGCAAAACTGCTGTGTCACCGTATCGGCATCTTCGCCGGGTGATAGTCGGTTAGCTGATACATGGAACTAATGGATGATACAAGTACCCGCACAGGACGTTTCACTTGGGGGAAAACGACGCCGACTAAACGATGGGTCAATATTTCTGTAATAATACTAAAAAATGGTTGATATATTTGTACCTACCTCATAGTTAACCTTAGTAATGGTTTCTTCGCCTTCCATTGCCGTGGCAGTACTGGCGTGCTTATGAAATATGGTTGGTGTGCGGTCGTCGACAGATAGAAGGCGGGTTTTACTTTTCGTTGCCTTCTTCCCAGCCAAGCTATGACACTGTGGTACAATAGTCCTATTTCGCATAATCCAACAAAGAGTTTTTAGCATCACCATGGATTTATAAAGGTCTAAAAATACAAGGATTAAAAAAAATCAGTCAGCTGATTGCATTTCTCTCCGTATTACGATTTGACCGAAGTATCATGTGGCAGAGATGCCGCGAAATATAGCGCAACCGGAAGTGAAGTTCGATGAACTTTAGTTTCATACTCCTCCTACATTAGTAATAATAATGAATAGTTTCCTTTGCTGATGTTTTGATCGAAATCGTAATATTTTATATATCATGATAATAAGATATATTGTGTGGCCTAGTTGATTATTACAAGTTAATCAAAGTCGTTGTATTAACTTTATTAATACATTAAAAATATTAATCTGTACGAGGTTGTGGATCAGGTCACTTACTGCGCATGAGTAGAAATGGCCAAAGAAAATGGAGACCTTCCAAAGAAAGTTGAATAATCTGGAAGCGCGATTGAAAGCCGAGAATGAGACCAAAAAACGCGAACGTCCCACCATAGATTTTGGACTAGGCGGTCAAAGAGAACGTAAACCATTCCCAGGTAAATTTTCAGCTCGATGTATAAGGTGGTTTTTGAGAAAATCACCGTGTACCTGTGTGACAATTTCTTTGTGTTTCTGCAAGACTTGGTATAATTATGTTGATATTTATCAACGATTGTCATAATGACATCTGTAGATTTAATCAGCGCTTATTACACTTTCTTAAGTAACGTTGTAACATAAAACGATAATCGGATCCAGCGAAACTCGTTGACACGCATTCCAGTAATGTTCACTCCTCAGAATCTTCACTGATTTGAGAATGCATGTCATAAGACAATAATTAGCATTTTGTAAATGGGAAGCTCTGGCATTGCAACCTGAAGTCACGTGACATTGTTATGATTATCTAGTTTTCTGTTTCCAATCATGACTTGTGAACAGCAATGGATTTAGCAGTACAGGTATTGTGGCATGTGTTGGTGATGTTTGTTCTAAAAATAAATGGGGAATTCCCACCTGGAGTTGCATTATTGTACTTTGGACAATAAATACATTGCATCTCTTTTTTTAATGAGTATTTATAAATTTCACAGAGTTAAGAATTCAAATTACATGTTTCTGTTGGCCGATAAAATGTTAGAATTTTTTTTAAATGATGTCGTTATTCACTGCACTTGTTGGTTGGATTCAACTGCCATTGAAATTTATTAATATTTATAAAAATGAAGGAGATAAATTTGTCAATAGTATTATATTGGTAACTCAAATCTGAATAGTAATATTCACACACAAAACAGAACCTGTGATATATTCAATGTTGTTTCTACTTTTTTCAGCGATTGTTTGGCAATCTTTTTATAGTGACATTTTTTCTTCATATCTCAAATTTTTGTTTGGTGACAAAATGAAATATTTTTAGGCAGGGCTCTAGAAGGAGTACCTACAATTTATGCAAATCTTTTAAAATTATGCTAATTTATTCATGACTTAGCAGTTTCTGTGCTCATGAATATTCATTAATTTGTGGGTCAATACATTTTAAAAGGGGCGATATATTATTTTTGGAGGAAGAGTTAGAAAGGGGGATTAGTAATCCTTTGGGGGTCAATACAAAAGAAGGGACCCATTTGGAGAGCAGCCATGCTCCTCGTGTCTGTTGTTGCACGTGACCTACAGCTGTCAACTGTGTTCGTTCTTCGACGACTTTGACTGGCTTCCATGTGGGGGTGGTATTCTTGTGTTCTGTTTTTCTGACTTGAGTTTTTGAATCCGCTGTTTATGTTTTTAACGTCTTTCATGTCTTTTGTACATGTAGGAGTGTTCAATCCGTGATTCGAACTTGGGATCTTTGAGTCCCCAGCGCACTGTCTTGTCCACTGTACCACGAGTGTCTTCACACAAGAGATAGGATTTAAGTCCTATTCATAGGAGCACTATCTACACTAGCATTCAAAAATCTAACTAAACATACTGGATTCGAACCAGCGATCGCTCACATTGCTGACATAGTACAAATCAACTGAGCTAGTCATGCAAATTGAATAATTTGTTGTCGTACTAGTATTTAGCTTTATTGCCAAATGGTGTTTGCGAGAAACAGTTGGGCAGGCATGAGATGTGAACCCGGGTCCTCCTGATCACTGTGTAGACAACTGAACCACAAGACCACAATTGATTGACTGGATGTGTATGCATTTGATAAGACTATATAGTGTGTATATATATATATAGAAATACAACATATTTCTATTATTGAGTTACAATTGTCCAAAAAATTGCCAATTTTGTGTTTTTACTTGTGTAAACTATATGCATGCCATAACCCGTTAGTGTACATCTTGCCAATTGGATGTTTGCCATTTGCATTGCCCATACCTGACCCGACCCTAACCCTAATGCCAAGACACGTTCCTGTTTATAATTGCTCAATAATGATACTCTGTTGTGCACTGTCTGCGGGTAAGTTGCATTGATGTCAACTGATTAACCCTTTTCCGGTCAAGTCGGTGAAAAACCGCCGTCAATATGGGTATGCTAGAATTTCCCACTCCAGCTAGCTAACTGGTTAAGTCGTTGAAAAACGGCCTGTTATTTAGGTTGCTCAGACGGTCAAGCGTTTATAATACGTTGTACGGAACCTGATATTTTACACTTGCGAAATTATGGAGGGAGAGAATTTGTTTTCGATTACGCCAAGTCAAATAAATTAACCAAGTAATAAAGAATGTAATTCTATACTCTTGTCTGCTCATTTCACTATTTTACCGTCACAACGCGACGTTTGCGACGACGTAAAAAAACCGCCTTGACCACATTGCAAACTGCAGCATTACAACCGTATTTGAACGACACGATTCATGGTTATAACGGTAGTAACGTATTTTGACCAGCTTGGCAAATAGTCCCGGCACTTAGAATGAATAGCATAACGGATTCCAACGGCTGAGCTTGGAATGTCGGCAATCACCAACGTAAAATGACCGGGACAGCTGGTGGGAAATATTAAAGTCCACGTGATTTCACCGTCTGAGCTAGCATATGCAATTTTATGTGTATGCAAATTGTAACCAATCCGTGTTCGAAAAAATAACATATTTATTTACATAACAATAAATATTCAAATTGTGGGGAGATGCAGTCTTGTGGACATCTGGTCGTTCAGTATAAATATGGCCGAAGAAAGTGAGATAAAGCCCAGACTCGCTGTGTGCCTCCTTTTCGACACATACGTTAATATGCCGTCCTATACAGATAGAAAGTGTTTTATGAAGGCAAGAAGGAAACTGAAGAAAACGCGTCAATCGTGCAGTGGCACGGGGAGTGATAAGTTTGACATTGACACGACAGATTTTTCACCAGCAAAGCGTGGAAAAAGAAAGAAATCAAAAGCAAAGGAAACATTTGACGTCGGTGAGTTACCAGCCGAGCGTACCACGGACACCAGTGATAATAGTCCACTCAAGAAAAGGCGTAAAAAGAATAAGAACAAACGCAAGTCGGAGACTGTCTCCTCAGTCAATGAACATGCGATTACAGAAGAAAACCGTTTGAAGGACTGCAGGGGCAAACCAGGAGGCAAACGTAAATCGAAGACGAACCGTAAAGTGGTTGAATCGCCAGCTGCCGACAAAGCAGATGCCGAAGAAACGGAAGTTGGTCACGCTGAAATACAACGTGCCGTCGAAGATGTGATACAATTTTTGCAAGACAATGTTTGCGATTCGGAACCGTCGACATCCGCCACAACTGCCAACGCAGAAAAGCAGGGGCCTGAACATATCGACCCAGCGAGTACGCAACAAAACGTCGATGTCACCAAAGAAATGGTACAAGAAAATGTATGCGGTACAGAACAATCAACACTTGCGAGTTTCCCCGAAAAACAAACTATTAAAAAACGTGTTGTGTATGCACACGCATCGCCAATGGACACGCGTGATGATGAACTTGTATTGAACGAAAAAACGGGTGAGCTACGACACAAAATACCAGATGACTTCATAGTTGCAACTGACGACGATACAGATTCAGAAATCGATGAAGATCGTGCTGAGAATGACGATTTTTTAGAGCAACGTTACCCACCTGTACTCGATAGCGACATTGAAATTGAATCCGACACAGAAATTGGTGCTACATTCGATTATGTTGCCTCCGGCACTGGTGAATGGAGAATGGCCACGGAGGAAGACGGCGATATATTTACTATTCCAGTTTTTGAACCCGAACCTGGACCAACTTTCGAACTGCCTTCATATGCTCGTGAGGTGGAATATTTCTACAAATTTATCCCACCAGAACTGATAGAACTGGCTTCTACCGAGACTAATAAATACGCCAAATATCATCAAAAATGCATTGCAAAAAAATTAAATGCCCGCTGGCGTAATACAAATTTCAGTGAAATGCAAGCATTTTTTGGTGTGATGATATGTATGGGTGTTGATCACAAATCAGCAATCGACGATTATTGGTCGAGTGACCCCTTTCTGCAGAACATGGGAATTGCATCAGTAATGACTCGGGCCAGATTTCAAATGCTAATGCGTTATTTCCATTTAGCTGATCCAGTAAATGACCCACGGCGGGATCCTGACATTGAACGTCGCCGTCAACGATCAGAGGCCGACCCGTTGTATAAAATCAACCCGTGGCTGAAACCCGTACTCGAAAATTGTCGGCGATACTACCAGATGGGACAGGAAATTTCGATTGAGGGTATGATTAGATTCAAGGGACGGTCCAAGTTTAAGCAGAGATTGCCCCACAAACCCGACCGTGATGGCTTCAAAATATGGCAGGTGTGCGACTCGACAACGTCTTACATTGCAAACTTTGAACCATATTTAGGAGTGAAATATAAAACTACAATTGAGGGGAGAAAGAAAGAAACTGGGACAATCAAGAAGACAACACACCGGTTGCTACAGCCCTTCACAGAAAAAAACCATATTCTTTTCTGTGATTCGCTTTTTACGTCAGTTAACACAGCCCTTGAATTACAAGACAAGAAAGTGTACATGGTCGGTAGTTTTAGCAGACTAAATCGGAAAACCATGCCGCCGCAATTAATTCCTGAAGGGAAAAGCAAGAAGCTGAAATTGAAAATTGGTGAAATGAAAGCAGCAACTAGACCGGACGACACTATCAATATTACTGCATACCAGGATGACAGCGCGCAAATATTGATTTTAAATACAGTCTATCCCCCACTTGCTACGTCGGCAGAAGCAGTAGATGACGAGAGACACGTGCCTGTATCGTTACAATGTTACAGACATCACATGGGTGGCGTGGATCGTTCTAACCAAAGGCGAAAATACTATCACACGGGCAGAAAAAACAATCGTTGGTGGATCTACATGGCCTGTTACCTCATAGATATTGCATTGGTCAATGCTTATGAATGTTTCAAGGCATTGAATCGCACGACTAAAGTAACGCACAAATTCTTCAATATCCGCACAGGTAAACAACTGATTGGTGGACACTCGAGTAGAATTCAAAAATCCATAAGAGAAGTTGGCTCTCTTCCAAGTAACACGTCATTTATTCGTAGTGAAAACATGGATTCGCACGAAATATGCAGACTATCCGGGCGTCAAAAATCGTGTAAGCAGTGCAGCAAGGACGGGAGAAAAACTGCGAGTGGCCGATTATCAGAAACATCAAAAGGATGCCCAATTTGTAAAGTTCACCTTCACGCGGGCGAATGTTTCGCTGCTTTTCATCACAACATGGCACTGAGGGGAAAACGCACCGTGGGAACACAAACACGAAGTACGGAAGAGCAGCCCTCGACATCAGGCAGACGCATGGGAGCAGCCCGCCGGGGTGGACGACTAAGAAAGGCGTACAACAAATAAATTTGGGACTTATTACAGCGTCACGAACTGTACAATAGTTTGAGTTGGTGAAAATACGTTATCGTTAATTTAGTTTCATGCTCAGTCGGTATTTATACGTTTTAATGTCAGGATAGTTCATCGGGTCTAGTCGGTGGAAATACGTTTCTGCGTGAGTATATATACACGCCAAGTCCCTGCAGTTACGTTCTCGCTAGTTCGTTTTATTTCAAGTCGTTAAATATACGTTGACATATTTAGTTGGTTAATGTGGTCATGTCGGTGAATATACGTTGCCGTGTGAAGGTAACCCCGATCAAGTCGTTGCAGTTACGTTCTCGTTCGTTTCAGTCTCAGTTTGAGTCGTTAAATATACGTTGTAAGTGTGGACTTACTCATACGGTCAAGTCGGTTAATATACGTTAGAGCTTGAATATAACGTCAGTTAAGTCACGGAAAGTACGTTGTAATATGTTACACATGTAGTTCAAGTCGTTGAATATACGTTGCAATTTGAAATGTACGCTAACGGGTCGAGTACGTCAAACACGTTTTCCCCCCGTACATGTCCCAAATATCCCCATACTCACGCGTTTTTTTCTTCTTACTTCGAACTTGCATTCATGTAGTGACCTTGTACTTGCTTGTAATGTGTTTTCAATTAAGCAATATTTATTTCAATGTTTAACACGTGTTTATTGAGACTGTACAAAGGGCAAAACATCGTTACTTAACGACAGTAAAAAATGTGTATTGAAATAAAACGGTGATTTTTTTTATACGAGAAATTGTTGTCCATGGTGGTAATGAAGTGTGTATGCAAACAGATTGCAAAAAATGTGAAAACTGTGGTCGATACAGTCTGTTAACTATGGCCTATTTTTGCAAAAATGTCTGGCAGGATAGCATGCTTAGATGCTGGCTACTGGAGTGTATTGAATCATGACCGTTTTTCAACGACTTAACCTGATAGCGTGAAACTCCCCTGACCGGAAAAGGGTTAAACAAGTCGCGTTTAAGTAATTTCCACTATTAACAAGTGGTTAAATTGTGACAATAAATGTGTAGACAAATATTTGAGATTAATTTTGGTGTAGACAACTCTCGTTTAATTAATTCCCACAATTACAAGTTGTTAAATTGAGTGAATAAATGTGCGGACAAATATTTTAGACTTATTTTGGTGTAGACAGCTCTCGTTTAATTATTTTACACCATTACAAGTTGTTAAATTGAGAGAATAAATGTGCGAACAAATATTTTAGACTTATTTTGGTGTAGACAGCTCTCGTTTAATTATTTTACATCATAACAAGTTGTTAAATTGAGAGAATAAATGTGCGGACAAATATTTTAGACTTATTTTGGTGTAGACAGCTCTCGTTTAATTATTTTACACCATTACAAGTTGTTAAATTGGGAGAATAAATGTATGGACTAATATTTGAGACTTATTTTGGTGTAAACAACTCGCGTTTGATTAATTCCCACAATTACAAGTTGTTAAATTGAAAGACTAAATGTGTGGATAAATATTTTAGACTTATTTTGGTGTAGACAGTTCTCGTTTAATTATTTTACACCATTACAAGTTGTTAAATTAAGAGAATAAATGTGTCGACAAATATTTGATACTTATTTAGGTGTAAGAACTCGTGTTTGACCAACTTCCACTATTGCAAGTTATTAAAATAATGAAATAAATATACTGGTATCATTGGATATTTGATTTAATTGTGAAACTTTCTAACAAAATGTTAACTGCTGGCTTCGAACCCTCAATCAACAATTCCGCAGACACAGTATAAATTCCACAAAACCACAGAAGATATTCGTCTGTTGCCTGAATTGTTTTTGTAATATAGGGAATGCGGCCATCGACACTTTAACAAAACTTACCTTGACTTGGGTCTTGTGTTTGTCTCTTGTCACAATCTGGAAACTGTTGAAGAAATTGCGCGTCGTCCAGTTTAAGACGCAAGTTATTTTATTATTTATTCATTCAGTTTTGTAAGGTTTATTTTTTTTGCGACGTTCTTTGTTTACTTGTTTACGGTTTGAGAGATTTCAGTTTATTTGATTTACGTTTTTACGGTAGCTCTGAGCGGGACTCGAACCCACTGTTTTTTCAAGCTAATTTTGTTTTATTTTGATGGCACGCTTGTGTACCACGCCACGACGTTGGTCGTTAAGTGGTGTTCATTTTTCTAACTACTCCAGTGTTCCGATAAGTTGAACGGAAAAGCCAAAACGATTGATGGTTTCTGATTGCTTCAGTTCTGGTGAGTGTGTATCTAGTGTGACTCGAACCCATGTCGTTTGTATTGGGCGTTTTTTTATTTCCCATGTTGGCTACGCCGTAATATGCAACCACTTCTCCGTTTTATTGTGATTTTGAGAGTGTTTAATGATGTCTTCCTCACCCGTCACGCCATGACCCAGTTTCAACTACACGGCCATTTTGGAACACAGTGCGTGACCCTCGGCATGACCTAACTGACTATATGAGCGTTCTGTTCAACTGTTAAGCTAGGATTTATTACCGTTATTATTATTATATTGTCACGTGATTTGTTTTACTTTATGTGTAATGTCTTAAGTATCTTTATTGTAATTTGTATATACCAATTCGTATATACCGAGGAAACGCCGCCGATTGAAGGTCATGTATTTTGTGACGTCACCAATTCGTGTGTAGGTACGGCTTCTAGATCCGTGCCTATTTTTATTATTGACATAAATCCTAATATTGTAAAAAAAATGTTTAACATTTTCCAGGGTAACTATGTTTTCCCCATGTATCTCCCAGGATGTATAATTATTGTACATGTGCAATAACAGGCTCAGTAGTACAAAATTTGAACTCTGCTTGAACTGCCTTAAGGTAGAAGCCTACTCATAAATGAAAATATATATAATCTATTCATTTTGCAATAAACTGTATGCTGAGGCAACACAAGGATATTGACTTAAAAAAAGTTGGGGGTCACCAGCCTTATTTTTGAGAAATTGATGGTTGTATTTTAGTGGAAAGTCGCCATTTTGACACGTTTCTCAAAAAGCTTAACTGTAACACACAAAATAATGCTATTTCATTGTACCATGGGACATTAGCTTCATGATTGTACATAATAAACTAATGAACATAGTCATGCGATTTATGACCAATTTTGTCCAAAAAAATGACTAGGCTTCTACCTTAATGTACACTAAATATCAAATCCTGATGATGATTAATGCTTTCATAATTAATAATTAATTGATAATGCTGTTGATGTTGCTTAGATACAATGCTGATACTTGTCTATAGTTCTTGTGTTATCATCTCAGTTAAACAGAATTGTACATGCCATCACATTAAAGGTGATGTTAAATTTTTCTGTTAACAACCAGTGTGTTTTATATGTATTGTATATATCACATGGGACCCATATTAGACATAATGCTGTGTGGCAACCATCGCCCTTTAAAAATCTGGAATTACAGGTTAACAAATTGTTAACCTGTTTTTTTTTTATTACTACACAGAACTAAATTTTACAAGGCCGTTGTCTGGACCATCACAACCCATTAGGCCAAATAGAAGAAAAGAATTCATGTTACCTGGGACGTCACATCACCAACCAAGATCCATAGATAGGTAGCGTCAATTGATCATTTTTTTCAATAGTGGAAAAATAAATATCTTATATTTTTAAAAATATTACTAATGTTGAATGTGTTTTCAAGTAAGCTTCATAGCATCCAAATGTTTGTGAAGTCCTTCTGTGGAAACATATTCATAGCATAGACCAGCCAAAATTTTACAAATAGACCGATTGTTGGTTCAAGTGTCTATAATAAGTAATGTACAACTTAAATCGTCTGTGTAGTCATGGGTAAGAGGTGATAACCTGCGATCGAAACACAGACATGTTGGGTTATGTCTAATTGTCAGTAAATATACTAACTATGGCGACTGTCATTGACCACGTTGATATAGTCGCTAAAATAGTTTTGGAAAATGGTGGATTTTTTTTTCAAGCAATGATAACAGTTAATCAGTTTGGAAACACAGTTTTGGCCGAGGGCGATTGCATAATTCTGGGTTCCACCACAGTTGCGCTGTAGAGCTAACACTTGTACAAGAGAAGAGTTGAATGGTCATGGGACCCCTGGGTCTAGGTAATACTGTAATCGCATTGCAGTACACAATTTGTGTACTTAAAATTATTCCTCACAAGCATTGAACAGAATTGTTAACAGTGCTACATATAGCAGTTGCCAATGGGCATTGACGCACAAGTTGAAGTAGGGGTGTGTCATCAATTTGGCAATATATAATTATGGTCGTGTCTGGGCTTGCTTGGTATTAAAATAAAATACAAATAATTACCCTATCATACTCCAGTTATCGAATTTATAATTTACAGAAACCAAGATCAACTACAAACCTAATTCACTAATAAGTATAACTTGTATAACTCAAACGTTATTGGTTCACTTCCCGACCCCAGCTGTCAGTAACTTTTGGGGAATCTGTCTCTGTGTTGTGACTGTCATCAATGATGAACCATCAGAATAAAAATTTGTCTAAGTTGGTGTTCCACTGAGTGGACTGGATCATAAATTCTCAATTACTGTAAAATCTGTATTTGAAGCCGCGGCTTCTATTAAAAAGGTACAATTCAACAGAGGGGATGCGGCTTCTATTAGAGCATATACACATATGAGAAATGATGAATTTTTGGTTCCCAATTGTTAAAAAAAAATGGGTGCGACTTCTATTGGAGATGCGGCTTCTAATAGAGATTTTACGGTACCGATAGTATCTGCCAATAACGGTTTGTTGGCAAATTTAGGTTTCAGCACACATAAATAGCATTGTAGCTCATTTGACAAAAATCATCTTCTGTGTTACCTGACATTATCAGAATAGTACAAAAACTCTACCTTAAACATTCTGCCGTTTTACACATAACTAGAAATTTGAGAGCCCACTGAGGTAAGTTGCGATGCAAGTTTTGCTACAAGAGGCTGGAAAATGTGTATGTGAAAACAACCCTTTGATGTTACTCATATCAGTGAACAATGTTTTGAATATTGTTTAAAGGAGTCGTGGAAATGATAGTAATATTGATTTAATTTTATTTTGAAAATACATGTACCTCTAAGCAAATATTTGCATGACACGTGTGGAATTAAATATTTCATCCACATTTGAACATTACTTTGTCAGCTACAGTAGTTAGTCTGATAACTACTGTTCATATTTGACTCATTTTACATATATAACTACTGTCAAATATTTCTATTACTTCAGTGCTGAAATTGATAGAAAATTGCAAGAAATAATGAAACAGACTGGGAAACTTACAATAAATGGAATGGTAAGTCAAACTTTTAAAATATTGTCTTTTACATGATTCTGTTAAATTTTGACCATTTTTCGTGACTTTATTCTCAAAAACTTTTCCTATGTCCCCATGTTTTTTTTCTAATTTTTTTAGTATCCTGATTGACATTGACCCATAATAATGAAGGCATGAATAATGATATGAATTTTGGTGCTCTTTAAGTTACCTCAATGTTTCTAATAAGAGGCGGTTAACATAAAATAAAATAAAAAGAAACCAGAATTGTATTTTATGGTATTTCAGACGTTTTTTAGGGGAGTAATCCTGCGTGCTACTCGCCCATGTATTCACCCAGGGGAGCTAAAAAAAACATACACATGCAAAATTATTTCAATGAAAATTAGTACTTTCAGATAAGCTATTTTTCACTTCCTAGCCATTTTCAAAAGGGAAGGCCTGGGTATCTTGTATGTTACCATCCATGCATTTATCAATGATTTGAAATAATCCCCATCTGTATCTGAAAACAGAATGTATAACTATTTCACTCATTTTTCATTCCGCCTTCATTTGTATGATACAAATCATTTTTAAATCTGATGATTCTGGCGTACAATAGCATAGTTAATCATCACAATCTGATTTAATTTTTATTATATTTTATTATATAAAGGGAAAGATGCATGCATGTTAATATGTTAGCAGGTGGGTGTGAATCATCAGATAATGGTTACATGATTTGTATGAGACATTGAACATTTACCAGCAGGGAGGGAAAGGCAGGGAGTAAGTCAGCTGTTGTGCCTCCCATAGCGTACTCAGGGGTTTTTGTTAAAGGGCAGCTTAGTGTTTTTAGTACTCTCATTCTGTTGAAAAGTTTCACATTTGGCATTTTAGTTTTTTAAACCTAGCCAGTTTTCCTATATTGTTTTATAGTCAGAGTTATTGGATATAATGGACAAATATACAATGAAACACTTGTATGCATTTCTTAAAACAGATTTTTTAAATAACCAAGTTATAGAATGCACAGAAATACTTAAATAAAAAAGAAAAAAATGTAATGGTGCAACTGTCATTTCCTGAAACCCCAAATGAAAACCAAATTTTAATCTGAGGCTAATCTCAGCATCATAAAAAATTCTGGTAACGTGAACGTTTGTTTCTATTTTTATAAGCACATCTCTAATAGGAAGGCATATACCATACATACAACAACAACAACGTATACTGAATCATTAAAATACATATTTTGGCCATAGAAACACATCAGTGTATGCAATATGCAATCAAATATCATATGATATACATGTATGATTTATGAAAACACTAACATTTAATTTTCAATTCAGTCAGAGCCTCATTAAAATATTTATTTGCCATTTATTACTTTTCTTGTTTGTCAATATTGTCTTTCTTTCTCGAGAATGTTGTGGATGCAAATCCAGTTTAATAAATTGTTGTTTATATTACAGAAATATTCTGTTAGTGCAAATGATTTACATGATTTAGGTGAAATTGGCACTGGTACTTGTGGACATGTGGTCAAAATGAAACACACTGAAACGAACTATGTTATAGCTGTTAAGGTAAGCAATGATTTACATGATTTAGGTGAAATTGGCACAGTTAAATCAGGGTTACATGCTAGTAACGTCATATTCATTTGAGTGGTTGTACATGCAAATGTACATGACCACCATTTAGGTAATTTGTATGGTAGTCTGGGAAGGTTTGACTATTCAAATCGTCAATCACTGAAAATAAACTTGAATACGCCGTTTGGTACAACTATAGCTCCACTTCATTTATGAATTCATAAATTCATTCAAGAATACCAAGCAAAATGAACAAGCGATTAACACACAAAAATGTGCGATAACAAATGTCTGAACTCTTGTGCGGCCACTTGTTTCCACCTCACAAGGCTATTAACATTTTTCATGCAAGGTTACATTCTTCTAATAAAGTATTTCTTAATAATTTCTCTTTTACTACATTACTACATTCTATCATCTTGCACTCTGATGATAAACTTAAAAATGTATTTTCTCCCCAGCAAATGAGACGGTCTGGAAATAAAGAAGAAAACAAGAGAATATTAATGGATTTAGATGTAGTTCTAAAAAGTCATGATTCACCATTTATAGTACAATGTCTAGGAGCTATAATTACACCTGTAAGTACATATTTCAGTATCAGCTTCTCAAGGTCTGCATTTGTATGGTTTCTATGTAAACCATTTATTTTCACTGACATTTAATTTCACTGTTTTGATGTTTTGAGAATATTCACTGTGTTTTTAATTTCACGAATTTGTCAAGAAAACATTGAGTTTGATTGTTATTTTACATGTTCACATAGATTCAATTTAGTGGGTTTTACTTATCACCGAAAATAGCGAAATTGAAATCCAGTGAAAAATTAATGCATTACAGTAGTACCGGTACATACAAGAATATGCAGCAAATAAAGCAAGAATGTTATGTGTATGTCTTCACATGTAACAAATTGAATGAAGGAAATATTGAGTTTGATTGTTATTTTACATGTTCACATAGATTTAATTTCACGGGTTTGACTTATCGGCGAAAATAGCGCAATTAAAAGCCAGTGAAAAATTAATGCATTACAGTAGTAAATACAAGACTATGCAGCAAAGAAAGCAAGAATGTCATGTTGCTTCACATGTAACAAATTGAATGTCTCCTAATCGAGGGTATTTGCATTAACCGTAACCATATTTTTTCTGTCTTCTCAGAGTGATGTGTGGATATGTATGGAACTAATGGCAACTTGTGTAGAGAAACTGATGAGGAGGTTGAGTGGTCCTGTACCGGAAAGAATATTAGGAAAAATGACAGTTGCTGTAAGCTTATAATGTTGTTGACAGAGTACAGTCACTTATTACTGTAAACAAAGTTGTTTCATTTTTAGGAGTCTACAAGTCTTTAAAAGAACTTGAAATGCTTTCTCTAGATCGCACTTATTTATTAATAGCCCTTTTCACATTACCGGCGGTCACCATTTTTTTCCATTCATTTCCGGGGCTTTCAGCAGGTGATGTTAAATACCAAAGTCAATTTTCGTCTTTCTTCACAAATTAAATCTGCATAGTTTTATTTAAGATTTAAAAAAAAATAGTTACCCTGCTTGTCTACTGTTATTGCAATTTAATTTTATGTTTTGCAGATTGTGAAAGCACTTCATTATTTAAAAGAAACACATGGTGTAATACATAGAGGTAAGAGCAAGTTTTGTTTGTTTGTTATTATTGTTGTTACCATATTTACTCTTAGACTATTACAAAATTAATGTTGTTGCATTTATGTAATAGACTATTTATTGTTCTCTGTGAGATTCTGCGTAATGCATGAAATCGATTGTAAAAACAGAACAAAGGTCATAGTGTCGTACTGGCGACAAACATCGCGTGGGATTCAACAAACGCAAACATATTTTGGGGGATATTTCCATGCTTAATAATGTGCTGTACACATTTGATGATGGTCAATTTTGATGAAAGAAGAGTATTCAAACGCAATATTCCCCTGTCAAAGATCGGCCTTTCATTGTGAGCTACGAAATATCTAATCGTTTAATTTTTTGCGGCAGACATTCAGTGTGCGTCTTTCACACAACTCGTGAGATCTCGCAGTTGAACAGAAAATCACTTACGATAGATGTGTATGGTTGTAAATAAGTCGTATTAAATTAAGTCATGATTCAATTGACAATAAATGCAATATTTTCATGACCCCAGCTATAGGTAAACACATTAGCTATACATTTACATAACAGTGAGTGATGGACTAAAAATGAAGGATTTAATTTTCATACTGATTTGTTGACCATCCAGCTTCATTATATTATATGTAATCTATGTAGTGATCGTTAAACGATTGAGGTAATATGACATCAATATTGACACTCCAGTTTCAAGATGTGACTGATGAATGGTGATCAGAGAAATTTTGAATTGATTTGGCTCTATGTTCCATGTATTTTTTAAAGCATCTATGTTAAATTACAATTTCAAAAATGGAATCGTAACAGTGGTATCGTAGACATTTATGCACAAACATGCTTCATTTAACAACACTGCCTCCAGTATTGAGGGGCTGTGATACATGCATAACATACGCTAGTAGACTCTCCACTTATAACACAAGAGTCTCTGTTTGACATTGGAAATTGTAATTGTTAGGCAAATCAATTAGCGATAACTTACAACTAATTGATTATCACTAATCAAATAATCGTACACTTTCCATAGGCAGAAAGTATTGCAAGCAGAATTATACTTGAACGCATATATATCCTGTAAATACATACTGTCACAACGGTGTGCCCCATGTTTAGAGAACTGATTGTACCATAGAAGCTGTTTAACATAACAAAGAGACTTGAAAAAAATTAGTTGTCCATCTTATTCAAGTGAACATCCACTTTCGGTGAAAGTTTTGCCACTTTCTAAAAGATAGTCTACCAATTGTTCAAAATATAACAGTCTTTGTAGTTCAGCCTTCCAGATTGCGACTATTTTGGTTGCCATGGCGATTAAATTAAATGAATGGCGATTCAAAAAAATATGCAGGTCGCCAATTGGCGAACTAAGAATAATCTGGCCGGCAACTAAACTTTCCGTAATATAAAACAGACTGTACAGCTTGTCAGCTCTTTGTGGCGCAGTTTTTCCCACAATTTAACACTGCAGTGTTGAAACTCCGTAAAAAGTCTAAAATCTCGACAGGTTTTAAATAATTCGTGTTGAAAATCTTGCATGTTTTTAGAGTACAAAATTAAGGTGCATTTTCGAACGGTCAAATTTTTCAGAATAGAAATCAGCAAATCAAAAAAATGGGGATGATAGACAGTGTGCTTCGTTAGTTTCTAAAAAAAATGGAATGTCCGTCAAATTGATGTAAACTTCCCTTTGTTTCACGGTAAAAGCAAAGATCGTGGCCGAATTGTAGGCTAAACAACTCAAAATCAAGACGCGGAGAAGAGGTCAGCACAAAACTAATAGGTCAAAAGAGTTGTTAATGTATCAAGTTACCTCTCTGTGATTTTTCATGGAAATTATTTGCTTGTTTTCAATTAATTTTAAAAGATACATGGAAGTTTATTAACTGGGACAGTTTGTATCTCCCTGACCCAGTGCAATATATCCGGTTATAATCAAAGCTCATGTGTCTTTATTTGAGGGACGAGATTCTGCCGTAAATTCGCACTGGGCCGTTAAACGGCAGTTTGGATTAGAAAAATAAAATGAGATTTAAAAGAAATAAAATGGGACTTTCAAGGTGTATTCAAGGTGGCATCATTATTCGGAAATTTCATTCATTCCTGACGCCTAAAATTGAGTAAGTTTCACCGTAGTTATTGATGCCTATTCAAGAGTATAATGTTTATTGTGTCTACTAGACTAGCGTGGGTAAGCGAATGGATAAGCTTCATTTCGACAATGAGCAGTTATCACTGTAATCAATGTTAAATTATTCTTCAAATGCTCAGTTTATTTTTTGAAAACAATTATTTTTTTGATTTAAAAAAAAAAATATGCTGTTTTCTCATCAAAATCCAAGCCAAAAGATGGGACTACAACATCAGCAAGTCTTTTCCATGTTACATTCAATAAAATTTAACATATTTCAATGAGCTATGGTAATTTGATATCTCTGTGATACTATATGATTTAGTGTCATATGCTTGAATAAATACTTAAATTTAACCATAATTGTTGTTTCTGTGTAGTCTGTAAAACATAATAAATTCTGGCGACCTACAATTTTGTACTTGGCTACTAAATTTTCCAGCTGGCCACCAAAATTTTGAACTTGTTGGCCAATGGCCACTAGGAAAAAAATTAAACTTGGAGGGCTGTAGTTCAGATACCAGTACTTTGTATGTTTATAAGATATGGTCAAAATGTATATTGTATACATTGCCAAAGGTGTAGGCTAAATAACAAGCAGGAAAAGTCTAAATTACAATTAAACTTACTCATTTTTCTCTTAAGGTACTGGTAACATTATTAAGTTTATGCTACAAATTAAAATTAATGGATTATATCTCGTATTTTTCTGTGACTACAAATTTTCTATTTCTATTGCAGATGTTAAGCCCTCCAATATACTACTAGATGAAAAAGGAACTGTGAAACTATGTGATTTTGGTATCAGTGGTAGACTAGTAGACTCAAAAGCTAAAACACGCAGTGCTGGTTGTGCAGCATATATGGCAGTAAGTTCACCTTGTCTGTAGTTTTCCAAATCCCCCACAGGTACTCCTTTTGAGATGGTTTATATCTTGTCTTTTCTTAATGTCTCACACATGTTAGTTCTATTTCCACTTGTTTTTGGAGTAATTCGTACAATCTGTTTTTTGGTAGCCTGAGAGAATAGACCCCCCAGATCCAGCCAAACCAGATTATGATATTAGAGCAGATGTGTGGAGTTTAGGAGTATCACTAGTAAGTAACCTATTAAACAAATTCTAATGATAATCCCTGTGTAAAAATAAAGATTTGTGCATTTCATTTTATGTCCATTCAGACTCATTTCTCTGATATACTTTGACTGATTTTGTTTATTCTGCATAGCTTCCATGTACATGTCCACTTTATACTAATTCAACAGAATCTAAATGCAGCAAATAACGTAATTCTGGAACCTGATCTTTAAATAAAACTTGCTATGTGCAAAATTTCTATAAATGCCATAGACCATTTTGAATTGCATTAAGGTAGGGCATTGAAGAGCAATCGCTTCTATAACCTCTGAATATGTGATTTTCCGTTCAACTGCGAGGTCTCGCAAGTTGCGCGTGAAAGATGCGAGCCAAACGGCTGCCGCAAAAATCGAAGGATTTGAACTCGAATTTCGTAGCTCACATCGAAAGACCTATCTTTGACAGGAGAATATTGTGTTTAAATACCCATATTTTATCGAATTTGAACATCAAATGTGTACAGCATGGAAATATCCCCCAGGTACTTTTGCGCTTGTCGAATCCCACCCGATGTTTGTCGCCACTACGACGCTATGACCTTTGTTTGTCCTGTTTTTACGTTAGATTTCACGCATAACGTGGAATCTCGCAGAGAACGGAAAATATTATATTTCAAGCCCTAGTGCAACATGAAACCTTGATGCATTTCTCTTTATTCTACATACATACGTTTCAAAATGGACTGTTAATAGTGCTTGGAATGATGCGTGTTCAACTTGTACCAGTATGTTTACTTGTAGCTTTGTCATTTGTCTAACGTAGGTTGAAATGGCAACGGGGGAATTTCCATACACAAATTGTAAGACAGATTTTGAAGTATTAACAAAAGTCCTTCAAGAAGATCCACCAAGACTACCGAGTACTGGTTTCTCGATGGATTTTAATGCTTTTGTTTCTTGGTGGTAAGTAAATGTGAATTCCTAGATTCGGCTTTAATACACTGCTGCTGATGCCAATTTATATCATTTAAATCTGTTTCCCATGGAGGCTCCAGCTGGGGTGGTGCATTGAATGTCAGCATGCTGTGTGGCTTGTGTTTAACACATTTGATTTGAATAATTCAGTGTAGATGCTCTAATAGAAGCCGCATCCCTTCTGTTGCAATGTACCATTTTAACAGAAGCCGCATCCCTTCTGTTGCAATGTACCATTTTAACAGAAGCCGCATCCCTTCTGTTGCAATGTACCATTTTAACAGAAGCCGCATCCCTTCTGTTGCAATGTACCATTTTAATAGAAGCCGCATCCCTTCTGTTGCAATGTACCATTTTAACAGAAGCCGCATCCCTTCTGTTGCAATGTACCATTTTAACAGAAGCCGCATCCCTTCTGTTGCAATGTACCATTTTAACAGAAGCCGCATCCCTTCTGTTGCAATGTACCATTTTAACAGAAGCCGCATCCCTTCTGTTGCAATGTACCATTTTAATAGAAGCCGCATCCCTTCTGTTGCAATGTACCATTTTAACAGAAGCCACAGCTTCTAATACAGATTTTTCAGTACACTATTTTGCCCAACTAGTAAACTAGCGACAAAATAGTCTTCTACATGTATTCATTATTGTATAGGTAGAAATTTACAATAGGCCATGCATTCTGATGGAGTAACAATTTTCACTTACAAATTCATATATATTTGTATTCCACCAGCTTAATAAAAGACTATACAAACAGGCCAAAGTACCGACAGCTATTACAACACAATTTTATCACCAGATATGAAACTATGAATGTAGATGTTGCTGAGTGGTTTGCAGAAGTCATGAGAACAACACAGAGTCCAAGGCCTCAGTGAATCTGTCCCAGAAACTATTCTGCATATGTAAATAGGACATGTACATAGAGGGCGCTGTGACAGACTTTTAGTTGGGATGTGTTCCGGTTCCCTGTGTAAAGAAACTGATAATAGGGAGAGAGAATTGTTGTATACATTGCTGCTTATCAAGTTGATGCTTTTCGGTATCTTAATATGTGTCTAAATTATTCTAATGCCTTTGTACTACCTTTTACTTTAATTGGAAACAGATAAAATATTCAAGAACAGTTTATCATGTCAGAAATTGAAATATAATATTGAAAATTGTTGCCATAATGGAAATCTAGAAAATACCAAGCTTTGTAACTATGGGGGGGGGGGGGGGTCATATGTATCATCACTTTAATTTCACTTTGTATTCTAAGTACGGTACTTGTGGAATAAACATCAACTCTCGTTCTATTCCACTGAATGCAATATTTTTACCTGTTTGATCGGTGAAAATACAACCTGATTAAACAGATTACATCCTGGGCCTGTTCTAGCTTTTTCTCAGCCTTGTCAATTATAGACTGTGACCGCAGTATTGCCGTATGAGGCACTGTTTTGCTAATGATATAGCTATATTGTAGCTATTGCTTTCTGTGACAACACTTTGTTTATTGTAGCTATTTTGTTAGCAAAACAGGGTCTCATATTGCCATTCTATTTTTTCTTTCGGGTACAGTGAAAACAGCGATTGCATGCAGGTCAGTTATGATGATCTGCAATTGTAAAATCTATCACAGCATTGATAAGAATGACCATTAGCTGCATTTTTTTTAAATACATATATACTATGCTAAAATTTCCTTTGTGATACCAACAGAGTGAACACATAATATGTCATGTAACAGTCACATATAATTATGTCCCTAACATTTGTGTATTTTCGGTTGACTGAAAAACCAAACAATCATTTTCCAACTGTCTAAGAATCTAAATATCTTTTTCTCAGCTTGCATGTTGTTTTAGCTAGTTTAACTAATCTGTAATTTCGCTAATTCACAATGTCACTAATTAAAAATAATCTATATATATATATATATATATATATAGAACTATGATTCTTTCAATTTGTGCGTTAAGCCAAATTCTATTTCAAATTTGTTTACGATATGTGCAGCATGAATCTCCTATCATTTTACTCTGTGGGTTTATCAGGTAATTTTGGCGCACTATCACGATTATTCAATATTTGAAGATAAATAAAAAAGAAAAATACTCAGCTTATGCCCCCTTTACCATAACAGGAAATACAAACGCAAAGTTACAGTAATTTAAAGTCAATGTGTATATCATGAGGTTATACTGTTTGTCATATATAATTCTAGTGTTGGATTTTGTGTTTCAAATCATGGTTATTGAAATTCTACATTTCAGTGATGCATAGTGTTCCTGTTTATACTGATATATATATATACATCTATATTGTATACCCACCCCAAACATGCCTGTTTCCTGCTTGCATCTGAATTATATATAAAAAATATGCTTATAGAGTATCTCGCCATAAATGGACTAATCAAAATGAACTCTTTCGTTTTACCATAGAGTGGTGTATTATCTCTCATCTTGCCATAGAGGGGGTACTGTAAATATGCTGCACCTTCTTTCCATTTACTGTAGAGGGGGTGCTCTAAACATGTTGTATTATACCTCATCTTGCCATGGAGAGGGTACTGTAAATATGCTATACTGTCTTTCATCTATGTTTACTGTAAATAAGCTGCATTGTCTTTTTTTCACCCAGGTGAGTGTTCTAATGTACATCTTCCCTTGGTACAAAGGGGGGGGGTTATGAATGAATGAATGAATGAACTTTTCTTTATTATTCATACAGATAAGGCATTTGTGGTTTTTGCCAGACTTGCGAGTGCTTGCGTTGGTGTTACGTCTACTTATGAACAATGTAATTATTACTGTAACTTCAAATGTTTGCTTCAAGAGTTGTTGTAATATGATTGTGTTGTGCTGCATGATACCTGTGCATGCTTCATAAGTCTGATACATGTATGTTGGGTTACAAAAGCTTGTCAAGTTAGTCACTTTATGTGTGGCGCACACAAACGAGAATTATTTACAAAATGTGAGAAGTTCATTGTGGTGCAGATTAATGTGTTTTTCATATCCAATATTACGATAATAGGTTGTTGTGCTTATATAAATAACAGTTGTCTATGGTCATAAAATGATCTCGCACTATTAAATGCAAATGTGTTGGCTTCTAATAGAGCATGGAATATGGTAGTTGATGACACCAGTTTATCTTCTGTTCCTGAGAATAATGGTTCTTTTAAGTGTAATGAATTCAGGCCATTGGGAAAACTACCTTTGAATATATTATTACTCGTGTATGTTCTACACACAATTCTTCTTTAGTGTTTGACATTGCATGAACATATACAGTTTTTAAAATGTCATTATTCACAGATTTATTTTGATTAACGAAATCATTTACAATCTCATTCACGTTAAACCTGTACCCTGAATATATTTGCTCTGTTAAAAGCACACCTGCATTATTTAGACATGCACATGAACTGAAAATTGCAATTATTGTATACTGAATCATTAAAATAAGATCATAGATTCACCTCTGTCAGTTACTTAAGTTGATGGAGCAAATACTGTACAGCTTTCACCCACCCTGTCGCGAATCCTCTGGATGTGCAACTTCTCAGGACTGTGGGGGCCGAATGATCAGTGGAAGGAGGCCAACCTACAGGACTGTACTCGGGGCTAATCCATGCATACATTACAAGACATCTTGGTATTCATGCATACATTACACAACATCATAGTGTTAATACATAGATTGCAAGACATACATTAGTTAAAAGTGTGATGACAGATGCTATTAACGCTGGCTCTGTTACATTGTCATCAACAGCTGCTATCTGTGGAGCCCTTTAGCAATCGACTTGTTCAACAATTTACTGTATTTCATTTGGTATTGGTATTTCAGAAACAATATATGAGTATTCTGCAATACCTGTTTCTGGTATGAGACTTTCTCCTTCAAACCACAGTTGAATTGCCCCTCTTCTGACAACAGCATCTCCCATGTGCAATGTGCTTCAGTATTCGTAATACGCTACAATGAAATGCTATTTTGATATTGAAAACCATGTATGCTTGTGTTGAATTAATCACACAAACACTGTAAAGTGTAAATGTACAATAAATGTTAAGTATAATGAACAATTATCCTTTGGCATCAATCATTATGCAATGGAGACAATTTAGTGTGAGGCATATGACCAGCACGAATTATTTAACCAGTGGTTTTCTCAGAATTGTGGACAATTGGCATAACATAATGCAGTTATTTGGATGTGAAAGATTTTTGTTGTTGAATCTTGGAGACCTGATTAAAGAAAAATCACATCACCTAATTTAAAAAAAAAATGATTTTTAGCTCCGCTGTCGACTTTGTCGAGCGGAGCTTATCATATGAGTGATTGTCCGTCGTCCGTGTCAATGTTTTACTTTTTCGGCTTCTTGAAAACTTCAAGCCTGAATGCTTTGATACTTGGTGTATATGTACCTTGGGTAGACCTCTCTTAGGTTTATTCATTTCATGTTGATATCTTCAATTTTGTAATTTTGGTGAATATTTTTGTCATTTTTGGTAAAAAGTGATATTTTCGACTTCTTGTTAAAAACCGCAAGTCCAAATTCTTTGATACTACATATATAGGTACTACATGTGGACTTCTCTCAGATTTGTTCATTTCGTGATGATATCTTCAATTCTCTAATTTTGGTGAATATTTTTGTCATTTTTGGTAAAAAGTGATATTTTCGACTTGTTAAAAACCGCAAGTTCGATTGATTTGATATTACATATATAGGTACTACATGTGGACCTCTCTCAGATTTGTTCATTTCGTGATGATATCTTCAATTCTCTAATTTTGGTGACTATTTTTGTAATTTTTGGTAAAAAGTGATATTTTCGACTTCTTGTTGAAAACTGTAAGTCCGATTGCTTTGATATTACATATATAGGTACTACATGTGGACCTCTCTCAGATTTGTTCATTTTGTGATGATATCTTCAATTCTCTAATTAATTTATTTTGGTGAATATTTTTGTAATTTTTGGTAAAAAGTGATATTTTCGACTTGTTAAAAACTGTAAGTTCGATTGCTTTGATACTATTCATATTGTTCATTTTCTAATGTCTTCAGTTCTTTAATTGAAATGTGCATTGCTAACAACGGAGCTATCTCAGCCGATAGGCTGCTTGTTTTTTAATACTGATAGCGTTTTACTTTGCCCCTTTATTGTAGATTGAGAGAAAGCAAATTTTCACATTCTATTATTGTCCACATCGCATTGTATACTGTTTTCTTGTGAGTTCGATAGCGCAATATTTGGCTTTTAAATGTCTTCAAACTGCACGAGTGAAATGTGGCTTAAATCCTCTTTCTTGTGGCTACGCCAATCCAATTCATACTTAGGGACGACGTCAAAAGATCGAAGAAACTTATTTACTTTGAGTTTGGGGGGTGACCTCAAAATGTTTCCATCCTGCAAAACAATTTAATTTTTTAATGAAGTCACAAACAATCTTGGAGTATTTGTACTTTTTTTTTTTAACCAATCATGGACAGAAATAACAGAAAATGAAAAAAAATATCCAAGACGAGATGGTCCTCGTGTAAATATGTGTGTCAAATGAAGGCATGGACCTAGAACTGCTATGCCATACTACTGTCCGATTATCAATTTGTATTTAATGGTGAATTAAATGTAGTCTGACACCATTATCTACATTTATCATTTAAGTTTCAGTGGGGTATTTGGGAAAAAAACTAAAGGAATTAATTTTTTTTTATCCTACATTGAGCTTTTGATGTTGTCCCTTATCCGGTCATCGTCTATCTTGTAACCTGCTGCATAGCGCATGCATAGGTGTTATTTAATTTATTGGTCGCTTTGAAAAGTGTGACACGTAGGATCTGGTCACGTGGGTGTACCTAATATAATTTGTGTTGGACACTTGAAGCGCACAACTCCCGTACTTGGCTTGAAAACTCTCCTTGTCCTGTCTCGAGACTTTATTCTGGATCGACTCCATGAAAGTCGTATCTTGAATAAAGTTTTACAATACCACCTATATACCGTTAGTCTGGATTCTCAATTCTAACACAAGTCAAACTTAATAATTTTGCTAAAACAATAAACAATAAACAGTAAAAAAATTAAATACACGCAAGATATTTTACCCAGATGTAAATATCAATCGAACGACGAGGTTATATCATTATGCAAATAATTATCGATCATCTCGTTCTTGGTCTTTGTTAATATATATATATATATATATATATATATATATATATATATATCAGTTCTTTTAATTAAAATTATGGCAATTTTTTGGTCAGAGCACCCTCTAGTATTTGTGGGGAATCAAGTTTATTTGGAATGCTCTGATTGGATGGAAGTTTGAGCCTAGCAAGGTGTGATAGAATTCAAATAAGTATGAACCACTAATTTGACAGGGAAGTGATACTTATAATGCAGTAAGCTGTTTTAATTGCTGTTGTGGTAGAGTTTTTATATTTCCCCGTCAAATGCATTTATTGGCCCACTGAAAAATCAAAATAGTGTTTCCCTGTAACTTAGATTCTTATTGATCAAGGCATTTTAAAAATCATGGCTGTTAACTCCCCTCAAGTTATGACCCGTTGTCCCCCATAAAATAATGGTTGCATCTAATATTCAAATAAAAATAAACAACAACCGTGATTTTATATAAAAAGAGCTACTGCACATAACGGAGGTGCATTGGCAATGGGGATCGGGTAACAAAAAATCTTTAGCGATTTTTATTTTTAGCCATGGTTGTTAACAGTCAACCAATGACTAGGAAAGGAGGTCCTCTAAGGAGTTTTTTTTCTTGGCAAAGTTCCAAGAAATGTGACGCACTTAGAATTACGCCTCTACGCACGCACGCGCGTAACGCGTGGTATTTTGCGGGGAACCGGACTCGCGCACGCATTCTAAATCTCGCGAACGTTCGATCGCGCGGGGGATAAGGAAGGATTTTAAAATTTTTAGTCAGTTACTCGCTATACATGATCGGAGCAACACGTAAGTACAAGAGCACAACTATGTATTTTCATCATTTCATGAGAGCCAACAACTTTACGCCAAGACAGCCGCAGCATGACACGGCATCTTTCCAACAACAGAGACAACCGGTAAAAGAAGATGATACTCGCTATGTGATTTTTATTACCAAGTTTCGCTTAGTACTGGCCACAAACAACGACATAATGATAGCTGAAACAGAAGAACTACTCCGATCGACCGAGATGTTATTCTGCTATTTAGAGTCCAAAGGAATCGACAGTTATGGGGCATATCATGATAGCGAAAAAGATCCATGTAGCTAATACAAAGATCCTCATATCCATGTCATGGCGACTACTGGTAACAACAGTGATGTACGGCAGATGGCGGCATTCCGACAGGCTAAACTATCCTGGGAAGAAAATGAACCAAACTTTCATTTGATTTCTCAAATTTGCAAAGTGCCTTCCTCATTTGCTGCATACATACAAGGGGTTTCAAAGGAGAAAAAAATGGCTGTTTACTACTAACAAGACAAGCCTAGAGAAACTGCTAATTTATAACACAACAGTAGAGGATATGGAATGGAAGAAATGGAAGACAATAGTGCAATGTAAAAAAAACGAATAATGAAGAGATGCTCTCTTTTGTAAAGGGATTGGTACAAAGATATAACCCGACTGACTTACCCAACTTTGGAAGATAAGTGACTGAAGACCCGGAGGCTACCGAAGAAACTCGTGAGAATTGGCACCGAAGTGTTTCCGAATACTTGTACCGCACAGCAGTAGAAGCAATCAGAAGTGACGTGCTGCGCAAGAAGTTTGGTGAGTTGTGCCATGAATTACGAAATATCGATAACTCTAAATACGCCGATCGAAATATACATTTGTCAATTGAAGAGTCTATTATTTGGTACGAACGCTGGTGTTGTCATCAGGGTTTAAACATGTGGGATTTTCTGTATACAATTGTAGAATGGTTTGACAAACGGCAACCCAAAGAGAACTTACTGTATTTCAAGGGAGATAGCAATGGTGGGATGAGTTGGGTTATGCGCCCTCTTCATCATATTGCCAGATTCTGGGGCAATATCCAGACCAGCAACGAAAGTGCTTCAAACTTCATGTTTGAAATTTGCTTGTGTGCCCGCATAGCTATGGCAAATGAGTTTGTGTTAAGCGAACACAATTGCGAAATGGCAAGGAGTGTCTTTGAGGGAATGTGTACGATGATTAATCGCAAGGGAAAATCGCCTGTACATTTGCAAATACATTTCCAATATATATTGATAGACAAGAAGCAAGTGGACCAGGTTTACAAATACACGCAGGAGATGATTACGGACCAGATGCAAATCCAACACATGATCATAAATTAAAAAGACAAAACCTATTTTTATATACACCAAATTGGTCATATGTAGGACATGATCATCCAATATTAACACACGATTCTAGAAAGGCACACTACCTATCCATGTATGCAAAAAGTTGGAGAATCAAATCACATATACAGTTAAATTCACAAATATCGTACCGTTAGCTGAAACCGACATGACAAACCATAAATCAATCTTACATATACCAAAACCTATATTGTTTGTCTATGAAGATAAAAGAGGAATAACACCACAATTTCAATGGCATGCCATTAGAGTTAAAAAGAATGATTTAATAAATGAATTAAAATTACATTATCCTGTATTTGAAGAAATTGGACGTATAGTAGAACTAGTACTAGATTTATCACTACCATGGCATACCTATTGTCCACCAATAGATTGGCCTGGACATGGTAAACATGGTCTCTTGCTGAATGGGATAAGATTTTATTGGCTTTCAGTTTGACGGAAATTTGTGAACTGGTCGTTGATGGCTGGTAGGGAGGGACCTTTGAGGTAGTGGAAAACAAATTTATCGCTAGTGTTGATCAAATTAATTTTCCGTGTTACGCACGGGTTCTCGTCACACCTCGCTGTCCACTTATCTCCTTTCTCTGTTTCCAAAGCTTACAAACTTTACAATAACATTCTAGGGCGTGGAAGAGTGAATATACGATCAGCCAATCGCTGCAGTCGTTAGCACGATCACGTGATTACCAGGGATGTGTCTCACGGTTAAAGCCTTGCAAAGTCGCGACTACTGAATATAATAAGTAAACAATCTATTTATAAAGGCCTGTAATATAAAGAGAGAACAAAGAACAAGAAAGAGTTTAAGGATGTATGCTACAAAATAAAAAACCCATGGAAAATCGTTTAAAATACTACAGGTGTACAGGACATGTTACTCTAAACTCATAGAAAAGAAAAAAACATGGGGTTAATGTACTAATTTTTAAGATACACAACTCACAATTATGCTGAGTCAGCATTTTTAAGTAGCTTTAATAAATAACTTAAGTTGTCATTTATACTCGGTCTTAATCCACATTTTTACTGAAATTGGTTTTATCCTATCAGCACATAATATGAGTTCATATTTAAATTCAATTCTAATGAATTTAAGAAATTACCTATTTAAAGAAAACAATAGTTTCCTTCATTTGGTTTTGTATTTTAGATAAAAAAATTCATAGAAACTGTCCTACAAAAAATTTCATCCATGGAAATCTCTTGAAATTGTGTATATGTCGAGTGCTTATGAAGTTATTCCATATTATACATTGAAAATGGTATGTTAATGCACTACTTTTTGAGAAATAATTAGTTTAATTGTCAGTTTCAATAATCTTGGTGGCCATGTTGGATCATTTGCGTGACCTTTGACCTTTGCCAGTCCCCTTGTCAATATACATACCGGGGTACATCAAATATGGTCATGTACATCCAACATCAGTAGATTATATTGTTTTATATATGAAGTACAGTTTATATATATTGGCTGGGTGCTTGGGAGAATATTCTTACCTTTCATTGGAAATATAGAAATTCAAAGTCAAGCCACTATTAATGCACTGAAGTATTATTTTCTTCTGAGGGATACTGATGAAAGCATTGTATTCTCAGTTAGGGCACAGGTGTGTATGGTGGTGGGGAGGGGTGTGGTGTGCTGTAACATACATACAAGGCAGAGTATGACTAGTGTTACCATACATGAAGTGACAAAAAGATCAGTATTGTTTAATTGTAAGTAATATTTATTTTGTGTTCTGTTTTTTTAAATATTCATATATCGATAAATAAATAAAAGTGGTCCATAAATACTAATATAATTAAATATTTCACATATTTTAAAATCATATAACACTTGCTTTATCATTTTATTAATATACAATTGTATGTATTTAATTTTTTTTAAATCTGGATATAAATACACATATTTAGATACAATAACCTTCAATGGACAAAAAAAGTGTTTTCTTTTCAGAAAATATGCCAACATTGCATGAATAATCCCATTTTCACCCTATGAGACATTTACATACCAAATATCAGTCTAGTGTTCTCAAAGAAGTCATGTAATGAATGGATGGATTAGTGAACTAAAAAAATATCACAAGAGTCATTAATCATTGTTTTAAATATAGTTACTTCTTTTCAAAAAACTGCGATAGTGACAAGAATGTTTTTTTATGTTTGGTTACCCGTGGATGACCAAAATAATCTTCACTAAGCAACTTCACCAATCCATCTATCCCTCCTCTGCTATAAGCCAAGTTCAAGTGACAAAAAGCCAGACCAGAAGCAGCTATTTTCTCAGCCATACACTTTGTAATTACCTTCTTACTTATTAGTTGACTAAGAGAAGACAGATTTTTCTTTTTACACAATAGAAATTCAAGAGCTTCTATAATAAAATCAACAGAGAAGCTATGTTTACTAATATGGCTGATGTCAACATTACATTTACCAATCAATTGTTGAAGCATATGTACATCATGTTTTGCATTGTGAGCACTGTATTCAGTGTGTAAATAATCATTAACCAGGTTTTCTTCAGAGTAAGATGATCGAGGTGGTAAAATTTCACGAAATACAGAGAGCGTATCAGAAAAGCAGCAATGTTTATGTTTCAGTTTGTCTAAAAGACCATATCTTTGCACAGAACTAACCAGAATCCTAGCATCAAAATTCTTACAGTTATGTGCAACTAACACAGAATTTAATGGAATCCATTCTATAAAACTCTCAAGAGCATCTTTCTGTGATAATGTTGGTACTAAATTAAAGTTATGAAACAGTTTACCACATGTATATGTCAACCCAGTTACATTGGATGCTGCTGGATGTATTGGCTGACAGGGGTCAACATACTCATCAAATATTTTACCATCATAAGATGCAGCAATCTGACAAATTGAGGAATCAATACCAAATGATGTTGTTTCAAGATCAAATACAACAACAGGAGAATCTTGAAGTATTTTTACTGGAAAACTTACAGGAGCATTAACTGGTTCAGGAATACATGTAATATCAATGTCATTTCTAATTGCAATGTTTGTGTTGTATGTGTCACCTTCTCTTAACTCAGTAGCATTACATTTTTTGTTTCGCTCCTCTTTTAATTGTATACGTCTAAGTTTGTATTTTTTGTTTTCTGTCTGCATCTTTCTTTTTCTTGCTTTATTGTCTAGTTTTATTCCCCTCACCTGTGAAACAATTCCAGGAGATAGTCCATTTTCTTTGTTAACACTACAAACATATGTGTATCCACTATTTTTCTGTGAAACTGCTGCTGCAATGCGGATATTTAAACTTTCTGATTTACTGTAATGTCTGTTTTTTGGTGCTTTAGAAGCAACAGTGTTATGAAAACTTTCATTGGCTTGTGTTGAACTCATAAGAGAAAGTTTATTTGCACATGCAGCATAAATTTCAAAAATAGATTTTAAATCTTTACGCAATTCTACCCCAGAAAGATCTTTACCATATGGAAGACGTTTGTGGCAGTAAGTATCTGGCTGACGTTGGTAACCACACCATTTACGATCACATGATTCATGAGATCCAAATGCATGGGGAACAATGGCAAGCAAGTTTTTATTGATTAAAGCTGGCCTACCTTTGTTCTGAGTAACAGCATAGGAAAAACATGTTTGAAAATACTTGATAACACGTGGTGTTAATATTTTGTGAGTTTTTGAAAGTTCATATAATTTATTTCCTAGACCTTTTTTGGTGTGGTTCATATCTGGTCTCTTTTCAATATCTTGGTTAATTTCTGTTCTTAGTTTATGAATGGTTGTTGTATCATCATCCATAGTTAAAGATACTGTTTTAGCACTAGTTTTGTTAATAGTTTTTACCACTTCAACAGCAATATCTCCTTCCATAGCTTTGGAACTCCCTGTCCAGTTTTTACGACAGTCATGTTTTCTTGTGTTCATATCCCCATTTTCACAAATTTTGCATCCCTTTGAACGCACAGCATATCCCATAATTTTACCAGTTGCTTCCCCTATAGCAGCACCATGACCTGACAGACTGTTATATTCTTTGCCAGAGCCACGGCGCTGCCATGCACCATCAAAGGAAATATCAACTTGATTTTCATGTGAACTAAGTTTTTGTTCTTCAGTAAGAGCTTTAACACACAGTCGTTTTGCAACATTCTCAATACCAACACCTGCTTCTCTTTCTCTTTTCTTTAATGTCTTGTGGTGTATACCCGGTATATTCAGTGAGGCAAGGAAGTTATTCACATGAGTCTCTCCCATTCCACTGTGTACCATTCCTATGTTATGAAATAAGAAACAACTTAGATTAACATTTTATAAGATTAGTTTTTGCTGCCCTACATTACTAAAAGTATGATCACCAATATATGACCATAAGAGGTTAATAATTGAGATGAATCCTTAGTTTGCCTGTAAATCTTACCGGTGGCTAATTTGGTATTTACATCAAATATAGGTAATCCTTGGTTTGATTTGGCATTCCTATGTGTCGAACCTGTATACACATGGTTTACAGCACCACATCTCTGGCAAGGTATATACAGTACACTACCAAGACCATATCGTCTCTCCTCCTGGCAATCCACCAGAACAAGGTGTTCACAACACACAGCACAGGCTTTTAATCCCTCAGCTAGAACAGACAGCTGTACTATTCTGCGTCCAACATTCCAATTTATAGCACTTTCTGAAGTAACTTCTGTAAAGATAAATCAGATTATCATTACAGTCATCATGTAAATAAATTTCATGCAATTTGCACTACTATACTGGCTAACAGATATTGACAACAGTAAGATGTTAACATACTATCTGTGCTATTCGTAAGAAATGTATGAATATTTACAGAAATAAAAAGAAACCATTATTCCAAAATCATCATTTCCAAAGGAGCCATAGGCAAAACAGAAACTCTCTCACATTCAGATAATGTGAAAAATAACAATAATTTTTAGGTCATGGCTTATTTTCAGAAAAAACATTTATTGGGAGAAAATGTCCAAAAATATATATTACAATGTATTTAGAACAAAAATATTTGACACAATAACAAATAGAAAAAATAAAATTCAAGTATCTACTATAATATGCAAGTATTTTAATTTTAATTTCCTTAACACAGCCGCAAGTTCATCATGTTACATGTTAATTTTTTTCTGAAGAGTAAACAGATGAAATTTCAATGCTCTAAATTTATAACACTGGGAAAATAAATATGGATTTCAAAACAGCAAAATATAGAAAATATTTGAACATGCTGTTTATTCATAGTTAAAATTGTATCCCCTTGGTTATATGGAAGTGTGAGGACAATCATGCCCTCAAATTGGGGGTTTTGTGCGTATAGTTAAAATTACCAGTTCGCGTTGAAGGCACCTCGTCATAATTAATGAAAGCTGCAGACGACGCGACAGACAAACTTCGTTGTCAAATATTTTTTTTATCACAATTTCTGTATTTAGTGAAACAGGAATTAGGAAAAAATAAACACTGTTTCCCCCAAAATAAGCATAATCTGATGTTCATAAAAACAAATAAAATGTGAAAATATATTGATTCGAGTTGTGGATAACAGTTGCAGACGACTCAACCAAAGTTTACGTCGTAAACTGACACCGTACGTACGTACCTGAATTTGATTCTAAAACTACTTCAGCAACTTTCTTATGTTGGCGGTTCGCCTGGATAACTGCCAATCTTCTTCTCTTCTCTTTCTCGGTCAAAAATCCTTTAAATTTGCGTGCATTCGGCGATCGCGAAGCGTACTTGTTTGTTGTGGCAGCCATCTTGAAAGTCTGCTTCAAATGCGCAGAACGTATGCGCAGTGCATTTCCGCGCATACAACCTTAAGCCACATTTTCACTCTTGCAGTTTGATGACATTTAAAAGCCAGATATGTATTGTCATATATGAATTTATCATTACGTGACTTCGTTCGGTGAACTTACCTTACAACACGGCCTACTTTAGAGTAGTGGCAATTATTACATGCATACATGCATTGGACAAGTAATGAGATTTATCCTGACAGCACATCTGCATAATTAAATTGTTTGCACAACACAATAGAAAGATGCGTGGTCGTCTAGTTTATACTACACTACTTTTGAACGATCCGCTATCATAAGATGTGGGTTTTTTATGAAGTTTATGACGTTATACATCTCAAAGACTCGTGGAACATTTTCATTCACATTTGTCATTATACTCATTTGAATACATGTTCAAAGATGGTCAACTGGCAGACATTTTGTTGTTGAAAAATTTTGTATCTTGGACATGCTTTGTCAGTTTTTGTTTAAATTTGATACGTACATTATACATGTTGAGATACATGTTCATGATAATCAGTGTTCGTATCCAAAATATGGCAACTGGCAACCATTTTGTCTTTTGAAAATCGGTAACATACGTGTCGTCTTCAAATTATACATGTTACAATACATGATAATTAGCTTCATGATCCTAACAAAGATGACCGACTAGCAGCCATTTCCCTTTTTGGCCATACTGTCTGTAATCTTACATACATCATAATACACACCTATGTTTGTTATAGGGATATCAACCAAAGGTTTTATTAAATGTTTATAACCACAAAATCAAAATAATAAAAAAACGTTATAAATATCAAAAAAAAAATACATAGACTATTTAGTATAACATGAATGAGTCTGGTTGCAAAAAAAATCATGAATGATAAGATTACGACTATTAGTGTGAGTAAACTTTATCTGGCATCCAGTTCAGTATGTGAGTCACCGAGTTATGCTTTGTTCTCATTAAATTGTAACTAGTGATTTGCATATCCAATTAGATTGCATATTACATAATGCATGTAGCAATACATATATATATACTTGTGATCAGATAAAAGACAGATTTGCAGCCATCCTGCTTTTTGAACATATTCCTTTATCTTAGACATGGATAACATTTCCATTTTTTGCTATGGATTGTTTATTTTCGTTCTAGAGACTAGCCAAGCCTGATAACTTGAGTGCACTAACTTTCTATCATCGGCAGACAGCAATCAATCCATCCATCCATCCATCACCAGCCTGCTTAGTGTTCACTTCACCACTACAACACCACTGTTTCACAAAAACAGATGACATCATTTCCATTTTTAAACATAAATTCTACCTTATTCATTTTAAGAATAATCCTGACAACATTATTCAAATGCATAACATTAACTAATACCTATACTTTTTAATGATGGTGATAATTTAGAAAAATATCAAATATTTATATGTTTTAAAAAATACAAGAAAATGATTTCACTCTATAATTACTGTTATTGTTCATTCTAGCCAAAATGCAGTCATCGACAACAAGAGAACTATACTCTAGCTAGCTGAAAGAAACCCGGATAAAAATAAAACAAATGAAGCAAACACTCCAGGAACTACTACAAAAATATTTGTACCTGTAAACAAAAGCTGTTTCCCCATCAAAATTATCTGCAGTTATCTTTCGATTCTGTTGATGATTTTTTTTGTCATCCCAATAAAACAAAATATTGCTTTCACCGAGACAATAAATAAGAATTTTCCAACATCGAAATTACAAACTGCGAGTTCTTCATCACCAGATATGAAAGATTCAATTGTACCCACCGATCCACAAATTTTTAATTTATTCTGCTAAATATAGCTGTTTCTGTATTCATCTGTTCAAAAATGGCTGACAATACAACTGAATATCAAACATTGCAAATGCAACTGTTGTATTCTCGCTGTTTATACGAGTTACAATTTACCCTTAAATTTTTACACATCTGCCTTGAGAAAATCGCCCCATCAGAACTGAAACTGAATTTAATGTGTGATAAAATTGGGTCAATGATTTGTCAACCTCTAACTATGCACTGCATGATTTTCTTGCACATTCCCAAACTTTTCAACATGTAGAATCTGCACCCCAACCTGCAGCTGTATGAGCATTTTATTTTCCCGCATTTGAATGAAGTTTAAAAACTGCGACTATTAATTTGGGTTTTATTCGTCTATGCATAAACTGATTTTTGTCAATTAAAATTTATTTTTTCTATCTTATTTGGAGTGAAGGTTTTCACAACCATTTCTCGGAATAACAAAACATATTGGAATTACGAATGCATTATATTTAGGCCGTAATCCTAGTCAATATGGCAACTATTTTGGATTAAAGATGTACAATGCATATATATATTAATCAAAATTAATATTTTCCATTTCAATCTTATGTTATATTTCAATAACACTTTCAAACACACTCATTATTATCGAGGCAATGTTTATAAGCTTTATTAACCAGTTAATTTTGACAAAATCAAAGTCAAAATCTTTTCTTCAATGGTATTTTTGGTAACAATTCACCAAGCCGAAGAAATAAATTCATGGGGAAAATGCACCCTATTGCTCGACGTTCTGTGCAATTACTAAGCAATTGTTGTTGATTGCAATCTTTCGAACTAACATCCAAATAGCATTACTAATCAATAGCAAATAGTTGGTCTGTGATGGATTATTATATACTTGCCAGCTTGGTCTAGCCATCAAAATGAGTAGCTTACTAAAATAAATGTTTACATAACAGTAAACAAATTACAAACTTATTTAGTTGCTGACAACATTCACATATGCAATAACTTCTCAAATACAAGTTATGGATGAAATCATTTTCTTGATATTTTGCAAAAGTGATTCCGATGTCAATTTTCACCCATAATTCTTGCTACAAAATAGTGGACAATTGTGTAATTTGTTGAATACGAACAAAAAGTGATATATAAAAGCTGCATTCCCCTGCATTATGGTGCTTTTTAGCCTGGACTTTCTATTTCAATTCATTGGCAATTCGGCAAAGGGTCTTGCCCTTTTTTACTGCAGTCACTGACCGCAAGATGTGCATTTATAACCCATAACGTCTCATTCAAACCGAGACGCCTTGCAATCACGTGAAACACTTTTCTATTTCCATCCTGGTTTGTGTTTGCAATTTTTCTATTCCTGTAATAGTAGTTTATATATTTCATCAGTTTGATTAGAAACACCATTAAATGTTAATAAGTGTTGTTTACTTTTTTTAGAGGGATGGTGGCAATCATATCGGCGACTGACAAGTATCTCCCACTTTTTAGCTTCTGTTTATTGTGATCTCAGATACGTACCGAGTGCCAGTGATCGCTGGGTGGTGAGTTTGCCAACAAAACGCCATATTTGAAATTTTAATATAATCATAAATAACAACAAATCTGATTGGTCTACCCAATTGGATGGAACCTCAAACACATACGCTCCTGAATAGAATTACCGATACCCACGGGCTCGTGGATAATGGGATGAACGGGTACAAAATCGCGCGAGAGAATAGTTCGATCATAAATACACAGCAAATAGAGCACAGTATCAACACAAGAGTCATTCAACTTAAGGATGCGATAAAGTTATTTTCGTAAATTTTGCTTTTTTACTTAATTATTATTTTACAGTTATACTTAATTATGTACGTACCGTTTTTATTTATTTTTTGTTACACCGTGATTTTGGCATATGAATAAGAAACCCCCTTTTCTTTGTGACAAGAGTTTGTTATGAAGTTGATTATATATATATATACAAATCAATGACAAATGAGGAGAGAGAGCCAGCTGTACGGACCTTTTCGAAATATTAATTATGAAATTATTAATTATGAGATAGGCTATATATAATAGAAATTACAACGTATATTTGCCCTATGAAATAGTACAACTAAATCTTAATTTTAATTTTAATAGTTATTACTGATAGTTAAAAGGACAGATACGAGATGCTAACGATTGCTAACGGACTGTTTATGGATCGAGGTTCTAGAAAACTTTCAAGGCCTGTATGGCCGAGGACGACGTTTACTGAAACCGAGACATCAAACAGGTTTTCAACTGATAGATTAAGTTCGGCTACGGGGCGCTAAGGGTAGCTCAGCTGATGTCACTGTATGTATACAAGAGTGACAAACTAAGGTTCAAAATATGCAATTATGGCTTTGGGTCGATATAAATATGAAATCACACAAGAATTGAACAAACAAGTATGTAATAGCAGAATCAATTACTATTATAATTTTTATAGAAATCAATAGTGTAAATTACTATGGCGGACATCTTGAGTTTATGCAAATAAAGTGTATTTATGCAAATAAATGATCACGTGATTAGTTCAAGGGACATTCTAGTGCCTTGTAACAAGAATGTACCCTCTTAAATTAGTAAATAATGTTAACTGAAAGCGGAGATATGCCGTTTTATGGTATTATTCAAGTCCCAGTCTATACTTTAATTTTATTCAATCAATTTAATCTGTTCTTCTGGCATAGAGTTGGTAACATTATTTCACAAATGTCTTGTCAATAAACACTTAGTTTTACTATGAAAAGATGTATTTTGTGTGTTTACAATGTGCTTAATTTTCAATAAAATGAGTTATAATTTCGCTGACAAACACTTTCCCAAAAATGATAAAACAGTACGGGTGTTTTAAAGCGGGGGAGTCGTCACCTGCGCATGCGTCAGTTGGCCATAGCGTGTCATTGTTTACAAACAAGCGCCTGCCCATGAGCTTTTGCGTTTTTAGCGTGTGTTGTTATCGTCGCTTGGGACTCAACTCCTGCGCGTGCGCAGGTGATGACCCGCCCTGCTTTAATTTTAAAACCGCGTGTTCTTAATTAAAATCGTGTTTTATTGGTAAACATGAAAGTGTCCCCAATATATATATACATAATTATGTACCATATTTGCTCTATAAGCTGGGTTTCTCAAGAGCACACAAGCCAAACGTCACATTTGTTGTACGTTTAAAGTGCCTGTGCAATGCCCACCCTCACGTTTCCCATTTTAGATCTGTGTCCCACTGAAAAGGGTAGTTATTGATTTTTTTGCTGAAAATGATTACTCGTATTCAAGTAAATTTGGGATATTTCTCGTGTTGTAGCCACGCCCACCTATCGTGAAACGGTCGACTGTTTTCGGATTTCCGACTCTCGCCGAAAGTGCGCCACCAAATGACAAAATGTGAGAGGAAGTCATACCCCTGAGCCGTAATAACACTGGTCGTTCAGTATACTTTTAAACGATAGCCATAGTGTATGTATGTATTCACACGTTTCTAATCAATCCGAAGGTGCGACATCCCTTAACCTTAGATTCATTCAACTGTCCTCGTCCATAAAAAAACGAATAGGTTTAAAGAGAAACGCCGACAACGTAAACCTGGCGCAACACTTTTGAAAGAAATAGATTCCGGATCAGCCCGTGATCACCGAGGCGGATTTCAGAAGAGAAAGAGACGTCCGGCAAGTGTTTCAAATCAGTTGACTTTTTGCGATCCTGATTATCGTTTTATAGAGACCATTTAGTCCCTGTTAAAAAGTTAGCAATAATTTTGACAGTGACACGAAAACGAAGCGTCGGACAAACAGGAAATTACACAGCCCTTACACACTGCTAACTGTTTTCATTTTCGAAGGCTAAAAGATTCTGAATTGTTTGGTGATTGGTGTTGAATGTCGAATTCACACCTCTGTTCTTTTTTACCTCCATGCTTGCAGCTTGATCTGCGTAATAATTTATGAAATAAGAATCCGGGCTTGGTCAATGTGTTTCCACCAAATAAAGTTTTAATACGAACTAATAATTATTACAATCACGCCATGGATCAAGCTAACTCGAATCCACTCTGAATTTATCTGTACGTGTGTCGATCTCGATTATTTTTGTTATCCAATTAAACGCCGCTTTTAACGCACTTGCCCTCGCCGTGACCCGACGCGTTCACCTATTTCAACAAAATGTCAATTTATTTCCACGCGGCTGTCATTTATTTAGTAACTGATTTGTCGTTTTTTTAATTATTTTATAGTGATCACTATAGTCTAATGTTTAGAATGTCAAAATATGTTCTCTTTTATTTTAATTTTGAAAGTTTTACTCAGACGATCGATGAAATAACACAGTGTAGTGACGTGCCTAGTAACCTGCTAAATAACGAGATAATTCCGACGTCAAATTCTATTTTGTCCAGCAACAGTGTACAAACGTGCGCCGGTGTCGATGACGATCACGGTGACCAGCTACACCAGAACGGACATATTTCGCATCTAACTCAACCCCATGCAACAAAAATTGATACTATGTGTTCATTATGGTCCATTCTTCCTCGACGAACAAGTACATAAGTGACAATATAGTCAAAGACGAGAAAATTTGCCTTATTTACATGCAAGCTGCCATGCGACTTCCCCTTCTGACGTCACAGGGGAATTTCTGTATGCAAATGAGAAGCTGATGAGGAGCCTCGTTTTAAAATACACAAAAATAAAGTTGCCGTAGACTGAGTTTAAAACACATTTTTTCACTTAAAAAAATAATTTATGCTTAGAAACATAAAAAATAATAATATTTATGTATCAATTGATAATTTTAGGCGTGAAAATAGCAGCCATTTCCCAGGCACTTTAATGCAAGTCAGTGATTTAATTACGTATATAAAAAAACAACTTGAATAAAAATTGAAACATGTAACTTGAGATTTCCCGCCAAAATGTGAACTTGATATATGGGTGAATCAACGCAGTAGTGTTTAGACCTCATAGTAAAGTAGCCACCTTTTCAACTCAAGGACTTGTATAAAAACTTATACCCGCACAGGCATAACCTTGTCGGTATCTTCGTATTGTTTCAAGACTGTGATTTATCTTTGTCTCACAGCCGATTTTTGTAGAATATCACTTGCGTTTTAGATTTAAAAAAATGCATCGTTGATGCATTCTGCACCGGACTCACAAGCACTCCCAATAGAATCCATTCTTGTGGCGGGGTAGACCGACCACCTTTGTTTACACCTGCACAAATCGAACTGGCGCTTATTTTCGATTTGTAACCTGATTATCATATCATATCATCAGTTTGGTGATGAAAAAATAAATACTGCGTTTCAATTGGGGATGTTATCCAAACAAATAAGTGCGTTTCATCTAACAGGTGGTCTAAATGTGATAATCCTCTTGGTGCTAGGGGGTGTTTATTTAACAATGATAAAATAACGAAGCAAAAGTGACGAAACACCAATAGCGAAAATAATAAAACTACACAATAACGATAAAACATTGTGTACATTAATTTTGTAAATTTTGAAACAATAATGGTCAAATAAATATAATGATGAAATATAAAAAAAAATGACGTTAAAATAATGTAAAAACAATGTTATAATGATACTAGTATGAGGCTATTACGAGGATGCTGCAACGCCGTATGCACGAAAACAGTGCAGCGGAGTATCGACCGACGCGCAGCCAGGGATACATCATGGGAATGCCGAAATCCAAAACGTTTAGAACAGAGTTAGCGAACTTCTTTGTGTGAGTCCGGTAAAACCCTGGTGGCAGCCATGTTTGTTTTTATTATTAGAGGACGTTTACGCGCGTAATCTTCTATATTTGGATTCGCTTTTCCTAATATGGTAGGATGAAAATACCCCGTAAAATACCACAAAATTACGGCACGCTGTAACTTAAGGCGTTACGGTGACAGATGTATAATAATACACAATAATACACAATAATAATGATGAAACAATAAAAACATAAGTACACAATTATAGTGGTATAGTTTTTACACAACAATGATAAAATAATGTAAACACAATAAAAAAATCAAACAACAATAGTATAATCATTACACAATAATACTTTACAAATAACTATAAATATATGATTTTTCTCCCAAGGCTTTACTACCAAAGTAACATTTTACGAGTAAATTATTTATTCACGCAATTCATACGCCCATAAGTCATCGGAAGCATACAATCACCGCCAATGCCAATCGAGTATCACAAATGGGGATGTTCTTGCCTGCATAAAATCGAGTGTTTCGATTTATTCTCCGTGCTATATTTCTCTTGAATGTATCACACAACGCGCGGAAAGTTTAACATTGGCAGGGGTAAGATTCGTTTTCGTTTTGAATGTCCATTTCTAGAAATCGATGCTCGCTGTTTGGTGTAAGTTCGTTGCCGAGCCGGCATCTCGTTTGACTCCGAGTCAGAATACAGTACGCCACTTCCACTGACTAATTGAATGAGTCAAGACGCCACGCTATTTTAAGAGAGTTTACTAAAAACTTCCAAATTGTCTTTTGCAACCTCTTGTCTGTCCACAGTAACTCCCGCCAAGGCGGAAAGTTTGTTCACTAAATATCGTGGTCGTTTCGGTTCAACTTGAATACATATATGCAGGATTGTAGTGACTGGCCAGACGCAGGTTGCTTAAACATATACGGCAGCAGTCACCGGGAGATATACTGATACTTATTTCTGGGAGTTCGTTCGTTGCCGGGAATCACTATTTCCGAGTGTGCATTTCTGTGGCGATAGCGTCAAAATTATAATTCAACATTTTATCAGTTTTCTTTTATGCCGTCGCCGATATTGGGTGCCAGTGAATAATATTTTACTCAAATATCATTCGGTTCAAACAACACGAATGCATTAATTGTACATTGCTTTACTACGACTTCGAACATTGAACACATCAAGAACGAACAGAAATACAGCAAAAGCAAACGCCTCAGTACATGATTCTGTGGCGTTTGAATCATTCGTTACCTGACAAATATGGGCATGTAATTTATTAAAGGGCAGTAATCGTCGCGCCACGCATGCGTGATATATAAGGGTCTCATATAAACAAAGATGGCGACACATCAACACAAATGTCGCACATGCGCAGCGCGAAGACCCGGCCACCGCCCTTTAATTATTCAAGTGGGCGACCTTTGGTACTTACATCATGTCTCACATGATTGGGTGTTTTTTTTCAAATGCGAATGGTCGAGATATGCAAATTTATATTGTGCGGAACACGAATCGTATCGCCAATGTTCTGGAGCCTATTTTGCGATAGCGGAGTGGATCAGTCAGATGTGGTAGGTCTATACTTGAAAGGGTCCCACAATGATCCCGCGAAGACTCGTGGCAATGGGCGTCGAATTATATAGCCAATGAAAACATCTTCTTTAGATTTGATTGAAGCGCGCGAGGATCTTTCGGAATAAATGTTTTACAAACATTCATGAATGTCCTCAGAACACATTCACGTCATCATGGTGTACTTCATTGTGAGTTTTATTTATTTATTTATCTCTTACTTCAACTGTATTCATTTTTGTCTTGTTATTTGTGCAATTACAATTGGCACGTTTGTGAACGCTGCTTTCCCAATAAGAACAAAGCTCTCACAATTTCAATGTATTTAAACATTTTGTGGTTTCTTTGGGTCTTTTTTGGTTCGTTTTGGTTTCTTTTTAGCTTTTTTGGCTCGCTTTTGGCGCAATCGTTTTGAAGTACCCGAATTTAAATACATCGTATTATATCGGTGACCATATCGCCAACTATCCACGATTTGTTCAACACATTTCCGGTAATTGGCATTAAAAAACACGTAAATAAGAGTGTTGAACATACTGTTGCTCATGGCAACCGACTCCACGACGTAAAAAATAGTTAAATGCGTTCGTAATTGCTCAGTTGTGATAAATTTTTCGCCCCAGTAAAAGTCTCTTACCACACAGTATAAGTAATAGGGGATCCAGCAAACGGCGAATAATGCGATGACTGTTATGAGCATGCGCACGCTCCTTCGTTTTGATTGCACAATGATGTTTTCTTGCGACTTCGTCAGCTGGTTATCTGCACCTGGGATCTTTCGGAGCCACAATGTCCGAGCAATGATGCTATACGCCACAGTGACGAGAGTAAGCGGGATGCAGAACTCACACACAATCAAAAACACGGTGTTTGCTTGCATCAAGCGCGGGCTACTCCAGTAGATTTCACCGCACTGCGTAGAGTCGGCGATTGCCCATGTACCAGTATGAATGGCAGACGGAAGTGATATTACCATAGAAAATATCCAAATAAATACCACTATTAATATCGCCTTGAATTTTCGTATGCGTACCCTCAACGGGTACATTATAGTGTAGTACCTGGGAAGATATGAAATAAACACAGAACATTAATGATACTCTCACGTGTTGCAATTAACATTATATATATATAACACTCCATACACTACTCCGCAGTCTTTAGAACAATATAATTTACTACTTCTATTGGATTGCATACCAACATTTAGAAGTTTTTCACTTTTCATTATTGCATCATTAAATTGACAATTACATGCATGAATTTATTCATATCATTGTTATATTTATATATTAATTAATAAATCTGAGAATGTTTGTTATTTTATTCACGATTAAAGTATTATAATCGCACGTTCTTTTAATTTATTGTGATTTTATTATTATATTCACACATCCAATCATTTCATTCGTGATGTGATTACTATAATTTTCACTATAACATTTGGTTAGTTTATTCATAATTTAATTGCATTCGTACATTTAATTATTACATTCGTACATCTAATCACTTTATTGCGATGTGATTGTCTTCACATACTTTCCATTAAAATTTTTGAATATTTTAGTAATTTATTCGCTATTCGATTTATTTTCATTCGTACATTCATTCAATTTATTCGTGATGTGATTGTCATTATTACATTTGTGAATTTGATTATTTTACACGTTATCACATTCGTACGATTTATTTATAACATTCTTACAGTTGTTTGTGATTTGTACAATTCTTTTCACACGAGTCATTTTATTTCTAACGTAACTACATTTCATTAATACATTTGAGCAATTTCAATATTGCATTTCAAATTTTTGATTACTACATTTGTATATATCATTCCTACACTTGTAGTATTTATTCGAAGAAAAAGAACCGAACGCAGGTTTAGGGTCAAGGTCAATCATAGATGTTTGCCAAAATCATTTTAGGGACAAAAGCCTAGATCGAAACACGGTACAAAGAATAGTATTTATACTATGATAGTCTGTTGACATCTGTAATTATTTGATATAATACATTTGATATAGTCAAGCGATAATTTAATTCCACTTCCATGCATGTCAAAAATAAAAATACTTCAATGAACAATATTGGTACTTTGAAATACGCGACTCGTTTATAGGGTAGTGCGATACATTTCTCTAACAACAATTTACAAAAATGACCTCTAAACAGACCCTCCACACATGGTAAAAATATCTTTGTATTGCATCAAAATATAACGGGCATAGAACATAACGAAATTGTCAGCATAATTTTTTTTCCAAATATTGCAAGCATAAAAACATCACTATCTCGGAGCTTGAACCACCATATTGCTATATCGTATATATCTGTCGTAACACAAGTTATGAATCTACTTGCTATCTTGAAAACATTTCTCAATAATACATGTTTTCCATATTTTCAGTAACTTTAGGTATATTTATTTGTTAATACTCATTTTTCAACTTTGATTGATTACAGCAATATCGCAACATTCATACTACGCTGCAGTTTAAATTGCGCTGGACCGTTCTGTGCATCCTCGGTGCTAGAAATCACACGGATACCAACGTGAACGCAGTGACGGCATTACCACCCTACAACCTTCAATAAAACCTTGAACAGAATATATGAATGACTAAAATTATAATACGAGAAAGCTGATGCTTGTAATATTTCCTTAGAACGGTTTTGATCGATGAATGACAAGTTTGAAAGACTCGCGGCATGTCATTGCAGAATTCTCATTTCACAAAGTATTTGATGTTGATATTGGCGTTACCGTAGCATAATCAGGCAGTGCCATTTCCAATACGCAAGTGTTCAGGAAATATATATATATATATATATATATATATATATATATATAGTAGCCATACACATGTTGGATGCTAGTTATAACACTGAATTAAAGAGCAATTCATTTCGGGATTTTTAAGACTTTAAGACAAGTAAGTCTGAGTGATGCACGATGTGTTTAACCCTACCTGTCAACTGCGATGATCAGCAAAGAATTAGTAGAAACATAAAGAGATACAAATTTCAAGAATGATACAAAGACACACATGAAATTTCCATACGGCCAGTCTTGGTTCACATAATAATAGAAGTTGAATGGCGTACACACAACCGCCACCAGGAAGTCTGACAGAGCCAGGTTGCCAATTAATAGATTAGTTGTTGTGCGCATGCGTCGAAATCGGTAGATGGCGTAACACAGGAAAAGATTTCCAGTACCGCACACAATAATAATCATTGAATATACAATACCAAGTATGATTTTCGCCTCCAATGCTACTTCCGGGAAATAGAGTGTGTTTAATTGTGACATGTTTCCTCCTGTGTAGTAGTTGTAATAGTTGTAATAGTTGTAGTTGTTGTAGTTGTAGTAGTTCTGAGAATAATCGTATATTTGGTAATCCATTATCATCTCAGTTATCTCCGTTCTTTGATGTGATCTCGTCAGTGTTCAAATCAGCCACCGAACATGCTCTCGTTTGCACGCTGTGGCGACTGGGCATGTAAACACAATTTACCATGGTACGCTAGGAATTGAGTCAGTCATCAAATATGAGATATACAAGCCTCGAGTCTGAAATGACAATAATAATACCAATATTATTATTCGGAAAAAAGTCAAATCAATCAAAATCTGGGGTTTGGGCCAATCACATCGTGCATTCGATGGTGATAGAATATTGTAAAGAGAGAGAGAGAGGAGATGTTTTTTTTGTTTTGTCAAATCCAATCTTTTACCTGTAGTACCTCTAATTTCCAAATTAACTTCTCTAAATTGTATAGGCGAAAGTGTCAATGGCACGCGGGTTGTTTCGATGGGAATGCGTTTTTCATTATACGAATATCAATTTGCTTCATGTTTTTTTTTAAATAATGTATTACTTCGTTTTAATTTATTTGAGGTTCTTAAGCTTTATACTAGCTGTTATATTAGGTCGGAAATACGTTTGTTTCTGTGTATTTATGTGTTTTATTATTATTTTGAGTAGCGAAACTCATTTAAAAAAAAAAAAGTTTGGCAATCTCAGAAAGTGGTAATGCGTCCTTTAAGCGTGGAAATAAAACAAATGGTGACACTTAAATTAAAATAATTTCTGTCATCGGATGAAATGTATACGAGACCTAACGCTGGTAAGATAGAAATGAATAGACGTTATGGCCGCCGAGATCTCGTTGAGAACGATAGTATCACGAGACTTGGTGTTTGCCTCTCAAATATTGTTCCTCCTTCTTCTGTCATCGCGTTATTGTTGGACTGGGTAAGTAGCCATGCTATTCGAATCACTGGAGTGCTTGCTAACCTCCTGCAAAAAATCGAATGTTTAAAGGTAGGGTAAGTAATCGAAAGATCGACGAGAAACGAGTAAGCAGTAGGGGAAAGAGCACATTTTAACAATACGCTACGCACGTAGAAATAAATTAGTAAAGAATTGCTGTATACTATGCAGTTAAACAGTGGGGCATTGTAAAAAAACTGTACACAATGTGATAGAACAACAGTGCAATGCGCATTCCATCTAATAATGAATATTATTTTAACAATTAATCTTTTTTTATTAGTTCGAAAATAACAATCTGAATAATTTGTAGATGTACTGAATATTTGGACAAACATACTATCGACCATTATGATTACGCGTGTAAGCGTCCTCTAATAATAAAATCAAACATGGCTGCCACCAGGGTTTGACCGGACACCACACAAAGAAGTTCGCTGATTCTGTTCTAAACATTTTGGATTGCGGAATTCTCTTGATGTATCCTTGGAAGGAAAAGATGTATAATGATAAGGTTATTACGAGGATACCTATATTATTAAGACTGAATTGTAGGGAAGCGATGTAGTTCATCAGTATAAGTTTTTTTTTTTTTTTTTTTTTTTTTTTTTGCACAGTTAGTGAATAACGAGGGACGAAACTTTATGCATTCGTATGCTAGGACTAACTGAATTTATGTAGTGCAGTTAACAATCGTGTATATTAAACTCGCAAGGCGTTGAAAGAGACTAGTATTGCATGCCAGGAACCTTTCTGTTATTTAAAGCCCCCGCTTTAAACAAACCGATTTGAACATACTTCACGGTGATCGCGATATGTAGGTATGCAACTTTGAAGTGGAGGTGTCGTCACCTGCGCAGTGTACGTATGGGAATTACGGCCCAAGTAAACAGCGTCACGCTATGGTTATCTGCCGCATGCGCAGGCGACGACTCCCCGCTTTAAAGAAAATTGCAATTGTTCGGGTTGTTCGAATCTTAATTTAAAAAAAAAGACAATATAGAATTTGTTATCACAGTTCTCATAGTTTCTGGAGTAAAGCGGGGTAGTCGTCACCTGTGCATGCGTTAGATGGCCATAGCGTGTCATTGTTTACAAACAAGCGTCTACCCATGAACCTTTGCGTTTTTAGCGTGTGTTATCGTCGCTTGGGACACAGTTCCCGCGCATGCGCAGGTGACGATACCTTCCGCTTTAATATTTACTTTGCACAGAGTGCAGGAGATTAGAACAATTTGTATATCGAAAAAGAGAAATCTTTTATGCGTTGACTATAATGATATACACACGCACTCTTAAACACAGTCCACCAATGGCATAGGATGTGTATTAGTGAATGAATGAGATTTATTGCTGGTTTTCTATGTACTATAATGTTAATAATACACACTAATATTCCCACACAGATGTCTCGAATTAAAGTGTTATGAACATGGATCTACAACGCACTAGCGAAATCTATGAAATCACAGCAAATTGCACACAAATGAGCCGAGTATTCATATTCAATATGTCTCATCTAGTTAAGATTGCCCTCGGGACAAATACACCAGCCAGATAAACAGCGAATTCGAACATATTTCCACACAATATTAGAAATTACGACAAGGCACGTCGTCATGGTAAACAGGTGCGCAATTCATTATGTTTTTTCTTGAGTAAAATCTAAAGCCTTAAGGGCATTTTTAACCATGAATATACATCTACCGTGTGTATTAAAAAAAAACTATTGAACATGTTTCGCATAACATGATTGAATTGAATTTACCAAGTGAAGACTTCTACAAGGAGAACAAGGGGACAAGAAGATACCACTAAGCACTATCACTATGGTCGATCACCCGCACCAGAGAAATACAACTCATGTATTACAACACAATAATTCAACAATACATAAACTCTAAATTATATTGACAGTTAGAGAGTTAGCGTAGTGAGGAGCGCGTCTGCCTGCAACGGTGATTAGTTTGTCGTTGACGAGAGATCGAATTAAATGTTATAATCATGTGTGTATGTTCATTACATGTGTATTTGAATACTCAAGTAGAACATTAAGCCCCCATAATTGATATTCAAAACTGATAAACTTTATACACGTGTATATAATACATTCATTTATATACAAGGATAGTTAGTGAGTGTCTTATCTACTTCTATTATATGATAGTTGCTACGAGAAACTAAGCAATTCGACATAATATGAATTATATATTTATTTAGATCGGTGCATTATAAGAATGTAACATCAAATCCGAATTCTTTAATTAAATTACCACATTGGACAATGGCAAATGTTTTACTAGTGTACTGTAACCATTTATTAGAAATAATAACAAGTTATGTTTTTCTAAAACCTGACTGGCAGCTTGTAATTAGTTTTGTTTCTTTCAGAAATAAATGTAGTTAGCGGTAAACAAACCGGTATTACACAGAATTTTGAAATAACTACTATTATCATACATCTGTCACCGTAACGCCATAAGTTTCAGCGTGCCGTAATTTTACGGGGGTATTTTCATCCTACCATATTAGGAAATGCGAATTCCAAATATGGAATGGTTATGCGCGTAAGCGTCCTCTAATACTAAAAACAAACATGGCTGCAACCAGGATTTGACTGGACTCAAAACAAAGAAGTTCGCTGATTCTGTTCTAAACATTTTGGATTTCGGCATTCCCATGATGTATCCTTGGAAGGAAAACATGTATAATAACAAAGGTTATTACGAGGATACCTCAAAGTATGATTTAAATATTTATTTGGGTCTACTCTGGCACAGAAAACAAGTATTTCTATACGCAGCTTTCGAACTGACGCGCGCGATGATTAGACGCAAGACATTTTTTAAACCTATAGTTTGTATTTGTACTTTGAAATTGTCTTATATATTGACAACATTTATTGATAATATAATTGTTTGTTTGTGTTCTCGTCTCTAACAGGCACATCTTGGTGCTCTGAATACCTAACCCATGTTTTTTATTCTCTCAGATATATTTCTTGCTTGTGAGTTATTCATCAGTTAATGTGTCTCAGCGCCCCGGGTGGATTTTCACTTGCAGACGTACACGTATGTCTTTGTAAAACACCATGGTAACAACATCCGTCAGCCATACTGTAGCCAAGCTCTGATCTCAGCACCGATTCGAGCTATCAAATTAAATGTAGACATACATCATGATTCAGCTGATATTTGACTGCTGACATACAATGCTGGTAAGACGCACCGTATTTAAAGATGGATTATCAAAATACCAGCCTCTTTTTTTATTGATTGCAGTTTGAAAAATTTTAATTTTGGCGAAGACTAACATGCATATTCCCAATCTTCTACATTTACCATATTTTAATAATAAATCACAGGGAAAAACTATTTTCCAAGCATTTGATAAGATACCAGTTTTCAAGAATATCATACAAGCACTAGAAATGAACAACTACGACTTTATATTCATTTATTTTCTACCTGGAAGAACACACAAACTTCCACTTTTAATCTTTTCCAACTCAAAGCATTCTCCACAAAACAATGAATTCGCCCTTTTATTTGCAAGACAGCGTTCATCAGATCAGATGAAGTCGTTTTGTTTGACATTTACTAATCTGTCTCTAATCATCTCTGACGGGAGCGTACAATTGAAAATAGAAGTTCACTAGAAATCGTTGAGTTCAATTTAATAAAAGACGACTTTCTTTAGGGGTAAACTTCTACAGTGATTCTATTATGATAGTTACTTCAATCAATTACTTCCTAATCTTCACAACATGTCGTATTTATTAAGAGTTCGATGATGCACACGTCTAGCGCCAAAGCGAAGGAAAGTTATTCTCCAGGCCCTGATCTCGCTGTTTTTTTTTCTAAATCACGATTAAGCGTTCATCGACAAAAATATTGGTCTAGTTTTCAGAATTTTTGGTGAAATGATACTTTTTATGCATTAATTGTGGAATAAATTGAACATCAACATTATCGACGCTCTAATACTTAGTTGATTTGTGTGCTAACTGTAGATTATGAACTCTTCTATTTTTATAATACACTTATAATACAAGGATTATATTTCCGATTTGCAGTCTGCCGTTTTCAAGGGTAAAGTTAGTAGCTTCCGCTTCTCATATTTGACCTCATTTGACCCCCTAGCTGATCCTATTTGACCTGTGTTGCTTCTTGATTTCCTTATTGGTAGTGATGCCGAAATTCATCTTTATTCTTGATTACATTGGTGTCGGTATTTGAACACTGTTTACTGTCCTTATTTTTTATTATTATTAATTTGTCACACCTTGTAATATTCTATTGTGATCAAAACTTCAAAATCATTTCTGAAAAAATATATACGCAATACTGAATTTGAACCCATGGCTACAGCATTTCGCCTCGTCGCTGTAAGCATCTTAGTAAGCCAAATATAGCTACAGCATATTGCGTGCATGAATGTCTTTTTGCAAGTACACCTAATAACGATAACATACAAGCCAATGTGTTACCCTATTTAATCACCATATCACTAGAAAAATATGAAAATACTTTGTTTAACCTAATATATGGTATACTGAGCTTTAGTGTTAATACATGATTATGAACAATTATTGACCCGATATACAGCATTGATGACCAAGGCGAATTTTAACCCCCCCCCCCCCCCCCAAAAAAAAACATTTTGTATTAAAAGGCTGCATTGTAAGATTCCCCCGCCCAAGTGCTCAATGACAACATGCATAATTTTCTCCATTCACAACGGTTCGTATGTATTTATATTCCATAATTCCTTCTAAAGTTTCAAAGCTTTTGTAGGTATCTTTCTACGAACGACTTTTTGACATTTCAGAAGCCGCGACATTCACACGAGACGCATTCGCACACGGACAAAAATAAAACACTGCATTGGGGCCACTTGGAACCAAATTTGTATTAACATGACTGTTATTTAGGTTAATTCCTTGCCGTTTTGACAATATGAGTTTGCAAATGCTGACGAAGGCCTTAAGGTAGAGATGCAGGTTTGTGGGCACTTGGGAGTGAATTTTTTTTTTTTTTTGCTTTTTATTATTCAAACAGTCTTGGCTATAGGCTGTTGACATTTTGTAGAATTATGAATAGTGGAACATACTCAAAAAACGAGTTTAAAATATAGATAACAGGTGCAAACATTCTCTCTTTTGAATGCTTAGCAAGATTTAGCAAGGCTGTACATAAATAATAAAAAAGAAACATGGTGAAAAAAAGAAATGACGGGATCTCCATATTATGCACTATATTTAACTTTTAACAAAACGATAATACATTTAAATTTGGAACTGTTACAGCCATTTTATATATGCATGTTTAAAGTAGACATTATACACATATATTACATGAATTTCAGAAATATTACTATTGTATTCAATAGTGGCAAAGAAAAAGTTGCAAATCAGAGATATTGTTTTTCGAACAGAACTGATTAAACCGGGTTTTTTGAAGATAACGACTAGCTTAAACAATTGCCTTTTTTGCAGACATAACGAGCTCGCGGTTAAAAATGAAAAAAAAATTCTACACAAAATATAATAAGATTTTCTTTTTTTATAGATTCAATTGCAATTAGGCTAAATCTGTAGCAAAAAAATAATTGCCCAGCAGAAGTTATGAAATGTATAGTACTTGTCACGTGTTAGTTTTGGCAACAAGGAAACGTGATATGGCTGCTACTATTGCCGTTGTGGAAAAAACTCAAAGAGTATTCCGAGAACACAACATAGGGAATACTACTTGTGTATCACACGAGTTTATCTCTCTAAGTGACAAAATTCTATCCGAATTGTAATCTTTCGCTACATGCTCACATTCGAATAGAGAATACAAGTTTTCCATAAAGTGTAACCGTATGAGATAGTGTTACGATCAAAGTGTTTTACAAAAATACGTGAGAAATGAGACCCAGCATTAGGTAAACTCAAACCATGACTACAATTAGGAAATGGGATGATAACTGGGTGTAAGAACACAAATACTATATACCCTGCGACGACACGATGCAACGGATTAGAGGTCAACTCAACTCAGCCGCGTCATGCAAATAACGTACAACACAGAAAATAGTTCTTAACATCGTTTAACAGTCAAATAGATTCGTTTGGCGAAAATTATATGTTTATAATATTCTGTAAATATTATAATTCATTATTTAAACTATGAGGCCATAACTTCTCTTGTATTTAATTATTTTATATATATATATATATATATATATATATATATATATATATATAGACTAATGATAATAACAATAAACTTGAATATGTAAATTGAGTATTCTGTTTTCGTGATTTTCAAACAATATTGTAATAGTTATTATATAACTACAAATATTGATGCATAATGATCACAATACAATTTACATTTGCCGTCGCCGAGACTAACTATGGGTCTTTTAGCACTAAGCTAGGTAGTCGCTAGGGAACGTCCCACTCGTCTCTGCCACACGTTAATTTAAATATTAATGACCGGACCTACTTTTTGCTTTGCCACGAGTGCGTACGCGTCGCTTCCTAGGGGTGCCCCAAACGACGTGGTAGGAAGTAGATGTAGTGGTCCGTTGCCATGCGAGCGAAACTTGTATAAAATGTATAACATTTATTTTGAAATCACGCCCACTAGCATTTTATGTTTGAGAAAATTACATAAACACCTTTTTACCCATCGATTTCGTAGTTCGCTAACCTTTTTCCAACATCGCCCAGTTGTGACGTCATATAGCAGTCGAACGAAAACTTGGCACGAGCGAGGCGCCGCGTCACCCCGAGGCAACGACGCAAACGCACCGACGATTTGAACCGACGATTTACATCTACGTCTTCTACCGCAGGATCTACTTTTTGATTATTTTAACATTTTGAAATGATTTTAGCACTGAATGTAAAAATATTTGATATATTTATTTTAAATAACACACAGAAACTTAGGATGTATGAAACAAATACATATGAAACAAACAAATTTAAAAAAAAAAACGCGGAATACCAACAATTTTGGTGTAAAATCTAGTTGCGGCTCTCTGTAGCTCCCTAGGTCAAGAAGACTCTACAAGGGAGAGTGTACAATTTAGTAACACATAATAGAATCAAAATTCTGCATAAATAAGTAATAAGTAAGTAATAATTATATACAAATAAGATTATAGTTACTTAATATGTTATACTAATAAACTGACATAAAATTTCATTATATAAAAAAAAGTTACAAATATCCTCATACAAAATTCAAACCCACTACCATCATGACAAATTCAATGAACATTATCAGTGTAATCAAACATTGAAGCCGTAACAGTAACGGATAACCATATGCATAACAAATCTGATGCACGTGTTCGTGACTCTTCACACCAAATTCAACCATTTGAATGCAAATACAGTTAACCGATTAGTTCAGCACAATTTTTAGTTGATAGACAACTAATCTACTGGGGAAAAAAGTGTGTTAAGTATTTATAGCATTTATAACACAAGAGTATCATAAAATGTCCTCTCCCATTTATAATGAATAAATAATTTTCCCGGGCGTTTTTATGGAATCACATGACCAATAGCCAATACCAAAATGTAATGGACTCTTCGTATTTACATTAAATTCAAAACTGAAAACTAGTGGGATTAATAGTTCTGAAGAAAAAAAGATTTAAAACCATTTATTTGCCATTTGAAGCCAACATTCAATACAGCAGAAGTCACGTGACGTGCTATTTTTTTTATTTTTGATATTGGTAGAACATATATTGGTGATGCTATAACAAGTAAAATATCACCTACTTGAGCCCCTGGGAGATATATATAGAGAAGTTCACTGATACTACAACAAAAAATCCGAATCTATTTACTGAAACTATTCATGACTACTTCCAGAAGGTGGCTGACGAACCACGTGACCAATCACAATTTTTAAAATCAAGTACGTTAGTTTTTTAGTTAAAAGTAGTAATTTGGATCAGAATTTTCTACTCACCTATGTATGCAGGTAAAAAGTCAGTTGGTACAGAACGCTGTTCATATCAAATATACTGCGCATGCCTCAAGACGTCAAGGTAAATTCGCGCTAATGCGTGCAACGGACCCCATCGGTATATAGATTGGACTTATATGTACTCCCAATCCTCGTTAGTGGTTTAGTTTACGCCATTATTCCTACTTAGTATATCTTAGAAGCATGAAAAACGTATTAAAACCATTTAGCAAGATCTATGAATTTAAGTCTTATTGCTCTTTAAGCACCAGCCTTTTTACTCTAATTCCGTTGTTGTTTTCAACAGAAAATGTCACATCGAATTTACTATTATTTCAAAGAGGACAATTACTCCTATGTACCATTCCAGTACCGTAAAGGCACAACATCACAGCCACAGACCAATATTTTGTTACCATGTCTGACTGTTTTCCCATAGTGTTTTGAATCACTATTTTAACAAAGTTACATTGTCCAAATGTTTATAAGAACATTTCGTTAGCGCCTGTAAATAACTGGCATTTGGGGATTCTAATTATAAGACAAAACACAACCCTCTGAAAATTATATAAAACATTTGATTGTTTAAAAAAGTGATATATCAATGAAAACAAAACTCGTTCTGAACTATGCACGATGCATGAAGTTGTAACTGAAGAAATATTTTCACACACGATTTCTATATACAAGACAAATCGAGACATAGATTTGTGAGTGGTATATATTTGATACTGATTTTGAAATGGCGGACTGAGTGAGTACTCAGCTGGGTCACGTTTTCCTATATCGCCTAGTGTAGTTGAATCGGCATTTGGCATTATCACATATGATACAACAATCGTGAAAAGTGTTTGTAGCAAGGTTATGCTATGCTTGTGTGGTAACTTGTAGTCCCACTTCACCAATTCAACATCTGATGTCCCTGTTACAACCGAGATGATATTTCCTCGCTTTAATACGTGTCATATTACATGACGTAAGTACCGTATCCGGCATATATACATAAACCCGGTACCCGCTTATCTCGTGGGGAATCAAAGATGAAATTCTTTCATTGAATCTGGCAGTTTGAACTTTCCCGTTCGTTAATTTCTTACCCAATACTGATATAAACTAATATAGAAACCTAAAGCGATTAAGAATTTTTTGTATTTTTCTTGAGCAAACAATATGTTTCCGGGGATGCCATGGGATTACACAGGATTACTAATGTTGAGTGAATACCATTAGTGGCCATCGCACAATTTGTTAAGTAATGCCGTGACGTGGGTGGTGAAGTGCGCGAACAAGTCGCAGTTTGGTGAATTAGTAATGCTTTATGACATAACCCCATTGTAAATGCATTTGAAACTACAAGAAATAATCGAATATATATTATTCCCAGCTAGCTCCCCCGCAGAAAATCCAATGTGAAACCAGCAAATGAATATAATAAGTATTATAAGATTATGAGCCAAGATGTCAAAATATCTACTTACATTTTTATATGCCTGATCGAGACTCGCATATAATACATGTGTTTGTATCATCCGTGGTACGTATAATCGTATCATATCATAAATACATTTGGGCTCCATCTCAAGTACAATTTCTAGAAGGTTGAATCAATTGATCTTTACTGACAATACTGTGTCGCTCGTCGCATTCCGCCGTAGCTTGTCCCAATTAAGTATTTATAAGATTCATTACCGAGCGATGTCACGATAATTTGATCCAATATGTAATCATTTTAGAACTTTGAACTTTTCCATAATGATTTTATCATGCATTGAATTCATCTCCAGGGCACAGTATATGTGACTAAATCAATAATGAGCTCGTTGCATGTGCAATTGTACGACGTCTCAAATAAAAAATTGAAATATCCATTAGTATTAGTAGAGTTATTACATACAAATAATAGATCATTCTCATAAAATCCAATTCTCGTTATTATTGTATTTACCTTGGTGACGTAATTGTGACGTGTACAATAGATTTTATTTGAGGTACTGAGCAATACATAATATCAAGTACCATTTGCGTTAGCATTGTGAAGCCAATACTGAATATAAATAGAAAACAAAAACATTTTTTTGAACTCGGTATCTGTGGAAAAAAATATCGATTGATGAAATATAAATTAATTTGTCAAGATGGTAAAATTTTAAATAATGAGATCAACGTTGTTCTCCTAGGTAAAGACGAATGGTATGTCCAGGAATACTGGTAATGAATATATTATTACTACCGTGAGACATTACGAAAATATAGCAATAATATTTTGTCCCATTTTGTGTGTACCTGATCCAATACAACTTGTGTTTTTAACAACAAAAAGGATACTCCCGAAAAAAACAATTGTTTTAACCCAGACAAGTTTATTGATATTGTATATTATCTTTGATTTTGTACAAAAAGAAAAACATGTAATTAGTATGCAAATTAGCTAATCAAACTACAGACTGTTATGTACTGTTAAGTATTCACAACTTAATTAATTGATTGATTGATTCATTGGTCGGTTGTACAAATATTTATCTTGATATCCATTCTTCATTCATATATTGTATTTAGTTTCCAGCTATTTGGGAAAAACATTTTGTTGATGTGAAATAATATATCATGATTCATAATATTTCACATGACACCCACATTTAGCAGATTAAAATTGCCTACTAAGAGCATCAACATATATACTGCAAACAACCCGAGAAAAAAATGGTGCCCTGGCGGACATCTTTTGAAACCTCATATGAGCCAGAGAATGTCGTCCCTCCATTTATGGCAGCAAAAAATGTCCCATACCAAAATTGATTTTTGAACTATGAATAAAAGGACATTTCTGTCGCTTTAATGATAATTATAATTGTCTTCGTGGATTGTAACGTCATTTCGAGGCTCAATAACATCACCTGTGATTGAACTTCCGGCTACTGAATTGAGTAGAGTCACGTGATGTCTACTAAATATACTGACAATATGCGACTGATCATTACAGCCTCCAACATTACTTCTCAATTCGGATTATTGAAATAGTTGACCCCGTTAAACTACCTGGTGTAAGCCTAAAAACCAAGAACTGCTTTTGACGACAGATCTTTGAATAACTTTTCACGTAAAGTGCCTCTTGTTAAGACTGGTTTAGCTAATAATACGACATGTATTCAGTCTACGTTAACAAACTTTGTAATCTGATGTCTGATTTAAATCCGAAGGCATCAGTTACAATATTCTCTACACATTTTGTATACGATTGGTTACCTAAAACTTAATTTAGCTGGACTGGCTACACAGTTGGTGGATATCTGCTTACACAAGTACAATCATTACATCTTCAAATTTGAACATCGATATTTGCGAAAATAACTGTACTTATACCGACCCTAATGGGCCGATGTGAGACAATATTAATATATTTACATAGTGTAACCACTATATATAGGAAGACACAAAATTATTGATGATTTCAATAAGTCATATGAATGTTGTTACCCTTGTGAGATACATTTGAGTGATTGGAAATTAAAGTGTTATCGCGGAGTGCACACCCCAGCTTATTAATTCCAATGCAACAGTTAAAATTAGATTAGTAAAATAAATAAGGCGCTTCTGGCTAGATAGAGACTTCAACAATCAATTCGCTTTAATGTGTTCTATGAGAGAAAGTGTAAGCGACCCAGGTTTACCTCAATAACGATAATATATCATCACAGAAATACCGTACTGGTTCACTTGCACCGTGATTATTACTTGAGTACATATTTTTTGAGGTAGTCACCTGTAGTAATTTCAACGAGAATACTTCTATTATGTTCTGACCAAACGGAAATAATTGTCTACTATAGTAGTGAGAGTATTTTTGCATACTTGTGTTTATCTTCAGAGTGTGACTAAATGATTATAAAAAGGTGTTGTCTTTTTATTAGAGGAATGGGCTAGCTATAGTTTGGTAAAATCGGCAGACGAATACGCCAAATACAACTTGAATTTGACACTGCATTAAATCGAATTACGAACCAAGCATAACTTGCTTTCAGTCGCTAACATTTTAACTGCGTCTATCGCAATAAGATGATAATCCTCTACTTGACCATTCCTAGCTAGAACTTCATAACTAGTAGTACATGCATTTACCTGGACGAATCGACTTGCAGCTTTCTGTGACTTCCTAGAGTTTACACACGTCCTTGCTGTGACAAATTATGTGGGTTACGCCATACCAGAAACATGTATGCATATTTGTAATGCATATTGTATTGCGTGTCTTATGATTGTCAATGCTTGAAGGCTTTTTTTGTTATATTATTACTTATTTCATCAGCAATTCTCTCTCAATTCGGATTATTGAAATAGTTGACTCCGTTAAACTACCTGGTGAAAGCCTAAAAACCAAGAACTGCTTTTGACGACAGATCTTTGAATACCTTTTCACCTAAAGTGTCCCTTGTTAAAACTTGTTTAGCTAGCTACAGTTTGGTAAAATCAGCAGATGAAAACGCCAAAGTTGTCCAAAGTTGTGTCGTGACCTTCTGTTATTATATTGATATGCAAAAGATTTACCTGTGCAACAAACAGGAGTGGACATTTGCACGATATGGCGAAATAACTAAACGAAAAACACCCAATTACAGGCTCTGAATGGCTAATTCTAAGGTTACAAAACTATGAAAACAAACATCTTTAGAAGTGGCTGACTTATTTGAAAAAATACGGAAATTAAATTTCAGGTGGTCAATTATCAGAGGTATGTTTTGAGTATTCGTAACATAAAAATAAAATAAAACGACGATTTCAAGAAGATTGTTTAGGTGACAATGTCTCAGATCAGCTTCCTTATATCCGAGTGCTGCGTGTGCTGAAAAAATAAACATTTGTATTTGGCAATAACAAAATACACATATATACGTTTTCACATTGTACGGTTTATCTTAATTAGGCAAATTTTGTGTCCCCAGTGAAATTAATTTCCCAACTTCGATTTATATAAAACGTCATGTTTGACACCATGTTTTACGTAACAGGCCGTCAAAAAACTGACAACCCAGTCACGGACACCGGTGTACCGGCACAACAGTGTTAGTGTTAATATACTTTGCAACTATAGTGAAAATGCAGCTGTATTGGACCACTGCCCACATTCTATGTTATTCCGAATTCAGCATTTGAGAGTTTATAAGTACACCCCATCAACTAAGAAATTAACCCGAAAAACGCATGTTTAACGCATATATTACTCTCTTGGTACCTACCACATAAAACACATATTTAGGATTTAAGATCATTTGATTGAACAGTGATGTTTTATACTAAAATCGAAGAAGGGGAATCATTGTTAATCTGACTTTTGTTATCACATTCACTAAACGTTTGTATGTATGTAGGGTTATACGTGCACTACCAGGCAAAAAACGTCATAGCAAACCTGAATAAAATCCTCGTCATGGACACGAGTGACGAAGCATTGAACATCATGTTTTTCTTTTTTGTTCATTAAGCGGGGGTCATGAGCCAGTGAGCAGTAAAGGTAAATGCGTAATTGTATTTGTTGATACAGTTACCCCGGCGCATGTGCATTTCACGTACTAAATATTAAACATGTATACCTTATGAAACATGTTACACAAACAAACCAATTAAACGACAGCTAGCCGTATATCCACTATCGACTTTGTAAAATAATACTGCATTTCATATGAACCACATGCATTCATCTGCTATGTGATTTGAGAAATGTTATACACATTTAGGTTCGTATATCGACTTATTTAAACAAGGTAAATATGATGTATATAACAGTGCATTTGTTAGCGTTTATGTTAGCTTAACCACTCAAGCTGCAGCTTAACCACTCAAGCTGCTGAAAGGTACAAAAGTGCTGAAGAAGAAACAAAACAGTTAATTGTCATTGGTAGCATTTAATGAAACTAGTCATAGATTATCTTTTTATTGGGGGGGGGGGGGGGTAACATCAGGTCATATTACAAGTTAAAGATCCTAGTGGGAAAATGTTGTATATTTTATATCAAAAAATTCCAACTAATTCTTTAATAACTACCGGGATCAATGGGTCTCTAGTATTTAGTTTGCGAATAGTTTTATTTTATATATTTATTAACACAATGCGCTACACAACACTATAAACAATTGCTAATAATCTAATGCCGCTAAATTATTGTTTTAAATATAATTAGAGTTCAGTGTAATAAAGCTATATTTCCATACTCTGCAATACGTATACTTGAGACATAATTTCAACCTCAATGTGTTTACCAAAGTCTGGTGGCGGTTTTTTTTCAAATCAAACCAAATTACTCAATCACAGTGGTGGTTAACCGTCGGTAATCTTAGTTTATAAACTCAGATAGTTTTTGTAAATGAGCCAGTGTATTTAATACACGCTCACAAATGTAGATTACTGCGTTTTAGCCTTTAGAATGTATGAAATGAAACTAGGGGATAAACAGGATATCAAATTTATCATATTCATTACATTCTAGTAGTAATTGTAATGTGTTCCAGACCTTTGGCTACACTCGTTTAAAATTTATTCCACTAATGAGACATCCTTTAAATTTCAATCATGATTACTTGTAACGACTCCTGTACGTTATTCTTTTGAATTACTAACTTCAGCCTCAATTACATTCTTGTCGAATTTGAATTTGCCTGTCCTCTATTATATAAATTGATGTATTATTTGTGCTAGTATAGTCTATCAGCTAGTATTACGGGGATATTGCGTTCGGGGATATTGCTTGCCTGTAACCTTGACTTGTATTACTAAATTGTTGATGTTCCAATAGGTTTAACACTCAATAGCTAATTTATTATTTAGTAGTAACGTCTTCTTTTTGACTACATTACGTTAGCATGTTTACAATACTTCGTTTATAGCAAGGAACACAGACAAACAGTTGCATTAAAGCGCGGTGGTCGTCGCGCAGCGCGTGTTCGAATTTCATGTAAATAAACAATGTATTTTACACGCGTTGTATACGTCGCTATGAGTCCCATATCGAACAGGACGCGGCGCTACGACTGCTGCCCTTTAAATTGTACAGACTCAAACGGCCGTTGAAATCTCGTTGTGAGTGAAAGAGCCACGAGACCTCAAATAATGTTCAATGTTTAGGACAATGCCTGTAGGTGGGGGAAATCGGTGTAATCATGATAATTACAGCATAGTACTGATATTTAAACCATTATCAGCTGATTTTCATATAAACAACTAGAAAGCAAATGTATAGCATTATTTTGTAATACGAATTCATAACGACTAAATGCGTGTCGCGTGCATATTTGTTTGTTTACAAAACGCGTACACTATTTTAATTTCATAACGCGTCGAAGAGTATTCCAAAACGCATTTCCATTACATGGTACGCATATATAGGATTGCATAGATATCACCAAACGTGGATATTGTTATGAAATGCAGTTTTCTTTTCGAAGAGTTAAGGCAGCTGTGGAAATGAAATGATATATTGAATTAACCACGAACGCAGTATTAAACGACAAGCCACACGTCTTTGTGTCGAATTCCTAATCTCAATATATGTCACAGATACAAGTAAAGATTGCGAGTCCTCCACGTGTACATGAAATTATCAGGCAATATGTTTAATAACACATAACATTTCTTATTAAATTGAAAGCCCCCAAATTTTCATCGAGTAATGTGTTTTAGAAATTAAATCAAACTTATTCTTTTTACAAACAGTTAACTATGACTCCACGCTAAAGCACATTTCCCGGCCACTACCTCCAAAAAAAGACCCGTTTTTAAAGCGTTCAATTTCTTGAGGCAAGTTGCAGTTACGAAAGTATCATAATATTGTCAGTAGAAGATAAGACATTCAGTGTTCCTACCTGAATACAGCTATACTGCACTACTCTAGAATTTTCCCAGCCAAATACGAAGCAGTATTAAACAGTACGTTTATAGTCCAGCAGCTCGCAGCCAGAGTTGTATTACTACTACTGTACATGTTGTGTTAGCCTTTTAATATGGCGCAGTTACATACATGTATTAAACTGTGGTGGCGGCGGCACCATTACTTGTGCTTTAGGTAATAAGAGACGCACATTTTATAATTACTGTTACACGGCTCAATGTTCTATTTTTTATGTTGTGTCAAAATATCCATTTATTAAATTGTTTTTATTTTGAAAAAAATATCTTAAATTGTATTTGTTTGACGCCACTTTCGTCACTACAATTTATATATATATATATATATGATGTAAAGCCGCATTACCCAATCATAAGACAAACTTTGAAATAGGCTTTTTCTCTTGCGCACACTCATACGAACATAAATTATTATAACCAACGCCACTAACACCACTGTTTTTGATTGAAAAAAAAAAATCAGAAAAACCAATATATATATAATTTCAAGATCGCCTTTAAACCATTCAGTAGTCTTAATTTTCCGTCGTTTTATCTTGTAAGTAAATACATTTAACATGTGGGCAGTATCTTGGTGAAGGAATGTTACATTTGTTCTGTGAATAAATGTGAGCTGTAATTGTAGCACATTACAACTGGTGCCCGTAATATATTATGATGAATGAGTATATTATAATGCAACATCAGTTATGTCACTGGAATAGAATAAATGTCACTATCTCAGGGACTGCCATTTGGCTTTTAGATTAGCCAGACAAATTATAATGTGGTGTAAAACTTGTTCTGAGCCATTTGAAAGAAGACCACAACCACGAGTAATTATTTTTACGTCCCAGCATATCCTTGAATTTGACATGCTGTTCTAACAGAGCACATATGATTGAGTTGAGTATGTGCTAGCATTCAATACTATCAGTCACACACTACAGGTCATGGGTGGTGTCAATGCTAACTACAGCCTGATGTATAGCATGGTCACCCACCCTGAGCTGGCGTGTAAGATACACAATATGCTGCTAACCAACTCAGACAGATGGCTGAATCAACTGTCATGCTAAAAGGACTCCTTGACTCAACACGAGCTGCACTACTTGAGTAACATACATGAAGTTGTGGAAAAGCCACAAAAGGAGACAAGCTCATAAAGGCAAAACACACTTTGGTCTTCTTTCCGACCCAACACCTTGCCTTTGGGATATTAAGTGTCAGGGCTCAGACCTACCTTAGCTTCTTTGACTAGAGCAATTTTACACCAGACGAATCAGAAGTGTAAATGTTATCTAGAATATTCCCAAGTTTAATTGTTGAGATTTCTCAATAAACACATTCTACTAGCACAAGTCATTTGCTGTGGCGACCAGAATCAGGCATGACTAGTAAATGGTTAAATATCACGTGTTTGGCTCCAAAAGGGCAGGCTACCATGAGGAAGATCTGAAAAGGCTTGTTTGAAAAGCCTTGAAATAGTGAATTCATATCGTATCCAGTTTATGTTCTACAATATACAGAAAGCTGTAGCCCACTGCTTTAAAGCCTGCAATCCAGGTGACCTTGATGTACCACCAGATACAAGTAACACATAAAGCACAAAACATTTACAGGACCATGCCTGGGTATCAGGCATCTTTAGGAGCTCCTTAGCAAATCCATGACGTGGCCCATCTAAAAGCACAAATTTGTCTGCCCTGGTCACAAGGCTTGAACATGTGAACAGATCACATCTGATGAGCTGCCTTCCAGCAGCCACCCACAAGCTTGCTAGGCTGATGGATTTTCTGAAGGGAGTATCTATCTATTTCATCTATTGTACTCCCATTTTAATTGTTCAAGGTATAATGTTACAGCTTACCTTGAAGTATATTATAAATGGCGTACGTTCGTTGAAATATAGAAGTGTTCAACCAATAAAGTTAAATAATGACACGTGTTTATGAGGGTAATATCACGATTTGTTGCCTGCCCAAGGGATGGTGGTCATTGCCATTATAATTACAATGTCAGAGCCGAAGTTGGTCTTGAACAAATCGTGATATTGCCCGAATGGCCATGTGTTATTTATCACATCGAGCAGACATGATATAAAATATTTTCTGAAACAATTATTTCACAAAGTTCAATTTTAAAAATTTTCAATTTTTTCGTTGGTTCATCATACATTACAAAAAAAAAGCAAAATCCTGGCTACGGGCATGGTGCGTCAGGCCACAGTTCCTGACGCTGAATATTAACATTGTCTCTGCAAATGCCAGAAATGATGGTGCATGATGTACATATTCTGGGTCGGCGTCAAAACGCTTCCATGTAGTGAATAAAAAAGCTGCTTTGATCGCCCATCTGTAACACTCTCTAAACTATCACTGAAAACACTTTACTCGTTAGTAGAGACGTTCAACCATAGGTTGCATTCAGAATTCTTCGACCATCGGGCCGACATCGACCCAAGGCAACAACCAACTATGCGATGAATACGTTAACACAGTTGTGACAAGCATAATTATCAGTCATATCTTTACGCCGAAACTCAAACCTCAAACTACAATCTCAACGACGAGAATTCAGCGGAATAAACACAATGTCGATTGTTACTCATCATCGCAAACCAAAGATCGCCATTTTTGAAATTTTAATATATGTAACAACGATTCTGCTTGGCCGTTAACTTTGTAATCGCGACCAATCAGACCCGACCTTTCAACATACACGAGGGCATACACGCTTATGAATAGATTTACTGCAGGGGCTTATGAAGGAATGGGCGAACAGTCTGTCACAGTGTAAGGCCTGCTTATCGTAATTGAGGGGGCCACCCACAGAACTCACACTGGACAGGGGGTTCTTTCACTGCTAGCATGGGGGTAAACAAGACGATAGTACTGGAAATGAAATACACATACACCAAAATATCGAGTTAAAGCTCCAGGCTTTAATACCTCTCAAAATAATTACAAGAAATAAAGCGCAGAAATATGCAATGAATAGAGTCACTAAAATAGGGGATTGATTAGGAAAGTGTGCATTGGTGATAACTCACAGTTCCAGGATGCAATAATGGACGACAGTCAATGGCTTCTGCAATTCAACAACGAAGAAATACAGGAGTCTTGCTTGCAGAGGAACGCTGGTAATCTAGAGGGCACCGCTGGAAGCAGGAGATCGCTAAGCAGTTCATACAAGTCTCACAGAATGATGGTTGTAGCCTGTATCACTTGTCACACAATATCGTAAGAGCACACACCGGATACCAAGTTGAAATGACGAACACAAAGTTGAAATGATGGACCCAACTGTCCTGAGTCTGTCCAATTTATAGGCATGATTTAGTGACACCACCTGGGTTTCCGTATGAGCCAATAAGAATGTAACCTTGCTAGCCGTTTCACGTAGGCAACTCAGTAGATCATAAACATCCTTTGTTATAAAAATAACAGCAGAGTTGAAAACAAGTTGACCTGTCAATCACCTTTATGACGGTTATCACAATGCACACTGGTTCTTCCTATGATTCTGTGCACAGTTCCATTTGCAGGCTTTGAGGCAATATGACAAAATCATAAAATAAAGGATGCTGACACAGTCAAAAAAACCTTGTAAACGGACAATGTCCCACTGCATATTCACTACCTTGGGCCACGAAATAATACTTATAGTACTCATCCCTGAACGAGATCGAATAACTCATCACCCACTTGTAACGAAGGCACCGTCGTGGCCTAAAGTAAATGCTCAACATACAGCAAGTACGTTTGATCCGTGTTTTTAAAATATACAAAATGTACAATATGTGATTTGTTGTTTGCAGTCTGTTATTGTATGTTATTATACATTCAATTTTGAGACTAAAATGGCTGAAAAGAAGGAACACATGCAGATTAGGAACATTTCACATACAGCGAGAGGGATTCGAACTCACGACCACAACAAAAGCGCCGCCGTAGAATCCCAGACACTTTCACCGTTACACACTGTGTACATGCACTGACAATGTTCAAATATGTACATACGCAATTAGAATCCCTAATGCACAGACAGCAAATGAATTTCAATGATGACTCCAAACAGAATCAAGCTCTGACCTAAATATCGAATGTGTCGTTTATCAGTAAAACTTTCAGTCTCCAAATACTTGAATTCACGATGACATATACTCAGGAATTGGCAATGTTCCGAGTCTCACATATTCAAAGTTATCCAAGTTAACATAAAGTTTACTGATTTTATTTTATACGATTCATCATGGAGTATAACTGTCAATCATGTAACTTTACCAAAGCCTCATTAATCATACCTACTTACTGACTTTACTCATTTCCAATCGTTAGTCAATATTATTCAGTCAATGGGTCGAATTAAGAATCAATTGAATCAGGGAGCCGCCACACTTACTAGATCGAAATTCACTCCATACGTTGTATCTCTTTTAGTTCTCAGGTTTAGAATAATGGCGATCAATGTACTGCATCAATTATATACGAATTACTCAATTGACAGATGCATTGCACACACTCACACAACAATACTACCACTCCTATGTCATGATTTCACGATCGATGAAGACAATGATGCGCTGAATTGACTACACATACGCTAATTGGCGAATTTATGGGTTGTGGTCTGCGTTACCAAATTAAATTAAAAGGCAGTCGCAGTATAGGGGCAGTAACAAAAAAACGGTTATGAAAACACCATGTGGAAACTGTCCGTCCTAGCACATCTTTTCTATTTTTAATATAGAGTCAAAAGAAATAAGATATTGAACAGACGAAGTGCTCATGATGTCCAGCATGTTCTTTTCGAGTGATAGTTATTTAAATGATGACATCATGCCTCATAATGCTGTTGTCTTATATATTGAAGAAACAGTCATCGTTGAAATGTATATGCGATTTGTGTCAAACTAGGGCGCCGACCACGATTCATTCAAAATTATTCGACATCCATTGATTAAAAGCTATTCAAATTGGTGGATAAATTCACACTGATGATTATAAATTCATGCTTTTTTTGGTGAAGGTAATATTTACTTAAATCATATGCATATATGTGTAGAAAACGCCACAGAACTGGGGGGTTTTGAGAGCGTAGGCCGATACTACTCCCTAATGGTTCACGGTGTTAGCTGCGAAGTACTAGGCAAAGCCAACATCATTTCCCCATCTACAAATCATTCTCTAATTTCCATTATTTGTTGACACTGGTCATTCAGAAACTAGGACGACACCTGATCTACGACTTTACTGTTTAAATAAAATAACTCCACCTTCTCAACAATACACTGAATCGTTCATGCCAGCTGTTGTAAAATTTGTATTTAGGGATTATGACCAGAAACACCATGGCAAGTCTTTCAATAATGCAAACAATCACCAGCTACAACATTGTAGTAAATAGGGTTGCTGGGGAGAGAATGCAGGCGCATGATTGAGTAAGATTTGGCTAATGCTCCACGTAAATGGGAGAAACATAGTTGAAAATAACAAAATAACAAGAGTAGGACTAAACTAACTAAATACGGCAAGCAATGAGACATCTAGCAACTCAAGTAGAAAAGTTCACCAAATGATTGAACACATCATCCAGAGAAACACGAGAATAAAGACGCCCTGAATCAAGAAATTCGAGATGAGGTCGATAACAACTTGAAGTGTAATCTATCAACTGACCAACTAGCGAACGATACGAAATTGAAATCAACGCTAAAATCTAAGTTAGAAGTCGCCACAATTGTCCCACTTAACAACCAGAAATAGACGAGCTTGTCAGTCAGGGAATTGGGTACTTCAACATGGCAAACGAAACTGCAAATAAGAGGGAGATGGAAGAACTTTGAGGATACGTGACAGAAATATTAGTAATTGATGAACCTAATTAACTTTGAAATTAAAAGCTTTTCTACGGAATTTTGAAATTAATTAGGAAGAAATCAGTCAAATTTGCACAGATGATAGTTATGTCAAATTGGAGAAATTAAGTTTAAGCTGAACTTATTTTGAGATGAGAAAAAATAATGGAAAGAGGTCAAAAATTATATAGTCATAGACAGAGACTGTGCTATTGAACATCGTTCTAATTAAATATTGAAAACACTTTTATTCAGACTTTTATAGGAGTAATATCATGCCACATTTAAAAAAATAAAAATAATATAACAAATCACTGTGGAAAGAAAATTACTCTCAATGATGTCTTTATGACCCCAACAGCATTAGCCAAGTAAAAAACGCGTGCATTTCTGGCAAATTGTCAATGTAGTAGTGGTGACTCTTTGAACTATGGATGAATTATTTAATTCTCAGTGACGTTCGGCAAATGATGAGAAAAAATCCACTGCATGTATTACACCACCTCCAGCGAAGGTACATACGTGTTTTGTATTAGAGTGATTGAGAAGATGCTGTGGTATGCTGGGAGAAATAAATTGTCTGGTGTTCTGATAGCAGTGGACTTCCAGAAAGCATTTGATATGTTGGAGATGGATTATTATGAATGCTTGAATGTATTTAATTTAGGACCTGTGTTTTAAAATGGATCAATGTGTATTATACAAACGTTCAAGCATGTTTGATGAATAATGGTTTTACAACTGGTCATTTCACTCTTAGTCGGAAAGTAAGACAAGGTGATCCTCTCTTCCCCATCTTTTCCCCCTATTTCTGGAAATCTTGACTAATATGAGAATTTAAGCAATCAAGTCGGGTTATATTGAAGTGAACAATTTTCCATTCGTAGATGATTTTACAAGTTTTCGGAGCCATGAAAACACTTTCATTGAATTCATCAGGGTGCTTTTTGTCAACTTTGTGGTTTGAAATTCAATTATGCGTGATTGAAACATTGCACTTGCAAAAGTTTGCAGACCCCATAGAAAACCAGCACTGTTGAACTTCGCAAAAAAAAAGTAAAAAATAAATTTGCAATAAAATTGAGAGACAGATATTCCATTCCTTACAGAATGAACGTGAATAATTTGCAAGGCAGGGAATGATCAAAGAAATTGGAAAGGGGGACCCAAGTGCCCCACACAGTTTTGCAACACACAACATAATTAATAATAATTTTTATTAAATATTTATATTTATTAAACGAAATCTATAGACAGACTTTCAATATCCCTAGAAATTGTTCTTGGCTGAATTAATTCGCTAAATCAGTGTGGAGAAAATTATTAATTCAGGTGTAATCTTCTCCCAGAGCTTCTCCATGGATTTCTTACACGATTTTACATTGACGGGAGCATTGAAGACCTTGTCTTCTTTTAATATGATGATGCAATTGACATAAGTGATCATATGTTATGGAATAAACAACATATACTGAATAATAGAAAGTTTGTGTTTCATAATAGATTGATTAGCAAGGGATATGTATCAATGATTGATGTAATGGGAAAATCTTCAACAATAAAACATTGAACAGGTGATGATGTGGTGATGTTGTATGGTTGTATCATACACTGGAATGCAATGAATCCATAGACCAATCTCAAACTTTAAGGCTTGTTATTGCGAATGTAACTACATCAAGTCAGCCAAAATAACCAGCAGTATGCCTGAAGGAATCATCCTATTTTGTAACTCTAGAAGAGCAATTAGCTAAGGGTACTATGAAAAAAGAATTTTCAAAGAACTGGAAAAATAACAATAGTCTGTCATTCAAAGTGGATATAGATACCAATTGATTTTCAGTTAAAGCTGCCCCATCGCATTTTGTACACTCACTACGACTAAATAGAATTGTGAATTGTGTAGCTTGTCCAAAATAGAAACTGGGACGCAAGCGCATCTGCTAATCTTGTGTTTTTATACTAAACGTTTTGGTTTTTTTTTTGGGGGGGGGGTATGGAATTGGGTGGACAGCCAATGATGTAATCAAATTTTCATGAAGCTACCGAATAAGACTAAGACAGCTAGGGTTATTTTAGTGAAGAAACAAGGTGTAGCTGGAATTATATTACACCCGTTTAATAAAACTGATTTCGTAGGATTACTCATGAAATATCCTCTATATATGACATTGTATAATTGTATCTTGTTCCATAGTTATAGGGTCAACAAGTAATGCCTTACTTTCACTGCCTCTTATGTTGCCATAGCGACATCACGTACACACATTCGGTTCACACGCTGTTGCGCTATTGTTTAGAATCACGAACTATTTAGGGTGGAGATTATAAACATATATTACAGGAATTTGATAAATAGATTGTTTACTAATTGTATTTAGTAGTGGCAACTTCGCAATGCTTTAACCGTGAGACACATCCTTAATCACGTGGTCAGCCTGCTAATATAGGCTGTTTTCATCTCGCTTTTATTCATTTGTTTGATTTTACAATTGCGGGTTTCTATATGCCAACAACTTAGGTCAAACATACAAATACATCTACAAACTTTGTAATCACTTTGCACAACTTTGCGTCACGTGTAATCACGTGGTCATGCCAACGTGTGCAGCGATTGGCTGATCGCATGTTGAGACTAATTTGGTATATATTATTTTTATTTCCTTATATTGTGTATTGTCGATCCGTTGCTTTTTATATTTCAAAAATAGGGTTCAATGCATCAGTATGGTGCTTTGCGCTCGTGGTTATGCGCAGTAGTCATCTGGTTATCGTTATCGTTATCTATTTCATAAAATATATTATGTATATTGTGTTATGACACAGTATGAAATTCCTTTACATAAGAACATTATTCCACAGCCTAAAAATCAATAACTTGGTCACTTGAAAAAAAAAAACATATTATACAAGCAAAGTTAAATATGTTAAGCATTGTGGGTACATATTTTAAAAATCAAATTTTATATTTTTGCAACTGAGCTGGAATTGAATTCCATAGAGTAACTTTACTATATTGAAAGTGATATGTGTGCGTGTGAAAATTCAGTTGAATATTTTTCCTTATTTGAAAACATTTACGATTTCTTTGGTGAAACCATGCAATTTACTGTTTCGTAAGCCGACTTTTAGTTATATATAAACGAATAATGCGAATATTAGCAGAGCGTATGAGTTATTTATTTAACTGTACATATTTACTCAGGGGATATTTTACGTGATTATCTAGACAATCTGAGAACTGTAGATGAAAGCATGATCATGCTCATGTGTGTGCAATGCAGTTCAAGATGAATTCACTCACCATGCGTACAATCCTATGTCAGAATATGGATTACATATGTCGAGGAAAGGATAATACTTGATCGAGTCCGGCTACAGCACGACACACAGCTCCATTAATAAGTAATTACTGATGAGCGCTACGAGGCCTATATGATATTGTTTTGTTCGTCAATCAATCTGGTTCAATTACACAAATGAGTATTCATCAATTAGCTTAATAGTTTTTTTGAAATGAAGTTTAAGATTAATTCACACGACAAGCGCAAACCGTGCGTCACAAATCTATGTCAGAAGAGATAAGATGTAGGAGAACAAGGCCGACAGAAAATAAATTAAACCATATGAATACAATCTGCATTAGTGAAATGTTCAATATAAAAACATTCAGTTGTTTTCATCAAAGCTCCATATGATTTTCTTCTTTTATACGTATTGTCGTATCCACTGGTCCATTCTTGTAGGGAGTACTACTTTTTGGCATTTACTAGGAAAGTTTTACTTACAATAAGCACCCGTTTACTAGTTTCTTTCTTCTCAACGAAGACCCATTTACTATTTACTGTATTTCATACCAACGATTTTTCAGATCGACAAGTCAATGCATAGGCACTCTACTGAAAAAAGCTCAGCATGTTATACAATTTGTAGTTTACTGTGACATGTTCCCGACAATACAACTTTAAGGTGGTTCGACACAACGTTAATAAATTTTATTATTTTCCTGGGAACTTGTGTAGAAATAGCCAACGGATAGCAGTAGCTACAGGCATTGCGCTGCTGTGTTTCTGAGTGATGGTCAATCTTGGGTCCCCCTATTTTAGATGTGAGGGCCTCAGGCATAGATGATGAATGGGGGTTGTAGCTGTTTATGATGATTCTGGAGGATTTTTTATCTTGCACCTCCACTCCCACTGCTGTTTAATCTATACCATGGCATTCTGGATCGTGCCTCCAGCAGATCTTTCATAGGTAGGTAACGAGCGCTCCCAGAAAGATTTGCGCTCTTGGTGTTGTGACTGGTCATACAATCAAATGAGGTCCTTCAACCACGTGTAGTGGAGCTTACCTGTCTGCAGGCTATTTGCTGAACTGATGTATGATGGTCACTTGTCAAAGCCAAATATGCCGATGGCATCGTTTTTTTTGACCTTCTGAGAATAAGTTCAGGAGCCACGACCTCTGTAAATCCGAGGCCATTTACTGTTGGGGGTAGTAGTATGTTGTTAGTCTGTGGGGATATTATATAGAGTGGCCATCACAGGAAGTTATCATCTTTTTTTTTCACATTGCTATCTGTGATGGCTAGCTGTCTTGATGCGTGTGATTGGACCAAGAAAGTGATTCGTAACAATGATGTGTATGTGCGCGGCCTAATGGTTAAAGATTTGAAATTATTGGAGGTTTTTTTTGTTAGATTGTGACCAGTGCAGTTTGTTTTCCATGGTGACTTACCGTGTATTGTTATTTTTCTAGAGTGTGCCAACATTTCTTACCTATAACAACTAGCATGCACTTGTTTTTACGCTCGGTGTTTAGCTTGCCAATTATTATTTCTTTAACACATATACCAGCCGCCCCTTTATTTCAAATGGTCGACCATTTAAATGCGCCTTGAATGTTTAATTATGGTGTAATTTATAATGACATATACCAATGATATATGTGTAATTAATTAATTGTATATCTCACGTGGCACCAAAACAACCAACGCAAATCTCGTCTTGTAGTAAGAACATTTTATGTCAAAGCATGACTTTACTGCACTATACTAGTCGTATGCATGAAATAACACATAATGTGAGGTCGTAGTATCAAAGCATGTGTATTTAACAACCGAATGTCAAAGTCAACTTCATAGACTGTGCGGCATTTATACTGAGTTATGAGATTTCTATTCACTGTCATAAAAATAACAAACTCGCATCACATGGAACGTGTCTTACATAAAAACTGTCTTTCTTGTTTTTCACTCTTATTCGATAGGTCGATTTGGCTTCGGTGTGCGATAATTGAAGATGATTTAGCAGAGAGAACTGCGAACAACATACTTATTCGCAAATCATGAAAGCACATTTTCAAATTATATATATAAATAATTGATACATAAATCAGCGTGAATTACACCAAGTTGATGAATATACATTTGTCTTTTCAAATATTGATTCAAAATTTTCACTTATTAGATAATAATATAAATTACTTATATATACTTATTAGTTAATCTATTCTGTACTTATTAAATTGTGAGTCCCATGGATTAAAAAGAGTTGGTGACTCTGGCATAAGTTATCACTTGCTTTATAGTAAACAGTTATGAATTATATACAAAACATTTTTTTATTATATCAAGTTTAATTTGCTCATATTTATCAGTTGTTTGTCCACATCACTTCAAATTAACATAGGGAGACATGACCCACACTAAATTAATTTGTAAAGCTCGATTTATCAGTATCTGACTTTCTGTGGGGAATATACATGTATATCTGTAATGTAATTAACGTAAAAATTGCCCATGTATAATATGTCGTTGATAATATCGTCACTTACGCAAGAAGCACATTTTATGAAATCAACGTGTTTTGTCTGGTTTTGCCTTCGGTGAGCTGATGGTACAATAATCTTCTTGTATATTCTCAGCACACGTTTAAATTATTCAGCAAATGAAAGGTTTATGAATATGTCATTAACTTGATTATAGTCCCACGTATAATTTAACGTTGATAATATCATTATGTTGCTCAACGCGTTTTAAATAAAAAAAACAGGCATGTTTTGCCCATGCTGAGCTCGCAGCATCATCGTTTTCGTGCGTACTTTTCTTGAACACGTGTTATCTCTTCATATATATATATGAGTTTATAAACATGTCCATCAGCAATCGTGATGGCTTACTTCGTATTGGTTACATTGTACGTACATATACTATACAACCTATTCCCATAACCCTAACTGCATAATTATTTTGAGAAACATTACCAGTCACGTGGTAGAAATGTTCATATTTGTTTTTTGTGTAGTGTAGTGTATTGTATTTTACGTCTTTGAATATTATCATTTTAAATCGCAAACTTTTAAATACTTATTCGTGAATAGTATTAGGACATTTTCTACCCAATGACTGTTGTTTTACAGAGGGTCCATTCAAGTATGATTTATACGGTCATGTGAATTACAAACGCCTAAAATGTAATGTCCTAAGACCACATGAATTGGGTATGAGACGAATATGGGTATTATTTTTATTTATATTATTTAAGTTTGGTGGTATTTCTCTTGAATACAAACTAATCAGTAAACTACTTTTTTTCTAAGGGTTTGTTATTTTATTTATTTTTATTTTCAACAAGACAATACAAAGGAACATCATAAAGTTACAAAAAGAGCAGTAAAGACATCTATTCAAAATATAAAATACATGGTTGCTATTTTTTTTAACAAATTTATCAAAATATGGTTTACTTTTTCTTTTTAATATACATCTGTTCTGAAATGCAGGGTTTGTTTTTATTACATTTACATTTGCAAATACAATTTTTGGCATGAAATACTAATTGATTCAAAAATAGTTGATATTGAGAATATGTGCCCATTATTCCAAATAATATATCTTTAACATGCAGTGTAAGTTGCAATCTGATTAAATCCGATGTAGTGTACGGGCTTTAATTATTTTGGCTATAAAATTATTTTAATTTTAATTTGTACTTTTGTTATTAATGCCTTTTTATTTTATTATTTTACTTTGATTTTGATTTTGATTTTGTGTTTTTTTTTTAATTCCGCCCTACATACATCCCTTGTTGGTTTTCACAATTACCAACACTTCAAAACAAATTAAATACTAGAATAAAATAAAATAAATATACCAAAAAAAAAGCAAAAACTAGGATCTTATTTTAATCAGATTGTGTAAGTTTTTTTTTATTCTTCAAAAAACATCTGTAGGAGATCTTCTTTCATCATTTCAAAAATTAGAAACAAAAACACACGCCCAATGTAAGTGTTCTGTTTTCTCTGGAAATACTTCACAAAAGTTACGTAAAGCATTAGCACGTTTACCCATATTATAAAAGAGAGAACTAGTACAAGCAACATTATTCAAAATTTTATATTGAAATTCTCTGATTCTCATATTTCCCAGCACTTTTCCTGGTAATAAGTAGTACGAATTCAAAGCAGTATTCTAAATGCCATATCTTTCAGATAATTTATTTTTCACAGTGGGCTGTTGACTTTTCTAGTAATCAAGTGCCAATGTATCTTGCTAGCAGTGATTTTATCTAACTTAAGATTTGAATCCTTATTTTGAATCAACAAAAGTATGGGTTCATACCTAATCTGTTGATTCAAAACTTTTAATATCACCCTTTAAGGATTTTCTGAAATTAAACTCATTTATCTTATTTATGGTTATTTTCATTATACCTCTATTTACAAAAATTTCAAAAGAAACACTTTTACCGGAAACACTATACATATCCTTGACAAACCAAAAACTATTTGCAAGGAAATCTTTAAAAAATATCATTTCATTGTTAATAATTAAATCACTATTATTCCAAATAAATTGTAGTGGTGCACAAGCACAGGTTGTTCGCCAGGCAGTTAAGACCTCCAAGTAAGAATTTTGAGGTCATGTTATGCCCCAATTTCATAATTACAGTAGAATAACAACGTCCCCAAAATTTAATAAGATTGTGATCCAGGAAATATGTCCACGAGAAAGGAGATGTACTGAAATAACGTTGTACCCATACCACTTAAGAGACAGCAATCATAGTGTCTACATTTAGCATTTTTAACCCGCTATCTTCTGTGCTTGCAATAATAGTTGATCGTTTTACATAATATCTTTGTTGTTTTCAAATGAAAGAATAAATCAAATCATTAACAGTTTTGATAAAATCAACTGGTACAGGTAGCTCAGACGCCCGAAATTTGTTTTAGATATTACAAATGTTTTAACTACTAAGTTGCGACCATAAATCGTGATATTCCGCTTATTCCATGCTGATAATGAAGCACTAATGTCATTTGTAAGATCACTGAAATTGTACTTCTCTGTGTCTTTGTGGGTAAAGTGAACGCAAAGAGCTAAAATTGGTTTCACGGGCCAACTGATATCCAAGGGTTGTTCAGAACTATTAAACTACCAAGCCATAAGCCTTCCTTCCGTCATCATTAACCCACCAATCAGAAACATTTTCAAATTCCAAATAATCTTTTAGTGGATTCAACGTCTGAGAGAACACACGTTGAATCGTCTGCGTATTGAACTAATTGTGTAACATTACCATCCACACCAATACCACGAATATTATTATCAGAACGAATACTAATCGAAAGCATCTCAAGAGCAAAGATCACCCTGCCGAACTCCCCTTGAAAATATAGCCTGACGTGTAACCATTATTTAATGTACAACTTGAAATACAAAACACTTTTTAAAAGAATGTAAATTTGTTTTTCCTAATTTCTAATAATGAACGTGTAACGTCTCGTATTTGACATAACCTGTCTGATTATTATGAATTATGTGAGGAAGGACGTCATCAAGACGTTTATCGAAACATTTTTACAATCAACGTTAATTATTAAAATCGGGCGCCAATTCTTGAGCAAAAGTAGATCTTTATTTTTTTGTAATAGAATTGATTACTGGTTGGCGCTGTGATGTTGCAATTTCCACCTGGACATGTGAAAGACTCAACACACACGTACCCGACACAAGTTTTTGTAAAATGTGGATATAATACCATCTTTATGAGAAGTTTTATTTTCTGCCAGATCCTCGACCACCTTTTTACATTCATCAAAGTTCGACAGACTTTCACACCTATTACGCATATCAGAATTGAGTGTAGGAGATTCGAGGTTTTCAAAAAAAAAATTATTTTATAATATTTTTATAAAATTTATTTTGTTAACGAGTACTTTTTTGATATGTTATAGACTATAGGCCCAGACATATACATATGTTAAAATGTATAATGTTGATGATGAAGAAAAAATAAAACTGAAATTGATATTACAGTTAAATATATTTCAAAACGTCCATTCATATATAATTCCACTCTTGTGGGGGATCTTGTCTGTCCACGACCAAAACATATCTTATATATAATTAAGCGTATGAATGTGTCGTATGTACTGTCCAATCAGTGGCCTATCATCAAATATATGTGATTCTGGCGTTTTATAATAAATGCTTTTGATTAATAATTGCGCTTTAAAATAATAATAATGAGATATATCTACGTCATAACCTCGTTAAAGTTATTAGCATATTATGTACGCAGTGCGCGTGCTTAGGGCCCTTTTTTCCATGTTCTACAACGCATGCGTCATCAGAGTGAAAACAATTACAATTTACATTTTATTCAAGTTAACTTTCAGCGCCATCAATGAGGTTTACCAATCAAATCTCGTATTCGTATTCGAAGTCCACACATAAGCCAAACCAACCCAGCGACTGCTCAGATTGCAAAGTAAATTTACACATCCCCACTATGTCATACGCTGTAATATACAATTACAATTCTGGTTCCTCCATAACTCTGCATAAATGTTTAATTGTGTTATATATCTCAATTACGATGATCAGGTGGGATATCGAGTAAATAGAAAACAAAAATGAAAGCATTGCGTTTCTATATTCACAATGTTGCGTTGATGAGAATGAATACCTAATTCAAGCATTGTAAAACCATCTGGTTGTATTGTCTTAGTACAAATGAATAATAAACAAGATTAATTGAAACTAATAATCCATCTCAAAAAATTCCAATGGACTACTATCAGAGTTGTAGGTGCATTTAGCCTTCGAAGTTCACGCGTTATCTTCTTCCACGTACTTCTTCAGTGTGTTGTAGTCATGGGTTTAGTAAAATGTGGCATATTTTCTTGCGGATCAACCAATCGATAGTGAAATTTCTTGAAAATGTCATAAAATCGGAACTGCATTTTATTCAATCGTTTGAAAATGTTTAGTTCGCTACTATTTCGTATCTTCAGATTCACAGAGTCTGAGAAACTATGGTGAACACCATTAGTAATTTGTATATCGATAATGTTGAATAACTCATGATGTCCTAATACCAGTTCAGACACACGCATACAATGATAAAACATTAATAATATTATTATAGCTCATATAATAATTGTGGTAATAAATTAAATTGTGTTATGGTACATATGTCGATATAGAAACAAAATGATGAAATGTATTCACAAGTCTCCCTCTGATGGCAAATATGGTGAAATACAGCAATCCATTCACAAATAATCGCACAGGTAAAACAGGTTACTGTAAAAAATATATGTATATAATGTGAGTGTATTAATTATTTATATATAATTTGATAATGTGCTTTCGTGATTTGCAAATAATTGCATGACTAGTTATAGCAGAGCTTGTTTCTGTCGTCAGTTTTAAATATATATACGTAATTAAACGAATGCAAATTATTCACATATACTGACGACAATACAAATTATTCATAAAAATTGAAATCTCTACTATAATATACAAATAAATTTAAAATTAAATAATATAGTATACTGATAGTTAGTGATAAAATGAAGTTTATTGACAGCTGTTTGATGTAGCAAAGCGGTATCAAAATATTTTGCGCAAACAATTGTGGTTTCATTATTCCTCGGTTTGAATATGCGAATTGATTTCCGATCTCTGTTTATTGCGCACTAACAAATTGGTCAAAAAAAGTTCCAATGAAAGCATTAGGTCTTTATTTAGTTTCAATTATTAGCATTTTTGGGTTAGGCCGGTAAAATGATTGCATGATTGTTATTAGTCTTACCCATCGAACGTTGCTCCATGGATTTGTGTACGGTATGTTCGATCATCCCCTTATTCAAAGATAATGTAGTAAACAAATAGGGCACTATTGATTCAGAGCAGTGGCGAGAGCAGTTTCTTTTGGAGGTCCCCCCAGACAGACACGTGTCTGTGCATTTGCTTCGCAGCTCCACGCTGAAACGGGGATAGTCCAGGATATGGATTACCTTGTTCACAAACTATCTAATTTTTCTATATGTGCATGTTGACATAAAGCAGAAATGTTTACCACAAATAAGGAAAGTCATATTTTTACAACTCACATGTGTAATTTTCTATAATTTTGCAACATTTAAAGCAAGATCAAACTTTTTGAGTGAAAATAACTGTTCTGATAATTTCATGTTCTTATACAATGTTTTCAAACAAAATTATTAAGATGTGGGGGTTTTCGAAAATTGGGAAATGTGTTTCGTCCTGTTTTCTGTGAAGCTCAAAATAAAGATACTGGTACACATGCCAATTTGTTCATACAATGAGGAGTACAGGGTCAGTAGTTCACACTTTTACTGACCTGAGAACCAATCCCAGGATAGTGTCACTTATTTATCCAAACAAGCGCCCTCTAGAAAGCCCTAGATGGGAGCAGTAGTTCAGTCTTAGATTTTTCACATAAGCCTCCATAGCCTCCCGTTTAAAGCAGTGAAGCTGGAACTGATGACGTAATCGTTACGTTTCCTTGGTGAGTCAAAAAATTAAGAATCAAAATATAGGATTTGACACAACTTTCATTATTATCCCTTGATATCACAGAATGTGAGTTGTGTGGACCGTTTTGTTTAGTCAGAGTCCTGCAATGTTATTACTATAATACATGTATTACGTAAGCAGATGTTTATCTGTTATGTTGGTGGGAATCATCACACAATTTTGTTCCCGTTGACAATTGAGTAAGTCGATTACCCAAATGTGTGGTACAGCCAGAAAAGGTCTCCCAGACTCTACATATTTATCATGTCAAATAATTGGCTAAGTTGATGTTCAAGTCAGGGGTGTCAATCGAGATTTTTTAGTCGCGGGACTTTGGCAGATGCCTAACTTTTTTTATTAGTTTTAGTCCATGATACGAAAGGCTTGAACCAGCTGGACCCATAGTTTGTTGGCCACCGAGAAAGACATAGCACGGTAGAGAAAAGACTTTGTGCTTTGTTTTAGGGATTTACGTTTTCAGTGTGAAATTTCCTCATTTGTATGACTCAGTTCACAGTTTGCGTTAAACCGGGCATGCTGTGAGAAAGTTTTATAAATTAAATTCTGGTTTCATAGCTTTTATTTAACACTACCATTATAACCATTTCAATCCCATTACATCCTATACACGAATTCTTGGAAGAAACTACTATTTCAGTTAAGTAATACAAATATGTGCACATAGCCCATGTTTTATTTGAGATCATTTGTTAGCTGTGACCTCATTTTCTGATTTGGGAAATTTTCTTGAGGGCAACTAATGGCCTTCATCTCCAGCAGATCACCAATTCCCTTTTTTGTGCTACATATTCTGCTTAATGAGTCTAATCTAAAACTCTCAAGTTTTGGTAAGGTGAACTGGGTAAAATTTCAAATTATCCCCGGCAGAATTTGGAAGCTAAATAGTATATACATATTTAATGCGCTCTGTTTCCTAATACCGACCAGAGGCCAATTACAAAACAGCATGTTTGACGTCAGACTACGTGTTGATTAAACGATATTTTTTTCCATAATAACGCAAATACATCACATAATGTCATATTTGAATATCTCTGATGTAAATATAAAAATTATCTAGCAATTATGTACTTGAAAGACACAGTTAGCACAATATATTTTGACGGGACAGTGGGCTATTCATCAATGGCCATAACTGACTGACGAGTCACCGTCTTTGAATGTTACTTTGCCGCAATATTTGATTGACAATTCGTATCAGCAAAAAAAGTGGGCTTAGCATTGAAGAGCGGTGGTCGCTGCGCCGCGCATGTGCGGCATTTGTGTTGATTAACATTGCTTTTCCCACAATCCAATGCGCTCTTCTATTGAAATCAGGAGTACGAGATTTGATCTGGGTGCCACGTACACTAATTGTCAAGGATGACTCCTTCCATACCTTCCAATCACCAAAGAAATTACCAAGTTAAAGCTTGGTAACGTCTTCGTTTGTATTCGTTTGTATTCGTTGGTCTGCGCAACAGTCATAGTCGCCGCCTTTGCTCATATGAGACCCATATCTCGCGCATGCGTGGCGCGACGACCACCAATCATCAATATCGCAAATTACAATCAACCAACTTTACCGTGTTTTGGTCTGTTATGACGTATCTAAATATTTTTTGAGAAATCACACGGTAATTCATACTAAGCAATATTGAGTATAGTTTGATTGGCAGGGTGGACTTCTCTTCTGTAGCCTATAACGGCTACAACAGTAAGTATGCAAATCTCCAGCTTTTTAGGTTGATCGTCGAGGCTCTTCTAAACGTTAAGTTTCCAGGGAGCACTAAATATCCGAGCAACCCTAAGGCATAAAGACATTGTAGTGTACTTTTGATCAATGTCCCTCATACACATGTACTTACTGACTGGCGAGTAAACACGTGGCAAGGTTATTTTGTACACGTATCATCTAAATCGGCTGCTTTCCATTTATATATTAGCAGAGAAGGAAATTTGAAATTTTATAATTCATGTGTTATTTGTGTGTATTCGTAGTTTAAAATCGTAGACGAAGCGAAATGTGTGCTATTCGTTTGCTACTTCGTCTACGTTACTTTGTTTCCGCCAGTCTTGCTGAGTGTGAGTGGCGAATCGAAACGCTCGCAAACTGATTGTACAGAATCAACTAGTTCGTTTTATTCGAATTACGATAAGTGAACTATGTCTGACATTCACACATGTGCAATTATGCAAATATCATTAAACTCCATCGAGTTCGAATCATAGCTAATAATAAACATCGCAGAATCAATGCGAGGTCAAAATCGTATGCTTATGAATACTGTCTTAACTAATGATTATGCCTCAGGGAACCTTAGTTGAAGTCTGTGTGCCAGGCTCGATACCATTTGTGTAAAAATGACCTATATTTCTGAACGCACGTTATTTTGTGTCTCGTTCGAATTATCAATGACATACGTGAATGGAACTATTGGCGTTTCAGTGTAATATTGAAATATTTATATGCTGTTAATTAAATTACATTGTTTCAAATTTTATGTTTCAACTAAAAAATAGAACAGCTATTTCATAAACCTTGAATACTGAACATGGACATTTGACGTTATGTCAACTAATAATTACATCGTTTTTTCAACTTTTGAATATATAAGTTAGAATATTGATCAAGACTAACGGGGGAATAATAATATAAACTTGAATAACGTAATAATAGAAACACGTGAAAATAATGGTATAATAATATAAATATTGAATATTATTAAATTATAACGTGACCTAAACCTAGTATAGTATTATAAATATTGTGCAAATAACAGTCCCCGTCCGGTTTCAGTGATATTCAACATGTGCCAATTCATTATTTAAAGTTGGAGTCAGTTTATTTGTGAGATTCCTTCCTTTATTCTGCCAATGACATAATGCATTTCTAGCACAAAAATAAAGATTATCTATCATGAATCATGTTTTGAAAGAAACGAATGTGCAAATGTGTTACAAATGTGTTGATAGTTAACCTACCCAGTACCATAATGACACGTCATAAAGATTCTGAATACTAATTAGAAAATATACCATCGATTTGAGTGATGTACATTACAATTGACATTTAATTATGGTCATTCTTTCTTGGTACATACTGAACGACCCTGGACGATGTTTAAATGCCGGTTGCGTCAAATATAACACAACGAACAGATTCAACTAAGTTATGCAGCCATCTTTATTTATCAACTTACGTCATCTTACAATATGCAAATGAGAGTGACCCAGAGGTTAAGATACGTTTAGTCAATACACTACACGTACTTGTCGTAATAGTCTTATATTATAAGTTTAGTTGGCGGTGTACATATCTCTCGATGTCTATGCCAAGTATGTCAACGACGTTTTAGGTAAGAGAATAATAATTGAATCAATCAGAAGGAAAACCTTTAAAAATAAGCCTTAATCTCATAATGAGGGTAATCAGTCTTCACGAACGACGACCGTTTATAGAAATGAAATGAATGCTGTAGGGAGTCTTGAATATCGCTCACGTTAATTAGTGCATTTGAGAAGCTACACAACTGACATTGAGGGAAATTATTAATTCGTGACTTTCAGTATATCGCAGGTCTTCCTTTCAAGAACGCTACAGTAGAACGTCACTCACACTGTGATCAAAACTAGTTCATGTTACGATCCGATGATTCAATAACCGACTCTTTAATCTTACGTCTGACTCATCTTGCTCAAATCATTCATCATACTTCCCATGTGACATCCTGCACATTTGGCAAGTATTTTTTGGTCCACTAGGACATCGCTCATTGTTTAAAAAGACATCAATAATCCGTCTGGAACATACATCTGATGGCCCCAGCCTTGTATCACAGCTATTCCTTCATCACCTATTTAGCAGTGTTTGACTGTCGGCCCGAAAAGTGGATTCTGTGATTCTTAAATTCAACTCCCTCTTAGAAGTTTATCCATATCATATCATAGTCCTGCAAAGCCAAATCGATCATATACTGAACTCCGAGTATGTCTCTTCTGGTTACTGGTTTCCATTTAATTTTCTTTCAAATGGGTGGTTGACTCATAGATGTAGCAGATTTTTTTCAGTCCATATTTTCCCGACGAGGCCACCATGAATTCAGAAAGTGTATAATGATACCTTACAGCGTGAACATTTTCTTTTCATTTGAAAGCGTACAAGATTTACTAACAGTGAACTATTTATTGGAGGTAAAAATATAAGGCTAATACCATTATTTGTTACATGAACCAACAGTTGTTGTTTTTGCTGTCAATGAACGTAAGTGTGCCTTCTACAGATCATCACTGCTAGAAAAAGCTAATACTGTATCGATGATTTTTACAGACGGTAACTAGCTCAGCCATAATCTAGAATATATTAATTAGTCCCCGTTCAGGCGCAGCCTGAAAAGGGGGCTTTATAATTCAGGTTTTGTCAAATGTCCGTTTTCCGTCCCCAACATTTTCTCAGAAATTCTACAGCAGGTATCAGTGAAACTTAGCAGGTTGATGAACAAGTGTCTTCCGAGTATGCACGTAATTTTTTTTACAGATCTGAAAATCCCAAATGAGTCGTTTTCACGATTTTTATCAAAAAATACCTCTCCCGGCAACATTGACAGAACGTCAGAATAAATTAATTACTGTAAAATACTTTATTTTCGCTTGCAACATTTTTTTGCTATTTTCGCTGAAGGAATGTTTCAGTTAAAATAAAATCCAGTGAATATTCCCTTTTTCCTATATTTTACAGTCAACTTGTCAAAAATCAATCATTCAATAAATTCAATACAAAAAAACAGCCAGAAAAAGTCTTTTCAGCGAATGATAATTCCAGCTGAAATAAAATATTTTACAGTAGATTAGATCTGTGAGTAACGCTGCTGTTATTACGTCAGGCACATGAATTCTCCATTGCATGCAATTTATTATAGTACTGTTTTATACATGTATTCTGTTCGGCTCAGTGGTCTCATTCACTAGTTACTAGAAGACTAAGTAACCTTATTTGATTTCAAGAACTTCAAGAAGGCGGCATAAAAGACGTGTTTGCAAAGGTAAGTTCTCCAGTTTCAGCAAAATTGAATGTATTTTGGGATACGATTGGTGTACATTCCGTGACGTACGTACGGACGTGAATATTATGATTGCCAGCTTTATATTCTTGTGAAAAGCCCAAAAAACAAACAATTGTCTCCAATCTACGAAACTAGTTCGTAAATTGTATACCCTGTCAAATTATTGTACACGAACGATTAATTCTTGGGGACATAGTTGTCAAGTAAATCGTTAACCGGTCTTTTGCTTGTGTTGCGATTCAGAAATATCCACAACTCGGGGGGGGGGGGGATGTCCCTGTGTCGATCAACTTATTCATTATATAATAGTAGGTTGCCTATGATTATATTCGTATTTTTATGTTGTGAGCATTAAACTGATTTTGCCGATCTCGTGCGATTCAACATGGCCGATGTACAGTGACAACACGTGTATGGACGGTCGGTCGAGTAGTCTGCAACGGACCATGAAATCGCCCGGCGTTTTTTCGGCATTTTTTTTTTATTTTAGATATTTCATTCACTCCTGACGCCTAAAAGAGTCTAATTTATATTTTACCGTAATCAATGACACCTATTGTGAATAGTGTAAGAGAAATATTTGAGTAGTTCAGGGACTGTCTCTCACAAGTTATATCACCCTGACGGTGGTCGCGCCAAATCAATGGTCGATATCGACTCTCACGGACGACACCGGTTAAACACTAACAAAAACCTTGCTTTAACTACCACAATCAACCAGTGCTCTCGCTTCCGTCGAAGAATGGTAATGGGGACGAAATCAATGAAGAAACACACACCATTCAGGAATAAAACAGGAAAGAACTGTATTCTTCATAGTACCGCTTCAAAACTACAACACACGCTTACTAAAGAAAAACTAAGCGAACAATAAAGATGACCTCATAATTCGATCACATGACTTCAAGTCAGCACGTAATAGGCTAAGAGAAATTATACGCGTACTATTTCCATATATGGATTGCAATATTCCCGCGAATAGTAGGTTTCCAGGACCAGTGACGTTTCTCGAATATACACGAAACTATGGGAATGTCCGAGTAACTAAATAATTCCATGACAACAGCCCGAATGGGTAAGCTTCATTTAGACAATGAGCTGTTAATTCTGCGAACAATGTTAAATTATTCTTTGAATGCTCAGTTTATATTTTGAAAACAACTAATTTTTTGATTTAAAAAAAAAATCATGCAGTTTTCCCGTCAAAATCAAAGCATAAAGATCTTGCTAGAACATCCGTAAATCTACTACCGCGTTGCGTTCACCACGAGGTCACTGAACCGTCATTAACATATTTAAATGAGCCACATGTAAATGAAAACATGGCGGATATCGTATCGCTTCGAGCATTTACATTCGACCGAAATCATTCGTTTACAATGAAACTAAGTTGAATATTACTTTCAATTTATAAAAATTCAACGAATTAAATTTGGCAGGGCTCAAGAAGATGTACCTACACTTTATGCAATTTTTTTAATTATGCTAATTTATTCATGACGTAGCAGTTTCTGTGCTCATAAATATTCATTAATTTGTGGGTCAATACATTCTAAAAGGGGCGATATATTATTTTTGGGGGGAGAGTTAGAAAGGGGGATTAGCATTCCTTAGGGGGGTCAATACAAAAGTAGGGACCCATTTGGAGAGCAGCATTGCTCTTGTGTCTGTTGTTGCACGTGTGTTAAGCTATTTTGGTATTTGCCACTATTTTGGTACCGTGTAAATAATGAGCGGCCTAGGAGGTGGCAGTAAAGCCTATTGAATACTACTAGCGAGCAAGCGGACAATAACTATATCGACAATAAAGACCGCCACTAGTAACCAAAATATTTGCAGCTTGTTTGGACATTGGTGGATTGTAAAAGTATCAAGGTTTAGCCTGAAAATAAAATAAACTGAAGGTGTGTTCCAAATTAAATGTTTCTTAGAAAATGGATTTAATGACAAAAATTCTTTAACAGTAAAATTGCACACAAATTATACTTCACTATAGGAATAGTACCAAAATAGTAGCACATTTGATTTAATTGGCGGGAACTGCTACACTTCACAATAGGGATGGTACCAAAATAGTAGCACATATAATTTAGTTGTCGGGAACTGCTATACTTTACTATAGGGATGGTACCAACATAGTGGCACATATAATTTAGTTGGCGGGAACTGTTATACTTCACTATAGGGATGGTACCAAAATAGTAGCACATATAATAAAGTTGGCGGGAACTGCTATACTTTACTATAGGGATGGTACCAAAATAGCAGCACATATAATTTAGTTGTCGGGAACTGTTATACTTCCCTATAGGAATGGTACCAAAATAGTAGCACATATAATTTAGTTGTCGGGAAATGCTATACTTCCCTATAGGAATGATACCAAAATAGTAGCACATATAATATAGTTGGCGAGAACTGCTATACTTCCCTATAGGAATGATACCAAAATAGTGGCACATATAATTTAGTTGGCAAGAACTGCTACACTTCACTACAGGAATGGTACCAAAATAGTGGCACATATAATTTAGTTGGCAGAAACTGCTATACTTTACTATAGGGATGGTACCAAAATAGTGGCACATATAATTTAGTTGGCGGGAACTGCTATACTTCACTATAGGGATGGTATCAAAATAGTAGCACATATAATTTAGTTGTCGGGAACTGCTATACTTCACTATAGGTATGATACCAAAATAGTGGCACATATAATTTAGTTGGCGGGAACTGTTATACTTCACTATAGGGATGGTACCAAAATAGTAGCACATATAATTTAGTTGTCGGAAACTGCTATACTTCACTATAGGGATGATACCAAAATAGCGGCAAAAATAATTTTGTTGGCGGGAACTGCTATACTTTACTATAGGGATGGTACCAAAATAGTAGCACATATAATTTAGTTGGCGGGAACTGCTATACTTCACTATAGGGATGGTACCAAAATAGTAGCACATATAATTTAGTTGTCGGGAACTGCTATACTTTACTATAGGGATGGTACCAAAATAGTAGCACATATAATTTAGTTGGCGGGAAATGCTATACTTTACTATAGGGATGGTACCAAAATAGTAGCACATATAATTTAGTTGTCGGGAACTGCTATACTTCACTATAGGGATGGCACCAAAATAGTGGCACATATAATTTAGTTGTCGGGAACTGCTATACTTCACTATAGGAATGGTACCAAAATAGTAGCACATATAATTTAGTTGTCGGGAACTGCTATACTTTACTATAGGGATGGTACCAAAATAGTAGCAATATATAATTTAGTTGTCAGGAACTGCTATACTTCACTATAGGGATGGTACCAAAATAGTGGCACGTATAATTTAGTTGTCGGGAACTGCTATACTTCACTATAGGGATGGTACCAAAATAGTGGCACGTATAATTTAGTTGGCGGGAACTGCTATACTTCACTATAGGGATGGTATCAAAATAGTGGCACGTATAATTTAGTTGTCGGGAACTGCTATACTTCACTATAGGGATGGTACCAAAATAGTAGCACATATAATTTAGTTGTCGGGAACTGCTATACTTCACTATAGGGATGGTACCAAAATAATGGCTCGTATAATTTAGTTGGCGGGAACTGCTATACTTTACTATAGGGATGGTACCAAAATAGTAGCAATATAGAATTTAGTTGTCGGGAAATGCTATACTTCACTATAGGGATGGTACCAAAATAGTAGCACATATAATTTAGTTGTCGGGAACTGCTATACTTCACTATAGGGATGGTACCAAAATAGTAGCACATATAATTTAGTTGTCGGGAACTGCTATACTTCACTATAGGGATGGTACCAAAATAGTGGCACATATAATTTAGTTGGCGGGAACTGCTATACTTCCCTATAGGGATGGTACCAAAATAGTGGCACATATAATTTAGTTGTCGGGAACTGCTATACTTCACTATAGGGATGGTACCAAAATAGTGGCACATATAATTTAGTTGACAGAAACTGCTATACTTTACTATAGGGATGGTACCAAAATAGTGGCACATATAATTTAGTTGTCGGGAACTGCTACACTTCACTATAGGGATGGTACCAAAATAGTGGCATGTATTATTCTGTTGTTGGGATCTGTTATTATTCGATATAGGAATGGTACAAAAATAGTGGCATGTATTATTCTGTTGTCGTGAACTGTTATTATTCGATATAGGAATGGTACAAAAATAGTGGCATGTATTATTCTGTTGTCGGGATCTGTTATTATTCGATATAGGAATGGTACAAAAATAGTGGCATGTAATATTCTGTTGTCGGGATCTGTTATTATTCGATATAGGATTGGTACAAAAATAGTGGCATGTAATATTCTGTTGTCGGGATCTGTTATTATTCGATATAGGAATGGTACATAAATAGTGGCATGTATTATTCTGTTGTCGGGATCTGTTATTATTCGATATAGGAATGGTACAAAAATAGTGGCATGTATTATTCTGTTGTCGTGAATTGTTATTATTCGATATAGGAATGGTACAAACATAGTGGCATGTATTATTCTGTTGTCGGGATGTGTTATTATTCGATATAGGAATGGTACAAAAATAGTGGCATGTAATATTCTGTTGTCGGGATCTGTTATTATTCTATATAGGAATGGTACAAAAATAGTGGCATGTATTATTCTGTTGTCGGGATCTGTTATTATTCGATATAGGAATGGTACAAAAATAGTGGCATGTATTATTCTGTTGTCGTGAACTGTTATTATTCGATATAGGAATGGTACAAAAATAGTGGCATGTATTATTCTGTTGTCGGGATCTGTTATTATTCGATATAGGAATGGTACAAAAATAGTGGCATGTATTATTCTGTTGTCGGGATCTGTTATTATTCGATATAGGAATGGTACAAAAATAGTGGCATGTATTATTCTGTTGTCGTGAACTGTTATTATTCGATATAGGAATGGTACAAAAATAGTGGCATGTATTATTCTGTTGTCGGGATCTGTTATTATTCGATATAGGAATGGTACAAAAATAGTGGCATGTAATATTCTGTTGTCGGGATCTGTTATTATTCGATATAGGATTGGTACAAAAATAGTGGCATGTAATATTCTGTTGTCGGGATCTGTTATTATTCGATATAGGAATGGTACAAAAATAGTGGCATGTATTATTCTGTTGTCGGGATCTGTTATTATTCGATATAGGAATGGTACAAAAATAGTGGCATGTATTATTCTGTTGTCGTGAACTGTTATTATTCGATATAGGATTGGTACAAAAATAGTGGCATGTAATATTCTGTTGTCGGGATCTGTTATTATTCGATATAGGAATGGTACAAAAATAGTGGCATGTATTATTCTGTTGTCGGGATCTGTTATTATTCGATATAGGAATGGTACAAAAATAGTGGCATGTATTATTCTGTTGTCGGTATCTGTTATTATTCGATATATGATTGGTACAAAAATAGTGGCATGTATTATTCTGTTGTCGGGATCTGCTATTATTTAATATACGATTGGTACGAAAATAGTGGCATGTATTATTCTCTTTCAATATACGAAAGGTTCCAACATAGGAGTGTGCATTCTTTTGTTGTCACATGACCCCTAACAATTTTTAATTCCCTTTGTTAATGTACTGATCTTTGCATTATCAGATTCCCGGGGAATTATTCGAAATTTTGCATAGTGAAGCCATACCTACCTTGCCAAAACCAATGTATTGTATGTATGTTCAATGGGTACAAAGTATACCCTGGTGGTGGCTGAACTGCGGGAGTTCAAGCCCATTAGTGACCCTCAAGTAAATCCCAAAATGGGGAAAGGGGCGCAGCTAAATAATTATCTATTCAAAATTACAGGCACATATATGAACATATAAACTGAAAAACGAGATTGGAATGTGAAACACGGCATTGCGTGTTGTGTTGGCCACACTGTTTCTAATCCCTGCCAGGTGGGCTTCAGCTCTATTTCCCACTCTTTATCTCCTCCACTAGCTGGCTAGTTTGTGGGATTTGTCCACCCATGTTTTGTAATATATGCTAATACAGTTGTGTTGTCGCAATGGATGGGAACTGTTTTATTCTATACTTCATCTAGAAAGCAATCTAATGCCCCCCAACATATTAGGTATGTTTATGTGGAGCTGTGCTTTGCAAGGGAGCCACTCCCCATTCTATTTTCAAGGCGTCCATGACCAGTGTTATAGCCGCAGTTGATGGAGCAATCTGTTATCTCCGTCTTATGTTGGTTAAGTCCATCCACTTGATGGCAGTCAAGCTTTGTGGGGTCCATGATATTTCTCATGTGGCGATCCACACAACTGGAGTGTGTGGACCTGGACGAGCATACCTTTGAGAGCTGTTTGAGGCACAAGGCCTCTCATAGATGAAGCCATTTCCAAAAAGCTCAATAATTGTCTGAGCTGTGCGTGCATGCAAAAAGTGTGGCTGCCGGGTCTCTCAACCTGAAACACTCCCAAGAATACATTCCCGGAAATACTAAATGTGGGATATGATTGTTTGAAGGATGTGTGCTAAAATTACTGCTCTTGTATCAACCAGATATTGATAAAATGGATTCACATTGTTGGCCTGCTGTGCAGCCACAAAACTGGCACTGCCATTAATTTTGGGAAAAAAAACTGTGAGGCTACAATGGGCAAACATTGAACTAATATCTTGAATCAAATGTTTGAGTGATATCAGGAAATCCCCTGATGTACACAGCAGTGTACCTCTGCTGGGGTCACCATCACATAAAATGCTCCGAGAGAATATACTGATTCAGTTGGCTTGGGTCTATATTGTTCTTTATTGTTCACCAAAAATATGGGGGAATAACAGACACTGCACTGCTGCCATTTGCCAATAATTCTCTCACTTCCTGGAAAATCATGCCTACCATTACTCGTGGCAGAGCCATTGACACTGGTGATGGAGTCAACTGAAGCTTTTTGGCCAACTTGATCTTGTAGCTGTGCTTGACTTCTGAAAGGTCCTATAGGGTCATTGTGGTAGTTTGCTACGGTAACCGAACAATTTAACCTCACAGGAAATAAGGGTTGGGAAACAAAATGAATCCTTTAATTCATACCACTGAAAACACCTGACCCCAACCACATCCACCTCAACGATCATTTCCTTGGTTGATATGTTTGTTCCTGTATTCCCCTCGACCAGACTGTCATTATTGGGCATTCTGACCCTATGAATGAGATTATTGTTCGTGTGTATCTGTCTTCAGTTTATCATATTTAGAACACATATTATATTGGTGCATCTATGCCTAGCATCATTGGTTCTGGCAATACGTTTGACTGCTGCCTCTGTTGAGGCCCTCAAAATGGCAAACTACCTAGGCAGAACTGGGCTAAACTAATTCCTTATATTTGGTCCCATTGAATCAAAATAGTTTTGCAGGCCCCTGTTCAGTGAATATCCTTTTACCATAAATACAACATTCTGGGTGATGTTAGCCATGTAAAAAAAGGGACACATTACGATCAGCAAATTCTTGTATTGTCCATTGAGTGCCAGCTTAAAGCCAGAGACTGCAGCAAGCACTTGGTAAATCAGAAAAATGCAACTTATGTGGAAATTAAAATTTATTTAACATGGTGCCCAAGGTTAGACATTCTTCCTTGCAAAAGAATGGTTCATCTGGGCCCACCAACAGTACTGGATCATATGATACAGGGTCCCCTTTACAATCTGGTTTGTCACCAGAAATACAGTACTGATGTTCCCACTTGTAATCAAATGGTGCTTTGGCGTGGTGTGGAATTTGCAACCCTACCTAATATCCCTGCCCTCTGCTCGACGAATGAATCAACAGCAGGTGGCAGTGGTATAACAGTGGATCTACACTGAGGTTATTGTACCATCTCAGTCACCTCATATACTTATCTATCCCAAGAATTTTTCTATTTGGGCTACATTTTTTGAGTAGACTTGACTCATCAGAAAATATAGAACTAAACTAAAGGGCACTGGACCCCACACATGATCAATTTTATTGTCATATTGGATGATCCCATGTTTAAACCAAATTTGAAAGAATCCCATACACACGACCAAGATCTGGTTTCAGGACAATGTATATATCGGTACATACATATTGATATATACCGGTATATCACAAGATGTTTGATGCATGTGTACAGTTAGAATGTTAGCAGTCCTGGCATGTTAACGATGCAGCTGGAGATGTACGCTTGTACACACACACACACACACAAAGATCAATCCCAATCAGTTCCCATTTTTGAACAAAACAATGTGACATAACAACCCACTATGTATGATGCTCATATCAAGTTTGTTGTGATCTGCCTTTACACTGCTGGGAAATTAGTGTGACCATGCCAACCACAATTAGTGTACACCATGAACCTAGGTCAAACTGTAAGCCCCTAATTTGTGCTACACATGAACAGTTGTTTTTAAATTATTAGACATAAATCATAGAGATCAAAGCTTTATGCTTCAATCAAGTTTAAATTTTTAAAGCAAACATTTTGTAGAATATAAACACAACACAATGTGGTATTGCAAGAATCAGAAATAATATATTTTTGTCTCATAGGTGTACAAAATATATTATTTGCTCAATTAAAGAATCTAACACTGCAATTTCAAATATTATAGAATTTTCCATAGTACTGAGCAATTTAATATATAGCATGCTTGAAAATAAACAATGCACCATCTTACTTATCATCTCACTCATTTGGAAAATATTGAGAGTTCAAATATTATAATTGTTGACAATATGCATAATGCTGACATGATCACATGCTTTACTACAAAGTGACCAACACTGACAAGGGTCCAGAAGAGAAACGTTATTTCTAAATTAAGTATAAATTTATAATCACACTTTAATTCTTGTTGTTATACTGTATGGTACCTTTGTAATACAGTTTTATAATATTTTTGTTATTATCATCATGTTATAACAAAATACACCATACAGTCATGAAATAATCAGAAAACTGAAAAAGTGGTATACAAATACAATTACTAAAAAGTCATAAATCATTGTTACAGGTACTGAAGCCATTGATACCATATTCTTTCATTTCTCTGTATAGTATTTCCAAGTTTCCTACAATAATAAAAAAAAAAATTGTTAAAATATCTATCAAAATACAAAGCTTGTATGTTATGCTAATTTATCCCAGTACAGGGCCTAAGGGTTATTGGTAACAAGTCTTCCATTAGTAGTTAGTGTAGTGAGTCAGGTCAGGGAATTAATATTAATACCGGTAGTACCCAGTCCTAATTATAGGTAACAAATGACTCATTGGTCATTAGTGCAGTGAGTTAGGTCAGGTTCTCTGGGATTAATAATACCCAGTCCTCATTAACAAATGCCAGAACAGAGCCCCAGGGATTAATAATACCCAGTATTAGTATAAGTAACAAAAGTCTGATTTGTACATGAAGTTAGTGCAGTGAGTCACGTTAGGTTCCCTGGGTATAATAATGTCCAGTCCTAGATATAGGTAACAAAGGTCCCATTGCTAGTTAGTGCAGTGAGTTAGGTCAGGTTCCCTGGGTATAATAATGTCTAGTCCTAGATATAGGTAACAAAAGTCCCATTGCTAGTTAATGCAGTGAGTTAGGTCAGGTTCTCTGGGTATAATAATGCCCAGTCCTAGATATAGGTAACAAAAGTCCCATTGATAGTTAGTGCAGTGAGTTAGGTCAGGTTCCCTGTGTATAATAATGCCCAGTCCTAGATATAGGTAACAAAAGTCCCATTGCTAGTTAATGCAGTGAGTTAGGTCAGGTTCCCTGGGTATAATAATGCCTGATCCTAGATATAGGTAACAAAAGTCCCAATGCTAGTTAATGCAGTGAGTCAGATCAGATTCCCTCGGTATAATAATGCCCAGTCCTAGATATAGGTAACAAAAGTCCCAATGCTAGTTAGTACAGTGAGTTAGGTCAGGTCCTCTGGGATTAATAATACCCAGTATTAGTTATAAGTAACAAAAGTTTCATTGCTAGTTAGTGCAGTGACTTAGGTCAGGTTCTCTGGGAATAATAATACCCAGTCCTGGTTATAGATAACAAATGACCCGTTGGTAGTTAGTGCACTGAGTCAAGTCAGGTCCTCTGAAACTAATATACCCAGTTCTAGTTATGTGTCCCATTGGTCATCAGTGCAATGATTATGGCCATGGCCTCAGGATTAATTAATACATGTAAAACCCAGTTCTAGTTATAGATAACAAATGTCTCATTGCTTGTTAGTGCAGTGATTCAGGTCAGGGCCTCAGGATTAAAAAAATCCAGTCCAAGTTCACTGTATCTAATTTGCATAATTTTCTCATTGAATATTGTGATACAATAACTGTGTTAGTATAAAATTAGTTAACAATCTATCTACAATTAATTAAAGACGAGAGAGTCTGATATTTTATATCATTTTACTCCATTGTCTTTTATGTATTTATCAAGTCAAATAAAGTTTGAAATAGAACAGCAAAACAAGCAGCCTATCGGCTGAGATAGCTCCGCTGTTAGCAAGGCACATTTCAATTAAAGAACAGAGGATATCATATAAGAAAATGAACAATATGTATGGTATGTATAGCAATCGGACTTGCTGTTTCAACAAGAATTCAAAAATATCACTTTTTACTAAAAATGACAAAAATATTCATCAAAATTAGATAATTGAAGATATCATCATGAAATGAACAAATCTGAGGGAGGTTTACCTGAGGTACATATATGTATAGTATCAAAGCAATCAGACTTGCGGTTTTTAACAAGAAGTCGAAAATATCACCTTTTATCAAAAATTACAAAAATATTGACTAAAATCAGAAAATTAAAGATATCATCACAAAATGAACAAATCTGAGAGAGGTCCATATGTAGTACTTATATATATATATATAATAGCAAAGCAATCAGACTTGCTGTTTTCAACAAGAAGTCGAAAATATCACTTTTTACCAAAAACTACAAAAATATTCATCAAAACTAGAGAATTAAAGATATCATCACAAAATGAACAAATCTGAGAGAGGTCCAGGTGTAGTACCTATATATGTAATATCAAAGCAATTGGACTTGCGGTTTTTAACAAGAAGTCAAAAATATCACTTTTTACCAAAAATATTCACCAAAATTAGAGAATTTAAGATATCATTATGAAATGAACAAATCTGAGAGAGATCCACATATAGTACCTATATATGTAATATCAAAGCAATCGGAATAGCGGTTTTTAACAAGAAGTCAAAAATATCACTTTTTACCAAAAATGACAAAAATATTCACCAAAATTAGAGAATTTGAGGTTTTGACAGTCTGCTATGCACCATTCCACTAATGCCTAGCTGTGTCGACTTTGTCGACAGCGGAGCTAAAAAGCAATAGAAATAGTTAATATGTTATAGCCAGTCAGTAAATATATTGTTATCCATGGAGATAACTGTTTATCATTATTTCGTGTTAACAAGTACAGTCAGTTTTAGTGCCCATGTCACTGTCTGTTCATGAGACATTAGGGAAAACATTTTTTTGTTGTGAGATTGCGAGTTATCAAAATTGGATGAAAATAATAAATCAATAATGACAAAATTTCAAACTAAAGTCAACGATTTTTCATTGATCTATACCTTATGTGTAATGCTATGATTACCCTAACTTTGTTCGCTAAACCGTAACATTCTTGCATTGAACAAATTTAGAATGTTTTGTTAATTAAAATCAGGGTTTTTTCTTGAACAAGCAGCCTATCGGCTGAGATAGCTCCGCTGTTAGAAATGCACATTTCAATTAAAGAACTGAAGACATCATCAGAAAATGAACAATATGTATAGTATCAAAGCAATCGGACTTACAGTTTTTAACAAGAAGTCGAAAATATCACTTTCTACCAAAAATGACTAAAATATTCACCAAAATTAGAGAATTGAAGATATAATCACGAAATGAACAAATCTGAGAAAGGTCTACATGTAGTATCTATATATGTAATATCAAAGCAATTGAACTTTTGGTTTTTAACAAGAAGTCGAAAATATCACTTTTTACCAAATATGACAAAAATATTCACCAAAATTATAGAATCCAAGATATCATCACGAAATGAACAAATCTGAGAAAGGTCTACATGTAGTATCTAAATATGTAATATCAAAGCAATTGAACTATTGGTTTTTAACAAGAAGTCGAAAATATCACTTTTTACCAAAAATTACAAAAATATTCACCAAAATTAGAGAATTGAAGATATCATCACAAAATGAACAAATCTGAGAGAGGTCTACATGTAGTACCTATATATGTAGTATCAAAGCAATTGGACTTGCGGTTTTTAACAAGAAGTCGAAAATATCACTTTTTACCAAAAATGATAAAAATATTCACCAAAATTAGAGAAAGATATCATTACAAAATGAACAATTCTGAGAGAGGTTCACATGTAGTACCTATATATGTAATATCAAAGCAATTGCACTTGCGGTTTTTAACAAGAAGTCGAAGATATCACTTTTTACCAAATATGACAAAAATATTCACCAAAATTATAGAATCCAAGATATCATCACGAAATGAACAAATCTGAGAAAGGTCTACATGTAGTATCTAAATATGTAATATCAAAGCAATTGAACTATTGGTTTTTAACAAGAAGTCGAAAATATCACTTTTTACCAAAAATTACAAAAATATTCACCAAAATTAGAGAATTAAAGATATAATTACAAAATGAACAAATCTGAGAGAGGTCCACATGTAGTACCTATATATGTAATATCAAAGCAATTGCACTTGCGGTTTTTAACAAGAAGTCGAAAATATCACTTTTTACCAAAAATGACAAAAATATTCACCAAAATTAGAGAATTGAAGATATCAACATGAAATGAACAAACCTAAGAGAGGTCTACCCAAGGTACATATACACCAAGTATCAAAGCATTCAGGCTTGTAGTTTCCAAGAAGAAGTCGAAAAAGTAAAACATTGACACGGACAACGACGACGACGGACAATCACTCATATGATAAGCTCCGCTCGACAAAGTCGACAGCGGAGCTAAAAAAACTGCAAGAGGGAGCACTGCAATTCAGCGGCACCATCAAGTAGGGGAGATGGGGTTTTCCCTATCAGGGTGTGGAGCATTCTCTGGCTTCCTTTGGACCAAAATTTCTGTCAGACAGGTCAAAGTTGAAGACTGAAGCCACTTGTGATCCCTTGTCATTCAGAATTTTGTGGTTGCCAGAAAATCTGTCCCCTAGGGTAAGGGGCACATGGCCATGGCATGAGGGCGATGCACCCCTGTTTCTTGTTTAAAAAAATTCCTGAAAATGATTCATTGGCGATTATCTTAGAACCACTAATAAACAGACTGGCAATCCAGGTATTTCTTTTGATCTAACGTGTGTCTCGAGTTAAAGTTTTAATCTTAGAAAGAACTGGGGATGATAAAAAAAAAATGTCCACAAAGTCATGCGATAACATACGACTTTGTTGGTGTTTCAACAGGAAGTGATGCAAAAGGTCAGACCAAAGTTTCCAATTTTATCTTACATTTTGCCCTGATGTATCATATTTTCAAGAGTTTTTTAATACATGATTGGCAAAATACAGTAACATAATACCAGCTCTGTTGTAGACATGGCGACGTCAACTATCCTAGAAAAATCGACTAACTATCAGAAAAAATATTATGGTAAAAGTCGTTCATTTTTCTTTATTATACATTCAAGAACATTACTATAAAGATGGTTTATACATTCAAATAATCATTACTTTCCTAAAATATGGTCAATTTTGGCTATAAAATATATTATTTGGCAAATCAACTTAAAACTCAACTCGCCATTCGGCAAAATTTGGCAAAGCATGAGCCACCAGCGTAGCCGAGACACACAATCGTTGGGCAGATTGACACCTCCAAACAACAGTGTTGCCAGTCAGTTTTTTTTCTTTGGCGATGCCTGCAGTTGAATAATTTTTGCTTCGATTTATGTACAGTTTTATTTTCAATGGGACCTAATTTCACTTGTTTTTTTTTTGAATTAAAGTACAAACTGCAAATAATAGCAGTGTACCAAATCAGTATATTTTCCGGACATGTGCAGTATTTGTGATTTGTGAGACTTGTTTTGTCACATTGTTGCTGTTACGTGCAATGGGCAAATTATTAATATTCTAGTATTTGATTTGGATTTAGAGGGGCCACACCCTTGAAAGAACATCTCACAGGGTCACATCACTGTACCATTACGCTTTAGAGGTGTGGAGAGAACACTGTTGTTATACATGTAGGTAAAAATGTCCAATTTGTTGTTAGTGCAGTGAGTCAGGTTAGGTTCTAGGGGAATAATAATACCTTATTATTAGTTTTATAGTTAGTGCAGTGAGTCGGGTTAGGTCGTCTTCGATTACCAGGTAATAATACCTAGTCCTATCGGTCACTGGTAGTATACCGTAGTGGTTGTCGCATCAGACTCATGATTTGTAGACCCAAGTTCAAATCCTACTAAGGCTGAACACGGAAAGCCCAATTCCACTGGCCAAGATTTATTCACTAACGAATGCGACTTTGGGGGAACTTTGATTAAGGTCGGATAGTGCATTAAGTTGCCATTTGATAGGAAAATGGCCGCACAGTCCTGTCATGTAGTCCCAAACTTGAATATGACTTCTGTGGCAAAAATGCACTATGTGTCAGCACTTGCAATTTGCACATAAAAAAAGTCAGGAGAGTCAACAGTGAAATTTAATGTCCGGAACTGTTGCCTGGCACAAAAAAATTATTAAAAATAATAATAATACCTAGTCCTAATTATGAGTAACAAATGTCTTATTGGTTGTTAGTGCAGTGAGTCAGGTTAGGTTCTAAGGGAATAATTATACCTTATTATTTGTTTCATAGTTAAGACAGTGATTCATAATATCCAGTTTTAGTTATACATGTACATGTATAGGGAAGAAATGTGTTATATACATGTATAGGGAAGAACTGTGTTAACTCCATATTTGATTTTGCAAAAAGTTGTGAGATAGAAAATTGAACTGTAGATGGCATTTGGGGGGCTCACATCTTTTCCATAGAGCCCTCCGTTAAAATAAGCTTTTTACCTCTCCTGTTTTCAAGCAACGTGCAAGTTATTTTTAAAAATTTGATGGTTATATTGTTCAGTTCAATTTTCAATTCCACAATTCTTTGCAAAATCCAATATTGAGTTAACACATTTCTTCTCTATAGGAAGCCATTATCCCATTGATCATTAGTGCAGTGAGTCAGGACAACGTCGTTAGATACAAATAGATTGAATGGTAAACTTTTGATTTTCAAAGGATTTTTTTAGTAATATTATTTATTCACTTATGGAACATGTATAAATGATTGTTTAAACATTCATCTATCACAGCAAGTATTTGGAAATGAAATTAAGAAAGCATTTCTGTGAATTCATGGCGTCCCAAAATTCAGTAGGAATTCCAAGTGGTTACTCACATTCTGGAGCTACATTTATATCCACAATGCAGCAATAATAAAGATGGTTTTTGTATTGTAAAACTTACTAAACAAATTAAAATGTAATACAAAAATTGAAATAACCATGAATGGTTGTTATTAGTGAGATTAATAACAAGTGTATAATGAGATTAATAACAAATTGTATGTCTTTTCTAAATGACTATAGTATTGCCTAGGCTGTTTTATACTGTAGCTGTGGAATCATAGCCCTATGTTGCCGACCGCATTATTTACGTGACTGAGTCTGGCCGGCCCGGTTAAAATCCACATGCCAAATTTGGTCGTCGCGAAAATCACATTTTAAGACCTTCGAAAGTACTCACTATGTTTATTTACTTCCAAACAATGACCAGAACCTATTTGCGCTGTGAAATGATGACGGTGGTCATAAATAATTGACTTTATTTACTGTACACCGAGTCGCAGAAAAATAACAAGACGAAAGACGCCATTTTGTATTCCAGAGTTTATAGCAAATTACGCGAGACCTATAATTTTGTACCACGTGACCGAAATCAGTAGATAAATTGCGTTTATGCAACTAGTTTCTATTATTAAACAAAAATCATACAATTATAAATACTGTATGTGATTGCTTTCTTGGAACAATTAGAATAACGGGAAGAGTGAGTTTTATTCTTCCACCACTGTATCACATGACCGCCAAATGAGATTACATTTATTCTGTGCTAGGGAGTGTGGGATGTCAATGGCTGCCGTTTTCTCGTAATTTGCTTGGTTTCCGCGGTAATTGTAAAATATCACAAATTATTGCTTATTTATAAACACAAATTGCAAACAAAAGTTTGTATGTTATTCATCCAGCAATCAATTCACAATAAAGGTACGTCACACCATATTAATCGAAAGCAAAAGCGATTTAATTTATGTATGCCAGATTTCTGTTATTAAACTGTGATAGATCCCGTAGCTCTATGTTCGACGTACAACTACAAAATTAAAAAAAAGACGTCCAAATGAAATTGTTAGGGCGAAATTCGATTGTAGGTCGCACCAAAGAGCTACGGAACCGCAGCTAGCTGTTTTATTGACTATTGACACACCTTTGTCATTTACGCAAGAGTATAATATATTATACAAATTGTTCTATCTCGTCATGTTATAGAGAAAAAATATGGGTATAAATTACTAATATCAAGACCTCATTAATTACTTAAATCTTGCGTATTAAAACATTTTAATTTCAAGAAAATAAATAGCTGCTAAAATATAAAAATTTCCAGAATGGATGCTACAACTTGACAACACCAGCGAATTCTGTCATCATATACGGAATATTTTACAGAAATGCATCTCAAATGGAAGAAACACAAAACGGAAAAATAGCATATCGCTCGGTGGCTCTGTTGTTGTCCGTCTGCTCAACGTCCGCATATAGATTATTTAAATTCAAGCTGGACATGTACATGAAGTTTAAACTATCACTTTCTGGATCAGATGAACTATATACATGTCTATAAATTACTGTTTTGAGAAATCGATGCACATTCGAAATTGGAATTGAACACAACATGATGATGATGATAGAATCAAAAGGACGACTCGAGACGCCGCAGCAGTCTGAGCAGGCACACTAAACAAGTCATAGTGCGATAGCTAGCTAGTAAATATCAATATTAGTATTGAATCGTCATATACTTACCTAGCAGCTTCGCCGAACAGTTTCGATGCACTAACACCATTTCAATCGGCGACGGATATGCTATGCAATTGATTTTTAAAAGTACGACAGTTGAATTGAGCTCCGCGATATGGCTGTTAGAACAGCCGATTGTAATACCCCCTAAGTTAGCGTCACTGTGTCTGCGTCAAAAAGATGACAATTCGGTCTGAAAAGATGCGCAAGTAAAGAAAACTTAAATTAAACATAACAAATTACTCCAAATTATACACAAACTGTCCAGAATTATTCAGAATTATGAGATTTATTGACTTGTGAAGAAAAATAATAACAAAGAGCAAGAGGACGTTGGTTTTAATTTTCGCGGGTACCAAAATAGTGGCAAATACCAAAATAGTGGCTTAACACACGTGACCTACAGCTGTCAACTGTGTTCGTACTTTGTCGACTTCGACTGGCTTCCATGTGAGGTAGTATTCTTGTGTTCCGTTCTTCTGACTTGAGTTCTTGATATACAGAAGCTGCTGTTTATGTTTTTAACGTCTTTCATATCTTGTCTTGTAAGAGTGTCCTGTCCGTGATTTCAACTTGCAATCTTTGAGTTTCCAGCGCACTGTCTTGTCCACTGTACCACTGTGTAGACAACTAAACCACAAGACCACAATGGATTGGCTGGATGTGTTTGCATTTGATATGACTATATAGTGTGTATATATATAGAAATACAACATATTTCTATTCTTGAGTTACAATTGTTACTTGTGTAAACTATATGCATGCCATAACCCGTTAGTGTACATCTTGCCATTTGGGTGTTTGCCATTTGCGTTGCCCATACCTGACCCGACCCTAACCCTAATGCCAAGACACGTTCCTGTTAATAATTGCTCAATAATGATACTCTGTTGTGCACTGTCTGCGGGTAAGTTGCATTGATGTCAACTGATTAAACAAGTCGCGTTTAAGTAATTTACACTATTAACAAGTGGTTAAATTGTGACAATAAATGTGTGGACAAATATTTGAGATTTATTTTGGTGTACACAACTCTCGTTTAATTATTTTACACCATTACAAGTTGTTAAATTGAGAGAATAAATGTGTGGACAAGTATTTAATACTTATTTTGGTGTAGAAAAGTCATGTTTAATTTACTTCCACCAATTAAAAATTGTTAAATTGAGAGAATAAATGTGCGGACAAATATTTGAGACTTATTTTGGTGTAGACAACTCTCATTTAATAATTTTACACCATTCCAAGTTGTTAAATTGAGAGAATAAATGTGTGAACAAGTATTTAATACTTATTTTGGTGTAGAAAAGTCACGTTTAATTTACTTCCACCAATTAAACATTGTTAAATTGAGAGAATAAATGTGTGGACAAATATTTGAGACTTATTTTGGTGTAGACAACTCTCATTTAATAATTTTACACCATTACAAGTTGTTAAATTGAGAGAATAAATGTGTGGACAAGTATTTGAAACTTATTTTTGTGTAGAAAACTCTCGTTTGAATAATTCCAACAATTACAAGTTCTTAAATTGAGAGAATGAATGTATGGACAACTATTGGCCATTATATTTGTGAGTAAATACCTGTCGTTTAATTAATTTCCACCTCTACAAGGTTGTTAAATTGAGAGAATAAATGTGTGGACAAATATTTGATACTTATTTAGGTGTAAGAACTAGTGCACCATTGCAAGTTGTTAAAATAATGAAATAAATATACTGGTATCATTGGATATTTGATTTAATTGTGAAAATTTCTAAGAAAATGTTAACTGCTGACTTCGAACCCCCAATCAACAATTCCGCAGACACAGTATAAATTCCACAACACCACAGAAGATATTCGTCTGTTGCCTGAATTGTTTTTGTAATATAGGGAACGCCATAGACACTTCAACAAAACTTACCTTGACTTGGGTCTTGTATTGTTCTCTTGTCACAATCTGAAAACTGTTGAACAAATTGCGCGTCGTCCAGTTTAAGACGTATGTTATTTTATTATTCATTCATTCAGTTTTGCATGGTGGAGTTTTGTGAGGTTTATTATTTTTTCGCAACGTTCTTTGTTTACTTGTTTACGGTTTGAGGGATTTCAGTTTATTTGATTTACGTTTGTACGGTAGCTCTGAGCGAGACTCGAACCAACTTTCTTTTCAAGCTAATTTTGTTTTATTTTGATGGCACGCTTGTGTACCACGCCACGAGTGGTGTTCATTTTCCTAACTACTCCAGTGTTCCGATGAGTTGAACGGAAAAGCCAAAATGATTGCTGGTTTCTGATTGCTTCAGTTCTGGTGCGTGTGTATCTAGTGTGATTCGAACCCATATCGTTTGTATTGGGCGTTTTTTTTTATTTCCCATGTCGGCTACGCCATAATATGCAACCACTTCCCTGTTTTATTGTGATTTTGTGAGTGTTTAATAATGTCTTCCTCACCCGTCACGCCATAACGCAGTTTCAACCACACGGCCATTTTGCAACAAAGTGCGTGACCCTCGGCGTGACCCGACTGACTATATGATCGTTCTGTTCAACTGTTAAGCTAGGATTTATTACCGTTATTGTCATTATATTGTCACGTGATTTGTTTTATCTTATGTGTAATGTCTTAAGTATCTTTATTGTAATTTGTATATACCAATTCGTATATACCGAGGAACCCATGTCGTTTGTATTGGGCGTTTTTTTATTTTCCATGTCGGCTACGCCATAATATGCAACCACCTCCCCGTTTTATTGTGATTTTGTGAGTGTTTAATGATGTCTTCCTCACCCGTCACGCCATAACGCAGTTTCAACCACACGGCCATTTTGCAACAAAGTGCGTGACCCTCGGCGTGACCCGACTGACTATATGATCGTTGTGTTCAACTGTTAAGCTAGGATTTATTACCGTTATTGTCATTATATTGTCACGTGATTTGTTTTACCTTATGTGTAATGTCTTAAGTATCTTTATTGTAATTTGTATATACCAATTCGTATATACCGAGGAAACGACCCTGATTGAAGGTCATGTATTTTGTGACATCACCAATTCGTGTGTAGGTACGGCTTCTAGAACCGTGCCTTAAATTTGTGTGCGTTATTATAATCATTACTGAATAATAATCAACAATTGCAATACTTCGAAAAAGTTATTCACTTGCGAAACACAGAATGACCAGATTGTGCTACCGTGATCATTTGCTACCGGTTTGTATTTATTCGAAACTTCTTTTAGAACATACTTTACTTTTCGTTATCAACAAGATTATAAAAATGTTTGGGGGGATTCAATTCAAGTACATGTTATTATGTATTTCATGATGTTAATTAAATGTGATCTTATTTTTAATTATGATTATGATTTATATCGGTAATGACGTTTTCATCCAATATTAATTGTGCAATTGTTAAAATGCCTACCTACACATTTATTGTTTTTTTTCTGTTTCTTCTAAAAAAATTAAAAAAATCATGCTTGATTAAAATTCCAAAAAAATATGTATTCATGTAGCCCCTTTCTATTACCTGTTTTCAACTTCTTCCAGAGTAAAACTGGCGAAGCCTTGTAATTGCCATACAATCATCAACTGTGGGAAAACTTGTATGTTATTGAAAATCTTTATTTTGTTGTCTGTGAATTAATATAATATTTGAAATGGCGTAATGGTGCAAAATATTCTCAAACAATCGGTCTTCTGATGACACTACACTGCGCATTTATGCACAATCAGTATCCCAATGCGCGATCACAGCTTACTAAGTGATGCTGGTGGTTGAAATGGAAAACTGAATACAAAAATCCAGTAATATCTCAATCGAATTTTCGTCTGCTGTGAATGCATGTTTCGTTGCATCAAATAAATAACACAATTTTATGATAGAAGCTTGCGATCTTGTGCCATACAGGGTCAAGTGATTGAGCAATAACAAATGTGATTTTATGTATCAGGTTATTGAATGTATATATAATGTATACTAAAAAAATAGTTTCTGTTTTTCTTCTAATAATTTGGCCACTTTTAAAAACAAATATTTTTCCACGGTCGAAATGCAAGAAGAATACAAAACTACTGTGATTTCATAGTGATACCTGTAGGACCATTGTCAATGAGTTCACCTGATCAACACAGCGTTATACATAGGACTGATATTGAATCACGGAGAGTAAAATCTTGTGATACTAATCTCTAGAACCAACTCATATTGGTACATATGTCTTATGAACCCACATGTGTATATCTTTGACTGTACTCATTTTAAACTTTTTTTTTTACAGTGGTGCTGTGAACTGCTCAGTGGTGATGTTGAAACAAATCCAGGTCCTGGTAATATACTATGACCTGATTAACAAAGAAGTCATGTACATCAAGGTTCACTCAGATTTATGAATGCAGTTTCTTGAGCAGGTATACATGTATGACAAATAAATTTGTTGCACTTGTGTATTTGAAATTCTGAACATGGGTCAGTGGAAGTTTTTAGTTGTCAGTACAAAACTAGTTGTAACCACAATGACTAATTATTGTATAAATAATGTTACATTTTGTTATTGGTTCATGGACAAGTTGCATACCAGCATGGCTGTATTTATCGAATTATTTCTTTTTTTTCACTTCTGGCATGTAAGTAATGGTGACTGTATTGGGATATTTAAGTAGTTGCTCATCTCAAAAGTAATCTCTATTATAGTATGCAGTTTATGATAACTTTTGAGCCAATGGGAACAAAGGAAAGGGGGAGATATGCAAAACGAACTGCTTGCAATTGCAGCATATATGCGGGGTAGGGCCATGAACACGCTTCTCCAACTGTTTATCATTTCGAATGTCGGAGGGTCGACGAAAATCTGTTTTTGTTTGTTTGTGCATTACTAGTATATTGATAGTCACATGCATATTTTGTATCATATTTACTATACGGATGTCCTGTTTATTTCTTTCGTTTTGTCATTTTGTCCTCTCAGCTTATGCTGTCAACTGCTACTTCAGGTTTTTCAATCTCTCAATTATTTTTGTATTTTTATTTATGATCTGGTACACAGTAATCCAATTAAGGCATGGAATATAGCTTGTCTAAATGATCTCTCAATTAAATTTCTCTCAATTAATGTGAGAGGTATAAGAAACAATATAAAAAGAACCAAATTATGTACGTGTTTAAAACGCTTAAAATGCGACATTATTATACTGAAAGAGACTTATAGTTCTCAAGAAGTTAAAGCGCAATGGGCAAAACAATGAAATGGCAAAATATTTTTTTTCACAAACGCATACACCAATGACTTCCAAATTCAAATAAATTCTTTGGTCTCAATGCATTAGTTAGTCGGATGACGTCTATCAATTCAAAGAAACAGGGTTCAAATCTTGTTATTGTTACCAATCGTAGAAGGATCTCAAACTTTAATGCAATTGACCCAGTGAGGCACCACAAGAATGAAACACTTATACTCTTATATTATTGATAGCCCATGATTGGGTAGCAATAGTTTTGGAGTTTTGGCTCTATGGTGTCAATGTCATTAACGCCATGACATCGATTGTTGAAACACCGCTGTGTATTCGGGAGTCGTAAATAAACCTTTCTAAATCAACGTAGCTAATTATATCACACGTATCAACAATGTCGTGCAATGTTTGCTGATGACTTACTTTTTTTCCCTAAATCCATATAGGGTGTTGAGTGTATTTTAAACAAACTGGAACTAAAAGTATGATTTCTAAAGCTTGTGGTCACTTGTTAAAATCAGAAGAGGAAGTTCTCATTTCAAATCTAATATTTGATCATCAGGTCTACATCCTGAATCATGAATGATACGCATATGTTACAATTCTGGAAATTAAACATGACATAGTTTGTCAGTATGTCTAAGGTATAGATGCACTATTAATGTTTAGGTATATATATGTGTGTGGGCGTTTCAGTGCTATCAAACAATCGAATTAACGTGGAACAGTGAAGAATGTCTTTTCGTGGATATATGCATATTTGCAAGCCCGTGGAATGATGGAATCACATATTATTTAATTTGAATAAATAATACTTTACAAAACATGAATCTTAATTTAAATAGCTTCTATATTTTTGGTTTCTGTATGTATAGCTGCCGAACTGTGTTGACGTGCTCTTAATCCACGGGTGAGCATCTGACATTGTTTATAGTGTGTTTTGTTTGTTTATAACAATGTGTCAAACTGGGTGACACACTGGAAGATACTCAAACTAAAGTTTAATTTGTGTGCTACAGTTACGGTATTCAAAAGATATCTACGTTAGTAGTTGTTTGCCTTTATCCGAACATCATCGAGCAATTCAATAAATTGGGTTATGATCGAGTTTTCGAATCACACGCGGAATTCTCTGCTCCTTGATCGAAGAAAGACTATATTACAAAATCAATTCTGTTGTGAAGCATTTTTCATTAGTCAGAAATGCACACCAGGCACTTCAGTTGTTTTGTTTTTTTTCAAAAAAGTGGAGATAAAATATCCAATTATAGATCGATTAACAATCGTCATATAGGGATATATACAATATTATATTATACCAGTATATTGATGGTGTTAATCCATTTATTAAATTGGTCCAAACACATTATTTGATTTTTAGGGAAATATAGTGGTTAGTGGTTGAATTTTGGAAGAATATTGAAAAAAAATACTGAATTAAAAAAATCTGAAAAGTTATATAAGGCTACACCGATTTAATTTTATGGATGACATCCGCGCGCGCATTAGTTTTCGCCTGTTATCAAAAAAAAAAAAAAAAAAAAAAAAAAAAAAAATCTCCGACGACGAGTCTCCACAGATCGGTTTTCTGTCCGGAACTTGCCGACTCATATTGTCATATTGTCGCAAAGCGCCGACTTGTCGTAAAACTCGTTTTGGACTACCTCAAAACCAAACTCCGCACAGTTAGATGCGCGTTACATAAAGCGCAAAGACCTATGGGGAGGAGATTGCCTCAAAACATGCACATTTTGCCATAAATGATCCAACATGGCGACCACACCACCAAAATACGGGAGCATAAAAGTTCAGAGGTGAAACGGAGGGATTGTTGTACACTGGTACGCAATTGACGTTGGCCAGGGAGACGTTTACACAGCAATACGAGAGGTCGGTAGCGGCAAGCGAGTTTCGCCCAGACAACTTTGAGAACATATTGTCCAGAGTGGCTGTCCGGCGTTTCTTCTGCAATGATGAGAGAAATGGGTGAGGAGTGGAGGTGTATGGTGGCCTAAAAGACGGTCAGGCGACAAATCAGTTCGATTGCTTTGTCTGCATTGAAGTCGACAAAACTGCAACGAAAGCAGCAGAAGCTCCTTGGCCGAAGTTCCCTTACGGGGTGACGTTGGTGTTTTTTTTTCAATATCGAGCCTCTTATAGATTGTTACATAATTGAAGTAGTTCTAGAGCATTTGTGTCTACACTTAGTCTATCTGAAGTGTCACTTTAAAAGCTGTAGTTTGAATGTCAAAGAAGTTAATTTCCAGGTTGCTGTTGACAAACTTATTGTTCATTTTTAATTATTTTTTTTTTCAATACAACACAGTAAGTTTTTCTTTATTATTGAGTTGATGTGTATGCCTTTGGCAAAGCTAACATCTGCCTTATCCTCTTGCCTTTTCAAAATCAAAGGTGATGATACCTGTGACAGTAATACAGTACGAAATGTGTACATCAACATGTGCCTCCTACAAATAAAGACTTTTTGTTTTTTTGATACACTGTGGTTAAATTCGTAATAATAGCTCCGTAATCCTGTGGTTTTAGCAGCATTTTATTTATTTTTTTTGGCCGATTTTTTTTCCGCCCTCTCGCATTAGTTTTGGGGTCTTCAGAGGATGTCATCCATAAAATTAAATCAGTGTGGCCTAACCATGATATTGATTTTTGTTAATGGTGGGATCCAAGTTGTGAGCGTCAGTCGTTGGGTGATTGTCGTTCGCCACACAAACCTAAACCACCGTCCCTCAACACCATTGGGTGTCTAAACGAACGCCGTGTTCTCCGTGTTGTGACTTTGAGATGGATTGCGAACCTCCAACAAAGAAAACGTGATCTTTAAGTACTAGATGAAATTGAGGGATTGAAGGACAAAAAAATTGCAAAAAAATACGAGTGACAGTCAAATATGTATTCCACCAATAACAAACGGTGTCCCGTAGCGGCGTTCGAATTCTAGCTGACAAAATTGCAGTGAAATTGCAACCGGGTAATTGCCACCTTAACACGGGACAATGCAGAATTCGACGACGATATATGGTATTGTAATTCAATGGGCAAATTACAATCCAAATTGTACAAAAACCGGAATGAAAACGTGGAAAATCCGTTGTTTTAATGATCCAAACTGTACACAAACCTGTATTTCAAATGGCGTTGGCGCAGTCAGTAAAAGGTCAGAAGGGTCATCTTTTGTCATGCTAATGTTCGTTTTTATACTGCTCTATTCACCGTGGATACGTTTCTTTTTCACGCGGAATAAAAATTAGTTTGTATTCAATTTGAACTGTGTTGCGCATGTAATTTTTGTATGCATTCAGCGTACAACTACATACTATTCTCATAAATATTCATGTTCAAGGGCCACAATCATGATCTTTTAGTAAATCAAAGTAAACTCCTTTTTTATTACTAGTTTTATCGAATTGTAAATATACTGGTATAATATAAGAGACCAATCATTGTTTTGTAAATGTAGAAACAAAGTCAATAACCCTCCTGTATCCACAATGAAAATTATGGTGACCCCCCCCCCCCCCCATGGACAAAGACTAAATGTGACGTGACCCCCTCTTTGCAGTTCTTTTTAAAAACATTTTTATAGTTAATTATTTAGTTTAGTAATACTTTGTTGGTGTAGATTGTCTGCATACTATAATAGTCATTGAGTGCAAAAATAAATGTTTCTACAAATCAGCGAAACAGTGCATGTCTCCAAGTGCCTGCTTGTATCCCAGATCTTGTTGTCACTCTATACCGCACTTCACTGTGATCCTCCGCTTCACTGGACAGAAAGAAAGTTGTAAACATTTGTAAGGAACTCAGACTTTAATACTGTATACAGAAGGAGGAGCAGGAGTTGGAGGAGGAGGAGGAAGAAGAAGAGGGGGAGGAGGAAGAGGGGAGGAGGATGAAGAAGTAGAAGGAGAGCAAAGTGAGATGTAAGAAAAGGATGTTTTAGAAAAGGAACAGAAGGATACAGATTAAAGAACGAAGAGGAAAAAAGGAAGAAGTAGCTGGGAAATACAGGAATATAAACAAAGAATAAGATACACCAAAGATTGTTATATTTTATATTATTTTATACATATTCTATATTACTATTTTTTATATCATACTTTATTGTGTTTCCTGTAAATCTCCATATTTTTTAGTCATGTGACAGTGATTGCAAACTGCATACAATTAATAGCTTAGGATCTGTCAACCTATTTATTTCCACTTACTAATATTTACACAATTCACTCCATATATGCACTCGCCTGCGGCTCGTGGATATATGTCGTAAATGTGCAATATCTCGTGGTATACACGCCTTTGGCGGGGGGTTATTGCTTAAATATAAAACAAGCGACTGTACATATAGAGAAAAAAAAACACTGGTATGTTTTCTTATGAAGTCTTCCTTAATCATTAAGAAACTACAACCTATAATAACTTACGGGACTGAAATTTGGGGATTTTGGTATGATCATCTTTAAATATCCCAGCATTTTCTTTTTCCTGGTGGTGTTACAGGTTAAGTTCTAAATATAACCGTTTGAGAAGAAAGAGGAATATATCCGATATTTCTTTACACTGAAATGTTATGACATGCTTTAAACAATCGAAATTAACATGGGTACATCAAATGAAAAAGTTTTCAGTGATTTATGCGATGTGTGGGAAAACCAAGAAGTTACGAATATAAATAGTTTCATAACATTGTGTTTAGTTCGTTGGAACTTAACAACACTGCATATGGGTATAAAATTAGCGACCACCTCTCTTTTTTTATATGGACGACCTCGAGTTATTTGCTAAAAATGACTTAGATTTAGAAGGACTGCTGCAAACTGTGAAACAGTTTAGCGATGACATTGGAATGTGATTTGAATTAAATACATGTGCTAAAGCAACATTTAAAAGAGGAAAGTTTGTCCACTCCACTAACGTTAATCTTGGTGATGACAATCTTATACGTAACATCGAGCAGGAGGAGGTCTATAAATACCTTGGAGTCAATAAAGGCAAGGGTATACAACACGCCGCTCAAGTTAATCAAGGAACGATGGGAAAAACAAACCTTTACATGAACAGCACGCAAATCGCTGATGTTGACAAATTAAATAACCATCAGTGCACAAGATCAAAGCCTTTTTACGAGGAACTACCAAGTCAATGTACTCAGAAATGCAGACCCTAAATGTCGGTTTTGTGATAAATATATAATGAGACTATTGATCATCTGGTCTCTGGATGTTCCCTACTAGCACCAAACGAATACACAAACAGTCAGTATATCCATTGGAAAATATGCCAACATTTTGGTCTCCCCTGTGCCGATAAGTGGTATGAACACAAACTTAACCATATCAAGTTGTTGACGAACCATCCAAGCTAACAGACCAGATATCATAATAAAGGAGCACAATGAAAAGACCTGTAAGATGATTGACATAACAGAAATGTATCAGCAAAGGAACTTGACAAACTGTCAAAGTACAAAGACTTACAGATGGAAGTTGAAAGAATGAGGCACTTAAAAACAATGATCGTACCCGTGGTAGTTGGAGCACTTGGTCTTGTCAACAAAAACACCCTAAAACATTTTGATAAAATTCCTGGAAACCCAAGTCTGCAAGAGATACAGAAAATTGTTGAACCTGCTGAAAAAAAGCAGACTTAGACTTTATGCGTGTTGTTGGTAATGATTTGGTACGTTTTGTGTGTATGGTTATCGTTCTGTGTCAACCGCAGCTCAAAAGAACATACTAGAAAACTTAATAATAATAATTACGAGTTTGTATGGCGCCTAATATCTATGACGATGATGCCCAATGACGCTGTCAGTTCACAGAAATGCACTCTGAAAAATATAAGTTTTGAGTTTAGATTTGAAAATGTTCAAACTGGCTGCAGAACGAATGTCTTTTGGTAACTGATTACATAATGACGGAGAAGCATGCGAGAATTAGCGATCGCCATATGTCTTGAGTCTGATTCTGGGCACTGTAAGTATAGATGTATTACTTGAACGAAGAGTTCTACCAGTTTAATGGAGTTGAATCAAGTCTGATATGTAGGTTGGTTTTGATCCATGAAGTGCATTGTATGTGTGTAGTATGATCTGGGAGCCAATGTATTTGATGTAGAACAGGGGTAATATGGTTGAACTTTTTTCAACGTGTAATGAGACGAGCAGCACAATTCTGTGCCCTTTGAAGTAGATGTATTTGTGTGCCGGGTAAGCCATATAGTAAGGCATTGCAATAGTCCAGTTTAGCAACAAGAATGGAACATACTAATTTAGAACAGGTTTCAGCGGATAGATACTGTCGGATGTGTCCAATACGTCGGATGTGCATGTACATACTTTGACATATAGTGGTGATATGTTTTCTGTACTGAAGGGTGTCATCAAATATTACTCCAATATTACGAGCGACTTGTCAGTACAAGTATAGATAGATAGATAGATGTAGATTCAAGTTGAAAACATTTATAAGTGGATTGGGAGACAGGTCATATTTGGAACGGATTAGCATAACTTCCGTTTTTTCATCGTTCAGCTGTTTCATGCATTAATACGACCGGACATTATGGCTCCTACTATTAATGAAATATTCATATTTCAGATCGAATGTCATTTCGCAGTAACAATAATATGCATATATTACCATTCTGGAAATTGAGAAATTCAATACAACGCAATTTTATAGCATGTCTAAGTAATAGATGCATTATTAATGTTCAGGTTTATATATGTGTTTTGGCGTAACATTTCAGAGCTTTTCAAACATTCAAATTAACGGAAAAAATACAAAAATGTTTTTTGTTAATATTTGCAAGGCTGCACATTACTAATGAAATATAGAATTTGGCGTTGAAACGCAATGACGGAATTACGCATTATTTATTTAAATAAATAAATACAACTTTCCAAAACACAAATCTTAACTTAAATAGCTTCTATAATTTTGGTTTGTTCGTGTATAGCTGTCGCACTGTGTTGGCGTGCTCTTAATCCACAAATGAGCCTCTGACATTGTTTATAGTGTGTTTTGTTTGTTTATAACATACACATACACACTGGAAGATACTCAAGCTAAAGTTCAATTTCTGTGGCACAGCTACAGCTATGGTAGTTACAAGATATCTCGATAACATTATCGAGCAGTTTGGGTTATGATTGAGTTTTCGAATCGCACGGAATTCTTTGCCCCAAGATCGAAGAAGAACTATATTACGAAATCAATTCTGATGTGAAGCATTTCCCATTAGTCTGAAATGCACACCAGGCACGGGTCCAGAAATTCGATAAGGGAGGCGCGCTCCTATTGGCGTGGCCGAACCACGTCCGCGCACTTCCGGTGAGCTGGGTTTGTCAATTTATTTGTAAATTATTTCCCCCCTAAAGCCGCGCGTGAGTTGTCTCTTTGTTTATAAAAAGTGGAGATAAAATATCCAATTATAAATATGTTAAGAATCGTCATATAGGGGTACACAAGAATATAAAACAAACGACTGACAACACAAGACGACTATTTTACTCATGTTACCAATGCGTCCGAGCGAAAATTGAACCTTACGTAATTCCTAGTTTAGTTGGTAAGGTGTGTTTATCACGCATCCGAAATTGAATTCGCAAAAGTCACGACACGATTCCCGACATGACCGAAATGTCCTAGTTATTCATTATACCTTGCAGGATTCTTTAATACATAATGAAGGTAGTTAACTCGTGAATTCCCAAATGGTAGATTAATCAATATGAGTTGTAAAATGGTTTATTAGTATTCATTGAGCATTACTGACAGACCGACACGTAACACGTTACTTGCAGGGAAAGTGATTCAATGAAAGACGACAATTATTAAGGTTGTGAACGTTGGGAAAACCATTCGTACAAAGCGTGTTGTTATGTACTGGAAATGCTTAGTATTGCTGTATAAAAAGTATTTGAATTTAAATGAAGGTCAAACTATACAAACTGCAAAATATTGACTTGTCATCAAATGTGTTGATGCTGTTTAGAAAGACAATGTAAACTCAAAATCTACAAAGTTAATGAAGACATTTCAAAAATGTTAACTCGAAAGTCTTCATAAATAAACAGCCATCGAAACTGCAAACAAAACCAATGAATGCGCATAAACGTCGTCATCTGTTATATACACGGAGCTAATTTACATATAAAACATTGAATTCATTTCCATTAGGATAACACTAAAACTGGAAATAATGCCTGTCAACGCAGAAATAACACAAATGAGTTACTGTACTTGGTCAAGTATCCTCGCCAATGTAAACGGATTGTTGTTAAATGTATCAGAAGTAACACAGTTATGTAGTATACCTACGTAACCCCAGTCTTCTGAGTGTATAATTGTGAACTACTTAAGTACGTGGGAAAGAAAAAAAATTACGGTGTTTAATCATTTTAATTATCTTCTGAAAACTCGCTTGAAGGGTCCCTATTTTTTCATTTATTAATAGGTAAACTTTGATAGTACAGTGAATAGCGTGATCGGTTTGCGTCAGAATACTGAGTTTCTCATTACAGAAAAGCCTCATTCTCATTCCATAGTTATCTATTCTGAATAGAACAGAAATTAACATAAATCTGTTTTACAATGTCCAAGGGTCTGTCTTGTCATGATTTATATTTCTGCTTGTTGGTAGTTGCCATGACATTCACTGATAATGGCTGGCTGATTAAGGCCAGACGGCAGAACTGGCTGAGATCCGTCGACACGTTCTCGTGTGTGTGGCCAGGGTCCTGGACGAATGATGTGTATGAATGTCAACTGTGGAACGTTATTGCAAGACCATTGGCGCCTATAAATATAAACTGACGTTGACATTATGATAGTAGTAAAAATTAATCAATTGTATTATGACATGTAAAACTTTCATGTGATTGGCTGTTTGATTTGAGGCAACGCCTTACAGCTTTGATACTTCCTTGTAATTGGCTAAGAAGTTGAGAAGTTAATAAAGTGATTTGAAGCTGTCTTAGCGAACGAGTACGAGGCAGTCGGGGAATCGAAGGTGAAACGAATTGAGCTTCTGTGGTTTTTGTTAGTCCAACGTGGGGAACATTCGAATCCTGGGTACCAAATTTACCCACCACACTATAACCAGGGTTAACATTATGAATAGGAAGTTTCAATAATTTCGGATTCGGGGAACACGGGCGTAGGTAAATCATACATTTATACAATAAAGACATTTATCTGTCTCTTTGCAGAATTATACTTAATACATTATTTCAAAAGTTATTTGCAAAAATTACATTTTCGTAATGCTCCTTTTTAAATCTGTTGACACACTCATCAGATTTTTGGCTACAAATTGGCGTTGGGTTATATATATATATATATATATGGCGTCTTTGTAGACTCTGCTGTTGCATAATTCATGTAAAATATGTCGTGAATTATGCAACATATTGTAGTGATATACCCGCCTTCTGTGAAAGCTTACTGTATATACATTCAACATTTGAGGCACCGAAAGTATAGCCTTTCGAAATGAGCCGCATCCAATGTATAGGCGTATATAATATCAACACATAAGTTGGGTGTATCATGGTTCGCTAACCTGAATTTAACAATTAGGATTAACTCTAAGAACGTAAAGCTGCACATAAATATGCTTTTTAATGTTTAATGCTTTTTTTAACAAATCATGAAAATGTGACCACTGCCGGAAAACAAATCACCTTCTTGGTTTTATTATTTCTATTTTGACCTTTTTTATATTATTAAAATTGTAGGAAAAGGTATTTGTCCTCTTTGTTATCGTTGGCATCGTTGTCGTGGATTTTTGTAACACTTTCTTTCCTTGCTTCAAATTGTTTTATGTTAAATGACATGTACAGCAAGTCTCGAATTACCTAACTACTTGGGATTTGACTAAGCAGTTGGCTTTCGAAACTCACCGGTGCCGATATTTGACGTTGCAAGTTTGTGTTACGCAAGTCTAAAGGTGGAACCATAGCTTAAATATAGAATATAAATAGTGACAACTTTGCAAAGTTTTAACTGTGAGACACGTCCCTGGTAATAACGCGATCGTGTCAACGACTGCAGTGATTGGCTGATCACATTTTTTACTTTTCCACGCCGTTCTGGTTTATGATAGAGTTGGTAAAATTTGCAAGGGCAGAAAGTGGGATGTGGACAGCGAGGCGTTATCTCAGCTGACGGTTTTGACGAATAAAGCTGGACTAATGTGTATTCATTTGAGGCAAACCAGGTATCTCTACGTGTAAGTGTTATCAAACACAACGCTAGTGTTCACAACATATTTATACTTTCTCCCAGAAGCCCGTTTGCTACAGAGTCGGCAACAATATTTGAAAACCATGCGTAATTGATACATATTTGTATATTTGTATATGTATACTTTGACATACGGCGTAGACAATGTTAAAAACAAAACTACTACTGACCATGCGCAGCGGAGAAATGAACTACATTAACGAATCTTGTTCTTAAACAATGTTAATTAAAAATTGTGAACTGCTAAAAAATACATATATTGTTCAATGGAAAATAACAAAACCAGACGCAATCGAAAGTAATCTTCTTATTCTACGAACTTTACAGTTAAAAGTGTCTTGTCAACTCGAATGCGACAGTTTACATGTTCATATACCCAAAGTGTGTGCTTCAATTATGTTGTGTTATCAACGATTAGCGCGAATGTTCACCGAACTGTTTCGTATTTTGAAAATTCAAAATCGCCGTTGGGAACATTATGCGTGGCTTGTCCTTTATTATATGTGGACGACATTACATTTTTATGTCGGCCAGATTTGCATTAAATGAAGAGTATTAATTCATTAAATTTAACAACATTACTGTCAAACTTCGCATCATCGTCCGACGTGGGATTACACCGTGGTTAGTTTTATTTGTGTTTCAGAGTTAGATAGAACAGCGTTAGCAAGACATTGATCGATACAGCTGTGTGTGAGAGATTTAAGTATTTTCAAGTAAAATCGAATACGGACTCCCTAGTGAGCAAGTAACCATGAAAACAAGCATTATTGCCAGTCTCATTAGTCTCGCTCCGACCCTTAATTTGCAATTGTGGACATAGTAATATCAGAGTGGAATAATAAAATTAAACGAACATTACGAGCGTAGTAAAACTAACATCACAAAATTAACAACGCTATTGATCAGGTGTAAATGCCTAGATCTAAAAATATTATATGACATTTTATATGTGTAAGTAATACAAGACAAGCTGTTTTATTTTTATTGATTTCGAACGAAATTGAAACTGAGACTAAATCTCAATAATGTTGTCACAGGGGCGGATACAGGATTTTTGTTATGGGGGGGGGTCCAAACTTTAAAATCGCCAGACTAAGTTAATGATTTTTTTTTATATTTTACAAAAACAAATTGAATACATTTTTCAACGGGGGGTCTGGACCCCAAGAACCTCCCTCTAGATCCGCCACTGTATCGCATACGAGCTGTAAACGTGAAATGAAATATCAATACTAGTATACAATTTTTAATAGCAGTGCTGTCGTTCTTTTTTTACATTATTTTTAGAGTGCAACGTGGAAAAATGTAGGGCTTGTCCCTGTGAAGTTATCTCTCGGACAGCACCAACCAGAATTACCAGCTATGGATCGAATAAATATATCAACAATTATTATTTTCAGTTCACTGTTTGTGAACAAATGTGTAATAATTATCTACACCTACCTTCACAAGTTGTCTTTCTGTTCTTCTAAACGTGGCTTTTCTATACACAAATCACGATACGTGTGTGGAATATTCATTGGATGGTGGGGATGTCTACAACGCATGTTCAAATTATTCATGCATTATTGTGATTGGACAAAACATGTTTAATTCATGCAAGACATGTTCAATCCAGGGTTATGGTTGTTCAAATTAGGCGCCAGAATATGATTAGCAAATGTGAATACTAATCAGTATCTTTCGAATATCGGGATAAAATATTTGATATAAAAAAACGAATGGAGAAACAGTAATCAAAACCAGAATAACAGTCTTACGACGTCTTACCTGTGGGGTGTCGTGGTATTTACAGTGTTGTTTCAGTAACTGATACTGCAGAAACAGAAGGCGTCTTTGTAGACTCTGCTGTTGCATAATTCATGTAAAATATGTCGTGAATTATGCAACATATTGTAGTGATATACCCGCCTTCTGTGAAAGCTTACTGTATATACATTCAACATTTGAGGCACCGAAAGTATAGCCTTTCGAAATGAGCCGCATCCAATGTATAGGCGTATAGAATATCAACACATAAGTTGGGTGTATCATGGTTCGCTAACCTGAATTTAACAATTAGGATTAACTCTAAGAACGCAAAGCTGTACATAAATATGCTTTTTAATGTTTAATGCTTCTTTTAACAAATCATGAAAATGTGACCATTGCCGGAAAACAAATCACCTCCTTGGTTTTATTATTTCTATTTTGACCTTTTTTGTATTATGTTTTCGTTGGCATCCTTGTCGTGGATTTTGTAACACTTTCTTTCCTTGCTTCAAAATGTTTTATGTTAAATAACATGTACAGCAAGTCTCGAATTACCTAACTACTTGGGATTTGACTAAGCAGTTGGCTTTCGAAACTCACCGGTGCCGATATTTGACGTTGCGCGTTTGTATTACGCAAGTCTATGAGAGGAACCATAGCTTAAATATCGATGGAAATCCTATTATCTGAAAATAACAGATTTAATAAAACAAAATGAATTAGAAATTAGTAAAATATCACCACAATCACTAAAGACCGACACAAGAAGATCTATGGACCTACAGCTACCACCCAGATAGCAAATTCCCGAGCGAGTTTGCTAATTGGCTGCCCCAATACCTGAGAGATTTGCTGCATTGAATTTGTGTCGATAGTTTTATTTTACGAAATTGATTAAATTTCACCTACAATTGTTTTCTTCTAGTTACAACAACTCTTCAAATTGAAAATTTCAATAAATCGATATGATATTTACATCGTGTAATATAGATACATATTGCCAGGTAATGAGAACCAGATTTTAGTTATGTGTCAATATACAAACGTTCACCCAAACAGAGGTGGACATACAGTTTTAGCGACCCGAAGAGCTTCGCCTCGGTTGACAATGGGCTCTGAATAATTTTTTAAACAGAAATTGTTGCACTCAATCATGGCTATCTTCCAGGTCACGCTCGTAGAGCTGAATGAGTTCAAGGGCAGTGCTTGAATTCTATTGAGTTTTATCATTGATGCCTTTTTACTTCCATTGTTGTATTGATAAACCTAATTTCAGCAGCTTCAGCCTGGCGAAGAATTGATTTTTATAAACACACACGGCGCCACGCTACACTGCGATCTGGTTTGCATTAGAACACTGAAACGAGCTGCACACGAAGCTGCACACTGTTTGAGTATAGGTTTCTGTCAACACCATTCTCTTTCAACAAATACACTGTACATAATATGTTGATATACTGTCAAAACGCAAAAAAAAAAAAAACTGTGCCGTTACAAGTCAAAGCCCACGACTCTCAGATTTTTTAGGTAGACAACTGCGCAATCGAAGATCGAATTTCTCAAAGCGCGTAGCGCGCTGGCGAAACGCAAAAATCACGCGCGAAATGGCTACAAAATCCTAGTTTTTTTACCAATTTCGTCAAATAGTGAACGAAAACCTTGCAAACTAATCAGTTCATGAATATTGCCGCATATCGTGTTCCCTTAACAAGTTATTGGCGTAAATCAGGTAAATTCAGGAATAAGGTACCCGGATGGAGGTAGACATACGAATATGGCAGCAGGTCGACACACGAGTATGTCTACCTGCAATACGGGAATCTGATTGGTTGTCATGGTAATGAGGTATAATAATTAGATTGTTGTTTTCATTGTGTATTTATAATCAAGAGTTGCTTTCCCGTCAAAATGTTGCTTAAATATATTGCTGTATTATTGTTAGTAAACTTTTATACACATCGAGTGTAATTATTCCACAAGAGACAGTTGAGATAACTATTGAAGAACATGAATAATAAGGTTTTCAAGGTTTTTCTTCCAGCCTCGGAACAAAAAAAATGGAGCCCTGGTGCAAAATTGTGTGTCAGAATTATTCCTACCTAAATTTTACGCACAACGATCGTCTGCAAATATAATTATTTTGTGTTTCACACTGTGTATTTAATGTTTCTAACCACTCTCACCACTTGAATTGACCTACCGGGAGGTGCTCGAACGACGGTAGTTGTTATTGGGAGTCCGTTTTTGTATCTGCTAGTAACTAATTTGATGTCGGTCAATTGTAGATAGTTGCAAACAAATATATTTTTCGTTTCATTATACGAATACATAATTTCAATCTCATATTTTTGAATGGTGTATACTTAAAAGTATAGTCAGTGTAATATTTATGGTTCGTTTTATACTGCGTTATGACGTACTAGGTGAAAATTGACGTAGTGGGGTGCTGTGTAAATTGACCGACTTTAGCCCCGAGCAGCCGAGCGGAAGTTATTCACCTGAGCTGTGGTTGAATAACGTCTGGCTTGAACTAATAGTATTTGAGTCGGCAGTTTCGGTCACATCCGGTCGTGAGTCTGTCTAGGTAATTACGATTCATATGTGTAAAGTGACTATCGTTTTGCCTGAAAAAAAATAATAAAAAACGGGAAATACACAGTCGGATCTGAGGCCATCTCATCATGTACCAATAATTTTCTTTTGGTCGCCGAATAAATTGAAATGAAAATGACCCACCACAAATTTGTAACTTTTGTAATATTTTATTGAAATAGAATTCGCCAAAACCGAACAAAAGTTCTTGAAAGATGTTTTTTAGTCACTGTGTGGTTACTACAGACAGTTCGATAGGATATAACCATCGAGCTATCGGAGATATTTTCTTTCGGACTGATTGTAAAAAAAAAATATGTCTGCACAGAATTTCATTCGTCCGATTCACCGAGAAAACGCCAGACTCGTGACAAATGACCTAGTTTTTCCCAAATCCCAAATTCAACATTTTTGTTTTGTTTTCCTTGTGTTCTAAAGTGATCAATGCTATACTTGATCATTCGAGGAAATCTGTGGGTATACCGCCAACTTTGCTGATTAATAGTGTTATTGTCAATGGGCAAGGTTGTAATAATTACGCTATGCTTTATTGTCGAAAACTTTATCCTTCGAATAGAAAATAACCCTTTCGTTGAGTGTCGTACGATAACACAGAATGACCAATACGAGGAAGTCTTTATGACGTGGATTTATACGGGGGATTCTAATATTCTTTATGAATTGGATACGGCTCCGTATCCAGTTCAAGAAAAAACAAGTCTTTAGTGATGTTTTTTTTTTGGTTGTTTGGTCCCAAAAGAAAACCTATTCGATTCAATCCGGGAACGCGTCAACAACACAATACACAAATAATGTCGCCAAATATATCTACAATTTACGTTTTAATGAAACAGCAAGTGAACGCAAATTTATAACAATATAACGGTAATAAATACGAACTCATTATAAACTCTTGAACACTACAGTTCAGCTAAGTTGGTCATTTACTGACTGTCTGAATCTTATATAACAAACAGACGTTTTCTTGGAGCTGATGTTGTAACCTCGGGTAGAGAAATGTTGATTTCACAGTTGTTGAAAAATAGTCGGTGAACAAGAAACAATTGCTTGACAAGAAGCAGTTTGGGTCACAATTCTAGATTCGGGCGTAGCTCGACTAAGAATATCGGAAATGTGCCGATGATCTTCCAAGGAGACGGTATCGTAGTGTTGTAAACTTGACACGTTTTTGTGGCCAGTTATCTTCATGATTTGTTGTGGTGGAATACCGGCTTTCGTCAGGGTTTGTACAGTCATCTTCTGAACAGAGTGGTTTGTTTTTCTTCTGGTAAAGGACATGGAAGTGGCATCACGGGGCATGAATGATGCTATCTTGTTTTTCCCCATCGGACGAGAAGAATACCACGAAAGTGAGTTGACACGAGATGCGGGAATCGGTTGGATATAAAACGGACTAATCGGACGGTGTCGAACATATTCTCTATTAATTCGGACAGGGTCCCTGGAACTGTCGGGAAGGGCAAACATGCGAGGGGGAACCACACGCCGATCACCATACTTTCCATCCAGAGTCTTAGTGTCGCGTTCTTTGAACTGCAAAAATTCGCGTCCCGCACCATCTCCTTGTACAGTAATATCTCCATGGCACAACTTTCTATGTTCATCCCGGCCGCAAAGTCCGAAATGTTTGGTAATTTTAAGTTTTCTCAGGAAAATATTCAACCGAAATATCACCAAAGTCAGCTATAGCTGTATGAACAATATAAAAGATACCATCAACAGTAAAAACAAACGGCAACTCGCGACTGATAAGAGCACCACAACTGATAAAACGAAAGTCAACAAACTATGCAATTGTCAGAAAAAAACGGCATGTCCACTGGACGGGAAGTGTTTGCAGTCCGGTGTGATATACCAAGCGGAAGTTACGCGCTTAGACAAACAAACTAGCGAAAAGTACGTCGGTCTCACTGGAAATGAATTCAAAACAAGGTACAGAAATCACACTGCCTCATTTCGTAATCAGGCCTCTAGAAATGCGACAGAACTAAGTAAACATGTTTGGTCACTCAAAGAAAAAAATATTGAGCACAGAATAACATGGAAAATTCTTGCTCGTGGTAGCCCGTACAGTAGCTCCAGCAAACGATGCATTCTATGTTTGAAGGAAAAAATTATAATAATTTTTAGACCTCACCACTCCACACTAAACAAAAGAAATGAACTCGTATCATCATGCCGACACAGATCAAAAGCCTTATTATGTAACACTTAAACCTGTATGTTTTTTATTTTTAATTAATATGTTAATTTGCGAAGTATATGTATGCTCGTTGGTGCAGTGAATTAAACATAAAGCTCCTGATGAGCGAGATACGAAACAGTGCTGTCGAGTTTCAATATTCATGTAGTTGTGTATTAATTCCTCTATTACCGCATATATATATATATATATATATATATATATATGGTCTTTATTGACAAATTTAAGGCCATCGGCCCATAAAAGTATTTAGCTACTCTTCCAACAGATTTTAAGTATTTTTTCCGGCTGCAATGTAACCTTAAATTCCCGATATGTAACCAGTTTGTCTAAGGAACAAATATCAGTAAGCCACTCAAAATGTAGGCATTTCTTATAACGAAATGAAAATACACTTACAAATTCCTGAATATTGCCAACTTTCTGCGAATACCAAACATGTTCTAATTTACACAAAAAAAATAGTTTCCTTATGTCTGCCACCCAGGTAGGCTTCGCCCTCACCCCCGATTTGTCTATGTTATATAACATGTTGTAGCATTTACGTGGGTATCTGTTACTTGGCATATTGATGATTTTAGCCCAATATTTGATGCATCGTTTTGCGGTGTAAAAGAAAATAGGGTATCTTCCACACTCGCCCAGTACACAATTGTTAGGTGATCGTGTGGAAACACCAAGGAAATATCTGCAAGCAAGGTATTGAATACATTCCAGACACTCATATTTATTAAACCCCAGACCTCCGAACCATAGGTTAAAATAGGTAAAATCGTGGAATCAAAAATTTTAAAGAATGATTCATAATTTAAAGGGCCGATTTTTATAGTATTTTTCATAATAGCCATAAATGTTTTTTTAGCTTGTTGTGCTAAAGACTTCGTTGCAGGTGTCCACTGTAACCGACATGATAACAAAATTCCCAAATATTTGTGATGTGAGACTACCTCCAGCTGTGTGTTTTTAAAATACCACTTATCAGATTTGGTTAGGCGACCCCCCCCCCGCTTTGAAAACGATTACTTTTGTTTTGTCCAAGTTCACTTGGTACCAGTACCAGTGATAGTTTGATTGAGGAGAATGCAGACAGATTTGACAGTATTGGCAAGATGCGAGATACAAAAGCAAATTTGCATATCAATATATTAGTAAAACCAGTTGCACAGCAGCATCGGCGAGTGCCCTTCCATGTACGTGAGCAAGTTGAAGCAGAGATAAATAAGCTAGATCAGTTAGACATAATAGAGAAGGCAGATGGAGCCACTCCGTGGGTATCTCCCATAGTAATAGTACCTACAAATATAGGTGTTGACATAAGAGCTACCAATCAAGCTATAGAAAGGGAGAGACATCCCATGCCAACAATAGAAGACCTGATTGTGGATCTGAATGGTGCTTGATCTCAACCAAGGTTACCATCAGCTGGAGCTGGACACATGATCAAGGCCTATAACTACGTTTGCTACGCACATGGGTTTATACAGATACAAGAGACTGGGTTTCGGAGTAAACTCTGCTGCTGAAATATTTCAGAAATCAGTATCAGACATGATACAAGGTATACGTGGTGCTAGAAATCTTTCGGATGACATTATCATATATGGCAAAACACAACAGGAACATGATGAAATGCTAAGAGCAGTGTTCCAAAGGCTGAGAAAGTATAACATCACAGCTAATCAACAGAAATGTGAGTTCAGCAAGTCTTCAATTCAGTTCTATGGTCATACATTTTCCAGTGCCGGTATAATGGCGGATGATAAGAAAGTGACAGCAATAATCAATGTCAGAGCACCAGAAGATTCAACAGCTGTGCGTAGTTTCCTAGGCATGGCTCAATACATTGCTCGGTTTGTGTCTAACTTTGCAACTATTGCAACACCATTACGTACTCGTAGATGCAAGCCCAACAGGCTTTGGTGCAGCCTTAACACAAGAGATACTTGTAATATCATTGCATATGCAAGTCGTGCACTGACTGATACAGAGTCGTGGTACAGCCAGACAGAGCGAGAAGTCCTTGCAGTTATATGGGCTTGTGAACATTTTCACTTCTATGTATTTGGTTCTGAATTCAAGGTGATAACCGACCATAAGTCATTAGAAGGTATGTTCAATAAGCCTAATTCTAAATTAACAACCAGACTTGAAAGACTAAGTTTGCGTCTTCAAACGTATCAAGTAGTTCTTGAGTATCAACCAGGTGAAACCAACCCTACTGATAACATGAGTAGACAGCCTAACCAGCAAACCACTGTAAAGGCCATGTTTCACATATTGATACATACATAAATTTTAGAATTGAAAATGCCGTACCCCCTGCTATGACAATGGTCGAAATTATACAAGCAACATCGGAAGATGAAATTTTAAAAGTTATTAACACACAGAAGTGGTATAATTTGCATCACGATGTTGTACAATATAAAGCTGTCAAAGACGAACTGTCAACAGCCAGTGGAATTGTGTTACGTGGAAACAGAATTGTGGTTACAAAGAAATTGCAATAAAAAGCCATATGTTTAGCCCATGCTTGTCATCAAGGTGTTGTGAAAACAAAAAAAGTTGCTGAGAGAAACTCTTTGGTTTCGAAGTATTGGCAGAATGGTGGAAGAAACTGTAACCAGGTGCACACCATGTCAAGCATCAACACATGGACCAAAACCTGCTGGCGAGCCATTAAAAATGTCTACACTGCCAGATGGTCCTTGGCAAGAGGTCTCAGCAGATTTCTGTGGTCCATTCCCAAATGGTAAATATTTGTTGGTAGTTATGATTACAGTAGATATCCTGAGGTAGAAATTTGTCATTCTACATCTGCAGAAGCAGCTATCCCGCACTTTGATGCAATCTTTGCCAGACAAGATATACCGGACATTGTTAAAGCCGATAATGGCCCGCCATAAAATGGAGATGAGTTTAAACGCTTTTCTAAATATGCTGGATTTAGACATAGAAAAATAACACCATTGTGACCAAAAAGCTAATGGAGAAGCCGAGAGGATGATGCGAACGCTGGAAAAAGCAGTCCGTGCAGCCACGATAGAAGGCAGAAGCTGGTGCCAAGGACTTTTTCAATTTCTGCGTCAGCTACACCAAATTCAACTACAATAATTTCTCCATCAGAAGCTTTGAATAGTGGAAAAATGAAAACAACCCTGCCTCAGATATATAATAATAAACCCGATAGGAAAATTCAGAGAAAGAAAGAGAAAATTATGTATGAAGAAATATTCAGACACGCGTAACCATGCAAAAGCATCAGAATTAGTCATTGGAGACCGAATCCTTGTAAAACAACGAAAGAAAATAAAATGTCAACTGCATTCAATCCTGAGCCATATGAAGTTGTGAATAAGAAAGGTTGTATGACCACCGTCCAGAGAGGAAATCGTGAGATCACCAGAAATGCTTCATTCTTTAAAAGAATTCCTAATGGAAATAACGTAGAAACTAATCAAACAATATCGGACAATACTCAAATATCAGACAATCCTCAAACATCAACAAATCCACCAGAATTGATGCGTAGATCCAAGAGAGAAAGACATAAACCAAGTTATCTTCAAGACTACATATCTTAGTATCTAAAACATGTTATACTTTCTTGATTTTGGCAAAATAATCCCAGAAAGATGGCATTTGAGCAGAAAGCCGTCGACCCCTCCAATCACGTTTGATACAATTAGTTAAGTTTAATATATATATGATGTAAATTTCTAAACGTGTCATACTTAAGATGGCATTTAGGAGTAAAAGGACGTCGATTCCTTCACTCACAATGGAAACGATTTTAACTGTTAGTGTTATGTAATTTCTTTTGTTTCATTGAGTGAACATATGCCTATGTTTTAAAAATGTAAGTTGAATGTTCATGGATATTGATTTGCAAGTTCAAGTTCGTACTTTCATAAATATTGTTTGTTCTTTGACTTTGATATTCACAATATCAACAATTACAACTCGAACACTTTTAAATATTAATGAGTTATATTTGTATATACGCATTCGTGATTTTCCTTGTTTATCTAAAAGAGAAGAGCGATCAAGTATTCTACTTCTGTGTGATTTATGACCTTTGACCTAGTCTTGTTTTGTAATTAATTATACGGGCATGCTCAGTAGCACCGAGCAACCAGGAGCAGTCATCAGTTGGTTAAATAAACAAACCAGTCCTTTCCCTCAGATAAACTGTCTCACAATTGCTTAACAAGAAGCAGTTTGGTTTACTGTTCTAGATTCGAGCGTATCTCAACTAAGAATATCTGAAATGCGCCGGTGATCTTCCGTGGAAACAGTATCGTAGTGCTGTAAACTTGACACGTTTTTGTGACTAGTTATCTTTATGATTGGTTGTGATGGAATGCCGGCTTTCGTCGGGGTAATAATGAGTCCAACTGGTCTTTTGGTATATTTCACATCCACTGAATAATATTGTCAGCCATTATCGAAACGCAGACGATAATCTCAAATTACGCGCGTTGTTTGTAAACAGAAAGTAGTAGTAGAAAATAGACGCGTTTACCAAATATGGCAAACGGGCCCGGGCGTGATATGGAAAATTATTGCACGGCTTGCGCATCGGGATTCCCATAGCGTTACGAGGCCGGTCAATACGAGGTATATGATAATGGATATTACAGCGATATTGGATATGTTCCATCGTCGTCAACTACTAAACATGTATGCGTCATTTTGAAAATGGAATATAAATGGGGTGTCACCATCAGATGGAAATGCGACGGCTTCAACTTAATTAAAGCGGAAGGGTCGTCACCTGCGCACGCGCGGGAATAGAGTTCCAAGCGACGATAAAAACGCACGCTAAAAACGAAAAGGCTCATGGATAGACGCTTGTTTGTAAACAATGGCACAATATGGCCATCTGACACATGCTCATGTGATGATCCTCCCCGCTTTAAATAATATAAAATGCGTCGTCGTCAACTGCAATAAGAAACCGCGTCTGTGACTACTGCGCCAATATGTGTTAGCGACTATTACATTTCGATTTACGACAACTACTAATTGACGACGGTCAATAGGTCATAGTAATAGGTATTAAGTAAATAAGTTTTTTGCTGATTGCTTCCACTCCAATTGACAAATAGGCGTCGGAAATTAGCTTTTGTGAAAGAAGCAGCAGGATTTTGATGTATATTTTTTTTACAATGCAATAAAATTGACGCAGCAGCTGGTGAGTCCACGTACAGATTTCCATGAAAATATGTGTGATGTTAGCTTAAAACTACAATGTTGATGGTGTCAAGCGGTCACTGCCTTAATTAGAATATATTCATCGGCGAATTGAATATGTTTTGGCTTTTTTGAAAACTGTGTTTGAAACGATATATTCGTTAAAACAGTCCAAATATAACGTAAACTTGAAAGCTCAAAATTCTTGTACGAAACGACACACATCAACTGGATTTTGTGGCAATGCTGTAAATGAGTTCCGGTGTCAAAATGTAATATGTCCTACACGGCACAAGTAAAAAAAGAAGAACGATGGACCAAATAATAGGATTAGGATACTAGATGAATTTAAGCAAAGTAATCCAGAAGTTCGACTTGTGTGTATTCTTAAGGTCGAGCCAGGAAGTACAAGGAAGTACAATCATAACGATAACTATTTGATATACAGACAAGGAGGTATGTCTACGAACACAAAATAACGTTAAATCCGATCACGGTAACTCGTATGTACTTATAGAACGAATTGGTAAATGTTGTGTGAATACTCAAATGATTTGGGACAGTCATCCACAAAGAAACCCATAAGAACTGTGTTCAATTTCAGGTTTGAATATTTCTTTATTATCTATAGCTGTGTTTGAAACTTTCACCTAGTGGAACATTGGCTCTATATCAGCCGTCACAACCACAGCTTCTTGTCTAAAGCTCAGAAGTACACTTAAGATACTATTCATCAGATCAGATAAGTCATGCCATTTTGCCCAAGAGTTGAAAAACACTTCTTGGTTTATTGGAGGCACGATGGTGTGGCATGAACCACACTTTACCATCATTCCCATCCAGCAATTCAAATAGGAAAAAACAATGTATTTCTTGTTAATAATAACATCTGTTCTCAATCTCGTGTCAAGGTCTTAGAAGTCCAACATCAGCATTTATTTTTGGTAGATCTAAATCATGTTGTGCAGCCATCTTGTGATGTCTTTCTTTATATAATCATTCATCTTCCTTTATTGTGTATATATGTGTGGGTTAGGCCATTATATCTCTAGTGATGTTGGCTCTATTGCCACCTGCATCCAGTTTTTTGTTATTAGATACACCCTACTATCAGGGTCCAAAAACAGCATACATCTCTAAAGCTATAATTCCATCATTGGCTTTGCAAGTACAGGGGTAATGGCCATGCACAGTCCCACTATAAACTACAGAGGGACTGTAGGCCATTGTACTTTCAGAATTACCACCCTTATATGGGCCCATATGGCCTTGTTCTCTGCCTTATGTGATGATGTCTCTAGTGTTAGCTTACTAATCCTTTTGTAGTTCAGATCATGAAAAATGGTCGGGTAGAAAGCATTACAGGCGGTGCAGACTGTCCTATTTTTGCATATTTTACTAAATACCCTGGTCTTAGACATCCAAAAAATGATACCCTTTGACTTTAGGAAAATCAGCCTGTCTTCCTTGCATAATTTATCACATTTGTCCATGAAATGATGAACATCTTTGTAATCTTGCTGACTGGCTTAGAGCTATGGTTTCAGTGTTGTTTTGTTGTCTCTTACTAAACCACCTTGATCTGACTGACTAGGAGATTTCAGTAGCATAACTTCTCTTCACTATATTGGACATGCATGTGGGTTGTTACCTAAACCAGTTGTTCGATATACATGTTTTTAACTCTGCTTTCTAAATCCCATTGATAGCTAAAAGTGACAGACTTCTTTCGTTTTCTGGAATCATAGACCTTACTACTCCATCTCTCATGCATATAATGACAGTTTCTGCACCAGAAATCCTAGGTGGTCATAGAACGCCATCGTTCACAAAGCATCAATGCTCTGTGTGGCATATTCACACTTGCATAGAATGTTTCGTAATGCCAGCTTGAAATCTGGCCGGTCATCAAGTGTGCGTTGGCAATCATCTCTACATTGCCATACCTCTCCTCACTTTCTTTCATGGCTGTCGGATTTTCTGTTTCAGCATCAAGGTAGCTGTAACCAATCACTATTTGTTAGGCTCAACAACTATGCACTGCTCCAAATAATTCATATTTTTGTTCACATCTTTCGTAACTGGTAGTATTCAGGCATTGAATTGATATGATCTTTTATATTCTTCCATTCATATACTTTTTTTATATCGGTCCAAAGCTTCTGCAATATCCCGACTACCGCTTGGATGCTCTCTTCAGATGATACTCAATACAGAAGACCTATGATGAACATCACCAAGATTTCAATCACGAGAGCAAACAATATGAGTGTACATGTTTACTGTTATGTGTTACCGCTGTCAGTGATAGTATTTACTGTTACGTGTTACTGCTGCTCATGGAAGTGTTGACTGTTACGTGTTACTGCTGCTAGTGAAAGTGTTTACTGTTACATGTTACTGCTGCTGCTGCTAGTGAGAGTGTTTACTGTTACGTGTTACTGCTGCTCATGAAAGTGTTTACTGTTACATGTTACTGCTGCTAGTGAGTGTGTTTACTGTTACGCATTACTGCTTCCAGTGAGAGTGTTTACTGTTACGTGCTACTGCTGCTCATGGAAGTGTTTAGTGTTACTGCTGCTATTGAGAGTGTTTACTGTTACATGTTACTGCTACTAGTGAGTGTGTTTACTGTTACGCATTACTGCTTCCAGTGAGAGTGTTTACTGTTACGTGCTACTGCTGCTCATGGAAGTGTTTAGTGTTACTGCTGCTATTGAGAGTGTTTACTGTTACATGTTACTGCTACTAGTGAGAGTGTTTACTGTTACGTATTACCATTGCTTGTAGAAGTGTTTACTGTTACATGTTACTGCTACTAGTGAGAGTGTTTACTGTTACGTGTTACCACTGCTCGTAGAAGTGTTTATGTTACATGTTACTGCTACTAGTGAGAGTGTTTACTGTTACATGTTACTGCTACTAGTGAGAGTGTTTACTGTTACGTATTACTGCTGCTAGTGAGAGTGTTTACTGTTTCGTTTTACCACTGCTTGTAGAAGTGTTTACTGTTACATGTTACTGCTACTAGTTAGAGTGTTTACTGTTACGTGTTACCACTGCTCGTAGAAGTGTTTACTGTTACGTGTTACTGCTACTAGTGATAGTGTTTACTGTTACGTATTACCATTACTTGTAGAAGTGTTTACTGTTACATGTTACTGCTACTAGTGAGAGTGTTTACTGTTACATGTTACTGCTACTAGTTAGAGTGTTTACTGTTACGTATTACTGCTGTTAGTGAGAGTGTTTACTGTTCCGTATTACCACTGTTTGTAGAAGTGTTTACTGTTACATGTTACTGCTACTAGTGAGAGTATTTACTGTTACATGTTACTGCTACTAGTTAGAGTGTTTACTGTTACGTATTACTGCTGCTGCTAGTAAGAGTGTTTACTGTTACGTTTTAGCACTACTTGTAGAAGTGTTTACTGTTATATGTTACTGCTACTAGTTAGAGTGTTTACAGTTACATGTTACCACTGCTCGTGGAAGTGTTTACTGTTACGTGCTACTGCTACTAGTGATAGTGTTTACTGTTACGTATTATCATTACTTGTAGAAGTGTTTACTGTTATATGTTACTGCTACTAGTTAGAGTGTTTACTGTTACATGTTACCACTGCTCGTGGAAGTGTATACTGTTACGTGTTATTGCTACTAGTGAGAGTGTTTACTGTTACGTATTACCATTGCTTGTAGAAGTGTTTACTGTTACATGTTACTGCTACTAGTGAGAGTATTTACTGTTACGTGTTACTGCTACTAGTTAGAGTGTTTACTGTTACGTATTTCTGCTGTTAATGGGAGTGTTTACTGTTACGTGTTACCACTTCTCGTAGAAGTGTTTACTGTTATATGTTACTGCTACTAGTGAGAGTGTTTACTGTTACATGTTACTGCTACTATTGAGAGTGTTACTGTTACGTGTTACCATTGCACTTCGTAGAAGTGTTACTGTTATGTATTACCACTGCTAGTGAGAGTGTTCACTGTTACGTATTACTGCTGCTCGTGGAAGTTTTTACTGCTACGTGTTACTGCTGCTAGTGAGTGAGTTTACTATTACGTATTACTGCTGCTCGTAGACGTGTTTACTGTTACGTGAGCTTGCTGCTAGCGGAGGTTGAACTAAATGAACAAGTGATTTACAATGCAGTGGTGAGTGGGCCGTGTGTCAATAACTAGCAGATTTATACATGTAGTGTTGAATTATTAAACTTGTAGATGGCATTCAATATCATGCCTTGAGACACGTTTAACCTTTCAATAATAATTCCCACACCTCTTTACCTTTTTCTAACTTCTTGCATAAATCATAAAGGTCGATATGATAACGTGAGGTAAAAAAATATTAAAGTGAGATAATTCAAATTTAGGATTATATTTTATCAATAAATGTTAATTTAAGAGATTCTTATATCTTTGGAATTAAATTAGTCTTAACTAAACAAGTCTGTCAATACGGTTATATTTTGCATTGTTAATCTACATACAACATTACGCTGATTTGACAGGCATTGCATATCACCTTATGTCATTTGTCTTTTCAGCCAGTCGATGTCAATACACTTCTCCCGAATATATCCATGCTCTCGTCGCATGGGTGATTAATAAGGCTGCATGGAAAACGCATGCCGTTCCTTATTTTGGTGACAATCGGAAAATAATCACTGGATTGGTTCACAATTTTATTCACGAATTACAATGTTATCGACATTTGGCTTTCTGGCACAATCAATTTACCCAAATATGTATCTGAATAAAAACTTTGTGATTGTTGATGCGGAGAAAACGGTCTTGTTTTGTACTACATCCCTACAACATATGCAAATTAGAGAGTAGATCGTCATTAATTTCTATGGGCGGTGTCTTTTCATAATGTGTGTGTATATTTTACTTAGCATGTACAAACATGAAGTTATATAACTTGGAATGAAATGATTATAAAAGCTATATTATATTATTCAAAACTGTTCTGAAATCAATATTTTACTAAGGATTTTATTGTCGGCGACACAAAGGGGGTTGTCTGCAATTTGACGTTTATTAAAGAATTACTGTTTAAACACAGGCTGACAATGCCGGCATTGGTGTCGTACAGTAACAGGGTGTGGCATTCTGGGACATACTAGGAATGCCGTGCGTTGAATGGGCTGACATTTCAAATAGTACTTTAGAGTGCAACATATGTATGTATCGGGGTTTTCAATTAGACATTGCATAACCTCAATTCAACATATAAATCGTGAATACATATCATTATTAAAATACGACTTTATTGATCCCTACATAGACTATCGACAATCGGTCATACCTAATCTGTTATTATTAATAAATATTGTGTATAAACGTAATAGGCGTGAATAAATTTCGAACGCCGGGACAAGAAGTATGGAGTGCCGTTAGGGACTACAATCCTTCCCGTGAAATGCTTCGCATTTTCTATCAAACGCATTCGGCGTTTAAATGTCTAGGATACACAATTACATTGAGCCCGAGGACTGTCGACAGTAAATACTGTAAAACATATTTTTTTATTCAGCATGTTATTTGTTTTTTATGTTAATTCATCCTATAATTTTGCTAATTCATGATGTTCCTAATTTAACATTAAGTACATTCTCATAATGAATGATTGTTGACACTTTAGCTAAATTAATATTACGTTGATTCTCGTGTATTGGGTCGAATTCGTTGAAATGACATGTATCAATTTCCATTTTTACAGTAGTTTTAGATTACATGAAGACCGAATGTGGTATGTAACAAAATATTATTCACGACAAACTCGGTAACGTGATAGGTTTTATCATCAATAATTCATAGTTTACGTAATCACAAGGCGGCGACTCATCTCTGATGAATACCACTTCACATATGTAGCTGTAGGACAAATCAGATATAATTATAGTTATTACGTAAAGAAAATCGCCACCAAAAAGCACGTGCACGCAGTGAAATTAACGGGGGGGGGGGGGAGTAACAAATAATAGGTTTCATATACTATGCTATGAGTATTTAAAGCGGGAGAGTCGTCACCTACGCATGCCTCAGATGACCATAGCGTGTCAATGTTTACAAACAAGCGTCTACTCATGAGCCTTTGCGTTTTTAGCGTGTGTTGTTATCATCGCTTGGGACTCAATTCCCGCGCGTGCGCAGGTGACGACCCTCCTGCTTTAACCAATCTTGTTTGCAGTGCTGTATTGTCATTTGATGTTGTTTACGTGAAGCGTGACATTTTCAACGCATGCATTATAAATACATTGTGTGTAGATTAAAGGGCGACAGTCGTCGTGCCGCGTCCTGCTCGATATGGGACTCATAGCGACGAATACAACGCGTGTAAAATACATTGTTTATTTACATGAAATTCGAACACGCACTGCGCGACGACCACCGCGCTTTAAATTCGAACGCACGCGGCGTTTAAAAATCATCTTGACTTATTAAACGTACTTACCTGCAATATCTTTTGTTCTGCTGTCCTGTTCCAGGATTTCAAATAGTTCCAGTATATCTGCTTTCCCGCCATGGTTCTCACGGAACCTTTTTGCCAAATCTTTGCACACTTCATTCACATTATTGAGTGGTGTATCGGTCGACGTGTCGTCATCCAATGCGATTGGCCTCTCTGGGAGTCCCAGTATCTCATGAATATTCTCGAGCCTGTACAGCTCGTGGCGCTTGAGACACAGTTCAAGCATTTGGTCCTGGGGAGATTAACAAATCGACGTTTTCATATTAGTACTTATTTACAATTTATCAAATCCCGAATGATAAAGCTACGTATTATCGGCTCACGACGATTGTGACACCGCTTCAAAAGTACGTTTTCTTGAAACAAACAATAAAGTAAAAGTGAAATGGACCTTGTTATCGACTAAAATTCCCACATGGGTTGGAGGTGGCGGGTTAGAAAATAGTACCTGCATTTTTACTGTGTTTTCTATCAGCTGTGTAACATTATATCGTAATTCCTCGTTTTCATAACAGATGGATTGCTGCACACAGTCCTTCACGGTACGATCTTTCTGTGTAGAAAACATTTAACATTTACTGTGCAGGATGGGATATGTTAAACAGTCGAGGCAGCGTTCATATATGTGTGTTTGGACATTTCTCTACCTGTATTAGCTCGTATTTATATTGCACGAGAACAAATACCAATTATGTGTTTGTTTTAAAAAAAATAATGTCGGGGAAAGCAGAAATAATCCCAACAAAATATTACTTTATACTATGTTTTTTTCCCTTTGAATATATGGATATTATACACACAGAAAAGCTTTCTGAACTCAAGTCTAGAGGAGGGAACATAGTTTTTCTGTATCGACAAATTTACAATATCTGAAAATAGCAACTGCAGCAGAAATGATAAAATTACCATCGTGAAGACTAAAGTATCGACAATCTGTTAACTCACAGCTAAGTAACTGTGTCTTTCCAAGTCATTAATGCGGTGGTTCGCGTTTCCCTAGTGTTCTCGTGTGTCGTAAGAATTATAACACCTACACACTGATACGGTATTATTCTTGTAAACACCGTGACATACAAAACGACCAGCGATAAAACAAGAGGACACGCTTTGACGAAATACGTTTAGTTTATTCTGCGAGTGAAATAAACTGACTGGCATTATTCTCTCGTGTTTGTTCTTCAACATACACAAACACGCAAACCCCTCACTACTACAATATCACTAGAATATAAATCGGAAAACCCGATATACATCACACATCTGGGGCCTTTATTCAATTTGTATGATGCTAATATATTATTAATTTCTTAAGGCGCAAGGTGCAGTTAATTCAGCGCCTCGCGGACATATGTTAACTTATTGAATTGACGCTTAATGTATAGGGATCAACTGTGTACGGTGATCTGTGTTTCGTGGGCAATTTTCCTGCGAGTAATCCACAGATCTAAAAAAAAAATATTAAAGGGCGGCAGTCGTCACGCCGCGTTCTGTTCGATATGGGACTCATAGCGACGTATACAACGCGTGTAAAATACATTGTTTATTTACATGAAATTCGAACACGCGCTGCGCGACGACCACCGCGCTTTAACGCTGTAAACGGTGCTCCCTTCACTTATTTACGTCTCAACAAATCTTCGACTATAGGGGGCGTGATTGTTATGCACGATGTTGTCTGATAAGCACATGGAGGAATAAATTATACCGTAATTTAAAACATATTCCATTGATAGACATTGCGACAAGTCGAATTTTCTGTTTGCAGTAGATTATTTTGTATTAAATGACTACAAAAACCTCCCTTGTTTGTTTTATAAACATAATACAAGAAAAGCAGTATTACTTTTAAACAAAACAAAACAAAACATCTATAATGCTCTCTAATCGAAGTAACTCGGGGTTCTGTTAATTGAACCATAGATCCAAGGTCTATGATTGAACATCGAGTTACAATTTGGGCATGGTTTGGCAAAAGTGGGGGTTATTTTTTTAAACATATGGGCGTAATAATTTTTTTAACTCCATGTTCGTAACACAATGTATGTAACTCGAGCGATTGCCATGTGCATCTCGAGAAACAGCTGTGTTCGGCCCGGTGTTCGACTATGAATTCGAAAAGACAACTTGTTTGACTTAGCAATCGTTCACCATTTTATTCTACAGCATATTGACGGAAGACCAAAGTTATCCTAATAATAAGGATGTTATGGACAACGTCTCGTTTACGTCAGAGAATATCATCGTCTCTAGAGGGCGCATTTTATATGAAATGTGTATTACCGTATAAGTACGCCGAGCCAGACGAATACTAGCTAGTTGTAAATGACAAGATTTTAATTTAAATACGTACCTCGTCCCGCACTGTAACGTCTGCTGCATATACAATCAATAACCTTGTGACATCACTGTGGCCGTACCATGCAGACAAATGAAGCGCTGTCTCACAGTACTGTATCGAACAATAAATGGCAATGTAATTAAATAATGTTTTGCAATATTCAAATGTGATAAAACAAACTCCGTATCTCCGTATTTCGTCGTATTTCCTATGCTGGCTTGTTTTACGCACAAAACACGGCTTGTACGTTCGTTATGGAATTCAACATCAAATTATTATGCATATATAGGACTAGTGAAAAGATTGCATTAATTGCCAAATGTACACATAAGTATGTTAAAGCGCGGTAGTCGTCGCGCTGCGCATGTGCGGCATTTGTGTTGATAAACATTGATTTTCCCACAATCCAATGCGCTCTTCAAATGGAAATTACAAGTATGAGGTTTGACCTGGGCGCGACTTGCACTGATTACCGCCGGTGACTCCTTGATGCCTTCGAATAACATGAAAATTACCTAATTAAAGCTTGGAAACGTCTCAGTTTGTGTTCGTTGATCTGCGCAACAGTGAAAGTCGCCATCTTTGTTTATATGAAACCCATATATCTCGCTCATGCGCAGCGCGACGACTACCGCTCTTTAAAGTTGTACAATACACCGAAGTCGACAATCTCATATATTTATACATAATAAAATATCCAGTTCATAATAATCACGAGAACCAGCAGCATTCTGGTCATCCTTAGTGAAAAAAAAAATTACTTACATTGTTTTTTGCACCAACACGTGCTCCATGCTGAAGTAAGGTTCTTGCTGCTTCGTATTGTCCGTAAGCACATGCGATGTGCAATGGTGTGGCTCCATGCTAAGGAAAAAAAAAACAAGGTATAAAAAGCAAAAGTCGGGGCCTGCTTCAATCATTGTTGTTTCACTGTACATGCTATAACCTGGTTATGGCATGGTATACACGATTAAACACAGATTGTGATTCAGAATTAGATTGACTATCAAATAAGATATACGTATAGACAAAACTTCTCAAAATGGTGCCGCATTTGACATTTCTCCAAGGACCCCGGTAAGTTGTCATATTGTACCGTAATCCCAGTGGTTCGCTTGACAAAACTGGATTTTAAATAGATGGCGCCTTCCGGAGACCTGATCGACTATGCTATGTATGGCCATTACATATTAATATTGGTACTGATGACACAAGAAATGTTTTATTATAAAAATTCTGAGGAAAAGTTCGATAGTTACTGCTATTGCGGCTGAACATGTTGATAAAATAGACATGTTAAGATGATAAATTGTCTGTAAAAATACGTTTCAACATATAATGTATGTACCTGGGTTGTCTTTGCATGTATATCGGCACCTGCTTTAGTGAGTTTGCATATCGCCGAGTTACTACCAAACATGGCGGCAACGTGTAAAGGTGTAGCCCCAGACTGAGAAGAGTGACGATATATTAGTATATAAACTATATACAATAACATAATGTCTGTGATACGTGTAAATTGTCAACGTTTTACAACTACACACAATAATGCAATGTTCATGTTTTTAAAGCTTAATACCGCGATATGTCACTTTATATCATACATTCTTTTGGATTGCAATCGTGACATTATGCTGTAGATTGGTTCAAAACTACAACATTTAGTGATGGTTAACAGTATTTTATTGACGAACGACCACGATGTACAGCGCGCCTCTTGCGTCCAATTACATCATAAAAAGCGTTGTCGCTGGATGCGCTACGTGTAGCAAAATATTGCACAGAACGTTTCAAGAATACATTGGACTATAAGACCTGACGTGTAAAATGGTGAGTCGAAAACATTTAGGTTCCGCTAGAAAATAAAATCGTTTTCTGATGAAGGTTTGTAACATACATAGCACATGTGTGAAATGGAGTGAAGTGTGGTCGGATTCATTGAAATGAGTCAAATTAATTTGATTTACCGTAGTGTTTTTTCTTTCCAGATTCGCTCCACTTTTCACCAAAATATCAATCGTGTCAACATGGCCACGTGCCGATGCCTGGTGCAGAGGAGTCGATCCGACCTATCGAAGCAACATACCACAGGAAAAACAAAAAAAATATAATATCTCAAAACAACTAGTAAAGGCAATGGATGTTGTGAACGATTGCGTTCGAATTTGGAGTGAACAAACTACGTTTTCACCGTGACACTAAACAGCGATTGCGTTAGTTTTACTTTCGATGGATTGAAGTGTCAATTTTTCAATATGTTCCCAGGTATCTACTTTAAGATGTACATTATGGTTTTAGACCTATCTTTAATTTTCAAGTAAAATATTAAAGCCACATGAAACAAAAACTAACAAAGCAGGACAAATTGGTTTACCTAGTCTGCAACTTTTATCTAGTTAGCGTACATCAATTTTTAATGTAAAAAAATGCAAAAACATAGATTTTCAAGGAAGAGTATGTTCACATATATCGAGGAAGAGCAAAAAGTTTCATTGACAATTAGAGCTAACATAAAAGATGTAACATTGGTCTAGTCAAATGCAATTTTATTGCAGAACTATGAGTTTGAAAATTAATGACATCATATCTCATTTCATTTCATCATTGACCCATTAACAATTTTTTTATTCGCGCAATTAGCTTTTGTATAATTACCATGGGAGACGGCATGTTCACGCCTGCGCCGTTGTCCAAGAGTATCTGAACAATTTCACTGTGTCCATTGTTAGCAGCTACCTGCAGAGGGCGCCATCCATCAACCTACGGAAATTACGGAACCTATCAATGACACAGAAAACTAAGAAATCGACTTGATGCGACTCGTTGGATGAAAATGAAAAAAGGGATTATTAGGTCATAATGTGTATACTTATAATTTCCATAATTATTTCGATAGTTTGGCCTTTGATTATGATTGTTTTATTTATCGTAAATGTCAAATGTTAAAGCGGGAGGATCATCACCTGCGCACGCGCAGGAATTGAGTCCCAAACGACGATAACAACACACGCTAAAAACGCAAAGGCTCATTGGTACACGCTTGTTTGTAAGCAATGACACACTATGGCAATCTGACGCATGCGCAGGTGACGACTCTCCCGCTTTAAAATATAAAAAAAATATGACAAACAATTTGAGAAATATTTTATTTTGTATTTGCATCTAATTACACATATTTTGTATCGGTGTTTTTGTTAACAAGCTGTGGTTTATTGAAAAGGTTTGACATATTGAGTCCACTAAACCCAGTGTGTAAAACATGTATACTCACTTTCTCCGTATTAGAATACTTTAATTGAAAGAGCGCGTTGGGGTCACATCCGGGATCTTTAAGGTGTTGTTTCACGTCACAGATACTGCCTTTTTGTGCTGCTTTGAACAGTTTCTGTGAATTTGAGTGAATGACGTAACGTTATTTAATTCTTGTTTCGTGCCAGCGTGACATAAATTGCGTCATATAACAGGCTCGTTCGTAGTTTATTTTAACTGGCGTTATTCTTTTATGTTCTTCAAATCGAACAATCGCTTTTAAAAACATGTTGTGGTGGCAAATATATACTTGAATGGACTATGTGAAGGAACATATTACAACTAAAACGGGAACAAATATTCATGATGTATCGTGACACAGAAACTCACTTATAGTTCATTGAAAGAGGTCGCTACATTCTGTGTAAGATATGAAAATAATCAACCCTTTTATTTATTTAATCGAAGAGATAAATGTCAAAGTAAATGTCATCCAGTCTGCGGCATATGTCAATATTTGCATCAAATCTGATGACAACAGAGCGGGGAAAAAACATAATGTCATATCAATGTATATCAGACTTATACCTTTGACACGTGTTCGCTTGTCTGTTCCATTTTTTCTTCACCTCTTATGCTATTTTATATCGGCCTTTATATCGCGTCTGACAAAAAAAAATACGTGTTAAAGTCCACACTCTATCGCAAGTAGGAATGACGAAATTTAATATCATGTAAGGGGCTGCTCTTATCAAATAGACCATTTTCCGTTCACTGCGAGAATCACGCGTTATGCGTGAAATAGAACGTAAAAACAGGACAAACAAAGGTCATAGCGTCGTAGTCGCGTCAAACATCGCGTGGGATTCGTCAAAAGCGAAGTATTTTGGGGAACATTTCCATGCTTAATAATGTGCTGTCCACATTTGATGATAGGCAATTTCGATTAAGTAAGGGTATTCGGAAGCAAAATTCCTTTGTCGAAGATCGGCCGGTCAATGTAAGCTGCGAAATAAAGAAATTCTAGTTCAAAATCAAATCGTTCGATTTTTTGCGGCAGACGTTCGACGCGCGTCGTTCATGCATCTCGCGAGATCTCGCAATTGTTCGAAAAATCACCTTTTGAGTACAGGTGTAAAACGATTTCGTGAATAGCTTAAATACACTTGTATCTCTTGCACAAAAAAAACACAGTTCTTTTCAGCCATTACAGGTTCTCATATATACACATCACAACACCAGGTATATCATGTACTTTATATAATTAAAACCGTCATATGCTAGCTAGTATTAGTTCACATGCTTACCTCTGTCCGCAATAACAATCCGCGTCCAATTTGAGACCGACTTGCATAAACTGAACTGTTATCTCGATATTCAGAAAATCGAAATTCTCAGTGTTGAACGCCGAGTGGCATTTTGAGAACGTCACCCGTGATTTGTTTCGTTAATCGATAACATCACCGTGTACGTTTCTGTTTTTATCTTATTTACAAATTCACAAACAATGGTTGTTGTCTTATCCACAATCGCGTTATCATCTTTGGGCTCGAAGTGCATTAACCAAACTTCAGCAAGTGGTGGCGCTTTTCATTTAGGGGATTTTGCCTTTGAAGCACAAGAGGGCGCTCAGACAGCAATCTTGTTAGAGGAACAACAGCCTGAAAACATTCGGATATTCAAACACAGTTCGTTTTGTTTCCTTTATGCATCTCCACTCGGCATCAAAGCATGTTGGAAAATTGCCAAGAAAAAAAGATTTTACAAACATCTTCCTGGCGGCGCACTCATAAAATTATAACCTGAAAAGTGTTTAATGTTTTTGTGTGTAATCGACATTAGTAAGCCATTACAATACCACGTGACTTGTTATAGACCACACATAGGAAACTGACGCAACTATATACTTAATATACATCATACTACAATGCATAGGAAGGTATTGCAGTCAGAGACATTCTCAATATCTAGGGAGTAAATTAAAGTTCATAACTTATTTAATTTATTTATATATGTTTATGAACTTCTGCTACAATTGTCGTATTATTAAAATGTTATGCATGCACACTGTTTAACACTGTGTTATAGACGTTACGTTAGGAAATCAAAATATTGAGTTCTCAAATAGACTTGTCATTAATCAGTCATCACTAAAAGATGATTATTGTTATGCCTTAAAAGGGCATGTACAAACTATTCTGAAATGCCGGGGACCGAGAATTTGGCGGTGAAGAGCGACGTGCGAGAATGCTATGGCATTGACAACTAACAGCACGTCCATCGTGCTCAAACTAAGAATCATTAATTAATGAACAGAAGCGACTAGTTCAATACATACTCGATTCAAGTTTACCATGCGAAAAGTAATGATGAGTAGAGAGAGAAACAACTCAAAAAATAAATTAAAAAAATACTCAAGAATCAGAAAAGTTAATTCAGGTCTCCCTTGGGCTACTCTAGAATCGGGAGAGTGAAGGGCATTACTTGTACAACTCTAGGAGCAGAAGAGAGAATTACATAGCAAGTACTACTTTTAGATCAGGGAAGTGAATAATGCACTACAATTACTACCCCGGATTGGGAGATTTAAAGGAATCACTTGTACTACTCCTGGGTTGGGAGATTGAATAAAGGCACCTCTTATACTACTCTGGGTCCTGGGGAATTATTATATGCATTTCTTAGACTAATATAGCGCTAAGAGAATGAATAAAGGCATCACTTTATTATTACTCATTGCTTGTACGATTTTTGGATTAGAAGAACGAATAAATGAATTGTTTGTAATACTCTGATATCGGAAAGAGACTTGTACTACTCAGGAGTGTAGGGCACCACTTGTGCTACTCTGGGACCAGGAGAGTGAATAAATGAATCATTTGCGCTACTCTGGGACCAGGAGAGTGAATAAATGAATCATTTGTGCTACTCCGGGACCAGGAGAGTGCATGAATGAATCATTTGTGTTACTTCAGGACCAGGAAAGTGAATAAATGAATCATTTGTGTTACTCTAGGGCTAGAAGGTGAATAAATGAATCATATGTGCTACTCAATGACCAAGAGAGTGAATAAATGAATTATTGGTGCAAGCAAACTTGCTGTTTTTAAAGAAGAAGTCGAAAATGTGAAGTTGACGTCAACGAACGATAGATAATCAATAATATGGACAGAGAAAACAATACAATTTGGTGAAAACCGATGCATATTTAATCCATTCTAATTATTGATGCCAATTATGTGATTAATCATGCTATATGTGTTACATACAAGACACAATTCTGGATGTTTATCAACAAAATACACAGACACAGTTTATGTAAATAAGTTTTCTCTTTTGTTCTACCGATTGCATAACTGATTATGAGTAAAACTAAAGTACAAATTGAAATCAAAGGCCATATTAGTTATCCATGCATTGCCTTCTTATTAATTGATAATATTTCTCGTCATAGTTACACAAAAAATACGCTAAATGCATTCCAAATATATTTTGAAACCTCAGTATCAGGAAATTGTCTCCACACAATGTGATACCATGCAATTTCAATTGAAATTGATAAAACTATTTTTCCAAGCAGTTTGCTGTAAAGAATCAGTTTGCTGATGCCTGTTGTTCATGAATCTCTCACATTCCCTCAATCAAGTCTGATTTTCACAGAGCGTAGATTGCATTACATCATTCACATAATATATATTTGGATATATACACACAGACTGATGTAATAATATTGGTGGTATTCATCTTCTATTGCATTGTGATTACTCAAGTTGTTTTCAATCACAATTTGAAATATAGGAAAATGTTTAGAAATATTTTATAATAAAAGTGTTCACTGCTTTCTGAAATGCATTGTATACACATTTTCTAATCTACCCTTGTTGAATGGTCAAAACACAATTAAAAAGTACCTGGCTTAATATAAACTAAATGATAATTAATGTTGAAAAAATATTTATAAATAAAACACCAACCATAAAATATTAAAAAAAAGTGTAAAAAGCAAATAAAATACAAAACATAAAAAAATCTTGAATAGTACAAGTCATGAGTTAAAGCATCAGAGCCAGTCCTCATTATCACCAAATATGATTGCACTAATTACCATATTACTAAATATGGACATGCATGTACTAATTACCATATTACCAAATATGGACATGCATGTATTTATTACCATATTACCAAATATGGAGATGCATGTATTTATTACCATATTTCTAAATATGGACATGCATGTACTAATTACCATATTACCAAATATGGTCATGCATGTGCTAATTACCATATAAGAAGAAGTTAAACTGAAGTCAGATTTATTCAACTCTGAGAACGAATAATTTGAATTTGAAAATTTTCACACGAATATTTTCAGTCAGGCTGTACTTAATATGTGATTTTGTAATTGTTTTGATGTGGAATAACAACACCGAGAGTAGAAAAGTCACAGATAATACTTGAAAATATGCCACATATGGTAATATTGAAGACTGGTTACTATGGTAATACACAAATAAATAAAAACACAGATATGCTAAAAATAAATAAGGCACTTTATCAAAACAATGAAAGCACCTGTAGAATTGTGAAAACAATGAAAATGAAATGTTTTAGTAAACAAAAAAGGTTATTAAATATAATGTGTAAGATTAAATACATTGTTACAATATTTAAATATAATTTGCATACAAGCTTGGCAGTATCTGCATATGATAAGCATAAAAAAAACCTTCGTCTTAACATTCACTATGGAATATTCAAGTTCACTATCAAAAAATGCAAAAATTATTTAAATATATTTAATGTTCATTAGCATGGTAACCAGAATAAGGTATAAATTGAATAATAATTTCACTGCAACCCAAAATAAACTAAATTACATATTAGTATGTACTGGATTATAACATGATGTATGCATTCAACATGCCTTATTGTTATTATTACACATTTGAAAATAAATCAATTCATTATAATTCAATGAATGTATTCTGGTCATGATCAAAGAAAATTGAAATCAAATCATTATACCATTCAATGAAAGTTGAAATCAACTCATATTATCATTCAATCAATGTATTCTGGTCATGATCATAGATAATTGAAACCAAAACATATTACCATTCAATGAATATATTCTTTTCATGATCATAGAAAGATGAAATCAAATCATATTACAATTCAATGAATGTATTCTGGTCATGATCATAGAAAGATGAAACCAAATAATATTACAATTTGATGAATGTATTCTGGTCATGATCATAGAAAGATGAAATCAAATCATATCACAATTCGATGAATGTATTCTGGTCATGATCATAGAAAGATGAAATCAAATCATATCACAATTCGATGAATGTATTCTGGTCATGATCACACAAAATTGAAATAAAATCATAATACCATTCAATGAAAGTTAATAGCAAATCATATTACCGTTCAAAATCATATAAACACATTTTTTCTTGATTATAGATTTAAAAAACAAAATATTGTAATTAAAATGAAGCAATATGTTTGGTTGACATATGTTTGGGTTATCAAGGAATGATAGCGGTGACAAGAAAATGTTTGGAGGTCAAATTAAAAAACAATTGCTTTTAAATACTCTGATCCAGAACAAATCAAATCATTACGTAATTTGACATTAGCACAGTTACACTGACATATAAAATATTTGTGTCTTATTTGAATAATTACCATATTGACTGCATAAATCATGTTATAGTCCCCTCTGAAATCAACAAAATGATGACATATTCTTGGCCCCACAAATAATGTATATTGTTTTTTTATACAAGGAAAGCAATACCTAATACCATTGAGGTAAAATTGCTAAATTTTTTTTTTAAATTTATATGTTTTATAAAAGTGTAGCTAACTTTTGACATAAAAGCGAAATATATACAAATAACACAAACATTCACACCTGTGTGTGAACACCAAAATGCAGGCGGGTATTAATATTTGTTAACGACAGCCTCTTGAAAGCAAAACTTCTTACGTTAACACTAATACTAATCATTATATTTAATATAAATGTAAATTTTAAAATTAAAATAAATGTAAATTGCATCGTTCCAATTTATAGTTGAATGAATAATTAATTAATTTCCTTTTAAATTTTCCCATTAGTGTTTTCATTAATTCAAACGACAACAATTAAAGTTCTAAAAAAATACAATATTTCTATTAATATTGTTTGAGTTAAAGGTCCATATTACATAGGCGGGAAATATATTCACTTTTTTAACAGTTTTATCCTCTAGTGATGAAACATTCCTAAGACGTAGAAAAGAAGACAGTTCTCAGCACCATTATTTCTTTGATTTGTAGCCGCCAATATTGATGTTACAAGTGACTTACTATTAAAGTTCAATATGACTCCACAACCAAACAAAATCATTATGATCCACATTTACTTTCTTCCCTTCAAAGTCAACAATCTATCTTAGAGGGCGCCACATATAAGAAAGGTGTACTTTCCCTGTTTGTACAACACTGGATTTTAGTTTTGTCTTCAAGTATGAAACAAAGACTATCTGTTATACTATATTCAATCTACAAAATAATCACACAAACTCCTAGACTAATTGATGTGGTTTCTCACATGACAAACTACTCACATCATTGTGAGGGAATTTCCACAGAAAAATATGTAAAAAATAATTAAGCTGCAATACAAGTTTAAAAAAAAAGTCAAGTGACACATTTATTTAAATTTTTGTTCCAGAATTTGTTCTGAACACATTCAAATAAACTATCAAAGTTTGTTTTCTATTTAAAAGGTTCATTCAAAAAGAAAACAAAAACAAATAATAACTACATATTTAAGGTAAGAAAATGCACATTTTTAACCAACAAGAAAAATGAAAACCAATTTTTACAAAAATATGAAAAGCTCCAAGGATTTGTGAAATTATACCACTCAACCTAACCTAGAGGGCACTGTTTCCCCAGCTGAAAATATTTATAGTGATTCATATTGAGGGCGCTGCACACAAGGAGGCTATACAGTCAACCTTGTGATTGTCCACAGCTGTTTTGACAGTTTTAATTTTCAAGCAAATATATTCTTTAGCAGAAAACTTTTCCAATAAAAGACCTTTTTCAGACACTAGAATAAAGCAGGTATGTACCTTGTGAGAAACGAATAAGCATTTTTTTCATTTACATCAGTGATGATAATAAAATGATGATTCAATCAAGATATTAATTAATAATCACACGTTAGATTTAACTATTTGTTCTGTTTTCAACTATCTTCCAAATCAGGAAAAAACACATAATCATTGAAAATATTTTATATTATTATAATCACTTTTTAACAAACATAATTTATTTATATTTACAAAAATTTAGTTTCAAGAGATGAGAGAAAGGGGTATTCACAGACAGACAGACAGACAGACCATGTTTTGATATTTGTATGCAGTAGTTGCATGGGTTATATTACATTGTTTACTTCATATAAATGTAGTATATTCAAAATGAATACAGGCTAAATGAATTTATTCATTCATAGACAGGTCTGAATTCAATCTACAGTCAGGTCTGATTTAATCCATACTAAGACAGATCTGAAGTTAATTGATACTAAGACAGGTCTCAAATTAATCCACACAGATAGGTCTGAATTTAATCTATGCATAGACATGTCTGATTTAATCCATACTAAGACAGGTCTGAATTTAATCCACACAAACAGGTCTGAATTTAATCCACACAAACAGGGCTGAATTTAATCCACACAAACAGGTCTGAATTAAATCCACACAGTCAGGTCTGAATTTAATCCACACAAACAGGTCTGAATTTAATCCACACAAACAGGGCTGAATTTAATCCACACAAACAGGTCTGAATTTAATCCACACAAACAGGGCTGAATTTAATCCACACAAACAGGTTTGAATTAAATCCACACAGTCAGGTCTGAATTAAATCCACACAAACAGGGCTGAATTTAATCCACACAAACAGGTCTGAATTAAATCCACAGTCAGGTCTGAATTAAATCCACACAAACAGGGCTGAATTTAATCCACACAAACAGGTCTGAATTAAATCCACACAGTCAGGTCTGAATTTAATCCACACAAACAGGTCTGAATTTAATCCACACAAACAGGGCTGAATTTAATCCACACAAACAGGTCTGAATTTAATCCACACAAACAGGGCTGAATTTAATCCACACAAACAGGTTTGAATTAAATCCACACAGTCAGGTCTGAATTAAATCCACACAAACAGGGCTGAATTTAATCCACACAAACAGGTTTGAATTAAATCCACACAGTCAGGTCTGAATTAAATCCACACAAACAGGGCTGAATTTAATCCACACAAACAGGTCTGAATTAAATCCACACAGTCAGGTCTGAATTTAATCCACACAAACAGGTCTGAATTAAATCCACACAGTCAGGTCTGAATTAAATCTGTACAGTGACCATGCAGATATGGTCTGCTTTTAAATTATCTGTATATAGTCAATAGATGAAGAAGTTGTTTTAATCTAGACCTGGATTTAAATCACATCCTGTTTTAATCCATAAATTTAATCCGCAGGGTAAACCCAATTTTGATCCACACATATACAACCCTAGTAATAATCCATATAAATATAGACCTTGATTTAATCAACAGGAATGTACACCAGATGCAGATTTAATCAATGTGCATATTACCTCACATCAATCCACATATTATATAAACCTTTTATATTCCAACATACATCATACATCGAATACAGCTATATTTTTCAAAATATTTTGTTAGTTCATTTAACAAAACTAAAAAGCATACTATATTGTCACTTTTATCACATTCAGCAGTACAGAAGATAGAGATCGCTATCTACAAATGTTACAAAAATCAAAGTACAATCAAAATGGAGATAGTACATTCTTAAATATAAAACAGGTTTAGGTCCAAAAATATTTCAATTTTTTTTTTTACAAGTTAACATTCGGCAAATGTAAAACACACCTCTATATTGCACTGTCCATCGACACAAAAATACAAATCCTATATCTGGACTCACCCACCTGTACCTTCAATATTTCTATTTTCTGTAGGAAAAGTTCGACAACTATTTACTGTGAAAAACCATTCATTTTCACTCGTTTTTTTTGTGTATATATCTTACATCAACAAACAGTAAATAAACAAACCATAGAGAGAAAAAAATACACACAAAACAGCCAAAATTATCTTTTTAAGGAAAGAAATTCCAGCATTACTAAAAGTATTTTACAGTATATAAAATACGCATACATGAAAAGCATTTACATTTACAGCACCCCTCCCCACCCCACCCCACCCTGACATCAAGCCTATGTATTAATAGTATCGTAATTACTTGTGTCACCCATTCGAAGTTGTCCCCTAGGAGCTACCATAACATCGTCAATCAATGATGAATCCAAGTTGTGGTAATCGTTAAACGACATGCTATCATCTTTACGAAGCTCTATCGTCCAGAAGGGCAGAGGCGTTTTACGATAATGTTTACGACGATACATGTAGAAAACACTTCCAGCAATCATACATATTACGACAAGGGCAATCACGACAATTATGGTGATGACGTTTATAGTACTGTTGGCGGTCGTCGGTTTATCTGGTTTATAATCTGCAAAACAAACAAAAACATTGTTGCAATTGTAATGTACTTAATTAGACAGTGAGAGCTCATGAATATTCATGAAATTTGAATTTGCATAAAACTATAATTATAGTAAAGATGTATAAATGTTGTGATGTTAGTAAGGGATTTGTTTAGACAGTAAACAATAACAAGTCAAACAGCCGATGCTAAACAATAAAGCCTTTTAAAAAAGTGTTGTTTCTATTCCTACGAGTATTTCTCACACAGTGTCATGGAAAAAACTTTTTGACTAGCTGATTATGTTTATTTTATTTAGAAGGTGCGAAATTTAGGCACATGAATTTCTAAAGCGGTTAACAGTAGTGAACAAGTTTGTAACTTATTTTATTGTTTCATTATGGTAGTTACTCCAACTTTAGTAGTTACTCCTACTTTAGCTATCTGACGTAAATTTGCTGCCTACTGTAAAATGACTAATTTTCACTGGGTTTAAATTTCGCTGATTTACCATTTCAGGCATATTCAGTGGGTTTTAAATTCATGATTTTATCATTTAGATAATGTGTTCTATGCTAAATTTTACATACCGTATTCATTGGGTTTTAATTTAGCGCATTTTCCAGTCAGCGAAATAAGCAAAATTAAAACCCAGTAATTAATCCTTTTACAGTATTACTCACTTATGCAAATTAAATATTGGTTTGGGGGTAACTCATTTTCTGATAATGTAAGGGCATTTATTTTCACTATTTTTATACCTTGAGTATATTTACTGGGTTTTAAGTTCCTGGATTTGCTAAAATAAAGTATTTTACAGTATTTCAGAGAAAATCAAGGTTATGAGCAAACATTTGTGAACATACCTGGACCTGTGCAGTTTTTATGATAAATTGGATCACCATGGTAACCTGGTAGACACTCCTCACAATGATCACCAGTAGTGTTGAAAACGCATTTCAGACATTTACCAGTCAGGGAATCACAATTACCAGTTTGGTTCAGAATCACATTGTCATTGCAGTCACAAGCGGTACAGACTTTTAGCGTTGTGTTTGACATATAGAAATTGTCATCACACTCATTACAAAATTGTCCAGTGTAGTTTAGTTTACATGAGTCACATACCACATCACCGGTGTTATTGTTGAAATGTTCATCTGAAAAAGATTGAAAAGTTCACAGTGAAACCTGTCTAGACTGAACACAGTGCAACCTGTCTAGACTGAACATAGTGAAACCTGTGTAGAATGAACACAGTGAAACCTGTCTAGAATAAACACAGTAAAACCTGTCTAGAATGAACACAGTAAAACCTGTCTAGAATGAACACAGTAAAACCTGTGTAGAATGAACACAGTGAAACCTGTCTAGAATGAACACAGTAAAACCTGTCTAGAATGAACACAGTAAAACCTGTCTAGAATGAACACAGTAAAACCTGTCTAGAATGAACAGTAAAACCTGTGTAGAATGAACACAGTAAAACCTGTCTAGAATGAACACAGTGAAACCTGTCTAGAATGAACACAGTGAAACCTGTGTAGAATAAACACAGTAAAACCTGTCTAGAATGAACACAGTAAAACCTGTATTGTCAACTGAATAAGTAAACCTGTCTAAACTTGGAAATATTGAAAATTGTTCAATTAAGAAAAAAAAATTGGGATGGCGACTTTGATTGTTGCACAGATCAATGCATACATGATAACAAATTTTAAGGTTTACCAGGGTAGTTCCTGAGATGATTGGAATACATCCAAGGATTCTACAATATGCAAATTATGAGTTGATCAGAACTCAATGTTTATTAGAAATGTGTGGAGCAACGACTACTGCCCTTTAACAAGTAAGTTTAACAAAACAATAAAAGTTAAAATGATTGTAACATACCATAGTGACAAGTCTGTGTAGATGAATGCTCCGAACATGGACACTTCTCGCAACTATCTTCTGATGTCTTGTTATAATCTCTGTAGTAAAAGGGTTGACATTGACTGCAGTCGTCACCAGAAGTGTTATTTGCACAGTCATGACATATCCCTGAAAGGGAATAACAGAAAAGGTTTTATGTAATTCGAGGACACGTTCAAAACAAAGTTTGGTATTTCATTTCTACAATTAAAAACCAAGCTAGGTCTTGGTTTACACAAGTATAAAAAACATGGAGCCACAGCATTCTGATTGGTTAATAACAGACTTGACCTGGCGGTTCAGAGGTCATTGTTTCAGGTCAAATCATGCAAAAACATGATGGACATTTCCTTGCATCAACGGTTTTTGTATGATCAGAAACATTTTGTAGCAAAGATACCAGTGAACTAGGGTTTGACTGTTTTTCCACACATTCTAATAATTATTACACTGTAAATTTATATAGTACTGTAACAAAATGTGTGAATTTTTTGTGAACATTTTGTTTCGTCAGTATGAAAGTGTTGTGGATGATGTAACTCATTTCTAGATTATATTATATTTAAACAAAATAAATCTTCATCTTTTCTAAGGTGGTCCTTGGGTATATGCCATCCCTTACTTTCCTCTATTTTACATTATTGCAGTCCCTGAGCTTATGACTGGCAGACTTCAGTATCAGAATAATACAATTCTGCTAAAATTTGAAACGTTTTTTCAGAACTAAACTGTGATTTGAAACCATTTACTACCTTTCAAACTTTTTTTTTATCAAGACACTAAAGCCGAAATCTTACCCGTGAGTTTATCACACAATGTAGCATGTCCATTACATTGGCAAAGTGAACAACCGTCTGTTGTTAAGTTATAATAACCATCCTCACATGACGTACATTTATCACCAGTGACACCATCAGCACAGTTGCATCTTCCATATCTAGAACAGAAAATGATCATACAGTGTAAACGTATCAGCACTCGTTATCGATCTTGCGTATATACGTCACATGGAACTCACATGCCTGGTGAAATCGAGCAAAGATAATGTCATTATCCCTTCATGAATATTAATGACATTGTTTAATTCAGACAAATAAATAAGCAACAAAAAAGTAGAATAGTGACAAATTTAATGGTTGTGACATGGAAATAATTTTGCAAAGGTTTATTCAAGCTGTAAACAAATCACCCTTAAACAAAAATGAAGTAATGCAGTTGGAATTGAAACATCTTTATCATCTGTACATATTTCTATTCTATTATTTGATTGTTTTCACTTACAGAGCAATGTTCAGCAATATACGTAATGTCAGTTCTATGTTTTAATTAATACACCCTATCACAATCAACATTAACAGTGGAGTACGTGCAACAGAATTTCGACAATAGAATCTAAATTTACATCCAATCTACTCTATTTTCTCATGCATTTCTTTGGTTGGCCAAATTCGTCAGACAAGGTAATAAATAAACCCCAGTATGCCAACACTCACCTGTCGCATGTATTGTTTACCACACCAGTGCTGTTACATTGACATGGCTCACACGGTAAAGACTCATTATACCGAAAGTAGTCCTCTTTGCATATGGTGCAGTTGTCACCCTGGTAACCAGGGAGGCAGATACAAAGATGAGTTTCACTGTCACATTTATTATCAGATCCAGGAAGTTGACAACCAGGGCAATCATCTAACGAGAAAGAAAACAGAAGAGTTAGTTAGTACTACATTTTGTACATTAGTGTCAGGTTAGTTTTGTCAGGTACATGTACATCTCAGGCTAGTTTGCAGCCTGGAAAATTGCCCCTGTTTTGCTGTTTTGTCATAGCTACATTTTTGTAGGTCACACACATTTTTATTTTATTATGATTGCACTGATTAATGCTGGATGCATGAAGACGGGAAGAGCCACTGGTGGCGCTGTATACAATCGAGACCTATTAAGGCTTGCCGTAGCTCATTTAGATTTGAGAGTAAACTGCAGAAGCAGTTGTTAAATTTGGTGACCAGTTTAGTAAGATAGAAAGCGTTTATAGTCTTCAAATAAACACAATAGATAGAGTGAGGGTAAAGACCGAATATACGTGATTCCAGAGTTTCATAATAATTTCTATTAATAATTTCACTTTCAAATAATATTCATGAGATATGTGTACGTCATAAGCTTGTTAAAGGTTATTAGCATATTGTGCACATGCTTTGGGCCCTTTTCCATATTCCACAATGCATGCATCATCACAGTGAGGTCAATTGAAGTTTAAGTTCCATGCAACGTAACATTCAGCACCGTCAATGGGGTTTCACCGCATTGATGGCGCTGAACGTCGTCTTCATATTCGAAGCCCACACATAAGCGACGCTATCAGATATATACACACCAACCGAGCGACAGCTGAGGATTTCTACACACTCCCACCAAGTCATACGCTGTAATATGCAATTACAATTCTGGTTTCCCCATAACTCTGGATATATTAAGTATATAATTGTGAAACCTGACATAGCGGAATCGCTGAAACTTTAACTGCAGTGATGGAATTATATCTCCATCAAAATAAATACAGAATGCAATGACAAACCACTGGTAATATATAGGACATGTACCAAGCAAATCAATATCACCAATCAATATAAATACAGTTACTGCAGTTTGTGTTAAATTCAAATTTTGCACTACTGAGCATGTCACTGCACATATATGCAATGCATTGTGGGAGATAACTTCAAATTTTGCACTACTGAGCATGTCACTGCACATACATGTATACGCAGTGCATTATGGGAGATAACTTCAAATTTTGTACTACTGAGCATGTCACTGCACATATACGCAATGCATTATGGGAGATAACTTCAAATTTTGCACTACTGAGCATGTCACTGCACATATACGCAATGCATTATGGGAGATAACTTCAAATTTTGCACTACTGAGCATGTCACTGCACATATATGCAATGCAGTATGGGAGATAACTTCAAATTTTGCACTACTGAGCATGTCCCTGCACATATACGCAATGCATTATGGGAGAGCATTTTCCTATTGTATAAAGTAAGCATCAAATACATGTAAGCTAAAACTAAACACAGTGAATATTCAACTTTAACATTGTTTTTTAAAGGCCTATGATTAATGTTTGCATTGGTTGATATGGTAACCAGTGGTCATCAGATCCAGATCGGTATTATGGGACAAAAAAGTTATGTATGCATTTAATGTTGATATTAATCCTAATATTAGTTGTGTTCACGTTACACGAAGTACGGGCTAAGATTTAAGCTGATTTAGGCTTATCTAGCATATTTGCATTTCGGCTAGACCCAATTGCGTCCACGCACAGGAAAGGCCAGTCATTAGCACGGGCTAAGGGGTGCCATTAGTCGGTGACCTTTGGTAAGCCGCTATTTACGAACGAAAAATGGATGACACGCGCGAGGTTCTATTTCTGCTGCTGGCATGTTTCGTTCTAATTTTGAAGCGACGTGCACAGGAACGCAAGAGAAGACGGACCACTTATTTGGATGCACATAAACAGTATACAACGGGTGTAACAGAATACAGAGTTTTATTAATGCATGTCGTAGACAGCAAACCAAATTTATTTTGTCTACGATTGGAGCTGCTGTACGCTCTACTACTACAGTGACCCGATTAGTGTGGAAGCGAGCGCGGAGTAATGACTGGTGGAATAGTGTCGTTATACGAACATGGGACAATTTTCACACCCAAAGGTCGCCGCAGAGGGCGCTTAGCCCTGGGCTAAGCGTTCGCGCATACTTCGTTAGCCCGTGCTAAGGTCTAGACCGCGTCTTAAATTTGGATCAGATTTAACCCGTACTTAGCATTCCTTAGCCCGTGCTAAGCGTTCACGCACATTTTCTTAGCACGGGCTAAGGAATTTGACCTCTTAGCCCGTGCTAAGGAGTTGTGCATGAACGCAACTATTGTTCAAGATTTGCAACAAAGGAGGGATATTATTAACAATCATGAATTTAATATTAGTATTAACTTGAATTCAATTTTTTAAGTTACTTTTTTTTTATTTCCTTTCAGGTGATTTTGACAAGGCTTTTTTTTTCTTCATTTTAATTTGTACTATAGGATATTTATCAAAAGTCAGTCACAATTCAGGAAATTGAGTTTTCCGTGGACATGTTGATCATAAATCAGTGTCTGTGGCTTGGCGTCTCTGTCTAAGTAGTGGTCTAAATGCATGCAATGTAAAACATAATCATGGTAGTTAGCAAAAATGTTTTTTAATTTGAGCCTAGCTTAAATTCATGCATGACCCCATTCTGGTATTCATTTGGAGGTATTGTTTTTAGCAATAATTAGTATACAGATTACTGAAAGCTAGTACCAGAGATAATGCTTCTTATACTGAAAATATTTTTCGAGTATGTAGCACAAAAAAGAATAACAATATAGCTTCAAGCAATACCATATGTTATCTTTGGTATTACCCAAGAATGACCTTTTTATCATACTGTATTTACAACTGTATCTGTATGAAAATCGTAAAAATAAACACTAGAAAGAGGATGAGTGTGAAAAGTAGCAGGTGAAATCTGTGAGAACAGCGGAGAGGACAGTGCACATACTCCGGTATGTGAAATAGCTATTGTTGTGAAATACGCTAATATTTGATGCAAGGGTTATTTTTGAAAAATTTTTAATATCCGAATTATCGACTCAAATTATTTCTAAAACTAAACAAGTACTCAGTAAATTTAGGAATGGAATATTTGTTATAGAATGTACTGGATCAAAGAATAACACTGGGGTCAACAAATAACAATGGTCAAATTATATGCATGGTGTGGATCAAATACCACAGAATATTATTACCACAGCTAATAATAGTGACATCATGAATATCACAGCTGCATGCTCATATACATGTAATTTTTAAATACAGCTGTATATACCGGTAAATTAATTGTTGCCAAGTTTTATTGTTTTGGAATTACTGTCAAAGCTGATTGGACTTTTTTGTTTGGTAAATAAAATTCAAATTCTTATTGATAGAGATTACAACGTCCAGAAATTACCAGGGAGTGTGACCTCTTGAGGGTCATTACAGAATGTACATTTGTTTGTGCCCTGTTCGTCCCTATACCAGTATATTGGGTGCATTTTAAATTGCACAATGAAGGCATGATGAATATGAACTTTGCACGAGTTAACAAATCCAGGTATCCATGGTTATGTAAATAATTAATTACGTTACATAATACTATTTGTTATATTTGTTCTGCAAGTACAGAGATGTATTCATGGAAATACGCAAAAAGCACAAAGGAATTAAATGTACATGTAACCTGCTTATTCTAAGTCAGTGTTGCTGAATATCAACCATATTTTGTCTATTACATTTGTAGCTGTGCACTTCCAATAAAAGAGCATATCAACTGAGAATATAAAACATGACTTATTTTGACTCCTGAGACACTAGTCTATCAGTTAAGTAAGCATATGCACTACTATATGTAATAGAACACAGTAATCCACTAATGCTATTATTTCAAATTGCATTCAAGATTGTGTTCCTCACAAGAAATTTTTACATTTACAGTATTCCTACATGTATGAGAAATATACATCACTGTAAAACTTGAACTAGACTGTTGTGTGTATGCATGAAATATATCCTTTACAAGAGTATATGTACATGTGTACTGCATTGCATCATTTTAATATATTAATAGTCATAGATAACACATTGTTAAAACAGGAATTATATTTTTAGTATGAACAAACTTTTTGAATGCATTTTCTGAACTTGAACTTTGGACAGTTGCACATGTAAGGGCGCCAACGTTTTAGGCAAAAAAAGTGGAATTGGCCTTCGTTTTATTGAAATCATGTAGTGAAATATAAGGGTACTAAAGTGTCAGGTAAGGCATCAAGGTACATGTAATTGCCTTCATGGCCTCTGTCAATTCACTTCAAAGCTATGCATTTACATTTATCTCATCGACGAATACAAAATGGCCGTCATTGTTTCATGGAAACAAATTCATATACAAGTACTTTAGTTTTTAATTTGCATTTTTGTAAATTAGAATTGTGCATCTTATGCTCCATGGTTTTGCTTTGCATGGTATTGTTTGCACTGTATGCAATGCACAGTTCACCAGGGCCTGTCAACATTTTTACAAAGACAATGTCTTTGATTTTTAGAACATTTTTTTTTTGGGCATAATTTCTCAATTTTACTTCAATTGTCATGATAGCAATATGTTCATTTTACTGCAGGTGCTATCAGACTGGCACGGTATTGTCAGATTGTTGGATGAAGAGACAGGTACAAGTAATATTAAAAACCACCATTCAGTGAAAAGTGATAAAAGGTAACCATGGTTACACATAAATAATAAATTATGCCAAATTATGCCAAAAAAATATGCATGAGATTACAAACTGAAATCTGCACACAGCCAAGGTTCTGGAGAATATACATGGATAATGTACTCTGTCTATTTTTAGACTGATTACCGTCCTTACATATTACATATTACATATTTACATAAATTTACCTAATGATGTAAATTACATAATTTAACAAACAACTATATATTATACTCCCAATGAACTGTTTTTTAAAGTCCTGGAAGTTCTTAGTTCAGAGGAGTGTGTTTGGTTTTCATTAAATGTTCTCGTATTTGAACATTATTTTTTTAATGGAGACATCAATAGAATACATGTACTTGTCTAACTACAAACTAATAAACAGTACTTACGGTAATAAACTTCCAGAGACACTTAAGTAACTGTCATTTTTGCAATTCAGTTCTCATTGTGTATTTAATTTTGAAGACCATAAGCATATATCATTTTATTATTTGTTATAATGTGAGTAATACATGTGTAAGATATACAAAACAATTATCAGTGTTTTAACGGTTTATTAAAATTCAATTCACATTTTGGTATCTACACAAATATGCAAAATAATTTCCATTGTACATGTATATAATTATTCTGTAATGTTCTGTCTATGTATAAAGATTGAAGTGAATTGCTCAAGGCAAGTATGATTCACATGTAGATATATATATGAAATAGAATATGTCAAAAACAAAATGGCCATCTTGAATTTTGAAAGTGACCTGAATCAACTGAAAATAATTATCAAAACTTCTATCAAGTTTAAAAAAAATCAAAGTGATGCATGCTCAAATCTGATGTCAAAATACCTGATTTTAGACAGTGTACTTTTACAACACAAATGGCCACCAGTTGGCCATCTTTGGTGAATCACAAAATCACCACACATGCATGCATGTATAAAATAAGTTAAGTTATGAGAAGGTTTGAAGAAAATTGATCTATAGGTGTCTGAGATACATGTACATGTACAGCTCCAGATGCACCCCCTTTGTTTGAGTGGGAACATAATCGTGATAATAAATAGGTATAAGTACTAAAAAAACTTGAGAAAGACATTAAATCACCGTTAAAGCAAGTCAGGTAATATTTAATTCAAGCTTTTTCTCAGAATTGCAGAAAAATAAAAAATAAAAATACAATTTTTATGATTTTTGGCTATACATAGATTTAAAAAACAAAAAGTAATACCATGACATGATAGAGCTCCTGTCGGTGCAACAGTGAAAAAAACTGATATAAGTCGGCCATCTTCGATCAGAAAATATTACGTATAATTTACAGTGTAGAAGATTGTACATATTATATGTTTGAAAACAACATCTATATTTATAAAATATAAAGCAAATAACATGCAATACATGCTATTTTCAGAGCATGCTCCATCACAGACCCAATAATAGACTACCGTAAAATCTGTATTAGAAGCTGCATCACTGATAGAAGTCATACCCATTTTTTTTGAACAATTGAAACCCCAAAATTCACCATTTCTCATATGTTTAGATGCTCTGATAGAAGCCACAACCTCTGTTGCATTGTACTCCTGTGGAATACTTTATTTTCGCTGTAATTAATTTTCGCTGAAAAGGCTTTTTTGGGCGTTTTGTATGGAATTTATTTTCACTGATATTTGATGAGTTTAATGTGAAATATAGGAAACAAAGTATATTCGCTGGATTTTATTTTCACGAAATCATCCCTCCAGCGAAAATAGCGAAAATAAATTCCAAGCGAAAATAAAGTATTCTACAGTATTTTACTAGAAGTCGCGGCTTCTAATACAGATTTTACAGTAATATGATGACGTTCAGAGAGTAAAATATTTCTAACGACAGTATAAGTGTCAGTTACCAGGAAATATTGTACATTTCAATGAGATTCAGTGATTTTAAGAATTGATGACCAAATTTGGGTGTGCAGATATATGACGCAGTTTTAGGGGTTCTCCCTCTTTAATGGGTCGATCACCTCTTTAGATGTACATTTTCAATCACTATAAAAAATGCTTATTTGTTTATGAGAGCTATTTTTTCAGAAATTTGTTTTAGATTAAGAATGAATATCATGAATTTTTTGAAAGCTAACACAATTAAAAAGTTGGCATGCGTATACATAAACAGTTTTAGAAACAGGAAGTCAGCATGCTGGGCAGCACCAGCTGATCATCTAAATATCGTATGATTTCTATAATCATACATATGCTAATTACATGACCATAAATAGATATCGGTATGAATACATGATTATGCCAACAAAACTGGTATTAATATTACAATGCGATGATTTGAGCAATTGGTTTTAGGTTCACGAAGGGAGAAAATGGGTTAAACTGGTATTTCACAAGTTCATGTCGATTTCATTTAGCAAATTTTACTTTCTGTAAAATACTTTATTTTCGCTTGGTGTATAAATTTTCACTGTAGAAATGATTCAGTGGAAATAAAATCCAGTGAATATACCTTTTTCCTATATTTTGCATTCAACTTGTCAAAAATCAGTTAAAATAAATTCCATACAAAACATCCAAAAAGTCCTTTCAGCGAAATTTAATTCCAGCTAAAATATTAGTATTTTACAGTACCAACGAAAATAGTGAAATTAAAAACCAGTGGATAATTGATGTGTTTTTCAGTAGATTAAAAATCTTGGTAATTGAAGGGGGGAAAGGTTAACACAAATGGGAATGGGATGCAGACATTTAAAGAGGGGGAGTCGTCACCTGTGCATGCGTCAGATGGCTGTAGCTAGTCAATGTTTACAAACAAGTGTATACCCATGAGCCTTTGCGTTTTTAGCGTGCATTGTTATCGTTGCTTGGGACTCAATTCAAGTGCGTGCGCAGGTGACGACCCTCCCACTTTAAGTTAAAAAACACTTTAACACAGCAAAAATTAAGGTATAATATTTGGTAAAGTGAGCGCCCAGGAACAAAAAAATTTGGAACATGAATCCCTCCGGCGACGAAAAAAAATGGTGATAATAACCAAGGAGTGAGAGACTTTTTACCTCGCGACTGTATACTATTTTTTAAATTATTTACATATCAAACAGACATATATAGTAATATAATATTTTGATATTTGTTGTGTTATAGATACCATATGGCATTTTGCCCATTTTAACATGCCGGAACACATCAGTCTATCAGATAGAGGGACTGTGGCTGGAATAATCAGCAGTTTGACCATGCAGTGGTTGCTGAATGCCCTTGTACACATAATAATTTAAATACTTGTCTCAGTGGACTAACATTTGTTAAAGTAGGCAGGAGAGCAAAACAAAATCAACTGAAAAATAAATAAATATTATATACACATGTAGTCAGAGAATACCAATTAACACATAATTAATTACTAGTATCCACATTTTTACATGTATATATAATACATTTAATAATCCATGGTCACAAGGATATTTTATTTTATTTGAAAATTAAGAAACTTGTGAGTTGGGACATACATGTACATGTTTATTTCGAGTGAATAACTGTCAATAATTCAAACAAGTTCATTTATTGGTTGCTGAACCAAAATCAAAGAAAGCTTAGAAAGAACTCCCATGTGCTGAGAGTATTGGAGACACATTAAATATAATTCGAAATTACTTAGCTGAAAACTAATTATGCAAATCAGAAAATTAATATGACCAGATTTGAGTGTAAAACTAATGAGGTCTGCGCAATGTAACAGAAAATCTATGTCTCCAAGTTTAATTGAAATGTGATTAGAACCAAAAAATTATGAATTATTATGCTTATTAGGGAATTAATATGAACAGATTTTTACCCCAAACTAATTAGGTTTGTACATTGTCCTAGAGCATCTTTGTACTAAGTTTCATTGAAATGGAATAATTAGCACCGTGAAAACTCCAAAATTTCGACCCCTCTAAAAATTTGACCGCCTATTTATTTGCCGGGTTTCGGTGTTTTATTTACCTCCAAATTTTCGACTCCACTAAAAATTGCCGACTCATTCTTATTCGAAAATTGCGACCAGTTTTAGTTTTCCCCCAAACGAAAAAAAAACCGATGTGAGCGTTCAAACGGGACCTTCCTCAAAGGCATGAATCCGGGTTTCTGATTGACTGAGAGATTTTTATTTTATTGGTAACGAAAATATATTCTAAATAAACGAAGTTTCAAATAAAAACGAACACAAAAATCTCGGCATGCTGCGTTTCTGAATTGTTGATTATTACTGTACTCAGTAGTGATTATAATAATGTACACAAAATAAATTTGTTGAATGGTTATGAAATACAAATAAAAGTCAACTTAGTTTCATCGTAAGCGAATGATTCCGGTCTCGTATAAACGTTTGATGCTGTAGGATATCCGCCATGTTCTCTTAGGTCAAATAGGTCAAATCGCTAATTAACCAATCAAAAAGCTGGATGATGCGAAAACGGCATGATTTTTTTTAAATAAAAAAATTAGTTGTTTTTAAAAAATAAACTGGTCATCTGAAGAATAATTTAACATTGTTCACAGTGATAACAGCTCATTCTCGAAAGGAAGCTTACCCGCTCACGCTAGTCACGATAAAAATCATACATGTGTACTCTTGAATAGACAGACGTCAATGACTACGGTAAAACTTAGACTCTATTTCAGCCGGCAGGATTGATTGAAATGTCCGAAAAATGACGCCAAAATACACCTTAAAAGTCCCATTTTATTTTCTTAAATCCCATTATATTTTTTAATCCAAGGGCGAATTTACGGCAGAATTTGGTCCCTCAAATCACCGGTACGGTGCTCAAATAAGGGACACGTGAGCTTTGATTCTAACCGGATACATTGCACTGGGTCGGGGAGATCGTTTGCTAAACTTCCATGTATCTTTTGTCCAATGGGTACCTGTACTTCGAACATTCGCAAGTTTTCCTAGGTAGTGCGAGACAGCTTTGTCTTTTGACCTATTAGTTTTGTGCTGACCTCTTCTCCGCGTCTTGATGTTTTGTTTTGCTTGTCATAATACTCACTGATTGATGACTTTGTTTAGATTTTGAGTTACAACTCGGCCACGACCTTTGCTTTTACCGTGAAACATGAGGAAGTTTACGTCAATTGACGGACATTGCATTTTTTAAAAACTAATGAAGCACACTGTCTATCATCCCCATTTTTTTTTGCTGATTTCTATTCTGAAAAATTCGACCGTCCGAAAATGCACCTTAATTTTGACTCTAAAAACACGTCACATTTCTAACACAAATTATTTAAAACCGGTCGAAATTTTGGAGTTTTTACGGTACTTTAGATATCAGTGTGAAAGATTAAAATTGGTTAATTATGCAAATTAGGTAATTAATATGTACAGATTTTAACCCACAATTATTCAGGTCTGTCTATTGTCCTACAGCATCCATGTACATTCATTGATATGTGATGTATAGTACCTGAGATATCAGTGTGAAAGTTGGTTAATTATGCAAATTAGGTGATTAATATGCACAAATATTTACCGGAAACTAATTGGGTCTGCATAATTCTAGATTCATTGAAATATGATGATTAGTACTTTAGATATCAGTAGAAAAGCTGAAAATTAATTATGCAAATTAGGTAATTAATATGCACAATTATTTACCCTAAAACTAATCAGGTCTCTGCATAGTCCTAAAGGATCTATGTACCAAGTTTCATTGAAATGCGATGATTAGTACTTGAGATACCCGTGGAAAAGCTGAAAATTAACTAATTATGCAAATTAGGTGATTAATATGCACAAATATTTATCGAAAACAATCAATCTCTGCATAGTCCTTGAGTATGTAAGTACCAAGTTTCATTGAAATGTAATGCTAACTACTTATATCAAATGCTGAAAATTAATTAATTATGCAAATTAGGTAATTAATATGTACTGATATTACCATAAAAACTATCAGGTCTGTGCAGTGTCGTATTACATCTATGTACCAAGTTTCATTGAAATGTGATGATTAGTACTTGAGATATCAGTGGAAAAACCGAAAATTGACTAATCATTATGCAAATTAGGTAATTAGTATCCACGGATTATTACCAAAAACTAATCAAAACCTAGCATTAGTTCAGAGCATCTATGTACCAAGTTTCATCAAAATCCAATGAGTGGTTGTTTAGATATCAGTGGAACAGTCATGGAACCACTAAAAAATAGCTAATTATCATGCAAATTAGGTAATTAATATGCACAGATTTTTACCAAAAATTAATCAAATCTGCGCATATGTTCAGAGCATCTATGTACCAAGTTTCATCAAAATCCAATGAGTGGTTCTTTAGATATCAGTGGAACAGTCATAGAACAGCTAAAAATTAGCTAATTATCATGCAAATTAGGTAATTAACGAGCATGGATTTTTACCAAAACCTAATCAAATCTGCGCATTGGCCCAGAGCATCTATGCACCAAGTTTCATCAAAAACCGATGTATGGTTCTTGAGATAGCAGTGGAACAGTCGGACACACATACACACATACACACACACATACACACATACACACATACACACATACACACATACACACATACAGACACACTAACTGCAAAGACTCCCATTTTGTGCTTCGCACATGGGAGTCAAAAAGTCAAATTTTTAATAATTGTTAAATAATCTATACAATCCTATTTGAAAAACCCATTACATTACATGAATTCTCACTTGTTTGTAAAAACTCCAATATCATTTCCCAATGTTTGTTTGACAACAAATTTCTGGTATTATCAATGTATATTTGTTCTTAAACATTGATAATAATTATTTTATACTACATATGTACAACAGAGATTCAATTTTAGCCTTTATTTCGACGCACTAATTTTTAACAGACGCACATGATAATCATAGACGAATACTTTCATTTTTTGGTCTTTATAATTAAATTTGGTGACTCCTTTTTATCTGAAGCATACTAATATTTATGAAGAATTCACGACACATCATATCTATTACTTCATCACGAGTGCACTGTGACCCACTAAACTTAGCTGATTTACACAAGAAAGTGGGATTACCGGTACCATTGATTCTTTCATTATTTAACTGTATTGTGTCTACAATCTACACATACATTGCATCGCACAATTAATCAGCACTAAGCCACATTATATATTACCGGTATTATACATCTGTCACGGTAACGTTAAAGTTACAGCGTGTCGTAATTTTGCAGGGTATTTTCATCTTACCATATAAGGAAATGCATGTTCCAAATATGGAATGATTACGCGCGTAAGTGTCCTCTAATGATAAAAACAAACATGGCTGCCATTAGAGTTTGGTTGATTCTGTTCTAAAATTTTTGGATTTTGGCATTCCCATGATGTATCCTTGGAAGGGGAAGATGTATAAGAGAGCTATGTGTCAGTCGATACTCTCGCTATACTGTCTTCGTGCAAACTTTGAGGTAATCTTGTAATAACCTCATATTATTACTAATTTAGGCAGAGGGTTTTCAATGTACATGTATGCAATAGTAAATTGATTTTTTGTGCAAAATGTAATTTAGCGATCATAATTTTCTTACAAGCAGCCTGTCGGCTGAGATAGCCCCGCTGTTAGCATTGCACATTTCATTTCCAGAATTCAAAAATATCACTTTTCACCAAAAATGACAAAACTATTCATCAATAGAATTAAAGATATCATTACAAAATGAACAAATCTGAGAGAGGTCCACATGTAGTACTTATATATGTATTATCAAAGCAATTGGACTTGTGGTTTTTAACAAGAAGTCGAAAATATCATTTTTTATCAAAAATTACAAAAATAATCACCAAAATTAGAGAATTAAAGATATCATCACAAAATGAACAAATCTGAGAGAGGTCCACATGGAGTACCTATATATGTAATATCAAAGCAATCATACTTGCGGTTTTTAACAAGAAGTCGAAAATGACAAAAATATTCACCAAAATTAGAGAATTGAAGATATCATCATGAAATGAACAAATCTAAGAGAGGTCTACCCCAGGTACATTAACACCAAGTACCAAAGCATTCAGGCTTGTAGTTTTCAAGAAGAAGTCGAAAAGTAAAACATTGACACAGACGCCGACAAACAATCACTCATATGATAAGCTCCGCTCGACAAAGTCGACAGCGGAGCTAATAATAAACAAGCAGCCTATCGGCTGAGATAGCTCCGCTGTTAGAAATGCACATTTCAATTAAAGAACTGAAGACATCATCAGAAAATGAACAATATGTATAGTATCAAAGCAATCGGACTTACAGTTTTTAACAAGAAGTCGAAAATATCACTTTCTACCAAAAATGACTAAAATATTCACCAAAATTAGAGAATTGAAGATATCATCACGAAATGAACAAATCTGAGAAAGGTCTACATGTAGTATCTATATATGTAATATCAAAGCAATTGAACTTTTGGTTTTTAACAAGAAGTCGAAAATATCACTTTTTACCAAATATGACAAAAATATTCACCAAAATTATAGAATCCAAGATATCATCACGAAATGAACAAATCTGAGAAAGGTCTACATGTAGTATCTAAATATGTAATATCAAAGCAATTGAACTATTGGTTTTTAACAAGAAGTCGAAAATATCACTTTTTACTAAAAATTACAAAAATATTCACGAAAATTAGAGAATTGAAGACATCATCACAAAATGAACAAATCTGAGAGAGGTCCACATGTAGTACCTATATATGTAATATCAAAGCAATCGGACTTGTGGTTTTTAACAAGAAGTCAAAAATATCACTTTTTACCAAAAATTACAAAAATATTCACCAAAATTAGAGAATTGAAGATATCATCACAAAATGAACAAATCTGAGAGAGGTCCACATGTAGTACCTATATATGTAGTATCAAAGCAATTGGACTTGCGGTTTTTAACAAGAAGTCGAAAATATCACTTTTTACCAAAAATGATAAAAATATTCACCAAAATTAGAGAATTAAAGATATCATTACAAAATGAACAATTCTGAGAGAGGTCCACATGTAGTACCTATATATGTAATATCAAAGCAATTGCACTTGCGGTTTTTAACAAGAAGTCAAAAATATCACTTTTTACCAAAAATGACAAAAATATTCACCAAAATTAGAGAATTAAAGATATCATTACAAAATGAACAAATCTGAGAGAGGTCCACATGTAGTACCTATATATGTAATATCAAAGTAATTATACTTGCGGTTTTTAACAAGAAGTCGAAAATATCACTTTTTACCAAAAATGACAAAAATATTCACCAAAATTAGAGAATTGAAGATATCAACATGAAATGAACAAACCTAAGAGAGGTCTACCCAAGGTACATATACACCAAGTATCAAAGCATTCAGGCTTGTAGTTTTCAAGAAGAAGTCGAAAAAGTAAAACATTGACACGGACGACGGACGACGACGGACGACGACGGACAATCACTCATATGATAAGCTCCGCTCGACAAAGTCGACAGCGGAGCTAAAAAATAAATCTATATTGGTCTCTGAGTGTGATATATTTAGTAATCACTTCAAAAATGCAATATGGAGAAAAACATGTAATTTACATTATTTTCTGATACTGTAAATTTAATAATACATTAGACCATTGTCCCTCCACGCCGGTGTAGAGGGACTGTGATTAGACTACGATATATAGTGGCATAAAAACGCTGTTCTTGTATCAAGCATCTGAGTATTCATTAAATAAAACATTTCACAATCTTTAAAGCATGGGAGTTGTCACCTGCGCATGCTTCAGATGGCCATGGCGTGTCATTGTTTTACAGACAAGCGTCTACCCATGAGCCTTTGCGTGTTTAGCTTGTGTTGTTATCGTCGCTTGGGACTCAATTCCCGCGCGTGCACAGGTGACGACCCCCCCCCCGCGCTTTAATATGCATGCGGAGCAGTTGTTTTGGCACATACTGGTACAGTAACAATCAACACATACATTGTACTTTATGCATATTAATTATTTGCTACCAAATAATGTTGTGTGTTCTGCAAATGCAACATTTTTTAACTTATGATAGATCACAATAAGATTTACATTATCAAAGAACAACATTGAAAATTACATGTTTCGTCTACATTGCAACATCCAATGAAATGACAAATTGCGTGACATCTACACTGTACATCTATAAGTTAGGACATTCAAACTCAGTCTTTTGTATAACCATATATATACATGTATAAGGCACTTCAGTTGAACAAATAGGCGTATAATAGCAATCAAGAAAAGGAGGTTCAGCAGAATTAAAGAATATACGTCATGTCTGTTTTATTTGGGTTTCATACCATCAGGACACCATAAATGAAAACAAAAATCGGGTCACAAGTCAAAATTTGCACTTTTACGTTGATTCCATCGTGAGATTACTGTAAAACATGTCTTTTCTGACCAAGGTTTGGGGATTTGTATACAGTAATCCGGAACATAAAAATCTGGGGCGCTTCTATTTTTTCTTTGTTTTTATGGAAGTGATAACTGCGCATTTGTTTTAGCATGCGACAGACAAGTATTGTGAAAACAGGAAATCAACAATGACAAGAGAGCTTCGCTAAATAAAATTGCATGCCGCTTTTTCAACATGTTTTACAGTATTTCTTCATATCTCAATATTTTGCTTGGTGACATAATAAGAAAAAGTTATTTATTACTATTATTGACGTGAATTCTAATATTGAGAAAAAATTTAAAAAAAAACTGACATACATGTATAATTGAATATATCCAGGATGATATCAGTTATCAATATATATAATGGGAGGATTACTCCCATGATGCATTGTGTATGCATGTCCAGTCACATGCTTAATAAAAGTGAAAAATTTGGTTCGAACTGACTCAATCATGCGGGTTGTGTTTCATGTTACATTGTCTATTTCAATAAACCATGCATCATTATTTTTGGGGTCAGTACCCAGCATAGTCGCTGCAAGTTGTCAACTCTGATCAGCTTTAAATGCCTAAATCAACTTTTGTCACGTTTTCGCAAAATAAACTTGCATAATAATGTGATATTTCATTCAAGAATAATGATCAATTACATGTTCGATAATGAATTTACCTCTACCCAATAAAAAAAAATAGGTCTTCTTGGCCAAAATTATCAAAGCAAAAAAAAAAATAAAAATATTAGACAATTTTCAAAGGGTAAAATTATAGCTCATCACTTATCTTTAGCCAGACTACTCTTAATCCAGGCGACATTTGTATCACCAATGTGTAAACAAGAACACGGTCATTTTAATGAACGGATCGCCCTAATCGTTTCTAAAATTAAATAGAGACCAAGCACTGTAACGGCAAAATGGTAAGTGTAGGAATATTTACTGCAAATAATCATCCAAGCATGCAGGGACCACGAACAGATTCTATTAGTAATAAAAAGATGGTAAAAGCCTAGATCGCTCAATATTAGTGTCACTAGCACACAATACATGACACCGCTTTCTGTACGGCCGTGCACTTCAGAGTATTAATTTAATAAACAACACCTGAACACATCACAAGTAAAGCCAATTAAGGGAGATTAAATAGTCGCCATGAGAGATGTCATCATGCAAGTCTTTTACATGTACACTGATTTAGAATACACAGTATACATGTATGAGAATATGCTAAAACACGTATGTTTAGCTAGTATTTTAGCTAATTTAACAAATTTCTAATGTCAAGATGTCGCTAATTTAAAAGAATTAATATTCCTACAGTGAGATTGTTTTTGTATTGAACCAAATTCACTAAAATGACTTAAATAAAGAGTTTTACATTACTGCTGTATGTTTGTAATACTGAGAAATAATAATAATCTTTATTATTATCTAATCTCTTTAGAATTTTGATATTAATATTAAAATAAAGTACAATAACACAAAACAGCAAAGAGGGATTATATTATGTGATGATTATTACTTGAGATATCAGTGGAAAAGTCAAAAATAGATTAATCATTATGCAAATTAGGTAATTAATATGCAAAGATTTTTACCCAAAACTAATCAGGTCTGCACATTGCCCTAGAGCATATACATGTATGTACCAAGTTCTATCAAAATCCAATGCATTATTATCAAAATATATTATTTTGTTCATTGTACCAAGTCAGAACAAAAAGCTGCCCATGAACGACCAAAATTGGGTTTTGGAAAGGCAGAAATGCTAGACTTTGATGTATTTTCTTTCACATTTGAAAAAAAGCCTCTTTGTGGCCATCTTGTGAACCTGGCTATTTCTTGTTACACAAGGAGAATAACAAATTATTGCTTATCAAAATTCAGACAGTCCAACAAATAAAAGGGTTAAGTAGTACATGTACGCTGCCATTTGTTTTTCAGTGAAAAAGCTCATACAAAATTGCATTACTGTAAAACTATTCATTTTCACTGGCATTTAGTTTCACTATTTAAATGTTTTGAGCAATTTCACAAACTTGGCAAGGAATAAAGAAATATCGTTATTCCACGAACATAACTTAGTAAATTTTACTTATTTGCAAAAATACAAAAATAAAAACCAGCGAATCATTAATGCGTTTACAGTACTGTAGAATACTTTATTTTCGCTTGGAATTTATTTTCGCTATTTTCGCTGAAGAGATGATTCCGTGAAAATAAAATCCAGTGAATATACTTTTTTTTCTTATATTTCAAATTTAACTCATCAAAAATCAGTGAAAATAAATTCCATACAAAATGCCCAAAATGCTTTTTCAGCGAAAATTAATTCCAGCGAAAATAAAGTATTCCACAGTATTTATTTATATATTTATTTAGTTAGATAGCTACTTAACTTAAAAATACATGTATAAGATTTATTTTCTATTTTTTTATTACAAATTGTATTGCACTGCATGACCTACATATACCGTAGTAATTATGAAATATACACCATATGAATCAATGCACACATTAAGTTAATTAAATAATTAGGTCACTGTAATTAATACTTTCATGTTATACAAACAAACAGTTTAAGCAATAGTTGAATAAATTACCGCTATAAAAAGAGTCATGTGACAGGCATCCTAAAAAGCAGATGCTACATGTACAAGATTTATTTTAACTCTAGAAATATTTGCGTTCTTTTGACCAAAATAGCCATTTTCAAAATTGACCACAAGATGTTTTGGAATCAGTTTAGCCATTTTCCCTTAAAGGAAAATCATGTGAACATGAAACCAGTCTAAACTGAACCCTTTGTGAACATGATACCTGTTTACAAAATTACGAGTTGAATGTAAAACATGGGGAAAAACGGTTTATTTGCTGGATTTTATTTTCACTGAATCATTTCTTCAGCGAAAATAAATTCCAAGCAAAAATAAAGTATTCTACAGTTTTCAACTTTGTTTTTCAGTAATACTGTAACCACCAGTAATTCAGAATACCGGTAGTTGGATTTTTGTCGACTAAAGTACAATATCAATCACTGTAGAAACTTCAATATCATAATCTTGAGAACTCTTGCCTGAAACTTTCAGACAGTTTGTTTTGGGTGGAGCTGACATACATGTATATTATTTTGAATTTTCTAAAGTCAGAATGGACACAAAATGATATTATTTTAATAGTCATCTGTTCATGCCATACTTTACACATTGTGTTTTGAAATGGCAATACAAATAATAGAATTAGTGGATCAGTATTACTGCAAAATACTTTAATTTACCTGGAATTAATTTTCACTGAAAAGAAAATTTCGGCAATATTGTATGAAGTTTATTTTCACAGGTTTTTAAATATTGAATGATAAAATATAGGAAAAAGGATATTTCCACTGGATTTTATTTTCACTGATTCAATCCTTTAGTGCAAATAACAAAAATTAAATTCCATGTAAATATAATGCATTTTACATTATACATGTAGTAATTAATAATTACACGTCCAGACTGAACTGATGTATTTACCGGTAGGAAATTATCAATTTGGAAAATTGTATACACTTTCCATGTACAATAAATCTTTCTTTGGCAGCCATTTTTGCAATGAAAATGGTAGAGAGAGAATATATTTGAGAATGTTTTACCTACACAACTGAATACATTAATGCAAGAGTTTGTGAATGAAAACACAGATACTGAATAAATATAATGGAAAGCTGTGTATAAATCTAATCAACACAGTGCATCAATACATGTATTCCACCATAGACCCTACAATAGAATACAGTGTCTATGGTTCCACAAACTGTTGGAGTCATTTTACATGTACACATGATTTTGAATTGAAAATAGAAGAAAAAAGCCCCCCCCCCTCCCAATGGGTTGAATGCATTTGGTTAGTTCGAAATATAACGATTTGTTTAAATCTTAGATAAAGGAACACCACTGTAATTGAATTACTTGTACTATAGCTATAGAGTTCTGGAAGCTACATTTGATTCAACTTTATTTTAAGCACCTAGCAAAGGTCTAACGGCAGGGCAGAGAGAAAAAAATAGAATTAGTATACTCTCATATGTTGTGTTACATGTACATGTACATGCTTACTGTATATTTGTCACTGCTACGCTGCTGCTGCTAGAAAGTACTAGTCAAAACCTTGGAATTGTCGATGAGTTCATTATTCCTCGGCAATTTCAATGAGAGAATGATATTTATTTCATGTTTGGGTTCATTAGATGAACAGGATGGATTGCTTACTAACCTAATCAGAACTGGCATCAAAGTGAATAAAATGATATGATCCAAATAATTCTATTTTAATATAGAAGAATTTCGGATAAAATGTTGCCAGTTTTTAGACGCAAATTCAGGTTATGGCTTAACTGTTACTTTGTAATAAAAAACCCAATTTGCACCCACCCATGTCAAGGTAAGTCTATCGGCATGGCGACATAACAGTTAACTTGATCTGTACAATCTGTATATTTCATTTGAAATCATTTCCATAAATTTGTACATATTTGTAAATAATTAACAAGTATTTGAATTCCAGTATTTAAAAAAACAATTATATTTGTCTTTCGCCAAAACCAAAGAGTCTCCTGATGAAATGATTTTGAGGCAAAACACTGGTATTACATGTATTTCATTCACCACAAGAGTAGAAGATATAGAGTTCCCCTTAACTTGCTGGTTAATTTATACCAATATAATATAGAGAGAATGAAATTTGTAGCAGAGATTGAAAATTTATAAATAAACAAATTTGACCTTGCTTTTATTTTAATTTTCAAAAAAGCAGTGAAAAATTACTACAATATAATTGTGAATTTTATGACGGCATGAATGGGTTTTATGAAAATTGATAAAAAATTGATAAAACATTTACCCTGGAAAATCCTTTGCTGCATCCAATTCCAAAGAAGAGCCTTATGTATTTGCTATAGAAATTATTTAGTAATGCCCATTACCCACAAGTCTTTGCAGGTTTCCTTTATAGTCATTGGTTGATTTACTGACATGCATTACTACACGTGCTATGATTGGTCAAGTTGTTGTCAACAGAAATATATATAAAACAATTAGTAAATATTTTATATAAATAAATGCATGCCTTTACAAAATTCACAGTATCATTTGTGATGTTCTTTTACTTTGACATTTTATGTAGGCAAGAATTTTTTTTTTATGGAAACTTTTGAAATCCAAGGACAAAAACTATATTTATAGACGCTGCCCCAGAAGATCCTTATGTTTTATTTAAATGCAAAGATGACGCTGTAGAACCTACAGTATATGGTATCACACATTACAAATGAGTCTTGGCTGGTTTACTTTAATCATTGGCCTACTGTAGAATACTTTATTTTCGCTTGGAATTAATTTTCGCTATTTTCGCTGAAGGAATGATTCAGTGAGAATAAAATCCAGCGAATATACCTTTTTTCCTATACTTTACATTCCACCTCTCAAAAATCAATGAAAATTTATTCTATACAAAAAACCCCAAAAATCTTTTCAGCGAAAATTAATTCCAGCTGAAATACAGTATTCTACAGTATTTATTATAATGCATACATTATTTTATGTATGGGTATAGCCAATATAATGATTGATGAAATGTATTCAACAGTCAATTGTAATTTATAAAATATCTATAAATATTTTATAATCTATAAGTATTTCAAATATAATAGAAAACATTCATGTCTTCATGAAATTCACTGTAGTGCAGGTACAAATGCAGGTACATACATGTACAGTGTATAAGTAAATACCATTCCTGCCCACAATTAGATTATCAATAAGCTATAGAGAGTGATAGAATGTATTATTAAGGTCTTCGTGAAGCACAAGGAGAAGAATTTCTTATGCACAAGAAACTATTGTTCCTTCTCTGCCCTTGAATCTAACAAGGTTTTCAAGAAAATTATGACCAATGTTCAAGTAATTATTATAAATTCGGCAATATACAATTAGTACTAAAATGTTCATTATTGTAAATTGCCGAAAAATGCAAAAACAGCAAAATATGCGCAGGTTTACTGGATCTCTTATTAGGTGTTGCCTTTTCGCCAGTTTCATTAAGTCACATTATAATCACTTTTGTACTAGTTTCATTATAAAGTCAGAGGGTAACTCTAACCAAAACTCTAATGTGTTACCTCCATGGTTCTATAAATGAATGCAACACATCCTGTATGAATACACAATATATACTTTCATTTCACCAATGCCAAATGTTTCTCCGACATTTAATCCTCTTAGACAAACAACATTACAAAAAATGTTCAACTACATGTACATTAAAGATATCAGAATAATCATTCACTGGGTTTTTATTTTTGTTTATTTCATATTAATGAATAAATATACTGAAATAAAACCCCACTTAACATTCAAATTTAACAACAGTTTTGTTACTTTCACAAATCTGTCAAATTAATAACACAGTGAATATCTTTTAAACATAAAATCTATTAAAATTAAATCCAGTGAACAAATATGTTATATCAGAGTTATCATTTATCGCATGTACATGTACATCGCAAGCAGATTGTTTATTTATTGCAGACACTGGGTGATTTAAGCCACAACATGGTTTTATTTAAATTCACTCACATAACTTTATATATATATATATATATATATATACACTGTGAAATACTTTATTTTAGCTGGAATTAATTTTCGCTGAAAAGGCATTTTGGGTGTTTTGTATGGAATTTATTTTCACTGATTTTTGACGAGTTGAATGTGAAATATGGGGAAAAAAGTATATTCGCTGGATTTTATTTTCACGGAATCATCCTTTCAGCGAAAATAGCGAAAATAAATTCCAAGCGAAAATAAAGTATTCTACAGTATATAAATATATGGCCTTATACAATATAATATGATTCAATTCGAAAAAATGAATTGTCTGTATTGCAGTCATTTCCAATATCTGTTCAACATTTACTCTAATCAACCACTTTCAGAGAAATACAATTTTAATTCTGTGCGACTCGATATCATTGACAAAAATGCTTCAATCAGTTTATTTTCTTTCATCTCTTTTGTTAATTTAAGACTTTGAATCTATTCAATTATTTAAATGTACAACTATGTACCTGTATATGACTTATTAATATTATTATTTATTGTCTATTTTGTTCATTCTTTATAAGGGTCATGGATGAGACTAGTTCTAGGGAACTATTTTCATGATCCTCACTATCAACAATTTATATAAATATCTAAAAATATATACTGTGGAATACTTTATTTTCACTGGAATTAATTTTCGCTGAAAAGGCTTTTTGGGCGTTTTGCTTGGAATTTATTTTCACTGATTTTTGATGAGTTTAATGTGAAATATAGGAAAAAAAGTATATTTCGCTGGATTTTATTTTCACAGAATCATCCCTTCAGCGAAAATAGCGAAAATAAATTCCAAGCAAAAATATAGTATTCTACAGTATATCTAAAATTCAAATTATAGACTTATTTACTTTAACTTTACTTTTATTTACTCATCTGTTTATATATCACATTTATTTGTATATTATTATATGTATATATGTTTATCGTGAAATAAACTTCATTCATTTCACCAGAGTGAATAAGCAATGTTACAAAACAATTGATCCAAGTCACTTAAAAATGTGTCACACATGCTGTTGATACAAAAGAACTTCCTGCATTTGTTCTATTAGCTATTGTTTATACGGTATATACAGCATCTGGACAGGTCTGACACAATGGGTAAAATGCCCAACAATGATATTATGATTGCATTAACACTGAAACTCAGGGTGACCCCTATATATATTTTTTTTCATTTTAATAGAGGTAGTAGCTTATACAGGTTGTGAGCTAATATTTTCTATAATTTATTCTGTAAGTTTCTTAGGGCCTTAACTCTAATCCTAATTTTGCACCTTCCTCTCTTGTAACACAAAGATTTATTTAACATTTAAATACTAGTACTAGTTACGCTCTTTTGTCTTTTTTTATAATATTTTTACTTATATTTTGTTATTATTTTAAAACTCTTTTTTGCTGTACTTATCCTATGTAAATCTTTTTATACAGAGGCAATAAAGTTATTAATATTATTTATAAGCCCCCCCCCCCGAGTACACATTTGGAGGGACATATAAAAATGCAATGGGGTGGAGTGTTAGGGTTTGGGTTTAGATTATGGGTGGGGTGGCCTGAGAGTCAAAGTCCTGACAGTGATCTAAAAATAATAACAACTATTAGTGAACCTGTGTAGAAAGAACTAGAAATGTTATCACAGTCATCAGAACAGATTTTACATGTTTTCTAGAATTGGGTTGGAAATTTCGATGTGTTCTAAGATGTAAAACATTTTTTTTTTAGTATTACCTCCTTATTTGCTGTAAATTTGATTTGACACGCCATTACACTAAGTATTGCTACATTTTACAATCACATCGTTAATCGACCACCAAAGTAACAATGTACCAATAAACGAACGTAAAATGGCCCAACACACTGCTGACTCACAAATTCGATGAACATGTGAGGTGTGTTGTGTTGTGTTGCGTCACATTTGAAGGTTACATTTCCATGGCTTTGTGTAGCGATTGTTGTTGATCGGGTGATCGATGGGATTTCCTGGCAGCGTTCAACTTACCTTGGGTATGCGTCAGTAAAAACTGGCTCGCCAACAACATGAATGGTATCCAAACAGCGAATCGGAAAGTCCGTTCATATAACATGTTCGTAAATAAACAGTTTAAGCTTTTAAAAATACTCCAAAATCCTGGTAAAGAAGTAGAAATCCAAGAGAAAACCACCTGAATCAAACGTTTCGTTTCGCTTCCACTATGCTCTCAATTCTACTGTTTTCTATGACGTCAGTGTCACCTGATTAATACTTCCGGGTTGTGCAACGGACAAGGCGTGTTCGTAAAATTGCCCTCAGTGTCTTGTAAAAATATTACATTTGTTTTTTGATGAACGACACTGCCCTCTCAGCCAACACTGCATAGTTATATAATAATAATAATAATAATAATAATAATAATAATAATAATAATAATAATAATAATAATAATAATAATAATAATAATAATAATAATAATAATAATAATATTCTTGAGCGATGTTCTCTGAGTCACACACCGTTGCACCAAACATGAATACAAATCACATTAGGAGAAAAAATAACAGTTTTCAAAATACTTTAAAAATAACATTACCATTAAAATCGAAGAACTGTCTTCTAAACAAATTAATAGTCTGAGATATAATGCATTGTAGCGGCGGTGGATGAAATATCATTAATACCTGACCGACACGGGGGAAATATTCTATGTAAAGATTTGTTTCAGTCACAAGAAACAATAAAGAAACTTATTTTAGATTTCTGATCTTCGTGATAAAAAGTAACAAACTGAACATACCGGTAATAACAAATTAAGAATATAAGCTATTCAAAAAGAATTGGAACTATACTATGATTATTAAAAAGTGATCGTGGTTCTTGGAATTTCCACAGTCACATGAGAACAGAACTGACTGGTAACACCGTAGTCTGCACTTATTTGTGATCTGTTATCATTTGTTGTTGGGCTCAGCTGTCGATTAAAAATGCGCAAATAACCGAAAAATCCCTGAAAAAAGCAATTGAAAAAAATGAAACGTCCCGGAAATGACAAATAGTCATAGTCAGTGTTAATTAAATAACATTATATTCTATTTATCAGAAATTTCCGGATCAGCAGTATTATTGAGTAATGATTGATATTAAAAAAAACACAATGTATATTGGTCCAAATTTCAAAATTCGTGTTTCAGCGTACTAAAACTCGGCGAAATAGCATTGTGATTTGGATTGACGAATTAGAATAACCTGTCATCAGTTGTGTGTATCAGAGAGGATGCTGGGAGACGACGTGTCGAATGGTGCGCACGCATCACGATTGGAGAACCTTTAACTTACTAAATATTATATTGTTGTTTTGACGTTAATTTATAGATTGTGGTAATATTTCATATTTAGCATATAATTAAAATCAAAATTAATATAAAATTATTGTTATTCGACATTTAGCACTGTTATTTGGTACCATAATCATACTGTTTTATATTACGAATCATGTCTATTACTTTCAAAAATAACAATCCACCAAGCTAGAGAGACTCGTGGCTACTACAAAATGGCCGACGCTAGTAGACAGGAAAAGCTGGCTGCAGCTCGAAAAAAGGTATGGTTCACCGATAGCCGGTTTTCAATTTTATGTTTTGTAGCTTTCCCCGGGTGAGCGGCTTTCGTGGGTGCTTGCTCGATCTACTCGCGGGAAATATCACTGCAGTACTTGTTGGAAAATAATAATCACAATACTGGCACACCTCCGGTACGGAACCCAGGGAGAGAGTGTTACCTTTAATGTTTGGGTAGCTGGCAGCTGTGCCACAACGATGCTAGATTCCTAGTTTCAGATAAATTTCGGGAATCTGGGATATTTATCCCAACAATCGCTTATTATCTTAAGCTATGCTTCAATATTTAATATTTATAATTATAATATTTATTTTAATAGACATTTAGAAGAAAGTTAGTTGATTTTTTAGTGGTTTACGTCATGCAATAGCCCCAATATTTGGTGTGTTTTAATTACTCGTATGTGAGTTTTAAAGGATACGAACATAATATTGATTCCTGCAAAATGTACTAATTGCAGAACTCTTAATTTGTCCTCTGGGGGTTGATGGTAATTTGAAAGAGCGCAAGCATGGATCCTGTGAACTGACATATTACCATGAATTTGTTGCATGTCGTTTATGTTGTCAGAGTATAGGACAAACCTATTTCTTTCATTTTTATAAATATTTATTGCAATGGCAGTTAAATCACAGACCTTAGAGATTTTCTAAGGTCTATGGTTAAATAAAACCAGTCAATCAGTGTGCACGATGCTGTCATTTGAAAATGTTCTGATGCTATTCCATTGGTAAATAGAAAACTCTTGTTTCAGATCAAATTGGGAAATTTATAAAAAAAAAATGATTAACACAATTTATCAAGGAATGAAGCTTGTGCTCTTTTAACACGTGTGATATATTATTGTCAAACTTGTACAAATGACTTTTACTGTACAACATGCGTAAATTACATTGATTGACACCTTGAGTATCTGCATGTAAGGTGTGGTGAATCTGTACATGTCTTGCATTCATACTCACTGCTTATATGTTCAACACACTTGTTACTCTCTTCCTGCCAGCCTTTCCCAGTATTGTGTGTTTGTATCTATGTGCTTGGGGATATATTCACATTTCAGTTTAATTAGACTGTACAATAACATTTACAGGTAAAAATATACTAATCAGTCAAGATAAGTCAGCAAATTATGAATAATTTAAAATCCTAAATATTCATAACTTAAACAGCAGTTGCAGTTTTTATAAGTGCGTGCAGTGATGTGTTGGCTGTTGTAATTTCTGATCGATTGTGTATTTGCTGCATGGAATGGATAGAAGTTCCTGCTTATCCAATCAAATTTGGATTTGAACGCTACAGATTACAAATTTGTAAGCTTGTATCAAATATGCTTTTGCTGACTTCAGTGTAATTTTGTTCAATACCAATTATCATTTGAAACAAATTATGATAAGTTCTGCATATTGAATGGAAGTAAAGTTTGGTTGTTGCGAAAAACATCTTTCCAGCATGACAATGTTTCTGTGAAAGTTTTAAATATCCTGAAAAATTCCTGAAACGTTCATTGATAATATGATTTTTTTTGCGATTTATTTGCTAATATTTGAAAGAATTTTGAAACTATTGGTAGAATCATATTGTATTGTTATTGGTTATCGTTAATAACATTTCTGACATACATGTATCAGCTTATTAACTTCTGCAATAAGAAAACACATCAAATCTCAGTTGTGTACAGAATCAAGCAAATGTTCTAAAATATTAACATAGAGCAAACAAGAGAAATATTTTTGTATTGAACTAGTACTACATGTATGAGGGAATCGGAATTTAAGGGACTGACTATTTACAATGTATTGCAATTGCTCCTCCTGTAACCACCTGCATGAAAATACTATAAAAGCATTTATTATCACTGGCATTTAATTTTACTATTTTTAGCAATTTCACTTTTAAGTTCATTTGGTAGAAAGTTTTATTGCCAATTTTCATATTGACATGGATTTAATTGCGGATTTCACTCACGAACAAAAATAGCAAAACTAAACCAGATGGAAAATTGTAATATTTTTTTTCTCAAAATTTTCCTGTTCCCCCCTACTCTTCCCTAGCTGAAGCAGTTCCAGCAACAGAAGACCTCTGGCAAAACTCCTTCCAATTCACCGACAGCATCTAAACCCAGAAGTAGTAATAAAACCAAGAAGAACAAAAGTAATTCAAAGAAAAATACAGTGAACAATGACAGCGATCGAGCATTGTCGCCAGAAACCACCACATCTGCAACTACAAATTGTACCGAGCCTCTCCAGCCACCCGTAAGATGTTTTCTATTTTTTGATTTTTATCTTATCTGTTGTCAAAGTTGTCATAGTCGTTAGCTTTTTTTTTACATTCAGCAATGTGGTGGTTGCCCGGCACTGATAAGTGTGTAGTGGACATATTTATGCTGTTAACTGAATTGAACTAACATTTGTGATGCACATGGAAAAAAAATTATATGCCAGTTGTTAGGTCGTATTCCGTTTACATGTACCTGATTGTAAGCGTGTTCTATTGTGTTATGTCTCAGTGTGTTAATACTTTGTACAGCACACCAGTCACTATTATATAAATGTTTTACCCGGCTTACACTATAGTTCCTATTAATATTTTGTAATATGTCACTTTTCATGACCTCTAAAGGTCACACATCCTGGTGCTTTCGTAGGTATGAAATTCAAGAATAATCTATTTTATTGATATTTCAACACAATTTCCTAGACTTTACTATATTTTTCTCCAACTTGTGTAAAATGTTTCTTTTAGGAACAAAAAGACGCATTAAAATGCCCCAATCATGCATGATTGTATTGTATTGTATTTCTGCCATTCACAGTACCAACGAAACTACCAAGATGTGTGACCTGTAGTATGTGGGGTTCGTGAAAGTGGACTAATTTAGTGTACTATGTTAACCCATTGAGCACCAATGTAAACTTTTGTAATCTTTCCACGATATAAACCCACATAATTTTTTCAAAAAATGTAGCTGATGGAAAATTGTATCCATTTGGTCCAAAATTATAAAAAAAATAAATATAAAAATGGTGAACAATTTATAAAATGTTGTGGAAAAATTGAAAAATTGTGGCTTTCATTGGGTTGAGGTGTTGGTATGGAAACTTGCATGCTTGATAACTAGAAGTACATGTACCGGTAATCTGCATGTAATTCGCCATGTCTGCAAAATCAACTGATGGATTTTACCAAACATGCCAGCGAGGGCTTCCAGCCGAAATGTTGGCTTCGCCTGACTTTAATACATGTTTTGCTTGGAATTTATTTTCACTGATTTTTGATGAGTTTAATGTGAAATATAGGGAAAAAAGTATATTCGCTGGATTTTATTTTCACGGAATCAACCCTTCAGCGAAAATAAATTCTAAGCGAAAATAAATTATTCTACAGTAACCTGAATTTGTATGCTTCAATACATGTATAAATTGATGGTTCACACAGCATGTAACAATCCTTGCCATTCAAGCTTATACAGTGTATGATCTAACTTAACATAAATAACAAAAAAAATCGGTCTTGTACATGTACAATGTAGCTATAATCCTTGTTTAAGTGCTCCTACCTGTATGCCAGTCTAACACTGCCAATGTCTCAGAGTCAAACCATGTGTTGTAGGAATGTCATTGATGCTTTAGCTGTCTGAATGCCAGAACCATGATAGCCATTCTACATTTAGACTAGGTCTAAATGAGAAGCCCATCTCCAATAGAAGTGCATGTACAACTGTATGTACAAAAAATTGTATTTGTTTTGTACTGAATCATTGAAATATTACTTATTTGTACCGTAGAAACACCTCTGTAATTTATACACGTATGTACAAAATGTACAAGTGTGTATGCTACTGAGAGAAATATGGTATTCATTTTTTTTTATTTCTGGAGATAACTTTTGGACATGCAACTGGATTCGGTCAATAAAGGCAATAGAAGATGTTTGCTTATTCATTTGTTTTTTTTGCTTACAATTTTTTTTATTTATTCACAGATATCAAGCGATACATCAAGAGATGACAGTCTAAATGTTTCATCTCCATCAAATCCTGTACCAGAGAGGTATGTTAACTGATAACATAACTGGGACCGATCCCATTTTTACATTCATAATACTTCATGCTGCTTACAAGTGTTTTCTTTTGCAATCTGATACAAGATGCCTAACTGACAGCCATCTTTGTTTTTCCCAAAATAAAACATTTCTACTAAAATGATTCTGAAATCTCAGGCGTGAATGCAGATTTGACAGAACCTTTTTTGCCACCTGCACTGCACCACCTGATTGCATGTGCACAACTAATACATGCAATCTTACAATGAAAAGTATGGATACTATGCCGCGTCATTCTTTTTTAGCTCCCTAGCCTTGATTAAACTAGATGCTGCTTCAAATATTGGACTCAGATATTAGAAACTGTTAGTTTTTAAATATACACAATAAAAATGAAATTTGACATATCTGTATCAAACGGGTGTACAGGTATATAGTGCATTGTGGGACAGTTTATGTAAAATGTGCCTGGATTACAAATGGTAAAAATGTGTTCAATTGGATGCAAACTGTCAATCAATCATTTGCGTCAAATGTAATTATGATTGGGTGTATACTGAATGTAATTGTAGTAATTATTGAACAACCAGTAATTATATTTTGTCCATGGCTATATTATTGAGTTCAATTCACATGTCTGCTGTGATATTTACTGGTATCTAAAAAACATATTTTTACCTGCATTGTAACAATTTGTTTCAGGACCATTATTGTGTATAGCTAATTTTTACAGTTGAATTATTGTCATAACTTTCGATTGAGATCCTATAAAGCAGGGTTTTTTTTTAATTTCTCAGGCCAATGTCTTCGACTGAAAGCTTGCGGCAGATCTCAAGACAATTGAATGGTCTCATGTCTGAGGTATGTTGAATGCCATTAAACCATGTGGGCAGTTTGTAAGATTTCAAGCCATTTAGCCCCTAATAATAATAATAATAAAAATAAAATTTTTCTTGCTTAAATTAGAATTAATAATTCCAGTCAACATTTTCATTTGGGTGGTGGACTAAAAGTAAGGGTTATTAAGCATGTTGGATAAATCGTGAAGACAAAGAAATTGTATTTTTTTTTCTCTCTAGTACATGTATAAGTGTGTATAATAATAATAATACTAATTTTGTGTAAATAATCACTAATATGTCATAGTGACATAGTGTTGTACATTGTATAAAATTATTTATCGATAATAGAATATTTTATGTTCTGTGGTTAATATGGAAAATTACATTCCTTGTTGCTCGTTTTAGAAGTACATTTCCAATGCATGTATGCCTGAACAATATTTGCTTTGGTTTTCTTGTATTAGAAGTACCTTTGTACTGATTATTGTTGTACTACATGTAGCTATCAGGATGTTTATAATGTGCACATGTTTTTCTAATGGAGGAAGGTGTACTTGCATGCATTCAGTGGGTAATAAGGTGGTCAGAAGTTGATTCCGCATTGGTGTGGAATAAGGAATACAAATTAGTTTGGGAACACCATCTGTAATTACACAAGTCACTAGTACAATATATTTAGATTACCGGTATACACTGCTAAGGAGAGATAAGTTTGTACAATGTAGAGTGCTTGATAAATTGTTAGAATTATAATTTATTATTGGTGAAATATGCATCAAACTATGCATTCCTGTTCTACACTAATGCTGCTGATTCATCTAGTGACTACGAAAGGGTGTACCCTTGCCTAATTTTAGACCACTCTGAATCCTGATGGTATAACACATATATCTCATACTATCTGAATCGCCATATAAAATTAATTAATTTGTTGAAATTATCATTAACACACACAGTTTGTGGAAGTGGATTCTCAATATATTGAGAATCAATATATAATAATTTAATACTTTTGAGAACAATTTCAGACTCACTAAGCAAATTGGTTATTGACCCCTTCACTATGCCCAAAACCACTGCAATGTTTGGACCTACTTTGATGATGTAAATGTGCACCAGAAAGGGCGAGAGTTGGTGATGGCACAATTCCATGTCATGCATGTAAGGTTACCTTAGTCTTGGGTGTTCCCTCCTTCCCTACAGGCATCATTCTTGAATAGCATGGATGATCCAGTTATTGATGAGGATGCTGGTATCAGGGAGCTTGAGGTATGTGGTAAAGCTTTGTATTTAGACCAATTAAAATACGATAAATACTTTATTTTAGTTGGAAGTAATTTCGCTGAAAGGACTTTTTGGGTATTTTGTATGGAATTTATTTTCACGAGTTGAGATGAGTTGAATGTAAAATATAGGAAAAAAGGTATATTCACTAGATTTTATTTTCCCTGAATCATTCCTTCAGCGAAAATTAATTTTAAGCAAAAATAAAGTATTGTACAGTAGTGTGTTTTTGATAATACTGGCAACAAAATGGGGGTAATAAGTTGGTAGGTATAACTTTTATTTTGTAATATTTTTTTATTTTACTCAGTCTTGCAATTGTTGTCAACATACGGTTAGATAGGAGCAGTTTGCAAATGAAATGTTCATAAATACATGATGTGTTAGTACAGGCTGTAATTTTTTTGTATGAAGAATTTGTCTAACATGTTGCTAGAAACAGGAAGTGAACATCCTCCAGTAGTGACTTTTTAGATTTAGTCATGAAATTAGACAAGGTTGAGTCACCGGAAACACACTACATGTATATATTAATTTGCATAAATTAGGCAATTTTGTTATTTCATTATCTTTCAGATTTAAAAAAAATGTATGCATAGGTAATTTGGGGTACTATACCCCAGAAGTATGTGCATATTAATTACCTAATTTACATAAACTAGGCAATTTTCTGACATCTCAATAACTAATTAACAGATTTAAATAAACTTGGTACATACTGTAGGTTGTCTGGGATATCCCACAGACTGCGACCCACTCATGTACAATCAAATGGAAATCTACTGCTATATATTTTTGGAGGATTATGAACCTCAACTCTGCGAACCAGACTGTTTTTATATTGTGCATCTCAAAATAGCTGTATAGCAAACAGGTTCTTGTTGAAAAGACTGATCCTAAATTTGTAATACAATTCACGCCTCCATTACTCGTCAATTTAAATTTCAATGCCCCCATTACCCTCAGTACATGGAAGTTCTTTCTAAGCTTTCTTGTTTCTTTGTTATTAGGTACAAAATGATCATAATTTCTGCATTAACAGGTGGTATTATTCAAAACATTTCAAAAAATAGCAAAACATTTATGCAAAAATTAGTTATTGCAGTATAACTCTGCTTTGTCTCTAATAATGCACTAACCATATACTGCCTAGGTGTTTCAATTGTTGGATGCTTTCACATACATGTGTTTGTAGCTTGCAAACTCACTAAATGTCGTCTTTGGCTTATAATATTGTTATTTGCTTTTTAGTCGCGTAATCGTGAACTAGCGTCGGCACTGGAGACTAATGTCCAAACTAACCAACAACTGACTCTGCAACACGAGGAACTAGTAAGTGGACAGTTTTAATTTTGATATCTTCTTGTATCTACAGCATGTATTTTATGATGTTATTAAAGGGGCACTACCAGTTAAGCCTAATCTCACAACAAATTTACTTTCTGGATTAAAATTACAATGGATAACAAAAGATAGATTAACTTTGTAAACAACATAAAAAATAGTGTCCCATGATTCTTTGGTGCAATCCGTGGGATTGAGTGGTTCCCCCTTAAACCATGTTATTAGCCTTGAGTGGACTGTCAACAGTCCCTCAGACTTAATTTGTTTATTTTTCTAAGAGAATAAAATGAAATGCCAAAGGCGACTGCACAATACCATTTCAGCCTGAGGCTATTACAGCTCTCAATACCATCACACAGCATTGTGGATAACGCAACATTGACTGGCCATTGATATCATAAATTTATTAACCAATCTCATAGTGTGCAGTGTTAGATCATAAATTGGTCGCTTGTTGAGTGAGCTTGCTGAAGTGAGGGTTGGCATCTGACCATATTTATTTCATCTGTACTGAACAAACTTAGTCATGAAGACCTCAAACCAGTTTAGTGACAAGTCATTGATAGCTAATTGCAAGGCAGTGTTGTAGTTCTTACAGTGCCGATGGGCAGTGGAAGGACACCAACTGACGAAATTGTATCCTTTCTCTTTCACTTAACAGTGCTATGATTATTTATTCAAAAAATCCTAAAATAAAACAAACGGATGTGTGACCTGTGACATTCTGACCTCAATTGTCTGTATGCCAATTTTATTATGTCATCATTCAGCATGCTTAATTAATATCAACACTGAACACATTGCCGAAATGACAACAGCATTTCTTAGACGACTTCAGCAGTTCATTTTTATTCTCTCAGGGAAAAATAAACAAAGTAGGCCTGAGGGTCCATCTTACAGTCTAGCATTGTGTCCTGAATGCAAATTTTATAGGGGAGATTACAAATCCATGTATGTTTTATATTATTTATGAAGCTAAATGTTTTGAAATTAAAAATAGCCGACATGAAGCTTTTGCACTGATGTCGTAGTGACCAAAGAATAATGTATGCCACACTGATAAACGCTTTGTGGAATGGAGGATGGTCCCGGCATAAGAGACTGTTATTAAATAAAAATCATTTTTGTTCATAAATATTATAAATATAAACATGGGTTTGTGCTTTTCCCGGTGTTGTTAGTTGAAGATCAAAACGGGTATTTATGGTTTAGTCTCCATGTGTGTGCGCGCACGTTCAGAGCCATCTCTCGGAAACCCCCTGGACCATTTCTTTTCAAACCTCATGCATACTTTATAGTACCTTATCAGATACATATAGATGTGTATTGATTTCATAATTTGGACTCAGATGGTTGCGATTTTTGTTGTAAAAATACACTAAAATCAGGTATTTTATGTCTCAAGCACGTGTTGGCCGATTTTCTTTAAAACTTGGTGAAAAGATTAACCATTATGGGTAGTTGATGCATACCACTTTAATTTGTAAATTTGGCTCTAAATGGCTGATTGGTGGCCATTTTGTTTTTGAACCAGTTTGAAAAAGCAATTTAAAAAATGTTCACTATGCATAGCTCAATTATTCGTAATTGTGCATAATTTTGAGATTGAACACAAATAAAGTATGTGCTTTGGTCATTTAATGAGTTAAACAATGTTGACATTTGTTTTTCTGCTACATGTATAAACGTGATATCGTTTATTGTATTGTAACAATGAACTGTGCATTGCAAAAGCTTATATTTTTCTAAGCTTTTCAATGTAGTAGATTTCTGTGTAAGTTGATCAGAGTTTAGAGGTGGTTATTACCCCGATTTCATACAATTTCGAACTATGTTCTATTGAAATATTAGGTATTCTGCAAAATTGTTAAATTAAATTAAAATACCACTGTGCTTTATGATGACAATCATCCCACGTTAACTATTATGGCTATTCTGTTAATTAAATTATTATCCTCGCATGCTGTCTGTTGTGTAAATGTGTGTTTTAGGCCGTGAATTCATATCGTGCAAAAGTTACAGACCATACTTTCTGCACCATTTCATTCACTGCTACAGAAAAGCCAGTACCGAAAAGTACAAGAGCTGTTAGACAAGGTAAAATAATCACGTTGACTAAATCATCAAATATTCTTACTTCTCAGTGTGTTTGTGTTTATGCTACACCTTTCTTAGTTTCACACTATAACATCTTTAGTTTATGTTACAGGTTTTAAGCACACTCTATGCTTGTTGTATTGCATTATTCATGCTTGTGATTGTTCGCATTTTAATTGTTACCGTAGTTACAAGTTTTCTTCACATTAATTCACCACATTGTAGTAGTGTTGTTCACGAATGTTAGTAATAAACATGCTTATACACATGGTAGTGAAAACAATAGAAAATAAGCAGTCCGAATGTTAGTGATAAACATGTTTATACACATGGTAGTGAAAACAATAGAATTTAAGCAGTCTGAATGTTAGTAATAAACATGTTTATACACCTGGTAGTGAAAACAATAGAATTTAAGCAGTCTTTAAAAACCTATATCAATATAGTTTTCAAAAGTGTTATGAACATTCTTTTATATTGAAAATGTACCTTATTTTCGTTACGTTCCTTTCCTTTGTTTATATTGAATTCAGCAATGCAGTGCTCACAAGGAGAATAGAATCTGGTTTACATCGGAAATATAACCGTGTTAAATGCTGGATGTTAAACTCTGACTAAATTACGAATTACCTCAAATATGCACTTAGGTAGTACAGGATTATATCAACCACTGCTACGTGTTAGTCGATACAATTGTTGATTTCTTGCATATTACATAGTGTGCTTAATTATTCATGAATTCATTCAATTCGGACAAATAAAGAGTAAACAAAAAAAATGCATGTTTACCTGTTGTGGTATTTGAATAATTTTGCTGGAAATTTGTTCATGCACTAAACTTTTACAATTACCATAGGACTCAAAACATCAGTATTATTTGTACACATTGTTTGTAGTTGATCTCTTTCACATACTGAGCTTCTTAATATGGTTAGTAGATCTACCCTATCATGAACAACCCTATAGCGTTTCACTGACACTGGTTACTCATTTCACCTCATGACCTAATATTAAAGATAATATCAAACTTTATAGAATTTTTTTTTGATTGGAAAATGATTCATATTCTTTTTTATGAACTTAATATGACAGGGGTGGACTGCTTGATATTCAGCTTTGGTATACAGTCTGAGATAAAACAAAGTGATTTCACATACATGTACCATATTTGCTGTATTAGTAGCGCATAGTTATTTCTACGCTATACATAATACTACAATAGCAATTTTGGTTTACTGTACTACATGTATGCGCTTCTAATGTAGCAAATATGGTAATTATAACATAATGTAACATAATAAGTATCAATTGACTACCATACATCTACTACATGGATTGTTTGTAAGCACCTGTAATTCTGTCTGAAAATTAATGCGGTCAGCACCTGAAAATCCAGTCTGAAAATTGAACACTGTCAGAACCTGAAATCTAGTCTGAAAATTAAACACTGTCAGAACCTGAAATCCAGTCTGAAAATTAAACACTATCAAAACCTGTAATTGAGTTGAAAATAAAAACACTGTCAGAAAATTAAACACTATCAGAACCTGAAATCCAATCTGAAAATTAAACATTATCAGCACCTGAAATCAAGTCAAAACACTGTCAGAATCTGAAATCCAATCTGAAAATTAAACACTGTCAGCACCTGTAATCCGGTCTGAAAATTAAACACTATCAGAACCTGAAATCCAATCTGAAAATTAAACACAACCAGCACCTGAAATCAAGTCAAAACACTGTTAGAACCTGAAATCCAGTCTGAAAATTAAACACACCTGAAATCCAGTCTGAAAATTAAACACTGTCAGAACCTGAAATCCAGTCTGAAAATTAAAACACTTTCAGCACCTGAAATCCAGTCTGAAATGTCTATAGTGTAGTTGCATTAGTTTCTGGTCATATTACACACTAAAAAAAATCACAGCACAGAATTGACAACTTCGCCATGAAGGTCTCATTTTAAGGTCACTGAGCAAAAAAAATAAAACTTCACTGCATTAATCATGGTGAAAAAGGTTTTCTAAATATTGTCAGTGGTGCTTAGAAATGTTCTGTTCTGATTTTCGAATGCGATTTGTTTGATTGCAGGAAAGAGTGGAACATGAGAGCAAAATGTTGAAAGAGATAGGCGCATTAAAGGAACAGTTGCAGGTTCATATTCAGACCATCGGCATCTTGGTCTCGGAGAAATCCGAACTACAGACGTCTCTGAATCATAGTCAGATGACCTTGAAACAAAAGTTAGGTAAGGAGGGATTTGTTAGACATGTGACATTATGGCCAGTGTTCTGTGAAACTTTTCAAAAAGTACTTTTTCATCTAGCATTGGTGTTTTTGATTTTTTTGATCTGTTAAAGATGGACTACAGACTAACATTTTGCTTTCATTTTTCATGTTCTCATACTTCCATATTAGTACGAATTGCTTGTTTCAAATATATATTAGTGCTTGATTTTATGAAAGTTTAAAAAAAAACAGTTTCCTTTATATTAGACTGATCTATCATGTGTTCTAAACGTTCAAGGTGATACTAAGGAGAATCATGTAAACTTTTATTTTCAGATGAGGTTGATAACCTTAGTACAAGACTACAGGCATCACGTCATCGTACTGCTGAACTAGAACGAGATTTAGCATCAAGAACGAACTCCAGTAATCTTTATGAAAAGGTACATCTAAATCAGTCAAATTTGGCTTTGGTAGATGTAGTCTGAGCTCAAACAAAGTGATTTCACATACTATATTTGCTGTATTACTTTCAACATTTTTTCTGCAGACAAGTAAAGAATTTGAAAGATCAAGAGATCAGCTAAAAATGGATGTATATAATTTAAGGTAAGTTTAGACAAAAATATATCTTATGCATGGCTTGAAATTTACCATTGAAAGCCAAGGAAGTATTTGCTTGAATGGCACCACTTTAACCTGTTAATCACTAGACTTTCTTGCTCAAATTTATCTGCACTTTTTTCCTATATTCTTGAAATGAACCTTAATTATTGGAGCCAACAGACAAAATTAAAGTCAATTTTCAGTTTTACTCCAAAATTTTGCTATTTTTGTCCTATCATCTGAAGAAAAGTGCAGACTATAAACAGGACTATTTTGTGAGTTTTAGATGAAAAGAGGGAAGTGATGGTGAGAAGATTAAAATTGCACTCTTTAACTTTATTGGGATTATTATATGAAATATTCCAAGGTCTGAATTTGAGTTCAATATTTACATATACCAACCAGAAATTTCATTATCTGTGCATCTGAAAGTTGGTGATTGTTTCAGCTTCCCATTCAATTGGTTGTTCCAATTACACATGCTTACACCTTTGAATAGTATTTTGCCACACACAGATCTATGAGGATTCACTTCTGAACAATTCGCACATAGTCATACTGAAATATGTCACATAATATTCCCCAAACCCCCATAACAGCCTACAGTATGAGTAAGCTTAGAATGTAACTTTTTTCTTCAAAATAGTCAAATTTTACAATTTCAATCAAAGGAATTATTCCAAATTTGGTTCTTAGAAAAAGAGACTAGCTTCAGTTTTCATGCTACATTTTGTATGTATACTTTTCATTGACCACCACTAGAACCTGGTTAATTATATTCAAAAACATTGATTTTTCATTTGGGTGTGAATGATTGGTTGTTGCCAACCTGTCACTGTATGTACCCAAAGAACATAAACATGTGCATTCTCCTACAAGTTCAAAAACAGCAATAATTCAATTATAATCTCATCAGAGCCCAACTAATTGTTCATACTTTCTGCTGAAGATGTTGAGATCACGAGTACATGTTATTTCTCACCCTAAAGCACTAATTGAAGTGCTTAGAGCTATTTTCACATTAATTTTTTTCATCTTCTTCATCTATTTCATCTACAAGATGTTCAGCTCACTAGTACATGTCATTTCTCACCCTAAGGTGCTAATTGAAGTGCTTGGAGCCTTTTTCACAATGAATTTTTTCATCTTCTTTTCGTGAGCTGGTTTGAGAAAACTGCTTAATGGAGTCTCAAACTTGTATATTTTTAGAACCTACTGTGATATGGTACAACTAACTTTCAACTTGTTATTGGTAACAAATATATTATCACATCATGTGACTATTTACACATTAATAATTTTTCCAAAAAAAGGCATGAAATGTTAAAAAATCTTCATCTTCACCTTCTAATTCCATTGATCTGTAATGCACCAAGTGCGTTACAGTTTGACAATTCTTTATTGATATCTCATGGCAGTGTAATTTGCTGTTTGTTCACATATGACTAATATACTACTTGTTTTAACCTGTTTAATAATTATATTTCAGGCGAGCCAACGACGATTTAGCACAACAGAGTTCTGAACTATCAAGTCAACTTCAAGCAAAAGTAAGTCTGACTTGGTTGAGATGTACTTGTACGTACTAGATCATAAAAATTTGTTATTCGAAAATTTATGTGAGTTGTCCAAAGTGGTGGAAGTGAATGATCTTGATCTCATGAATACATGTATTATTGATCTAATAAATATTGATTATGAATATTCATGACCTGTTAAATAATGATCATGAATATTGATGATGAATATTCATGAGCTGATGAGAAATGATGAATATTCATGACCTGTTAAATAATGGTTATGAATATTCATGACATGTTAAATAATGGTTATGAATATTCATGACATGTTAAATGTTTATGAATATTCATGACATGTTAAATAATGGTTATGAATATTCATGACATGTTAAATAATGGTTATGAATATTCATGACATGTTAAATAATGGTTATGAATATTCATGACATGTTAAATAATGGTTATGAATATTCATGACATGTTAAATAATGGTTATGAATATTCATGACCTGTTAAATAATGATCATGAATATTGATGATGAATATTCATGAGCTGATGAGAAATGATGAATATTCATGACCTGTTAAATCATGGTTATGAATATTCATGACCTGTTAAATAATGGTTATGAATATTCATGACCTGTTAAATAATGATCATGAATATTCATCATCAATATTCATGAGCTGATGAGAAATGATGAATATTCATGACCTGTTAAATCATGGTTATGAATATTCATGACCTGTTAAATAATGGTTATGAATATTCATGACATGTTAAATAATGGTTATGAATATTCATGACATGTTAAATAATGGTTATGAATATTCATGACATGTTAAATAATGGTTATGAATATTCATGACATGTTAAAATAATGGTTATGAATATTCTGATCTATCAAGTCAACTTCAAGCAAAAGTAAGTCTGACTTGGTTGAGATGTACATTTACATACTAGATCATAAATATTTGTTCTATCAGTCCAACTTGTTTATACGACTTTTTTGGAGCTCATGGGATTTTTACAGAATTACTTCTTTGATGTGTTGTAGATTGACTGTAAATTTGACTGGTTGTATGCCTGCATTATTTATTCTAGATTTCTGAATCAAATAGACTTGAGGATGCTGTGCGGGTATTGCAAGAGAAAGTCAACATGTCAGAGCTGATGGTTCAGCAACTGTCTAGTACTGGTAGTGAAAGCCAGCAAATGTTACAACATTTACAGGATGAAAAACGTGCAATGACTGAGAAAATGCAAATGGTATAATGTTCAACTTTTTGAGCATCAACTTTAGACGGCATTCCCAAATTTTAAAACCCACCTAATTTTTAACTCCGCTGTCAACTTAGTCAAGCGAAGCTCATCATATGAGTGATTGTCCGTCGTCGTTCGTGTCAACTTTTTACTTTTTCGACCTTTTTACCTTGGGTATTGGGGATATTTTACTATAATAGGGCGTGTCTACATCGCGCGTTAAAATTTGCATATAACATTAGCGCGTAACAAAGTTGTGATAAAGGAAAGAGTGCTAAAAACAAGGATCATTGATTACTTGAAATAGATACCAGGAGGGGGGGGGGGGGTAAAAGAAAAGTTATATAACAATTTGTTATTTAATAATTTATTAAAATACATAAGTTTGTCCAACTCCCTATGTTATAACTGTAATATTATTATACATAATCCCAATTCAAAAGCTTGGTGATTAAAGCCCAGATGGTGACCAGTGGTACTTATTGCTATGAACTTTGTTACAAAACATGAATAGAAAGTTTTGGTTTTGGGTGACCCAGGCATTACTGGATTTATTTTCATTATCCTTCTCTATTACAGTAGATTGCTTTGGAAATCAATTTATAAATGAAAACCAGTGAAATGACATAAAATACACGCTATACATTGTTTTCATAAATTATTTTCAACTAAAACAGAACAGATTTTTTTGTCTTGGGTGAACTCAGTTTTGCTGATAACCGTATTTGCTTTATTAGAAGTGTGTTTTCTAAAAGTGCATGAAAACCAAAAGTTGCATTTACTGTATATTGGTTCAATGAAATATGACCATAGACATAGATTAACATTTACATACATGCGCTACTAATAGAGCAAATACAGTATATGCATTTCAAAATCTCCTTCCCAACTTGGTGAATCCATTAAGTCCCTGAGGATAAAAGTTATGCCAATATTAATGTATTTCTTTCTTCCTCCCTCTTTCCTTTCCTTTTCTGCTTGGTGTATCAATTGCATGCTGTACATTCTCCATGCATTCTGCATCTTCTTGCTTTCACTTCATTTAGTATCAACAATCGTTTCAACAGTTGTCATTGGAAAGAGAAAGCCTTACAACACAATATCAACAAGATACTGGTCATTTACAGCAGCAGATACAACGGTTAGCCACCCAGGTAAATAAATATGTTGTAAGAAATTACTGTACTGTACCATCTTTTTAGCTAATCTGTAATTTGCTAATTCAAGATGTCGCTAATTTAAAATATAGAATATTCACACAATTAGATTGTTGGTATTTCACCTAAAGATTCTGTTAATTCATGCATTCAGTCAAATTCTCTAAAAATGAATGTCGCTATTTCAACGTGTTTTACAGTAGTTAGCGAGACAAGTGAAAAGTATTTGTGTTTTCATTTACAATAAATTATATAAAACTATTTCCGCCACACACATTTTTTTCTTGTTGAGTTGTGTTTCACAAGCTGCATAATAACCAGATAACTCTGCGCTACTATGTCAGGTAGATATTAGAACATTTACACTACATTGGTTGTACCATTATTATCTATCTTGTGCTTACCCACAGGTGCAGTCACTTATAGCTGAAAGAGATGATGTATCTAAACAACGAACTAGGCTTGAGAATAGATTGAAAGAAACTGAAGAAAGGTTAGGTAAGTATCAAAATTGTAATGCCATCCACTACTTCAAAAATGCTCTGTACTAAAACCAGATACATGTATACTACACTGGTTTACAGCTTGCTTACCACAATGATACACTGGTTTACAGCTTGCTTACCACAATGCTACACTGGTCTACAACTTGCTTACCACAATGCTACACTGGTCTACAGCTTGCTTACCACAATGCTACACTGGTCTACAACTTGCTTACCACAATGCTACACTGGTCTACAGCTTGATTACCACAATGCTACACTGGTCTACAGCTTGCTTACCACAATGCTACACTGGTCTACAGCTTGCTTACCACAATGCTACACTGGTCTACAGCTTGCTTACCACAATGCTACACTGGTCTACAGCTTTCTTACCACAATGCTACACTGGTCTACAGCCTGCTTACCACAATGCTACACTGGTCTACAGCCTGCTTACCACAATGCTACACTGGTCTACAACCTGCTTACCACAATGCTACACTGGTCTACAACCTGCTTACCACAATGCTACACTGGTCTACAGCCTGCTTACCACAATGCTACACTGGTCTACAGCCTGCTTACCACAATGCTACACTGGTCTACAGCTTGCTTACCATAATGCTACACTGGTCTACAACTTGCTTACCACAATGCTACACTGGTCTACAGCCTGCTTACCACAATGCTACACTGGTCTACAGCCTGCTTACCACAATGCTACACTGGTCTACAGCCTGCTTACCACAATGCTACACTGGTCTACAGCTTGCTTACCAGAATGCTACACTGGTCTACAACTTGCTTACCAGAATGCTACACTGGTCTACAGCTTGCTTACCACAATGCTACACTGGTCTACAGCTTGCTTACCACAATGCTACACTGGTCTACAGCTTGCTTACCACAATGCTACACTGGTCTACAGCTTGCTTACCACAATGCTACACTGGTCTACAGCTTGCTTACCACAATGCTACACTGGTCTACAGCCTGCTTACCACAATGCTACACTGGTCTACAGCCTGCTTACCACAATGCTACACTGGTCTACAGCCTGCTTACCACAATGCTACACTGGTCTACAGCCTGCTTACCACAATGCTACACTGGTCTACAGCCTGCTTACCACAATGCTGCACTGGTCTACAGCCTGCTTACCACAATGCTGCACTGGTCTACAGCCTGCTTAGCACAATGCTACACTGGTCTACAGCTTGCTTACCACAATGCTACACTGGTCTACAGCTTGCTTACCACAATGCTACACTGGTCTACAGCTTGCTTACCACAATGCTACACTGGTCTACGGCTTGCTTACCACAAGGCTACACTGGTCTACGGCCTGCTTACCACAATGCTACACTGGTCTACAGCTTGCTTACCACAATGCTACACTGGTCTACAGCTTGCTTACCACAATGCTACACTGGTCTACAGCTTGCTTACCACAATGCTACACTGGTCTACAACTTGCTTACCACAATGCTACACTGGTCTACAACTTGCTTACCACAATGCTACACTGGTCTACAGCTTGCTTACCACAATGCTACACTGGTCTACAGCTTGCTTACCAGAATTCTACACTGGTCTACAGCTTGCTTACCAGAATTCTACACTGGTCTACAGCTTGCTTACCACAATGCTACACTGGTCTACAGCCTGCTTACCACAATGCTACACTGGTCTACAACTTGCTTATCACAATGCTACACTGGTCTACAACTTGATTATTACAATGCTACACTGGTCTACAGCTTGCTTATCACAATTCTACACTGGTCTACAGCTTGCTTACCACAATGCTACACTGGTCTACAACTTGCGTACCATAATGCTACACTGGTCTACAGCTTGCGTACCATAATGCTACACTGGTCTACAACTTGCTTACCACAATGCTACACTGGTCTGCAGCTTGCTTACCACAATGCTACACTGGTCTACAGCTTGCTTACCACAATGCTACACTGGTCTACACTTGCTTACCACAATGCTACACTGGTCTACAGCTTGCTTACCACAATGATACACTGGTCTACAACTTGCTTACCACAATGCTACACTGGTCTACAACTTGCTTACCACAATGCTACTCTGGTCTACAACTTGCTTACCACAATGCTACACTGGTCTACAATTTGCTTACCCCAATGCTACTCTGGTCTACAACTTGCTTACCCCAATGCTACTCTGGTCTACAACTTGCTTACCCCAATGCTACTCTGGTCTACAACTTGCTTACCACAATGCTACACTGTTCTACAGCTTGCTTACCACAATGCTACCCTTATCTACAGCTTGCTTATCACAATGCTACACTGGTCTACAACTTGCTTACCACAATGCTACACTGGTCTACAACTTGCTTACCACAATGCTACACTGGTCTACAACTTGCTTACCACAATGCTACACTGGTCTACAGCTTGCTTACCACAATGCTACATTGGTCTACAACTTACTTACCACAATACTATCCCCAATGCTACAACATACCTACAACATTACTGCACTCAACTTCAAGTCACCAGGTTTATAATATGTTTTATATCTCAGCGTCAGATACAGAAAAGTCTCTATCTGCATACCGGGAGGACATGAACAATAAATTGGACCAATTAGAAGAGGAGAAGCAGCATATACTAACACAATATAAAGCACAGGTTTGTCTTAAATGTGATTTGTGTAATTAGATCTTCTCAACTTTAGACAGGAATGATTAGTACTACATCTATAATAGTAATTGCTTCTATGATAAGCAGTGTTGTTGCAAATCTATATCTGCCACATGTTGTGTTTCCATCAGGTGATGTATGATTCGGTGTGTTAAATTTTCATTTTTTAACAAATTTCACTAGATTTTAAACTCAGTGTTTTCTTGTTTTATTACCAATCGGCAGTATAAGTGCATGTTATCCAGTAGTGTCTCATTGACAAGATGATAATATTATCTCTCAATTTTCAGATGAATGATAATGCACAGTTAGCAAAACTTTATCAAGAAAAAGAAGAAAAACTGGAAGAGTTAGAGAATTCCGTAGTGAGATTGAAAGAGGAGGCTGGTGACAAGTCGAAATTATTGGAAAGCATGCAAAACGACAAAGCTACCATTAGTAGAGCACTTTCACAAAATAAGGAACTTAAATATCAACTAGCTGAATTACAAAATGGATTTGTTAAACTGGTGAGTACAAAATTTACTTGCATGCACCATCCTTGGCTTTAACTGTTGTTCCGTAATGTATTGCTTTAGTTTGAGATGTTGAATATGTGAAAGGTTGAAATCTTGTTGACCAAAGTGGTGGAAGTGAATGATCTTGATCTCATGAATACATGTATTATTGATCTAATGAATATTCATGAGCTGTTAAATAATGATCATGAATATTCATGAGCTGTTAAATAATGATCATGAATATTCATGAGCTGTTAAATAGTGATCATGAATATTGATGATGAATATTCATGACCTGATAAATAATGATTATGATTATCCATGACCTGCTGAATCATGATTATGATTATCCATGATCTGATAAAAAAATGATGATCCTGAATATTCATGACCTGTTAAATAATGGTTATGAATATTCATTCATTCATTCATAATGAGCAAGACTACTTTCATTTTGTTCAATTTTGTTGATAACTTCATAATTTGTCGTACAGCAATTTGTACAAAAAAGAAAGTGAGATGGAAATGTATCTTCTATTGATATTGTATTTAGGTCTTTCAGTATTTGACTTCTCCATCTGATGTTGGTTTGACGTAGCCCTCTTCAGTCAGATATCAATCTTGAGATGTGCATAACAAAACAATCTGTGAATTTGCTGGCAATGTTGTTGTTTGGTGGATCAAACAATATGGCAGTGACATAATAATCAAATAATCACAATGTCATGGATATTTAACATTCTTTGTTGATTCGATTGCAGAGTAATGATAATATGGACATGACAAATAAGTTCGATTCTGAGCAACATGTCACTAAAGAATTAGCAACTAGACTTAGTCAACAAGAAGATGAACTAAACGATGTCAGAGATGAGGTTAGTTGTTCTGCATGTACATGTGTAGTTCTTGTCTTTATTTCGTTATTGTAACCATGGTTTTTTATCTCAACTGTCCACCTACATGTAGTCAACAGAGTGGAGTCATTTATATTACTGATTGTCCGTCGTTGTCAGTTGGCATCAACTTTACATTTTCAACTTCTTCTTTAAAATGGCAAGTCCACTTGTTACTGGTAATCAGGAGAGACAGAAGTGACATTAAATGTCCGGGAAAAAAACATTAAAAAGAAAAATACTGGTAATCATGCGAGGTATAAAACTCTTCTTGCCTTGCCTTGTCAAAATCGAAAATATAATCACAACAACAAAATCAATATGGTGAATTATTTCGTGAAGTTAATGTTTTAATTATATCCATATTATACAAAATTGAGCAAGAATGGGAGAATGGGAGAAAAAGCACAAATGTTGATTTCATTCTGGTTTTATTTATCTGTGGCTGTGGTACAGCTAATACTTTATGATTTATTGCATGATTTCGCATTTTCAGTTACGTTCAAATGAGAAATTATTGGAGGAAACTAGAGCGCAAAACTTTGAACTCAACAAACAGCTTGCACAACAGTCACAGCTAACAGACCACATGCGGCATTACGAAGCACAAGGTCAACTCACTGAGACTCTGCAAAGGGAGCTAGCTTCTGCTCAGGTAGGTCAATATCCATCAGTGAAATCTTTTCCAGAATTGCTCCAGTCCATACTTCTGTTTCATTATAACTGTATCCTGTGGCTGTATGAATCCTAAAGTCTCAAACACAAATTGTGTGGCCTTTGTTTTCACACATATTTTAAGTGTAATACGAGAATTTTCATTTACCAAATTGCAAATATTATGTATTATAAATATTTTTCAAAATAACGCATGTTGGATATATTTATTAAGTCGATGTTGTGCCAGAATAACTGTTTGCATCACAACAAATGTCTGTGCATCAGTCACGTATAATTAACTTAGAGGGCACACTTATCAGAAAGGTTGTTTATTCTGCTAAAATCTGGAAAAGAAAAGCTTGATTTGAGATCAGTGGGGCATAAAACAGTTAACCCTATATATTGTTCCTGTCCTCATGCAGTGCACATATATAGTCACTATATTTTTTTTGCAATGAGTGGTGGATTACTTTTCTCGAATGTAACTTGGAAAATATATTTGAGTGAATACATAAAATAAAATGCAGCTATGTTTGAAGCCAAAAACACAGAACAATATTGCTCATTACAAGTGAATGTATATATTAGGCGAGGAGCACATGCACATTCCATTTACAATATACATTACAATTTGATCTTTTATGTGTCTGTGGAATGTTTAGCACTTCACCAATAGCTCTGTTACAGGATGATACATGTATTTCCAAAATGCAGGACATTAATTATTTTAATATTTCTTATTCCATTCAGGACACCATAAATATCTTATCATCACAGAACAGTGAGTTAAGAGTACAATTAGCAGCATTAGAAAACCAATTAACCAGACAAGGTAAAAAATACTGTGAATACTTACAGGCACATGTATATACTGTAAACCTCTCCTTTTTCACTGCTACAAATCATGAAATCGTGACAACCATGATGCCAAAATTTCTATGAAAGTCACTGACACAAAATTTTTCCACTGACTCGTCTCAATTTTAAGATTATATATCGAGATTAAAAATTCAGTGACAGCATGTCTGAACAGGAAATTTTTAATTTTAATGTGTTAAAGTTCTTTTTTGGACATTTCAAGTTTTGCTGAACTGATTATTTTCTCTGGCCAGGTTTTAATATAAAGTCAGTACAATGTGTCAGTGATCAAGTTGCATCATATATTAAAATGATTACATGAATAAGTTATAATTTATTCTCAATGTTTATATTTATAGCTTCGAATCAGGACGCTGCTGGTGATGCTGGAGTTAACAACAAAGATATGGTAAGCCACATCAAATGTAATATTTTAAAATATTTCTGATGAGATCAGTAAATTCAACATAAGCTGCATCACAAGCTGAATCTGGTAATGATTCTGATTGGATATGTGTTAATCTATCTACTGCTTACTGAATTTTATATGTATGAACCAAGGGATACATTTAAGGTAGAGATGCAGGTTCGTGGGCACTTGGGAGTGAAATTTTTTTTTTTGGCTTTTTATATAGACTGTTAAAATTTTGTAGAATTGTGAATGGTGGAACATACTCAAAAAACGATTTTAAAATATAGATAACAGGTGCAAACATTCTCTCTTTTGAATGCTTAGCACGATTTAGCAAATAATAAAAAAGTAACATGGTGAAAAAAAGAAATGACGGGATCTCCATATTATGCATTATATTTAACTTTTAACAAAACAATAATACATTTATATTTGGAACTGTTACAGTCATTTTAATTATGAGCATTAGCAAACCTCTTACTGAGTGCATTGTTATGCAAATTAGCAATTATCTCAGCTTCTTTTTAGTGTACATCCCAGAACTTTAAAAAAAAATAGCTCCTAGACTCTTTGACCTTTTGTTTTGAAATTTTCACAAATGATTGACAATGTGTTTATCTTCAAAACGCCGTTGGGGCATTGTTTTTGGTTGAACAGTGTTACAACAATCGTACAGACAACTAGCTTGGGTGTTAATGCATAAACTTGAAGTAGTGCAATTTGAGCTGCTGCCCTGCAAAATGTACAACTGGTAGACAGTTTTCAAGACGACACTTTCTTCATAGTAAACAGATGTACCCATAAACCAATTTTGACAGGAAACAGAAGCATGGTTTAGAAGCTATTTTTTTAAATCAATTTTGACCAAAAAAGAACATTTTTTGTGCATATTTGAAACTACAGTGTCCATAAAAAAAAATACTAACAAAATTTTAAAATTTATACAATAAGCTTTCCGAAAATATATAGTTTTGTGGACAAGGGAGGTCATCTTGGTTTCCTAATTAACTAATTAAAATACCTGTCAGGTAAACTGCATCTCTACCTTAACTGTTAAGACGTCAGGGTATCATGCTGGTAGCTGGATGCCATTAAAATTTATCGCCAGATTTTCTTGACGTCTACCATATGGCTTTATTTTATGCTTTCTCACATATCCAAGAAAAAAATGTCTGGTCTTTGAACTGCCTTGGTTGCCCCAAATTATTTGGTAATTCTGATGAATACTTACAATGCTTCAACACATCTACTGTTGAAAACCTCCATGGATAGTGAATGGTGTCAGCAGGGTACATGTATGTGTTAACACAAATTTGTATGGAAATATGTCTTTTAAAAAAAAACACATTTTTTTAGTTTTCTGACAGTTGTTCTCAAAAAAAAATAATTTTGTTCTGGCTTAATAAAAAACAAAAAAAGACTATGTAACACTTTGAAAAAAAAAACTAACATTTCACTTTTATTTAAAAGACCTTAAATCGCACTCAATTTTTCAGTTTGATGATTTTAGGATAGTCATTAACTCATTAAAATCGGGAATATTTAATAGCACTAATACAATTTTTGACATTTTGCTCAGTGAATAGTTGCATCAAATAAAAAGTGGGGTTACCCAAACTTGTTTCCATGGAAACAGTAACTTTTCCTTATTAGTCCCCGTTCGGACGCAGTCCGAAAACGGGGACTTATGTTTTGCCCTGTGTGCGTCCGTGCGTCCGTGCGTCCGTGCGTCCGTGATCACCTGTATCTCGAACATGCATGGACCGATTAAGTTCAAACTTCACTCATACATCACATATTATATGGGACATATGCACATGCATTTTTTTCATGATCCGATTAACGATAGCCGAATAGCGGACATTTTAAGGCCGAAAATGCATCAAAATCGCACATTTTCACCATTCCGGACCCGGATCTCAGTTATGCATGGACGGATTTTGTTCAAATTTGGTACATACATTAAACATAATAGGACCTTGATGCACGTCATTTTTTTTTTTGGATCGGGTTCGAAATGGCCGACTGGCGGCCATTTTGTTTTAAAGAATTCAGTTCTGGATCCGTATCTAAGACATGCTTGGATTGATCGAGTTCAAACTTCACACACACAAGGTACATCATGTCACAAATATGTATGTGCATTTGTTTCATGATCTCATTAACGATAGCCAAATAGCGGCCGCTTTAAGGGCGAAAATGCATTGAAATCGCACATTTTCACCATTCCGGACCCGGATCTCAGTTATGCATGGACAGATTTCATTCAAATTTGGTACATACATTAAACATAATAGGACCTTGATGCACGTCATTTTTTTTTCGGATCAAGTTCGAAATAGCCGACTGGCGGCCATTTTGTTTTAAAGAATTCAGTTCTGGATCCGTATCCGAGACATGTCTGGATTGATCAAGTTCAAACTTCACACACACAAGGTACATCATGTCACAAATATGTATGTGCATTTGTTTCATGATCTCATTAACGATAGCCGAATAGCGGCCATTTTAAGGCCGAAAATGCATCAAAATCGCACATTTTCACCATTCCGGACCCGGATCTCAGTTATGCATGGACGGATTTTGTTCAAATTTGGTACATACATTAAACATAATAGGACCTTGATGCACGTCATTTTTTTTTTGGATCGGGCTCGAAATGGCCGACTGGCGGCCATTTTGTTTTAAAGAATTCAGTTCTGGATCCGTATCTGAGACATGCTTGGATTGATCGAGTTCAAACTTCACATACACAAGGTACATCATGTCACAAATATGTATGTGCATTTGTTTCATGATCTCATTAACGATAGCCAAATGGCGGCCGCTTTAAGGGCGAAAATGCATTGAAATCGCACATTTTCACCATTCCGGACCCGGATCTCAGTTATGCATGGACAGATTTCATTCAAATTTGGTACATACATTAAACATAATAGGACCTTGATGCACGTCATTTTTTTTTCGGATCAAGTTCGAAATAGCCGACTGGCGGCCATTTTGTTTTAAAGAATTCAGTTCTGGATTCGTATCCGAGACATGTCTGGATTGATCAAGTTCAAACTTCACACACACAAGGTACATCATGTCACAAATATGTATGTGCATTTGTTTCATGATCTCATTAACGATAGCCGAATAGCGGCCATTTTAAGGCCGAAAATGCATCAAAATCGCACATTTTCACCATTCCGGACCCGGATCTCAGTTATGCATGGACGGATTTTGTTCAAATTTGGTACATACATTAAACATAATAGGACCTTGATGCACGTCATTTTTTTTTTGGATCGGGCTTGAAATGGCCGACTGGCGGCCATTTTGTTTTAAAGAATTCAGTTCTGGATCCGTATCTGAGACATGCTTGGATTGATCGAGTTCAAACTTCACACACACAAGGTACATCATGTCACAAATATGTATGTGCATTTGTTTCATGATCTCATTAACGATAGCCAAATGGCGGCCGCTTTAAGGCCGAAAATGCATTGAAATCGCACATTTTCACCATTCCGGACCCGGATCTCAGTTATGCATGGACGGATTTCATTCAAATTTGGTACATACATTAAACATAATAGGACCTTGATGCACGTCATTTTTCTTCCGGATCAAGTTCGAAATAGCCGACTGGCGGCCATTTTGTTTTAAAAAATTCAGTTCTGGATCCGTATCCGAGACATGTCTGGATTGATCAAGTTCAAACTTCACACACACAAGGTACATCATGTCACAAATATGTATGTGCATTTGTTTCATGATCTCATTAACGATAGCCAAATGGCCGCTTTAAGGCCGAAAATGCATTGAAATCGCACATTTTCACCATTCCGGACCCGTATCTCAGTTATGCATGGATGGATTTTGTTCAAATTTGGTACATACATTAAACATAATAAAACCTTGATGCACGTCATTTTTTTTTCGGATCAAGTTCGAAATAGCCGACTGGCGGCCATTTTGTTTTAAAGAATTCAGTTCTGGATCCGTATCCGAGACATGTCTGGATTGATCAAGTTCAAACTTCACACACACAAGGTACATCATGTCACAAATATGTATGTGCATTTGTTTCATGATCTCATTAACGATAGCCGAATAGCGGCCGCTTTAAGGGCGAAAATGCATTGAAATCGCACATTTTCACCATTCCGGACCCGGATCTCAGTTATGCATGGACGGATTTTGTTCAAATTTGGTACATACATTAAACATAATAGGACCTTGATGCACGTCATTTTTTTTTTGGATCGGGCTCGAAATGGCCGACTGGCGGCCATTTTGTTTTAAAGAATTCAGTTCTGGATCCGTATCTGAGACATGCTTGGATTGATCGAGTTCAAACTTCACATACACAAGGTACATCATGTCACAAATATGTATGTGCATTTGTTTCATGATCTCATTAACGATAGCCAAATGGCGGCCGCTTTAAGGGCGAAAATGCATTGAAATCGCACATTTTCACCATTCCGGACCCGGATCTCAGTTATGCATGGACAGATTTCATTCAAATTTGGTACATACATTAAACATAATAGGACCTTGATGCACGTCTTTTTTTTTTCGGATCAAGTTCGAAATAGCCGACTGGCGGCCATTTTGTTTTAAAGAATTCAGTTCTGGATCCGTATCCGAGACATGTCTGGATTGATCAAGTTCAAACTTCACACACACAAGGTACATCATGTCACAAATATGTATGTGCATTTGTTTCATGATCTCATTAACGATAGCCGAATAGCGGCCATTTTAAGGCCGAAAATGCATCAAAATCGCACATTTTCACCATTCCGGACCCGGATCTCAGTTATGCATGGACGGATTTTGTTCAAATTTGGTACATACATTAAACATAATAGGACCTTGATGCACGTCATTTTTTTTTTGGATCGGGCTTGAAATGGCCGACTGGCGGCCATTTTGTTTTAAAGAATTCAGTTCTGGATCCGTATCTGAGACATGCTTGGATTGATCGAGTTCAAACTTCACACACACAAGGTACATCATGTCACAAATATGTATGTGCATTTGTTTCATGATCTCATTAACGATAGCCAAATGGCGGCCGCTTTAAGGCCGAAAATGCATTGAAATCGCACATTTTCACCATTCCGGACCCGGATCTCAGTTATGCATGGACGGATTTCATTCAAATTTGGTACATACATTAAACATAATAGCACCTTGATGCACGTCATTTTTTTTTCGGATCAAGTTCGAAATAGCCGACTGGCGGCCATTTTGTTTTAAAAAATTCAGTTCTGGATCCGTATCCGAGACATGTCTGGATTGATCAAGTTCAAACTTCACACACACAAGGTACATCATGTCACAAATATGTATGTGCATTTGTTTCATGATCTCATTAACGATAGCCAAATGGGGGCCGCTTTAAGGCCGAAAATGCATTGAAATCGCACATTTTCACCATTCCGGACCCGTATCTCAGTTATGCATGGATGGATTTTGTTCAAATTTGGTACATACATTAAACATAATAGGACCTTGATGCACGTCTTTTTTTTTTTCGGATCAAGTTCGAAATGGCCGACTGGCGGCCATTTTGTTAAAGAATTCAGTTCTGGATCCGTATCCAAGACATATCTGGATTGATCAAGTTCAAACTTCACACACACATGGTACATCATGTCACAAATAGATATGTGCATTTGTTTCATGATCTGCTTAACAATAGCGGAATGATGGCCATTTTAAGGCCGAAAATGCATCAAAATCACATATTTTCACAATTCCAGAACCGGATCTCAGTCATGCATGGATGGATTTTGTTCAGATTTAGCACAATGTGTTGTACATATGCAGGTGCATTTCGGTCATGATCTGCTTTGAATGTATATGTCACTCAAATATGAACGGAACGGGGACGTGTCATTGACAATGACTTGTTTCCCTGTAGTATTATACCCAATGTGGATTGGAAAATGCTTATTACAAAACATAGTTTGGATACACATGTCACTCCGTGACTCCCCTGGACCTCAGTCAATAGTTCACTGTGACCCCCAGGACATCAGTCAATAGTTCACTGTGACTCCCCAGGACCCCAGTCAATAGTTCACTGTGACCCCCAGGACATCAGTCAATAGTTCACTGTGACTCCCCAAGACCCCAGTCAATAGTTCACTGTGACTCCCCTGGACCTCAGTCAATAGTTCACTGTGACCCCCAGGACATCAGTCAATAGTTCACTGTGACTCCCCAAGACCCCAGTCAATAGTTCGCTGTGACTCCCCAGGACCCCAGCCAATAGTTCACTGTGACCCCCAGGACATCAGTCAATAGTTCACTGTGACCCCCAGGACATCAGTCAATAGTTCACTGTGACTCCCCAAGACTCCCCAGGACCCCAGTCAATAGTTCACTGTGACTCCCCTGGACCTCAGTCAATAGTTCACTGTGACCCCCAGGACATCAGTCAATAGTTCACTGTGACTCCCCAAGACCCCAGTCAATAGTTCACTGTGACTCCCCAGGACCCCAGTCAATAGTTCACTGTGACCCCCAGGACATCAGTCAATAGTTCACTGTGACTCCCCAAGACCCCAGTCAATAGTTCACTGTGACTCCCCTGGACCTCAGTCAATAGTTCACTGTGACCCCCAGGACATCAGTCAATAGTTCACTGTGACTCCCCAAGACCCCAGTCAATAGTTCGCTGTGACTCCCCAGGACCCCAGCCAATAGTTCACTGTGACCCCCAGGACATCAGTCAATAGTTCACTGTGACCCCCAGGACATCAGTCAATAGTTCACTAAGACTCCCCAGGACCCCAGTCAATAGTTCACTGTGACTCCCCTGGACCTCAGTCAATAGTTCACTGTGACCCCCAGGACATCAGTCAATAGTTCACTGTGACTCCCCCAAGACCCCAGTCAATAGTTAACTGTGACTCCCCAGGACCCCAGTCAATAGTTCACTGTGACACCCTAGAACCTGGTCAATTGTTCACTGTGACACCCTAGAACCTGGTCAATTGTTCACTGTGACACCCTAGAACCTGGTCAATTGTTCACTGTGACGCCCTAGAACCTGGTCAATTGTTCACTCATGTATTGCATTGTTTCATTGCAGGTTGACATGTTATCATCTTCAATAAGACAGTTAGAAATGGAAAGAGAACAGCAGGCCAAAGAGATTGCTGAACAACATGAGCAGTATCAGTCTTTATTAGAACAAATGGAAGTCATTAAAAAAGAACAAGCTTCAGGTAGGATAGTATCTGTGGTCTAGGAGTATAGCACCCTCACAAAATCTTTAAGTACTGTAAAATACTTTATTTTTAGCTGGAATTAATTTTAGCTGAAAAAACTTTTTTGGTGTTTTGTATGGAATTTATTTTCACTGATTTTCTGGCGAGTTGAATGTAAAATATTGGAAAAAAGATATATTCGCTGGATTTTATTTTTACTGGATCATTCTTTCAGTGAAAATTAATTCCAAGTGAAAATAAAGTATTTTACAGTAACTTTCTTGTGGCCTTGTTGTAAACTGCAAGTCGGATTGCTATGATATTTTATATATATATATATATATATATAGGTACTACAGGTGGACCTCTCTCAGATTTGTTCATTTCATGATTATATCTTCAATTCTCTAATTTTGGTCAATATTTAATATCTCATTTTTGATAAAAAGTGATATTTTCGACTTCTTGTTAAAAACCGCAAGTCTGATTGCTTTGATGCCATACATAACTCTCAATTTTCTAATGATATCTTAAGTTCTTTAATTCAAATGTGCATTGCTGACAGCGGAGTTATCTCAGTCGACAGGCTGCTTGTAAATTTTTTTCAATGATTTCAATTTTAGTAATATTTACATAATATAAACTGATTCCTTTTCTCTTGACAGCACCAGCTATAACACCTGAGGGAAACTTCATTACCAAAGAAGCATATGAGACCTTACAGGTAGCTATGGAGAAACTAGAAGACAAATTTACGAAAGTAATGAGGGATAAGGCTGAGTTGAGTGATAAGAGTCAAGAATTGGAACATGTATGCATGCAGCTAGAAGGGGAGACGGATACAATTGGTATGTTACTTATATACCATAGTTTATCTCTCAGTGGGTATGATGTACTATATATATATCAGACTTGACAAGCCAGATTTCAGTGTGGGCTGTTTTCCAATGGATGTAATTTCAGTTCCCATGTTGCTAAGTGAATACCAATTTTAAACAAACCATTTGTCAGTCTCTTGGCTGTTTTAGCTTTCATAGATGTCTTGTAATGTAACATGTGTGGTACCAAGATATCATAGACTGATAACTAGCAGAAACCATTTGATACCCAATAACTAGCAGAAACTTTTTGACACCCAATAAATTGGGGAAACCTTTTGATACCCAATAACTTGGGGAAACCTTTTGATATCCAATAACTTGGGGGAAGCTTTTGATACCAAATAACTTGCGGAAACCTTTTGATACCCAATAACTAGTGGAAACCTTTTGATATCCAATAACTAGTGGAAACCTTTTGATACCCAATAACTAGTGGAAACCTTTTGATACCCAATAACTAGTAGAAACCTTTTGATACCCAATAACTAACGGAAACTTTTGATACCCAATAACTTGGGGAAACCTTTTGATACCCAATAACTTGGGGAAACCTTTTGATACCAAATAACTTGGGGAAACCTTTCGATACCCAATAACTAGTGGAAACCTTTTGATACCCAATAACTAGTGGAAACCTTTTGATACCCAATAACTAGGGGAAACCTTTTGATACCCAATAACTAGTGGAAACCTTTTGATACCCAATAACTAGTGGAAACCTTTTGATACCCAATAACTAGTGGAAACCTTTTGATACCCAATAACTCGTGGAAACCTTTTGATACCCAATAACTAGTGGAAACCCTTTGATATCTAATAACCTGTGGAAAGCTTTCGATACCCAATATCTTGTGGAAACCTTTCGATATCTAATAACCTGTGGAAACCTTTCGATACCCAATATCTTGTGGAAACCTTTCGATACCCAATAACTTGTGGAAACTTTTTGATATCCAATAACTTGGGGAATCCTTTTGTTACCCAATAACTAGGGGAAACCTTTTGATACCCAATAACTAGCGGAAACCTTTTGATGCCCAATAACTAGCATAAACCATTTTGATACCCAATAACTAGGGGAAACCTTTTGATACCCAATAACTAGGGGAAACCTTTTGATACCCAATATTCCCATTTAAAAAATAAATAAAAGGTTGCTCCCAGAACAAACTGAAACATAAAATATGTTCAAATGATGCTGATGCAGCTAATATGATATGTTAAAAGTAGATAATCTGCCCTAACTTTCCCATCAATTTTATTTTGACCTTCAAAGACTCTTAAACTCAGTGAGTGGCTGTTGACTGCATCTAATTTCTTGTTACTCATCCACACACTTAACCAAATTTTGTTATCGGTTGGCTTAATATAACCCCAACAGACCGTATTTTTGTGAAAGATTGGTATTTTTGTCCTGATTTATAGGAATCTGAAAAACGCGTTTCACAACTTGTCTCTTATTTAGTTTTATGCGTCATTCAAGATGGCGGCTCCATGTTGTAAATATCGTATTTATTTTATTATCACGTGTGCGCCAGCTGACTGTGCCCTGGCCCTGGTACCTCACAGATTTGCAAAGTGGAAATTTTATTTAAAAAAATTGTTGTTCTTCAGGTGATTATATTAGTTTATACCATGAACAAAGAGAGAAACTTAATCAGAAACAGACTGAAAAAGAAGAATATGTTAGTCGGTTAGCGAAAGAAAAAGAAGAAATGCAGGTGAGTGTTCTGTCGTTTCTGTGTTTATTTTCTAACTGAACGTGCCCAATCTGAATGTTCATACATTCTTAACTCTTGGGTACAGTGAATGCTTGTACATCTCTTGTGATAATCAAAAACAGTTGAAAGATAAATATCATAAGCTCTCTCACCAATAACATTTTTTAACTGTTTCCATGGGAAAAATATTATTTCATAAAACAAAGCGAACTGAACAAAATTTTGATGAGACCTTTTCTACTTTAGCTGTTGGCCTACTTGGCAAAGTATAGCTGTCCATATTACGAATTGTCAGTCGTCATCCGTCAATATCAATTTTACACTTTTTTCTTAAAACTGTTAGCCCAATTGCTTTGATATTTGATATTCTCTAATTTAAGTGAATATTTTGGTCATTTTTTGTATAAAAAGCTATTTTTGAATTAAAATGGCTAGCTTAATTACTAATATTCTACCGTACTTATCCGGGTAAGAGCCCATGCCTGGGCAAATGCCCACCCCCCACTTTTGACACAATAAAAAAGTTGAGGTCATATCCGGGCACACGCCCAGGGGGTCTAGAAAACTATTTTCTACTCGTTGACTGTGGTTGTATTAACAGTTGACTTTCTTGAAGTCTGTTGCGATACTTATAAAAATTGTTAATTGCGTAAAACAAGGGGTGAACGCAAAATAGCTGTGACAGCCTTCTGCCTTCGGGGCAGCGCGTTCTGAATCATACCATGGAAGATGCATGATTGTAGCAACCCGTACCTGGGAGAGTGGTTGAAATCACGTTATTTTGGATTGACCTTTATGATGAAATACTAGTAGTGATGTCATTATTAGCCAATCAGTAAAGCAGATGCATAAAGGTCAAAAGACGATTGCTAGACTGTAAACAAAAGCATCGTGTGCCATCGCAGCAGAGCGACCCCATTTTTCTTGTCTCCTTATTATGATTAGACATGAATGAAAAGTGCCAAGCTGGCAGACTGCGAAATCCGTGGATTAAAAGTGCTAAGTCCAAATTGTGTGGGACGATATCGACGAACTTCAGGAATAAGTTGTAGGGATTTTGTTCGACGGCTACAGTGACGCCGATATGGAATTTGAGGGTTTTGAGTTTGACGAAGATGGCAATGAACGTACAAATAAAGATCTGAGAAGTGTTTTCAAACAGCTATGAATTTTTATAATTTTTACTGTGTAAATTTGTAAATTGATATTGATCTTGTATGACGGTTGATTCGTAATTTGTCAAGACCGGAAATCATTTTACGCAGTTTAACCTGTGACATTTTAATTCATTTTGAGTTCACGCGTATTGGGCGTGTTTGTCGGCGGGATAATCCTAATTCAAATGATTCCTCACTGTCAATTTTTATTATTTCTGGTTTATTTGTCACATTATAAGCAATACATTATTTTTGTTCTACTTCTAGTGTTGCATATTGTTCATTTATTTCCGTTGCGTGTTTTCATTTGCCGTTCTATTCCCTGCCGCAGTTCGAACTGCGTGTTGTCAATTTTCGCGAATTTTCGCCCACCCCTTCTTTTTGGCAATTTTCCATGTTCAAGACCCTGGGCTTATACCCGGATAAATACGATATATGTAGACACCTTGGGTGGAACACTGACAAATTTGTTCACTTTGTGATAGTTTTAGTATATATTTTTTGTGAAAAAATGCTATTTATAAAACAGAGCTTTATATCAGTCAACAAGCTGATTGTATCATATATTCAAGTCAAACGTTTTATTCATTTTTTTGTGCGTGAAAAGTAGTTCAGTGACTATATATTTGTATCTGAGTTTTGTGAACATCTTAAAAAAAATAAAACTACATTGTCAAATTAAAAAAAATCTTATTCGTTTTATAGTACACCAATTTGTTATATTTTTGTTACATTTCACAGTGCACAAAAATACAATTGTTCTTTCTATTGATGGCTGTAAATGTTCTCATACATGTATTTGTCTTCTACAGAGAAAACTGGGTCAGCTACAGAGTTTAGTTATGCAGCTCCTTGGGGAAAAACAGTATTTACATCCATATAGCAGAACTAATAATAAACTAGGCCAAATGCTACCAGATACCACGATACCAACATTGGCTCAGACCACACCCAATCAAAATAAAACATTTGGTAGTAACTTAGATAGTACTCATCTAGACGGTAAGTCAGGTATTAAATCATTTCTTGTGAAGTTTTTGTAGGAATACCTGAACAAATTGAGTCAATGTGAAGCAATTTACAAGATTGTTTTTGATTGGCTACCAGTCCTAACACCTAACAGTTGGGCCAATCAGAGAGCATCTTGTTTGTTGATAGGCATTTTGACATAAATGTAAAAGTATTAATTATTCATTGTGTTTTAATTTTGCTAATAAGTAAAATTCACTAAATTAAATCTGTGTGAACATGGCAAATACCTAGACAGTATCACATTCTGCCTTGTGTATATGCTTCGACCCATCTACCCAAATGTAGTTCACTGATGCACTGTCTGTCTGACTGACTCTCCGTCTGACTGACTATCCGTCTGTTCACTTTTACATACATAACTAAAGAAATTCAACACTCATAATTTTAAAATTTGGTCTGTATGATGTTCGTACACTTGTGGTGGAAACAATGCATTGCATATATTACAGAGGGGTTACGGTTTCTATTAGAACATCTACGCAAATGAGAAATTGTGATTTTTTCGTTTTCAATTGTTAAAAAAGAATAGGTGCGACTTCTATTAGGGATGTGGCTTCTAATACAGATTTTACGATATGTCTGATGGCCATGCTGTTCAGGTCAAGACAAGATGTGTCAATTGCATCCCTCTTTGCTAACTCCATTCCTACTAGTACATTACTGTTAGCTACATGTATATTCAGTTACAGTAGCAGGTACACCGTAGTCCACCAATCAACACTGAGCTTTACTCACTTCTCATGAGAAACAATGCTTTCCTGTATTACTCGTATATGTAGACCTGAAATTCATGAAAAAACAGACTTAATGACCAGTTTGACTGAACCTTTTTTTCAACATACACGTAGAAGAAAACCTGAACCATCCTGATCTGATCTCACTTATCAATTTTTTTTTCATTTTCTGTATTTCAATTATTTTTATCCAGATTATGACTGGCCGTCTTCAGACACAGAGAGTATGTCCTCGGACGAGGTAGAAATAACTGGGAACCATGTTGCACCGCTCACACCAAACTCAACGAGTACACCAAGTAAATATGTACCTCAAGGTGAGAGAACAGCCAAGCAGATCATGGAACTATTAGAGCTTATGGGATCACCAAATAGCATCGACAAACATTCCTTATTAGACCATGCTTTTTATCCATGCCGTTGTTGTTCAGGAGAACTTATTACGTTATAACGACAGTGAACCTCTGCAAGTATTTATCCCCCGATCCCCCTAGATGAGGAATATTCAGAGAGGGACTATATATTCATCTGTTACCATGGCAATAGGTGAACTTGTTGCATCCGGTGATGGTGATGTTTATGGATTCTTTGCAGCTACAAGTCAACATCAAAAGATCTCTATCCCATACTCACTGTATTCTCCCATGCATTGTCTACAAATTCAGTGTTTTTCGATTGTTGGCTTTGCTTCCTGTTGAGTTATATCGTTACAATGCCTGCTCTGCTTTCGGGGCAGTTTTTATTCAATGGTGTCGGAAACAATGACAGGAATTATGTGAAACAAGCAACACTGTACTGCGTACAAAGAGATGGCACAGACCAGCTGACAAGAATACACTGCAAAAAAACTGAAAGATGCTCAACACAGTGACTGAAATAATTCAAATTGATTTCACAGCAATCTGGTTTATTTGTTAATATGTTACCTTCTGACAACCACTTCTCGTGATGGAAGTAAAACTTTTGCACCATGGAGATACCATCTTATCTGCCTCTATACCCCCCCGAGTAAAAACCAATTATTACTACAATTTCATGTACATATATTATTACCAGTACAATTTATTGTAAATTTTTTTTCTGCTGTATTATTCTATAAATTATGAATTATTTCCGAAATGTCTTCAGTTGATGCAATATATGTACATAATATTATAGAGCAAAGAACTAGTACGGAGTATAGTGTTATGTTGTTTATATTTTACAATTTCTTTGAAATTTGTATAAACACGTACTTTATATTGGTTACAATTGGTTGAGGGCTATTTGTATGTGCTTCTGTTGCAAAAAATATGCGTCCCTTTATTATTATTATTTTTCATTCCTAAATAAGCTGATTGAGGAGATGTTTTGTTAACACTGATAAGAAGCTGATAAGCTTTTTTAATGTACCTTATTATGATTGCACTATTATACTTTCTAGTAACATAAATTCTGATGGGATTTACCAGGGTGTGAGATGGGTGGAAGAAAACAAAATAAAACACAGAGGTATGTTTATTCCCAGTTGATCTGTGGTGGTATGGAATCAAACAAGGTACAAACCCTCTGTGTTTTAAGCACATTACACAAATCTTAAATTTGGTGAAAAACTCATCAACATTCTTGACATATCAGGAGAGCGTGGTCAGATAAATTGTGTACAATGATGTACACTCTTATCTTACTTGAAAATACTTACTACAGTAGTTATATACAGTCCCGAATGTGATGAAGATTTAGGAATAATCGTTTATATTTGCTACCACGTTTTCCTCACTGCATACAAAGTGACATTCCCATACAAGCTGAACATTGAAACTGGGCAGTGCCTACAAGCTGAGCAGTTCCAACACGCTGGGCAATGCCTACACACGCTGGGCAGTTCCTACACATGCTGAGTTGTACCTACACGCTGGTTTGCAAGTCGTATCATTAATATCTCATCAGAACAGAATCAGAAAACAATATTCTTTTAATTCTCTGATAATTGAGAGAGACATGCATGCAAGCCTTCCTATTATAGTCATAAATATGCTACATTAGCCAGCTAAAAACCCCTTCCCCAGATGGAGATAATGCTCCAACACAAACGTCTTATTACTAGCTTAATACAAAGCTAAAATTAATTCAAACTGCTCTGATTGTGAAAACTTTGTGTGAAGATTTTATTTTAAAGCCAATATTACAAGAGTTTAAGAGAAGTCGTCCCATTATCCCAAGTTTTGTCGGCCTTCAAAATAATATTTAAACGGTAGATGCATTTTATGCTAATTTGAACAGGGCAGTGGATGTGCTGCTGGTTCCAAAGTATCACCACAATGATAATGAACTCAATATCTTTTAATTATATTTTTTGTGAAAATCCAACTCGCAAAGGTGATGCAGTTTCTGTTCCCATGGAAACTTTTGTTCTATTTCACAACAGTGTGTTGTGAGAGATGTAGTCAAATAAATATACATTATTTATAAATACATGCATGTATACAGTGTCAAGTTTGTCCTGTTCGTGCATATCAGGGTGTTTGTCTCCAACATAATGATCAAACTGGTGTTTCAGAGCACATGTGAAATATAATGTGATATGAATATGCATAGATTGTAGGAAATGTGTCCTAAATATTCAAATTTGAGCACTTTGACAATCATTTCGTTGTTTTTTTTGTGTTCATATTTTACTTGCTACTGCTTTTGAAGCTTATTTTGACGCCTGTAGATTTACCTTTGTTTTTTCACCATAATTACCAGGAGTGATATTAGACAAGGAAAATGTCATCATAAATTACTAACACAGCTTCAAATTCACTACCAATAGCTTGTTCATTACATAGAGTACAAAACTTTGCTTTGAAAGTGTTTGATTATATCTAAGGCTTCCTATTGGCAATGAATGAGAAGAAATTTGAAACTTTGGATTCATATTCAAAATTTAATTTAAAATTACAAGTACAGTATGTAGCTTATTCTTTTCTGGTTCAAATACCATTGGCAGCCAGACTATTATAGTGAATTGGGTTTAGGATTCCATAGTGTTAGACACATAACTGATTTGAGTTAATGTGAACAAGTCATTGAAAATGACACAGTCCCCGTTAAGTTCTCTTTGTGCTCGTCATACATGTATTAAAGCGGAGGGGTTGTCGCGAGCATGTCCTTGAAACTTGAGTTTCAAGTGGCGTATACAACAGATTGTTTATTTACATCAAAACACATGTTTCGTGTCATAGTAATATGGCCAAAATAAAAACAGTCGTTATTCAGCCATCTTTGATCTGATTATGAAACACACTGATATGTATGATGTATGTGCCAAATACGAATGAAAATGGTACATAAATTGTGGAAATCAAATCAGATGGCTGTCAATCGACCATCCTTGACCAGATTTTGAAACGAATTGTCATGGACATGCATCCTAACATGTATAAAGTACATGTATGTGCCAAATTTGAATGAAAACTGACAGAGCACGTCCAAGACACTGCATAAAAAAACAAAAACAAGATGCCTGCCAGTCGACCATCTTTGATCCAATTGCAAAATAAATCGTCATGGACATGTATCCTAACATGTATAATCTATGTACCAAGTTTGAATGACAACTGACAAAGCATGTCCAAAATACAACATTTTCAAAAAACAAGATGGCTGCCAGTCGGCCATTTTGAATTGAATCGCTAAACCACTGCAAGTGCATATGTCCCACATAAGGTACTAGGCACATGCAAAGAATGAACGGAATCTGTTCTCAGGATTCTGAAATATGACGTTGGATAGACTGACACTCGGAAAGACAAACTCAGGAACTCACGGACGGTCAGGGACATGTATCCTGACATGTATGATCTATGTACTAAATTTGAATGAAAACTGACAAAGCATGTCCAAAATACGACATTTTCAAAAAACAAGATGGCTGCCAGTCGGCCATCTTTGATCCAATCGTGAAATAAATCATCATGGACATGTATCCTAACATGTATAATCTATGTACCAAGTTTGAATGAAAACTGACAAAGCATGTCCAAAATACAACATTTTCAAAAAACAAGATGGCTGCCAGTCGGCCATTTTGAATCGAATCTCTAAACCACTGCATGTGCATATGTCCCACATAAAGTACTAGGCACATGCAAAGAATGAACAGAATCGGTCCAAGGGATTCTGAGATATGACTCCGGACGGACGCACAGACGCACGGACGGACGGAGACCGAATTATAAGTCCCCGTTTTCTGACTTCGTCCGAACGGGGACTAATAATCTTTTAACAAATGCTGTCCAAGAATTACCGTTAATGTTACCAGTATTGAAAGCACAGTCCAGAAGAGAATTATTTTTAATTGATTTTAGCCTTTCATGATACTTCAACATTTGTGAACTAATGTCAATAATAAGAGGATAGTAACAAAGTTCAGCTCTAGTAACTTGTTAAAATTGTGTGTTGTCATTAATCAAATTTTTGATGACAATTTTCTTCAGTAATACCTATATACGTTAAATAATAATGGGCTTAAGCTGCACCCTTGTTTAACACCACGAGATGATACAAATGGTTTGGTGCAACCATGACCAGTCTTAATAGCATACCTAGTATTTGTATACATTGACTGAATCAAATTAATACATTTTCCTGTCACTCCTGCTTTTCCTAATTTAAAGAATAGCCCTTCACACCAAACACAATCAAAAGCTTTGCTTAAGTCAACAAAGCAGGCGTGAATGATATTTTTTGCCGGTGCTATTTTTATATTTATGGATAATTGAAAATAAAAACATGTTTACTTGATAAAATCTGATGGAATAATTTATTAATATAAGAAAATAATAATGGGTTATGTATGTGCATGTATAAGAATATTGTATACGTAAGGGACGACGTCAAAAGATCGATGTCGGATAAAAAACTTAATTCCTTTAGTTTTTTTCCACACCCCCCTAACCCCCACTGAAACTTAATTGATAAATATTGGTCATGGCGTCAGACTACATTCACCATTAAATACAAATTGATAATCGGACAGGAGTATTGCATAGCAGTTGGTTGTCGGGTGGGTGTAAAAAGATTTTACAAATGCACCTCATTTGACGCACAGATTTACACTCGAACCAAACCATTTTTCTGTTTTTTTTCCCTTTTCGGTTATTTCTGTCCATGATTGGATAGAAAAAAACGAACTACAAATAATCCAAGATATTTTTGACTTCATTAAAAAATAAAATCGTTTTTGTCAGATGGAAACTTTTTGAGGTCAACCCCCCCCCCCAAACTAAAGGAAATATGTTTTTTATCAGACATCGATCTTTTGACGTCGTCCCTAACTTAGACCAACATTTTGACTTGTATAGTAGTATTAAAAAAAAACGTACCAAATGTTGGTGCGGTATTTGAATAGGATGTCTAACAATAATACATGAAAATGGAAAATTTGTGGAAGTCTAACGTACCTGTGACAACCCTTACGGAAATACAAGGCTTCTGGCACATACTTGTGGCAAGCTTGCCACAACTTTGTGGCGTGTGTACCACAAGTGATTTGCGGAACGCTTGCAGCATATGCATATTTTCGCATGCAAATTAGCACTTGTGGCAACTAATATGGCAAGGTTGCCACAAAGTTTGCGGCATGTATGCCACAATTTCTTGTAAACTGCCAGAATCCAGCTTGTGGCACAGTTGCCAGAAAACTGCTTGTGGCAAGGAAATATAGGTAGGCACATCCCCCCACCCCCACAACCACCATGCACTACCACCACGCACAAAACCCCACCAACACAAACACAAACACAAAATCAAACAATGGATTTATTCTGAGTGAAGCAACAAATTTTAATTGCCTTATTAAACTAGTGGTGATTTACAGGATTTGCAAAGTGCAAAATATTATTTTTGATAGTAAAGTCTAATAATAATTTTGAAAAATAATGATAGATAATATCATTTTTAAACATAAAATATAAAATAACAGAACTGAAGGTAACTTCACAAAATGTGGGAGGTCCACTCAGTGAATACACATGACACATCCCCACTCTGTGACATAAACACTGAGGAACCATAAATATGTCAGGTCTGTTTCACCCTACAAGTATGTCTGAACGAGGCTTAACAAAGCAATTGGAATACAAGACATTATTTTTTGATACTAAAGTCTAATAATTTTGAAAATTGTCATTTTTAAACATAAAGTTTAAAATAAGAAAACTGAAGTTAATTTCAAGCTCTGTGACATTAACATTGAGAAACCATAAATATGTAAGGTCTGTTTTAGTCTACAAGTACCGGTGGTATGTCTGAAAAGGGACTAACAAAGCAATTGGAATACAAGACTTTCTCTGCAACCTATTTTTAACCATCCAGTTAAAAATCAGAAAAATTATGACATTGCTGTGAATTTAGAAAGATTTTCCAGGACCATACAAACACTGCAAGATAACACTGGATGACCATCATAACATTCCACATCGGCAGAGCTTGAAAATATATAGATTGGTTGAATTCTCTCATTACACGGCCCAAAGACACTGTTCGTTTACACGTTGACATGTGTACGACATTGACATGTGTAATTTGTTTATGCCAAACACTGAAAAAGAAAGAAACAAAAATTAATCAATTGGTTGTGGTTCAAGACAAAAGTCACTTATAAATATTCTATAATCAATTGCAATTAGGTGTACATTGTTGTACACAGGAGAAAATGACAACTTTTGAAGAGACAAGAAAATGACCTGTTTTGCCACTCTTGATGTTTAGACACACAACACATAGTAAGTTACAATACACAGTGAGAAATGAGTTAGTGTGAACAAGAGACAAGATATGAGCTGTGGGATAGATATAATTTCCCGGATTTGACCTTCTTGTTTGTCAGTCATTTGTTTTGTTTTCTTGAATTTGTAAATTTCGTTTTGACGACGTGTATTCGGATATTGTTTGGCTACATTATTCCTACTGTATTCAACTGAATTGTTCGCCAAAATCACGGAAATTAAACTGAACATTGGTCAATATTCAACAAGATTTTAATGTTAATTTATAAAAGATCGATCGAATCGGTAACGCATCATGACATGCAAGCAGCAGATGACCTTGGATTACAGCGTTTGTGTCATTCTGAATAAAATACGCAAAATCGACATTGCGATTACGGCCAGCATAGACTCACACAAACAAAACATATTTAGCTCAGTAAAATTAATATATATTTATATTATATTCTTACCTGTGAAAAGTGACAGCTCTTTCAACGTGCGTTTGACCGGTGCGCGAGGAGACGATACAAGTTCGCGCGCGAAGTCAGACAAGACAGTCCATGCACTTTGACCTTTTTGTATCTGTGCGAATTTCATTTCTCCACATAAAGTCGTAACATTTTGCAACGATTAGTAAAAGCGGTTACTGAGACCACATCGTTCGCCTGCACGGTGTTCCGTTGTTCCGTTCGGACATTCAAGATGCTGAGACCATGGAAAAAATAACGACTGGTATGTTTCGGTAAAAAAAATATTTCAATCTACAGCCTATGGATGTAAAAATGTACTCCGTGATTTTGGCACGTACGTAAAATTGAAAAAAAAAAATTATACAGAACGTGGCAAGCGGAGATATACGTTGTGTTTTGATTGTTTTTCTTTAATTTCTGTTCTGTAATCTTGTTTTTTTATAATACAATACAATATAATGTTCTTACATTGACAAGAAAAAAAAAATTGCATACTTTTGTTTTCACATGAAAAGTGCACCAGCTTTTAAAACATCAAATTGCCGACGTTTTACAATTATCTGGGAGAGCAGCGATAATTCCCTGCCACAAAAGTAGGTGATTAAATTTAAAACCAAGTTGATAAAGATCATCCAAGGTTTTAAATTTAGCACATAATTTCCTTATTGATAAAACCACACCAATTCATTTCATGACAATATCTTGAATTTTTTAATTTTTGTGAATAATTTTGTCACATTTTCTTGAAAACAGCTTAACTGAATGGTTTATTAATGTAAGTGCATTCCTTGGGTTTACCACCATAAGATTTTGCAACAGTGTCTTCAGTTTGGATCAAATTACTTTCAGAGTATGCAGCGGAGCTATATCAGCCGACAGGCTGCATGCTTATACAATATTGGGCTAGTACATTTTTCATTCATTTTATTTCTGACAATATATTTTTTGAATTCAGTATAAGTTTGTAATTTGTAAGTCAAATGTGATGCGTAATAAAGAAAGATTTTAAATACATATTCAATGTTGACGTCACACAACTTTTTTTACTTAAGGCTAAGATATACATATACACTTATGCCCACTCTATAAATTACCACTTTTACTTTTGCCGCATAGTTGCCACAAAATTATGTTTACTCTGTGTTGTGGCAATGTTGCCACAAATAACTAAGTAGTTGCCAGAATGATTGCCACTACTGGCAATGATCGGCAACTAGTTGCCAGAATGTTCTGGCAATCAAATATGCTTGCGCTATGCTTGCCACAAGCGTGCGAACTAGTTGCCACAAAAAAACAGTTTGGTAAGGGAAACTTAGAAAGCATATGTGACAAAACTAGGACGGTAATATTGGATGGAAAAGCAGGGAAAGTATAACTTCGAACAACTGTTTATATCGAAGAAAAATGTAACAGGAGTCGGTGATGCCTACATTTTATATGATTTTATTAGACAATAATGATTTATATGGGATTGCAGTGCTCTCTGCCGGCAAATGAATGTTCATTTGTCTGTTTATTTACAACACTGCTTTGCTGCCTGTCGCAACTTCCTTCCTACTCAAATTAGTAAATAATAATAACTTTATTGTTATCGAATCTCTGTTGTGATATACTGTAAAATACTTTTTATAGTATGGAATTTATTTTTACTGATTTTTGACAAGTTGAATGCAAAATATAGGAAAAAAGGTAAATTCACTGAATCATTCCTTCAGGGAAAATTAATTCCAAGCGAAATTAAAGTATTTTACAGTAGATAAAATTACAATAAAGAGTAAAATTATAACAATAAAAATGTAAAATAAGTACATTGCATCAGGGAGCTGTAATGAGAGCTCCCTGATTGCATAGATGGTGTTAGTAAAAAAAAATGATAGTAAGAAAACGAAGGTACAAGAATAAACTGTCCCATGAGGGCACCTTTCGTATTGCAACTTATCCACAGCGTATATCCTCGGAATGCGGTGTCGCACCAGTACAAATAAAAACCGTATCTCATCAAATCATTGCCCAATTCAAGATTTAGCGTATGGACGATAATTTATAAATGTACTTCACTTGCAGTTGGAACGACCACGGCTAGAGGTATAATTTTTACCGGAATACGGGTAAGAACCGCATATAAGAACCTCGCTCTGATTGGCTGACACTACGAACTGGCTGCCTAGCACGCTCAAAATTCACCTCACGCATGCTCACTTCACTGTTTTCGTACCAGAATCGTAGCGAGAATGAAAATGCAATGTAATGTGATTTTTACCATCGCTATTTAGGTTTTGATGAATATCTGACTAAATCCATCAGGTAAATCACGTTCATTAGAGAAATATCTCTTTATATGATTGCCAACTAAAGGTCACTGACTGCCCTTTGGTGTTTTTTCTTCAAAAGGTTCTTGACGCATCAAGGTTCTATGTTTCCGCGATCAAAAGCCTGGTATTGATTCATATTTACTCATAAGATCATATATCAACTCCGTAGATCTATATACAATCTATAATATTAATAATATTATTCTCTAATTTCATATTTTAATATCAAGGTTCTTAAAGTACCATATATTGTATCAAATATAAGGTTCTTGGAATTCTATGCTTATTAATTCAATTTAAATCATATTTTAGTTTTGTAACCCCACATATCAATTTAATAGTTCCATATACAATCTATAATATTAATAATATTACTGTCATATTTCATATTTTAATACCAAGGTTCTTAAGTTACCATATATTGTCCCAAATATAAGGTTCTTGGAATTCTGTGCTCATTAATTCAATTTAAATAATATTTTAGTTTTGTAACCCCACATATCAAATTAATAGTTCCATATACAATCTATAATATCAATAATATTACTGTCATATTTCATATTTTAATATCAAGGTTCTTAAGGTACCATATATTGTCCCAAATATAAGGTTCTTGGAATTCTGTGCTCATTAATTCAATTTAAATAATATTTTTGTTTTGTAACCCCACATATCAATTTAATAGTTCCATATACAATCTATAATATTAATAATATTACTGTCATATTTCATATTTCAAAATGAAGGTTCTTAAGGTACCATATATTGTACCAAATATAAGGTTCTTGGAATTCTATGCTTATTAATTCAATTTAAATAATATTTTAGTTTTGTAACCCCACATATCAATTTAATAGTTCCATATAAAATCTATAATATCAATAATATTATTGTCATATTTCATATTTTAATACCAAGGTTCTTAAGGTGCCATATATTGTCACAAATATAAGGTTCTTGGAATTCTGTGCTCATTAATTCAATTTAAATAATATTTTTGTTTTGTAACCCCACATATCAATATAATAGTTCCATCTACAATCTATAATATTAATAATATTACTATCATATTTCAAAATGAAGGTTCTTAAGGTACCATATATTGTACCAAATATAAGGTTCTTGGAATTCTATGCTTATTAATTCAATTTAAAACATATTTTAGTTTTGTAACCCCACATATCAAATTAATAGTTCCATATACAATCTATAATATTAATAATATTACTGTCATATTTTATATTTTAATATCAAGGTTCTTAAAGTACCACATATTGTACCAAATATAAGGTTCTTGGAATTCTATGCTTATTAATTCAATTTAAATAATATTTTTGTTTTGTAACCCCACATATCAATATAATAGTTCCATCTACAATCTATAATATTAATAATATTACTATCATATTTCAAAATGAAGGTTCTTAAGGTACCATATATTGTACCAAATATAAGGTTCTTGGAATTCTATGCTTATTAATTCAATTTAAATAATATTTTAGTTTTTTAACCCCACATATCAATATAATAGTTTCATCTACAATCTATAATATTAATAATATTACTGTCATATTTCATACTTTAATATCAAGGTTCTTAAGATACCATATATTGTACCAAATATAAGGTTCTTGGAATTCTATGCTTATTAATTCAATTTAAATAATATTTTAGTTTTTTAACCCCACATATCAATTTAATAGTTCCATATAAATCTATAATATTAATAATATTACTGTCATATTTCATATTTCAAAATGAAGGTTCTTAAGGTACCATATATTGTACCAAATATAAGGTTCTTGGAATTCTATGCTTATTAATTCAATTTAAATAATATTTTAGTTTTGTAACCCCACATATCAATATAATAGTTCCATCTACAATCTATAATATTAATAATATTACTATCATATTTCAAAATGAAGGTTCTTAAGGTACCATATATTGTACCAAATATAAGGTTCTTGGAATTATATGCTTATTAATTCAATTTAAATAATATTTTAGTTTTTTAACCCCACATATCAATATAATAGTTCCATCTACAATCTATAATATTAATAATATTACTGTCATATTTCATACTTTAATATCAAGGTTCTTAAGATACCATATATTGTACCAAATATAAGGTTCTTGGAATTCTATGCTTATTAATTCAATTTAAATCATATTTTAGTTTTTTAACCCCACATATCAATTTAATAGTTCCATATAAATCTATAATATTAATAATATTACTGTCATATTTCATATTTCAAAATGAAGGTTCTTAAGGTACCATATATTGTACCAAATATAAGGTTCTTGGAATTCTATGCTTATTAATTCAATTTAAAACATATTTTAGTTTTGTAAACCCACATATAAATTTAATAGTTCCATATACAATCTATAATATTAATAACATTACTGTCATATTTCATATTTTAATATGAAGGTTCTTAAGGTACCATATATTGTACCAAATATAAGGTTCTTGGGATTATGTGCTCATTAATTCAATTTAAATAATATTTTTGTTTTGTAACCCCACATATCAATTTAATAGTTCCATATAAATCTATAATTTTAATAATATTACTATCATATTTCAAAATGAAGGTTCTTAAGGTACCATATATTGTACCAAATATAAGGTTCTTGGAATTCTATGCTTATTAATTCAATTTAAATAATATTTTAGTTTTTTAACCCCACATATCAATATAATAGTTCCATCTACAATCTATAATATTAATAATATTACTGTCATATTTCATATTTTAATATCAAGGTTCTTAAGGTACCATATATTATACCAAATATAAGGTTCTTGGAATTATATGCTTATTAATTCAATTTAAGTAATATTTTAGTTTTGTAACCCCACATATCAATTTAATAAATCCATATACACAATCTATAATATTAATAATATTACTGTCATATTTCATATTTTAATATCAAGGTTCTTAAGGTACCATATATTATACCAAATATAAGGTTCTTGGAATTCTGTGCTCATTAATTCAATTTAAATAATATTTTTGTTTTGTAACCCCACATATCAATTTAATAGTTCCATATAAATCTATAATATTAATAATATTACTATCATATTTCAAAATGAAGGTTCTTAAGGTACCATATATTGTACCAAATATAAGGTTCTTGGAATTCTATGCTGATTAATTCAATTTAAATAATATTTTAGTTTTGTAACCCCACATATCAATTTAATAGTTCCATATACAATCTATAATATTAATAATATTACTGTCATATTTCATATTTCAAAATGAAGGTTCTTAAGGTACCATATATTGTACCAAATATAAGGTTCTTGGAATTATATGCTTATTAATTCAATTTAAGTAATATTTTAGTTTTGTAACCCCACATATCAATTTAATAGTTCCATATACACAATCTATAATATTAATAATATTACTGTCATATTTCATATTTTAATACCAAGGTTCTTAAGGTGCCATATATTGTCCCAAATATAAGGTTCTTGGAATTCTGTTCTCATTAATTCAATTTAAATAATATTTTTGTTTTGTAAACCTACATATCAATTTAATAGTTCCATATGCATTCTAAAATATTAATAATATTACTGTCATATTTCATATTTTAATATCAAGGTTCTTGAGGTACCATTTATTGTACCAAATATAAGGTTCTTGGAATTCTATGCTTATTAATTCAATTTAAAACATATTTTAGTTTTGTAAACCCACATATAAATTTAATAGTTCCATATACAATCTATAATATTAATAATATTACTGTCCTATTTCATATTTTAATATCAAGGTTCTTAAGGTACCATATATTGTACCAAATATAAGGTTCTTGGAATTATGTGATAATTAACCATATAAATGGCTATTACAAATATTCTTAGTATGTTTTAATCTAGGTTAATCGACAATAAGTCTCCTCAGACAAAACAAATTTCACTTAGTGTCACAGTGGTAACACCTCCTAGGTGCAATCAACATGGTTAGATACATTGTATCCACATCAAAGTGTGAACTGTCTTGGTTGCAATGCGGATGCTGTTCCTGGAAGAGATAAAAAAATTATAGATAAAAAATTATAGACTTTTGTTTAAACATATGTACCCTCTGCAATACCACAATATTAACTGCACGCTATAACATATGTATACTAATATTCAAAACTGAATAAACCTTTTTTTTTATTTCAGTATTTCTCTACAAATTACAAAAAGAAGGCAGAAGAATTTACAGACTATCTGCAAACAAAAAGATTCAACTTCATAAAGTGCCTTGAATAGAGGGCACATTTTTTGTAAATAATATATAATATAATATACTTTTTTTTACTTCTGTATTTCAATTTTTTTTGTATAAGGAATTCTATGATTTTTTTCTTTGAAGTATTTTTTTGCCATTTCCATTTTGCCATGTTTTTGTGACTTCTTGTTAAAAACTGCATGTCTGATTGCTTTGATATTATACATATAGGTACTACATGTGGACTGCTGTCATATTTGTTCATTTCATGCTGATAACTTTGATTCTCCAATTTTGATGAATATTTTTGTAATTTTTGGTAAAGTGATATTTTTGAATTCTTGTAGAAAAAAGCAAGTCCGAATCGATTGCTTTAATACTATACATATTTTCCATTTTCTAATGATATCTTCAGTTCTTTAATTGAAATGTGCATTGTCAACAGCAGAGCTATCTCAGCCGACAGGCTGCTTGTTCCTATTATTGGAATCAACAGACCAAATTTGAGTTGACTGTTATTCTTTTATTAAGCAATTAGTCCCTAGCCAAAACAAAATATATCAGATGCCATACTACTAATGATAAGAACTCCATTGTGTACTCTATATTTAATATGTCAATAAAGTATTACAGTATGTCTTTAAAGATGCTACTTAGATTAAAAAGAAAGCAACTACTGATATGAAATAAACCATAATAATATACTCTCCAAGAATTGTGAATTGCACAGTTCAGTAACTCAATATATATAGTATAAATCATAATTTCTACCAAAATTTGACAAGCAAATTTTTTATCAAAAAAATTGGCTAAATAATGATTCAGTATACAATAAATAAATAAAATATTTGGTTTATATGTCGTATTGATAATGTGCTTCTAATATCTTTTTTTTGTACTATTTTGGAATTTTATACAACTCATTTGTTTTTGTAGTTTTTAAGTGATATCTTCTAATGTGTTATGTGTGATGGTCATTCTGTTCTGATAAGATGTGCACATTAAATACTGATTTACATTACTCTGTGATAACAGATTTTACACTGTTTTTATTTAAATTCAACACTCATCATTTGGACTAATGGACAAATAGTCAGCCCTAACTTCATGATATTTTGTAAGTTTGACGTTGGTTCTTTGAGTTAAATAATCCTGCTTTTGAAGTGGTTACATTTTTGGAGTTGATTGTATTATACATGTTGTTTTATATTTTATGAATTGTCATACTTTATATGGGTTGGAGTACAAATAAAGAACAAATTAGGAACACAAAAGGTGTGAATGTGTTGATTACACTGAAGAAGGCACATAAAACAGTGTGTTAATCCAGAGACCGGGTAAAATGATAAATTCTTTGTTTCTCTGCATGCTCTTCCGGCATAAACATGAAAAAATTCCATTTAATAGGAGATGTCTATGCTAACAAAACAATGCTAGTTGCGTTTTTTTTATAATTTTTCATTTTCTAGATATTTAACTTTTCATTAATTTAAGTGGTCCACCGCAAAGGATTATGCATAAATTATGACATCATATCCACTGTTGTGAGAAATTGATAAAAAAGTTGAACTTCAAATTGGCTTATAGTTTATAGCCTGGTAGCTTACATGTACCGGTGACGAACACGCATATAAAATACATGTTGTCATGACAACTAACTGAAAATATTCATTTTTGTGTTTATTGTTTACAATTCATTGATCCAAGTAGGTTATACAGTTTTTTTGTGTATTTCCATTATTATATTTATATACATGAGTAATGTGCACACCAAAATTTAAACTAATTTGACTCAGTATCTCTCAATTTTCACAACAGTGAATATGATGTCACACTTTACCCACAACTCTTTGCTGGAGAATCAAGATGGTGGACTACATAATACTGATTAAAAGTTTAATATCAAGAGACTGAAAAGTGATATAATGAAACTGTAAATTGCTTTCTCCTACATTGTGGAGTTCTTTTTTCTAGAAGCATTATGTTGTTTGCCATGACTTCCCCTCTAACAGCTGTGGAAACCTAAAATCCAGTCTTCAAACACACCTACATTATAACATTTTGCATTGAAAAGGTTAACCAGGATTATGAAAGAAGGTGTGTGCTTCGGAGTATGTGTGTTATAAATTGTAGAAGTTTATGTTGGGGGGTCGATGATTTTAAGGTGGCTCATCATTTTGTAGTTAACAACAAAATACCATTTATGCCCTGCTTCATTTTACATTATGAACGGTATAATGCAACTATTTTTTTAATGTGAAATATCTCTGAACATATACCCCCACTACTGCATGTGTACTGAAAGGTGTTGGTTCGTCCAGTCAGTATTGGAGCTCGTTGAGTTGGCAGCGAATGTCTTGGATTGTTCGCTCAGGGCTATTAACATAAACATGCCCGCCATTTTGTCAGTGTCGGAGAACGCCTTTACAAATAGTTTCAGACAACTGTCACCGTCTATTCGTGAAAATGGGTCAACGAAGCCATGCTAGGGGACGATGTACAGTGTTGGCTGGTGAAAATATAATGTATCTTGATCGTTGTCAAGAACTATTCCAAAAATATGGTTTACAAAAAAAGATAAGATTCACTTTTTGTCTATGACAAATCAAAGTGAATTCATAAATTGTTAAAATACATCATCAGTCGTTTTGTGGTAACTCCTATTGCATTAATACACAAATCAACATTGTTATGCAATTTAATACCTGCTCTACAAAAATGTGAGTAAGTTTCTGCCTCAAAGAAACTACACGGTCGTGTACATCACATATACAGATGCATCATTGACAAATGAATAATATAAAACTGTTATAAATCATCTGCTACATATAAAATCGACTTAATGTAAAAATTGTTGAGAAAGTTAGTCATAAATCGCATGGAACCGGGAAATAAGCATTCTTTCGTGTGAAACAGTGACGTATTTTGAGAAATTACATAGAGCACAATGTTAAAGAATTATTGTATTTTTGCCACTTTTTAAAACCCAGATTTTAGAAATAATTGAGAACACCAAAAAGTATTTCATCGTTTACAGCCTACAGTATAAAATATCTCTGTCTTAGGAACCTCAGGTAAAGGCACTAGAATTTTGACAAGATGGCCACTATCCATAAAAATAATACAATCATAATTTCCTCGAAAATTAAGCTGGTGGCCCCAACTTTTTCAGTCAATATCCTTTATATTGCTCGAAAGTACAATTTATTGGAAAATAAATAAATTCTGTGTAATTGAAATCATGAGTAGGCTTCTACCTTAAACTAAATTGATTAGCTCGTTAAAATCAAGGATAAATTATAGTATGCGATCACGTACACTAGTTTTTGGGTATATTTGTTAATCTATGTATTATTCCTCTTACTGTAAACTATTTACCAAAGCTATATATACTTTCAGATACTTTATTCTTAAAACTTATGACCAGATTTGTTTTTTTTTTAGTTGGTATTGTTAATCAAAAATGTATAGTCACCGAACTACATGAAGATAAAGTTTGTTGAGCTCGTTGTCATGATGAAAATATTGCATCAATTATGTTCGTGTACGAACAAATCATGTATAATATTGGTGGTTGTCACGCATCATTTTATAGCTCCACCTTATCTATCCGCCTTCATTACTATTTCATTTCCAGTTAGACAAACTCGTTCTTCATCCACTATACGGTTATTTGAACCCCGTTATAAACAAGAGTATTACCGAAAGAGGGCATTTTCGGTTGCTGCACCATAGCTCTAACGCACTTCTCAGATCCTTTTGCCTTGCACCTAATTTGTCTGCTTTTCTCAACTAAAAATGTTATCTTTACCATATAGTGTGTTTTTATCTGGTTTTAATGTAATCTTATTTTTCTGAATAATGTATTTCATAACTAGTTTATGTAAAGCGCATTGATATTATATGTTTTATCTAAATTAAAATTAAATTAAAATGTGTATTATAATAATAATCATTGAAATATTCTAACGAACATTTTAGATAATTTTACGTTACAGGTTTGCTTTAGATGAGATTAATTGTCTGGTAGTAAATGTAGGAGTTATGTTTTTTGCATTGCACAAAATTGTAACATGCCCACGTTACAATTGTGAAATTTGTTAGATTTGTATTATGTTTCCATCTGTCGGGGATCACGTGAACATTGCTTTCAATGTTAAGAATGCGTATTGTGAGATGCTTCTGGCAATTACTATATTATTATTTCGATAGAAAATGAAAACTGCGTTCTATCGATGTGTAATATTATACTCAATGAAAAGCCCCAACCAATTAATTCTGTGTGGACTAGATATCAACATTACAAGACTCTCATTGTACACTCTACCAATAAATGTTTACTTACGATCTTTGAGATGCATTTATAAGAAAAAGAAGAAAAGTTATTCAAGTTGTTTAGGTCAATGTGATGGTCAATTGAATTTAACACGTATAGTAGAGAAGATATAGCGTATCGACAATCTGAATGTGCACGTACCAAGTGATTTCAGTGAAATTTAGTAATTTTCTCAGATTTTCATTCGGGCGAGCAAGTTTGGTTATCATGATTATGTCGCGTAAAATTTAATCACCCCGAGAAAACCGCACAGAGACTGCTGATATATGTCGACAAAAACATTTCCATATGTCGTACTTACGGCATCGTCATTCGGTCTTCGATTCTATGTGTCCTCTTATATTATCAAATATAAGCAGGTTCTTATACTAACGAAATTCATACACATACATGGTTCTTACTTTTTGTAATAATAATAATTATTAATAATTGGTCGTGTTAGATGACTACTTCTTGAAGCTATTCGTATCATCATAATTAATAATGAAATATGATATTTCCTTATTATTATCTAAAGAAGGTTCTTATACTACCGAAATTCATACACATACAAAGGTTCTTACTTTTTGTAATAATAATTATTTATAATTGGCGGTGTTAGATGAATACTTCTTGAAGCTATTCGTATCATCATAATTAATAATAATAATGAAATATATTTCCTTATTATTATCTAAAGAAGGTTCTTATACTACCGAAATTCATACACATACAAAGGTTCTTACTTTTTGTAATAATAATTATTAATAATTGGTGGTGTTAGATGACTACTTCTTGAAGCTATTCGTATCATCATAATTAATAATGAAATATGATATTTCCTTATTATTATCTAAAGAAGGTTCTTATACTACCGAAATTCATACACATACAAAGGTTCTTACTTTTTGTAATAATAATTATTAATAGTTGGCGGTGTTAGATGATTACTTCTTGAAGCTATTCGTGTCATAATTAATAATAATAATAACAATGAAATATGATATTTCCTTATTATTATCTAAAGAAGGTTCTTATACTACCGACATTTATACACGATATAAGGGTTATTTTTAGTAATAATAATGAATAATAATTGGTGTTATATGACTACTTCATCATAATTAATTATCAAATAGTGTATTTCATCATTATTATCAGGGGATGGTTATTAGTTATATTTGTAAATAATGCTTATATAATGTCGATTTTCTCGAGCTATTCAACAAGGCCATTAATCACTTAAGTCCCTGTATGTTATTTTTATTTTGAGAATTTTACACCTCTTTTCCACACTTTGCACTCTATTTTCACACTTTGCACTACTTTTCCACAACTATGCACTTTAGTTTCACACTTTGCAACACTTTTCCTTAACTTTGCCCCTCAGATTCGCACTTTGCACCACTTTTCCACTACTTTGCACTCTATTTTCACACTTTGGCCTCTTTTCACAGAAAGTGTGAATAAAGTGTTTCGAAATAGCTTGATGTACAGGGAACTAATCTTTGTGATTAATACGGTAATACATTATCCTATCAAACAAATATATTTGTTGCCAACACACATTTTTATTGTGCGATATATGTTATATATTGCTACTATAAGGATACAATTTAATTCAATTGTCTGTTTGATTTACATGGGCATGGTGCTAAATTGAAATTGAAGCATCACATTTATATTATGGAGAGGAGTCTATGATTAATTACAGTTATGTTCAGCCCAGAACTGTAAGGAATGTCATAACTATGAATAATTTAACATTTTCTTTTCAGTGATTGTTGTATGAACTTATGGGCGGTTTGTTTAAGGAATGGTAATCACTAGCTCATGGAATTTTGCATTTTTCTAATTATGTTAACAAGTTTGTTTTTTGCTGTTACAGTTCCTGAAATTAAATGAGAAAGAAAACATGTTTAAATTTTTAGTTTGTCTAGCATGAAAGAAGAGATTGCTTGTACAGTGGCGGCTCTGATAAATAGGAAACATAGCACATTGTGGGCCAGGGCCGCCACAAAATCATACTGAAACACAGCGACTTACATACAGAACAATAACAATTTCTATAATTTATATTACAAGACCCATTTATATAGCATGAATTGGCTAAATGTATCTGATTTCCAGGCAGCATTTAATGATTGTAAGGTACTTACAGATTTGCATAAAATAAAGTCTTGAAATATGAGGCCATAATCACAAGTCAACAGTTTAAGCAGTTTTATTAATAATAACAATTAACATTGGTACATGATGAATGCTCTTACAAAAGGGTAATGAGTACCAAAGGGTGTAATCCAGTTATTGCAGAGGTATTGTACATTGCAGCAACACAATATGATGAGTTTATCATGGCTAGTTTTTATCTACAATAAATTAGTATTATGAGATCTGACCACCAGAACAATCCATTAATATGTTACTGTTATGAAGTCACAATGTTTCCAAGCACCAATGGCTTGTAATCATGCTTACTGATGGCTTTTAATTAACATTAGAATATATATATTCAAATATTCAAAGTAAACATTCAGTTGACTTGATTTAATAGTGTTATAACATTAAACAGCAGCAAATAACTCCCAAAAACTGAAATTTCATGATCTAAATCATTTCATGTGAAAATTATAAAAAAATACATTATATTATGCAATATAAAATGTAGTAATTTCAATTTGTCCGAATACAATAAATATGACTCAAGTGAAATCATCATGTTCGCATACATGTAATTAATTTCCAAACATAGTGTAACTATTACAACCTTGCCCATTCAAGAATAGATATTGCAGTGCGCAGTCCCTGTCAGCCATTTTTGACATAATCACAAAATCATTACACCTGTAACAGACTAAGTATACAAGATTTGAAGAGAATTGATCAAGGTATGCCTGAGATACAGCTTTGAATGCATTCCCCGTTTTTGACTTAATAATGAATACAACATTAGGAAGAATACAAACTAGACTGTTTATCTGGCTGTGATAAAAATCAAATACATGCTATGGTATTTATATTCTAAAAATAATCTTGTGTAACTTTAATATTACATGTACTACATCAAGGACCCTCATACAAATAAAAACATGAACTGCAAACACTTTCCAAAATAATATTTAGCAATATATCTAATGATATTTAATGAAAACAACATATGGGGTTACTGCATATAAACAAACATTACGTGACCTAAATGTTTTCTGTACGGACTTGTTGAGAGAAGATTTGTGCACAAACATACAAAGCCACACCATCATACTGTACTAGTAGATTATCAATTTCTTCACTCTGGAATTAGATTGCTCTACCACTTGGCTATTCAAATGGCACCATTCTGAATACTCATCTAGATTGTATGCCCTGGAGCAACCTGCAAATAAAAAAAAATGGATTCATTTTTATTGATAATATTTCACAGCAAAGAAACTGTTGATATTTATACTACTGGTACTGAAGAATAAGCTGGAAAAAACGATTAATCTTACCATTCATGTTACTATTTATTACTTACCAGTGTGATTCTTCCAATGAAGATGATCAACATAAAATCTAGTCTTCTGAATGAAACATAGATCTCTATTCAAGAAGGATGTATACAAATTGCAAGCATTGTCATAAATGACAACAGAAGGTGCTGTAATGATAAAATATACATGTTTATAGTAATAACAAGTCATGTCATGACACAGTCTCTGGTATTCAATAGTATACAACTTATATTTCTACTGAGAATCTATAAAATACTGGCTAAAATTTAATATATACATTACAAGGGACTGAAGATGTGAAAAAAGCCGAAACATAATTCTATACATTGATTTATGTTATTCATATCACACCTCAATGTAAGCCCTCTATGATACAACTAATTAAATTGTGACTGACTGACTGACACATTTTTGTGACAAAAGTATAAGTGCACAATATGGATGCAGTCTAGAAGGTACATTACCATAGAATAACTTTTCTACTACATTTGATAAGCTTGTTAGAAGGCTAATATTTCAAACGAAGAACCAACCAAACATGAGACACTTAATATTCCCTGCAAAAGTGCATTCTACATTGAAGAAAAAGAACCATGGTTAATAAAACATACCCATGCGGAGGGGTGGGGCTCCAATTAATAAATCAATATTACTAAGAAATATATATATATCTGCATATGCTGATTTAATATACTTTTGCTATATAATACAGATGTGGCAACATTGAATCTGGCAAAGTTAAACCGGTCAGAAGAAAGAGGAAAATGAATGTGTCCAGCAAATCTATTTTAAACAATATGCATGTTTCTAGAATTGAGTCAATGACATATTATATAAAATGTAAGTATAGATACATGTATATACAAAAAAACAAAAACAAATGACCAATATCTGATTAGGTAAAATAAAAGTTAATAATAGAATAAACTAGCAAATAAAATTTATTACCTTTATATGTTGCAGTAACAAATGGTGGCAGAGCATCAATTTGTCTATCTACAATAATCAGAATTAAAAGATGATTTAATACAAAAGCAGGTCTATTTGTGTAACATTGTAGTTTTATGAGCACAATTACAATATAATGTCCGAAAACTTTGAACTTAATAATTCTAAGCATGTGTGAGAAAAGGCTAGATATGGTTGGATACACACTCACGCACACCAAGGTCAATTCATAAGTCCTCATTTTTAGACTTTGTTCGAACAGGGAATAATAATTAGTAAAAGCAAATCACTTTCAGTTCCCTTTGTTTGTGGTTATAGTCCATCATTCCAAATACATTGTACTGAAGACTGCAGGCAAATACTGTTTTGCGGTCTTTAAGTTTCAATATAAGTTGGCATTGCAGGAGTGATTTCTTCACTGCATATAGGTTCAGGTGAAGATTCTGGTCTGACTCAATAACATCACTGTCTGTTCCAGATTTTGCACCATGTACAAAAGACTAAAAATCAACATAGAATTTATTCTATGACATAAATACATAATATTATAACAATATTTATTTTAAAAAGGGCAATAACTTAGCAAACTCAATTTTCATACAATAATGGCTATCATATTAGCTCTATTATTAGAAGCGCAACTCTAATAGAGGTGAACCTCTACTAAATCATTAAATTATTTCTTATTTTCACCATAAAAATGTAAATGTATAAGATACGGGTCAAACATTGACAAAAATATTTGATAGAATATTGTAAAACCAAAAAATAATTTATAATGTGTATTACCACTAAAAATGTTGTTATTCATGCATGAATATATATTAAAATACAACTAAAAGCCATCGAATCACTATATTCAAGAAGAAAATACTGTGCACATTTCAGCTTATCAGGACTAGAAAGATTTTCCTAAAGTTGTTAGATCTACTACGGTTTGCTGGCAATACAATTTTGAGACAGAAAATTGACAAAATTCACATCTACCTGGTTGCATGGTCGTTTTGCCCTAACTATTCTTGGCAAGTGACTGACATATTCTGCTTCGTCATGAATCTGAAGTTTTGATCTAGAACATTAAACCAGATCACGCCATGCTCTTTTCATATTTCTGTAAGAAAGAAAGATTATATTTATATGGATTCGATCATGGATAACGGCACCTTGAAAGTTGTATCAATGCATCAAGAACCATTTCAAAAAAGTAAACACACCAAAGGGCAGACAGTGACCTTCAGTTAGCAATCATATGAAGAGGTCTCTTTCAATAACAAGGCTTTAAATTGAATTAATAATCATATAATTCCAAGAACCTTATATTGTGTGCCCCCCTGTTTTGCCAAAGTAATAAACTTTATTTTTCATGTACCTATCTGTGTTTGTGTCATAAATGGTACTTTAAGAACCTTTTTATTAAAATATGAAATATGACAATAATATTATTAATATTTTAGAACGCATATGGAACTATTAAATTTATATGTGGGGTTACAACACTAAAATATGATTTAAATTGAATTAATGAGCATATAATTCTAAGAACCTTATATTTGGGACAATATATGGTAACTTAAGAACCTTGGTATTAAAATATGAAATATGACAGTAATATTATTAATATTATAGATTGTGTATATGGAACTATTAATTTGATATGTGGGATCACAAAACTAAAATAATATTTAAATTGAATTATAATAAGCATAGAATTCCAAGAACCTTATATTTGGTACAATATATGGTACTTTAAGAACCTTGATATTAAAATATGAAATATGACAGTAATATTATTAATATTATAGATTGTATATGGAACTATTAATTTGATATGTGGGGTTACAAAACTAAAATATGATTTAAATTGAATTAATAAGCATAGAATGCCAAGAACCTTATATTTGGTACAATATAAGGTACCTTAAGAACCTTGATATTAAAATATGAAATATGACAGTAATATTATTAATATTATAGATTGTATATGGAACTATTAATTTGATATGTGGGGTTACAAAACTAAAATATTATTTAAATTGAATTAATCAGCATAGAATTCCAAGAACCTTATATTTGGTACAATATATGGTACCTTAAGAACCTTCATTTTGAAATATGAAATATGACAGTAATATTATTAATATTACAGATTGTATATGGAACTATTAAATTGGTATGTGGGGTTACAAAACTAAAATATGATTTAAATTGAATTAATAAGCATATAATTTCAAGAACCTTATATTTGGTACAATATAAGGTACCTTAAGAACCTTCATATTAAAATATGAAATATGACAATAATATTATTACCATTATAGACTGTATATAGAACTACGAAATTGATATGAGGAGTTACAAAACTAAAATATTATTTAAATTGAATTAATCAGCATAGAATTCCAAGAACCTGAAATTTGGTACAATATATGGTACTTTAAGAACCTTGATATTAAAATATGAAATACGACAGTAATATTATTAATATTATAGATTGTGTATATGGAACTATTAATTTGATATGTGGGATCACAAAACTAAAATAATATTTAAATTGAATTAATAAGCATAGAATTCCAAGAACCTTATATTTGGTACAATATATGGTACTTTAAGAACCTTGATATTAAAATATGAAATATGACAGTAATATTATTAATATTATAGATTGTATATGGAACTATTAATTTGATATGTGGGGTTACAAAACTAAAATATGATTTAAATTGAATTAATAAGCATAGAATTCCAAGAACCTTATATTTGGTACAATATATGGTACCTTAAGAACCTTGATATTAAAATATGAAATATGACAGTAATATTATTGATATTATAGATTGTATATGGAACTATTAAATTGATATGTGGGGTTACAAAACTAAAATATGATTTAAATTGAATTAATAAGCATAGAATTCCAAGAACCTTATATTTGGTACAATATATGGTACCTTAAGAACCTTCATTTTGAAATATGATAGTAATATTATTAATATTATAGATTGTAGATGGAACTATTATATTGATATGTGGGGTTACAAAACAAAAATATTATTTAAATTGAATTAATGAGCACAGAATTCCAAGAACCTTATATTTGTGACAATATATGGCACCTTAAGAACCTTGATATTAAAATATGAAATATGACAGTAATATTATTGATATTATAGATTGTATATGGAACTATTAATTTGATATGTGGGGTTACAAAACTAAAATATTATTTAAATTGAATTAATGAGCACAGAATTCCAAGAACCTTATATTTGGGACAATATATGGTAACTTAAGAACCTTGGTATTAAAATATGAAATATGACAGTAATATTATTAATATTATAGATTGTGTATATGGAACTATTAAATTGATATGTGGGGTTACAAAACTAAAATATTATTTAAATTGAATTAATAAGCATAGAATTCCAAGAACCTTATATTTGATACAATATATGGTACCTTAAGAACCTTCATTTTGAAATATGAAATATGACAGTAATATTATTAATATTACAGATTGTATATGGAACTATTAATTTGATATGTGGGGTTACAAAACTAAAATATGATTTAAATTGAATTAATAAGCATAGAATTCCAAGAACCTTATATTTGGTACAATATATGGTACTTTAAGAACCTTGATATTAAAATATGAAATATGACAGTAATATTATTGATATTATAGATTGTATATGGAACTATTAAATTGATATGTGGGGTTACAAAACTAAAATAATATTTAAATTGAATTAATAAGCATAGAATTCCAAGAACCTTATATTTGGTACAATATATGGTACTTTAAGAACCTTGATATTAAAATATGAAATATGACAGTAATATTATTAATATTATAGATTGTATATGGAACTATTAATTTGATATGTGGGGTTACAAAACTAAAATATGTTTTAAATTGAATTAATAAGCATAGAATTCCAAGAACCTTATATTTGGTACAATATATGGTACCTTAAGAACCTTCATTTTGAAATATGATAGTAATATTATTAATATTATAGATTGTAGATGGAACTATTATATTGATATGTGGGGTTACAAAACAAAAATATTATTTAAATTGAATTAATGAGCACAGAATTCCAAGAACCTTATATTTGTGACAATATATGGCACCTTAAGAACCTTGGTATTAAAATATGAAATATGACAATAATATTATTGATATTATAGATTTTATATGGAACTATTAAATTGATATGTGGGGTTACAAAACTAAAATATTATTTAAATTGAATTAATAAGCATATAATTCCAAGAACCTTATATTTGGTACAATATATGGTACCTTAAGAACCTTCATTTTGAAATATGAAATATGACAGTAATATTATTAATATTATAGATTGTATATGGAACTATTAAATTGATATGTGGGGTTACAAAACAAAAATATTATTTAAATTGAATTAATGAGCACAGAATTCCAAGAACCTTATATTTGGGACAATATATGGTACCTTAAGAACCTTGATATTAAAATATGAAATATGACAGTAATATTATTGATATTATAGATTGTATATGGAACTATTAATTTGATATGTGGGGTTACAAAACTAAAATATTATTTAAATTGAATTAATGAGCACAGAATTCCAAGAACCTTATATTTGGGACAATATATGGTAACTTAAGAACCTTGGTATTAAAATATGAAATATGACAGTAATATTATTAATATTATAGATTGTATATGGAACTATTAAATTGATATGTGGGGTTACAAAACTAAAATATGATTTAAATTGAATTAATAAGCATAGAATTCCAAGAACCTTATATTTGATACAATATATGGTACTTTAAGAACCTTGATATTAAAATATGAAATTAGAGAATAATATTATTAATATTATAGATTGTATATAGATCTACGGAGTTGATATATGATCTTATGATACCAAATACCAGGCTTTTGATCGCGGAAACATAGAACCTTGATGCGTCAAGAACCTTTTGAAGAAAAAACACCAAAGGGCAGTCAGTGACCTTTAGTTGGCAATCATATAAAGAGATATTTCTCTAATGAACGTGATTTACCTGCTGGATTTAGTCAGATATTCATCAAAACCTAAATAGCGATGGTAAAAATCACATTACATTGCATTTTCATTCTCGCTACGATTCTGGTACGAAAACAGTGAAGTGAGCATGCGTGAGGTGAATTTTGAGCGTGCTAGGCAGCCAGTTCGTAGTGTCAGCCAATCAGAGCGAGGTTCTTATATGCGGTTCTTACCCGTATTCCGGTAAAAATTATACCTCACGGCTAAACGTGTCAAGGGCGCAGCCATATTCTTTCGCAAGTCTTTATGGGTAAAGGATGTGGACGTAGCGATAAAATAGCCAGGGGTGTGAATATTTACAACGTTGGGGTATCTTATTGCACCAAGTCCATCGCAAATCTTAAGTATTGAATTCCTATTCTCAATTACATAAAATAGTAAAATGGTTAAAAAAAACGTTCCTGTCATGGGAAATTAATGTAATATTAATTGCAGTGTGTGTTGACCACCCCTCCAAAAAATATTGGTGTACATCCATTGATTGCGAAATCGTGAGAAAGACTAGATCCGGTCTATGTTCCTGCTGTAATTCTCACCCGTATTTATAATATACTTTTACCATATTGTGTGTTTTACAGTTCTCTTTAATTAGAAGAAAATGCCTAAAAAGAGAGGACAAAAGGGTAAAAAGGGGAAACAAGACGATGGTTTCAAAGACAAAGACGATAAGGTTAAGGATATGATGTCAACACTTGCTCTCGAGGACTCGGGAGATGAGATCGACGATGACTTGGCTCCGTCAAGGGGCAGGGGAAAGAGTTCCAAACCTAAAGGTTAGTCGTGTTTGTCTCGGTGCCTTTGATGGTGAAGGCGTGTTTGTCTCGGTGCCTTCGATGGTGAAGGCGTGTTTGTCTCGGTGCCTTCGATGGTGAAGGCGTGTTTGTCTCGGTGCCTTCGATGGTGAAGGCGTGTTTGTCTCGGTGCCTTCGATGGTGAAGGCGTGTTTGTCTCGGTGCCTTCGATGGTGAAGGCGTGTTTGTCTCGGTGCCTTCGATGGTGAAGGCGTGTTTGTCTCGGTGCCTTTGATGGTGAAGGCGTGTTCCGCTTTATATAGTAGTGCAATGTTGTTTAGTATAATTGCAGCTGGAACAAGATGGATTATCATTTGAAAAAGTCGCTAAAATAATCAGCGAACCGCTCACCATTGTAATAGTATACAAGTAGAAATTGCATTGTGAAGCTCATTATATTATAAATTTAACAGTTAACAAAAACAAAGAATTTTATAGAGACGTTCTTGAAGGCAATAAATTTCTCATAGTTTGAAAAATTGAATAATAAATAGAATTTATTAATTTGCTTGATGTTTCTGATGAAATTCTGTTTTTTAAAAATGTGCAACGTGACTTTATTTTGAAATGAGTAGATTTTTTTGGGTACTATTTCTAATCATTGTTATGTCGTTGGACAAACTATGTATATGTATTGAGTCGAAATTAAATCATGTTTAGTTGGAAATGTTGTAATAAAAGTTGTAATTTCAAAGTAAGATTTCTTTTTGTGTTTACCTTATTTTGGCTGATTCATGTAGCTCAATGTGTTAAAATACACATGTACAACCTTGTGACAGGGCTTGAGAAGGCACCTATTTTTTAGGCTAAAAATACCTCGACATAAAAGAATAACATTGGGAATATTGAAGGCAAACTCAATGGACATCGAGGTAGTCATACATTGTGTACATGCTTACATGAAGCTCAACCCATGGTTTGGGTATACAAAAATTATTATTTCCTTCACAAACAAGTTAATTTAATGCCAAATCTGCTGAAATTAAAACCAATCAATAATTGTCATACTGCATCATTCATTTGTCTGTGTTTAAATTTTTCTTGACAGGTGGTTTTGCACTGCTTGATGATTTGGACGATGAAAATGAAATGAACAACGAGAATGATATTGATGGAGGTGAAGATGAAGCGCCTAAAAAGGATCAAATTCAGAGTGAAAAGAGGAGAGATTTACCAGATATTGATCCGACTAAGACAGGTATGTAGTACCGTAGGTTTGGGATGCAAACATACTCTACCCGATACATTTCAATGTATGTGATCAAAACGATGCTCATAAATTTCAATTACATTGAATTTCATGAAGGCTCGAATATTTTTTTTATATAAAATATTCATGAATGTTTTATACATTTTAAGGTAGAGATGCAGGTTCGTGGGCACTTGGGAGTGAAATTTTTTTTTTTTTGCTTTTTATTATTCAAAAAGTCTTGGCTATATAGACTGTTGAAATTTTGTAGAATTGTGAATAGTGGAACATACTCAAAAAACGATTTTAAAATATAGATAACAGGTGCAAAATTATCTCTTTTGAATGCTTAGCAAGATTTAGCAAGGCTGTACATAAATAATAAAAAAAAAAAAAATGGTGAAAAAAGAAATGACAGGATCTCCATATTATGTACTGTATTTAACTTTTTACAAAACGATAATACATTTAAATTTGAAACTGTAACAGCCATTTTAAGTATGAGCATTAGCAAACTTCTTGCTGAGTGAATTGTTATGCAAATTAGCAATTATCTCAGCTTCTTTTTAGTGCACATTCCAGAACTTTAAAAAAAAATAGCTCCTAGACGCTTTGACCTTTTGTTTTGAAATTTTCACAAATGATTGACAATGTGTTTATCTTCAAAACGTCGTCGGGGCATTGTTTTTAGTTGAATAGTGTTACAGCAATCGTACAGACAACTAGCCTGGGTGTTAATTTATGCATAAACTTGAAGTAGTGAAATTTGAGCTGCTGCCCTACAAAATTGACAACTGGTAGACAGTTTTCAAGACAAAACTTTCTTTATAGTAAACAGATGTACCCATAAACCAATTTTCACAGGAAACAGAAGCATGGTTTAGAAGCTATTTTTTTAAATCACTTTTGATCAAAAAAGCACATTTTTGTGCATATTTCAAACTACAGTGTCCATAAAAATAAAATACTAACAAAACTTTAAAATTCATACAATAAGCTTTCCGAAAATATATAGTTTTGTGGACAAGGGAGATCATCTTGGTTTCCTAATTAACTAATTAAAATACCTGTCAGGTAAACTGCATCTCTACCTTAAGTGATGATTGAAAACATACTTGTTAACTGATGCATGGCAGTAAAAAACCACTAAAAAAATTTTCATAAATATATGTCAAATATTCATACCTTTATGAATTTTACTGTATATGACACATTATCTTATTTTGAATGAAATCAAGTACTATACTCTTGTATTTGCATGTTTCAAGATTTAAAGTTACTGATGACTTGTATAAAACTGTTTTGTGATTGGTGTCATGATATTTCTTTCTAAAAACTTTCAACTGCTGTTACATACTTATATTTTGCAATATAATAATTCAGGAAATGTAAAATTCTTTATAAACTATGACTTAGTCTTGATATGTGATATTTTATTTGATTATAGATGATAAACCAGCAAAGAAAATGACCAATAAAGAGAAAAAGAAACTCAAAAAAATGGTAAGTTTAAAGCGAGAGAGTCGTCACCTGCGCATGCGTCAGATGGCCATAGTGTGGCATTGTTTACAAACAAGCGTCTACCCATGAGCCTTTGCGTTTGTATGTTGTTATCGTCACTCAATTGAGCTCTACATTGACAGGAAACAAGTACTCAGTGTTTTTGAGACAGAATAAGCATCAGTTCTGTCGGCGCTTCAATTTCAGCGTGTGCGCAGGTGACGACCCTCCCGCTTTAAGTAGACAATTACTCAATGTTGTGAAACAACTCAAAGTTATGATGAAGCGTGTACAGTAATATAGTGCGATCTATTTAGTGACCTGCTCGTATGCACATTTAAAATAACAACCTTTGGTCACTCAGTAATATGAATTGATCCATAAATGATGACTTTTTGGGGAGTGTACAGCTTAGTGTGTTTCTGCAGTTAAACACAAGAACTCCGGGGTGGAGATAATAACGGGTGTAAAATATGCATTTATATCTGAATCTACTAAATTTTGTATTGTACATTAATAATTTGCAGTAACCAGTACTGATTTAGTTTCTTTTATTTTTTTGTTTCATTTCTGAACAGCAAGAATTTCAGGAGCAGTTAGGAGACTTCAGTGTTCAGAGTCAGTTCACCGTATCACAGCAAGAATCCACAGCAAAAGGTGCATTGTTGGAAAATGCCACAGATATCAAGGTATGCAAATTAGTAGTGCCCTCGTATAGCTCTAGCGCTTTCTCCAATGGCCCGATTATCAGTGCTTTGGCTTTGATACCCTTCTTACAACTTTGATAAGTTCATTACGATAGGTACTCATTTATTTAGATACTTTGTCTGTGACATTCAGCAATGCTATTGGTCTGAACAAGTTTGATTGACATGTGTATGGAACTCTCGCATAAATATGTGCGATTTGAATGTGATTTCTGTTGCACATCACCACGCATGGGTATGTAAGTTGCCCGCCCTTATGTTTCATCTGCCTTTGATATCAAAGCAGGCTGCTTTACTAATTCTGAAAATATTTAGATTATTAAAAATAGAATATTATGTAATTTTCTTTCAGATTGAAAATTTCTCCATTTCTGCTCGTGGCAAAGATCTTTTTGTAAATGCATTATTAAGTATTACGCGTGGACGCCGTTATGGTCTTGTTGGCCCCAATGGGTGAGTACTGTAAAAGGCTTAATTATTCACTGGGTTTTAATTTAGCTTATTTCGCTGACTGGAAAATGCGCTAAATTAAAACCTAGTGAATATGTAAAATTTAGCATAGAACATATTATCTAAATGATAAAACCGTGAATTTGAAACCCACTGAATATGCCTGAAATGGTAAATCAGCGAAATTTAAACCCAGTGAAAATTTGTCATTTTACAGTATATGCTGCAGAAAAAAAAAGTGCTCCACACAAAACATCTGGAACTGCAAAGACGGTTTGTCTTTTCTGTTCTTTGCATATCAATGAGCTGAACATATGAGGTTATCACCTGAGGTAAATTTTTGGTGAGCTGGTTTATACAGTGATGTCATGGGCTATTGTTTTACATGTATCAACTAGCTCTACAATTAAGTGATACATGTATTAGAGGATAACCTTTTTATCACAGGACCAACTTCAAAATTCAAAACTGTAATCTTACAAAACTACAATAAAAAATGATTTACTGATTAGGGGCCTCTAATCTCAGCCACATGTGTTTGATTGGTATTGCCAATAGTGCTCTTCATCTGAAATGTACCCAATTTGGGACAGCCCCCTCAGTGTTGAATTTTTCAAATTCTTTCTTTTTTATGTTCATCTAGCCATGGGAAGACTACATTATTGAATCATATAGCACAGAGAGTTTTAGCAATCCCGCCAAATATAGATGTTCTTATATGTGAGCAAGGTGAGATTTATTACTGTCTTGTATATTTCTCTCTACTAGTATATCAAACATAACGCAATGTGACGATTCAATGTTTCATATCAGGTCATGTGTCACTGTTTGATAATACAGTCCTTATGATAGTCCTTCATATTTATGTATGGGTCTATATTGTCAAAAATAGATTCAGTGGGCATCCTTGTTTTCCCGCAATCAACATCATACACTATTTGATAACCATGATCTTTTCCAACTAAGGTCCATTTATTTTGATATTACCTCATCACTTAATACCTTAATAAACTGGTTCTATTCAGTGCGTGTATTTAAGTGCGCCCTCTATGGTGATTCAATATGCCACCATTTTGTTTTATATCCATTGCCATATGTTAGAGTGATTCTGATTGGTTGTATGTTTTAGAGGGGCTTCCAATCAGATCTACATATTTTACCAAGATCAAATGCATGACCTCTTTATACAATCATGCACAGATTTATGTTTACATTTACATTGAGTTGGTGAAACAATGTAATTCAGATTCCGACACAACATGCATCTGTGTATATTAACTTGATTTGAATCAGAGGTATATTAGACCATGTACTCACTCATTTGACACTGTGGTAAACTGATTAAATTACAACAACATATTCAAGTAATGGGTCATTTTTTTTCTTGTTATTTAATTTTATCATTGTAGTGCTCACATCTATAATATATTTTTTTTCATTCAGAGGTGACTGCTGATGAAACACGAGCAATTGACGCGGTTTTAAATGCTGACAAAAAGAGATTGGCTTTACTAAAAGAGGTACTGTGAATATAATTATAATAATTTATCTTGTGTGGAATTATATTAGAGGTTGGAAAGTATAGAGATAAAATTTACGTTGGTTTTGACATTTGCAATTTCTTGTCGTCTTAATTCATATATACTTTTTTTTTTTAGTAGTCACTTGTTTGTGATTACAAAGTGTCAGAAATTCCAATGTTTACATCAACTTTTACTAGAGTCTACCATGTACCAGATTTGGCCATGAATTTGCCCTAGGCTGTTAAATGGGAGTTTGGGTTTTAAAAAAAAAAAATTGACGATGTTTCAGCAGTTTATAAGATGTTATTTTAATTTTTTCTGATGCTTAAAAGCGAGTCTAATTTAAGTTTGACTGTGGTCATTGACGACTATTCAAGAGTATGATGTTTATTTTTACTATCAGCTCATAGAACACCGTCCAAACTAATGCAAGACAAGACGAAGCATTGCAGTTTTGTTTGTTTTTATTTGAAACTTCTTTTAAAATATACTTTCGTAACAAATACATTTATGGATGGGCCAATTTACGACAGAATCCGGTACAATTGAACACTTGAACTATGTGACTTATTTGATGTAATTTGTTCACATTACATAACCAAAAAAAAACATTAGGAGGGAAAATATTTAGTTGTTCTCATCATATTTTATAATTTTATATTTTATTTATTTATTTATTTATTTTTTTTTATTTTTTTTATTTATTTATTTATTTATTTATTTTTATTTATTTATTTATTTATTTATTTATTTATTTATTTGTTTGTTTATTTATTTATTATGTTACATACTTTGTAGGAAAAAGAACTAGTAAAGAAAAGTGATGCTGGTGACGATTCTGTCACTGATCGGCTTAAACAGGTAAGTTTTTTGAAAGAAAAAAATAACAATTGTTTTAATTTTAAGCGAATGTCTATTGTGCAAATAATTGAGAGATGCATCAGGGGAGTAACAAAATTCATAGAGGACATGTTTTCTTTGTTTTCTACTACTCCTCATTTATTTTCATATTGTGCTCTTATATTTATTGTCCAATTATTCATCACATTCGCTAGGTATATGAAGAATTGGATGCAATTGGAGCCTCATCCGCTGAGGCGAGAGCTAGGAGAATATTAGCTGTAAGTTAACCTACTCCCAAGTATCATGAAGCTTTAGCGACTAAGTTTGCATTTTACACTTCAAACGCCATTTTACACTTCAAACGCCATTTTACACTTCAAACGCCATTTTACACTTCAAACGCCATTTTACACTTCATGCATACATGATTGCATGCGTTCAGTGATTTAAATCCATCTCCTTCATGTGCTTTCTTTAATGTAAATTAACAAATGAATTTCAATGCGACGTAAATATAGCACACATTTTTTTGGAAATATAGAAGACATTCCTCACACATTTGAATATGAATATGTATTTATGGATGGTAAAATAAGTTATAAAACTTGTGCTGCTACATGTAAAATAATTTATATTAAATTGGTTTGATGTTTTTTCAAATATATTTAAGAAAAATGGTATGAAGCGCAACCAAATTTTTGCTTTAGATGTTGTCCTTGTCTTGCTTGTGGTTCAGTGATTAGTTCAGTATACATTGATTGAATCTGTTGACAATAACAGAATTTTGTTTTGTTTTTTCACTCAAGGGTCTGGGTTTCACAGCAGAAATGCAGCAAAGGGAAACTCATCATTTTTCTGGTGGATGGAGAATGCGTGTCTCCCTAGCACGGTAATGTTTCTTATCTTGTACTCAATACAGCCTACTTAACTTCATCTTTAATTCCAGTGATGTATTTCAAGCTTGACTGCCTAATGCTTTTTCAAGTAATATGAATTCTTTTATCAGTATGTGATGTATTTAATTGTCCCCTACAGACAAAGTGTGTCCATGTTTCAACTTATTGATATGCACATGAAATCAGTTTGCAATTTAATTCAATATTAAATATTTTGCGATCTGAATCAAAATTGTCTGAATGTTTGTGTTGAAAATTCATCAAAATCTATCACTATTCTACTATTTTGAAAATCATTGGGAAGATTTAATTTCAACTTAAATACACACATGTACATAGAACATCCAGTGATGTTGTAGCACATATCATTTTTTTCGATCAAATGTACATGTGATAGTCATATTGACAGTGTGGCATCTTAGATTTTGAGGTTGGTAACTTTCACATGTTTCCATTCCAGGGCATTATTTATGGAACCAACATTATTGCTATTAGATGAACCTACCAACCATTTAGACTTGAACGCTGTCATTTGGCTAGATAAGTAAGTTTCTCTCAGAAATAATATGTATTTTTTGCTGTTTGTTAAATCAATACCAATAGGCTCTCACACACCGTCCTACACTGCATACAATTTATGGATCAATGATAGATTGATATTTTATCATATTTTTAATTTTTACACCAACTAAAACAGTTATCTTCAAAATTGGAAGAAGACTTTATTGGTTGTATCCCATGACCAACAATTTTTAGATGATGTATGTACAGATATTATACACTTAGGTACGTACCAGTAAACTTGAACCTTCACCCTTGAACCCCAACCTTTCATCCACAGATTATTTTCCATCAAATTTCTACTAGTCTAGGGAGTCTTGTAGGATATTTGGGGGTGATTTATACACGTTTAGTGGCTCTGGTATTAAAGATATGTTGAGTTAATTTACACAAGTCTAGGGAGTCTGGTAGGATATTTGGTGATGATTTATACCAGTTTTGTGACTCTGGTAAAATATGTTGAGATAATTTACACAAGTCTATGAAAGTCTTGTAGGATATTTGCGGGTGATTTATAACCAGTTTTGTGACTCTGGTAAGATATGTTGAGATAATTTACACAAGTTTAGGGAGTCTTTAGGATATTTGGTGATGATTGAGGTATGTAAATGTGTCGAAATGGGCGTAGTGCGAGTGGTTAGTGCTAGTAGCACTAATCCGAAATAGTACTAGATCTAGTGCTAAAATGGCACTAGATCTAGTGCTAAAATGGCACTAGATCTAGTGCTAATATGTACATAGTGCGAGTGGCATTGATATCGCATTGTCAACGACGTCAATACATCCCGTAATTGTCCGAAAATGAATTAATATTTATGTAAATTGTTGTATCTTTCATTCATTGGAAATGTGCTGCAGTGGGAAAATTGAGAATGTACATGAATGTCATTGTCCACGTTTGTCGTAATCACGGTTACTAAAAGAGACCTTTGAAACAACGCGATCGGCCGGGAAACTAGCTCCACGGACAGTGAAACTGCAGGTCAAACTTCGCAATTTTTACAAATTGTGAATAGATACACTGTATGAAATCGTATTGTGTGGAAGTTTGTGTTTTCAGCTTCGGTGGATATAAACTTGTAACTTGTATGTAAATGGGGGAATTCAGCGTTGATTTTTTTTAAATCGCTGACGTGCCGTTTTATTTCTAGTCGGCGCCACATTTAATGAAAATAGATCTTCAATGAAATTATGATGCCATATATGAACTAAATAAAAAAATTGTATACTCCTAGTCTAAGGTTGGGGTCCCTGTAAAACTCGGTGGATTTTGTGTGTACGGCGACCTGTGAATGGGCATGTCGCTCAGTACCGCTGGGAACCAGACAGAAAATGAACCGTTGTCTGGTTGTCATGACATTGACCTTTGCGGACATAATCAACCAATGATAAAAGTGGATTCACGCAATCCTGTTGTTACATTGTACCAAGGAGCATAGACCTTAGAATGTCTATGCAAGGAGGTACTAACGGAAGCAGCGACAACCCCTCTCAAGTGGCCATTTAAGCCTCTTAACTGACTTATTCCCCTTTGTTTCAACCCAAGTTAATCCTGACAAGGACACTGTCAAGCTCATCTTTACACAAGTAACCAGTTAGCGGAATATGATATAACCTCGCCGATTTTTTAACATGACCATATAATATATGTCTAGACACTTTCTCAGCAATAGTATTTTTTAGGAGTCCTATTATTTGTTCTAGACTCTCGAAATTTTGTTCTTGTTACAGTTGCTAATAATTAAAACATGCGAAATCTGTGAAGTTACAAGTTAGTCTGTTGAATTTCCGGTTGTGAAATGCGTATTTTAACCCTTCACAGCTAAACAAACCCAGTGCGCATACGTGATGACCGTAGTTTTGTAATGCGGCGATTTTTCGGCAGTTTTTAAATATTTTGGCGTAATTTTTTAGACATTTCAATCTTTCCGGACGCCTAAAATAGTCTATTTAAGCACCGTCCCTCAACACGGATGGTGATTTAAATTTTTATTCAAGAGCGTGTTTATTGTTACAAGCGTGAATGGGTAAGCTTCGTTTGGACAAAGAGCTGCTATCACTGTAAACAATATTAAATTATTCTTCTGATGCTCAGTTCATCTTTTGAAAACAACTATTTTTTGACTTGAAAAAAAAAATCATGCCATTTTCCCATCAAAATCCAAGCCAAAATATCGTACTACAACATCGGCAAATCTCTTCCGCGTTGCGTTCAACCTATTTAAATGAGCTATGGTGATTTGAACACATGGGCATCCTTCAGCATTTTGATTGGTTAATTAGCGATTTGACCTATTAGCTCAACTCATGCAAAAGAAACATGGCGGATACCCATACAGCATCGAACGTTTATATGCGATCGGAATCATATGCTTACGATGAAACTAAGTGAATTTTATTTGAATTTCATAACAATTCAACGAATTTATTTTTTGTGCATTATTATAATCACTACTGAATAATATTCAACAATTGTGAGACGCAGCATGACCGGATTGCGCAACCATAATCATTTGCTACTACGCAATGCAGTTGTGTTTTTATTTGAAACTTCGTTGAGAATATACTTTCGTTACCAATAAAATAAAAACAAATGTATTTGAAAAATGACACTGGGCGATATTGTAATGAAATTGCAGGCGGTCTACTTTTTAATTCAACAAGAATTATTAATTATTATTGTTAACTCTGCAATAGTTTCTTTCGTCTTAGGTGGCCCAACTGACGGTGTTGAAAGTCTGCTTAGTTAGATACTTCAATGATGAAAATGGAAGTCCCCAAAAAATATTTGATGATTATTTTTTGAAATTCTGAGCCCAAAATAAGTGCCCACCAGCCGTGAAATCCCCAGGGAGATTTTCGGATGGCTAATTTACGACGGCATATAAAGAAAGTATTATTATGGATATCTCGCGTATATTGCCGATGTTTTATACTGTTTGTAGTTTGAATATGAAAGTGGTTGTTGATGCCCCTCCTATTATTCGACGTCGTTGACAATGCGATAACAATGCCACTCGCACTGTGCACATTTTAGCACTAGATCTAGTGCCATTTTAGCACTAGATCTAGTGCCATTTTAGCACTAGATCTAGTACTTTTTCGGATTAGTGCTACTAGCACTAACCACTCGCACTACGCCCATTTCGACACATTTACATACATGGATGATTTATACCAGTTTTGTGACTCTGGTAAAATATCTTGAGTTAATTTACACAAGTCTAGGGAGTCTTGTAGGATATTTGGTGATGATTTATACCAGTTTTGTGACTCTGGTAAGATATGTTGAGATAATTTACACAAGTCTAGAGAGTCTTGTAGGGTATCTGGTGGTAATTTGTATCAGTCTAGGGCAGCAGATATGATATATGGGGTGATTTCCTTTGATTACAAAACACAACCTTACTTAACAAGCTTAATAAAGTTGAAAGTATTATTCATTTTCAGATAACCAGAAGCTTTATTACTACAAAGGAAATTATAGTAAGTCGATACTCGGCCAAATCAGGTTTCTATTTTCATATTCTGATTGTCAAATACTCAGCATTAAAACACATCATTTGCTAAATACATTCTCACCATAGTAGCGCTAGGAAAGTTACTAGTTGACATGGGAAACTACTGGGTAGTACATCAACTACTAGTAGTTGCCCCGGATGACGTTACTCACCACGTGACTTGCGATTTCTAATATGCAAAACAACCGAAGAAAAACTACCCAATTTAGCTTCACTTCTCCACCTGGTAGAACATATTTTTGGTTCCAATGTTCCCTCATGGAAATACATGTAGACGTATACTTGTGTCGTCATGGTCATGCAATACATACTGGTGTACTGTATTTTATTGAATGGTTTTTAAATATGAAGAATTTAAACTTGGGTTATAAACCTTCATTCAGGCATTCCAAAAGTTTGCTTGGAGGTCGCACAATTACACTCCATATGACATGGGCAGCATACAACTCCATTAGAAGTGCATCTTTAATAGAATTACTTGTAAAGCAATAGTTGAATCAACAAGATATATTGTATACTAAATAATTTAAAATATGATTTATTTGGGGTCATTAATGTAAACAATGCAGTACTTGTAAATATTAATTATATTAATACTTAATCATTTGTCATACAATGAACACAATTGTCAATAACAATAAGGATTTTGATCACATGACTTGTCAAGTCACATGACCAAATCTTCCTCACTTCTATCCTATTCATAGACAGACTGTTTTGTATTTTCACAATATTTCTTGTAATTTCAGATACATTTAAAAAGATGTTTGTACAGAAAAGAAAAGAACAGTATAAAGAATATGAAAAACAGGTAATGAATTCTGTGTGAATTTTCGCTTGGATGAAGAATAAATCAAGTGAAAATTCAAAATAATATTTTAGTGACAGGTGACATTGATGTCACAGTACCATTGCAAATACAAATGTTTACATCAACAGTAAAATCCTTTATTTACACTTGTAATGATTTTTTCGCTATTTTTGCTAAAAGGATGAATATGCCTTTTTTTCCTATATTTCACATTCAACTCGTCAAAAATCAGTGAAAATAACTACCATACAAAACACCAATAAAGTCTTTTCAGCAAAAATTAATTCCAGGTAAAAAAATGTATTTTACAGTAGAGTGTTTTGCCACAGATACCATATTCCATTTATGGGACTATGTGACATGGCTGTGTGACCATCTTTCTATCATGATGGCATTATGACAATTTAATGAGCTATCCTGGTGTCAACCAAGGTTTCCCTAAAATCATATCTGTTACTGAGTGAATCTCAGCCAGTGGATTTAATCTTCCATTGAGTTTGAGACAACCCAGTATACATTGATATCTGACTATTTTGTTTTTATAGGAGAAAAAACTAAAGGAATTGAAATCCAGGGGACAATCATCAAAGCAAGCCGTAAGTATTTCTCAGTCAGATTAAACTCTGTTGCAGATGGAGGATTCAGTTGATTTTAATTCTGGTCACAAGTGTATATTATTACCAATCTATGCAAATAACATTTTGATCATGCAAATAGAGCAACTAATCAGATCTTCTGTTACAGGCAGATTTCTTTGAAAGGCAGTTTCTAATTGGTTGACACAATACAACACAAGAAAGCTTCTTGATGTATACATTTTTGAGATTGGAGCATTGTGTTATTACGTTTTTTTTTAACTGTTTTTTACGTTCACTGGTGTTCTTTAATTATAGATGCTCTTATATGTTTTACTGATTCATACCATGTACTTTTTACTTGAATGCTAGAAAAATATATACAGACTTAATTTGAATGATTTATTTTTGCAGGAAAAGAAAACAAAAGAAGCACTAACGAGAAAACAAGAGAAAGGAAGAAAAAAAGGTCATGAAAATGAGGAAACAGCACCTGTAGAATTATTGAAAAGGCCACGGGAGTACACTGTCAAGTTTACGTTTCCCAACCCGCCGTCGTTGAACCCACCAATACTGGGATTACATTGTGAGTTTTGTAAAGTATACAAATATTGTGTGCTGCTTCACAATTTAAAATACACTTTGCTTCGCACTGTTAAAATTTCACATCTCTACTACAAGTAAAACACATTTATTAACAACAAAGGTAAATATTAGGGGTGGGTTATAGTGGGCCAGTGTTGAAGGATTTTTCACAATTTCCTGTTTTAAAATTGACGTAATTATTGATTTTGACAGTTGCCGTGAAGTTTTCAGGTTTTTTCCAGGACAAAATACTTTGGGGGGGGGGGGGGGATAAAATCAGAATGTCCTAATAATTCATTATAACCATAAGTACTAAGTGTTTGTAATGAAATGAAATTTTGAGATATGGTGTGAACTTTTTACCATAGGAACCAATAGTAAGGTCCAAAAATCACAATTTTAATAATTGTTTGACCTGCATTTTGTGCAAAAATGAGTTTGCTTACCATACATTTCAGTGAACAGCATAAAATAAAACCATAGTGTAAATGTCAAGAAAATCTAGCATTGTTTTAGTGGCTGCCAACTACCTTAATTTTGAAACTATTTTCAGTCTCTTTTTTTTTTTCTGATGTTAATTTTTCAGCTTGTACCTTCGGTTATCCTGGACAGAAAGAACTTTTTAAAGATATAGATTTTGGAATTGATTTGTCCTCCAGAAGTGAGTATTCTCTTTATCTCAGCAAATGTGCTTTGCAAGTCAACTTTTGTAACCAAGACATGAATGTAAAGATGGACCATTTCATTGGTTACCCACTCTCTGCTAGCTGGAATTGTGTTCACCTCCACAGTCTGTGAGTAACCATGATGTTGATTGGCTGACAGTATGCTGCTAATCTGCATATGCTAATTTTTTTGATAATGGATGCCAGTTCTGTTTTTCCTCTTGCACACTTCATCAACTGATAGTTGCTACAGGAAAAAAAGAGCTCCATGCATCACTCTATCCTTTATGACGTTATGATAAATTTACATGTGCAAAATTTTACCAATTTGTTAATGGAAAACTAGTTGTTAATTTTCCATTTGGTCCAAAAATTACAAAATTTACACCAAAATGTTGTGGAAAAAATGGTGGTGTCCAACAAAATCCCATAATGAATTGACCTTTAATTAAAATGAGTTTGACATTCTTGTTTGGTGGCTATCTGTGAATGTTTGACTGTATTATCTGTTATTTGACTCATGATGGGCCTCTTAAAGAAACTCTTCATTAAACTACACTATAAGTAGTCTGTGTTGAATACGTTTTATTTGCAGTTGCTATTGTTGGACCGAATGGTGTTGGGAAGTCAACTTTTCTGAAACTTTTGACAGGTGACCTTGTGCCGGTAAGTTGATTTCATAGCAGTTCTTTATGACTGAAATGATTTGCCTAATAATGCCTGAAAGAAGACTTAAAGTGTATATAACTTTGAAAGTAGAACATAATGATGGGTAGATATTTTTGCCAGGCATGTGATTTTTAATGACAATTACGATCATTAGGTCTATAAATTGCCTGGCCTTAAATATATCTAAGCAGTTATTCTGAGAAAACAAAAAAATTGAAAAACCCTCAGTATTATCATTTCCAATGGCATCCCCACAAACACAATTATGGTGTCAATTATTGCCACCTAGAAGGTACACATGGGAGGGGAAAAAAAGTTTCTCTTATTATTTCCATGTTGTGTTGTCATTTCCAAGTGGTTATATAGGATAGCTAATTTTTGACTCCCATGTGCGAAGCACAAAATGGGAGTCTTTGCAGTTAGTGTGTCTGTATGTGTGTGTGTGTATGTGTGTATGTGTGTGTGTGTGTGTATGTGTGTCCGACTGTTCCACTGCTATCTCAAGAACCATACATCGGTTTTTGATGAAACTTGGTGCATAGATGCTCTGGGCCAATGCGCAGATTTGATTAGGTTTTGGTAAAAATCCATGCTCGTTAATTACCTAATTTGCATGATAATTAGCTAATTTTTAGCTGTTCTATGACTGTTCCACTGATATCTAAAGAACCACTCATTGGATTTTGATGAAACTTGGTACATAGATGCTCTGAACATATGCGCAGATTTGATTAATTTTTGGTAAAAATCCGTGCATATTAATTACCTAATTTGCATGATAATTAGCTATTTTTTAGTGGTTCCATGACTGTTCCACTGATATCTAAACAACCACTCATTGGATTTCGATGAAACTTGGTACATAGATGCTCTGAACTAATGCTAGGTTTTGATTAGTTTTTGGTAATAATCCGTGGATACTAATTACCTAATTTGCATAATGATTAGTCAATTTTCGGTTTTTCCACTGATATCTCAAGTACTAATCATCACATTTCAATGAAACTTGGTACATAGATGTCATACGACACTGCACAGACCTGATAGTTTTTATGGTAATATCAGTACATATTAATTACCTAATTTGCATAATTAATTAATTTTCAGCATTTGATATAAGTAGTTAGCATTACATTTCAATGAAACTTGGTACTTACATACTCAAGGACTATGCAGAGATTGATTGTTTTCGATAAATATTTGTGCATATTAATCACCTAATTTGCATAATTAGTTAATTTTCAGCTTTTCCACGGGTATCTCAAGTACTAATCATCGCATTTCAATGAAACTTGGTACATAGATCCTTTAGGACTATGCAGAGACCTGATTAGTTTTAGGGTAAATAATTGTGCATATTAATTACCTAATTTGCATAATTAATTTTCAGCTTTTCTACTGATATCTAAAGTACTAATCATCACATTTCAATGAATCTAGAATTATGCAGACCCAATTAGTTTCCGGTAAATATTTGTGCATATTAATCACCTAATTTGCATAATTAACCAACTTTCACACTGATATCTCAGGTACTATACATCACATATCAATGAATGTACATGGATGCTGTAGGACAATAGACAGACCTGAATAATTGTGGGTTAAAATCTGTACATATTAATTACCTAATTTGCATAATTAACCAATTTTAAGCTTTCACACTGATATCTAAAGTACCGTAAAAACTCCAAAATTTCGACCGGTTTTAAATAATTGGTGTTAGAAATGTGACGTGTTTTTAGAGTCAAAATTAAGGTGCATTTTCGGACGGTCAAATTTTTCAGAATAGAAATCAGCAAAAAAAATTGGGATGATAGACAGTGTGCTTCATTAGTTTTTAAAAAATGCAATGTCCGTCAATTGACGTAAACTTCCTCATGTTTCACGGTAAAAGCAAAGGTCGTGGCCGAGTTGTAACTCAAAATCTAAACAAAGTCATCAATCAGTATTATGACAAGCAAAACAAAACATCAAGACGCGGAGAAGAGGTCAGCACAAAACTAATAGGTCAAAAGACAAAGCTGTCTCGCACTACCTAGGATAACTTGCGAATGTTCGAAGTACAGGTACCCATTGGACAAAAGATACATGGAAGTTTAGCAAACGATCTCCCCGACCCAGTGCAATGTATCCGGTTAGAATCAAAGCTCACGTGTCCCTTATTTGAGGGACCAAATTCTGCCGTAAATTCGCCCTTGGATTAAAAAATAAAATGGGATTTAAGAAAATAAAATGGGACTTTTAAGGTGTATTTTGGCGTCATTTTTCGGACATTTCAATCAATCCTGCCGGCTAAAATAGAGTCTAAGTTTTACCGTAGTCATTGACGTCTGTCTATTCAAGAGTACACGTGTATGATTTTTATCGTGACTAGCGTGAGCGGGTAAGCTTCCTTTCGAGAATGAGCTGTTATCACTGTGAACAATGTTAAATTATTCTTCAGATGACCAGTTTATTTTTTAAAAACAACTAATTTTTTTATTTAAAAAAAATCATGCCGTTTTCGCATCAAAATCCAAGCCAAAATATCGTACTACAACATCAATCTCTTCCGCATTGCGTTCAATAACATTAACATATTTAAATAAGCTATGGTAATTTGAACACGTTGGCATCATCCAGCTTTTTGATTGGTTAATTAGCGATTTGACCTATTTGACCTAAGAGAACATGGCGGATATCCTACAGCATCAAACGTTTATATGAGACCGGAATCATTCGCTTACGATGAAACTAAGTTGACTTTTATTTGTATTTCATAACCATTCAACAAATTTATTTTGTGTACATTATTATAATCACTACTGAGTACAGTAATAATCAACAATTCAGAAACGCAGCATGCCGAGGTTTTTGTGTTCGTTTTTATTTGAAACTTCGTTTATTTAGAATATATTTTCGTTACCAATAAAATAAAAATCTCTCAGTCAATCAGAAACCCGGATTCATGCCTTTGAGGAAGGTCCCGTTTGAACGCTCACATCGGTTTTTTTTTTCGTTTGGGGGAAAACTAAAACTGGTCGCAATTTTCGAATAAGAATGAGTCGGCAATTTTTAGTGGAGTCGAAAATTTGGAGGTAAATAAAACACCAAAACCCGGCAAATAAATAGGCGGTCGATTTTTTAGAGGGGTCGAAGTTTTGGAGTTTTCACGGTACTAATTATTCCATTTCAATGAAACTTAGTACAAAGATGCTCTAGGACAATGTACAAACCTAATTAGTTTGGGGTAAAAATCTGTTCATATTAATTCCCTAATAAGCATAATAATTCATAATTTTTTGGTTCTAATCACATTTCAATTAAACTTGGAGACATAGATTTTCTGTTACATTGCGCAGACCTCATTAGTTTTACACTCAAATCTGGTCATATTAATTTTCTGATTTGCATAATTACTTTTCAGCTAAGTAATTTCGAATTATATTTAATGTGTCTCCAATACTCTCAGCACATGGGAGTTCTTTCTAAGCTTTCTTTGATTTAAAATGCTGACAATTTTAGAACACTACAAATTCTTGATCTAAATGAAAACAAGCAAATAAGAAAAAGGGCATATGCAAACTTGTTTCCATGGAAACTGATTTTCTGCTCTATAGTCCTACTTCTTAAAGCGAGGGAGTCGTCACCTGCACATGCTATAGCGTGTTGTTTACAAACAAGCAACTACCCATGAGCCTTTGCGCTTTAGTGTGCGTTGTTATCGTTGCATGGGATATCGTTGTCTACCCAATGAGCCTTTGTGTTTTTAGTGTGCGTTGTTATCGTTGCTTGGGACTCAATCCCGCGTATGTGTAGGTGACGACCCCTCCGCTTTAAGTTGGTCAAAATGCAGGTGAACTCGCGTTCATAATTCAAAAACTGATTTGGTTATTCCAAATTTTTTCTTCAAACTTTCAAATATCCAGTTACAAAGACTCACTTCCTGTCCTGGTGACCTTGTTTAATTTCTGAGTTAGTGTGCCTATGCTAATAAACAATATTCGTCTGACTTTGTCTATGTTATAGTTAATGTATTAGTTAGATATGTATGAAAAAAAACAATTCATGTGTGATTTGATTTCAGCTGCAAGGAGAAAGACGTAAAAATCACCGTCTTCGTATCGGTATGTATAGTCAACATTCAGCGGATCAGTTAGATTTAGAAGAATCGTCCGTCGAGTATTTACAGGTATGTGCCATATATGCAATGTACATCATGTAAAAAATGGGGGGCACAATTCATGCCTAACTCTTGTTATTTTTACCATTCACACAGACTAGAACATAGCAAACTCTGCCTAACTTTCTAACATACAAAGGTTAACAAATCTTGCCTAACTATGCTATATTTGCTGCACTGGTGTGCTTGCCACATGATCAAGTCTTTCATAAATTCCGCATAAAGTCCATATTGTATGTATACTCCCACTTCACTTTCTTGATATTGACAAACCCAGTTTTACTCGTCATATTTCACTTTCTATCTACAGAGGCTATTTAATTTAAATTATCAAGATGCTAGGAAGACATTGGGAAGATTTGGTTTAGTCAGCTACGCTCATACAATCCGAATTAAAGATCTATCAGGGGGACAGAAATCCAGAGTTGCGTTTGCTGATCTGTCCTGTAGGGAACCAGACGTCTTGATCATGGTAAGTTGTAATGGCTTAAGAAAGTGTCATAGCTGGACAGAATAAATGTATGTAATGTTTACTGTGTATATATGCTTCTCTGGGTCATTATTTAACATAGCATACATCTATTTCTCTGAGGAATTTTAAGTTACCCAAGAAAAATCAAGCCCATTTCTCGATGTGTAGGAATGGTTCAGGTGCAGTTGATAGCATAATTCTATATAACCCCATGTGACCACCTTTTGACCAATCATGGCACAGAATTTGGAAATGATGTGTTATAGTATTGACCTTCACTTCAATAACTTTATTTATTAGGTGCCTCTGATTGAATTTATCTTCAAGAGCAGTAGTTGTTGCAGTGCATCCTGTTTGATATTAGTTTCCATAGCAACGTATATTTGTCTACACGAAATATAAACGTAGGCTACATGACAATGATCACTGTTCAAGCTTACCCATCCATCCACTCTTGTTTGTCTGTCTCAAATGTATAAGTGTACATAACGATATTTTTTCATGCAATGGCTTTATTTATCTAATCTCTGTAGGATGAACCGACAAATAATCTAGATATAGAATCAATTGATGCCTTGGCTGATGCTATGAATCATTTTGAAGGAGGTAAGTACAGTGATTAACATGTGCAAATCATCAGAGTCATAGTGTATCAACCTTGCATATTTTGTTACTCTAATTCAATAAAAGTATGCCCTCTATGGCAAAAATGACAACTTGAGGTATTGAGGTCACAGTTGTAAGCACTTCAACTTTTTTTTATTTATTTCAATCAAATAAAAGTATGCCCTCTATGGGGAAAATGACAACTTGGGGTATTGAGGTCACTGTTGTAAGCACATCAACTTTGTTTATTTGTTATTTCAATCGAATAAAAGTATGCCCTCTATGGCAAAAATCTTCAGGTTTTTTAGGCCACTGATGTGTAAGTACTGCAATTTCCCCTTGAGATGAAAAGTATTAATAAACGTAACCAAACAACTGCACCACACAGACATGAATTCTTTTTGATGTCATTGACTTTCGATTCCATGAAGGATTTTAGATCCATATTACATAGTTGTTGTTATTTCATATACGCAGTGACGAATGCTGTATTATTACTATTATCCTCGGGGACGGACATCCAGGCATTTTCACCGCCTGGCAACCCTCGGGGTGAAAACAAAGACCAAAAACTCGCAGAAAACGGTACTTTGCGATGGTTGTTGAGACTCCCCTGAACAGTGTAACAAGATTAGCCCTACGTGTGTAACATATATGAATTTGGTTGTTCAGGATTACTTCAAAGTTGAGTTTGTATTGTTTTCTTGAATTTTCACCTGCTCAACCGGCGTTCCACAGTGCGTGTCTTAGCAATGTGGAACGTTTTATGACGTAGCTCCACCCCGAGGATATTGGTTTAGTTCAGATGTGAAACAATGCCCTCTCTCGCAGTGTAAAGTCATGATATTCAATAAATATCACAATATACAGTCAATTCTTCAGGAAAGGTAAACCAATATGCAATATTGGTTTATTATTTTCTGTGTAATTTTCTGAATCTGACCTGATGCCTGCTAAAAATTAACACTCTCAAAGTATGTAACATTGTGCACTGTTTTATTTCTTTTTCAGGTGTTATCATAGTGAGTCACGATGCTCGTTTGATTTTGGAAACTGACTGTCAGCTTTGGGTCGTAGAAGACCAGACCATTAATGAAGTAGATGGGGATTTTGATGACTATAAACGTGAAGTATTAGAACAGTTAGGAGAGCAAATAGCTGAAGCCACAAAACCTTTCAGTAAATAAATTGTTGGGTGGACAATAGCACTTGCATTGTTTGTAGCCTTCAATGAACTGTTATTTTCTTCAGCAATCTGCAAGTCAACAGCGTCCAACATCTTAAACAAGGTGATTATCTACCAGAACTTTAAAGTCAACTTTAGTCTCCATTCACAGATTTTTTTCCCACAAATTTTGATCAACAGATAGTGACAAATTATTTCTATCTGTTACAAAATTAACAATATTGGCGTTCAAAGTAGTAATTACAAGTCGCCTTGTTATTTACAAATTGTTGAGGATGACGAAAAACAGAAACATTTCATTCCGAGAATGATAACATTTGTGTTGACACTCAGTTACATAGGAAACATAAAAAAGACAAATTTTACAATCAGTAATATGTTAACATGAGTGTTATCTCAACATACAACAGTAAGCTGCACTGTCATATTGTACATGAAGAAAAGAAATATGTTCTAAACATTTTTATATCTACAATAAATAGAGCATACAAAGTAATGGTGGTATTATTTATTATGCTATGTCGTGTGCACTGTTCAGTTGCCTGTATGATCCTGTATCATATGAGCAACTGTGATATCTGTGTTCCTGTTTGTTTAATAGGGGTTATATTTTTCATTTGATCCCCCACTACATGATATTTCAACCCTGTGTTTGTTCGTTCCCAGTAGACGTAGTACGGAACAATAAGACTTGTGTTTTGGACGTAACAGGATCAATTTGACATGATTTATTTTATGCTTAGATTAAAATTATTATCACTGATTTAACCATCTAGTTAGTCATCATATCCTGTCATTTATGTTTTCTGAGCACAGCCAAACACCAAATGCAGAGAACATTTTTTTTTCTGTTGTGTAAATCTTCTGTTGTGGTGACTAATATAACGTAGACAACTGAAAGTGAACAATGCTCACAGAAATGAGATCACATGTTTTTTAATGTCAGAGTAAATTGCATATTGGAACATGAAAATTACATAAATATACGTAAATAACACTGTTTACACTTTTCACTGGAATTCTATTTTACGGCAATCCCGGGAAGGTGAATCACATGGTACCATGGAAAGAAGAGACGTGCGTATTTCTCGCCGCCAACAAACATAAATATTTCTTGCGGTGATAGCTAACACTACTGGTCTTTATTTTGATTTAATTTCAAGTTTAAACGCACCTGCTTGAAGGAAAACACCATAGAGTACAAACATTAACACTCTGTTCCTGAAATACGATAAATTTAACCTTCAAGAATAAAAGCGCACATTTGTCAATTAAGAAAGCGCATGCGTTCCTAATAGAGGAAATCGGGTATATTCCACTAGTAAGAGTAAACAGTGTCCATCCTGCAGTACGCATACTCAAATACCGGCTTTCTACTTTTAACACTTGTCCACATCCAATTTAAAGATTTCTTGCTGATGTAGGTACACACATGATAAAGAAAGCATATGCAACTAACACCTTAGATAATGTGTGGTATTGAAAGGATCAGTGTCAAATATCTACCAGTAACTACGGGGTACATGTTCTAAACAAAAAATTAGTTCACCAATCATGCAATAATTAGGTTTGTGAAAATGGCTTCCTGTATGAGAATAATAAAAACTTTTCCATGAACTATAATTGCAATCTAGTTGTTCTCTGGGAAATCTCTCAATAGTCAGTGGTCAGTTTGTGCTCAGATATATGGCAGTGCCATGTTAACATCATCGTTTTCAGTATATTGCCCAGCAGCCTGTGCTGCCAAACACAACCGTTGAAAACGCAAAAAACAGTACCGGTACCTCGGACTAGTTGTTGAGGCTCTCCTGAACAAGATTACCAAGAGTGTACCAAGATGTGTACATGTGCAGCATATTTACATTTACATTTCGTTGTTCTGGATTGTCTAAGTTGAGTTTGTGCTTTCTTGACTTTAGCTGTTTTCACCTGCTCTTCGATCGGCATTTCACAGCACCTCATGCAGAGCCCATAGACGTATATAGCTCCCGCCACGCCACCCGAGAGTATTGAACATTGACCCGAGAGTATTGACTTCCTTTGCATGAGGGAGTATTCACACAGTGACACTTGTCATAAACTCTTTTGTGCTACTAGTATCTTGGTCTCCGATCTTCTCTCTGTGAATTCAAGAAATTATAGCATTGCTCAAATCCAACAACATTTGGATCCATTTTGTTATTCATTATTATTTCGGGTTTTTTTTGGGGGGGTATAGAATATCATTATTTATTTATTAGGATTTTTTTTTCTTAAAGGGAGTGGAAGTACCGGCAGCACACGCGGTCACTGATTTTTTTTCTCTCGCCGTGCTGGAAACAAATGATTTGGTTACATTTACGGTGGACAACTACCATAATATTGGATTGCGTACGTAATGTACGTGCTGACCGTTTCTATAAACTAGTTTGAACCCTGGACTTGTTATTGTAGGGTTTAAGATGTGTGCTCAATTGTTTTTGTTTTGACTAGACGCCTCCTTGAGGTAAATGTTTTCAAACCATAAACAATAACAATTATCCGATAAACACCAGTAAAACACGAGTGCATATACAAAAACGTTGCTGGCTCTGGTCTAGTCGAACACCAGTAAAATAGTCATTGCGTGATCTGATATGGTGAGCAAAATTCTGCCGACTTGTATAATGTTGCTCACCTAGGCCCGCTCTGTTTCAACTCCATTACGACATAAACTCCCCCGAATGGAACGACTTTCGTTTCAGTGTTAATGATTGACGACCCTTAAACTAGTTCAAGCGGGGGACCCCCTACTGTATTGCGCAATTTTGTTTATATGCTTAGATGAACACAACTGCATCGATCAGGTTTGAACGTATTTTTCAAAAGTAGCTGCAATCAAACCTAAAAATAAAGATGACCACATTGGCCTCTACCCCATCCTTGACTATGCCGACCATAATTTATACATTTATAGGTTATGCACATAGTCTGAATAAATGTCGATTTATAATGAAGAATTTGGAGTACATATCTTGCTTATTAAAGTATACGATTGCCACATGTACAGCATAACGCTGAATTGAATAACACTGCTCAAATAATAATCATGTTCGTACTTTTTATTACTTCTAAACATAGTTAATACAGAAAATGTTCTTCTGTCACAAACGTTTCTATTTTGACAAGAAAATGTACAGTAAGTCTATTGACTGCACTTTAAATGTTATTTAAAACATTGCAATGTATAATGAAAAATGCTAAATACACAATACAAGGTATTACTATTTGTATTATATTAAAAATAGATAACAATACCTACAATTTGGATATTGTAAAAATGTACTCTGTCCAAACGTTCGCTTAAATATAAATGTGAAAGTAACACAGTATAATTCTCTATATACAAAAATGTAGTTTAAATTCGTATTTATTCAAATATAACAAAAAGATACACAATACAAGGTAATACAACTGTATTAAAATAAAAATTAGATAAAAAAAGCCGACAATGTGATATTGTGAAAATGTACTCTTCAGTTGTTCAAACGTTCGCTTAAATATAAATGTAAAAGTAACACATTATAATTCTCTACATAGTTAATTTATTAAAATACAATAAAACAAATCATGTAATTTTAAATACATTTCATTTACATTTAATTAAAATGGAGATTGTTATGCGAATGCAAAAAAAAATACATAAAATGCATATTGCGAGTAATACTGTAATTTATGTGTAAGATTTTTGTAATGAATAAATAATTTATGTATACACAATGTCACAGGTATCGATAATGATTTTGAAGTGATCAATGAGTGGATGGGTATGACAGTGCTTCTTATATTTGTATTATTGTAACTATAATTTTGCGATTACCAAAACTTGAAAGAACTACCAACATAAACAAATAAATTATAATGAAACATATATTTAAAAAATGAAAAAAAAAAAAAAAAAAATTAAGCAAATACGATAATTTCAAGAAACAGTGTCTTCAAACTCGAGTTGGATAAAACACATTCTTGGACATGCTGACTTATCTGAAGTAAAGATATATATAATGAGGGAAACATCACTAAATTAACTAAATTGTTGACAGAAAAATAAAAAAATAAATATTTACAATCATGGAATCAGCATGTCCCAAAAACAGAATTTCAGCAAACAAATTACGAACGTATAATTTGTTTAAAATGGAATATCATGAATTTGAATGATATTTAACATAAATTCAGGATTTCAATTTGAGAAGAATGGTTACCAAGTTTCGACTTAGTGACCATAATTTGGAAATAGAATTAGGCAGGAGAAAATTCCAAAGAATCGAGGCAAACAACAGATTGTGTAAAAAAAGCAACACAGGTACAATAGAAAATGAAGAACATTTCATACTTGACTGTTGCTTCCGAGAAGACTGTAAATTAAAAATGTGTAAAAAAGCTAAGCGAAATTAAATGTACACTTGCATTTTAAATAGTAGTACTACACTTGCAAAATACTTAAAAAACACAATTTATAAACCTAATTGTGAATCCGTGTAATTGTAATTTAGATTTGTTGTTGTTGTTGTTGTTGTTGTTGTTGTTTATTTGTGTTTTTTCTGATCTGTATCCTTACCATACAGCACCCACCGATGGTGCAGTTGTGTAATAAAATTATTATTATTATTATTATTATTATTATTATTATTATTATTATTATTATTATTAAAAGTCAAAACACTAAGGCGTGGCGGAGTAAACATGCGATCAGCCAATCGCTGCAGTCTTTGGCACGATCACTGCCACTACTAAATACAATAAGTAAACATTTATAAAATTCCTGTATTATATGTTTATAATCTTCACCCTAAACATGCACGTTGTTGATTCTAAACAATAGTCTAACAGCGTGTGAACCGAATGCGCGAACGTGAAGTCGCTATCATAACAACAGTAACGCAAATAAATCACATGTAAATAAATTCAACCTGACTTAATTTACATATCTGTGGATATAAATGACAACAACTTATTCTGTTTTTTGAATGCGGCTATGAAGTTCACCTGGTAATGAAACTTGGAGAATATTTTAATTAATGTCACTATTGTCAACAATGATCTTGATGTACGCCACGTCGTCTTTGACGTATGCATGTCGTGGACTATGAATTTGTGCAAGAGGCATAAACAAAGGACACCCACTTGCGATATTCATATCTTGGCTGGGTCGTTTAAATGAGTTTGATGTTGGGTCAGGTCTGAACGCATCGATCACGTGCTCTCGGTGATTTTGATCTATCCACATTAGCGTGACCTTCTGCCGAAATGGCCATCTTAAAAGTCCGTCAAAAGTTCCTCTCATAATTACAAAGAACAGAGAAACGTGGTTACCCTTTCCCATGCCATCCCCATTAAGGTAAATACGAGCGCACATCTTGTAACCATGGCGACTAGTAAAGAAGCAAGGGGAGTATATCGAGAGGGTTCTCTGAGAAACTGCATCGCATTGTTTTTGTGCAGAATCTGTTATTTTCCACACTAAAACTCCATCGTAAGACGTCATCTCTAAAGATTGAATTCTTAAATCTTGTTCCGCAAGTGCTACATCTTTCATTGCAATAATTCTATCTTGTGATTTGATCTTTCGCTCTAACGCGTCTGATCGTTCTCTTTCTCTTTTCAAACTCATTTCTACTTCTTTCAGTTTTTCAGCTTCATTTTCAACTTCGTTACTCAAAACACCTACAATACCTTCGTATGTCGTGACCTTACTGTGTAAAAGTTTTGTCTTGTTGCCCATGTCTTCGATTTTCTTGCCTTGCTCTTGGATGAGTCCTGTCACTAGAAGCCCATTTGGATGCTCAGCCGTTCTCTCTGACTCTGTCAAGCGTTTCTTTACCTGAGTTTCCAGATCATGTACGGTGGTCGTCAAACTCTCAATTCCTTGTTGCTGCTTTTCGACCGTTTTTGTAATGCTCATAACGCTACCGAATTTGCCGTTAACTTCCTGTGCCATGGCTAGAAATGGCATCAGGTAGTGAAACAACAGTTGTAGATGATGGACAGTGTATTCGTGATGGTGTTCTTTTAATTTCCCAATCTCCATCTGTAAAAGAAATGTTACATTGTCAATGGCTAGTCAACTTAGCTAGGGATGATATAGACCCCCAAAAAACTATAATATAAGTCTGTTTTCACCAAGTGATTTATTGTGTAATGCAGACCTTATTCTTACCTTTCTTTCGCATCCAACTTTCTCGAACTCACATGGAACTATTTTCTTGCTACAGTCTCCATTATTTGCATCAAGGTGCAATTTAAGCTGTAATTAATAAAACGAAGCGTATATTTAGTGAATGCTCATTTCATTTTACAGTATGATGACTCTATTTAGAAAATACTAAATTATGCAAAGCAACTATACCTCTCCTCGTGGTATGTTCTGCTTATGACAATTTGGGCAATTCAATGGCACTTTGTCACATTCTTCAGTATGCATCTGAAATGATTAAATATGATTCCAAATTAAACATATATATCAACTTACATTTTAAAACAAAATATTAACATAATATCAGATAATCATTCAACATTTTCTATGACAATCACTATGCAAATATGATGGTTCGAATGTCATCAATAGACATCACGTATTTTTGTTGCGTCAAGGGATATATTTGAAATACCTTAATTTCCTTATATGGAAGTTGAACATCACAGTAATCACACTGTACGACTCTCATGTCACACTCTGTACGCAAATGATGTGCAAGAGCATCTCTTCTGATTTGTGCCTCACATCCATACTTTATACAATGTATCACCTGGCCGGGACACTCATTAATATGTGTCTGTACAAATGATAATGATCATATATGTCATTCATGAATATGGTTGTCATAAACTTGATGAATTGCTGATGGTATTTATGGTGATTTTATGTATGAGCACTTACTCTAAATCATTATATCGAAGCGACCTCTGGTATCCGATGTAGTATAAATACGAAAATGAGCCAGAGGCCAATTTCGATACACGGCTGTACAACCTGTAGTCATAAAAGTACATGGGAAATACTACTAAATGAATGTTAACGCACAAACAGGTATTTAGACAGATACACATTCTTTGCTTGTTGAAAACTACAAGCTAATTTCAATGACACTTTAAGACACGTCTATTTTTAGATACTCCATGATTGAACTTTTTTTATAACATTCAAATAAACCTTATTGTTGGTGTAACTGTCTGATCATTTCTGGGTTACTCATTTTCATACTTTTCGAAAACTTTCGATGTTGCTTATATATCGCATTTTTCTAGAATCGAATAATGAGGAGTCTTACCTGGTCGTAATCTTTGAATATTCCAGTCCAATCACATCCTTCATTTTGACAATGAACTTCATATTTACTCAATTCTCGTTGTATAGCCTTATCTTGATAGCACTGTCAAATATAAGTCAAGGTTATTATGGGTTAGTAGTGAGATGACACAAATGTGGGTTTTAACATCGACCACAGTGAGGTGGTTAATGTACTAAATCAATGACATCGACATTTACATTTTGCGATTATACCAGATTAGAATCTGTGTCAATGCTTAGTTACATACTCGATACGTAAATGCGACAAAAAATACAGTAATGATGAACATGTAAAAACAATAGAATTATAGGGTTCATATTGCCATGGTGTAGTATTATCTACGTGGAACCACGTTTTATTTTCTGTTGTTACAATATTTCAGGGATGAATATAAACATTGTGACGCCCCGTTAGAATCAACATTATTTTCATGGTGGGTACATTATTTACCACGGATCTATATGAAACTTCTATCACTCATACTAATGTACGTACCTCCTCTGTACTTAGAACAGAATGACTTCCTTCTTCCTTGCATGCATTACAAATTGATGGTGTGTGTCTGTTGGCAGAATACATTGGATAGATGATAATAAGCTCATTTTGCTATCGATTATAACAATGAAATCAATAATTCCCGACAAGGTCCTTAATCTATAAAATTACGTGCCAATAAATCATACGCCTCGTTTGAATATTCATGGAATAGTTACATTCAATCTTGCACTAAATTGGTCAATCGTCAATACATATTAATATTTTTGAACGTTCGAGCGAGATTGTTAGTCACACAGCCCCGACATTCAAATTGATTTTTAGGGCGATTTTAATGGATATGTCTTGAGAATACTTAATATTTGAAGTTATATCTAGAATTGCAGTCATTTAAATAAATTATTTGGAATTTGAAATGGGATATAACATTGCGTAGTTATAAACCGAAACGAATGCGTAGTTCAAACAACACCGGAGTACTCTCAATTAATTTGAATCTAGGGTGGTGGACACAATCCGTTCAATTACATTTTAAATATGTTAAACCTATATGTTATGTGGCTACACCTATCTGAGTATTGCAGATAATGATTGGTAAACAAAAATAGCTTTGAGGACATGGGGGGGGGGGGCGCAACACGTTTTGTGGCTACTATGCCCCGCAGAAGTCCTAACCCTAGTTTCATTTGGCTCCCGTTCTCCTGTTTCAATATATTTACCGCCTGCAATCATTTTGTTTGCAGTGCTGTCTTTGGAAGTATCGTTGAAAATTTAGTTTTCCTACCATATAACGGTCAATATTTGTGTTTCCCATGCTCTCACAGCCATATATTTTTGTCTTCATATTTTCTAATGTAAAACCACCTTATAATTCTAAACTATATACTAATAGCAATATAAAACATTACCTTGAGAGTATCAGGTCGAAACAGTTTTTACAGAATCTATGTCCACAGTATGTCTGGATTGGTTGCCTTAATATCTGTCTACAGTATTTACACTTGTACTTGTCTTCAATTGTAGTGCGCTTGAATATACCGATAGGATATCCGCTTGCCATGCACGGGCTGTAACGACAGTTTAAAAAACTTCGGTGAGTATATTCGCAATGCTGTATCAGTGATCTATAACCAAATTACTAATATTGTTGTTTACCACGATTTATATATGAGGATATTCACTAGTCTAGCGTGATCCGGTATTGGCCGCCGGCGTACTTGTAAATAAACAATGCCTGAATAACAATTGCCGCTTACCGATCTTAATGTTAATTTAACTTAATCTGCTGCAACAACGATGCCCACAAGTTGTTTTATTAACAGGAACACATACAATGTACATTTAATATCATCAAGAACAACGAACGACGCCGTTATGCCCGTTATGTTATGCCAGTTTTACAAAGCACTGCGCAATATGTTAAGTGCGGTGGCCTATTAACCCAGACGTCATGGGTCGGAAACTCCCCCATTCTATTTCTAGCTATGAGCGCTCGAGTACATTTCATTAGTGTTAACACATTCGTATTGCCATTAACATGACTGTAAAATAGTATATACTCATTATTATACACTTAAGCGGTGCATATTGGACGGTTTTGCCATAGACATAGGCTTGTTTGTTGTTACTGCAGTTTGAGTGGTAGAAATTGGTGTAATCAACCTACCCATTTATATTGTTACGTGAAATTACAAGAGGAAAAACATTTGTAGAGTTCAAACTCCTGGTTTATAAAGGCACGCATTTCTTTTGATAATTAGGTCAAACCCATGACGCATGTTTATTTTCAGACGTAAGGGTTTTCTCAGTGCGTTGTTCAAGCAGAAATCACCCACACTGATAGCCATGTGGTATAATGGTATGACCCACTGTCGTGAAACTCTTTGGTTGAATGTGAGGACGCAGAGGCGGCGGCGGCACGAAAAGTTGCATGAGGGGGCGAGATCTGCACACCAACCTTGCGCCGAAGTCGCGACCTTACTAGGGGTCCGGGAACATGCTCCCCCTTAAAATTTTGAGTAAAGACCCTCTGAAACGCTATTGCCTGCATTTTGAGGGGCAAATTTTGCTGACACAAAAGGTTTCAGCTTGATTTTGGAGGGGCGACGCCCCCTCTTTGTGGCACCGCCACTGTGACGACAGTTGTTGTTGTCAATATGAATTGGTAGATTTTAAAGAAAAGCTGAATTCACTACTGAAATTGTAGTCCCGCATTCAATGATTTTTATTAAGTTTGTATACTCTTTTAATTTGCATAGCAAGTACCCAATCGTATTAAAATCTGTAATACTTCTTGCTGATTACGATTTCTAACTAACTAGTGTTCATTTATCAAAATAAGACAAACTCTGTACATACTAGTACTATGTACAGCATTGTTGTGATTTACTAGTAATTGTATTCGTTTCTAGGTGTATTCTTTCTAGGGCAGCCTCTGTTGTAGTGATATACTTTCACCAAACAGTAGTTAAGGTCGTACTATAGGTATAGGCGCTGTCATATTTGATAGGATGACGTCATACTGGGTTGGATGGCGTCACAATGGGGGACCGTGCATAAATTAGCATAAATGATGACGTCACAATGGGGAACCGTGCACAAATTAGCATAAATGATCGTAGGGATACTGTGAATAAATTTGCATAATGAAATATATTTTAATACGCGGTCGTAACGAGGTCATCGTGAATAAATTTGCATAAATTACCATATTTTTTTTAATTATTTTTTAATTGGACGAGCATTGACGTCACGAAAGATTTTTTCAGAATGTATCGTAGAGGGCACTCTCTCTCACACACACACATACACACACACACTCGCTAATAAATACACGTCATTTTGAAAACTAATGGAGTTTATTATACAAAAGAAGGGTAAAACTAGATCAGTTACATGGAATATACATTTTTTGTTTTTTTGTTTGAGTAAATAATAAAAAAAATGGATTAAAAAAAGTAATTATAAGCATGAAAATAATAAGAATAATATTAATAAGAGTAATATTAATATTGATAATAAACATGAAATTTTAAAATGGTTGAAATACATAGAGTTTACATTTTCAAACACGGTTAAGTATTCACACTGAGTGATATAAGAATAAATTTTTCTAACACGATAAAGTTTCAATTATAATAAAAAAATCGTAGAAGAAAAAACGAGTAACATCGAAAAGTCAACACACACTTTTTTCTAATCTGAATCAGAATCGCTCATCTGTGATAAAAAAGAAAAAGAGAAATAATATGAAATCGATAGTTATATAAAGAGGGTATAAGTTATATATACATGTGAAATTTCAGAAGTATAAGTCACCTAGTAAAACTGCATGGGAAAAAATATTTGTCATAAATAGGAAGGTTGAGTCCGGTAAAGTTTTTCGATATATCTGTTCACATAAATGTCGTTCAAATGTCTATCACGCGTGAAAGAGTCAGCTACGGACTTCATAGGTTCCCCTCGACATCTGCGCAGTAAGTAATACAGGACGGGCTTGTAGTTTTTGATGATTGTAGATCCATGTAAAAACGTTTTCATCGAGAAATCTCTTAAATTCCACGTAATAGGGTTGACTACCGTACGAGTCAAAATATTCTCCTGGTAGGAATCCTTCAGATAAAAGCCACCCAATGTGTCCCACCCCCGCTACTGTCATTGGTGCTTGATACAAACGCTGCGGGATACTCCAACACTTTTGCCTTAGGCAGTTGATCTCTAGCATAAACGCAGAAGAACACATTTCTAGTGTACGAATTAGTCGACAGAATACGATTCAGTTGATTCGTGTCCATCGCAGCTAGAAATCGGTAAATACGTTTCTGTCTCTGTCAATCTCGATAACGTTGTCGTATTCAGCAAAAATCAAAACGGACACAGTCTCAGTCAATGCTTGTCTTTCCTTCTTGTATCAAATTGAGGTGATGATCGCTGGCCGCTTCGTCGGGAGTGGGGTCAAATGCAAAGTTTGTGTACCCTTCGGGATATTCGTCTCGAGTGATGCCGTTGCCTTGGTCTTGACCAATTTTATTTGTACCGGTAAACAGGGTGTAATAAGCCATGATGCCACCATCCGCTGTGAAGTCCATCTTCAACGGCTTTGCGGGAACCTGCTCGCCTCTAACGTTGAGGCATCGTCCGCCTGCACGGTGTTGTTCCGTTCGGATATTCCTCCCTCTACAATACCGTGCGGTAATTCTATTCATAACCGTGTATGTCACGTGGTTGCGCGATAGAAAGTTTACCGACCAATAGAAAGCTTTGTTACAATGACTGCCAGAAACGGCCGGAGCTTTGCATTTCTGATGTCTTCGGCTTCATTTCTGCCGATATATCTTGCAGTGACATCATGAACTTTGAGGTATAACACCTACTCTTCTATAATACTCAACAGTGGTGACAACACTATTACCACACTCGATGGTCGCAAGGCCGGTAAAGCATAATAACATAAGGATTTACTATTTCCAGTGCGACTAAAAATGAACACATCAGACACGGCACTAAATATAGTTTGAATAACTTTAGTCTGAATATCTGTAAGTTGCATGATGTATGGATATTGTCGCTGTATTGCCTTGACATCCAAGCCAACACAGCTTCCACTGTGCGCAGCGACATTTGTTCTCGGGTCAGGCATTTTCACCGGCTGGCAACCATCATGGTGAAAACAAAGTCCAATAAATTCTAAGAAAACATATGCAACATATGTAAATTTGGTTGTTTAGGATTTCTTCAAAGTTAAGGTCGTGCTTTTTTCTCAAATTTAGCTGTTTTCACCGGCTTTTCGACCGGTACTTCACAGCAGCTCGCACAGAGCCCATAGAAATACATGGTAGAGTGGAGCGCGTCTTAAGTAGCAGCGTGAGGCGTCTCGTGAAGAATTTGATAGCTTGGCCAAGCGCATTGAAGAAAGAAGCAATACGATTGGCTGTTGGTAAATTGATTCTAAACTGTGAGGGCATTGTCACATACACATATTCCTAATGAAATACTTCAAGGTGATAGCGGAGTGCTTCGCCGGAACATTCACCTTGAAAATTCAAGATGACGTTGAGGACAAGTGATGTGATACCGTAATTCTGGAAGTTGAATGGATTGGTTTCGGAGGATCCGTTGAAAGACGCATTGGAAACCAGACACAGGATGATCTTTTTGGGCAACTGACCGAGGAATATCAAATCTTTGTTTAATGACATTGTACCAGCCGGGATGGAAGTGATTTTCATAACGCATCGATCGATGGGGTATTTTGCAGTACCCTGTTTCAACGCTTCGACCTGTCCCAGTTGTACGCTGGGGCTCAACTTGACTTTTCTCACCAGGAGAGTAGCGTATGTGATGACTATTTTGAATGCAGGATTTTCGGATGAGCTGATCACGCAGAACTGATTTTTACTTTGATGTAATTTCAGTCTAACTTCCTCCCCATTGAGTAAATACTTTGGTTGAAAAAATATGTCTGTGTATTCGTCCGATCATGTCGACCGTCTTACTGAGCCATGTATACGCGTATCGACGTTTGAGTCCCATGTTAGCGTCACCATCATCGGCCCTCGGGTTTGCGACATTCATTTTTCCAGCGGTGTCCTACTCAAACATCGCCGCATCGATTGATTTGGCGTCCCCTCCATAATTCAATAGCGTTTTGATCATGGCTCTGAGAATAGGTGGGAGATGCGGCCGAAATCTGCTTTCCATTCAGGTACACGTCGATTTGATTGAAGAGGGAATGCAACCACAATTTTGCAGGCCCTACAGTGGCGTCCGCAGCCAAATTACCTCCGTTAGCTTTCGTGATTTTAGCCTTGATGTGCAAAAGCATAGAACCAATATCTATGTAGTCACTTCTGGCTGAAGGTATTATGAATTCGATCGGACCATCGGCTATATTCGTGAGTGGGTTTACATATTCATAACTTCCTTTTTCGACACTTGTCTGTGTCGGAGGAATAGTAAAGAGATCGAGTTCCGTCTGTGCGCATTCGCAGGAGTGTTCGTTTACAAAAGCCATGATGTTCAGTCGAATATATCCGGGGATCTTCTCCTCTTCTTAGCCTTGGAAGTAATGACACGTCTCGTTGATGTCTTCTTTCTTTTGATGGTGCGTCCTCGCCCCGTTTGAGAGGGTCTTCCAAATAAATTGCCAATCCAGAAAACATACTTCCGATTCCATATCCGCGTTGCAGTCTTGCACCAGAAAATACAGATTCTCGTCCAATCTGATTCATGTAGTGATTTCTATAAACCCCCACGTGTGGAGTGTAAGGTCGATGTCTGGTCATTTTTTTCTTTTTTTTCACACTAGCGAAGGACGAGCTTTGCGAAAACCCAGCGTCAGGATCACACGTCCGTGTTGAAATGGCACCTTCTCCCCTGTATCAGACCTTATATCAATCTCCACAGTCGCGAATGTCGATGTTCGAATCGGGAAAAAGTATGGTTTGTTGTAAGTGTGATTGACGTTATCTCCGTGGGTTCCTTGAACATTGACTATTCTCAAGAGAGGTACGGAAACGTCACCGACCATTTGGTGTTCGACTATATTGCAATACACGTAGAGGGAATACAAACTTCTAACATCAGCAAGGTAGGGACTAGTGCGTCTTTCGTTTGTAATTGTTGTATTTGAGGGAAATCCTAACAGTTCGGCCAATCCACCCATCAAGATTACACAAGCTCCTTCTTCGACAGCTATGGTCACTCTCTTTGACCTCGAATTATATGTTATCAGTATCTCATCTGGCAGACCTTTTTCTCGAATCGCGTCTAAAATCATTTCGATCGAGCTGTAGTAGCCCGGATTCAATTTCAGTTCTCCGTGATCTCCCAGATTGGGTCGGCCAACGCTACTTCCCAATTGCCATCTAACAGTTTGACAGTGTATTTTGTCGATGTGTTGTCCGGGAAAACATCGAGCCAGGCATTACTAGGGAGTGTATATAATATAAATAGTACCATACATTCCCCTTTACTAAACCTAAGCTACACAAACTTGACTTAAATTCGATTAAATATTATAACAAATTATGGAAATAGTGAGGGTCGTCACTTGGTAGTCCTGTCGTCAGTTGGTAGGTCAGTCGACACTTGGTAGGTGTAAAGTTAAATGAAAGTCGTCACAACGTTGACACCACAAACACGCATAAATATAGACATCATATTTAAAGTGGATTGCCACACTCATTGAAAATAAACCAATGCAACATTCATGGCGCAGATGGAGCTTGAACACCGGTCACCAAAACTGAGACGAAACGAAATCCCTCACGTCAACCAAATTATTCTGTACAGCAAGTTATGGAGAATGAGCTTATTGTAAAAACTATGTATAATACTGGTTTGACGCTGTAGTTTAATTTAATTGTCAGTTTTGTTCGTTTTGTTCTCATAGATTGTTTTGTCGATTGTTGTCAGTCGTTTGTTTTGTTTCACTTACCTTACGCTTCGTTGTCCACATAACTACGGTTGGGTACGTCTATTTTCGATGTCCAGTAGAGATTGGTGCAGAATAGAGAGAAGAAGCTGTTTTTCTGCTTTATTGAGCCAACCGAAACTTATTTTATGAAATGTCCCATCCATACAACAATATTTTAGCTATCGCTTATAAACCAAATCTACTAAAACAAATGGGTCATAAATATATTTCAAAAAGTTTTTAAGTCTTGTTGATGGCTTAAAACATATTTCAATTGCATAAGTTTGAGTGTAGCTGCATGGTGGACAATGTTTTGTCAGGTATTATCCAAGAACGCCGCTATCTTGTATACTGTATACTACTTTTTTCACTTGGAATTTATTTTCAATATTTTTGCTGAAGGGATGTATCAGTGAAAATAGAGTCCAGCGAAAATAACCTTTTACTATATTTTACATTCAACTCATCACAAAATCTGTGAAAATAAAATTCACACAAAACAACCAAACTGTCTTTTCAGCGAAATTTATTTCAAGCTAATGTATTTTATAGTACATGTTGTCGTAAAGTTGAAACTAGAAAATGACGTTTAGTATACATTCATAGTCACGTGGTGACCTAATATACCCAAATGATCAGTACATTGTGGAATAATGTTGTGTTCTGTAGATTATTTTGACAATAAATATTAGTCATCCATATTACCCATCTTAGTGGTTAATGTTCGTAAAACAGTTAAAAGCTGATTGTTTACAATATTCTTATTAGGAGAGACATCTACAAAAACAGTAAACGACATCGTATAAATATTTGTTTAACTGATGATCAAAACGCTCAAAGAGGTAAAGGGTGCGTTATGCGATATTTGATCTTAATTATTCTCGGTCACGGATTCTTGCGCCAAACGGTACATTGCCTTTTGATGTAGTCACTATTAATACCAGCTAGAGATATACCACTAAAATGATCTCGGTTTAAAGCGTGGACATGATCTTCTCTGTGAGACAACTCCATAAAAGTGCAGGGAAAAGCGACAAGCTCTATACTTGGCCTTCATTGACCTTACCAAGGCCTTCGACCTGGTAAGCCGCAGTGGCTTATTCAGTCTTCTCCAGCACATAGGCTGCCCACCAAAGCTCCTAGCCTCATCAAGTCTTTCCATACAGACATGAAAGGCACTGTCAGCTTCAACAGGGATTCATCTGAACCATTCGACATCCACAGCGGTGTTAAGCAAGGATGGGTGCTCGCCCCCACACTCTTCGGCATTTTCTTCTCTCTCCTTCTGTACTAAACCTTTGACTCTTCATCTGACGGTGTCTACATCCACACCAGGCACGACGGCCAACTCTTCAACTTGGCTCGGCTCCGGGCTGAGTCCAAGATCACACACGTTCTTCTCAGAGAAATGTTGTTTGCTGACGATGCTGCTCTAGCAAGTCACACCCATGACGGTCTTCAACGACTTATGGACCGCTTCTCTAAAGCCTGCAAGGAGTTCGCTCTCACAATCAGCATTAAGAAGACGGAGGTAATGGCACATGACCCTCTAATACCACCCTCCATTACAATCGATGACTCGCAGTTGGCTGTGGTCGACAACTTCAGATACTTGGGCTCAAACATCTCTCAGAACCTGTTCCTTGATGCAGAGATAAATGCTCGCATTGGAAAAGCCACAGGAGTGATGTCCAAGCTGACAAAGAGAGTCTGGGAGAACAAAAAACCTGACTCTTAGCACGAAGTTGAAAGTCTACCACGTTTTCAGCACTCTTCTATACAGTAGTGAAACTTACACAAGACAGGAGGCTAAACTAAACGCCTACCACATTAGGTGCCTACTTCGACTATTAGGGATAACCTGGGAGGGCAAGATCACCAACCATGAAGTTCTCAGCAAGGCCAAGACAACATCAATCTTCGCCATGCTGAGTCAAAGTCGACTGCGCTGGCTGGGTCATGTTAGCTGGCTGGGTTATGTTCCAAAGGTCAACTAGAGGAAGGAACAGGCCCAGTTGGTCGGCCACGCCTGAGGTCCTCTGACGCCTGTAAAAGAGACCTCAAGGCTACTCACATAGACACACAGTCATGGGAGATAACAGCCGATAACCGCTCAGCATGGAGAAAAGCAGTCAGCAAAGGCATCCAGGGCGCGGAGGACAGACACGAAAGACAACGACAGAAGCGACTGAGGAGCAAAGCATCTACCAGCTCACTCGACAACTCAGTTTTCATCTGCGAGAAGTGTGACAGAGACTGGAGGATTGGGCTTTACAGCCACCGCAGATGCTGCTCAAGTTCAACCACATCATGGCGCAACCCTTTGTCTTCTCAGACGAACGGAGGCCGACGATCAATTGTGTAAACACGACGAGCCGGTCAATCACATAAATGTACAGAAAAACTCTTACAAATATTGTGTTGTTTTGACTACTATTTATTTAAAGCGTGGGAGTCGTCTCCTGTGCATGAGCCAGATGGCCATAGCGTGTCATTGTTTACCAACAATCGTCTACCCATGAGCCTTTGCGTTTTTAGCGTGTGTTGTTATCGTCGCTTGGGACTCAATTCCCGCGCGTGCGCAGGTGACGACCCTCCCACTTTAAAACTTTGCTCTGACTATGGAATTGATCGGATTGCATATGTAATTATTTAATACACGCTGGTCCCAGTGATCCATAAACAAATCTCACAAATACAGACAAGCGCCCCAATATACTCGGCGTGTGCATTAGAAGAAAAAAACTCAACAAATATTTTGTTTTTCTCAAAAACAAAATTAGGAAAATGTTGATCAAAACAAGTCCGTTGACGCAGCCATTTCTGGTCTTTGGCGATTTTCAGACAGTTTCAAACACTGATTTGCCTAACCATAACCAAAAAATACAAAAAATTAAATAACGAATGTTTCTCTCAAAAACGGGTAAAAATCTCAGTCCTGGCGCCCTCTAGCATTTGTGGGGGATTCATCTTTGTTTGGAATTCTCTGATTGGATTGAAGTTTGAATCCGGCAAGGTGTGACAGAGAGGTTCGGCAGTTTATTTCAAGGTTACGCATCACTCGTTGTTATGCGATAAAAGATGTTTTTTTATTCCTGGAATTCTCTGCTTCTCACATACCGTCAAATTCTTTATTTTTCTCAATGTATTAGACCCTGGTCAGAATTTTATAAAACCCTCAGATTTTAGCCATGTCTTGTAGCAAGATGCTTTCAAGATAATTAGTCACTCATGTGTTTTGAGCTACATAATTGTTATTTGAATATGCTGTGCACTGAGTGTGTTATGGGCAGCAACCCGGATTACAACTACAACATTACTGTGGGCATTCAGTTTTAATGATGTGAACCAAGACAAATATTTAGCTATAGCGCCCTCTAGTATTTGTGGGGAATTATCTTCAGATTCAAATAAGCATAAACCATTAATTTGACAGGGAAGTGATACTTATAATGAAACAAGCTGTTTTAATTGCTGTTGTGATAGGGTCTAGAATTATCTCTCCCAAATGCATTCATTGGGCCTTAGAAACATCAAAATATAGACTTTCGATCTATTGATGAAGGCGTTTTTTCAAATCGGGAAAGGGGGTTAGCTCCCCTCAAGTTATGACCTGTGGTCCCTCCATAAGAGAATTTTTGTTTTTTTTCAAATCGGGAAAGGGGGTTAGCTCCCCTTAAGTTATGACCTGTGGTCCCTCCATAAGAGAATTTTTGTTTGTCTTTTAAATCGGGAAAAGGGGTTAGCTCCCCTAAGTTATGACCTGTGTTCCCTCCATAAGAGAATGTTTTGTTTTGTTTTTAAATCGGGAAAGGGGGCTAGCTCCCCTCAAGTTATGACCTGTGGTTCCTCCATAAGATAATGGTTGCATGGTCAGCGTCAACAAAAACTCCCTTACTTTGTTTGGGTCAATCTGTTTCTTGACTCCCCATTTCCTTCTCGGGCGATATGTGGCATATTTTGGATGATTTCATATTGCTTCAGGGGTTGGGATATTTGCCCTAACACTTGTTTCATAGGACCACACTATAGGTAGGGGAGTCAAGTCTGATATTGGCGGGTGCATTTGTATATGCGGAAATGAGCACTTTGAAAGGCAAAATGATTGGTCAAACTTCCAACATAGATAAATAACCCCCGCCCACTCGCCCAAATATGAATTGAAAGACTACGTTTGATTATTTTATATAGTGGTTCTAGCCCTCTACAGTTGAGATCAGTTTTTTATTTCTGTTTTGTTTTTGATGCAGAGGACGCTATTACAAAAATCATGGTCACTAATTGGCCTGTTCGGTATTCCGAATGGAGGCTGTTGACAGTTTCCAGAGGTATTATGCAACATCATAGTTTTTTAAAGCCGCTTGCTGTTCATACGTTGATATTTTTTGCGGGAAAGCCACTATGATGTGGTTTTGGGTACTGATCTGTGCCATAGGTCCTTTATTTCATCATTTATTTACCTGATATGAATATTACAATTGTTTGTCGTTTCAAATAAAATACGAACTTTTTAAGATAAAGTTAGACTGTTTTTACGTTTTCAAATATTAATAAATTAATACCTCGTCCAGTCTCATGTGTATAGCGCCGTAATCTTCAAAGTTGCAACATACTGCGCCAGTAATGATACAAACACCGGTGAACGATAAGAAACAGCTTTATTGAAAAGCAACAACAATGGCGGAAGACACCCGTCATGCACAGTGCTACTAAAGGAGCGCACACAACTATAAATACAAGTTGCTGGTGAACTATAAATACTAGCCACTGGCGTGACCTCTTTCTTTCTTTTTCGAAGAAAATCATCGTAAACGAAAACGAGAAAACACGAAAATTCATTGCGTAAGTGGTAATGGCATAACAAGCAAAATGATCCAATACATGTCACAAAAAGTACATTGATTATGTTACATAATCTTCTAGATACTTAGGAGGTTTACGATGCCGTTGAGGTCTAGTTATTGGAGGGGAACTAGGCAAAGACTCAATATTCTCAGTGTTTTTCTCTGTCTCACTACTGACTACATTGTCTACAAGATAAGAATTGTCATCGATTGTGGGGAGACATATTTCGATTGGTGTCTCAGGCGAAATCGGACTGGGAGGAAAGCTGGATACTTGGTGATCATCGGCTTCTGTATCACTGTTGTCTTGAACAGGTGTTTTGTTGTAAGTAGTGGTGTCAAAGTACTGGTCAGGTACTTTGTAACATTCGTTGCATTTGACCTTGTATGAAGTAGCACGTAGCTGCGAGCCAGTGAACTTCCTAATGAAGCACCACTCCCCATCGATACTGACAACGAGGAATCTACTGCGAGCGTGTGACTTGTTGCGGTCAGACCGTAAGTAGACTAAGTCACCGACCTTGATGTTGTTGACTGTACTGTCGCGATATTTTGTCTTAGACTTTTGACTGTATGGATGATTAATAGTGCGTGACTCGTGTTGTTGTGTGATGAGCTCACGGTCGACGAGTGGTATTTGCTCATTAGTGAATTGGTCACGTTGTATCCACATTTCGCGAGCTGATAGTCCACGATTGCGAATGCGAGAGTTTAATCGTGCGGTTGCTATAGCTAGTTTTACAGCAGTAACTGGGTCACCACTTGGGTCTTGCCGGAGGAGCACTTCTTCCAGTTCACGGATGGCTTTTTCGGCTACGGGATTCTTATTGATGTTTTTAATGCGACCAATCTCAACATTGATACGGTACTGTTCAAGCATACTATCATTACGTAGTGCTATGAAACCAGGAGCAGGATCGACACGGACCACGGCAAATGGGCCGTCGAGTGCACGCATTTCAATGACTAAACGGGTTATACCATCACGTAGTGCGGTTTGGTTCTCACTATCGATAATAGTGGATGACGTGTAAGACGTAGCGGTTTCCCTTAGGACGAGTATGAGTTGGCGATTGCGTTTGATTACATCAGCTGCGAAAGATACTCCGACTGAGTGTGGTGGGTCCTCTGATGTTTGTTCTATTAGCGTATCAGGCAGCTTACTAAGTGACGTACAGACATGACATTGTTGTGACACTAACTCAATGGATTTGTCCAGGTCGAGAGCGTAGAAGTTGCGTTTAAAGACTTGCTTTAGCTGGTGTTTAGTTGGGTGATCGAGTTTGATGTGAAGTGCAGTTAAAAGTCCGTTAAGAACAGCACATGGAATGATGATTAGATCAGATGACACTTGGAAGGGTTCGTTGTGTTTAACGACGAGGAGACCATCTCTTGCGATAGTAGCGATAGCAAGATACCGTTTCACATCCCGGATTGAGGTGAGTTTCCTTGAAGGTCTTGTTCCTTGTTTTAGGTGAGCGTGTGCACGTCGTAAATCTGGACACTGTGATTGTGTACTTAGCCACGCTGATCTGGTGGTAAACGGGAGGCGTAGTTTGCCGTTAATGATGTCTGAAATAGTGGATCCCCTTACAACCGCGTCCTCAGTGCGCTGGATGAATTGGCAAATTTGGCAATTTGGTTCGTCACACTCGGGTGGGTTGCGACTCGCAAAATCGGAGGGCACGTTGGCTGAACCTGCAAGGTGGCGCAATGCAACTTGGTACCTACTTACAGTAGAAAGAAAGGAAGTGACACGTGGGCTTGATGAGAATTCCCCACGGCAGAGTTTGTCAACTGCCTGTACACATGGCTTGCTGTCAGTTAGAACGCAGGTTTGGTGCTCTGATTGGATAATAAACGGACTGAAGTGCTTAACTGATGCCGCAATACATAGTGCTTCGATTTCACATGGTAGCCATGTAACTTGGTGTTTGCGTAGTTTGGCACTGAAGAATCCTACTAGTGAAGTTTTGTCATTGCGCGTAACGTAGAAGGTTGCGCCAATGCCATGCTTGGTTACTGAGCCATCGGTTACAATCCATAGGTGATCTGAGGGACGAGGAAGAACAATTGATTTGTTCTGTGCGAGTGAAGTTTGTGCTGTTTTAAAGCTATGTAGTAAGCTCTCTGACCACTGAATTTTGTCTGGTGATGACAGGCCTGTAAGTGCTGACTCAAATGGAGCGATTATAGCTGCACAACCTTTTATGACACGGCTCAATACTTTATAGGCGCCGATGAATGAGCGTAGTCCACGGACAGTGTCAGGAGGTGGACATGATGAAAGAGTTGCAATGCGATGAGGACTCGCTGAAAGTTGGCCCTCTCGCCAAATCCAACCCAAAATGGTTGTGGACTTTGGGCAGATAGTTGTTTTGCTGGCTGACAAGTGAATGTTACACTTACTTAATGCTTGTAGAACGTTTTCCCAGTTTTGGAGTAACTCAAGTGGGGTGTTCCCTCCGCAGTATAGGTCATCTGCAAGCTTTGCGACACACCCTTCTTGTATATAGTCACCTAATATGCGACACATTAGCTCCTCAAGAGCAGTTTCTGACCCGGGCATGCCCATGGCCGAACGCGTATATACTCTCACACCACGAAAGGGTGTTGCGACACCGCAATATTTCATCGAGGCCTTTGCTAATGGGATTTGGTAGAAAGCACTGGTTAGATCAGTCTTGAGCATGTATTTCCAGCATGCGATGGTTCGTAGCGTTGAATCGACATCCGGCATTAGCGAAGGTTGTGGTTTGCTGTAACGACCGACGTCGGCGAATGCAGTAACAAGTCTATAACCGCCGTTTGGCTTTTTGACCAGGAATGATGGATTTAGATACTCTACGGTAACTCCAACGTCTTCAGGTCGACGGAATACCCCCAATTTCTCGAGGTCATCAAACTTTTTCTGAAGCTCTACGAGCTTATCCCGAGCGTATTGAGGGACGCGCCCCTTTCTTTGAGGAGGCTCAACAGGGCCCATGTTGACAGACGTTTCAAATTTACCACATGCACCGTTGTAACCGGAAATTGATGGATTGAAGACATCGTCGTAAGTATGAAGTAGACTTCGAAATTGGGAGCGCTCATCGATCGTCAATATTGCGTCAGGGTCAAGGTCAACACCATCCGAGTGCATTGTTGGTGAGCGTGGACGAGATTTATCAAGAGTGTCCTTGACTGGTGTACTAGTGTACTGGTGTGCTGCTGATGGTGGTGAAGTGGTATGACGAATTTGGCAAAAGTGGTCATTGCGCCGTATTACTTTTGGTGACATTGAGTTGTTACAGATGCGAATTTTGCCTGCGACTGATTCAATGATACCTGGCTGAGGCCATCTATGTGACAGTTTGAGGTTACGCATGCTGGGTGAATCATGACGCGACTCAATAGCGAAAGTTTCATCTTCATCGATATTAGGTGGTAGTTTAATTTCTAGAAATTCTCCAGGCCAAATAACAGATGAGGCCGATGGGGAATGCAATACCAATGCCTGTGTGCGACGTACTTTGTGTGAATGGAGTGTGTCGTCTTCGATTCCATACCTAACAACATGTGTGCCTTTGATAGTTATTTGCTGCATAGCTGGGCGTACGGAAATGTCATTGACTGTCATGAACGGTGTGCCAGCTAAAATGTCGACATCCAATTCTTCGATGACGAGTGCGTCGAGTATAAGATCAATGCCATTTCTACTAAGTATGATATGAGTCTCACCGATAACTCGAAGTGGTGTCAGCCCATCGGCCTGGAGTGCTTTTTGCGAACTATTTTGAGCTTATCCCGAGCGTATTGAGGGACGCGCCCCTTTCTTTGAGGAGGCTCAACAGGGCCCATGTTGACAGACGTTTCAAATTTACCACATGCACCGTTGTAACCGGAAATTGATGGATTGAAGACATCGTCGTAAGTATGAAGTAGACTTCGAAATTGGGAGCGCTCATCGATCGTCAATATTGCGTCAGGGTCAAGGTCAACACCATCCGAGTGCATTGTTGGTGAGCGTGGACGAGATTTATCAAGAGTGTCCTTGACTGGTGTACTAGTGTACTGGTGTGCTGCTGATGGTGGTGAAGTGGTATGACGAATTTGGCAAAAGTGGTCATTGCGCCGTATTACTTTTGGTGACATTGAGTTGTTACAGATGCGAATTTTGCCTGCGACTGATTCAATGATACCTGGCTGAGGCCATCTATGTGACAGTTTGAGGTTACGCATGCTGGGTGAATCATGACGCGACTCAATAGCGAAAGTTTCATCTTCATCGATATTAGGTGGTAGTTTAATTTCTAGAAATTCTCCAGGCCAAATAACAGATGAGGCCGATGGGGAATGCAATACCAATGCCTGTGTGCGACGTACTTTGTGTGAATGGAGTGTGTCGTCTTCGATTCCATACCTAACAACATGTGTGCCTTTGATAGTTATTTGCTGCATAGCTGGGCGTACGGAAATGTCATTGACTGTCATGAACGGTGTGCCAGCTAAAATGTCGACATCCAATTCTTCGATGACGAGTGCGTCGAGTATAAGATCAATGCCATTTCTACTAAGTATGATATGAGTCTCACCGATAACTCGAAGTGGTGTCAGCCCATCGGCCTGGAGTGCTTTTTGCGAACTATTTTGAATAGTAGCTCCTATATATTTAGCGAGTGAAGACCTAATCATGTTGGTTTCCGCCCCGGTGTCTAGTGTTAATTGCAGAGGGTGATGGTGGTAGAAAGCCTTAAAGAATGGTGACTGCTTTGTGTTAACTCTGCAAGTGCGAACACTATTTTTTGATGGTTGGTCACTGTAGTTATCAGTGGTGATGTCTTCACCGTCACTGTCAGACTCATCATCCTGGCAACTTATTTGCCGAGATTTGCTAATGTATAAGCGATCTTCTGTCGGTAAATATTTACAATTGCTTAGGAAATGTTGGTATTTAGGACGACCAGCTTGTTTACACAATGGGCATGATTTAGTGCTCTGGCGCTTGGTTGATGTTGTAGTCGGTTTTGGAGGATCCTTGGTGTGTATATACTGATTGGCAACGGAGCGCAAAACCTTTGCGTCAGCTGAAGCATGAACCTCCTCCATAAGTGAATCTAATGCCTGAGAAATTTCTGGTTTTAGAGTAGCAAGCGTCTTTGAGCGTAACTCAGTGCCATACCGTTGTTTCACTAAGTTTGGTAGCTGTGGGTGTAATAGGCGTAACCATGTGAGCACAATGATGTTTTCTAAGGAAGGTGTGAGTTCTTCGTCAATGGTGGTGGTTTCCCCATGATGTTTTATGTCACTGTCACGATGTAACAAATTGTCCTCAATAAATGAAACCAGGCGTTGGTATAGGTCTTCTGGGCGCTCGTCAGCTTCTACTTTAATATTATTAAAATCCAGGAAATGTGAACCCGAGGTCTGGAAGCCATAGTGTAAACGAATTGCTTGCCAAATTGATGACATGGATGTGGACGACTTTAAGATGGTGTTGCGTGAAATTACAGGACAATAATTGGCAATTTGACCCAGCATTAATTCGAGATACATGACCTTTTGTTGAGCGGTTCGACGTTTCGGTTTTTCGACACCTTCATCATCGTCGGTAAAACCACGCAGTGGCGTGGCATTAGACTTCTTATTCCATGTATAATCAGTGGCAAGAAATATAGCAAAATTTGGATCCAGTGACAAAATATACTGCAGATTTTGTCGCCAGGCTTCGAACGACGTTATTGACTCGTGTTTGGTCAAACTCCACTGTTTTGGCGCCCGTACATTATAGGCCATGATGACAGTTCAATATACAGCGACACACTAACTTAAAGTGGACTACTTACCGCTATAGTAGAAGCAAGTTCACTGGTGATTGCTTGAGTGAATGGCCGGACTTCTTAGGGACGATATTTAGCGTCGATTTCGTATCCCGACGCTGCCACCACGCCAGTAATGATACAAACACCGGTGAACGATAAGAAACAGCTTTATTGAAAAGCAACAACAATGGCGGAAGACACCCGTCATGCACAGCGCTACTAAAGGAGCGCACACAACTATAAATACAAGCCGCTGGTGAACTATAAATACTAGCCACTGGCGCTGGATATATGGATTTGAATACTCTGTGAAGAACAATACATTGAGATTTAAAATATTCGATGAAGTAATTGTTATGTTTGTGTTGTTGTCTGTGAGATGTACAAGGGTAATTTTATATAGTAGAATTAAAAGAAGAACAGAACCCTCGACACATATTTCATATACATCGCGCCCTCTAGTGACGAAGCGCGTCAGTGACGATAATGACGCAGTTGCATGAAAGCATTATCGGTATTTTTGACGGACGAATGCAGATAAATACAACATTGACGCTGTGAACGGCCATCGATTTGCCTATTTTTACGTCACACAAAGCCCTGTCACTAGAGGGCGCTACTTATAAAAAAGAAATTATATTATAATACATTATTGTGTATGGTATTATTGAGAATACACATTTTTTTTATGAACAACACACCATGGTGCTGAGTGTCACGTCTGTAGATAAGACAATACTGCAATAAACGAATAGTAATATAATAATATGAGGTTATTACGAGGATACCTCATAGTATGCACGATGACAGTACAGTGTCGACCGACACGCAGTGGAGGTCGATGCGACCGCGTACTGTCTTCGTGCATACTTTGAGGTATTCTGGTAATAACCTTATTATTATACATCTTTTCCTCCCAGGGATACATCATGGGAATGGCGAAATCCAAAAAGTTTAGAACAGATTAAGCGAACTTCTTTGTGTGCGTCCAGTCAAACGCAGGGGGCAGCCATGTTTGTTTTTATTATTAGTGGACGCTTACGCGAGTAATCGTTTCATATTTGGAATTCGCGTTTCCTAATACGGTAGGATGAAAATACCCAATGCAATACCTGTTACTTATGGCGTTATGGTGACAGATGTATAATAATATTAATACGAGAATACTGCAAAGTATACACGAAATCAGTACGGTGATCGTATCAACTGACGTGTAACGATTACAAGGAATATGTTCGAAATTTGTTAAGTAAACTTGATGTACATTTTTCTAATAAAAAAGACATTCCAACGCGTTCGTAATACAAACACGTTTTATGGTGTCAATTGCATATTTATTTAAGGTATTTCTGAGTTACGGTTACGTGCGTGGATCGTGTCGGACATAGGAAATCTGGACTAGCTTTGAAAGTTGGAGTTACTGGCTGAATCGACCCAACAAATGCACACCAAAAGTTCCTCACAAATAATTCAATATTATCACTGTTCCAACCTAGAGCAACGGTGTCGGGACTGTATGACACTCACACTTCTCGACAATCATCTAAGCCCATTGAAGTAAATGTGTTATTACGTAGTTAATAAGTTTTAAAACTCAGCGTGAGCTGTTGGGTAATGATAAACATAAGGTGAAATAACTTTACCTGACTATTGACCATCATCGCCACAATTATATTAAGAAGAGTAGTCGCTTTTATATGGAACTGGTATTTCTGGAATCCGTATATTATTACAATAATCACCAGTACAGTACGATGTATCCTATAAAGTGATCAAAAATGTTAAAACCAATCTATATGTCACAGAAAAGGAAACACTCAACTAACAAATAAGTAATACGTACCAATAATTGAAAGCGCATGCACATACGCGCAGTATATTATTCTCTATTATCATTTTCACGACTGACATCAATTCGACATGTCATAAATGAAATATCAAGTATAGAAAAATTGTGACGTGCGTGCCAATAGTTGAATTACTATTCCATAACACCAATACTATTTGATTGGCATACAAAACACCGTTTGTATTCTGCGATTGTCCGCAATTCCAACATCCTGTATAGATAAATTGTGACGTCACTGGAAAACAGGCTTACCCGACTGTATTGATTATTGCACATATTCTTGGTGGATTTCTCACCGAGGCACCCAAGTAAGTAGTTATATGACCCCCCCGTAACTGATGTAACACGAGCCATAGACGGTACAGGTGTCCTGGTCATAACAGGGTGGATTGCACTTGCATATCACCTTAGACGGTTTTATGAATGGGCGGCCACCAGAACCTTCAAAGGATAATTCAAATTTATCCGAATCTTGCGTGCTGCTGCTGTACGGTAGCTCTGACGGTGGCGGTGGTTCATACGAGGACGAAAGCTCTTCATTTTCCCAGTCTCTGGTATCCCTAACTGTGGATGGAAAATATTAATATAAAGTGACTATTGAATAAAGTGCCACGTTCGACGCATTTAACGTGTATTCCATGCGACGTACAAGACGCATTTGTTTTTACAACAATCAAACGCGTTGTGCAACGACAACGAATATCAATGAATCCGTATATCAATCCATGATATACGACTATATATATAAGACACATCAAAAATAATAAACTATAAACTATATAATTGTGGCGATGATGGTCAATAGTCAGGTAAAGTTATTTCACCTCAATACATCAATATATATAACGAATATCAAACTATATTCCGCCTTGGAACTAAAGAACCCCATGGTATTAACAAACAGTTCAACTCATTTGTTGAGCTCACTACCTAAGGCGCGTTATTTGTTCTATTGTGGAATTTTTTGTGATTCTAACTTATAGTTCATGCGCGTTCTTACTTTCCTATGTTCTACCTGTACGTTATCACACTTGCTTCTATGCTATCGATAAAGAGCCATTGCTCGAAACGTCTAGCTATTTTTAATAGTTATTTAGGACTACGATTACCAAATATTATCTTCAATATATCATACTTATCAGTCCGAACAGCGTTTATTTATTTATAAACTACTATAACGAATATCAATGTCGATTTTATTTACGATTAGTACATGACAGAAAAAAAAAACGTTTCAAGTTACCTTTTTTTTTGAAAGTTCCCTTCAGCGGTTAAACACTGTAAAATCGCGAGGAGGGACAGACACACAATATAATACGCCATGGCTTCGTGTTGACAAGATATGAAGAGTGCAATATATTGATGTGTCGTTTTATAGTCGATGAGTACAATGGTAATTATCAAAATTATAATTACAGCAAATTAATCAGAGTGGAAGAGGGTGTGATTGTGAAGTGGTTCAGTTGAAACAACTGAACTCTATTCTAATCATGTTTGCGGAACTCGAAATATGGATAAGTAAAATTAGTCTTCTTTGAAAAGTGGCCTATAAATAGTCGCTACATGTGAGAAATCCCGATACTATTTCCCATATGTAATGCTGTCCATTGCAATAATACATGTAGACGATTCCAACGGAAGCGATGTTAATTAGCCTACAATTGGAGGTCAAGTATAGTGCCCATAATTAAAACGACGGAAATTGAAAAATTATAATGAGCTCAAGTAATTGTAATGTTAAGAAAACTCTGATGTTTATTTGAAAACACATATTTTCAAAACAAGTTGTCACTTCCACCGACACTCTTGAACCAGATCATTCGGGCATATGTTTCACCGCAATGTGAGAGTAGACCCTGGTGTCAGCAATTACAAAATACTCTTACTCTGAATTAGAATGAGCGCACGTGTAATGACGCATGTAAACTCAATTAAAATATAAATGGACATAGACAAAAAAACAACGAGTGAATTGGCCCCAAAAATGGATTCCCAACTATTTAGAATAAGCATGCCAATCATACTTTAGCAGTCATTCCCTATAGTACAGTGAAATGTAGGACACTTGGTGAGTTTTCTGCTGACCTCTAACCCTATTTCATATATTGTTATTATTATTATTATTATTATTATTATTATTATTATTATTATTATTATTATTATTATTATTAGAATTATTAGAATTATTATTATTAGAATTATTATTATTCGATGTTACTAGCATTTATTATGTGAGCGATTCTGATTCTGATTAGAAAAAAAGTGTGTATTGACTTTCCGATGTTACTCGTTTGTTTTCTTAGATTCTTTTTATTATAATTGAAACTTTATCGCGTTAGAAAAAAATTATTATTATAATAAGCGTGAATACGCGTTTGTAAATGTATACTCTATGTATTTCAACCATTTTAAAATTTCATGTTTATAATTATCAATATTGATATTACTCTTATTAGTATTACTCTTTTAATATTATTCTTGTATTACTCAGTTTTTTAATCCATTCTTTTTTGAATATTTACTCAAACAAACAAACAAAAAACAAAAAATGTATATTCCATGTAACTGATCTAGTTTTACTTTTCTTTTGTGTAATCAACTCAGTTAGTTTTCAAAATGACGTTTATTTATTAGCGTGTTTGTGTGTATGTGAGCGTTCTCTGCGATACATTCAGAAAAATCTTTCGTGACGTCAATGCTCGTCCAATTAAAAAATAATTAAAAAAATGAAAAAATGATGGTAATTTATGCAAATTTATTCACGATGACTTCGTTACGACCTCGTATGCAAATGTATTCACAGTATCCCATTGTGACGTCATCCTCATTCAAATGACCCCCTTCACGGCCATGTAAGATCATTTATGCTAATGTATGCACAGATTCCTATTGTGACGTCATCATTTATGCTCATGTATGCACGGGTTTCCATTGTCATCCAACCCCATATGACGTCATCCCATCAAATATGAACAGCGCCCTCATGGTCGTACCTATAGTACGACTTTAGGGACGACGTCAAAAGATCGATGTCGGATAAAAAACTTATCTGCTTCAGTTTGGGGGAGTTGACCTCAAAAAGTTTCCATCCTACAAAAACGATTTTATTTTTTAATGAAGTCAAAAAAAATATTAAAGTATTTTTAGTTCGTTTTTTTTCTATCCAATCATGGACAGAAATAACAGAAAATGAAAAAAAAACACACATCCAAGACGAGAAATGGTTTGGTCCGAGTGTAAAATGTGCGTCAAATGAGGTGCATTTGTATAGTTTCAGTGGGAGTTGGGGGTTTGGAAAATAACTAAAGGAATTAAGTTTTTTATCTGACATCGATCTTTTGACGTCGTCCCTTAACTACTTCAAACATCTTAGTTGAGTAGGAAATATGGGTCCCCATGCACCCCAATGATATATTTTTTTAACTTATATTTTTGGAATCGTCAGGTTGGCTAGTACAGGTATTTTGATGTTCCCACTGTGAAATTGTGTCCCATGACGTCACTAGGCAGCCATTTTGGCAGCCATCTTGGATTTTTTACAGAAATCAATGATCGGTAGAACTTTTGAACCAAACATCCCAGAGAGACAAACAAATGCATTTATCCATATAATTTGGACATGGGGAGTTCAATGAGAATGTTATTTTTAATATTGAAGCAGTATAAATGTTCGAAAGCCAAAATATCTTTTTTGGTCAATTAGCATAAGTAGTAAACATAAGTACACAATATTATGCATACAAAGCAATATTTATTCACCAGTATATCTGTAAACTAAAGTTAGTGAAAAGTACAAAAGCGTAGTTCAGTTGACATAAAAGTTGACTGAAAAATGATATATTTTTTTTCGCTACAGGTTTTGGTAATGTCATCATTTAGTCGTCATCACTTAAAAAATCTTCATAATCAATCTCTTGCTCCTCTTCTTCTTTTTCCTGGTCGTTATCTACAGTTTTCACCAGCAAGTCAATTAGAGAAGAAGGGAGGATCGGACCACATGACTACAACGGCTTCAAGATACCTTTCTCATTCTGCCCAGCCCTGTCCTGGATCATATGGTTTGGGGGACCGATAATTTACACATGCAACATGTGGAACAAGATTGTCCCTACTGGAAAGATCCACTTTTGATTTATTTGTCAGCTTTTCATCCTCATTTTCATCCTCCCCTACCAGAGAGAGCCAAGTTGTCATAGGCAACATACTTCTCAAGGACGATGAGAGTAGAGGGGTCCTGCAAAGCAAGGTTGAGGGTCTCACGACTACATGACTGGACAAGATTGAGTAGAGCTGCAGGATTGGTTATCTCAATTTCTTCTTCTTCAATGAATTTCTCAATCAACAATCGTTCCATGGCTTCACTGACAGTTTTCAGACAAAAGAGAGCTTTGGCGTATGCCTTCCCTTTCAACACACTAACTAGGCAGCCACTTGTGATGAGTTCAGCCTCAATTAGTATTTCAGAGTATCCTGAGCCTCTACACTTGCGACCAGTTACCATGCCCATGTAATTCATCCCAGTGTGGAATGGCCCTATTGTGACAATGTGTTTCTTGTATTCATCTGGAAACTTCCAAATTAGTGGTAGTGCCTTCATGCAACCTCCAAGGTCGAATGTGTTGAGGACTCCTGTTCCACCTCCATGGTAGCCTCCTCAGACCTCTTTAGCAGCTCCTTAATGACAGAGTACTCGGTGAAGGGTTGATTAATTGGGGTGAAGTAATCGATGGTTGAATTTTTGGAAGGCTTGACACCAGTTGCTGATATAAAACCACCAAATCCTGGATTGAGTTGTTTTTCTCCACTGCTTCCATCCACCCATGCAAATAACCAGGTTCGATACTCTTGAATACACTTCAAGTACACTTCTTTATTTACCATGGGTTGAGTAAACACAACTCCATCAGGAAATTTTGGTCTCACTCGACTATAGATGTGGATTGGTACCAGTGTTTCAGGAGTGTCAACCTTCAGTGAGCGTATCATGCTTCATTGAAGTAGAGGAAGTATTCGATCTTGGCTGGTTACATCTAATCCTGGTTTCACCTCCTGTATCATGATTCCACCAGCACTGTTTATGACATTAGGGCCATGCATGTTTGTTGTTATTTTGTTCATGTTGTTCCACTCAAGATGAAACATATCATTCCCTTCACCAGTGATTATTTTTGGAGTGAGCGAAGTGGAAACCTCATCAATAGCATGAGTTAGTGCAGTCTCAAGTTCCAAGCTGAAGTCATATGTCTCACAGTGACCTAGTCTGTTGAGAATAGTAGTGAGCTGTCTACTGCGGTACATGTATCATATGGTGGTGTACAGAAGGATGTGTTTTGATAACTTCCACTCTCCTTTTGTTACAGCTCGACAGATATCCTGCAAAAAGAAAACAAAAATAAGAGAAACTGGAATGACTCAAAACTATTTAAAAATTATCGAGAACATTATTATTAAGACGTGTCAGACTTAATATTACATACCTGGCCAATTGAAAGCACTATACGTCTAGTCTTCTCACATATACCCATGTCAGCATCACCAGAGATCATGATATTAAGAAACTTGACTAACTCAGCGGGAAGAAGTGCATCTGGTGAGTGCAACTCAGGATCATCTGCTGTAGGAGGCCAAAGAAGTGGTTGTAACTGATTGAATGCTTGATTGATTTTAGTACGAAGAAGCTCGGCCACTTCATGGTACTTGTCTTTTGATCCAAGCTTATATGCATATGTCACTGCATCTGCAACAGACATGTTGGTACTGTACACCAGGTTATAGGTGATACAGCCTTTGTCTAGATTGACCTTTGCAAAGGCAATTGATTTATGAATGTCATGGTTCTCAAGACGAGCCTTTAGCTTCTCACTCCTATAAGCTGGAATAGCAAACCCATGTCTTTCCAACTATTGTATGTAAAGAAGACGCAGTGATGTTAGCTGCACAACCTCCGTTTTTCCAACTATAAAGTCCTTGATGAAACCAAGTACAGTATTGAAAGACTTGAGATGAGCATCAGCAATGCGACCTTGGTCTGTGTTGTACACATAGCGAGAGGATTGGGATTTATCACGCATGTGATTAACATACTGCAAATTGAATGACTTGCGACATGACTGGTGGGAATTTGCCTCTCGTGCAAACAAGTCTTCACCTTGAACCATCCGATGGAGACTGATATTCCCCACTTCTAGTGCTCTAGACTCTATCTGTTTCCAGGTTGGTTCATAGAGGGTTCCACTCTTGTCCTTAAATACAGAGAATTTACTATACTGCTCAGTTTTTCCTGATACTTTAACTTCCTGCTTTCCACAAAAGATACATTCTGGAGGGAACATGTACATGACAGAAGATGGTTTTCGGGGAGAACGTGATGTTGACGCCTCATTAGATGGCATATTAGAACTCTTCAGACGATCTTTGATTTTAGTGATGTTATGGTAGCCGCCTCTGTGACAAGACTTCTTGGAATGTTACTGCATATATCATCCATTCTATTTGTTGAATCTCTGGGTTCACAAAGTCGTTTGTCACGAATATCATGCAGCTGAGCTAGCTTGTCTGTTGCAGATCCTTTAATTGTACTAAATAGTGTGAAATATCCATGATGAAATGCAAAATGCATCTTACATGAGGACGCTTGTGTACATCTTTAGACACACTACCACTACTTACTTATGCTTACTTGATTCAGGCATGTTTGTCTACCACTACACTATTGTTCTATACTAGCTAAGATTGTTTAGTTCACAAGCACCACCACCGATTACTATATATTTTACACCACACCAAACTCTGAAGACAGAAAAAAAATACTGCTTTGAAATACCATGCAATTTGGTATAAATGTTACTAATTTGGTTATACAATCCAATCTATATATATCTGTATTACCTGATTTTATCACAACCAGCACCAGACTTGTGTGCCTGTGGATTAATAGGTAGTGTGAATCCTAAAAAAATATCCTCTGTATTACAGAAATAAATGGTTACTGCAATAGAGGTGACAATTCAGTTTTGTTGACCCAATGAAAGAGGCTATGATCGCCTTGGTTGACAAAGCAAAATTATACCACTTTAAATACATGGAAAGGTTTATTACACCAAAATTGGAAAACTAATGTACTGAGAACACAAACATGCCTTATTTCGACAAAAACTCACGAACTTTGGACGCACAAAATCGTCAACTCACAGCCTGGGTGTGCGATAATTCATGTGTGCATCAATGCGTGCGCGAAATTACATGTGTACATCGATGCATGCACATACGCGCACTCTACACGTTGATCGCATTTGATTGCGTGACAGTGAAATGTGTGAATCTGATGTGCATATACTTAAATGACATGTTTATCATTGTTACTGGTCAGGTTGAATATATGTTACGATGCGGACTTTTTATTGAAAATTATACACAGTTTAAAATAGTTATTGCAGGTTTAAATGGTTTTATTTATTTTTTAAATCATACAAATAACATTCTCTTTGAATTTCCCATGTCCAAATTAAATGGAAAAACGTATTTGTTTGTTTCTGTAGGATGACTAGTTCAATAGTTGAACCGATATTGTTTTCTGTAAAAATCCAAGATGGCCGTCAAAATGACCACCTAGTGACGTCATGGGACAAAATTTGGCAATGGGAACATCAAAATTCCTGTACTAGACATCCTGAGGATTCAAAAAATATAAGTTAAAAAAATATATCATTGGGGTGCATGGGGACCCCCATTTCCTACTAGACTATCTCTTTAATCCCGACAACAGAACTGCTGGATAGAAGAGAAGACTTAGAAGATAAGCACACCAAAAATGATCTATATTTTCAAGTATGTACGTAACCCCACAGAGGCTCTTTTAGTATGTACATTATAATAAGCAGTAAATACCGTTACTTTTTTTTTTGAATTTGTATCTGCAATTTGTCTTCAAAATGCGTCCAATTAAAAAGTAGAATATTATTTCAAGACACTTCGTGAAACGAAAAAAAAAATGTCTACAGAATAAATAATCAATGTTCAAAGCACTACCCACGCTCGGATTTAGGGGGAGGCGTGCCAGAGATACTCATGTGAGATACACATGTGAGATACCCATGTAGTTACAAAAAGATACACGCTATACAATATAACAGGCGAGTTATGAATTATAACTTAAATAGACTAGATTATAGGGAGGGGTAAAGGAGTGCTTATACACTCACACTTGTGCCCATTACAGGAATATTCAAGTTTCCAATGACACTATATTATAGTTTAAGATGGTTCGAAGGTTTTTCGAGGGTGAAAACAAATGTCATAGTCCTTTTGGTGTTTTTACAACTACCTTACAATCTAGGGAGAGGTGCCGTGTATTTATAAATATTCGCGAATAAGATTGGTAAACTTGCTGGAACACCCCCTCCTCAAAAATACAAAACATGATTTTCAGTTATCGTAGTCGTCCGACTTAGCACATGCCTGACTCAGCCCCCCTCCCCAATTTCGGGGGTTCAAATGTCACGTTCGACCAAGCGTCCACCCTTCCCAGAAAACATACCAAATTAAACCCTCAACACCCGGTCATTGAACCTTGTTTTATTTTGCGTTAAATATTTTACCACACTCAGTTTATCCTTTAACAATTTTTAATAACCATTTTTTTCAAATCTCGCCATTTTTGTCGAAATCATTTTTAAACATCGGTAATTTACTTTTGCATAGCGTAGTGAAAAAAATAATAATATTCGAAAAATCCCTTCAGTACAACACTAGCATTTTAATTTTCAAATTGTGAATCACAAGTTGTTTTTTAAAATCTTGCCGTGTTTTCGTCGAAATCGGTTCAAACAGGTCATATTTGAAAATGTAATCATCAATATTCAGACATTCCAGGAAAATTGCGTAAGTATACCACATCGTTCTTATTGATTAATTGACTTGATCTGTTAGGTCAGAGGGTGTTGTTGCAGGTCAAATCGTGCATATTCAGACATTCTAGGAAAATTGCGTCAGTACACCACATCGTTCTTATTGATTAATTGACTTGACCTGTTAGATCAGAGGGCGTTGTTGCAGGTCAAATCGTGCATATTCAGACATTCCTGGAAAATTGCGTCAGTACACCACATCGTTCTTATTGATTAATTGACTTGACCTGTTAGGTCAGAGGGCGTTGTTGCAGGTCAAATCGTGCATATTCAGACATTCTAGAAAAATTGCGTCAGTACACCACATCGTTCTTATTGATTAATTGACTTGACCTGGTAAAGGCGTTGATGCAGGTCAAATCGTGCATATTCAGACATTCCTGGAAAATTGCGTAAGCACACCACATCGTTCTTATTGATTAATTGACTTGACCTGTTAGGGCGTTGTTGCAGGTCAAATCGTGCATATTCAGACATTCCTGGAAAATTGCGTCAGTACACCACATCGTTCTTATTGATTAATTGACTTGACCTGTTAGGGCGTTGTTGCAGGTCAAATCGTGCATATTCAGACATTCCTGGAAAATTGCGTCAGTACACCACATCGTTTTTATTGATTAATTGACTTGACCTGTTAGGGCGTTGTTGCAGGTCAAATCGTGCATATTCAGACATTCCTGGAAAATTGCGTCAGTACACCACACCGTTCTTATTGATTAATTGACTTGACCTGGTAGGGCGTTGTTGCATATCAAATCGTGCATATTCAGACATTCCTGGAAAATTGCGTCAGTACACCACACCGTTCTTATTGATTAATTGACTTGACCTGGTAGGGCGTTGTTGCAGGTCAAATCGTGCATATTCAGACATTCCTGGAAAATTGCGTCAGTACACCACCGTTCTTATTGATTAATTGACATGACCTGGTAGGGCGTTGTTGCAGGTCAAATCGTGTATATTCAGACATTCCTGGAAAATTGCGTCAGTACACCACATCGTTCGTGCAGAGAAACATAATAGGTAAAATTACTTCGCATCGCCAATTTGTGTACTATCTAAATCATTCAACAACTTGAACAAAGATTACGTTGAAACGATTGACTTCGACTGTTTTCCTACCGAACCTAATATTTTTTACACCATAAATTATATGATATATAAATATGATTTAATTAAATGAATCTATCCATACCCTTACTAAATTGTACGCCTCAATAGTATATTAATTGTATACATATTCTGTACAAAAAGTATACTTTTATTGAATTTTGTACATCATATGTATACAAAATTCATGCATACAATACAAACAGCAGTACATTGTTTGTATACAAACTTTATGCAAATCTATTATTGTATATTTATTGTACACTAGAAATGTACAAGGTTTCCACAAATGATTAATAAACATATACATTATGACTTAGAATCGGGGAAACCCCCACAGAATGCATGTTGAATCATATAAGAAAAAAAAAGTATAATGTCGACACAAACTGTATAAGTTATTGATTTCGCATCTCGTTAAACAGTACAATTTATGTGTACATAAAATGTACAAAATATAAATGTAATAATAAGTAAATACAAATACCAGCTATTGAGTATTATGACGTACATTGGGAAAAATGAAACCCACCAGACTCATGAAGTAGAACTTTAAATTTTCAATTTTTTTAAAAATCATTTTCTGAATTGCACTTTATCGATTTTTTGTATACAAAAGTGTTCCAAATATGGGTTACTTCTTGTACACACAAAAATATACATAAATTGTGTAAATTTATTTGCCTAATGAATTTTGGTAAGGGTAACTTTCTGAGTAAATCTAAATTCTTAGTCCTTGTATGAAGGGCAACCCCTTTTGAATAATTTATGTGAATCGCCAATAAGTTTGAGATATAAATGAAAAGTCATTATCAAAATGATGTTTTCATGGCAATGGGCAATTTCCAGCAAATTCTTCCCAATGTATCAATCTTTCTAGGGAACCCTTCCAGAAAACTGTATGATAATCAAATCATAATTTGTTGAGCAATGAATGTAAAATCATTACGAAAATTACTGTTTCCATGGCGTCTGGGTTGACATCTTTACCAAATTCTAGTCACGTTATCTCTGTCCCCAGGGCAACCCCTCCTGAAAATGTTATAAATCGTCACTAATTGTTTGAACATGATAAACAATCATTTTTTCATTGAGATAAGGGGTATATTTGTCACTGTTTCCAAACATATTTTCCTATGGTAGTGTAATAACATTTTCCTAGTTTGTATTTTTTGTCAATTCCTGGGTGAGCGTCGGATCTGATCGATGAGATCGCAGAACATGATACGAATCATTGTGTTGTAGCTAACTGTATGTGTGTGAAATAAACAATTTGGCATATTTCCAAATCGACCTGACTGCACCACAATGAGGAGGACAGTTTGTTGACCCTATATACGTACATAGCCTAAACCACTCCTACGTATACGTGTCCCCTGACGTGCTTGTTATGGTATGAAACACTATTACGTACGTAAACCCGGGAGTGTCATTTGAAATGGTACTCGGTACACGAACACATTTGTTATGAGCGGTTAAAGGTTATTACAGTGTGAGTTATCTGAACTCTGCCACCATAATAAAGGCAATGACGTTTCAAGGGAAGTGTAATTGCACACGAATGCCAGCGATGTCCACAGTAAGATTCACTGATTGTATGGGAAGTGTAATAGATGTGCCTTAAATTGCCGAATGCTCTAAATGGGTTGCCATAACAAATAACAAATTCGAGAAGGAACTAAAAGATTTGTAGCTACCTGTTGGTAAAGTGGACTATAAGAAAAACACTGCAAATTAAAAGATATCGAACATAGTGTTAAGGAAGAAGAGGAGAAATTTGTGTGATTTTTTTTTTTCGAAGGAGATTGTGATAAAGTTGACGATACGAATAAAGCGGGGGAATATTGTGCTATTTAGATGCGAAGATTGTTGTGGGTTAAAAAGAAAGAAGGCCGCAAAATATTGAGACATAGTGAAGACAAATTCTGCACATGATCATGGAGATCAACGTTTAATGAGGCAGAGAACGAGAAGTTAAAGGAATTTACATTTACAGGGGCCATACTCTAAAAAAACAGGAAGTAAATAAAAAGTTGAAAGATGAATCTCATTAGGACGAAGAACTAAAACAACAATGAACAATACTTAATTATTTAATTAATTAAAATTGTCATTGTGTGATACGAGTGGGATATTTGTGAGACATAATGATCCAAAGAATGTGCATGATGGCTATTTTTTAAATCATATTCAACAATACACGTGTTAACTTGCTAAGTTTTATATTCTGTTATATTGTTCCGACGTGAAGTTTCGACTATTCTTGAAGCGCCTCACTAAATACTGTAAACGTAAACCAACAATACCAATTATCGAATAACAGAAACACAACACGTTTCGTTTTTAATTGTTTATTTATACCAAGTGTATTCCCATTTACTAGTAATTCACCGCCACTGTTTACCATGGAACTTCTAATGATTACTCATCAGAAGGTTATTGCAGTGTTTAAAGTTCGTCGTTGCATAGGAAAATACATTTATTACAGAAAATAAGAGATAGTTTTCAAAATTAGTTTTTACTATAATTCTTTGAAAGACCAGATAGTTGGTAATGTATCTTAACAATAAAATAAATAAATAAATAAAATAACACTGTTAATATTGGAGGCACTTTCATGTTTTTCATTAAAATGTATTGGTTTGATAAAAAAAAAGCAAGTGTTTTATAATAAAAAGAGTAGTGCTTTTTTAGAAAAGTGTTTTCGGGAATTATTAAAACGTATTTTCATGACAATTAAGCACATTGTAAACACACAAAATTCTTTTCTTTTCAAACAATATGTGTAAAATAAATATTATGGTATGTATTGCCATCGATCTAAAGTCAATTAATCCATCACATTTTTTTGTATAGTCAGTGGAACCCACGTAGAATCACTTTGTAATCATCAATAACTGTTATATGTTTTATTGTATGGGTTTTAGATTCCTTGATTAACCATGTTCCAGAATGGTACTTGACAATATTGATAAAAACGATAAAATAAATAAGTATATACACAAAAATAGCAAATTGTAAAAATATTTACACACTATTTTCAACGTAACCAATATTATGGAATTTAAAAAGAATGGCATTTCAATAATGGCAATGGATAGGTTTTACAATACGCTTTTCAATAGCATCTGATTTCAAAAATATGTAATTGTCCAAATGATTTTCCAGAATTAATGCAAAATTTGATAATAATAAACTGAATATTAAAGAACGGATTGCTTATTTTGTTTAGATTTAAACCCAGATAATGTTTTGTTCAAATTCTGTAATGACTATTCGGAACTTGGGCTGTGTTGAAAAAAAAAAATGTCAAAGAAATATAGTTTATTTAGGTAACTTTTTTCAGTTTAGTATAGATTTTTTTTGTATTTTAAAACCATCACTACAGATTGTCTAATGGTCAGCCCCTCATAAACCCACACTAATGTTAATCAATGTCACTATTGTCAACAATGATCTTGATGTACGCCACGTCGTCTTTGACGTATGCATGTCGTGGACTATGAATTTGTGCAAGAGGCATAAACAGAGGACACCCACTTGCGATATTCATATCTTGGCTGGGTCGTTTAAATGAGTTTGATGTTGGGTCAGGTCTGAACGCATCGATCACGTGCTCTCGGTGATTTTGATCTATCCACATTAGCGTGACCTTCTGCCGAAATGGCCATCTTAAAAGTCCGTCAAAAGTTCCTCTCATAATTACAAAGAACAGAGAAACGTGGTTACCCTTTCCCATGCCATCCCCATTAAGGTAAATACGAGCGCACATCTTGTAACCATGACGACTGGTAAAGAAACAAGGGGAGTATATCGAGGTGGTTCTCTGTGAAACTGCGTCGCATTGTTTTCGTGCAAAATCTGTTATTTTCCACACTAAAACTCCATCGTAAGACGCCATCTCTAAAGACTGAATTCGTAAATCTTGTTCCGCAAGTGCTACATCTTTCATTGCAATAATTCTATCTTGTGATTTGATCTTTCGCTCTAACGCTTCTGAACGTTCTCTTTCTCTTTTCAAACCCATTTCTACCTCTTTCAGTTTGTCAGCTTCTTTTTCAACTTCGTTACTCAAAACACCTACAATACCTTCGTATGTCGTGACCTTAGTGTGTAAAAGTTTTGTCTTGTTGCCCATGTCTTCGATTTTCTTGCCTTGCTCTTGGATGAGTTCTGTCTCTAGAAGCCCATTTGGATGCTCAGCCGTTCTCTCTGACTCTGTCAAGCGTTTCTTTACCTGAGTTTCCAGGTCATGTACGCTGGTCGTCAAACTCTCGATCCCATTTTGCTGCTTTTCGACCGTTTTTTCAATGTTCGTAACGCTACTGAATTTGACTTTTACGTCCTGTATCATGGCTAGAAATGGTATCAGGTAGTGAAACAGCAATTGTAGATGATGAACTGTGTATTCGTGATGGTGTTCTTCCAGCTTCTCGTGGTCCACCTGGAAAAATTAATGCACTATGTTTGTTACAGTATATAGTCATATAAGTTGTCTGAACATCCTAGTAATAGTGTAATGAATCAGCGAATCATGTGTGTTTTCCTATACTATTTCCAGCATGTGTCCCTGTTCACGCCAGTACTGGTATATTGTCTACGGTACTTGTTATTACTAGTATATACCAGGACACGGGGTATGCGGCTTACAGTAGCGCAGCAGTTCAGTCTTTCCTGGTCATGATGATGGATTGATGTCTATTATATAGATGTCGACGTACCTTTTTATCACATCCAACTTTCTCGAATTCACATGAAACAATTCTCTTGCTACAGTCTCCATTATTTGCATCAAGGTGTAATTTAAGCTGTAATGATTAAAATGAATCACATTGATAAATTATCGTTGCATTTTAAGTATGAGTAAACAAGCCGTGTCAATATTGAATAACAAAATTCATGTTTAGTAAAAAATATAGAAATGAACCATACTTCTCCTCTTCGTATGTTCTTTTTATGACAATTTGGGCATTCCAATGGCACCTCGTCACATTCTCCAGTATGCATCTGAAATGATTAAACATGAATACAAATTAAGTATATAATATATTTATTTTCATTCGTGAGTACGAGTTACTATCATAATATGATCCCATCCTATACATTTGTCATCGTAACGCCATAAGTTACAGCGTGTGGTAATTTTGCGGTATTTTACGGGGTATTTTCTTTCTACCATAAGGAAATGCGAATTCCAAATATGGAATGATTACGAGCGTAAGCGTCCACTTATACTAAAAACAAATAAGGCTGCCATCGGGGTTTGACCGGAATCCAAACAAAGAAGTTTCCTGATTCTGTTCTAAACATTTTTGATTTCGGCATTCCCATGATGTATTCTTGGAAGGAAAAGATGTATAATAACAAGGTTTGTTACGAGAATATCTCAAAGTATGCACTCAGACAGAACTCCGCTGCGCGTCGGCCGATACTCCAGCTGTACTGTAATAACCTCATATTATTATATCAAGTAATATTTCCCACTGAAATTTTACTACTAATTGTCCTAATTTTACTAAATGTATCCAAGCAATGTTTTGTAGCTCATGGATCACGCATTTGCCGGTCATTATAAAACAATCGTGTGCAGCAATGCAATGATGATGTAATGCGAGAATTATATATTCAATTTACCTTAATTTCCTTATATGGAAGTTGAACATCACAGTAATCACACTGTACGACTCTCATGTCACACTCTGTACGTAAATGATGTGCAAGAGCATCTCTTCTGAATTGTACCTCACATCCACACTTTATACAATGTATCACCTGGCCGGGACACTCATCAACATGTGTCTGTGATTGGAATAATAAACGTAAATATATTTGATATTGGTGTATCACTATCTACGTCGTGATGATACGATGATGTGAAATTAAATTGTTATGAATAAACTATCCGTCCATTTTTCAATTACGTCGGTTTCATGACCTAGAATTCTGGTCGGCCTGCTTTGATATACTGGAATAACATGATTATAAATTGTCATTAACCTTCGATATATCCTGTTAACCCTTAAAGGGTATAGGTGTGTTTATATTGCTGATGGTGATTTGGATGACCTTGGACCTAAGCCAAATACTCTTACCTGGTCGTATTCTTTGAATATTCCAGTCCAGTCACATCCTTCATTTTGACAATGAACTTCATATTTACTCAGCTCTCGTTGTATAGCTTTATCTTGATGGCACTATCAAATATAAATTACATATTAAGTATGGTATTGCCGGCCAGTTAGAGGGTGACACCACAACCAAATAAAGGGAGTAGGAAAATTGTAATTTTTAAGCAAAATATTAAAAATTTAGTTTGTCATTGCCTTTTCCCACTGTGCGCGGGGCATTTACCAAGTAAACATTATTGATTTTGTTTTAGTTCTGAATGTTTTGTTGTTCTGTATGTTGTTTCTCTTGTCGTTGTTGTTATTATTGGACATTCCGAATACAAATCTTATCATATTATTGATGAAGATCACTGATGAGCGAAGTATCCCATTTTGTAAACAGGCGCGGCGAAGGCTAAGGTTGTCGGCAAGGAAAATAGTTCATTATACAGGACTACTCCTCCTAAATAAAATATTAGTATATTTTTTTGATAATATTATTTTTTTCATAATCCCTGTGGTGACACCGGTGTTGGTTCGAATGGCAGTGATAACATGGACCACGTGGTATAATCATTGCAAATACAAAATTAGTGCGAAATGTGTGCCTTTAATATTGGTCATAGGTAACTAACTCATTACTTACTTCCCCTGTACTAAGAATAGAGTAGTTCCCTTCTTCCTTGCAGGCATTACAAACCGGGGGTTTCTGTCTGTTAGAGAGAAAACAGGAAATAACACTATTTGGTGATAGATGGGTATTTCATATTTATATGAAAACTCTTTAAAGAGTATTGTCACATTTATTCATGAATAACAATGAGTTGTATACATACATGTATATATAATTGGAGATGTCATTTCATAAAATCGCGGTAATTCTTGGCAACAATGACCAGCCAATAATTAATATAACATTATCGTAAAATTTAAAATTACCTTAAGAGTATTAGATCGAAGCAGGTTTTACAGAATCGGTGTCCGCAATATGTCTGTATTGGTCGCCTTAAAATCTGTCCACAGTGTTTACATTTGTACTTGTTTTCAATCGAACTACGTCTGAATATATCAGTTGAATATCCGTGTTCCATTCTACGATTTGATATGGTGAAAGATTTTAGAGTGCAATGTTCTTTTATACTATTAATTTTGCTTACGTACTACAGGAAGTGTTCAATGCCGCTGTAGTCATCAATGCCACGTCAACAGGAACTCCCTCTCATGCCAACTGTAACGATACAAGGGGCATTTTCACGATTGTCGCGATAACATGCGAGGAGTTACCCGTAGTTTCATGAATCATGGTAGTTTCTGACGAAATCTGTACTTCCCTTAATCTGGAAATTTCGTTTCCCCAAAAACAAACCAAAGTCGGCCAAACAATTAAGGTAGCGAGACTATTATTTGTGTTGAAAATTACGATTTTCACATTTATTTATTAATTGATGAAATGCACCATAAACTTTCATATGATAAAGTCAATATAACATAGAATGTCATGTAAGTTGGTTAAAATGTAGATTTTCTGAAGGGAAGCAAGGCAGCCTCAGTAGTGTTTTCCAAAATCAACAACACAGGTTTAATCTGTGTGCCTATAAGTTTCAAAGATAAATTCAAGACAAAGCAATGTTAGGATGTGTTATCAGTAGCTATCTGACACACAATGAGTGTTTCCAAACGTTTGAGTGGTTTGTCTCCGCCCCTGTTTGTTTCACAGATTAGTCATTTGCATATGAATGTGTCAGACACAAGGTCACACAGCCACTGAAAAAAATCATTGATTTTGGTGTTTTCATATGCCGAATTTATCCAATTATAGCTATCCCATTCCTTTATTTTTTGGTTTCCAATAGCCTTACACATTTGGATGTCCCTACACATGGTAAAACAGACCTTGATGGGAAAACAAATTGATTGTGCCGATAAACAAGCTTGAAAATCTTTGCTGTTACTTCATGGACGTTTTCTAGGAGTTTATGTTTTTCAAAATACAAGGTCTTTAACAAAAAATAACGTATACTTATTGTCGTCGGATTAACACCAAATTTTCACAGCTTTAAGGTGACAATGAGAGGAACTTGAATGTGTCCAGACAAACTATTTCATCGATTATTTACCAACGAGTTGTGGTTTGAGTTGGGGGCAATGCGACTAAAACAGTAATTGAAATTCAGGACACTATTTTTTAAAACACGTTGCTTGAATAAAACTAACCAGACACATTCAATTTACCAGACTATTGAACAACTAGGAAAAGTGAAAAAAATACTTCTTATCGCCAGCATAAATGCGTAATTTTTTTTTTGACAGAAAAAGTAATTTTTCACCTTTGATTGAGTAACGCGTCGCAGAATGCAGATACGGGCATGCAAATTACACTTGTGAAAAGCTTGAAGTCCGGCGATTCTAAAAATATATACTTTCCCGGGTCTATTTGGAGCCATTTAGTCACAAATAGAAGATGAAAACAAGTATGCAAATAATAGTCCCGCTACCTTAAGTCAAACACTTTTCTAAAAACTAAATAGCTAAATAATAAACAAGTCAATATTGTATTACATGTTACATTGACGCTAGTATGTACTTTGTACGTAACACCTTTTATGTAATACTGCCAGCTACGTTGAGATTCAGAAATAAAGCTATCCAGTAGTCACTGGTGGACAATCATTACATTCCATGATGTCGGAAGTTTATGGATAAAATGGCACTATCGAACATACAGTAAAAACCCCTGTGTCGCACAAAACTGGCTGGAGTTTGAGTAGTTTTTTTTTTATTTATTCTGCAGATATATAAAAGTAAAATATAGGCAAGGCTTTGGCGAAATTTGAAAGACCAACTAATATTCTTCTCCCTGGTATTTTTTATAGATTTTATTTTTTATTCTGTTCGTCTGTTTTTTCCAGTTTAAAAAATATGAGCTCGCTAGAGCCTTCATCCCTTGTCTATTTCTTACACTAGATACCGGCCGATACCCCCCCCCCCCACCGCTCATAGGGAGTGCGTACAGATGATTCTAATTCCTGGGTTCCCTGTGGTACATATATGTCGCATAAATTGAGCTTTCTTCCATTATGGGTTGGCGGGTCGTTCATTATTGTTATTTATCTTGTAGCGTTGATAATACCAGTGGATTTGCTGTCACTGAAAAGCGTCCAAAAAATAGTTGTTATCCAACAATTTAACTTCTTCTTCTATAGTTTCTCCCTTATTCGTTTTCGAAAACAACATTGTATTCATATCCATGGCACAGGGCCTAGATGCTCAATAATGGGATACATTATCGCGAATAATCTGCTGCCATGACGTCATAAAATCCACTGGTATTGATAATGCTATAATGTAATTACTAATAAACATACTGATTTAAATTATGAGTGTTAAAATGTGTCATCCTTATACATGCGTCTATGGCAGAGGTATTATCAATAAGTATATTCTAAAAGAAGTTCAAATAAAAACAAACACGAATGCATTTACATAGTAACAAATTGTCGCATACGACTTGTTTACCACTTCCGTGTGACTGAGAATGTTCTAGAACCGTACTGTGTCTGGGTGGAATTTTTAGAAGTTGGTTGAATAGGTAATAGGGCACTGTAGAAGGCAATAGAAGGTAATGGAACATTCTAGAAATTTGTAGTAAGTTCCAGACTCATTATGTATGCTGATGTAATGGTCTATTTATAGACAGTGTGGGTATATATAGGGGAGTTGTTCAGCACTGAGGTCAGATCGGAGATCTCGTTGAATTGTGTTGGAGTTTAAGTATCTCTAGTTATTGGAGGTTTGGAGTTTTATCGAGTTATTGTACTTGATGTTTGCAGAGTATAATAATACCAGTACCAGTTGAAACCTCATCTGTTGACTCCGTGTTCGTATGTTATCATCGCCGCCAGGGAAGTCTTTATGTTACTGTTGCCATTTTGGTATTTGAACCATCACACCTGTACTATACCAATTACGGTAATATTACGTTGCGTGTGACACAAATGGTCAGGCTAGCACAATGCGATCATGATGCTGTATTTCACAAGAGAATAACTTACTGTTTTTGAAGTGTTGCAATTCTTGATTATTACTCAGTAGTGATTATAATAACGAACAAACAATAATTTTGTTGAATTTGTCAAATAGATAACAGAAATTAAATCAGGTATGGTAAACTCTTCTTCTATATAGGACTTATTTTTCAACATAAATTATTATATGGTATCTGTAGGGGGTGATGTTTATATTTTGCAAAACTGGCTAGAGGGGTATGTCAAATTTAATTAGAATAATGAAAAGGTATATCACAAATAGGTAATGCCGAAGAAGGGTACGTGAACAAATATTTGATTTTCAGAAAACAAAATCTACAACTCTTTGTGATCATTGCACGAAGTTTTTCAGTTGAACCGTATTAGTTATGGTATAATTTCAATGGACGTAAACATTACAGGTTGGCTAGAACAGTTTTACTCATGTGATCCCATCTTTAACAGAAATACATGTCGTTGTTGTTTTCACCGAACGCAACATCAATAGAAAAAAACAAAATAAAAACGTTTTTGGCCGATAGAGGTCGTGCAAGGTTATCGCGCATGCTCAGTGCGCATTTCCGGTTTTAGCTGGCAATCGGTGAAAGTCAACGTAATATTGTAATATTAGATGTCTGAAATTGGTATATAGAATCATGATTAATAGCTTATTTATTATAAATAATTCGGGGTAAGTAAATGAAATATGTTATTATCGGTTTCCAGTAAATAAATAAAGTGTTATTGACTGGTATGTGTTCTCCTTACGGATGTTTTGTGGGCGTCGATCGCCGCTGTTTCAATCATTCTCTATTTCACAGATTAATCACTTCCTGATTTCCACGAAAAAAATATCTTAGTTACAAGTACATCATTTACAGTTTCATATCCTGTCATTATTTATTTTTTCACATGATATCGGCAAGCCCCCACTCCCGAAAATGGGCAGTTGCCGAGATTTACACAGTACCAGCTGTTGTTCATTGTATTTGTAGGTTTTCGTTTGCTTTTTCTGGACTGGGAACTAAAGAAAAATGTCCAAATCGATAATCACATTAACCTACTATATATTATCTTGTTAACAAACAGAATAGACTAGGAGTGTATTTAGTGTTGTCTAGTTGAGCAATAAATGACCAAAACATTGTCATTGAGTTTCGTCGTTGGTTATATGAGAGAATTGTCCGCAGATAAAGTACCTCGCTGCAGTTCTGAAACGTAAATTTATTTTTTTACATTTCTTTTAAAATTGTCTGTTAACAGTCCGAGCTAATATGTATGTTTTATTAGGATGAAATCCATTCATTGTATCTCAGGCCACTGTAAATTTGAGTAAAATTATTGTTGATTAAATTAAATTATTATTTTATCTTTTTTAACTTGGCCTATGCTTTGTCCTGGTAGCTGTTGGTTGACTTGGTTCTATCTTACCCCATATATTAGGCTTTCATGAACCAGGGTTTGAGTCTGTATTTTTTTACATTATCACAATGACACATGCTAGTGGATTATTTGCTGGAATGTTATATACTTATGTTTGTGTACGCTTAATTTTTGCTTCTAAGAATTTTTTCACAATATGATGATTTTATGGCATTTGTTAAGACAAAATGTCACAAAGTTTGTCACTATCACAGAGAAATGTTCACTACTACAAAATTTAGTGATTTTCACTGACTCACGAATTTATCTCGTTCGTAATCAAAGTTGTTTACAGTATATATTATGTTGGAAACAACACAAAACATCATTAAGCTGCTACCTACAGTAGTCTACATGTACCTGTACATGTACAGCAAGAACATATGCATTTCCTATATCTGTATTTGATCTATTAGAAGCACACAAAACCGAAAAATAGTATTGATTGTATGATGAGTCATTAAACTTACAGGGGTTTCCAAATAGAAGGTGACTACAGGCAGTCATCAATAATGACTCATTAACCACATACCTTTCTAAATACTATGTTTAAAATAATATGAGTTGGACTCCTACTTAATTGAGCCTTCTAATCAAAATTTCAGGGGAAATCTTAATTGAGGTCTTAATTAACCAGAGCTGTAGATAATTATTTTGATTGATGGTTACACTAAAAAAGCTGGTGACAAGTTTTGTAAATTGTTTTGTAAATCCTATATATATTGGTATGTTTGTAGCTGGGCACAGTTAGTGTGTAGTCTGGTGTTTTGACCGAGTACTTCCTAAATTGTCAAGTTCAATGTTAACATATAGTAAATTTAGCCATTAACCAAAATCAGCTGTTCACAAACATTTGGATTTGTTAAGAATGCTGAATTAAAATCATTGAATACAGAGTCTTGAATTAATGGACTTTATGACACCCTCAGATTCTGAAACTCAAACTCAATCACAATCAAATTCATAGAAATGCTCAATAATATTCAGCTATTTGCAAAAAACTCTGATCCTGGTGAATAACTTTATTAATTGCTCCTTTATGCCACATACAACATATGTCAAAGCTACAAACAAAATATATACGATAATGAAACTTTAAAATACGAACATCTAATATACTCAGCTGTAATTTATAAGCACATACATTTACTAACAAAGCAACTACAGTAGTTAATGTCAGTGTGTTTGCTGAATATCTACATGTAAGCCCAGAGCAGACAATTTGAACATTTTTTAGAGCTGCTCAAGGTGTTCTTAAACTCTGTATCATTATAGTTCTTAAAGTGAAATTCAATTGTAACAAATAACTGAAATTCCACACTCCTGTTTTGTATGTATTTTTAGATACTGTGATTTATTCCATAAACTTTCGTATTGCATTCCACATCAGTGCAGGTCATAAACAAGGTGACGTCCAATTCCACATCAGTACAGGTCATAAACAAGGTGACGTCCAATTCCACATCAGTACAGGTCATAAACAAGGTGACGTCCAATTCCACATCAGTGCAGGTCATAAACAAGGTGACGTCCAATTCCACATCAGTACAGGTCATAAACAAGGTGACGTCCAATTCCACATCAGTGCAGGTCATAAACAAGGTGACGTCCAATTCCACATCAGTGCAGGTCATAAACAAGGTGACGTCCAATTCCACATCAGTGCAGGTCATAAACAAGGTGACGTCCAATTCCACATCAGTACAGGTCATAAACAAGGTGACGTCCAATTCCACATCAGTACAGGTCATAAACAAGGTGACGTCCAATTCCACATCAGTGCAGGTCATAAACAAGGTGACGTCCAATTCCACATCAGTACAGGTCATAAACAAGGTGACGTCCAATTCCACATCAGTACAGGTCATAAACAAGGTGACGTCCAATTCCACATCAGTACAGGTCATAAACAAGGTGACGTCCAATTCCACATCAGTGCAGGTCATAAACAAGGTGACGTCCAATTCCACATCAGTGCAGGTCATAAACAAGGTGACGTCCAATTCCACATCGGTACAGGTCATAAACAAGGGGGCGTCCAATTCCACATCAGTACAGGTCATAAACAAGGGGGCGTCCAATTCCAAGACCTGTGACTGAATGAGAGAAATTCAGGATATGGGGTATCTAAGCAACCACTTTCATGACCTCCATGATCTCTAAGTTCTTCCAGTATTTATCTCATTGGTTTTTATCACAAATATTTAATTGTCATCATTTTATCTTGTCCACATATAGGGATATTTTTATGGAAAAACACTGGAAGAGTGTCATTAATAAATCAGTATGTGATTATTTCTTTGAAGCCCAAGAAAAAGTAAGTTACCGATATTATATTATATTATATTTCTCAGTCTTTGAAATGTCTTTTATCACTTTTTTCAGTAATTTAAGTTTTTTTTTGTGTTAGTTTTTTTTTTATAACTTGTTATAGACTAAATGAACATACAAATGTAATTTTCTATTGGCTGTGCTCTTAAGCAAATGTTTGAAAAAACAAAAAAAAATGTTTGTTTTTTTTGTGTGAATAGTGATATGAGTTGACTTGGTCAACCAAAAGGGAAAAAGTCAAAAGATTATTACCGATACATGTTTTACCAAGTAAAAGAGCTTCTCATTGAATCTGTCACAGTCTGGAAGTCATATCAGTAGTTACTCCATTATAAAGATTGAATGATGTAACACTCAGATTTTTAAATATACCACTCAAGCCAGTTTCGCCAAAAATATAAGTGCCACCCCACATGCCATATAATAATTTAGGTTGAAATACGAGTTTACAATGTTTATAATTTATGTTGTTGTTGTTGTTTTTAGGCAAACAGACAAGTCTATATTTCTCCGCCCATCATAGATGTTACTTGCAAGGGAACCCTTGCAAGAATGACAAGTCTATTTTTTGTCAGAGTATACCCGGCTTTCGCCATGTATACACTCACATATTTTTATTAGCGATATCATTAATTTAGCCCAGCGGTTAGACGGGTTATTTTTATTTAGAGGTGCGCGGGGAACCTACATTTGGAACGACAATCAATCCGGCGACAAAAAATCGGCGACAATGACCAAGGGGGTGAGAGATGCAGCATTTTTCAAGAACCAATCACAAGACTGGTTAAGAACCAGTTGAGTGAGGCTAACCGAGTCGTAACCTCGATGTGGTTCGTAACCAGTCTTATGATTGGTTGTTGACGCATTCTGAACAGGCCACACCTTCAACTGTGCCGTGCGTTCGGGCCAACTGTTAATTATTCATAAATGGCGTCAATTTGTGTAGTTTTCTTGATTTATTCCACAGATATAGGTAAAATATATGTAAGGCTTTGACAAAATTTGAAAGAGCAACTAATAATCTTCAACCTGGTATTTTTTTTCCATTCTGGTATTTTATTTCACCTGTGTTATATATTCATATGTTGTTTACAGGCTGCCTCTCCAGATGATGTGCCACCCGTTATCAACACACCTCATCACTACCTTATAAGTATCTATAGAAACCAGCTTTATTTTGTTGCTGTGGTGACAACCGAAGGTACAAACATTATCAGGTTATTACATGAATATTACAGTGCACGCACAAGGAATGGAGCAGTATGGTAATCATGTTAACAAACACATAGCAACAATACTGCTGTTAGATTTCATCTTAAATATTCATAAATACACAACATGCCACAAACTGAATATCACATTCCACCCCAACTATGACTTCAACTTGAATGTATGCCAGTTTTGTATGCCAGTCTTGTATCTAGTGTGAATAAAAACATGTTGTGGCACTGACAAATAAAAATTATGTTTATTGGTGAAACAAAACAAAGGTCTCCTTTCCCGGTTGTCATGAGTCTTTTTTTATTTTCTGCTTTTGGGGGGGAAATATATTTTCATGTGTTTGCTTCTGTAGCAAATACTCCAAAGGTCGCTGTCTTAAAAATTGTAGATGAATTGCACTTTATGGTATATGTAAATAAGTTTTCATAAGTTTGCAGTTATTAGAATCACTTTGTATATCATGGATTATTTTTCAGTTCCTCCACTGTTCGTTATTGAGTTTCTACATCGAGTTGTGGAGACATTTGAAGATTACTTCTCAGAATGCAATGAAACTATAATCAAGGATAATTTTGTCATTGTTTATGAGGTGAGATGTTTAACTTTCTTGAATCTGTTTTGTGCGATGATGAATTATTATTGGCATTATGACAATGTAATGTACATGCACTTCTACAAGTGTGAATATTCTATAAACATAGAGATCACACTAGCTTTGATGGCAACATGTCAAAACAGTTTGTGTCTTTGAACATAAACATCTACTGTAAACTCTGTATTAGAAGCCTCGGCTTCTATTAAAATGGTACAATGCAACAGAGGGATGCAGCTTCTATTAGTGACCTTTACACATACGCGTAATTGTGATTTTTTCGTTCTCAATTGTTCAGAAAAAATGGGTGCGACTTCTATTAGGGATGCCGCTTCTAATATAGATTTTACAGGATACATTTATGCACAAGGCATGATTAAAGATGTGTTAAGCAAATATACAAATCATCACCTTGTTTTAGTATCAAAACAACCACATGCAAAAGAAATTCCACAGTATAAATACCATAAAAAATAACTTGGACAATATGACTCAGTTACCAGTACCACAGGACAAAGTCAGTGTAATAACTTGCATGTTTTAAACAACATAATTTACCGTCATACATTAATGAAATCAAACAACTAATTGTTATATATCGCCAATGCGTACTTTTTGAAAACACAAATCAAAGCTGACTTTGTTGTGTTCTATAACTAGAAATGTATTACAAGGGGTAGTTGTACTTTGTGTTAGTTAACATGCTCCTGATTTGAATTTGATAAAGACATTCGTATATATTAAAATGTGCCCGAAAAGCCTGTACAGATGCCTTTAATTTCATGTGTCAGTGCGATTCTGTGTGCATTTAATGATTTTCCAAAACATATTTTTTTGCAATATTTCAATAATTGTTTTGTCATAAATGTATATTTTTGTGCTTGAAAGTTTTCTACAAGACCATGTGATAACTTTGTCCAGTCTTCAAAATGGAGCTCTCTGCTAGTTCTGTCAACAAATATTGATATATTGTTACTCTGTTTTACTTTCATAGCTACTTGAAGAGATGCTAGACAATGGTTTCCCATTGGCAACAGAATCCAACATCTTAAAAGAACTTATCCGACCACCTAATATTATCCGCACAGTCGTTAACTCAGTCATAGGTGGCACAAAGTAAGTTTCTACATGATTGTTATCAAATCTCAAATAAATTCTCAACTAGAATCTTCTTCAAGGTCATCCACTACAAAACATGTCTCAAAAAAAACCTTCAAATTATTGAATGCCCCGTTTAGATGTTTTAGGTCACCTTTTAAAAATTAATTTTGAATAGATTTGTTGTTATTTCTTCTCCACAAATATGAATCAAAACCTGTAGACAATACGTAAAGCTGATTATCTGGTCAAAAACAATACAGACAAAAAATGTGAGAAAAAATAAAACTGATCAAAGAGTGACAAAAGTTTACTTTAACCTTCGAAGGGAGAGATGTATGATGACACTGTGTAGCATTTATTGTGATTTTAAAATCTATTATATTATCATTAGAGCTGATCTAATAATAAAATGCTATGACAAACAGGTCAAATATGAACAATGTGTGAAGACTAGATGATAACAATTTCAGTGACCATTTTTCTTCCATTTATGTTACCAATATTTTTTTCTACGTTCATGTGATGTTAATTTCGTTCTTGTAGCGTGAGTGATCAGCTTCCCACGGGCCAGCTGTCTAATGTACCATGGAGGCGCAGTGGTGTGAAATATACAAATAACGAGGCTTATTTCGATGTTATTGAGGAAGTAGATGCCATCATTGACAAATCGGTAAGATTGAAGAGATATAAGCTTCATTTGTAATAATAGTGAGTTTAATACTGTGAACATTGTAGCATTTTACAACATGTGTGTTCATTTGGTTTAGCTAACCTCATTTAGTCTTAGTATTACATTCATTGAAAAAAATTCCAATAAACGCAATCGCTACACTGTAGAGTCATTTTGTGCATAGACCCTCTAGAGGGTCTATGTTTTGTGTTAATAAATACATGTACTGGGGTACCATAATACATTTCACTTATTTGCATATCTGTTGTAACAAATGCTTATCAAATACTCATGTCATGTAATACATACTAATTAGTTGTTTATAAACACTATAGACAGTTTGCAAACACTAGATATCCCAACTATTGCTATTGAATGTACTCAATAAACCCCCAGTGAATACCGGTAGTCACTTTAATGATAGAATCTATTGGTTTCTTTTACAGAGCAGTGAATTTAAAACCTACCCCAGTGGTAGATATCTCCCTTACATCAGATCCGCTAAAATTAAACACAGTGAATATTTTTCCCGATATAGTACTGGTAGATGTATTAGATGACTCTTGTATTGAAATTTGGTGTATTTACTAAAAACTGTTGATATGTCACGTTTATTTACTGATATTGTCTTCTTTTGTTTCAGGGTTCACTGGTGTTTGCTGAAATACAAGGCTACATTGATTGCTGTATTAAATTGTCTGGAATGCCTGATTTGACGATGTCTTTTATGAATCATCGCTTGTTGGATGATGTCAGTTTTCATCCCTGTGTTAGATACAAAAGATGGGAGGTAGGCATGGGAACAATGTATTATAGTGTTATCATGGTGATGATCAGTAATTTATAGTCAACGCATCATTGGGGGAAAACCTTGTCTACGGATCACATGTTAATGTGTTTGAACTGGGCCTAGTTGACCCCAAGATTGCTATGTGATATAAAGATGTTCTCGCAAGCAAGTCAGTTATTCTCAACTTGTAGTATGGTCTCTATGCTGTACATGTATATATATAGTTTATTTGTTTCATTTCATTTCAGTCTGAGCGTATTATATCGTTTGTACCACCAGATGGTAATTTTCGATTGACGTCATATCATATAGGTTCACAAAGGTGAGAAACTTGATTAGTGGATCTTAAATTCTACTGCATGTGTTCTTTTTATATTCTAATAGCATTTGTTCAATTACAAGATTTTACTGAAAATAAGACTGATGTAACCATGTAATGTTATTTAACGCATGCAACACATCAACCCCCTCTTTTAAAGCCCTTATTGTGTTATGGTTATTCAATAAGTAAATCCCCAGGAAATTTATTGCTAAATCAAAGCATTGCTAAATGCTTTCAATGCCACAATATTGATATATAAATAATTATGAAATACATATGTCACTATTTTAGTTTCTGTTGACATGAATAATATTTGTCAGATAATTTTAATTGCATCAATGGATGCCACTTGTGAATTACATTACATTGCACACTAGGTTCTATTGAATAATTGAATAAATACAAACACATGATAGTTACTATGGAAACAAATATCTTGTGATTATTAAACCTTGTAGTTTGAAAATGCCTCCCTGTGGCAGCCATTTTGAATCAAGATTATGTGACTTCAATTCTTATATGGGAGCCCCAGGTTCTTATATGGAACCCCAAATTCCTTATATGGGAGCCCCAATTTTTTTACCATTGGAAAAGAATCCAACTAAATTTCAAAACATCCTACAATAAAGAAAAATAAAGAAAATAATAAATAAAATCTGAAAACAATAATTTCTATAAATCTGCTTTCCAAATGCTGATAATCTCTACGTTTTGTACATTGTTTTCAATTGCAGCATGGTTGCCATACCAATTTATGTCAGACCACAGATGTCGTTTAAAGACAGTGGTGGTAGGTTTGACCTGACTGTAGGACCAAAACAAACTATGGGAAAAACGGTAAGTCTTCATTATCTCTGGAGATATACAATTCTTGAAATCTTGTCTCCACAAATGTACATTCACTATGATTTGTTTTCCAAACATTATTCGTTACTATCGATATGATTTATTTGATCTTTTCAAGTAGACTGCGATAAGAATTTAAGAAATACAAAAAAAAACAACATATTTTGGCTGCCCAGTTTTGGAATGTGACTTATTTAAAATTGGATGCAATTTTTGACTGGTAACATTTTTAAAAAAACAAACCCAAAATTTAAGAGAATGGAAAATATTAGGCATTGTGAAAAATAAATGGAGTGGTAAGGTATTTTTTTTTGGCTAATATATTCCCATAGATTTTGAAAGTTTAATCGGTTCGTCAACAGAGGGCGCTGTGCAGTGGTGAATTAAGACTGCATGCTGACAAGATGCATAATTTTTTATAACCTTATCGTACTAGTCAGGGGCAATATGAATGTTTTATTTTATTATCTACAGAGCAAATAAAGTAGCAAAAACTTTGTAAAGGTGTAGTCCAAAATCAAGTAGAAACCTGTTAATATGGGATTGTACTTTTGAATAATTCACCCACAAGAACTGCACATATTTGGAGAGTTTATTATAAGAATACGTCAAAGTATATGTGAATGTTTAGTGAGATATAAAACATTCTGAAATGCATACTAAAAGATTTATTCATACACCATTATTTATATGTAATTTTCTATAATAATGTATAATCTAGCTAATTTTAATTGTTGTCCTATAGGTTGATAACGTGGTGATTAAAGCTGAACTGCCGAAAGTTGTATTGAACGTCAACCTGACAGCTACGCAAGGAAACCATACGTTTGATCCCGTCAATAAAACACTGACGTGGGAAGTCGGTAAAATTAATCCACAAAAGCTACCAAGCATCAAGGGTTCAGTAAGTAGTGGATGACGTTTTTTTTTTTTTTGTTGCGTTGATCATATAATGGTGTTGATGTATATATCCCACAATGCACCATTAAATAATGGAAGTAGGTAATTGTAGTGTCCCACAATGCACCATTAAATAATGGAAGTAGGTAATGTAATTGTAGTGTCCCACAATGCACCATTAAATAATGGAAGTAGGTAATGTAATTGTAGTGTCCCACAATGCACCATTAAATAATGGAAGTAGGTAATGTAATTGTAGTGTCCCACAATGCACCATTAAATAATGGAAGTAGGTAATGTAATTGTAGTGTCCCACAATGCACCATTAAATAATGGAAGTAGGTAATGTAATTGTAGTGTCCCACAATGCATCATTAAATAATGGAAGTAGGTAATGTAATTGTAGTGTCCCACAATGCACCATTAAATAATGGAAGTAGGTAATGTAATTGTAGTGTCCCACAATGCACCATTAAATAATTGAAGTAGGTAATGTAATTGTAGTGTCCCACAATGCACCATTAAATAATGGAAGTAGGTAATGTAATTGTAGTGTCCCACAATGCACCATTAAATAATGGAAGTAGGTAATGTAATTGTAGTGTCCCACAATGTACCATTAAATAATGGAAGTAGGTAATGTAATTGTAGTGTCCCACAATGCACCATTAAATAATGGAAGTAGGTAATGTAATTGTAGTGTCCCACAATGCACCATTAAATAATTGAAGTAGGTAGTTGTACCCTTTGGTATTTATACAATATAACCAGTTGTTTCTCAGATGATAGATGTGAACAGAGCAGTAAAATTTAATATTTGTCAAAAACATCTTGTTATATTGAACAATTTTGTATATATTATAACAATGTTCACTAATTTTAATTAATTTCAATTTATGTGTTCCACTGATACGCAAGAATTGCTGGGATGTTGTACAAATCAGTTTTATTCCGTGTTTAAATCCTTCAATATAAATTACCTAATTTTTTATAATAATTTGAAAATATCTTAATGGGGTGTGCTGTCAGTGCAATTCTATGGTGCTACTACACAGTGTGGATAAATTCTGATACCTGGGCACAATGTCTGGCTCTACTGTGATAGGCAACAAATATCAATTGCATTTACAATATATCAACTTTTAATCAAATATTCTCTTACTAGTAGTGTAACCATCAATCAAAATAACTATATGTTACATGGAGATTTATAGTGAAAAATAGTTTTTTTTTTTTTGGTTGTATCTTATTTGAAATAAATTTATTAATATATGTAATATATCATTCAGCTGATATAGTTTACAGTCAATAGCGAACGTTTATAAAACAATCCTATTGTACAAGCAAATGGATGAAGTAGCCAGACAAGTTTTCTGCTGACCAGTTGAACTGCCTTAACACTGCAATGTTTGGATCAAGTTTAATTTGTATTTGTCATCAATAACAACAAATGATGTCATTTTGTCAACAGATGAATCTACAGAGTGGATCTCCACCACCCGAAGCTAACCCATCTATCACAGTAAGTATTCTGTATTGAGTAATAATAATCACAGCACGGCAAGACACAATGACTGTGGTGGCTTGGATCCTGAGTGAAAGAACACCATACCCATACAAGGATAAATTCTTTTGCAATTCAACGCCAATCTAACACACCTGTGGAATTCAATGCCAATCCCTGTTGATTTTACTATAAAGAGTGTACCCCTGGTAATCGTATTATGATCTCATGGTTTTGTAGGTTCAGTTCACAATACAGCAGCTGGCGATATCAGGGTTAAAAGTCAATAGGCTGGACATGTATGGTGAGGTAAGAAACATCAAGTTGCCAGTTAACATATCTGCATGTTTAAACTGCTGATTCATACATACTGTTGTGCATATTTAGGTTAATTATTTTTGAGTAAAACAACTCTTGCATTACAATTGATTATTATAATCGCAATTTACAAGCCCTTCACAGCAAAATAATGTGCACCACTTTGTTAACTGTAAAACTTCAAATGGGCTGACAGTGAAAGTTAAAAAGACTGCTAATTCAAATAAATATAGCTGCATTTGAGTTACTGAGAATTGGAAAAGGTGATAAGAATCTGTGGGTTCCACTTGTTATTTATTCTATTTGCTTTTATTATATGCTGACTTATTTGTGTTCTAGGCCTTGCTTTCAAGCTCCCTGCAATGATACAATATGTATGGTTAGCCAGTGCTCAAGTGAGGCTTGTATAAATGGCCAACGCATGATAAGAGCATCTATGTTCTATGTGAAATGATTCAAGCCTGTTTCATTTCTCATGCATGCCTCCAATAAGAGCATTGTTTTTCTATAATTACGCTCTGTGTGTGATGATCTGAATGAAAAATAAATTTAAATCTTCACAAATTCACAACTTACCACAAATCTTGAGATATGTTCTGTGTCAGGTGTATGACTTCTGTAAATATGTATAAATAAACACAATTTCTTTTTTTATATTTCCAGAAATACAAGCCATTCAAAGGAGTAAAGTATTTAACAAAAGCCGGCAAGTTCCAAGTACGAACATGAGGTCAGCAGTTCAAGAGAATAAAAATAGTTCTAAACAATAAATGTTTTATTTATTTGACATCAACAAATATCAGCCTAGTATTGTCAAGAGGAAAATAAAAGTTATCTTTGTGAATAGAAACCAATGTGAATACATCATGGTTACCATAGCACCACCCAGTTGATGATATTAGATTACAGTGTGCATGCTGAACACAAAATACTGAAAGAATTGTTCATTTTACAGAGTGCTGTTCAGTGTATAAGAATGTATTATATTAACAAGTCTCAGGACAAGGGACTAGAAAAGGTGTTCAGTTTTGACAAGTTTCCTATATCTGCATCCAGGTCAATATAGAAAAATTCAATGTGCATTGCACAACAACCATGCTTCCTAGTTGTTATTTTCAATTAGTTAGGGAGTCTACTTTCCACAGTAATGATAAAATCAGACATGTACTTATCTGAATTTGCAACTAACGATACATTGTAAATTGAGACAAAAGGAGAAATGACATTCATATATGCTGATGTCTATACTCCAAGTCATAGATAACTTGTCACAACATTTTATTTTCTGGATTTTAATACACTGATTACTGTAAGTTGTTTTATTTTCATGTAAATTAATGAATTGAAATCCAACAAAAATGTATCAAAAATGTTTTCAGCTTAAACATAATTCCAGCTGAAATAAAATAGACAACAATACTTAAAGGGTGACAGTCATCAGAAATGTTTGTGCTCAAATTTTGTGTAGCATGGGACCCATGCATTATGACAAGTTTCGAAATACATATTATATCGCTTCATCGGCAAATCCACAAATGTACAATTGATATATAAATTAGCAGATTGTTTTGATGTATAGGTTGACTAATGTATTTGGATGGATGGATGGTCATTTGTTCAAAATTAGCACAACAAAATTATAGCATTCATCAACATGTTTTTTTTTTCTTATTTATACATTGTAACGTAATGTAGTTGATTTGTCTATTAAAATAGTCCACTCTGTAGTATATGGCTTCCAATGTAACACCTACTATTTTGTGTAGCTTTAATTTTGTGTGGGATGCAAAGATATTTTCTAGCAGTGGGAATTCTACAGGGAATCGCAACTTTCAGTGGGACTCGGGATTCACAACAATTTTCACTGGAGTCCTAGGGAGTCACAGCAACTTTCACTATGTCCTAGGGAGTCTCACTAACTTCCACTGGGGTCCTAGGGAGTTGCAGTGAACTTCTCTGGGGTCATAGGGAGTCACAGAAATTTTTCACTGGAGTGCGAGGGAGTTGCAGCAGGCTTCTCGGGGGGGGGGGGTCATAGAGAGTCACAGAAACTTTTCACTGCAGTTCTAGGGAGTTGCAGCGGGCTTCTCTGGGGTCATAGGGAGTTGCAGAAATTTTTCACTGCAGGCCTAGGGAGTTGCAGCGGGCTTCTCTGGGGTCATAGGGAGTCACAGACATTTTTACTGGAGTCCTAGGGAGTTGCAGTGACATTTACTGGGGTCCTAGGGAATCGCGATCATGCAAATATTTGTAGAACGTATTATTGTTATTCAGCTGAAAATTAATTTTGTTCTTATACAATGCACTGTCAGTCTTACTCAGTGCAATGTCAAACTTATTGAAGATGGCATGGAAATTTTTTGTTTTTGCATATGACAGCAGTATCATCTTGTGCATTACTGATGAGTTCTCGCCCAATGTCTAGTTGAGTTACTTCACTTGTTGCCATAAAATCTATGCAGCACTGTTGAGTAATACATATGGTACATCACACAGTTTTCTAGGCATTTACACATACTTTTATAGATTTGGTTCAGTCTGTATACTGTCCTGGTGAATAAGTTTCCAGCAGATATCAATAAGCCATACCATGTACATCTTGAGTAAGGAATGGATTATATCACACATGAGGACTGGTTTCTAACATCGTTAGATAACATTAAAATTCATTCGTTCATTGTTTGGGAAGCAAGAAAAGTGAAAATTATTTGATTATAAAGTTTAGTACACCTACCTAAGGTCACGATCAGTTATAAATTATTTTCTGTGTCTTTAGATTGTTTGACGGCATTTGCCCTATTGAATAATGGTGACGAATTTATCAAGATTTGTTTACTCAGTACAAAATATGGTTTTTGAGAAAACTGGCTGAAAAAAATGGGTGTTTTTAATTCTAAAAACTATACCACTCAAGCTTTTGTCAATATTCGATGCAAAACGTGGTGGGATCTTGCTGTCAAACGACGCCTTTAATGTGATACTAGTATAATACCTGTAATGATGATTGAAAGGGCGTGTGGGTAGAACAGCGCCCTCACATTTTAGAAAAACAAGATGTCTGCTCGCACAAGAAGAGAGGTGTAGTAATTTGTTTACATCCGTATTTTGTATATATATATATATATATATTTATTAAATATTGGTCACTGGAAAATTTATTGCGTAGAAAGAGCATGGACAGTTTGCCATCGACCATTAGAAGCATCGTTCCGAATTCCAAAACTGAGTTACAATTAGAAAACTTGAAACTTGATCTTAAAATTCGAACTGCCGTTTCGTGTCAACTCCATGAATGCATTGATTTGATTTTCTCGGGAAACGTTAGCAGTTGCTTGCAGTACGCGGAGGATATTATCTCATATACATGGGAGAAATTAAACACAGGTCACTGGAAAGATGTGGATATTAAGTGGCGTCATCTGTACTCGTACGCTTCACTTTTGAAGTGCATGGCAGTTCTGGCCGGAGAACCGTTTGAAAATGAAACCACTTGTGCACAGAAGAGTGACACGCTTAAGCCAACGCGCGTCAAGTATGAGGTAAAAAAAAATTGAATTCTTCTAATATATGTCTTTTATAGTTATAGTCATGATTTTTTTCTTCACCCACATGAAATTGTCTTTTGCAAAAATCCTTCGGAAAGAGTTTCTTTTGTACCCTCACCACTATATAACCGCATGGACGTACTAGATACCGTCCATGACAACCGTAACTCTACCCCTACCCTCCAGCGCTCCCTCTTAAATATTGCTGTAATTAATTAGAGGGCGCATATGCAATTGAATCGGCGGGGGTTTGGGTTGAGGGTTAGAGGTAGGGGTACTATTAAAAGGGTAAAAATGTGGGCCGAAATCAAAGAAAAATGAATTCAACTCCCAACTTAAGAGGAAAAAAAATAATGATAAGAAATGCTCTCAGGAAGAAAAAAAAAAATCTTCACCCTTGATAGTCAAGCCATAACCAGCTGCCTGTGTTGTATCTCATGTAGGTAGCGATCAGAACATGCGACATGGGGTTACTGATGGGGGCACCCATCTTGGATAATATCCTCAGTCGCTTAGCAACAATAATTCATCAACTGCAATGTGATGGAAAGGAAAAAGAAAAAGACGAAAAGGATAAAAAAATTGATGAGGTAAATGTGCTGATTTGACAGCCCCTTATAAACATAAATTCTTGATATTATAGCGGCATTTTTTTTTTCTCTGATTTCTGAGACTAGTAAACATTTCCTGTGTTGTTAATGCCAATATGTAAAAGCTAGTATCAATGTGTGGACAGTGAAAGCACAGCATATGTGCTATATACCAACATCGTACATTAAATCACTTGCAAACAAGAAAAGATGGCTGCAGTGTTAGGTTCAGGTCTCTAGAGGGTGCCATTTATTGAAATCCAGTTTGGTTAAAGCAAAAGGGTGGTCACCTGCGCACACACGGGAATTGAGTCCCAAGCGATGATAACAACACATGCTAAAACGCAAAGGCTCATGGGTAGACATTTGTTTGTAAACAATGACACGCTATGGCCATCTGACGCATGCGCAGATGACGACTCCCCTGCTTTAAGCAAACCTCAAGGTTCACTGTCCAAGACAACAACTTACCGAGGGGCCTGGGCGAATTGTCAAAAACTTCACCATCTTGAGGGGCTATAATCACTGATTATTTTATGTGTAATATTTCATAATAGTGTGCATTGTGTATCATGTTTTCCTACAGTTCCCATCATGTGACTGAATTCAACGAAATGATGACTACTCAATTCTTAGTTTTCACGTTGCATTTTTCGTGACTTTAGCCCTGTCACTTTGTGTCCAACGAGGCTTGTGTGTGCATTATGGGCGTGGACAATGTGGAGCTTTCTAGCTAGTCATTATTAAATATTTGAATTTGAATGAAAGCTGATGATCAGTATTTACAAACTGTAAATATGTAATATCAGAATTTTTAGACGATATGGATATCAATTTTTTTTCTGACTTTAATACAGCTGAATATGAGTTTTTGAAACATGTTTCTCAATTTGAGACTTTGTATAAGGATAATACATGTCTACCTAAACTAATCTCTAATGACATATTTAAAAGGCGGTAGTCAGCGCGCTGCGCATGTGCGACATTTGTGTTGATAAACATTGATATTCCCACAATCCAATGCGCTCTTCTAATGGAAATCACAAGTATGAGGTTTGACCTGAGCGCGTGCGTGGTGTGTTGACTATCGCCCTTCAAGCTCATTTTTATTTCATCATACATTGAAACTTGTGATGCGTGTATATTATCAGTACTATAGTTACAACAAATAGTTAGCTAGTAATGTACTACCCGTAGTATTTCACATGCTGACAATAACATTGATTATCGTTTTTGTTCAAGTTTGCATTACATATATAATTGCAAGTTTTTCCATAGTTGCATTTTTATCAAGAAAACATAATGAGTTTTTCTAATTTAATAATTTTCAAAACCTGTGCATACATGTACAAGGATGCAGAAAACAAAATACTACTTTGGCAATGTAAACAAAAATAACAATTATGAGGTGAAAATAAGGTGTTAAATGGATCTTTCTGTTGAAAAATGTACAAGCTAAGAAAAATCATGTACCAATAAAATATGAATTACATAGTTGGCCTCTACTTTTGATATAATTGATAACATAACTTTAGAATGTTAGACAGTATGTGAAACACGGTGAAAGGCAGAGAGGAATGATATTTTGAAATTCATCACTACTTTGACTGTGTCTTTGTGTCACTTTGTGATAAAAACTTTTTTTATAAAAACAGCAAATACCATTAGAGAAAACCCCCTAATGGGTCATTAATATTTTTTTTACATTATTACATGTAACTGTATTGTAGTAGATTTTAGATATCTAACTTGATATGTTTATTTTAACACCTTTATTACACTTTATAAACCAAAATAGATATGTAATTCATTCTATAAGGTTGTAATAAAGAATTATCTTATCTTATAGTGCTCTCAAAAGCATCAGCTCGGATATGCCACTTTGTGACAGACTTCATCATCGTTGTTATTTTCAAGAATTATTGATGCTTTGGTGGGAAAACATGATGGCGTTTATGAGTTAAAAGTGTAAAATAATCTAATACATCAGGTTCTTGTTTTGAATTATATTTAAGCACAGTCCCTCTACAGTCCCTCTATCCCCGGTCTGGAAACGACTATCGTTCTTTTGTCTCGAACCGCAGTGCGGGTAAACAAACCGTTCACACCCGGGCCGAGGGAGTCAGGAAGTCAGACGGATTACGTTACCGTCAAAATATTCATTAAAATCGGAAAATTTACCGTCATGCAAAGCGATACCTCATTGTATGACTTCACTTTGACTTCAAATCCGGGCAACCACAACGTAAACAAACATGTAAACAAAATTATCACTATGAAATTTGAGTTTTTTTAAGGTGATGCGCATCAAAACCAGCCTACCAACTCATAAACATCCAGTTCCTACAATGTAAAGATTAATATCGGGAATTATATTCATCTTCTAGTTTTAATAGGAAAAAAGCTTCACGTGCCAACATGCTGACATCGCTAAACAAAATGGCGTCGTTCATGTTAACGTGATCGATCGAAAAACCTGTGATATTTCTGATTCCTGGGGGTTCATAACAGTTCAAGTCAACTATACAACTAATGACTTTATTCTATACAAAAGTATATAACAATGCTTCAATGTTTGTATATAAATGATTGTTTTAGCACAGAATTGAGTACATTGTCATTTCAAAACGTCGTCATTTGCATTTACGATCTAAAAAGCATCCATAAAAGTCGCTCAATTTAACATTAATAAAATGCGGTGTGACAAATAACAAATCAGCCCACCAATTTTTATTGATATGTTTCGATCATAAAATGTCAAAATCGAAGACAAATATTGGTTTCGCGCCGAGAAGTATGGTAAATAAAATAGAGTTCATTTCAATCACCCCAAAATCAAAAACGACAAAAATCTGGGTAAAAGTATGAAAATTTGTTGCGAAAATGTGTCGCTGCTGGTAAAACAGATGAATTGGAGAACTACTCGCTCGCTAAAATATGACCTTATACAGATATCCTGATTATAAAATTATGTAAAAAAGCACGAATTATGGAATAAACAACTAAGTTGTTAAAAAACACATAACACTGACCATGTAAAAGTAGTGGCCGGCTGCGTACTGATCACGTGACAATGCTTTGCCCAACCCCGCAATGCGCCTTTGCCAGGGAAGGAGGCCAATTCACACCTAATACAATGACCGTTTCAAGAGAGGGACTGTGATTTAAGCCTTGCTTGAGATAGTAATTGCATTCATTTCATCTACAGCTACAACCACATCCAGGGAAGAAACCCAAACTTTGTAACATTCCAACGATCAACAAAGACAATGCTGTCAACAGATGTGTCAATCCTTCATTAGAAACGTTTAGGGAGTACATGACCAAAGGAGTGCCTGTTATTATTCAAGGTGCCATGGAACATTGGCCAGCAAGCAGTACAAGGAAATGGAGGTGAGAAACCAAAAAAGGTTCTTGGTAACTAAATATATTTTATTCAGTGAAATAATTTACTTACCATTTAATAATGTTGCATATGATATCTCATAACAAACATTATGACAAGAAAGCTTAACTGCCAAGAAATTTAGCTGACTGGCATAATAAAAGATGAGTTGTATATTGAATAAATTTTTAAAATAAGTCTCTACATTGTTGGGTAAAGCCATGAATGTTTTTTTTTAAGAAATATTTACAAACATTTTCTAAATTTCAAATTAAAAACAACTTGACCAATCAAAATGCCATAGCAGATGAATACCACCAATACAGTTACATCTGTCTGTGTGTCCTTTGACCCATCATGACAAATTCCCTGTAACTTAAATACGTTTTACAATTTAAACATTTGGCTCCAAACTGTAGCGACAATAAAACATGTGATATTCAAAATGTGTCTTCTGACAATTAGTTAGCATTTTGAATATATTTGCTGTGATCTATATTTGGCGTGAATAAGTCATGATTGAGGATAAGACGCATTAGGTATTACCTAAATGAGCTTCTCTGCACCAATGGAAATTACTTCTTTAAGGGTCATCCGAGATACTGTAAATGTTTTTCATAAAAATAATTTTCATGGCTTTTAAAAATTCTCATTTTAGAGTATCAGGACTGCTACTCTGTCATAGTTTACTACAATCTTAACTGATCTTTATATTATGATGCATCCTCAGCACTGAAAACAATGAATTTGTCATTCCGTAAAATGCCATATTGGCACTCATTCCAGAACATATCAGCACTCATTCAAACATAAATTCTTTCTTAAACTACGCCATCACCAACATTGACAAAATCCAGGTTACTGATGTTCTATTTGAATACTTCCCTTTGTCTATTTTGGATGAAGAAGCACTATAGCACATGAAATACATGTATATACAATACCGTCACTAAACCAAATCTTTGCACAGTACAAAACGTTTGTTGTTGCTAATTTGAGCTATAATTGCTCATTTATTACTACAAGCAGGAAGGAGATACATAAAATTTGAATGACTGTAGTATAGCTCTGCATCAGTCAATACGATCACTGTACCGTCTTTGTGCATACTTTGCGGTATTCTCCTCATATCCTCACATCATTTATTATTTTTAATTAGAACATTAAACCAAACAAAAAAGCGTCATTGACATTTGCTAGCTGACTTAGGAAGTGTAAAGTTTGGTTTGTGTTGCCTATGTGTAAGTTGAACAGATAACAAATAAATACAGCAATACACTATGCTGGAATTCCTGGCATTTAAGTTTAAGTTATTCAGTATCAATAAATATATCATCACTTTTAAATTAGTTTTCGGAAGTAAATATGGTGTTGAAGAAGCAGTGTCAAAAAAATTAGATGACAACATCCATCTTTGACCATTGCTGATTAGACACATCAAAGTTTATTGGTAAATGAAAACTAACTCTAAGACCAGAGAGACACATTTCTATACTGTAAATTACTTTATTTTAGCTGGAATTAATTTTCGCTGAAAAGACTTTTTGGGTGTTATCATATGTATGAAATTTATTATCACTGATTTGACAAGTTGAATGTAAAATATAGGAAAAAGGGTATATTCACTGGATTTTATTTTCACTGAATCATTCAGTGAAAATAGCGAAAATAAATTCCAAGCGAAATAAAATATTTTACAGTATAGAAATGTGTCTCTCTGGTCTTAGAGTTGGTTTTCATTAAAACAGGAATACAGCAAGCACAAATAACTTTTATTTTAAATGTGGAATAGACATTGACGAGGATGGATAGTGACGGCAGCCATATGGACACGTAGTATGCAGATTACCAATAACAGTTAAATGAATGATTAAAAACAAAGGATTGTGTTGGTTGGGGCGGGGGATGGGTTGGAGTAATTCCAATTCTTGTGCTTTAAACCTTAATGATTTCATAGTAATTATATTTTGTATGAATTTTATATGCTTGTAACAAATTAATAGAATATTTATTAAATAGCATATATTTTTGTTGATGTATCCCATTTTAATTACCTAATGTGTCACTGTATACAGTTTATCAGATTTAGTTAAAAAAAAATATGGCTGTTCATTATGTTAATTAGTATGCAAATTAGCTGCAGCCATAACATTACTTTCTAGGGAAAACACTGCACCTTCACCTGCTGAATTTCTGTGTGTTTTATTAATGTCATTTACTTTTTCAAATTTGTAGCTGATACAAAATGAAGAATTTCATTTTTTTGCGTAATCACAAATAAGCAGATAATCAAATAGGCCATCAATTTTACAACAAGTTTTTCTATTTGTAGTATAGATTACATTCGTCGGATTGCCGGTTCTCGTACAGTACCCGTGGAGCTTGGTGCACGTTACACAGATGAGAGTTGGTCGCAAAAATTAATGACGATATCAGAATTTATAGATCGTTACATCGAACGCAAGGTAAGCATACTCATATGCATCTTGAATTAGACACACTTTGAGTTTGGTAGTTTGAATGGATATTGTCATCAGAACTGCACATACATATTGTTTATGGCCATCACTTTCTGTCGTATAACATCTGAATAAACTGCATAGTGCACACGTATTGTAGGTAAGAACCAATGGATGACCAGAATAGAAATATTACAAGTTTAAAGCGAGAGGGTCGTCACCTGCGCACGAGTCCAAGTGATGATAACAACACATGCTTAAAACGCAAAGGCTCATGTGTGGAAGCTTGTTTGTAAACAATGACAGGCTATGGCCATCTGACGCATCCGCAGGTTACGACTGCCCCGCTTTAACACTGGTCAGCGTGCACACCATTTATTTCGCCACTGCACAGCACCCTCAGTTGGTGAATTGTTTAAACCTGCGAAATTTCTGCACCCCTTTTTTAGAAAACAGCAACTTCTTTTTTGACCAGCAACTTTTTTTTATGCAATGTTACAATAGTAGGGTAACCATAGTTTCACTATGTTAATATAGGTGTGTTCTTTCCTCTTAATAGAATTACAATGAGGACACCATAGGCTATTTGGCTCAACACCAACTGTTTGATCAGGTCAGTGCTAATGCAAACGTTTTAGTTGCAGAATTGGTTGAATGTGATTAAAACGTTCGCAGGCTTATAACTAATAGCCTTATCCAATTCAATACTGGGTACTACAATGTATCTTATATTGCAGTGTTAAAAAGAAAAACAGTTTTTTGTCATTGACATTACAGGGCACTCTACATATATATTCCATTTTCAGATACCCGAATTAAAGAAGGACATTTGTATCCCGGACTACTGTTGCCTTGGTGATGAAGATGAGATTGATATCAATGCATGGTTTGGACCAATGGGAACCGTATCTCCATTACATCATGATCCAAAGCACAATTGTCTGTGTCAGGTTGTTGGTTGTAAATATATCAGACTTTACTCCAGTAATGTAAGTGAAGGACTGTATCCTCACGGAGGACGTCTACTGGATAACACAAGCCAGGTGAGTATTGAGTGTACCGAAGAGCTGAGACAGCTGTTGTGTTTTACCAGTAGATATCAAGAGAATATTAAAGTTATATTTTTAGAAAAATTATGTTTGAAGTCCTTGGCATGTGAAATAATTTGTGTATTATAATAATTGTAAGAGTTGTGGTGCAAGATATATGCAGCAGAATATTATTTCCAAGAACTGAACGCCACTCAGCAGTTCGGTAGATTTGGTTGTGCTTGAGGTTTCACCATCTCAGGGAGTCAGTCGCATACAGGAAACTATTTGATGACCAATTATGCACTAATAAGTATTTTATGCAAGGCGTTTTACTTCAAGATTAGTCTGAAATGCACACTGGACTGTTGAGTTGTGTTAGGTATTTGGGACCCTCCAAGTTCTCATGCAGAAATTAAAATAATTTATAGATTTGAAAATTATGTTATCTAATTTTTATTTGTAGGTTGATGCCGAAAACCCTGATTTGCATCGATTCCCGTTATTTGCCACAACACCATATATGGATTGCATATTACAGCCCGGCGAAATGTTATACATACCACCAAAATATTGGCACTACATACGATCACTGGATGTCAGTTTCTCTGTCAGTTTCTGGTGGCAATGATACCCAAGATATTGACGCTACCGTTCATACGATCACTGGATGTCAGTTTCTCTGTCAGTTTCTGGTGGCAATGATAACCAAGATATTGACGCTACCGTTCATACGATCACTGGATGTCAGTTTCTCTGTCAGTTTCTGGTGGCAATGATAACCAAGATATTGACGCTACCATTCATACGATCACTGGATGTCAGTTTCTCTGTCAGTTTCTGGTGGCAATGATAACCAAGATATTGACGCTACCGTTCATACGATCACTGGATGTCAGTTTCTCTGTCAGTTTCTGGTGGCAATGATAACCAAGATATTGACGCTACCGCTCATACTATCACTGGATGTCAGTTTCTCTGTCAGTTTCTGGTGGCAATGATAACCAAGATATTGACGCTACCGTTCATACGATCACTGGATGTCAGTTTCTCTGTCAGTTTCTGGTGGCAATGATAACCAAGATAATGACACTACCGTTCATACGATCACTGGATGTCAGTTTCTCTGTCAGTTTCTGGTGGCAATGATAACCAAGATATTGACACTACCGTACATACGATCACTGGATGTCAGTTTCTCTGTCAGTTTCTGGTGGCAATGATAACCAAGATATTGACGCTACAGTTCATACGATCACTGGATGTCAGTTTCTCTGTCAGTTTCTGGTGGCAATGATAACCAAGATATTGACGCTACCATTCATACGATCACTGGATTTCAGTTTCTCTGTCAGCTTCTGGTGGCAATGATGGCATAAAAAATTACCAAGATATTGACACGACATACGATCACTGGATGTCAGTTTGTATGTAGCAGGAAAGTGTGCAAAACATGATATAAAATTATGGACATGATGTATTATCCAAATTACAGACATTTTCATCGAATTTTTGAACAACTTACAAGAATTGATTTTTAAAATAAACCTTAAACAGTCATTTCAATTTAAAGATTTTCATGAATTTAAAATAGGAAGCAGCGTATATACTAATGGTTGACATGCCATCTATTAGGAGCTGTCCATTGCATATATATCATGTCAACAATTCTGCTCAAAATTGCTCAAGTTGTGAGCAATTAAATAAACACCACTTTGTAAAGTGGTGTTTATATAATTGCTCACAACTTGAAAACTTGTTTGGGTACACATATCGTTTTTCAGTCATATACTTACCTTACTATTATCCTATGTTGAGCAGGGGATAAACTCAATGCGCTAACCATCTGAGTTTGGCCTCAGTTTGGGAAATTAGCACCCTCAGCTAGCAATAAAAACCACCTGGGTGGCACATTGCCCCCTAACTCCAGGTTTAATATTCTTTGATGAGCTAGCTATTTGCTAGGAATTAGAGATGTCTGTAAATACATGTAAGCTTGAAAGATTGTTATACTAAATTTTGTAGTGTTTGTTTGAAAATAGTCTGTGTTATGGTGCTATCAATTTATATGCATATTTTGTTCATGCTTAACTATAAATCTGTATATGGATTGTCCAAATTGGAATCCCCTTCCAGTAACAGAATTGCGTCACATGTCTGATAATCTGTCTAAAAAGTACAAATTTTGCATCTGGAGAAAACAGGAGTTCTCACACTATCGATACTGAGAAAGAGGAGAGAGTGCTCAAACTTACACAAGACTTGTCACAGTGATTGAAGTGTTCTACTGAGAGGGCATTTGTGCATGAGGCATTAAGAGTTACGAAGGGGGTATCCATAAATCGGGTTTGCCTGTTGGGTTTCAGCCTCGGTCTGTCAATATTGACCATGGTAAAATCCTAATTGACATCAGCCCTACAGCGTCGACTGTGGCTAAACATTCCTATACGAGAATGACAGTCCCTGCCACATACGACACATCTGTAAACTGACTCAGGTCTGTTACAGAGTTCTTTTCGCAAGATTCGCTTTTCTTCCGCTGTGCTCATCAGTCTGGTTTCACCTGATTTTAGTTGCCTGGACAGTGTACATCTCCAGTTGGATCTGTCGTTTGCAAGGTCCTCCCAGTGTTCTATGTCAATATCAAGAGCCCTGGTATTTGGCTGTAATGAAATTGAGTCTGCTTGTGCGTGCTACACCTAGTTTGGCATATCGACATGAAGAAATTACAAGTTTATTCGGGAGTTGAGAAATAGTAATGTAAGAGTGCAATTAGGCAAGATAAACAAGACTTGGACAGACTCTATTGGTCGCAAGTGGGTAATTCATATTCTGGTTCTATTATTGTGGTGAGGAGTAACCTGGTAGCATGCAAATTCTAGATGACTTGAATAAGAACTATGGGTTCAGCTATTGTGTCTGCCACATAACAATACAAATATTGCGTCTTCTAAGAGCTTTCAGAAGCAGTGACGTTGGCAATCAACCAAGCTATGTAGATTTTGTTGCTGGATGCAGCAAGAACGCTAAATATTACCGATAAATATGACCAATCTGAGACCGGTACCAGAAAGAGGCTGCATATGAGTTTCAGTGCATCAACTTTATCACTGTTTGATTACGTTCTTCTTTTGAAGTTTTCACGACCTCAAGAGTGTAATTTTTTTGGATTGTTCTAAACTTTATTCAGTTGACAATAAACGTTGTTTGACGAGTTACATACTAAATATCAGACGTTGCGTTATCCATAAGTCTACAAATTGAACCTGCTCGGCGATGCCTGATAAAATACAGCTCAGTCGTCAAGCCACAGATTTAAGCGAGTCTAACATTGATGGAGGTACATGAAGTTTTTGCTACGCCCAGATCAGAGTAAATACCAACAGCTAAGGTCTTCATATAGCAGGTTGCGGAGGCAATAAACAGTGTAGGAGGACAAGCAAATTGTCATTAACAATCAAGGCTTTTAGGAGTACAAAAAAAGTTATGAGAGGTGGTCAATGAATTCTACATCCCAGTAACGATCATCTACCCCTACAGGTTCTGACCGAGGCTATATCACTATTATAGTCTACACATAAGCAGGACAATACTGCCTAATTACTGGTGACAAACCAGAATATTGTAATCCAGAGCCATGTGACAAGAGGAGACTACCTAGCCATGGGAATTGCATAAATTGTTGGATTTCGAAATCAAGAATTGGTTGATAATACTTAAATATGTTTGAGGGCGCTGTCCTATATGTTTGATAAGATTTATGGGCGATTTATTCTACTTTAAGCCAGGCTGTTGTTATCGACTCAAAAGGCTGTATTCAATAATGCATTAGAAGAAGTTTCCAATCATATAATGCAGAACTTTGTAGGAAGAGAGGACATCACAGAACAAAAGCGTGCTAATCTTAGAATTTGTTAATGTTAATTGTTAATATGCCAAAAGCTCTGCGAAGCTTACCCGTGATACTTGTGGCGAAGGGCACAGTCACAGTGGTGTCAAACTTTCACCCCTCTCAATACTCGCCTATGCTCCATCTGATTAAACCCACAGATCACTTGAAAATGGTAACTCCAGCCTATGTACGTCACAGCTTGATTATCTTGATCTGCAGGATGCATATCTGAATGTGCTGGTTCACCAGATCGATATGGATTTTAATGCTTGTTCAGATGCAGTCAGGGTGTAGCTGGTTGTTTGAGGGGGGTACTCGCATTAAAGTACTATATGTATATGTGCCACCAAAAGGGGTCCCAAATTCACCACTTCAGTCTGAAAAGGGGTATGTTATTTTACCCTGTCTGTCTGAAAAGGGGTATACTTTTTTCATTATTTCTGTCTGAAAAGAGGGCCATATTTTTCAAAGCCTGTCTCTAGAGCTCGAGTGATCCAACAATCAGGAGAATAAAGCTGATTTTTTCCTTCTGTAACTTCATTTCAATCATCAAAGTCTATCCCCGGGTGTCAAATTTCCACAGTTTGTCTGAAAGGGGGTAGGCAATAGAATTTATTTCTGTCTGATAAGGGGTAGGGGTTTCAAACAACCAACTACACACCCCTGTCAGTATTTTTTGCAAGTACCCCCCACCTCCACCCGGCAGTCAGCCATGTCCCAGTGCTTCAACATCAGAGACCTAGCAGTCTACATATGCTCCAGATCAACTGTACAGCTCGGAACACTAATGACTTTCTTGTGACCAAGCAGTAGGCTCAGGTGTTAGTACTCTAATCCCAGTGGTGCAAGACTCTGTTGAGGATGGACCCTAAAGAGCCCGACCACTCTTAAGTGGTGGTCAGAATTTACCAATATAATATGGGTAGCTCCTATCGACCCATCGACTCCACTGATCATATACGCCCTGAAAGTAGGATGGGGAGCCCACATCATAGGCATAAAAGTCAGGGGAGTGGACCTAGTGGGAAGCGAAGCTCCACATGATGCTACGTGGGTAAGAATAAAATTGAACAAGCAGCCTGTCGGCTGAGATAGCTCCGCTGTTAGCAATGCACATTTCAATTTCAAGAACAGAAGATAACATTAGAAAATGATCAAAATAATCATTGAAGATTTCACCACGAAATTAACAAAACTGAAAGAGGTCCACATGTACCTACATATGTGTAATATCAAAGCAATCAGACTTGAGGTTTTTAACAAGTCGAAAATATTACTTTTTACCAAAAATGACAAAAATATTCACCAAAATTAGATAATTAAAGATATCATTACAAAATGAATAAATCTGAGAGAGGTCCACATGTAGTACCTATATATGTAATATCGAATCAATTGGACTTGCGGTTTTTAACAAGAAGTTGAAAATATCACTTTTTACCGAAAATGACAAAAATATTCATCAAAATTAGAGAATTAAAGATATCATTACAAAATGAACAAATCTGAGAGAGGTCCACATGTAGTACCTATATATGTAATATCGAATCAATTGGACTTGCGGTTTTTAACAAGAAGTTGAAAATATCACTTTTTACCAAAAATGACAAAAATATTCACCAAAATTAGATAATTAAAGATATCATTACAAAATGAACAAATCTGAGAAAGGTCCACATGTAGTACCTAAATATGTAATATCAAAGCAATTGGACTTGCGGTTTCCGACAAGAAGTCTAAAATATCACTTTTTACCAAAAATGACAAAAATATTCACCGAAGTTAGAGAATTGAAGATATCATCACGAAATGAACAAACCTAAGAGAGGTCTACCCAAAGTACATATACACCAAGTATCAAAGCATTCAGGCTTGTAGTTTTCAAGAAGAAGTCGAAAAAACAAAACATTGACACGGACGACGGACGACGACGGACAATCACTCATATGATAAGCTCCGCTCGACCACCGTCCCTCAACACCGGCGGTGGCTCGACAAAGTCGACAGCGGAGCTAAATAAATAAATACCCACCGCCCCTGGTGCCAAGGGGCACCGGCTTTTAGGGTTGAAATTCAAAACAAACTAGTCTTCAGAAATTATATTTACAGTATTTCAAGAGAAACTGATAGTCAGGGCTTAAAAACAAAAGTTGATAGTAGGCATTTCTCAGGCACTTTAACAACTATATGGAGTATTGCGTGTGCTCAGTCCCACGTCACAAGTATAGCGCCAACATGGAATTAATTCAACAGTGCCTTTGTTTTTATTTGAACTTCCTGCTACTTTGCCTTTACCTTTATCTTTACAGTTTAAATGGAATATACACAGAAAAATGTCATTTAATCGCTGATTGTAATTAATTACCCATAAAAATGATTGTCTTGATTGACTTTTTGGTATGTTTAGTTTGTTTAACTATAAAAAAATGATTATTGAAAAATGTATAAAGCCGGTCATTCATAACCGGCCCACGAACCCGTGCGTGATCGTGTTAGGATAAGCTGTATTTCACTGCAGTTAAATTGAGTCATTTGATTGTTGAGGCTTCGGCCAAATAAATGGTCCTTGGCTGGCGAAGATGCCAAAATACAAATATTATTTTCTCAAAAATCGGCCGATGACCTCCTAATCGTTAAGTCAATATCCTTATTGACCGGGAACACAAAATGAACAAATAGTGAGTGTTTTCATTTATGAGTACGCATGTACCGTAACGCACCACAGCCATACAACCCGTGTTCGAAACAAACAATTTATAATGCCAGTGCTGTACTGTCACATGGGACCCATAACGCGGCACTGACAGTGACTGTACACGGCCACACTGAAACTCTTTCGTAAAAGTTGGAATGAAGTGCGTGTATAGGTCGAATAACAGCTGTTAAAATGACTCCAAACTATTTGAAACATTGTCAACATGCCTTCGATATTATAGGGGCTATGTCGATGACATGCAGAAATGTCGGCACCGTGGGACACTTTTCAGTGATGAGAGATTGAAATCTTGTGAATAGTGGCTGAATTTTCTTTCGTATACCTGCCAAGTCATTGTAAAAGTGTTGGCGTCGCCAGCATTTTATGTCAAAGGACAAAACGTAAAACGTAATAATTTACGGTGTTCAGTGAATTGTGCCACCACCAATAATCAGTTAATGCGAAGCTATTTACAAAAGTGTACCTGATTGGCTATCCAACCCAATAGTCTGACCAATCAGTGAGTTGGTGACATTTCGACGTATCGAAGTCTGCCTTTTTATACGCACCGACTCAATGGATCAATAGGGATCGTCGAAAGGTGCCCAAGAGAGTGACGTTGTGATTGGCCAGGGGACACCCTTGAATTATTTGACCAATGAACATCTATGTATTTTGTTCTTGGTAGTATTTGAGTTGAGAGAAGCTGCTTGCTTGTTTGCATTTATAGCGCAGCATTTTTTGGTGTTTTCCTAGAAACGAGATATGTGATTTTATTTAAATATTCTTCTTGTACATGTAAATACTTTTATGGGCCGATGGTCTTGAATTAGTAAATAAAGATCTAAACTGAACTGTTTTTTGTTGTTTTCAAGAATTTAGTTTTAAAAGCAAAAAAAAAGGATATTACATTAATGGTAGATAGCTAGTCAAATGTAAAAAAAAAACCTCTCTGATGCGAAACAAACATCAAGTACACAACTGGCCGTACCATGCAAATTACATTTCCCATGGCGCACTGGTACAATCCCTGGGACTGCGGAGCCGCGCTTTAGCCACTGTACGCAGGTGACATCTACTTCTCTCATAAGGTGCTCCTGTTCAACTGGGTCTATCGGAATGCATTGCCATTATGATAGAAAGATGGCCACACAGCCCTGCCATGTGGTCCCTAATTTTTGGTACAACAGACAACCTTCTCAGCATTGAAGAAAATGGTAAAAATGGCATTAAAAAGAAGTGGGTCATCGTGGTAATGAAAAGTATTTAGTATCCATAGAGCAATTTACCCTTTAAAGTTTTTCTAAAAGTGACTTTGGTAAGTTATTTCGATGATCAGTGGGTGATGTATTGCTTGCACACACTTCCTTCCTCCCGAGACCTGAACGCGTTGCAAGTCTTTACATCTACCGACACTTCGCTGTCATCACGTTGTCAGAGTGACCGTAAATACGATGATTTATGTAGACGCGGCCTAATTGTGCAACATACTGGAAATCTTCATCCCTTAAGCATTTCCTAATAGGAACAGATATTGCATGTCGTACGTGTTCCCACTGGCAAATCCGACTCAGATTATAATGGTGGCGATCTATAACAGATTCGTCTCCTAAAATTATATGATATGTTTAGGTCGAATACTTGTAAAAAGTGTTAAATTGAAAAACCTATGGGTTTTTACGGTGTTATGGCCCACCCTGGTCGTGGGACTCTTACGAGTGTTTGTCTGCAATGGTCACAAAAAATGAGCGATAGCATATGCCAAATGGGGAAATAAAAAATAAGTGAGTTTTTTAATTCGGAGTACAGTCATCGGTATTGCTGCTAGAAGACTAACGATATGCTGGTAATCGTGCAGTGGTGACCGGAAACGTAATACATACGAATGGTGTTACGATATATAATTCGGATCGTTCGTGTCATTTTTTCGATCAGTTAAACTGTTAGGATAGGTGATATATTTTGCTAGCCCCTCCCCCTCACCCAAAACGTGCTTGCGTCTTAATATATTCTACACGTCGAAAACAAATACTATATAAGCTACATAACTAAATTTTAAATTTGAATTTCGGATTGTGCAAAGTGTGCGTTTGTTTGACTGCCATTGGATATATCAATGATTATAAAACATTGCCATAAACGCGTATTAATCTTTACTGAAGTTTTTAAGGTGACCAAATTCATCCATTATTTGTGGCGTTAGGAAATAATAATTATATATATATATATATATATATATATATATATATATATATATATATATATATATATATATATATAGCATGGAGAAACGGAAGGTGAGATACCTTTACACGGCGCATTCTCTAGGTGTACAAAGTGCGCAATTTAACTCACTTATATAAACTGAAATGCAAATTCATTCAATTTGGACGGGACCTTGAGTATGGACAAGAGGAGCATCGAGTACACTTACAAGGAAGATAGTGGATGCGTCTTACCATTTGCCTCATGAAGTGAAGAAAAAGAACACACTGCCCCGCTTGCCAGGAATATAACATCCAATCAGAGGGGGCGTAGAACTGTTGGTCCCATGTGCTTTTCTTGTCCTCAGTATCCTTGTCGTATTGAGTGGCTGATTGCCCTGGGATGTCTGGATCTTACTGTGACAGATGGGTCTATGGTCTGACATGCTATACTTCACGAATAGTTCAATAGTCCAATGAAGTCCAATTTAAAATGCACGCACATGTTTGTTTCACCTCGAAATATATTTAAGTGAGAGTTTGTGCCAAATTAATAATACACGTGAGTTTAGCAATTAAATCACATTAAACACAATCGCTAGATTAAGTGACTTTTTTTTAGACATATAGCTAACATTACTATGATTCATTTCAGGTCATAGAACATCATTTCGAGATATGATACTTTCACAGTAGATAGAAAAGCACAAAGATAATGTCGCACGTACTTTTAGTTGTCAATTGTAAACAAGTTTGTGTACATTGTTTTCAATATTGAGTGTAGTAAAATCAATACACACTGAAGTCAACAAAAAAAAAACGTGTACGCTATAAACTCAAACAACAATCGTCTTGATTCAAATCAAATAAGACTGATTTTAAATGTTTGTTTGACTGTTCTTTTCTCGTTGAACACGTATATAAATATATATCTCATAAGTATAGCAAGCAGTACGACTACGAGGAGTCCGACCAAAGATAAAATGTCAAGTTCTGCAATGAAGCATTCGGACGAAAAGCACTAGATGTATTTTAAATACCGTTAGCCAATTCTTTATCTTGATCATAATGGATGTCTCTATGCTGGAAATTACATGGATTTCTATACTTAAATATTTCATCATGATGGAGGATTTTTTCTAGGAAATTATTTCTTGATTTCTCAAATAGTGTGTTTGTTACAATTTATGCCCATTCTTCGGTAGTACTGTTTGTCCACTTTTTATATGGCTAAATCGTGGTTGCCTAATTTTACTGCTCATTCTTGTAAATATATACTTTTTATTAACAGCCACAGTTGTAACCATTTGTTTCAATTTCCCCCATTTCAACACCGTCTTCACCGTTACCCGGTACCCAATGAATGAAACTGAACGCCTGAACCGAGTCGAATATCTTGACTCTTCTTCGTAAGTTCAAGCTCGTGGCATCTGTTAATGGCCGCAGTGTCAACTCAGTCTGACGTGAAATCTTGCTGGAAGATTTCAAATTTATACGAAGTTAAAGGTTACTCCAGGGTCACTACTGTCTATTGCAATTCGCCTTGATTTATTTTACATACAGTGGTTAGTGTCGAACGTGCGTGTTTGAATAACTGACTTGTGATTTATTGTCGATGTCGTGCTGTTTTACATGTAGGACCCCGGTGTAAGAAACTTTGCCGTTGCCGCCAGGGGTTGGCGAACGTGTCAATGTTTAGTGTAGCATTGCAGACCACACGATTGCGACACTCACACACGCGCGTGCACTCTGGTCACTGTTTCTTTAAAGTTGGGTTCAGTGATTTATGCGTCGCGAAGTTTTCTTAACTCTGTGATGTCAATGTACAGTGCTGTTGTGGTGCAGAGTACGCATGCTAGCGCCCTCTATGTAAAGATGGTCGGCAATGGGGTACTGTAAAAGGATTAATTATTCACTGGGTTTTAATTTTGCTTATTTCGCTGACTGGAAAATGCGCTAAATTTAAACCCAGTGAATATGTGAAATTTAGCATAGAACACATTATCTAAATGATAAAACCATGAATTTAAAACTCACTGAATATGATTGAAATGGTAAATCAGCGAAATTTAAACCCAGTGAAAATTTGTCATTAAATAAAAACGTAAATTCGTAGACACGGATAAAAATGTAATCAGCTATTTTATTATTCCGTAATTTGTACAAAGATCTTATTTTGTGTAAGCGTATAAAGCATTTTTTCAAATGAAATGTCGTAATTCATACTCAATTTCCAATGTTGATTCTTAAACACAAATTATCAAAAATATTATAAAAATGTGAAATGTAATTAGGAATTTGCTTTATCTGTAAAGTGTAAAAACCTATTTTTTTACTGTAAGGCCACACTGATTTAATTTTATGGATGACATCCTCTGGAGACCCCAAAACTAATGCGAGAGGGCGAAAAAAAATCCTGCCAAAAAAAAAACCCTGCTAAAACCACAGGACTACGGAGCTGCTATTACGAATTGGACCACAGAACACAATGTATCAAAAAACAACAAGAAGTCTTTATTTGTAGGAGGCACATGTTGATATACACATCTCGTACTGTATTACTGTCACAGGTATAACCATTTCAGACAAACTCTAGTACATGTAGTCATGATGAAGTACCTTCAATCACTACTTTATGACAATGACTAACAAAACATTGCAATGATACAGTAATGTCCTTGCTTGCTCCTCTCTACACAGTAGGGGTTAGCTTTAACCAATCTCTCGTATAGCTGTGTAAACGTCATATCTCCCTGGCCGACGTCAATTACGTACCAGTCTACAACAATCCCTCAGTTTTTCCTCTGAACTGTTATGCTCACGTATTCCCGGCAACGCAATACGCATGTGCAGAAGATCATTTACGACAAAATTGGAACGTTTTTAGATAGTCCAAAAAGAGTTTTACGACAAGCCGACGCTTTGCGACAATATGAGTCGGCAAGTTCCGGACAGAAAACCGATCTGTGGAGTCTCGTCGTCGGAGATTTTTTTTTTTGAGAAAAGGCGAAAACTAAAGCGCGCGTGGATGTCATCCATACAATTAAGTCGGTGTGGCCTAAATGGAACTTTTATTTTATTTCCCGTGAAAACGTAAAATGCCGTTTTTATCATTTCCTGTAACCTGTACCAGCTATCGCCCCTTGCCTTCCCTCTGCAAACCAACATGTACTGGAAACATATAACAGAAAGTGTACAAGATGACTCAGAAAATGGCAGTGATGTATATCGTAGAATATATAGTACGTGTATGTTGGTGGTCATGAATGATCAAATATTTACCCGCCATAATTGTCAAAATTGAGTTTTCTACAAATCAAGCCACAGATTAATTAATCTGTACTTTGATCTCAATGTACCAAATTAAAAACACGTTGCGGAATACAACAACGGCAAAATTGACAACAATGCATCCAATCTATACACTAGATTAAAAATCATATCTGAATTTACATTCTACTACAAACATTTTTACTCAATAAATGCTGGGTAGTGGTGCAATAGTATGTATATGCATAGAGGGAACACTCGGACCGGCGGATCCAGAAATTCGGTAAGGGGGGGGCGCACTCCTACTGACGTGATGTGTCATTTGTTTGTGGGCTGAAGTTGGAGGGGGCGCCTGGGGATTGCTTTTTACCACCAAGCTTTTCAATATAACTTAAACTTTTTAGCAAAAAAGTTAAGACTCATAAATAATTGAATTTTTTTCAACATTTGAATCATAATTTCACTCTCTTCATTGTGTCCAAACTATATTTAATGTTAACGTAGAAAGACTAGTCCCACCTTAGGCTGACAGCACCGTGATTGTCAGCCTACGCAAACTAACACATTCACTGGCCATGGGTCTGTACCCAGGTGTCACACGTTACACGGTAATTGCACAACACTATAACATGTTTATTCCTTGATTGCTTTCTTATTTCACACAAACTCTGAAACTGACAAACAATAAGAGAATTTATTGCCATATAAAAACTTTTTATGATGACACAAATGACTTAGTGTTGATCATCAGACCATTCCATGACGTTTACTGGCCTTGATCTCCTCTAAGTTATTGGCGTTGACTCAAACTTTTGCCATTTTCCATTTTCTTGTTCGAATCATGCTATATATTGTGACCCCCTATTTCGCACTGTTTTACTTACACTATATCTAAATATCTTGAAAATTTTCTTAAACTTAAAATTTTCAAACAAATTCAGTACAAGAACCAAAGACACTGTAAGAAAATAATATATTTTTCGTTTTTTGAATATTTGTAGCAAATTGTAAAACGTAACCTCGTGTGTCATATAGATAATTTACAATTAATTAGGAATAATCATACTGATACATTTTGTTTCACGAATTCTTGTAGATGACTCGGGGTGAGGTACCCGCTGATTTCCTATGCAGCACACGTCGTGCGTGTCCGATTCAGGGCCGCGACTGCGAAGTGTGCGTGGAACAACAGCTTCTCAGTGTCCCCGTCGTACCGGAGTAAAATAGACCCCTTTGTCTGTGTTGTTTTTGAAAAAACAGAACAGCCACTTTACCACAGTACAAACATCGGAAATTCAAGATTTGAAGGGAAAATACAGTGTTTCGGATGAACGCCATTTAATTGAGCCTAGTGGCATATTAGTGGGGAATATCAACAATAGTCATAATGGTCCGTGTATGCTAAACTCATTTGTGCGCGGAGAAAGTAGCAGAGGGCTGCGAGGCAAGACTTTCATCGAACAAATGATGGTCTTTCAAGCGCTCCTTCATCTGGCCCATAGCGGTGTGTAATCCTTATAATTTCTTACGCTTCGCGTCTTGAAAACTCTTTGAAATTACTTCGTAATCCCTTTTCTAAACAAAACAATATTTATATGTGATTTGGCAAAGTACGATCTCTTTAAAAAGAATCACCGACAGTTTACTTGAAGCGAAGTAAAACACCGGGCACATCTATAGCAAATCCGACACTACAAAAGCAATTAATTATTTAGAAGTCTTCAACCTTCGGGTAAAAATGTCGAAATCACTGTCCGTGGTTCAAAAGAAACGCCACAGTGTTATATACCTGGCTGGCCATTTATTATTAGGGTTTCATTCCAACTCTTCCTTCGTTCAAATCGTCATTAGAACACAACTTGTTTTAAAGCGAGGCAGCAATATCAACATGACGCCTCATCGAAAATGCCAATAACGTGGTTGACCGTGAGACTACAACGCTAATTTTGCAGAGGGAACAGAAATTTGGCAACATATGCATGGGAATGGAATTTTATACGGCATCCACAAATGAAAATGTGCAGTCAGAACACGCGCATATGGAGAATCTAACACCCTTCGCCATGGCAAAACTCGTTTCTTCTCCGTTGTATACTTGTGTTGTAGACAAAACAAACCGTCCCCTTCTAAGCCGTTACTGTAGCCGTATAATTAGTAACACCTGGTTGGTATTGCTCACGAGTTGCTGAGAAAAAAAAATATGGAAAGTGTATCGACCTCGACACGTGATGTCAATATTTGGGAGAAATTGTAACACATTTTATCGTTAATATACGGGGCAAAGTGACTTCTCCAACATGCCAACTGCGCTGGAGAACAGTGTAAAAAGGTAAAACAATCGGCTAATCGCAACCAAACACCAGAACCCCCGCCCCTCCATATGATTTTCGGCGTTCTTCATTCGCTCCTTGTTTAAAGGGCGGCAGTCGCCGTGCTGCGTCCCGTTCGATATGGGACTCATAGTGACGTATACAACGCGTGTAAAATACATTGTTTATTTACATGAAATTCGAACGCGCGCTGCGCGACGACCACCGCGCTTTAAAGTACAATGACTCATTTTGAAATCGGAGGTGATCGAGCCATAAGTTATTTAACGAGAACGTAATTTAACAGTCTTTCGCATGGAGTCTAGCAGCAATTGGCTTACTGTATATAGTAAGTTGTTAAAACATAGCAATACAACAACTTCGAAGCACTATTGTTACGTGTGTAAATTGTCAGTGGACAGGGTTCTACCAGTTTCATCGCTCTGAGTGTTACCATGATTCTAACTAAAACAGACATTCAATCGCACCCCCGCGCCCATCCGGACATACACCACAACGGTCCGCACCTCTAGCACAGTTGCTTCTATACACCAAGACGTCATCCGTAGCCGGAGTAACGCCCACAAGCCAATGCGTCGCATACTGTGTATAGTTGCACAATATCCCAACATATGTCCATACAAACATTCCGGGGACGCGCTCCCATTCAGGTTGACTGAGATTTACCGCCAGTGATACCACCCTTCGTACCCTGGAGACATGCTTGAGTTCGTAACAAAACTACACATTTAACGAATTAAGTAAAAACATGGGATTTGTTCATTTAGGGATAAAATCTGCAATCAGTAAACACGTTCACTACTGGACTTAAATCAGGTCACTTAGCAGAGAAATCGAAAACCATACTAATGGAAACGCCCAGTCCAGGCGCCCGGTTTAACAATCATCGCTTGACATTTCTTTTACGCGGAAATGTATGCTGTAATCACATTGAACAAAACGGATGCATTTTCAAACATGTTTTTTTAAGGTTTCGCCACTGTGTCGCCAGTGTTCCGCCCCTGTATATTTTATTTATAATTATTTGTTATTAATCAACGATTGACACCCCCAAAAGTAAGAATGGCTTCGACAAACCAGTTTCATTAAACCCACGGTATGCATTCAAGAAGTTACTACATTATAAAATACATATTCTACGAAGGAAGCGTTTATACATAGGGTACAACGTCAGGATATGCAGGGGTACAACAGCTGGAAAACTGTGCTTGTATTTGCATTAACACGGACCACGTGATATGATATATTTTGTATTGTGTTATTTTTGCTCATTTCATTTAAAATTATTGGCCGTGTCTAAGTTCGTGTACGACGACACTCATGTTACTGGCATTTTCTTGGTTTGTGGGTGATGTATAATTGCCCAACACGAAATAGACAGTTGGTATGATCTCCAGAGAATCTGGAAAGGATCTCACTTCGTAAAGTAATTACTAGGGCATTCCTTTCCCTAACAATAGCGTGACATGACCAGAGCCGCGGAAACGTTCTCCCTCGTGTGATGTCATCTAGTTTGGTGATTTATGTGCACCCCTGTGATGACTGTGTCTTCTAAATCCTTTGGCACCGGTATCTCCCGTGAATCCTGTCCATCTGCTGATGTATCTTGTCAACGCTGGCCACATGGTCATCATCTCGTGTTATTTGTATGTAATTAGTTTCTCGGTTCCTGGGAAACGTTTGGATTGTCGATTACTTACTGCTCCTCCGAGACCCGAGACATGAAACCTAATCGTCGAGAAATGGATACGTTGCCATGACACTCAATCGTCAGGACACTGATGCCTTTACTGGGAAAACTTGCCAGACAAATGAAACCATCGCGGCGATTTAGCGGACGAGTGTATAAAAAAAGTCGTACTTAGTAACATTTCACTAGGAAAATCACCCACAGATATTGTCATTCTAAATCTACCATGCAATCACTTTCTTTCACATAAATTTCAATTTAACCTATACAACTGTATATGGGATTTCGACCACGATTCGAGTTTTTGAACTTTTCCACCCAATTGTTATACACTGTAGAACAATGTTTTATTTCTCACATAAAACGCAAACAACAATGGACCATTCATTGATCATTGGTTAACATGGGATTACATTCTAGTTATTTTAGTAAACGTTTACTGAAACCTATAGCGCTACACCATATACTGTCGGTATAAAATTAAAATCCCAAGACCAAAAACATATTGTTAAGAACCCAATAAACAGTGCTGCCCTACACCAATATACCAAACACTCACCGCTTTCGTTTATAAACACTGCTCTTGGAACGCACTGGTATGCCGAATATAGCGTGCCTCACTGGGAAGTAGTTTGGCCAAGCACTGGTTTAGGTTATGTCTTCTATTCCCAAGAAACATTCCATCGCTAATTTTTCTGACTACTTTATACAAACAACAGATCATAGTCTATCCATCGTTCTGGTGTCAGTTTTTCTTGTTATTCAATTTACCCACTGTAATATAAGCTTCTAATAACAAATACTCATTGTCAATTGTTATTGTTTTCTCCGTGATTCACAAAAAAAAAAAAATATTGAAATTATTATAAATTTAGAACGCATCGTAGACAACAACAATGTTTTTAGTCTAAACTGAAAAAATGTCAAAACAATGTTTTAATAAAACGTCAGCTACATACCATTTCCTGTATAGAATTGAATAACAGGGTGACCTAAAAACACAAACATCGTGGAAGGTTTTTCAAATGGATTTTATACAAACAAATACGCTCAAGATATGAAGTTCTAATATTAACCGCCTGCGTCATCATGGAAACCTTTAATGTTTTACACGTCAAATATGACGCGCATGATTTTGATATGACCATGTTTAAAACACTTTATAGTTTCGTGACTTTTTTGTCTAAAAACTATACATTACATCACTTCACATTACATCACATCACATTCGGATCTTTACATAACAGTTTATGCATTAGTAGTTTATTGCATTGCATTGCATTACATTACAGTACATTGCATTACATCACATCACATCACATCACATCACATCACATCACATCACATCACATCACATCACATCACATCACATCACATACATCACAACACATCACAACACATCACATCACATTCGGATCTTTACATAACAGTTTATGCATTAGTACAGTTCATCACATCACATCACATCACATCACATTACAGTACATCACATCACATTCGGATCTTTACATAACAGTCCATGCATTACTACAGTTCATTACATTAATTACATTATCAGGTATCGGTTGGATTTGGGAATTTTAACTTCCGTACGAAATCGGTTAAAATATTTGTACTGCTTTTAAATTAACAATTTCCAATCCATTGATATCTACTTCATATCTTTGTAAAACTCACCCCATGACAATATACTAGGTATTCGCCATCGGTCATTTTATTTAAATACGCAGCACAGACCACCAAAGACGTGGTCAATTGGGACTTCAGTCACCTTATGTCATCAAAATATACAAAGCTATAAAACAAAAATGCACAAAGGAGTAATATTGTTTACAACAACACACACCGGATCGCCAAGCAATCAAGTCCCCTCTGTCATAACTCCACGGTGTGTAGACGACATTTTAGCATGATACACACGTGGTGTGTTTATAAATATCTTCGTCTTCATAGTAGGGGTTGTACCATTGGCTATTTTACGGTGTGGAGACTATTTTATAAGTTTGATAATTAACAGAATGCAGTCAAATCCCGTGGTATAATCCCGCGAGAAGAGACTTTGCAAAATACTTGTAGTTATTTGTTTTGACTGGCTTATTTAAAAATGGATTTACGTCATGGAGAAATCGCAGTCACTGTTCCCATGGAAACAAGTTCAGTCACCTCCTTTTTTATAAAACTTTTTGCTCAGAAAGAATTTGTAGTGTTTTTAACTTATCTTTATTCTGACGCTTAGTCAGTTTAATTTCAAAGGTGTGAATTCCCGAGTAACTTGTTTGTACTACGGGTGATGGGACCTTACATTGTATCAAGGTTCATTGTTATGAATGAGTGTGGAGTGGTAAATAACACTCACCACAACCTATGCGAACATAAGGACATCATAATTAGCGTGAAGATGTACAAGTTCTAACTAATTCAAGTTGGAAAAAAATATTGTAAATATTGTACTGATACAATACCGGGGTGAGATGCAGTAGAGGGGACATCAACGTCGATATTCGATTCCAATACATGTATACAGGACGAATTACTAAACGTATATACTTTCTAGAATTTCAAAACGGCAATGAAGTAATGATGTAATGTGTATGATGTAATGATGGGTTAGGAGTATATGTTCCCATAAATGTTGATGCCGTAGTTTTCTAATGTTGTATTGTACTTATTAGTCAATATTGGTTTCTAAGCTGTAACATAATTCAAAGCCGGCATTAGTTCATGTTTGTTATTGATAATGGTTGACAAAATGTATTCTGTTTTCTCTTCAACGTCGCTATCGAGTTTTGTACTGTGTGTTTTGCACGTTGTGTAGAGCCATTTGGAGAAATTTTAAGCAATGTTACCGATCTATCCAAGGGATATTTGAATCTGAAATCGTGTTATACTTAATTCCAAGCCACCCCTCACACACAATCTCTGATCGATATGCAAAAAAAATTCGATATGAATAAAAACAGGAGTTCGTTCAATTGTTGTGAATTGCGTGTAATCAACCACATCTCTTTCTCCTTCCTTTATGTATAAATATTTCTTCTAGATCTGTTGAAGTCCCAAAATATTAGTACACCCGATCTTCGCTGTTATGACAACTTGATCTGTAAACATAAGATACACATTGATCTTGTGTTGCAGCATGTCATGTGATGCCAGGAATAGAGAAAAGCATGTCGACTAGAATATAGCTTGCAGATAGATACTGTAATTAAAGCGGGGGAGTCGTCACCTGCGCATGCGTCAGATGGCCGTAGCGTGTCATTGTTTCCAAACAAGCGTCTAACCATGAGCCTTTGGGTTTTTAGCGTGTGTTGTTATCGTCGCTTGGGACTTAATTCCCGCGCGTGCGCAGGTGGCGACCCTCCCGCTTTAAACTCCCATATACGACAATGTAAATACTCGTAAAGAAAGGCTATTTTACACATTAAGTTAAGTTGTTAAAATAATAAGTTAAAAATATTTACAAGAGTTACTTGTCCATTTGTTAAAACCAAACTGTAAACAGCATCAACATAGATGTGAAAGTAATGGCATGTAATGGCAAGAAAAACATTATCTACTTGACTACCCACCCTGAATGTATCAGTCCGGCATATCAAACCCTAGGTTTTTTCTAAAATGTATTCAAGGTATTTGGAAGAGTGGACGCGATGGGTTAGGTTAACAGTATGATGAGAAAAAGTAAAACATTATTCGAGGTGCAAACACAAGTCTCGTGGCACTCTCACTCTCAACGAGATCTCCGCGGCCATTTCCGCCTAAAGTTCATTTTGGCCTTAACTAGACACTCTGTAGCAGTTGACGCAAATGTGTTTTCATTTCCACTACTTGTTGGTGAAATACAATCCTGCTACTGAATTCTCACCAAGAAAACATGTTTCCAACATGTTCCTGGTGAGAATGGTTCAGTGACGGTATTAACACCGTGACGATACAATACAGAACTTCCATTCTCACTGATTGATACGTATGAATATCTTTTTCTCCCCAACAAAAATGAGATCGAAAAAACAGGCACGTAAACTGTTTAAAAGTGACCAGTTCACACAGAATTCTCGCAGTCGTTCCTCACAGTGAATATACAGAGCCCCACGTAAGATACACACACATATATATATATATATATATATAAATTATGATTCAGTTCATAGCACTGCTACTAACTTGCAAAGTTCCGTAGATGTAATGCACGGAGATGCAGGCCAGCATATATTACCCAAATACCTGAATTTCAAAATGCTCTATTCATTTAATTCAACCGTGCAGATTATGCATGTACTTGATTTTGGCGACCATAAATCTATGACTTCGTTTTTGTCTCGTTTTTTTATGACCCACTTCAATCAGGTACAAATAATGTACCCAATTGTTTTGTCGCTCTAACTTGAGACAACCCACAAGTGTATAGATGTTCTCTTGTTACCTGAATGCACATTTTTAAAACTCGTTATAGATAATTTGTATCACGTCACGTTCTCGAAGGATTAGGCTGTTTGAATATTAGACATCAAGTTAAAAAAATATTATGAACCAACCGATATATAACATCCCAACTTCGCTTGATTCACGGTCATGTATCATTAAAAGGCTTTTGATTTGCATGTGTTTAAAGCGATGCAGTCGTCGCACTGCGTGGGGCTTAACATTCGTACCATGCAAGGTATACAGCGCATGTGAATTAACAAAAAAATGTTCACAATTTGAGTCGAGAAACTGTGTGTCAATTCACATACTGAGGTTTTACATTTACCATATCAGAAGTATTTTAAATTTGTCAGTCGATTGGAGGGCATAAGGTTGACGACATGCTATTACGTCTACTACATGTGGCGTTGCTGATCTGTAGCACCGCCATGAAGCTAATACTTTGATTACTATTATGGAAATAAGAAATCTTTGTTCTCCTTCTAGTGTCATATGTACTTTAGCATCATTATACTTTTTGATTATTTTTATATAATCTTTGTTCATGGTTAAATAAAATGATTTCAATAAATCGAACCATAAAGTACAAACATCCGGGTACTTTCTAGGGTTAAACGTTCTCTATATCAGCCTCATTATATTATTCTGATTTATTTATTTATTTATTTATTTATTTATTTATTTATTTATTTATTTATTTATTTATTTATTTATTTATTTATTTATTTATTTATTTATAAGACAATTCTTTATTTAAAAAAAGAAACAAAGAACACCCACATCATTCACCCTGCAAATACGATTAGATTGACGGTCATGTTTAACAAGGACGTGGAGAAGGCTATCCCATGTACATGACAAGCAAATTCAAAAACATTGTGATACAGATAAGTCGTTATACATGGTTCATTACACCTGCGAATCAACAACAAGTGTTACATTTCATGCTCCCATAATCTAGACATCAAAGTCGAATATAACCTATTATTGGGCGGTGATTCCAATAATTAAATATCTATTTGACTTACAAATATGATCTTGAGCTTCATTTTTTTTCCGTGATTTAAATCATGACTTGTGTCAAAAGCCTGGGCGGTCGAAACTTAACCGAAGAATAGTGATGTACGATTAAAGTCAAACAAGTTAGGGTGTCCTAATATCAGCATCGGGTTTTTGTAGATAAGACGATATTTTAACTCTAAATCTATGTGAAATTCAGTACAAACAATTGCTGCTACTTTTTTTCTCTGATATCAATGATTATATAATCATGATTCATTTCCCAATTACATTGTTTTCAAATGTTAAGAAAAAGTGCACCATCAGCAAAAAGGGTAAGATAAATACCCCGGGTTTCGGGAGTTCAAGTTTCGAGAACAAAAACATACGAGAGATGAAGAAAATAATCTTGTTTGTTGAAGTAGAAATGAAGACGTTGTAGACCCACGGAGGACAACTGTCACTGACGTCAAATCACCCAAAGAGTGACGCGTGTGTGTTTATTTGTTATTTATTGCACATTTGTTTACTCCAATGTATACATTTGTGTACGGTAATTAGATATTGACCGTACCTCCAATGTCACGACTTACTGAATGACCTCATTACCATATGTCTGGCTCGTTCGGGAATGAATTTATTGACATTTGAAAGAGTCATTATAAGTTGTATTTTGAGAAATAGCGCACATATCTTACACTGGCAAAGTCGATGTCTTTTTATACAAAGGTCACGTTTGTATGGTAACCCTCTGGGCGAAAGTTGCCCCTATTGTATATTTCACAGTCGTCCCCTACAGGGTATTATTTTAACATTTTCTGAGATAAGTGCTGAAAAGTCGTACTTTCCGCATCAACTACTGGATATTTTGGGCCATTTTGGGACGGAGGTAGAGACAAGTTGATGATATCAATTCTCGGGGTCGACGTGAACACATCTCAACATGCCACGATAAAGTAAATAAACTGGTCGCTGCAACAATCCTGACTATGCATCGTTATCTGAGATTGACGTGCAATAGAGCCACGTTAACGAAGATGATTGTATTTTTTTTAATTTTCTCTAAAATCTATTGTTCGAGGGAATAATCGTTCATATGAAGTCATTTATTGACATGTCACGTAAAACCCATCTGCTTTTATAATTGGGAATCGTCGTCTGATCCAGTTTTATACATCAAGCCCGGCCGTGTTCTGTAAATTGTCAGAAATGTTTTCACCTTCCTGCCTTGTTTGGTGTATCGTATTTTGTTTTGCCTGTTTGGAACAGTCCACTAAGCAAAGGGGGTGATGAGTGATTTCAGGCTGCTTTCATTCATCTGTGCAGTTGGGCGTGTGAATTCACTTCGTTCAGCTTTCAGTATTCTTTACACCAATTCTGCTCAATTTTCACTTGTGTTTTGTACACAAACCCAGTTGGTTGGTTCCATAACAGCCATCATTTGTGAACGATCTCTTCTTATCGCATGTTATTCCCCCGGGCATGAAATACGACATCCACATGCTCCTCAGACGATCAATTCCAGCAAACAAATTGGCGGGAAAAATACTTTCTAATTTCGGTATAGGTAAAAGTACTTTGCGGTGTTTAAAGTTCATTTATTTGAACCAGCATCGGAATATTAATTTTTCGATTCAGCAACATGTTTTCAATATGGTGATATATTATATTTTAAAATTTGACAGGCATGGTTATTTTAGATAAGTTAAGGACTCGGATTCAAGTGTTCGCGATGACCAGATTGGAGTGGGTATAATGCTTATCGCTCTATTTAATACCATTATAATCCCGGAATCCCCAAAAGCAGAACAATTTAAGGCCAAGGGGGTCATAAATTAACAAACCACAAGTCATGTGCTTGAATCACTTCAAGAAAGGTGATTTTGTTTTGGGTGGTCTCCACTCGTGAAAAGTTAAAGTGAGCTAAATGTAAATAGTACTATGCCATCGTATCAGTTGTAATGACATCATCGTTCTCATGAAATATCTCTGAATTCATTTTTTGTTTATTCGGTTCGTCGACTTTCCAGTGCGTTTCGCCTGTCACGCAGCTGTATGTTTTGCAGCGAGGTTACTGAGGTGATGGTATAGTAGCTCAAATTCACCAGAACATAAAAATAAACATCAATTGGTTTCGGTGGAAAGTCTCAAAGCACGCTTTTTTTTCTTTCAGTCGAATGGACTAGTATGCGTCCCTCAGACATAAAAGTAGCAGACATTCGAAAATGGACTTCCGTTTGTAAATTGGCAAGAATTTGTTTTTTAGGGTGGCTCCCCCAGGAGCCGTAATGCTGTATGTTTTGATAGGGTGTAATTGGGGCTGCGTAATGAATATTAAGTAGGGGGGTTTAAGTATTGTACTAGAGTGAGTGAGTGACTGGCTGTCTAGTCCACACAGATGATTGATCACTGTATACGACACCACCACCACTACCATCCTTACTTGGATCTTAAAATCTATCTCGCTCTCATTCTCTCCCAAACATCTGGTCAACGGGTTGCGCTTCGCTCTGTGCCAAAGGCCCATACCGGCTATATCGTTAACCGTGCAACGTCTCATTCGGCGATTTCATCCCACGCTGGGCGACTGCAGGCTACGAAGCTTCATATCAGAATATCGTGCTGGCGTACATGGAAGTGACTTCAGAGAAGTGACACCTATATACACGGAACGATTCACGCCAGACTGTTGGGACAGCTTCGAATCCCGCAATTCAGTCACTATAAATCGCAGCCGCGGAACGAAGTCCCGTTATTTGATTTATGAAGTGTGAAGACGGAGTAATGCGCAGTAAAAAATAGAAATATCTTCAGAGTCGGTGTGTTATTATACGACAGAATTATCACTTTAGTTTACACTGCATCTGAAGTTATGTTCACTCCGTCTATATTATTGGCTACCGTGCTAGCTGGATTGATTTTCCTGTCTGACTGTACCACAGCTACATATCTCCTCCGTGCCGGGTAAGTATTGCCACTACTTTGTCAACGATCATAGCATTTCTTTTCTCTCCATTTACAAAGTGTCCGTCTATATTCTCAAGTGACTTAGCGGTATTCATGGGGCGTTAAATCTGCTGATAGTCAACACAAGTGTCCTGAACTTCTTTATGGTACCCCTAGTAGGATTTTATGTAGTGACTAGTTGGAAATAAATGAAGTTGGCTGGACGTCTGTCTCTTCATAGTCTACATACTTAAAACAGGTCTTGACTGCTAATTGGCAGGGTCGCCAGCGGTTAAAAACCTGATAAAGTACCGGCCCCCAGTTGCCATTTCGGTGTCAAATCGAAGTCATGTCACTTCGCGGACATGTTCGTTTGCTCCCGAGTTGAATCCGACATATATTGAAGCAATTTCTCAGGGTGTCTGGAATGATCAGTCGGTAGATGCCCTGCATAGTTGCCGTGCGATGATACGCTGTATTTATAGCGCTAAGTTCAATAAGTTGTGACTGCTCCCGGTACGTTACAAACGAAGCCTTGGCGAATGCTATTGAAAACAAACTTGCGGCCCATTCGTCCCTAAAAATGCTAGGCCTAAAAGATGTGCACTATGAAGTACCAATTAATTTAAGTTTGCATTCTTGTTAAGATTTTTTTTCTTCGATGATTGATGGTTACACACATGTACTGTACACTGAGAACCACCAATTATCTCACAAAGTAGTGCGAAATGTGTTATGTGCTGTTTTTAATAAAACCCCGTCTAACTATAGAGCTGCGTGAGGCCATTTTACTCACAACAATCTCATTTTTCCACGTAAACTCCTCTATGTGTTATAACTTGAGTTCATTGCAGGTCGAGTCCATTGTTATTGGAGGGGGTGGCGTACCGATATCCTAGTTTCGTCATATTACTCGATGTTGCTGGGTCGCAAGCCTAAAAACAAACCATTGTCTGTGCGTAGTTGCAGTGACTTTTTGGCCTAGTATTTAGTTTTCAACGGCAAACTACTTGACGCTTCTAAAGTGTTGTCTCAAAACGTCGTGTTGTTTGTACTATATTTTGCCACTTAGATGTTGTACTGGCCTGGAGGCTATAATTTCACAGTGTTGTGCCTTTGAAAAGCACCTATAGCCGGGGCGCAGTGTCATCTCCCCTTTCTCTTGCAGCTATCCAATTTAACTCGGTTCAGCAGTTCCATTTTCTACATTATTGAGCCACAAAATAGCACCCATGTTCCCCTGTGCTGGGAGGACTGATACTGCCGTAATCTTAATTTGCCCGCTAGAGATTCGAGTTTGCCCAGACCACGTGACCAAAAACAACCCAGCTACGCTGCAACTTTTGTTTGACATTCCACCTTCCATTTCGACTCCACTGTTTCGCAATTTACCTAAGATGACTCTCATAACGGACCTAATTTGATGGTAATGCAAATCTTTGTTTTGAGCTGAAAGGGAAACCGGTGAAACGTCCTGAGAAGAATAAAAGATCGGCATGGCACCAGACCGTGCATGCCCTCTTTGACAAAATGGCTAACAAAAAAATGAAAGGACTAGAACTTGAATGATTTCTAAAAGGCGGAACAACACCGCAAGTTTAGAATTGCTGAGTTAATGCGAGTTGCTACCATAACCGTGACGTGGTCTTACTAGAGAGAAGAGTACCGGGACGTCGGAATGTTTAAAGCGCGGTGGTCGTCGCGCAGCGCGTGTTCGAATTTCATGTAAATAAACAATATATTTTACACGCGTTGTATACGTCGCTATGAGTCCCATATCGAACAGGACGCGGCACGACGACTGCCGCCCTTTAACTCAAAAATCTAAATATTGCATTAAGAGTTGAAGTCAATTGCCTTTTGCCCGTGGGCGTTTAGTCGTGAACACGTATAGGATTACCGCGATATTTTTGGTGTTGGTTTGCGGAATTATCAAAACGTGGAAAAAGTCTGGGTATCAGATGATCGTCAACTAAATATATCTCGTTAAAACAAGGGCCGACTTAGATTGTTATGATACACAGTATCAAGCGTTCAACTATAGACAGCAGTGTTGTGCAAAAAAAAAAAAAAAAAAAAAAAAACCTAAAAAAAAACCGTTCCATTAACAATTCTGAAACTGGAGAGCGCGAGTTCAAATCTTTACAGAAGGTGAATAAATGCGGGGACCAGTTACAAAGTGGTTCATGTCACACATGGCAACACGAGAGCCCTGAACCCATTGGTTGTAAGAAATATGTTCTACCGGTTTCTCCAGACCCCTCAGTCAGTTAAAAAAATCTTCTCAGACTACAGACCTGTATTACGGTTCTTTCTTAGCAAGAGTCATATGCGCGGCGGGTTGTTTTCACGCAGGAATTAGTGATTTTGATGTTTGAAGAAAGGTCTTGATGATTTGTTTATAGTTATCAGCACTCGGTGCCGAGTATACCTCGTATACTGGAATCATGCATATATAGATCCCAATCGGAGTAAACTTACCTACTGGGGGGGGGGGGGTCACTAAGAACTGAGAACACACTTTCCCCCATCCCGCGTAACTTGAGATACATATATTGTTATGGTACTATTAAGAGATATTGACAAAGGCAGTTTTGGTCAATGTCTATATTGACTACAAATAAAGAATACTGTCCCTACTTTGTCACGTTTTCACTATGAATTGGAAATCTTAAACAGCTTTGTTTCGTTAGACACGCATTTTGGAATTATAGTGTAACAAAACCTGCAGGGACGGATTCCATCAAAGAAGAGACACTTCGTCCGCGTTTGCCGGGAGTCTGTACTGAACACGTGCATGAACGCAAAATATTGAGCCTAAATACCGAGTTTACAATGCACTTTTCCAGGTTGCATTGACAAACTGATTCGTCTCTTGAAGGTTATCAAACCACTGAGCACACCGTGTACTTACTACATGGATCGAGGATATGTGAAAACTTGCACCTGTCTGACCGGCCACGTGTGTTGTGTCTGCGTCGGGCACACTCAGCGGGTTCAGGTGCGAGGTTTGTCGTCGATTGTCGTCCTGACAAATACATTATTTAAGATGCATGTTTCATAGACAGACACCCAGACAGACAGACATGAAGTCGACGGCGCCATGCTTAGATCATCCGATAAAAGAAAACTCCACAATTTGCTGCTGCAGTATTACTAGTATAGATAGGCAGCTGGAGTAGGCAGGCAGATTCGATGTCGTCACCGATTAACTTTTCATCTATCGCGTGAAAGATCGAAGCACTCTGACTCAATCGTGGCCTAAAAGTATCAATTCATGTTAAGGTGTAAGTGCACATGCAATAACCCCCCCCCCCAATGAAGATATAATGTGCGAATGCACTCTTTCGAAATTATTTCTCGAAGTAGGACCAGCCTGCTATCTATTACTATCTCGACGCCGTATTATGAGTGGAGTAGCACTGGTGGAAAATGTCAATCTTGTAATATCATACTTTGGGGCCCATTTTACCAGTTAACTGTTGCCTAAAAATATACACACTTAATATATCATATAATAATATTTTCCGGTCGAAAATACACACTCAACGTCCTTTTTTGTTATTGGAGTTCTGTACTCATTGATGATTTTAAGACTGAACAGGGCTGGAATCCTTCACTTTCAGCGGCCGGGGTTCAACGACGTAGCTGAGGGAAGACAGAGCAAGTTTCTCTGTATTATCAATCACCATAGAATAGCCTCAGTGATCCACAAACATATGCCTTCGCAAAGCACCGAGTCGACATATTTGTTAACAATTTGATTGTTTTGAGTCCAACTACTTAGTCATAACTGTCTGCATAAATCAGTCAGAACGGACGGCCTTTACACAAACTATTTATGAATCGATCAATTTTGCTGACCACAGATGTCCCCCAAAGTATTATCAATGCTGTCATATCTGAGACAGGGGGCTCTAACCCTGTACTTTGTCCGCGCATTGAATGAGATACGGTAATTACAGTGCTCAGATGAACGACACTCACGGTATTAGAAGGACGACACATCCCGATACAAAGGTCTTGTGAATTAGCCTCTTCAAAGCCACCTCTCACCACCTGCAATCACTAAAAGTGCCGTTGCTTGTTGTTGTTTTTAGAAATTGCATTGGGCTTTTTCATGGCTTGTTAATGGCCGATTAAAGACTTGTAAATTCAGCCACATGGAGTGGAACCATTATTGAAGATGACATTAAAAAGAATGCAATGTAGTAGGTATTGTGGCAGATCATCGGCACGGAATACAGACGACTCGGTTAATTTAACTGATAACATGCGATAATGACTTCTCTAAGTGGTCAGATAATTTACTGTAACCAATTTAATGTGCATATATTAGACTACCTAGCTTTGTATAGTTTTGTACCCAGGTACTGAGCTATGACTTCCATCAGAGTTTTTGATCAATGCAGTCTTCTAGGTCCAGAAAGTGAATCCACACACATTTTCTTCGCACATTTCTCCCTGTCACAATATCAATTAATTATTATGCATTCTCCCCGAGAGGTCTATTCTGGTTGCACCCCTCGACTACGCTGCGATAATTTCAATTTTCCCACCTCTCCGATTTCAATAAAATGTTATCCATCTCTTATCCCCCGAGTTGTTTTGGTTCAAACTGCGGAATCCAACGTTATTGTCATTCAGAAGTTTTCCCATGCACACTATACGGTGCAATTTCATCACTAGTTGAATAGAAATAACATTCCCCCAGTCCGGAGGTCGTGATATCTTCGGCTTTGAATGTTTGACTACAAATCCCCGTGCTACATTTTGCTACACGTGTAATCACAAACGGCAAATATGATACTACGTAGAGTGATACATCACCAATAGTGCGACTGTGTTTGTTTTAGTCTTGTATATTTTTCTTTTGCAGTTCTCATGCGAATCCGGGAGTTGCTTTTATTTTGTACTCAGAAAAAGTGATGAAAGCTAACCTAATAATCTCAGATAAAGTAAACTGTATTTCCAGTAAAAGTGTATGATCAGCACGAATTTTATTCCCCTCCATAAAACTCCACACATCACATAAACATACAAGGTCTTAAATTTCGGATAGGGTTAAACGGATATGGTGCTGACTCGTAAAACATTGAGGCTACTTACTTACTATGCATCTATATTTTTACCTATACAACTTTATGGTTTTCAGCCACGAATCTTAAAATGTGTGTTGAGCGATATTGAATAGCACAACGATGACAGACTTTTACATCCGATGGATCATGATGACTAAGTTGCCAGTGATTCTGTTATCAAAAACGCTATAGAAGGCATATGGCACAGATATATAATCTGTAAAAGTATGCAATTAATAAAGACATATGACCTCAAATTTTATGAGCGTTATCAATGCCTTATCCGGTGGAAACTTTCTAGACTGATAAAAAAGTTCTTGGAGAATATACACGAAAATGTGGAAAAATGTGGGTTTGGTTGTCAGGCTGTTTCCTCAAGTAATGTGTATTGGAATGGTATACACGTATAGAAAATAGATTTTTCACAGCGGCTGTGGGCATGTATTAGTAAGATATGTTGAAAAGTGAACTAAGGGGAATATTGTATTGACGCATATGGTCTTAATGGGCAAAAGGTCACAATTGGGCGTTTAAATGGATATCTATTGTGTGGATCAACTACGTGCTATCCGTGGTAACATATTTTCAATCTTCATCAGTTGACCCTTGACAAAGTTTGATATGCTACTGACAATATGGTATTTTGTTTGTTTACTTTGTGCAGCTGATTCCCAGTAGCATCTTTATCCGGTTTATTAATGGAAGAAACATCTTCTTGTCACTTCCCGTTAAGATTTGACGAGAATATCTTTCATCCCATCGAATTGAGTATTGTACCTGAGGGTGTTTGGATTACATGTAATGTCAACTACAAATAAACAGTTTAAATACCAATTTGGTTTAGCGCATTATAGCGGACCTCCAACTTAGTATGAAGGTCACGGCTAACTGCGGATTGCGGCAAAGTAGTATCACATATAAACGTGTGGAGAGTTCAGAAAAAAAACAAAAAACGATTTACTTTGACGCTGTTTAACATTGAGCAAATCATTAAATAGCGACACATGCTAATGTTCAGCAGATTTAGACTTTTCGCTTTTCGCAACAATTTTGTTTTTACCCACACACAAATAGTGTTCATAGAGTATCCACGCCTGGTGATTTAATGAGGTCACATCTAGAGGAAGATGATACATCAAGTTTGTTCAATTGTACGACTATCATAAATGGACGATCTTTACCAACGGTCTCTAGCAGCTGTTACCAATTATCAACGATATTTATTGGTAGCATCTAAGATAATTTGATTTATAAATGGGTCACGTTGCTGTAAAACGTTTGACAACGTCTTAGGTTATTGAGTGGATTGGTTGTTTTCATGTATTGATGACGGATAATAATGACATAATGATATTCTTAACAATAATCTTGCGGGATGGGGTGGGTGGGTTTCCGGTGAGCCAATTCTTAATTAATAAGTACGTTGATACCAACACGACCACAGTGACATATTGGAGAAGGTAAATTTTGTATTTGATATTAAAGGAGAATAAACTTTACTTCAAGTTGGACTTTGCTTTTATATTAATAAGGGTTCAGAAAGCTATTATAATAACATGTTAGGCAATAACAGGAAATATACCTGCTCATCAACATAAACATCTTATGACACGTGGTATATGTACCTGACTACGTCATCAAATCCACCATTACGTTATTTCACGATTATTTGACCGGTAACTTTCTTACCACAAACTCCTGTACACCCTGACGCAGGCAAACAGATTATCAGACGCGATAGAAACATTCATCGTCTACTATTGTTTTTACAAAGTATGCTTGAGCACTCCCATGATTGTGTTTTACCACTGTTCTGTATGTAGTCAATGCAGGGGATTATTTTTGTAGTTCACTGATTGAGACCAGAGTGTTATAACCGCGTGAAAACTGCTTTTAGGTTACCCCACTATGTTTGACTATTTAACCTGTTCTGACAATTTTAAGTAACATTACACTGTGTTGTGGGTCACAGTGTGAATTCACGATGTTATTTCTTAGAGTGTTACTGGTTCCCACATGACGCGTAGCCGTGCTTTTCATAAATGCTATAACATTATGCGACTTCTACGGTTAGGCATTCCATCTCAATTATTGAAGGGTAATTGGAAATCGTATAATGTCAGGCTTGAACAGAAATACAAAGTACTTCCACATGGAGACTACAAATTACAATGTTGCCTCAAACTGAAATAATGCCCAGAACGTAACCTAATGGCCAGTCGAAATATTCTTCTGTTTGTCATAAGTGTTTCAGTACTTCTAGAATCAGTGACAAGTACTAGTATTAAATGGCATCATGGGAGAATCTTGGCCAGCATATTTTACCGCACCATTCTCATCGGTTAGTTGACAACATAAGAGGTATACAATTAAATTAACCAAAACCTTCTAGCAACGCCGGATTTACAGATCTGGCGGGTCTGTAATTTGTCTAATTGTAAAATTATATTCCCAAACTATTATTCCCGCTTCCGGGCGTTATGTGTTATTAGGCCTAGATGGCAAAACAACCTCACATTAACGGTAAACACAACGTATTATTTGCGTAGCTCGGTGTAGTTTTCAAGTCATTCCACGTATGTGGGAACGCATGCAGACGGTCATTTACCTTAAATTGAAACATTTCGCATTCAGGGTATTCTTCGGCGTGGCGTTAAGAGGCTTGTTAAATCAAAACGAATTCGTTTGTTTGAAGACATCATGATGTGCTAACTTTTGAGTTGTTTCATATTTCAACTGAAATGGCATTCTCCGTAGGTCAGGCATCGCTGTAAACGTTTATTGCAGAGTAAATATTTGCGATTCTAAAAGTGCGCATTAAATGGATTCATTAATTTTCAATATTATGCGTGAGTTTTATCACTTCAGTGTGACAATTCGTACTCCATATTTAATTTAATGATCGGCACAGTTTCAACGCACTTGAACCAGAATTGGGTTCATGGCAGCTGTATAGTTAAAGGTGTTAAAGGGCGGCAGTCGTCGACTCATAGCGACGTATACAACGCGTGTAAAATACATTGTTTATTTACATGAAATTCGAACACGCGCTGCGCGACGACCACTGCGCTTTAAGTATGAAGCTGCTACAGTAGTTAGCATATAAATCACACAAATAAACTCAGTACCCAGGGAAGCACTGTACTCAGACGAATTGGCATTGTTTACTTATCGTATATGTTTTATTGTTCTTATTCGAGAATGACAGCGCCGAGTACTGACATTCTTTTTAATTGTCCTTCAGGGTAACTGTGTGCCTGTGGTATTTATCTTTGTATATTCCTACATTAAACCAATTATGTTCCGGTTTCAATCCTCTGACACCGCAGTGCGAACTCCGCCTATGTATTGAAAAAACATTCCAACGATGTCAAGGACAAAGCAGAAGTCGAGGCGACTGCTATACACTTATGATGGGTAGAACGTAAATTCGAAACCATCTTGAGTAGGTTTTTATTGTAGCGCAATAATTCAGTGGGCAGGAACATGTACACGTGCGACTGGAAAATAACTGTTTTGCTGCTATAACTTGATGGATCATTGTAATATGAAAATGTGATTTCAGTGCATTCCAAACGAGAGCGCACATGTCTACGCAGCTTCAACGGTTTCAGCACGTGTTTTGCACATTGGCATTTGTATTTATGCCAACTATTGTTGTGGTGCATGGGTCAGTTCCGGCCGTTGTGACCTCTTCTGATCTTTCCTTGTCGCCAATACGATAGCTAAACTACACACCTAGTGCATTTTCCCTTCTAATAGAAAGCATATTACTTGTTTAGTATATGATATGGTTGTCTCCATATGCAACCAAATGCACATCGGTCTATCAATACTAATATATGTAAAACGGATACACTCATATTGATCATGTATTGCAGATTAAGATCCAGTACCAGTCAAAAAATAGGTCTCAACACACCACTTACACATGGAATACGCGATTTTTCTGGTTCTGGTTCGGATTAGATTCGGAATACTCTGAACGCGTTTGGTGAACGCTCATCAAAATGGCCATTCCATGTTGTTTTAAAATCCGGACCTATATCTATTCTGATAAAATGTAACATCACAACCAAAGTTTACAAACATTGTTTTGCTAGCAACATTTACATGCATTGTAATACAGATATAAACACGAGAATGACATGCTTAATAGAACATCATTAGACGCACACTTACTTCCATCATCTTGTAATTAAAGAGTTAATAGTCAATTCAGTGTATATTTCCAGTGTTCAAATTGTTTGAGCAAATACATTAATATCTGTAATTTGAAACCATTACTAACTCTCTCCATGTTCTCAGTGATTTCTTTTTTTTAGAAGACACCAATAAATATATAGACTCAGACAAATATTCCTAGTATCTTTCTATATGAATTAATTTTATTACAATTGACTTATCTGTGTTCACTCGTGGTAGCAATAGTTTCTTCATGGTTGTGATCTAGTCATCTTATAAGCTTTCAAAAAGGACTCATTAAAACAATTACTTTTGCTATAATTAGAAAATACAGCCACGAACAAAATGTCTTGTTAAAACGGGTAAGTGCCTTGTAATCGTTCGCGTTCAGATAGGTAATTGTATTTCGTGCTACATTGTTGCTGCGTCCAATGAACGCACAATAAAGTATTGGAAGGTGACGCACATATGACACACGTTACGCTCCGGAACACGTCCATATGGCGTCTTACGGATGGACGAATTATACTGTTTTCGTCGTTGCTGTATAATTATATTCCCCATAAAGCTGGACGAGGGAGCGAAAAAGGGAAGCATACAACATGTGTGGTTTCAATGACTCCAATACCTTAAGGCTTCGTCAATCTTTTATCAGATTAATCGCATTTCTCCAAACCAATACTGTATCAAGCTTCTAAAAGGATTTCCTGCAGATGGCAGTCTATTTGTCTGCTTACTCATCGGCGTGATTAATATCCTTGCCGAGCCTTAGGATGTTTCTTTTAATTTTATTTGTTTGTTTATTTGATATATTTATGCATCTCATTGACAGTTAACCCTTATCGATGCTTATATTAAAATGGTCTCACCGGTCCATTACATAAATTTGTTGTAATATATTTCTGTTTGGTCAGCTTAGACGCGTTCTAGCCTTAAGCGATATACTTGATATGTGTAGTATCACCGTGCTCGCAGAGGACACGTTGATAATCTGCGATCTTCATATAACCGAATATCATGTATAGGCGACGATTCACGAGGTGTGCACATGTACGTGTGTCTCATAAATATTCATGAGCATGTGTGGGATTTCATTGCATGATACCCAATATCTTACAAATATAAATCTGTCAGATGCGGGGCAATATTTTTCCATTTTAGCAACTTCAGATGAAACACAGACTCAGACCTCACAACCTCAGTATGATGGACGATTGATTCTGATCTCTTATCGTCAATTCAAAACTTGTGTTACCACGTGATGTTTTCCCCAGTGCAATCTATCGAGACGTTCCTTGAATCCCCGAATCTTTAATACAATGCTTTCACTGTAAATACATTTTTAATAATCTGTAAAAAAATAGTTACTGTCACAGTAGTTGAGGTTGAAGCTTATTTATTATTTAGTTATTTTGAAAAAGAGTGTCTTTGCTTTGCAGTTTCGTAATAATAAAGGAATAATAAAGAAAACCGTGTATCTGAGAGGGTAAAGAAAGAATGCCCTCATGGGAATGAGCACGCACGCACGCTTGTTGGCATTTTGCATATTTGATACAAAACTATTGCCAGAGTTGTCTGGCGTTAGTACGCATGATATCAATAACCATGTCCGCTTCTCTCTTTGATGAGGTCTTCAACCTCTCTCTCACGAAATGAATCAGTTGGTCTAAAAGCGCAGATGATTCCTTACCAATGTTTCTGCCTACCGCAAACATTATGGTTCTTTTAAAACAACAACCTTTTGCAATGTTTGTATAGACATTGTGAGAAACTCTAGAGAAAGAGAAACAAACAGTTGTGATTTAACACCATTGGTTGGTAATGGAAGTTTACCTTATTGCCTGTATACATGTGACAACTGTGAAAACTTTGGAGAGATGTGTTTGTGAAACATTGCCAGAAGGAATGAAGGATGTGGACTGAAAACAAAACACCTGGCATTTTGTACTCGTATGCATTACATTGTTTTTTTTAAAAAGCGTTTTGATACAACTCTAATCGCAAATTTATATATATATATAAAAAAGAAGATATACTGCATTCCGCTACTTGGCATATAGGAAGGGGCTTACAATCTGTTACATATGTACGTCAAAATAATTTGATATTGACGTCATTTCCTTATCTTCTCTGGTCATGATGTAACACTGTTGGGCATCGCTCATGGCACAATCCAATTATGTCTACAAGCTTTAATTCATCAAACTAGACAACTAAATTGGACTATCAGGGAGTCTGTTCCATTGGAAAATGACCCGAGTTGTGGTTATGTTATCATTTCTATTAAACATTCTACCATGGTAATCCTCAACTAGATTAAGTTCGGATTTTTATTCAGTTTGAGCCATATATATAGTTTGCATTTTTCTGAATAGTGCATAAATATTAATATTATTATTTGTTAGAGTGTCATTGGCACATCCCTCGAAGTGCATTCATTAAACCAACCCTCGGCCATATAGACTGATGGTTACGCTCTGTTGGTCCCTCACTATCAGATATAAAGGTATCTGCAACTATCTGGTAAAACACGTCCTGTCATTTACTGACTAGACCGGATGCACAGTAAAAATGACCGACGCCGGTCATCTGCAAATTGCCCAGTCTGTTATATTGCTTTCTACTCTGTTCTGCCATCAACTAAGTATACTTTAGTTGATAATTCCAATGGTTTTAGCCTCTGGATGTGAAATTATTGTATAAACAATAGATGTATTCCGTTTGACTAAACACGATATAGCTGTTGAGTGTGCAATGTTTGTTCCCAACACACTAACACATCTCCCTGAGTTAATACATTGGTGTTTTTTTCAGCTTTTAAAAAAGTGACTCATAATTTTAAAGACAACTAGTTTGCAAATTGGTGACAAGGACAAATGTGATCTAATCAGGCTTGACTTATAGTGATGGATAGGCTGTAGCACTTATACAATTGCTAGAGCAATATATCTCTACTCAGGACCATATTATCTTCTAGACAGTTCAGGCACCTGCTCTTCCAAAGCTAAACTGGCCCCGTCTCTTGAGCATATCACAATCCTGACTAAATTTGCTCTTTCCACATTCGTTCTAAAAACGACAGTTGGTTATTTTAATCTGATCAGTTTCCCACACTAAGGCAGTGCATATTTTATAACTTGATCCCTAAACACAATTTGTTAACGTTTACATCGCAGTGCCTGAAACAACGATAGGTAGCCTGCAGAAAAACACACACACACACTTCATCTTACCAACATCCAAAAGGCATGTTCAGATATTTTGCGATGGAGTAATGTAAACAATAGTCACAGATTCATTCACACTTGGTGACGGTTTTTGCGTTTTTGCTATTAATATCAATCGCCATGAATATATTGATGATTATTAATATACAAAGTAGGCATATTTAAAACATTGTCTTCTAGCTTGCCACTTCAAAACGTATCTATTTTATCTTTGAAGTGAATACTAGGGCTTTTATCAGGTTTGAAGGACCAAAGTCATCGTAGTGTGATCTCACATAGTTTACCAGTAGGCTACAAGTGGTTAGATGCTCTTCCAATCAATGACGGATGCATACATAACATGCGCTTTCGAACTAACTGTATTCACTAGAATCTAAGCAACTGCATTCAGCGAAGCATTGTTCAATTCATGTTTATAAAAAAACAATACTACACCAAGTTGTTAATCCCATGTCTGAACACCAAACATGGCCATTCGTATTCTAATTTGTTTTGGGGGAAATGGACAACATATTAATGTTGTACGTGACACATAGTGATCAATGTTCTCAAGTAATTTGAAGGAGGAGTGTGTCTTAGAATTTCATCTGGTTCGATTGACTACTAAATCTGATACAGATTGTGTGTGTACATGACAATTCCTTGCATTGTAACGGTATCTTTACTACATGTCCCGTCGTTGGTGGTATGTTGAGATAACTCGAAAAACTTAAATACTTCCTTTATTCAATGTAGTGGTAAATATGCTTATAACAATTTGTAAACATTGTAACGCTATGCATTCGTAATAAAACCTCTCCAGCCAATATTAATGTATATTGCATGGGAGTTTAATTATAATTTTTAATTTGTTTGACAAGTACTAATCTATTATTGCAAAAGCCCATATAAATTTCTTTCAATTACTAATATTTTAGTTGTTATTATAAATATTGATAAGGAATCGTCATATACAGTAGTGGTTACTATATTTCACCCGCTGTTGCAATAAATTCAATGATCTACTCATTTCACGATGCAACTGTTTCTCTTATATTGATTGAAATGGGCGTCGCTGCAACTGATATTTCGGGATTTAGTACTTGTTTGTGTTGCACTGCACATTAAAACAGTTCTTTTCATTGCCATTTTTCCATTCAAATTGATTTACGGAAGCCAAATATCAATTGTTGTTTCCAATGATTCGTTTATAAACAGATCCACAATTATGAGGCAATCGATGAAACCTAATTCTAATATCCAAAGTAACCTAAAACTGATTCATAAAAAAATCGGTATGCAGAAATCTATCTTGAGTTATCAATGACACCGCGGGTCATGGCTCCTCGTCTAATTTACAGTTTGTTTGTACGTTGAGCACAAGGGTATGTCAAAGATTGAGATAAAAGATCAAGTCATGCCAACTATGTCTTGAATATCTCGTCACTAACAGTTGCTATTAATGTTTACATTCATTTTGTTTCACCTGTCCGAAGCTATCCATCTATAATTCGAAAAAAAAAGCGTTTGGCGTTCATGATCATCTAACTCGTTACAAAATTGAATAGTTGCGTTTTACGAAGATTTGCGTTTCCATAGGAACTATAAGCGTGCAGTATACGCATGTTAACACCTATTTCATCAAAAAGTATGATATTTACATAATAAATATCTGGGCATGTGAATCAAATACGTTGGTTGACACTATGCTAGTCGACGTATTTAAAAAATAATATTTTACATGGTGTTCAAACATGTTTGTTTCTTGCTAATTAAGCATGGCGTTCTTGACGTTCAAAAATAAAACAGTGATGTACCCAACGTGGAGGTTTGTAACAGATATTAGATCATTATTCTGTAATTGAATCCTGTTATGCTACACTGTCTTAAAATAAAGAAGATATAGATTTTCTTATGATAGTGTTGTTCTTTTTTCAGCTCGTTTCTGCATTTCTGTTTAAGTTTGGTACGGTGTTTTTGAGCAGTGCGTGTGTATTAAGCTAACGACGAGGTTGCGCTTATAGAAGTTATTGAACTCGTTTTATCCAGTGCTTTCTGGGGGTTGATCCCAGCGGAGCCTACCCGGGAGGGTATATCCTATATATGCATTAACCATGTTTTGTCATGATTGCGTAGTGCAACACTAAAGGTTGTGAGCATCACATGGTCATATCTAGAACGTGGTACATTTCAATTACCTAGCTAAAGGTCACTGTTTATTCATGAATATCTGACGTGTTATGTAATCGAATTATTTGTATGTTTCTAATTAAGATAAATAAAGGCAAATCTACGGTCAAGTCACTTTTATTTCGATTGTGATACAACTGCATGTGGTAAGCTGTTGGTGTCACGTCGAGGTTCGGGGTCAAGGCCAAGGCGCGTTTCGGGTCTTATGTTTTAAACATATGTAGGTTGATATTAACTCGTTTCAGATGAGTAATTATCAAACTTACAGTTCTTGAGCTCATTTGGTTCTTTTTCCATACATAGCTTTGTTGTTTATAGCGTTCATTAGTCCAAGAATAAAAGTTAATAACCAGTTCTGACGGTATTCACACCAACGTGCTATACGCAATTAAAGTTTTTACCGCCTCGGGGATCTCTATTTTGTAGATGTCAATCAGAAAGGTCACTGAGCGGGTCAAACCCCAATATTTTGACAAGTTGCGGTTGATTTAAAGAATTTGCTAATTAACCTGTTAAGTACACAGTAGACTACTTTGTTTATGACGAAGAAGTCGCAGAGATTTTTATAAAACGACTTTTTATGAAATTGCTAATATTATACATATATATGTTAGAATTAAATAATGATAACTAGAGACTTATCATCATCATCGAATTATGTCATTCGTTTGGTCGCTTAGTTGTAATGCTATCCCGCTTCAGGGCACTGAAAGTAAATTTGGCAAGGGAGTTTATACGGCATTTTTGTGTTGACTTTCGAGAAATATACCATGATTTTCAAGTATAATGTGTACTTGATATACCACGATTGTTAAGTTATATAGCATTTCTATAGCAATTATATTCTCATTTCAAAGTTTAAATGAGTGCCGTTCTTGAATGATCACTACCATTGCAAAAAAAAAAAAAAAAAAAAAAAAAAACGATTCTCCCATCGGTATACCATACAACATTAACATGTAAAACTCCCCCTCAAACAGATGGTATAGGCAAACTACAAAGATTATTCAACAACAAGATTGAAACATGTAAACTAAACACACTATTACACCGCATGAATACACACGTGAACTCTGACTTTATAAAGAAAAAAAAGTTGACATTTTATTTTACCAACCGCGTGACACGTGATTGTGTACGTCAGACGACGCATTTATGGATTGTTTCTAAATGGCTCCCCAACTCTAACGCATAGCAGTCAGCCAATCAATGACCAGATTGTTGACTTTTTTTTGTCGACGTATCAAATCCAGCCTTGTATACATGTTTCGATTCAGCTGCAGTCAGCCAATCAATGACCAGATTGTTTGTTGACTGTTTATGTCGACGAATCAAATCCAGCCTTGTATATATATGTTTCGACTCGGCTGCCATTACGTGACTATTGTCCATTCTTAAGTGCAGCCAGTCGACATACCACTATTTTAGAATTAATCAAATCTTTACTGATTTAGGTACTTGTGATTCAAGGGCCCATAAGCTGGTTTATCTTGGCATGACTGACGTTTGACCCGTATTAGTCCTATTTTGAAATAACTCAATGCAAACGAATGAATAGACTGAACCTTTCTGTTTGTTTAGATTCGTCAGCAATGTTCACTGATACACGTGGTTTAGATATTTGAAAATTAAATAAACAGCGGGAGGGCTTGGGTCGAGTATTCGAGAGAAGCCGAACTACTATGCCAGTCGTCTCAAGAAACAAACTACGAAGAGACAAGAGAATATTATATGTTTTTTTTTGGAATTTTAAAAGTATAGGTATAACATAAATGTGAATCACAGTGAAAAATATAGAGAAACTAAATTACTGCGTTTGAAAATGTACTGCGTGAACCGTTATTAAAGGTATGACCGTTAGGGCTGATCAAATATACCTCAATTGGCTTTGTCCATTGTAACATGCATGTTGTAAACAAGCTATTTGGATTGTCAGATTCTTTCTAAAAAACGTTTGCCAACTTTACCAACTCATGGACCAGCGTATTTTATTCTTATGTATTATTTCAGTCCTATCACATTAGAAACTATTGATGATCCAGTTTCGCAGTATACCGGAATATACCAATGCCCTTCAATTGTCATAATCAAGGCAATTTGACGGAAGCGTATGTCTGATACTCTCATTCAACATTCCTGGTGAAATGCTCTAAGTGCAAACGTACTTTTGACAAGAAATAGGGTGACTGCATATTAAATCTAGGGGACGAATGCCAATTGAGGTCATCTGTTGACCTTAATGCTAATGTTAACCATCATTCACAACTAGTAAGCCCTAATCGAATAACACACACAGATGGAAATTTCATTTGCACCACTTTGAGAGCATTCACTCAACAACAACAACGAAACGTCAAACGAATTGATGATGTTTCCAACACGTTTTGGCAGGTTTACATATGAAAGTTCTTTAGCTAGGTTTCACATGTCTGCAAAAATGTGATAACATTGATTCCGATGCTCACTATTTCTGTAATTAAGATTTTTGGTGAGATAAGCATCACAGGAAGCGATTTCGATTGCCGGAACATGTGTTCTTACAAGTAAAACATGGCTGATAAGGGTGTATTCCAAACAAATAAGCAGGGGGAGATTTGCATCATACAGTACTCGCATTCACAATGATTGTATTCGATGTGAGAAATTACAGCGCTGAAAAAGTAACGCTGGGTGTGAAGTGGCTTGGTTGTGATACGGTCAAAGGTTGCTCGTAACTTCTTTTATGATAAACTGTGACAGAATAAACTATGAATGATAGTAGTGAAATGTGTAAGCATAGTATGCATATAACTCAAATCACGCGTTATTCGAGCGCCAATGACGGGCCGCCAAAGATAATGCACAAGCCATCCATTTTCCATTGTGGAAGTACGTGTGCTTATTTGTTGTATCTATGGTAACAATAAATAGATAATTTTAATCCAGTAAATCAAATTTTTGTGCGATTGAGCATATCTGAAGTTGTCCCATCCGCTATTTTTAAGCCCCTTTACGCCAGCGTAACGTGTTTTTCTCCTACGCCGACGTAATTGGATACACAAAACAGATATGAACTTGATAATAAGCCTATCATAATTGTGCTTGACGTATAATGTAAAGTGTATTTGTCTCACCTGTTGTCTTTTATTTTATAGGAGAAATGTCTGTACGAAGCAACAAGTTGTCAACAGACCGACATTAAGAGTTGGATCGTATTGTCAACCAGTATATAAACCTTACATGACGAGGTGTGACGGGTATAAACTTTGTAGTAGATACAGGTGAGTGAACATTGATATTTATTATACATAAAATTACATTTGACAATACTGTGTTCATACACTTTAGATTCGTAATATCACTAGTGTCGAATGAGACGTTATGTAAAATATACATTTATGATAAAAACGTGTAAATATCTAAAAACAATAATTATTGGTCGGCCAACAATTTCAAGTTACATGTGCGTTGTTCGCCAATATATTTAGCAAGATCTTCTTAATTTTGTTTTTGTTTATTTGGTACCACAATATGGTAAATTTTGGATCAGTATTACATTGTTCTGCAACAACGCGAAATGAAAGGATTGTGGTTTCCCAATAAAAACTCCTTTAATGGTCTGTTTATAATAATTTGAATAATAAATATTTGTGGAAGGGTACAGGTATGCTCCTTTCACGCTACGGCGGACGTGAAACCATTGGACCTTATTTTATTATAGAAATACAGTATTCAGTTTGGAAGGAAAGTTGTTTTTGCTTTGATCTCTACGACATATCAAACACCACTACAGCTAAAACCTTTAAAAAGTTCAATAAATAACGGAAACGTGGCAGGCACGTGCTCGGCAATTATCATATCTCCCTCATAGAAGGGGTTCTCGTTCTAGATTACAATTAAATTACACTGTCACTGTACTCTATAAGACCAGTGTAGAATACACTCGTACGTGTCAGTCACGTCCAATTCAATGACACGAATTAAGATAACGGGAATTGATACTAGACGTTTTTTTTATCGTGCATATTAGAAAAGTTCGGGCAGAGTACAGCAGCATGGTGAGTGGCCTAATCAGATTAAAGCACGAAGGGTGGTAAAACATACAACGAGATAGACAGGGAATATTGTAGGAATGTTCTGTGGGATCAACGCTAATTATGGCATGAAGTGTTTTCCTGTCGTGGCTTTTGATACCGCGACATAAGAAGTGTAATGCAGTAACCATAAACAGTGTTTGACATGTCTTCTCTACCCCCTAGGACAGCAACTCCTGTCTTCTCTACAGGTAGCGATCCACAAGAAGGACAAACAACTCGGCAACCACCTTCTTTCACATATTTCCGATTAGTTGACCCGCTTTGAGTTTTAAAGATGACACTAACTAAAAAAAGTGAGGCACTTGCACTTAAAAATTTATCATACTTCCTGAGCGATTTTTTTCACTAAATAAACGACAAAGAAAGATCTACCGGAACTCGAGTCAATAGACTCAGAACAATGTCTATGTGATTCGACCCTACCCCGGCCAGATATTTTGAAGTCACCGAGACGGTGAATAACCTGACAACATTTCACGAAAGTCCTGTGTCAAAAGTGAGTTCGTCATTAACAGCTGATTTGACTTGCCCCACGGCAGTGTTCAGACAACTTGGTTGGAGCAGAGAGTACGTTCATCTCGTACAGTTAAAAGAATTTACAATGAGCTTTCAACTAGTGCACCTCTTTATTTGCCCTGTGCGCTTCCTGCATCTGACCTCTCTGCCAGTGGGCATTCCAGAAAGTAACACGTTTTGTGTGATTATTTGTGTTTTTAGCTTGAACCCTTTCAAAGTTCTTAGCTAGCCATCTGGGACATCCGAAATATCGATGCCACTGAAATTGTGAGAAAGGGAAATAAACTAGTCTTTTTCCGCCTGCCTATTTGAATATACAAACTCGCTGCTCTTGTACACTCCCAGAGTCGTTGTACTGTAAGATATTTTCTGATTGGTCGGGGTTTGGCCTATCCCGTGTTCTCACCGCTGCTCTTCAACCAATTAGAACATATCTTGCATAATACAGTGCTCACTATCCAAGCAACCCAGAGCGTGTCGCTGAGTATGATTAAAGCTTCTTTGGTTCACTTCAGCGTTTGTAAAATATGTTGACTTCACTCTCGTCATCTGTCCAGATGGCACCCACGGACACAGAATGTTGTAAACGGAGTTTTTCTTATTAGGAGCAAGTCTTCAGGTCATGCGATAATATTTTGATAATCGTGACATAAATTAATATAATTAATCAGAGTGCTAGTAATCAGGATTTCTTTTCTGTTTTCTGTACGTGCCATCTGCCGCCGTGTATTGAAGTACGGTAAACCGTTGATGGCGCTGTTGTAGTTGTAGATTTGAAGTTTTCAAAATCAACTAGGTGAGGCATTCACACACCAAACTATGCTGCATCGCCACTGCAGAGAGTTTACTGAATACTTGCAAGAAAGTACGGTCTGATTTGACAAACGAAATAAACTGTAGGGAGTTGCCATATGTACATATTTATTTTGGCTCAACAAATAGTTCACATTGGCTTTATTGTCAACTATCCCAGACATATTAGTGGCCTTTCATGACACTCGTTACTCATTTATTGTCTGCGAACGAGGTTGCAGATTGTAGTCGACGTGTGAAAAAAAAAATGTTGGGGCCAAAGTTCAACACGGTGTATGAGATGTTTGAAAATTCATTGCCAGACGTCATTGGACGCATGTTTCCCGACTGGCTTCGTTGTAAATAATTCATGATTGACCTTTGGTCCTTGAATTAATAGCAAGTAGTGGATTCTCGAAGAGCTTGGTTGTACTTTCAAATACTACTAATTGTTGCAACTGTTACTCGGTGATTTCGTACATTAAGGCAATACATTGTACAGTACACTACAACAGAAACCATTTTGTGCAGTGTTTTTTCATGGAGTTATGGATGCCTAAATTTGCCCAAAACTGCAATTTTGCTAATTGACTGACCGTTAATTTATTACTATTTAGTATTTTACATTTTGTTTTCATTTCTAACTCTCACTTCTCATTAGTACACAGATAAATATGAATTATTGTTCCTTATTACATTGCAGTAAATAAATATTTTAACTTTTTGAATTGCAAAATATCAGGATTATATTCACGTCTGCGAAGTGACACTATATAGAGATTTCCGGCGCATGGGGAATATTGACTTCTAATCAAATGTCAAAATATTAATACTTGGGTCCAGCCAAGGCTCTCTTTGTAGACGACATTTTTTCCTCATATTACGTTTGCATATCATTCGATATAAATTCTTCTCCATGCGAAAGTGTTGTAAATTGGAAACAAACAAAAAGTCCATTCATCTTGTGCTTATCTGTTTCCGTGGCAGTTGTTCGCCATTTATCTTATGGGGTCTGTTCGCATTAATAAACTGTGGCCTCTCCACCTGTTGTACGGGTGTATCGTTCGTGGATTGACACATCAACTCAGAAGTTGTTGTTATTATCTCAAGAACTTTAGAATGACATGCCGCTGCCCAAGTTCGTTTTTACGCGCAAGGCGTTCTGAGTACTGTGCCAACGTCACGGCCAGAGACGGAGTTCACGCGATCAAAATAATGAACACTGCCTGAATTTCACAATTTACCATTGGACTGATTGATGACAACCCCACAGCGTCCGAAATAACGTTCCGAAATGAATTCAAATAGGGGATTTTCCGTACAATTGCGAGATTTCGCGAGATGTATGATAAGCGTGCGTCGAACGTCTGCCGCAAAAATCGAACGATTTGATTTTGAACTAGAATTTCTTTATTTCGTAACTCGCATTGACCGGCCGATCTTCGACAGAGGAATATTGCTTCCGAATACCCTTACTTAATCGAAATTGCCTATCATCAAATGTGGACAGCACATTATTAAGCATGGAAATATTCCCCAAAATACTTCGAGTTTGTCGAATCCCACGCGATGTTTGACGCCACTACGACGCTATGACCTTTGTTTGTCCTGTTTTTACGTTCGATTTCACGCATAATGCGTGATTCTCGCAGTGAACGGAAAATGGTCTATTGTTTCTCATTTTCTGATTCCATATTAATGACAGTGTAACGAAAAGGTAAGGGAATGGAATAAGAGTTCCTGGTGTATTTTAGCCTGAGAACCATGCTCGCAAGACTGCACGTTCTATTTTGTTTTCAAATACCAAAATGGAGGACGTTTTGACACAAACGGCATGCTGTCCACGTTCACATATTAACCTACTAGTATCCCGTAAACTCTAAACATATCACTAGCAACTAACAGCAATCTGTTACATCGTTACTTGTTGTGGTGACGTGTTAATGATCTCCTGTGACATCATTGGTTAGTGCAATTTAGGTTGACACGCGTATTCGCGGTAATACGAAGAGGCAATTTGCTGGTTTTAGTATCACGTGACATCTCTGTCCACCATGTTGTTCATACCCGGTAATCGGGTCGAGTGGGACTCACACCTTTCTATTATCCTCCTTTGACTATATTGACCTGTATTTTTATTTTTTTTTACAAATGTAGAACAATTTATCAGATATCATATCGGCAAACGTACGACGTGCAACTATCAACAGAAAGAACATACGAATGCTGCCCAGGTTGGACAACACACAGCGAACGAGCCAGGGGCTGCAGACAACGTGAGTATGCCACGTCCACTTTGCCGACTCCGCTAGAGACGCGAAGTCTCCTCACGTATCACCAAAGTTGAACGTACCAAAGGCGACGACTTTCTGTGGGTCGTAGGGGAAGGATTTATAATAAACGTATCATCTGGCAAAGGTGGCCAGAAACTGACGTTGTTGTTTTAACACACAGCTCTACACATAGATCACCGTCCACCAAACGTTATTAATATCCACAAATGCCGCAGAGTTTTGAATAAAAATAAATATCAATTAGACAAGAGACACGCAGGCTCATGACTTATTGTTATCTCATTGAATGCGATGATTACTGGCCTCTGTGTAAAAGGTGGCGTTTCAGCATGCATTCCAACTGTTGGCAATATTGCGCATGCGCAAATGAAAACTCTCATATGATCGGATTTTATTTGACATACTTGCAGCTCACAAGACGATTTATTGTACATTTTTTTTATATTATTGAGCATTATTAGAAGCATAATTATGTAGACAGCGACATTTCACAAAACACTGTTATAAATACATCTGACTCATATTTTGTTATGCAGCAATATGTTCACAGCCATGCCACAATTACGGAAGATGTACGGCCCCAGAAACGTGTACTTGCAGGCCAGGATGGACAGGCACTTATTGCGAAACAGGTAGAGTGACAAGAAACGAACGAATATGCAAATTTCTCATTAACATACACACAGACTAGTATTATAATGTGACAGGTATTTCTGGTACGAACATTTCACTGTTTTCCTTCGGAAAAGTTCTTGAGTCACGTCCACCGTCCTCTCTATGCGCGTCATGTGATATTCCGTTCATGAACGTCACGGGCCAATTTGAAGTGAAGTGGTGGCCCAGATTAACATGTCTGATGAGTCGAGTTTTTCACATCGAGGCGTTTTTGAAAACAATTTTAGTGTTATAAAAAATGGTCTCACTGATTATATTACAGTACTAGGACATGCAATAAATCAGGGTGGATTATTCCCTAAAAGCTCGGAGAGTGTAACATACTAGATACGTTTAATTCTATATTATGTTAATTGATTTAATATTTTTTTCATCCATCTTTTTTATTACAGATATCAACGAGTGTGACACGGGCACGCACTCGTGCAATCAGATTTGTCTAAACAACAACGGAAGTTACTCCTGCGCATGTCAGCCCGGGTTTATTCTCGAGACAGACAGGCGGAGCTGTAAAGGTGAGTTGCAATAGCACTGATATGTTGACGTCACCATTTACATTCACATCACTGCGATACACATATTATACGATTTGGTTGGAACCTCGCGAGACCACGAGGCCATCAGCCAGTCAAGGCAAATATGTAATAGTATTATTCTACAGTTTATACCTAGTTTTAGTTACGTTTATCGAAACCCGAAAAATGAAGATCTGTGACTGGCTAAAAAAAACATTTCTGTGTCGCCCTCCATTCCGCGGTGCGTATCTATCAAAGGGGCGATTGTGAATGCACAGTCACTCCGATCCCATGTGCATTTTGCTTCACGGTGTATGACTAAGCTATGTTTGATTTTTATCTATATATATATGGTTACTCATATTAGCTACATACTTGGGTTGTAACTAATTGACAAGTGATATATAGGAACCACAATGAGACCGAGTTGACAGACAAAAATCGGTCTTGTTTATCTTATCATCTAAAGCCCCACGGTCATATCGCCATGGGTGACAGTTCTTGATAGTCATGGAGTTGTCAAAACGACTCAGTGATACCGGAGAAGTGAAACAGGGGAACGCGGATTCAGCTGTTTTTACCGAATCCGTGAATACCTGAGCATGACCGATTACAAACCTGGCTTATCGTGAGATTATCTTGTTGTATTTCCGAGTCGAAAACAACAAAAGAACACAATCTTAAACGCGCGTGTTCCGAGCGTGTTCCGAGCGTGTTCCGCAATGAATGGTCAGTACTTTTGTGTTAACTATTCCTTCTGACTGTAGCCTTGTCCTATATTCAAGCCTTTAGAAAAGACAGATGCTAGACACGTGACAAAGACTAATTGATTCATGAATACAAGATATACTAATTATACATATACTCGATGATATTTATATTGATGATATAATATTTGTGTTTATTTTACAGTTTGCCTGACTTGTATACCTGAATATCACGTACTGCTAGCCAGGGTGGATCAGTTAGAAACGGTAAGTGTTGTGTGAACTGCGATCAACGTCGCCAGCCTTTCATCGTTTGTTTTTTTGCCGACGACAGAGGACGTGGCATAGAGCGTAAAGGGTTTCATGTGTATTTGTTAACCATGAAAATTACATGAATGGAGATAGTCACTTGTTGGCATGCCTTTTTCTTTTAACATTCTGAATAAGAAGATGAGCTCTATTTTATAGTTCTTCATATAAACTATTTTAGTATAGTGTAAATGAAACGAACTATTAAACTAGCCCTACTTTCTGGAGGAAACGTACCAGACAACTATAGACCATCCATCGTAAGGTCAACATATAACTCTCTACGTCAAGCAAGCAAGCAAGCAAGAAAGGGGACACTTTCAAAAACGTCATACAGATAGAATGCATACGTTTTAAACTATTATTTGAAATTAATATTGCTTTTTTAACTCCCGCGTGTTGACATTTCATTTTGGCATTTCATGATGTATGTCCCATGAAAACAGTAAGACACATTAACGTTCGCCCTCTCTGTCCCGCCAGGAAGTGAAGACGCTTGGCCTAGAGGCTAAAAAACCACAGCCTATCACCGTAACCAACGCAATTGTTAACGACGAACAGTTGCAGCAGCTTGAAAGAATCTCTTCTCTCAGTGAACAAATATCTTTACTTGAGGAAAGACTGGATGTGTGTAAGTATATTTCCACTATTGGGCAAGAATATGAACACATGCGTTATGTATGTCGCTGTTGACACACCTGTATAGTCGCGTGTTCTACAATGATTCCGAAAGTACAAAGCAAACTATTTTTTTTTATTTACTAAAAATGAGCATTTTACCACTCGTGAATACCTCGCCACAGGGGGCGACATTCACTGAAACATTCGCAAGCGCGTTCCTAAAAATAGCAGAGAAAGCGATTTCATTTCCATAGTCTGAAACTCAATAAAATAAATAAAAGGGCAAATTCTTTTGAAAATTCTGAGATGTTTATAATCTAAGTATGAGTATGAAAACAACTATAATAACATTATTTAAACAAAAAAGGTAGATCATTAAATCTTTTTGTTTGTTCACTTAAACCGTAATATATGAATATTATTTGTAACCCCAACTTAACATATTTCTACTCATTTTATTTCTTAAAGCGGGTGAGTCGTCACATGTACATGCGTATACCCATGAGCCTTTGCGTTTGTAGCGTGTGTTGTTATCGTCGCTTGGGACTCAACTCCCGCGCGTGCGCAGGTGATGACCCTCCCGCTTTAAGTCATTTTCAATTTCAAAAATAATTTTGTGCACCCTCGTTTTTCTTCAAATGGGTGATCTTTTTGTGAGTGACATCAGCATTTGTTTGCTGCTGCTGAAAAAGGGTTCTATTTACTTAATCCTTTATGTCTTGCTATAACCCGACGAGGTCGCGTGAGTTGCGCCCTCCGCGGTGCTCCAAACCCAACACACTGATGCCGTTCGGCCGGCGAGGGCCTACTCACGCCCACATGTCAGGCTAGTCTTGTTATGACCGGGATGAGGGACACATTGATGCGTATGATCCTGTTATATGACCCGTATTACCTCTGACACAATGTTAACCAGAAATTTACCGTTTCTTTCACAGGTACGTGTAACGAAAATAAAAATGGTTATGGATTTGGTAAAAAATAGCTGTATTTTTATTCAGGAGTGCAAGATAATCTTGTCAACTAACCAGCATTGGGGAGGCGTCACCGTGTTGTATTAATCATCATATTTGTTTTATAAGTGTATTCTCACTTTGGTCGATACTAGTACTAGTTTTAGTTGCCTGCCCATTGTAAATTCAGCCCAGTAACTTCAACAATAAACAACATGGGTTTTGTTGTTTCCTAGTTAGAATCTGGACAAAAAATTGACAAGTATTTTTTAAGAAACTTCACAACATAGTAATTGTTTAAAATTAAATAAAGTATATTTAAATTGTTTATTTAAAAAGAAAATGCTAAATATGTTCTGGAAGTTGAGACCAAACTGGAATTTTAGCAACAACAACGGTCTTACAGTCCAGATTCGCTGTGAATTGTACATTTTTTGAGCCATATTTTACACCAAAATGCCCCTTTTCGTCTGTTTTACTCTAAATATGTCTTGCTTTGAAAACGCTAATGTTTTTTAGCATAGTTATCAACACTACTATTTTGGGAAAATTGTATTTTTTTTAGTGATCAGGTGGTTCCCTGTATCACTATGATGAATAGAGTTGTAAACATTTCAGAAAATGACGTTAAACTTGAACCGAGTGCGCATATGTTTTCTCATTTACGAACGATAATTTTCAAGACTCGTACAAGTTCACGTGTTGTTCACGCTGCGACTGGTGACGTTCACATTCTGACGCTGATCGTCACGGCAGTCTGCGTATACGTGAGAAGAACCACATGAACCGATGACGGAAAAAAACTGAAAAGTTTGTCTGGACTGAGGTTTGTTGAAAGGTGTGCTTTAAAAGGAAAGAACAACTGTGGCATAATAATGAATTCTTGGTGGGGGTAGGGAGGGTATTTGTTATGCTACTACGCAGGCATCTCAGTCTCCAAAATATAACGATTTAAGTTACATTAGACGGGCTACCAAATAGGTTTGAAAATTTAAAATCACCCGTCAAAAGATTGGAATTACTTGACTAAGTATTGATGACGTAATCATGTTGTAGCACTATAATCGGATTGAAACCCGGATGGTTTTACTTTCCATCGCCGGTATTTGAAGGCGATATGCTCTCACGACCACATTTTTTTTCTACAGTCTATACATCGAAGTTTAATCATATTGTGATCAATAGTATGACGTCTGACGTCACCATATAATATTCGAAGAGAAGCCGAGTCAATCGCGCAAAATGTCTAATCCTGCTGTAAAATGTTTTTCCTATATATTAGGCGATTTTAATAAGACAATTATTGTATTTACTTTATTAAGCTGCCATTTCTCAATGAATTTTAGCAAACACTGCGGCAATTTAGTCTTATTTTTAACTTATGGTACATTTATGTGTTATTTTTCAAAGGTGCTATTTACATACAGTCGATAGAGGGCGCCGTCCATCTAGATCACATTTATAAGTTTAGCGACAAACATATAGCAAATGTAATTTTCGAAAGTAACGTCGCGACATGAATGTGCATATTCATTTTTTTAAGCTAGAGGTAAAATTAATTTTGTATTGTTTTTGAAACAATGTCTGCAAACGTTTTTGTTTGTAACCATGAGGATCAACTAGTTTTGTTTTTTACTGTTCTCACTGTATACAAGTTAATCTGAAATATATTAGGACGCATTTGGAATCTGTAACCTTATTTTTGTTTCAAAAATGTAAATTTTGTTTAATTATATTGTGAAGTTGAGTGACACAAAAATGACACGTGATCAAAACGAGTGATGCCCGCAACGTTCAATCGCATTGCGATTGCGAAGTATACTGTAAAGAGCGGCAGAATCTTAATTTAGCTAAAATGCCAAAGCGGGAGAGTCGTCACCTGCGCATCCGTCAGATAGGCATAGCGTGTCATCTTTTTTTTTTTTTTTTTTTTACAAACAAGCGTCTGCCATCAGTCTTTGCATTTTTAGCATGTGTTGTTACCGTCGCTCGGGACTCAATTCCCGCGCGTGCGCAGGCGACGACCCTCCCGCTTTAAGTACACTGGAAGAAGTACAATTAACACAAGTGTGATTTGAAGATGCTTTGTATGGAACTACACGCTCACACCTTTTGCGCATTCTACCGGAAGCCCGTTGTGCGCACGCGCATCAGTATGCAAATTAACCGTTTGACCTAGTAGGGATACGGAAGTCAGAGCACACTCATTGAAGGCAAAACGTCTTGTGTGCCCTTGATTTAATTCAATACGAGAGGAGGGGGATTTAAGGGTAGTATTTCTGTCACTCAACATATTTTGTCATAAACAATAAACCAGGTTAGAAATCCATGTTTTTCAAACGGTATGTTTTTTTTTGAGGCAAACTTATTTCATGCAAGCGCACGGCTGCGATTATTATGTTGCATCCGTAAACACTACTGTATGTAACTAAATTGAAGAAAATAAATGTTTAAGAAATTACATTGGTTGTACTATGGCTAATTGATTGATCATATATTATGCAATCGTTGGGTTCGAGAGATACAGTCCAAGAAACTGCGGCGTAACATCTCTGTTGCGTGGTGTATGTGCAGTATGGGGTGAATAGGGCAATTGTCTCTATGCATTTTTGGGTGAAAGTGGGTAAATAATTTTTAGCTAATTACAAATATTCAGTTTTCCAAGTTAGATTCTGATATTTTTAACTAATGGCCGGCTAAAACAAAATGATCAACTACAAAACACATACTGGTCGCATTTGTCATCCTATATGGTGACACATTTGTGAACAATTATCAAAAAGGTCGACATTGACAGATCATAAGCTAATATAGTTGATCTCACTGCCCTTCGCATCTTTGGAATTTTGCAGACAATATGTTTTTAAAAAGCATATCGTGTACCAAGTAACCAAGCACTGTGTTTATCATCTGAGCTTAATTATGTAATTCAATTATTAGAATTTGAATTATCATAGAAGTAGATCCAGGTTCTAGCAATCACATAATATTCGCGGGATAATAATTATTTTATAGAAGACTGACCGTTAAAGACTCCGAATAGTATATATTAAAAAAAATATCCGTGAAAAATTACAAACAATATTATTGTTAATATGTATAATTTATTTAGTACTGTATGCCACAATTTTAAGAATGTTGATAATAAATCGCATGACCATGGTTATTGGTTTATTATGTAAATTTATGGAGTTATTGTCCTATGGCACCTATGGTATGATATGACTTTTTAAAAGTCGCTACCTTAGTGGAACAATTCTAACAATGTTACAGAAAATAGAATTTGTTGACACTTTGTAAGACCCATCATTTTAAAATAATTCGGTGCTGTTTACGTGATTTAAATTAATGGATTTTCAGTGCGACCGAATGTTGATCGTTTAAAACAAGGAATAATTCTAACCACATATTTAAAACATTTATAAATGTGTCACATATTAGTCAAAACTAGCAGTACATTTACAAATACAAAAAAGGGGAAACTATACTGCACTTCTGGTCAAATATCTTTGTTATTTTTACAGCCATGGTCAAAGTTCAAAATTACTACTTGTACAATAAGAGTTATTTTTTAGAACAAACAGCGGAAAATGCTTGATTTACTAAAACCGTTGCTATGGACAACGATTGTAAATCTTTGTCCAAATTGTTTCAATGCCAAATTGTATGTGTGTGTGTGTGCGTGTGTGTGTGTGGGTGCGTGTCAGGAGGGGTGGGGATGGGGATGGTCGGTTCTGACACCAACCATTGATAATTTATGTAAAAACTCCAACCATTTGAAATAGAATAGAAATGAAATGATAGTAACAAGTACGTTTCAACGCTATTTTTTTTCTTTCTTTGAGTGAGTACTTTTCGATGTGACATCATATGGATACCATAACACTAAGCGATCAATACATTTCAAAAAGGGCATTCGCTCATATTTCATCTCCCTTAGCAATGTGCTCTTTTTATTATCCATAAATTACTATTTCAGATTTGTTATACGTTTCAAAATCTGTAAAATTGTTTGATGGTAACTACGGGTAACAAGTAATAGCGTGCTAATCATATTTTGTCAAGTGGGAAATGCTCTCAAATTTCTGTTTACATTTTCTTATTTGAGATTATGGAACGACTACTCCGATTGGCTGAGCATCGAGACGTTCAATGGAATGACTACTCCGGTTGGCTGAGCATCGATACGTTCAAAGAAAATACATTTTTCATAATATTAAACTATATTGTGCACTTCTCTGCCAATGATCAAATTTATTGTGTGCGATGCATTTAGTGCGTAATTTCAGTTCAGTACCTAAAACCTGGTTGCGAGAAAACACGTCCTCCATGCGTTTACATACCAGTGACGGACTAATTAATATTTCTACTAATAATTATTGAATTATTTGTTACGTGATCGCAATCGAAGCACAGACAATGGTACTTAACACTTGTGCATCTATTTTGGTTTTGTGCATTGTTATTGTTAAATATTTTATTTCAAAATCGAATTCAGAAAGTCAGAACAGCAAAGGATTTTAAACCATGGGAAATTTACACAATGACTGAATGTACAAAAATAGATCACACATGTTATTTATCGTTCAAGCTTTTCACGGTATTTAAAAGTAAAGTATATGTACTAAATACATTCAGCAATGTACAATTAACTATGCAGTAGTGGTAACATATAATATATAGGATTTTGTATCAAAATTGACAGAAATATTGAATAAAAATAGATGGTATCGTCACAAAATGAACAAACTTGATTGAAGTCTACCTAAAGTCACTCTATATAAAATATCGAAACATTTGGAATAGCCATTTTAAAGAAAAAGTTGAAAATCACTTTTTACAAGAAATAATATGAAATCGAAAACGGAGCTACAAATGACAGGCTCATTTGTTGTGAAACTAACAAAGAAATACTTTTGTTAAACCAGATATACTGGCAAATACACATATCTCAGCAGTGTCGAAAGCTTGTTTATTATATAATCTTAAAACGTGCGGAAATATTTAAAATAATATCCAATTGATAACCATATAAAATTACGAGGGATAACGTAAACATTTATACGGAGCTTGAAAGACAATACTTGAATCTAGCTAGATAAAGATTATCTTAGCACCCCGACGTCAGAGCATGTAAACACAATCTTTAGCAGTTTTCTTCATGTGATGGCACCCCGATCGCAAGTGATCTTACAATAAGTGCGCTCAACAAGTTTTTTTTATACATGCTCAGGCAGGCAGTGGGGATTTCATATAGGTATATTCAATACAGGTAAGCCACTTTATAACCAGGATATTGTTTTTAGTGATTCCAAGCTGTTACTGATGAACAGGATTTACAAGTCCCATTGATAATACAAAAAAACCCATTATTATATTCCCAATGTAATTTTCGAAAATGTAGTAATTTTTCGTCTGCGACGTTTTATAAATTAGTCTGCCATTCAGCTGATAAGAGGATTTAGTAGATTAGATTTATTTATAACGTAGAAGTAATAAACCTGACAGCAAGATGGCTAACGAAAGAAATTGTGATGGCTGAGTATGAGAGCGTCCTAACTGATAGTCAATTATACACCATAATGAAAGAAAATATTGTAGTGTTCACGCTACACGAAGTACGGGCTAAATATTTAAGCTAATCTCATATGTTTGCATATCGGATAGACCCAATTGCCTTCACACACAGGACGAAAGAGTGGTTAGCACGGGCTAAGAAACGTCCAATCTTGTTACGAATATACTTCTTCGAACTAAGCGTTCACGCACGTTTTCTTAACGCGAGCTAAGGCATTTGACATCTTAGCCTGTGCTAAGGTGCTACTTACACTTACATAACACGTTATTAAATAATTTGTAACACTGAAGTGGGAGAAAGCTTGAGTTGTCAATTAGCGACCGCGTTGCCGCCATTGGTGAAGACCATGGTGTTAAAGCGGGGGGAGTCAATGATAATGATAATGACAATTATTTCCTTGAATATTTTCTTAAATACACACTCACAGAAAAAATAATACTATGTATAAATATGCAAGGAAAGGGGAAATACTTGAAGCAAAGCTTGTCAAATATATTTCCCCTTTAAAATTAATTTGTAACAATTTTGCACCACTATGAGACAAACACATAGATTTTAAAGTTGTTCTTTTATAATTGATCTAAAAAAGATTATGATCTAATGATAATGATATGCCTTGTACACTGTAACAGCAGTATTCAATATAATCAAATCAAAGATTTTAAGAGTCCCAAGTGAATAAAAAATGGGATTGGTATGATTTCGAGAGTCTGCTTTCATCAGAGACCTCAGCACTCTTTTTTGTATAAGAAATAACATTTCAAGATTCCTTTTATACGCATTGCCCCACACTATATGAGTATTTTTGGCCATTTTAGTTTGTATATACTGAATGTGGCTTTTCCAATTAAATTTACAATCAATTTGAACACCAAGAAATGTTGTGGTATAAACACGGACAATGTCTACATCATTTATTGAGACTTTGGTTGTGTTATGTACATTTTTATGGCTGAATATTATATAATTTGTCTTACTGAGATTGAATGAATGTTTGTTCACCTGAAACCACAAATGTTATTTATTTAGTTCTTGACTGACAGATTTCCGGCAAATGTTTACCTGAATAAACAAATTTGTGTTATCTGCAAATTAATTGAATATGAACAAGTTTGAATCTATATATATGTCATTCACATATTAAAGAAATAAAGATGGTCCCAAAATAGGGGCACACAACACCTAATATTGCTATACTCAGAAATTACATTTTGGAAAGATGCCATTTGTTATTATTACTTAAATAACTCTTCAGCCATTGTAAAGCAACACCTCGAATACCATAGAACTCCAACTTGCTAAAAAGAATATCATAACTGACGTGAACGTTTCAGTGTGCTGTTGAGAGGATGAAGTTATGCTATGCAGTGAAGTCGTGAATCAGTTGTAGTACTGGGTTCTAACTGACAAGTGTCAAGAGATGGTGAAATTGGAAAATGATTTGTTGATGGAGGAAATCATGTTAAAATAAATAACATTAATTAAATTACTACTTAAAATACTGACTTATTTTCCTCTTTTTGAATTAATAGTGTAATTAACTGCGTAACTGCATCAGATAACGGATTAGCCAATCACATCACAGAATCTGAATGTTATCTGTTATAATATACATCTTTTGAGTCGAATTTAATGTACTACTGATACTTTTTCTGTTTTGCAGTAATCAAAACAAATGACAAATGCAATCAATTATCCGAATGTCGTACTGTTTTTTTCTTCTTTTTTTTTCTCTGTTTCTTCCTATATTCAGGAGCGGAGCTAAACTTGGCCAACCAGGCGCACACGACCTTATTTCTGCATCTGATTTTTCATTATTACGAGCAATTACCAACAGGTAGCTATGAGGACAAATACCATTCTTGATTTGTTATAACCTTTGTGCAGCGTTATAAGTGACATGTTTCATGTTCAGACACTATCTAGAATATTGTATTTGTTTACTACAAAAAACATAATATACCAAATCATTGAAATAATGATGATAAAGTTTCCTAATCCTGTGTTATCTTTCTTAAAATAACTTTTTTAATTCACTATTATATATTGCTTTTTCTGAATGTTATAACTATATCGTAGGAATCATTGTATTTTTGTAAATATAGATTTTCAAGGTTTTTGCCAAGCCATTGAATTGGCTATTAGATTAAATGCGCTAATAACGTTAGTTGGTATAATTAGGGATTTTGGAACCATACCTATGACCTATGACCTATACCAACACACAGCAACACTAACACATTTCGAGTGTTAGCACAGCCTATCTTTACACTTGAAATACCTGGTTTTTATTTACTATTTAGCAATGCAGTTTCAGTCTGTGAAGTCTAAAAAAACTGCCACCTTCAAGAACATAAACAGAGAATATTTTGGCGTTAGAATGAAATCTGGAGCATTTTTCTATTACAAAGCATTCACACCCTGCAATGGAGTTAATTATACGTTCCAAGCAGAAATCTTATTACGACTCGCATCAAACTGCTTTATTTCTCAATTGAGATTCATGAACCTGTCTCTTGCTGAGTTGAATGTGATCTGTCAGATTATTTTCACGATAACTATTTGTATATTTTGTTGACAGATGAAGATACGAAATTATACAGCGGACTGCCTCGACCCAGCAAAATGCTCCATATGACGTCACATTTTATGACGTCATGGACTGCACCTAACAGGTTTATTATAAATGCTCCATATATCGTACACATATAACTCAAACGAGTTTGTTTTATATTTGTCGCAGCTTGAAATATATACTCAATTCACTTTGTGTCGTACATTCGTGTAACAAAAACAACTATTTAACAGTACAAGTACAATCAAAATATACATATCGATTTAATTGTATTTTTAATAGTAAGTTTTCAGAGCTGATGTATTAATATTTTATTTAAAATACAATTGAAATTTTATATTTATGAAAAGACGTATAGTTACACAAGACCCACAAACACACAAATTTAGACAAAAAAATGGGGGAAAGGTAATTTGCTGCTAAGTAATTTGTGTTTATCAAACAATTTTTTTAAAAATTCATATATTTATACATGAATGTTATTGTTGTATCTTGCAGTCATATTCTACCAATACGTCGAGTCTTCTGTAGAGCAGAATCTGCGATATAATTACGACGATGAGTGTTTTCAACCGACCATGACGCACAAGAAACCACCAATCGGGTGTCAACAATCCTATGCGAGTGGTTTGAATGTTGAAATTTATGCGCAGGAAATAAAATTAAGCAGTTTACATAGTCACATTGATTGTTTCAATCATGTTTCACACCTGTCCCAAACATGAATGCCACTAGTCTCAATTCGGTAAGGTTTAGCTGCGACGGTGTGTTGCGAGAAAATATTCTTCTTTTATCGACTTGTATTTGCGATGTTATTTGGTGTCGCGCGTCTCTATGGGAGGAACCAGCACTGTTCTGTGTCGATAACAATCCTAATATAATAAAATAACAAATTTAATAACACAAAATGCATCATAAATGAATAAAATACGAAATTAAGCACGCGCACTATAGGGTAAATTCTTGTATTCTTATTTCGTGCCTAGTCATGTTGTAATGAGGTTATTAACGCCAGGTATTGTGTAGCTGATATAAGACCTGTCTGGGTAAAATTAACATATCCGAATCACATAGCAACGCCTACGCTTAGTTACTATCAAATATGGCCAGAGAGGTAAAACTATAATTAAGCAGATGAGCGAGTTTAAAAATGAAAACATTCACTACCGAAAAACTTGTAATATTCATCCTATATCGTCTATGCGTGTAAATGTATATAATATACACACGAAATCGTTTTATTATAATCATTATGTTTAAGACAGACAGATAGATAGACCGACTTGGTTAAATTTTATGTCATCTTACCAGTCTGAGGGTTTCAATGACTGTTTTAATTTTAAAACACTCTCAGAGATGATATAACCATCATAAAATAAAAATAAGTTATATTTAAAATAAACAGCGGATAAAACGGATTTACTAAACTGTTGCTATGGACGACGAGTATTATTGTACGTTCAGACTGTTTTACCGCTACGGTTTCACGACTGGCAGTGCACAGACGGCGAGGTAATGTCGTACTTTTTTTCATTTCTGTTGTGTATAATGACTTGTGTACGTGGAAAGTGTAGTGTGGAAAGAAGAGTATTGTGTGGCAGGGTCACTTAGTGTTAACGTTCACAGCAATTGTTTTCGTGTTTGGGTCTTATGTGTTGAATTTATACTGGATAACGTGTGTTGCGGGTGTTGGCGGGTGCGAGTCTCGACTCGCCCAATATTGTCGTTTACTGGAACATATAGAACAGCAAATTGACAGCCTAATTTCTGGATCATAAAACATAAAAAAAGGTCAATCATTAGAAATAGAATACTGTAAAATACTTTATTTTATTTGGAATTAATTTTTGCTGAAAAGATTTTTTGAGCGTTTTTAATGGAATTTATTTTCCCTGATTTTGGATGATTTGAATGTAAAATATAGGAAAAAGGGTATATTCACTGGATTTTATGTACACTAATTGATTTGATTGAATGATTTATTTCACCAGAAAATTATGTATACAATAATTGAGATATATAAAGGGGAAAATTAACATACAAGGTAATATGTACACAACTTGAATAATTCTGGTGTGGATCATGAAAATAGTTCTGCAGAACTAGTCTAATTCATGGCCCTATCAATTAAAATAAATAACTAGTATGAAAAGAAAGTGGTATGGTAACATGAATGAGTAAGTACTTAATCAGAAAAATACATGAGTAAATTAAATATCTAAGATAAAACAAAATAGCAGTAAGTGTTATGCATCATTTGGACGACAGGATGCTCACTGTGATAAGAGCAATTTTTTCAGTGCTGTTTTAAATTGGTTTCTATTGCGTAAACCTTTCACTTGTACAGAAAGGGAATTCCAATATTTGACCGCTGAATATGTGAAATTATGTTGGGAAAGTGATAAATTCATTTTCGGAACGACAAGTTTCCCCTGGGAATGGCTGTTGTTGGGTAACGATGGGAATGCTGATCAATATAATAACTGATATCATGGGCAAAGCGATTATTCTTAAGGTCAAATATGAACAAACAAGTGTGATGTTTGCAGAGTTTGTTAATTTCAAGGATGCCAAGCCGTCGAAAGAGAGGTGCAGAGTGCGTATATAAATCAGAGAAGGTGAGAGTGGGTCATTTCATTTGTATAAGCTTTTTTTTATAAACGTAGAATTGGTTCAAGTAAAGTAAGTATGTCCCCAAATTTCAATACAGTATTGTAGGTGCGGGAGAATTAAACTATTGTATAACAAGAGGAGGATAGATTTTGGCACATGATGTTGAATACGTGATATAATACCCACTTTTGAACTGATTATTTTACTCATTTTCTCAATATGTGGTTTCCATGTTAGGGATGGGTCGATGGTTGCACCCAAATATGTTGTAACCGAAGTACCCTCTACCCATGTACCATCTATATCTATTTTACTTTGCGCATTAATATGACGTTGGGATGTTTTCAAAATCATATAATTTGTTGGCCTTGCACCAGTTCACAACTTTGTTGAAGTCTTCATTTATTCTGTCGGGATCAACAGTCGGGCTTTTCAGGAATTTAAACAGGTTTCTATCGTCAGCGAACAACCGAAAGTTACAGGCGTCAGTCGCTTTATTGGTGTCTTTAATATAAATAAGAAAAAGTATTGGACCCAAGATGGACCCTTGGGGAATTCCGCACTTGACCGTATTGGAGAATGACGAGTTACCATTAATATTTACGGCCTGTTGACGGTTTTCAAGATAACTATGAAACCAAAGAAAAGGAAGACCCCTAATACCATAGTATGTCAGTTTTTGTAAAAGAATGTCGTGGTCGATTGTGTCAAAGGCTTTTTTAGGTCGCTGAAAATACCAAAAGTAATAATCCCTTCATCGATGCTATCAGTGACAGCGAGCTCTGTGCTGTACTTTTTACGAAAACCGTACTGAGTATTTAAAAGAATGTTAAATTTGTCGAGAAATGCCATAAATTGATTTTTAACCACAGATTCAATTATTTTACTAAGCACAGGCAATACTGAGATTGGTCTATAATTATTTATATCTAAAGCAGATCCTTTTTTAAACTAGGTGTAATTTTAGTATATTTTAATGCATCCGGGAATTTTGGGGGTCAGAGAGCAGTTGACAATATGCGTGAGTGGACCGGAAATGATATTAATAGCGTCAATCACAAATCTTGGATGTATGTAGTCATATCCCAGATCTATTAATCCGCTATTACTGACTATTAACTACTACTGCTAGAAGGAACATATTGCACAATGTGTTGATGCAGTATAACCTGGCCTGTATATACATTGTTACATTATATACATTCCGAACTCGTAAATGGGAATAGGATGACCCAGTCTTAATTATTTGTGGTAATCCCCACTAAATTCAATGCATGATCACCCTAAAAAAACGTTATTAAACTAAAACTATTGATGAACACTTTTGAAGACATTGAGACACTTTTGAAGTCATATTAATTTGTTATCTTCACGAACAACTAATGCAAAGTTATTAAACTAAAACTACTGAGTGACACTTTTGAATACATGGGCACACTTCGTAGGGCATATTGGTTCTATTCACGAACAAAAAATGGTGACATAAAAGCAAAGTTATTAAACTATAACTATTGAAGTATACTTTTAAAAACATGGGGACACTTTTGAAGTCGTATTAATTTGTTCTATTCACGATCAACTAATGGTGATATTAATGCAAATTTCTTAAACTAAAACTATTAATGGACATATTAGATCGGTTTATTTACAAAAACGTAACGGTAACATGAAAGCCACTTTAATTGACTATAACATCTTTGCATACAAAGCAACACTATTTAAAGTTATGTGAAATCTTTGTGTTCATGAAAACATAATAGTGACATGAACGCAAGGTTATAAAACCGAAAGTATTGAGGGAATATTTTATATTGACTAGTTCTGTTCGTTACTACTAGTTGGCTATTGAATGACAGTTATTTTACAACAACTAAGATGGGGCATTTTTTACATGTAAGAGCCACATTACCGTCACGGCAGTTCATATGTTTAGGCTGATACACGTCATATTATCACATAGATTACCAGGATTATAACACCATGTACAAGTACAAGTAATTTATTTCAAATCTCTAATTGAAACCATGTTAGTAGCAATACTTATCTTAGTGGAAATATTGTTAAAAACGCAGTCACCCAACCTAGACATACATACAGTTTAATGTATTTTAAAACCACGGATATTATGCCAGCATTACAAGAAACCGATAATTGCAATTATAATAGGAAGTCTCACAAAAATTCCCAATTGCACATGTCTGAGGATATTCTAACTCCTGATCAATATCCCCCAAATCTATTGGCATAATTCAAGTTGGAAGATGGAGAGAGGAGATGCGTTGTAAGTATATCTAGGCTGTGTTATCAGGCAATAGAGCTTCTAATAACTTATAAAAAGAACAAAAAAGAACCCCCCTCATAAACTAGTTAAATGGCCATTAACCGTGATGCAATTTTAAAGTATATTGATTAAAATACATTTTAGCTATAGCCAACTTTCCCAGAGATGGCAACATCCAAAGATGGTGCCATCAAGTACTAGTACTGGATAAGACAGTTGATAACAACATAAACGCTGCTAGGTCGGAAACTGGCAGGGTGTAAAAGGTAGGTCGGATATTTTTATGACAGATCCCCCCAATTAGAAATGAGTCCCTAATCTGGTCAATACTAAAATACACAGACTGAAGTAGCTAATAATAGTTGCTGTTCCTATCCAAGGAACCTAAACGAGAACCTCTGAAGTCTTACTCAAAGTGTTGGTAATGATGTTCAAAAGGTAACAAGTGCAGGCGATTGAACTGTGTGAGGTTTCGAATACTAGTTTTGATCACATGCTTACAAAACAGATATTGGTAATCTTTCTGTCACAATAATCAATACAAACGAAAAATCTGTAATATGAACAGCCTTGCTCTATTGACTAACCAAGCTAAAAGAATCAAATAATATTCATGTTCCTCAAATGATACATTTATTGTATTACAAAATACAATACTCCCTACGTGTATTCATACAAAGCATTACAACAATTTAAATCACCTGAAAATTTGACAAATATTGCGATTACCAACTTAAGCACATATACTGTGGCTTGAACTCCAAAATTTAATCCTGAATTATTTTCTCTATTAGTATTTACTTTCCCATTAAGACGTTTTTCTAATACAGCAAATATTTATCTAAACAGTATTTATCTAAACCATGTTACACATTATTATTACAGAGTGGGTAAAAATATTATAGAATATAATGGCCCAGTTTAATACAACCAATGGAAATTAAAGACTAGAGAGTCTGAGAGATTTGTGAGAAATTTTTTGTGTGTGCTTGGGGCCTTTGAAGTAAACATAAGAAATACTATTATTTAATTGTACACTGGTGGTTTGTGGCGTGATTATTTCCAGAGTATCTTTGCAACAATTTAAATCTCATTTTTTGAGATATGAAAATGATCTTTGCAAATTAGATAATTAATATGCATGATTAATTCAGCCTTAAATTAATCACTTCTATGTATTACCCCGGAGCACCTGTAACAAGTATCATTGAAATCTAATTATTGGAAAATATGCTAAGTCATGCAAATAAGACAATTACTATACACAGATATGAACCAAAAAATTAAACAGGCCTGTGGAGTATCCAAGATCATCTACATAGATGTCTGATGTATGTGTTGTGAAGTATGAACTTGATCGGCCAAAGTACATGCGAGATATGTTCCAGATTTTGTCTCGGAAAAAAGAGACATGCTTGATTTCAATGAATGTATGGCACTAAAATGGCAGTCATGGCCATCTTGTTTTAGATCATGAAACAAAGACTGTTGATATATGTATGAGGTTTGAGATTCAGGTGTGAGCCGAGACACAGGCTGACAGACAAATGCATGCATGCATGCATGCACAAACTAATACATGCACAGAAGTGTTTTCAGATTTTGTTCAAACAATGACCAATGGGTTATGCGTTGTGGATTTGTTAGCTAAACATGGTTTGAGAGACAGTGGATACTACCAATGCAAAACATTGTAATATTCATTCGAATTAGATTAACTCCCATTACCACCATATATATATATATATATATATATATATATATATATATATATATATATATATATATATATATATATATATATATATATATATATATATATATATATATATATATATGTATTTTATCTTAATAAAATCCTCCCACACACACATATTTTCGACATATAAGTGGAAATGAAAATTAGAGAATGTTTCACTTACTTATAGCTTGATGATAAGTGGCATTTTACACATGCTTGCAATTAATCAATAGAGATACCATCCTAAGCCCTTCTCTTTCCTCAGCTCATTGAATTTGTCAAATTCCACCTAAATTCAAAACAAAATTTATTCAAGTTTGCCAATTAGTATGTATAGATCCATTAAACTAAAATATTCACAACTATGCAGTGATACTGACGAACAAAAATGTTTACCTTAAACTTATAACAAATAACATTACAGGTTTGAAATTGTGAACACCATGCTGTCATATTTTCAGATATTCATATTGAGCTTCTAACTTCAAAATACGAGTAGATGGTAATGTATTAATATATAAAAATATTTTACTTTTGAATAACTTAGACCTTTAATAGAAGAAAATAATACATCCAACAGTGGAGAGTGGAGGTTAAATACGATTTATAAGTGCATGACACGAGGCACGGAATGTAAATATATTATTTTGTGTATACTGGAATAAAACGTACTAATAATTCAAAATTACGTACGTATTGGAGGCCGTGGCGTGTGTGTTTTAAAACGATGTGTGCATTTTAAAAAAGGCGTGACTGCGTTTTAATGGTATGTGTGTTTTAAAACGACGAGTGTGTTTAAAAATGACCGATGTGTGTATGTATGTATGTGCATTAAATGTATGTGCATTAAAAAACGATGTGTGTATTAAAAATGACGTGTGTTTAAAAACAACGTGTGTGTTTTAAAATGACGTGTGTGTTCTAAAAATAATGTGTATATTAAAATGACGTGTGTGTTTTAAAAATGACGTGTATTTAAAAACGACGTGTGTGTTTTAAAAATAATGTGTGTATATTGAAATGACGTGTGTGTTTTAAAGTGACGTATGTGTTTTAAAATGACGTGGGTGTTTAACAAATTATGTGTATATTAAAATGACGTGTGTGTTTTAAAAATGACGTGTGTTTAAAAACGACGTGTGTATTTTTAAATAATGTGTTTTTAAAAATGACGCATGTGAGGTCGAATGAAAATTTGTGAGTAAAAAAACAAAACGCGTGCTTTAACCTATTTACGCCTGTAGGAGGCGCTATTTATGAATGATTTTGTTTTCGTGTGTGTGCAAAAAAAAAAACGCGTGCATTAACCTTTTGACGCCTGTGGGGGCGCTATTTTTGAATGATTTATTGTGTGTGTGTGTTAAAAAAATTGCGTGCATTAACCTATTCACGCCTGTGGAGGCGTCGTCCCAAGTGGTAGCCATTCTCGTTTGTGGATTTCTATAACGTCAATAAGGTACGTACAAAGGAACGTGTCCAGCACGAACGTTTTATTCATTCGGCGCTATAAATTTCCCAACACTGTAGAGGCCTGTCGAGTTATTCGTGTGGTTGGTTGCTGAAGACAAGAAGACAATACGTTGATATCTAGGCCCATGGGACCGAATACTGGTCCATCCATAAAAGTGTTTTGTAGCATAGCCATATGTATATTCTACTACATAAGGGAAACCTTACATTGGCTCAGTGTTTAGTGTGAATTTGCGTGCAAGAATGTTTACAGCATTTACATCACACCAATTTAGTAAAGTATTACATAGCAATTTTATTAGGATAATGGTGACTTCATACTGAAAACAAAATAGGATAAAAGACCCTCAAAAACGACGTAACTCGTGGGATTCATTGTTATTGATATTGTCTTCAGCCGAATTGAGCGAATACATCTTGTTCTTAAGTTGTATGTTATACAGTAAAGTGCTGTTCCACGAACTAACTATATACCATTGACTGAAGTGAAAAGATAAAATTACATCAATTGTCTTGCATGCGGTGTGCTAAATATGGTGTACATTTGAGGATAGTGAGATAGCGCCCTCAAAGGGACTAATTATCAGTCACTTTTTTTATTGGTCCCGGGTGCAAATCTGCCAAATCAGTTCAGCCAGCCAGGCATAATATTCGTAGCAGAACTAACATTCATCGTCAATACCCATCCAACAATGATTACTGTATTTTGCTTTTCTGACAACCATTCATGTGATACTTTTACATGTGTATTTTAAAATTGTTTATGTTGATGACTGTTCTTATTCAACTGTGACGGATCCAGAAAAATGTAATGGGGGGGGGGGGGGGTCCAAGCTTCGCTTAAGATATACGGAGCGTAAATCGCAGAAAAGCTATGCGTAATCCAGATGATATGAATCGTCATGCGTTGGTGGATCCGCCACTGTTGTTCAATTTAAATTGTTATCGATATGTTATCAATATGGCCATTTTCGCAGGTTACCAGTTAATAAAAGTGGTGTTCCTATCTCAGACTGCCAGTCCCTGTCTGTGTGTTTTTGTCGTGGTAATTAGATATATTGTTGAATCCAAATATTTATTTAATATTGACTTTTTTTGTATTTTGCAGAAATAAAAACATATCAAATCAACTAAGCGATGATGTCAGTGTCTCTTCACACAGTGGTAATCGGAAAATGGACCCTGATCACGTGCTTTGTGTTTGTAACCCACGCATTAGGATTTCATCAATATTGCTTAATCGGCGCCGGACCAGCCGGTCTACAGATGGGATACTTTCTGGGGAAAGCTAATCGTGATTATGTAATATTTGAGAAGACGAATATGCCAGGATCCTTCTTCGAACATTACCCAAGACATCGCAAGTTGATAAGCATCAATAAGATCAACACTGGGAGTACAAACAAGGAGTTTAATTTCAGACATGATTGGAACTCCCTTATTGGCGATGGCGATCTATATTTCAAGTAACGTTGATTTCTTTAATTAATTATTTATTAATATATCATTAAGGATATTGAAATATATGAGTTCGTAATTCCATTGGGTTTTTTCTAATTCTTTATAATTTAAAAATCAAAATATATATTCCCAGTTCTTTTGAGATTGATATTTCCACCAACTAAATAAGTTGATCAATCTCAAAATTATGAATAATTCATTTAGGATATAAATTCCATTCATTTCGTAATCTTAAATTTAACTGTTCTTTTCTACACAGTATTTACGATTAACATTATTATAGCAAGAAAATTATACAATACCATCAACATTGTACGAGAGTCTATCGTCACTGTCTAGAAAAAACATATGCTGCAGGATTCTGCTTTAGTATAGAAACAAGAATGATCACAGTAGCTACGCATTTAGTAATAGCGAGCTATCTTAAAAATGATCGCATAGCAACAGCTAAGCATCTAGTAATAGCTATTTATCAAAAAGAATAATCGCATAACAGCAATTACTCGAGTTTCTTGGTTGTACAACATTTGATCTTGACACAGCATATTCTGTTCTAAAAATTCAACATGTTATCTACCTTGTTTTATAAACATCAAGCGTGCGCTAAAATGCGAAGAGATGCATGGCGCGCGTAAACAATGGTGCAAGGAAGGACAAAAATACTGTTTTAAAGGGGAGCAGAGGTGTGGCTTTTGACACTCTGTACATGACATTTGAGATCTATGAATGAATTCTGTCGATAAAAATAACTTGTATGTGCTGCGAAATGCCCTAAATATCGGGTATAAAACGGGCTGTGAAGCAGACGACAAACGTCATCAGTGAACACTGATAATTGAACCCATTCATGCTAGTATGTCAATCCCAGAGAAATGCTACTATGAAAGACCTTGTTAACTGACTACTTAAAAGTTGAAACATGGCGAAATGTTGTGCGTATTCATGTTAAGTTTCTCGAAATCCCAAATAAAAAATCACATTGTTGTTGCGAGATCTAACCTGAAAATGAAGGCACGTACAGCGCTCTAGCTATAGTAAACAGTGAGTAAATAAATATTGTTTGAGTTAAAAACTAAATTAGAAATACGCTAATATCACTTGAACTACAGTAATCATTTCGCCCAACTTCCCACTTTTAATCGACCGCTTATCGCTTAATTTCCGACCGCACTTTATTTTTCGACCAAAAAACGACCGCATTTTTATCGTAATTTTTCTCTCACCGACTCATTGAAAACACCGACCGGTCGCCCAAACACTGGTCACTTGCACAGGAGTGATCGAAATAGTGGTTTTGAGTGATATAGTTTGGGGATAAAACGGGTACTAACTATTATTAAATTCCGCACTACTCTTCAAATCTATACCACATTGTATCGTTCGCGGACGAAACTTCATCCGTGTCCAATATTAAATAACTGACTTTGCGTAATTATTATGAAAGCGATATATTACAATGTTGAAATTTTTAGAGCCGGTACAACATTCTAAACAAATTTGCGTAATTAGAAAAGCAGCGCACTAAGTAAACGACCTCAAAATAATATACAAGTTTGCGTACAGCACCGTTAGAACTAATAACAATTTTACAAGATCGACGCGCGGAGCATGAAAGAAAAAGATTGCTAATGGTAACGCGCCTGTTCAGTGCGTGACTTGGGGGGTCAAACTTCGGTCAGCACACACTTGATGTCAGCATCGCCGCGCAGTAAGTTACGCAATGAAGCTAAAGTTCAATTGCATCCCAAAATGATGTCGTTGATCACTCAGTCTTTTGCAAAATATTATAACTAGTTTCCAAGCTTTTGATGCAGCCAGATTTATTTAACTTTGTGGAAATATAATCTTTTTAATTTCCCAGTCCTTTCTGTTCATTCATTGTCTTGACAATAAGTGTGAATTACTGTGCGAGCTTTTCGTACCCGACCGCTGTCAGTACGGCGTCATTAAAGGAAACATCAAACCAAACAGCATAATGACCCCTGAAGAAGAAGCTCTACAAATGTAGAAGAATGCAATTTACAGTTTTTTTATATCACTTTTCATTCTCTAGATATTCAACTTTTCATCAGTATTATGTAGTCAGCCATCTTGATTTTCACGCAAAGGATTATTGCATTCTGGAAAATGATGTAAGGTAGACATGCTCATATTTCAGTTTGTTACATAGAAATAAAGTACAACTCCTCTCTAGATCTGCCTTTTACAAGTCCTCCACGGTTTTCCACACTATATTCTCTCCATTATTTAAAAATAAAATGAATAATAACAATTGTACAAAAAAACACTAGGGAAAGAATAACCTAAGAAGAAGCCACATTGGTAAGCACACAAATTAATAAAACGTTCTCTGTTGCCAGGCATTTAAATTTTAAGATTTAGTATTTGTGTACTTAAATTGTGTATTAAATTTTGTACTTGTTTAATACTGGAGTGCACTGCTAAATATTTGTTGTTGAAAATAAATTATCCCACAGTACTTGGAAAAGGGAATTACAGTGTCAATTTCTTACCAACCTTTCAATATTCAATTATGTGAAACTTCAGGCTTAAAATTATTCAAATTCTTGTGTCCTGGCTATCAGTCTCTAAGGTTAATGTTAATATTGTAACTTACCCACAGTAGCCTCTTCTTATTGTGTGATCCAGAATTGGCCCAGCAGTTCCTAGTTGTTTTCATAAGGTGGGGGAATCTGTCATCTTCAGACTTCAGTACATGGATTTGATGTCTTGTAGGTAATAAAAACCCTAGCTTCACCATGTATTCTGTACAATCTTCTGTTTTGGGAAGCCCCATCAGATGTAGAGGCCATCACATTAAAACCATAGAGTTCCCAAACATCTACAGGTTCTTTTACCAGTGGAAATAGAAAATTCAATGAGATTGATGCGGTGGCAAAATGTGCAATGGGGCAATTTATATGCATACAAATAGCACGCGACAATAAATACCAGCATATATGTAGCTACATCAGGTTTGTCAAACCTATCATTATTCATGTCTTTCTCAAAAGTAGCCAGGGAATTGTTAAAATCACCCATGTCAACAAAACCAACTAACTGTCCCGAGCTCTTTTCAAATACAACGTCAGCATGGATTCGTAACTCATCTGGAACCAAAACTACATACATCTGATGATCTTTTAATTCAGAAAAATTGCACTCCCTGTATAGCTACTCCATTGTCAATCTGATTAAAATCTGATGTAGTGTACAGGCTTTAATTATTTTGGCTATAAACTTATTTTAATTTTATTTTTTTATTACTTTTGTTATTAATGCCTTTTTATTTTATTATTTTACTTTGATTGTATAATTTTTTGGTACAGAAAGATTGCCCGTGGAGTAACGCTACACTGAAAAGTAAGCAACTGACATCCTGTATAAAAGGGGGACTGTGATTGGTTGTTACTTACGTGAGATTTGAACGGGACTTACATAGATAGGCATTGGATCAGATCCTTGTTGGCTTTTGCAATTACCAACACTTCAAAAAATAAATACTAGATCAAAATAAAATAAAAAAAAATATACAAAAAAAAAGCCAAAACTAGGATCTTATTTTAATCAGATTGCTCCATTGTGTCTCCTGAAAATCCATTGTCACTTTTAGTCCAATGTGTATAGTCAAACACTAGAATCTTTCAGTGTGCGAAAAGCAGCACCATTTTATGAACATTGGGTGCCATCTCCTGCCATTGGGGTCAGGACTGCTAAGTGCTTTTATTTGTTGTTTCCCAAAACAATCTTTGGAATGTTCCTTCACCAAACTCTTTCTTGATGGTATCATCATATGACTTGGCCATTTCCTTGAAACTGTGGGTGGATTCGGGGTCTATTTCAATACCATTTTCTTTGATGCAAGCCTGTAGTTTCTGCTGTAATCTAACTTCTCTCATCTCTAATCTCCTTTTGGCCTAAATAATATTTTTTGTTCTTTCATAAAGCTCATTGCGACTCAGATGAGACAGTGGTACCTTGTCATTGTTGTGGATGGCATACAAAGTATTTCTGAATTTACAGCGAGCACTACACCTTTCAATGTAACCTTTTAACAATATGTCACAATGTGCTGATCTAACTGCAGAATGATGTATAGTTCCATCTTTGCTATTTAACGTTACTTGCTGTTGTCGTCCCACAATATAGCCATCTCTTCCGTAACTCCTGAAAATTCCACTCCTTGCAACTGCTAAACTATGAAATTTGTTATCAGGATTGGCAATGCACATACTAGCAGAATGTACCAAGTTGATTAGTTTCAATACTGTTGTTAATGATGTCATGATCCGAGGCAAACATCTTTATAACACACCAGTGCAGATCTCTGTGAATGATTATTGTCTTTGTAATTTCAAGCTGCTTTGCAGAGTTCTTTTAAAGACATAGGAACTGTATAGAATCATCACCAGCCTGGTATACCCAACCACTTGGTAGACTACATCTAGCCAGTCCTTGTCTGGTGAGAAAATATGGCATTGTATATGTGGGTACAAAAATGTATAACAGGTAAAGTGGGTACATGCAGAGACACATCACTGGGATATGCTATGTTGTTACTGATGTCGTCAGAAATGTAGGTCTGTACCTGTGGTGATTCTGTAATAGAAATTGTGCTGTCTATGTCTTGAACATTACATGCAACCTCTGCAAATTCCATAAGAATGCCATCATTACTAGTTGTATAGTCCGGAATTGTTGTGTCATCAGCACCGAGTCATCACAAAATATGGTGTCCTTAGGAGCTGTTGTGACCAATGTTGTGCCCTCAGGAGCTGTTGAGCCCAATATGATGTCCTTAGGAGCTGTTGTGCCCAATGTGGTGTCCTTGGGATCTGTTGTGTCTAATATGGTGTCCTTCAGAGCTGTTGAGTCAATTGTGTTGTCCTTAGGAGCTGTTGTGCCCAATGTGGTGTCCTTGGGATCTGTTGTGCCCAATATGGTGTCCTTCAGAGCTGTTGTGCCCAGTATAGTGTCCTTAGGAGCTGATGTGCCCAATGTGGTGTCCTTAGGAGCTGTTGTGCCCAATATGATGACCTTGGGAGCTGTTGTGCCCAATGCGGTGTCCTGAGGAGCTGTTGTGCCCAATATAGTGTCCTTGGGAGCTGTTGTGCCCAATATGGTGTTCTTAGGAGCTGTTGTGCCCAATATGGTGTCCTTAGCAGGTGTTGTACCCAATATAGTGTTCTTAGAAGCTGCTGTGCCCAATGTGGTGTCCTTAGGCGCTGTTGTACCAATTGTGTTGTCCCTAGCAGCTGTTGTGCCCAATGTGTTGTCCCTAGGAGCTGTTGTGCCCAATGTGTTGTCCCTAGGAGCTGTTGTGCCCAATGTGGTGTCCCTAGGAGCTATTGTGCCCAATATGGTGTCCTTAGGAGCTGTTGTGCCCAATATAGTGTCCTGAGCAGCTGTTGTGCCCAATATGGTGTTCTTAGAAGCTGTTGTGCCCAATGTGGTATCCCTAGGAGCTGTTGAGCCCAATGTGGTGTCCTTAGGAGCTATTGTGTCAAATGTAGTGTTCTTAGAAGCTGGTGTGCCCAATGTGGTGTCATTAGGAGTTGCTGTGCCCACTATGGTGTTCTTGGGAGCTTTTGTGCCCAATATGGTGTCCTAAGCAGCTGTTGTGACCAATATGGTGTCCCTAGAAGCTGTTGTGCTCAATGTGGTATCCCTAGGAGCTGTTGAGCCCAATGTGGTGTCCTTAGGAGCTGTTGTGTCAAATGTAGTGTTCTTAGAAGCTGTTGTGCCCAATGTGGTGTCCTTAGGAGCTGTTGTGCCCAATGTGGTGTCCCTAGGAGCTACCAAAATAAAAAGTTAATTTCGAGCCCTGAAACATACAAAACAAATTATGATGGACTCTCATCAATTCGCGTCCGTATAGGTAGTGTATTTTAATTTTTGTTTCAGTCATGCTTCCCCCCAAAAAGAACTCATTTCTCTAGAAGACATGATGCTACTCGAAAATAAGCTGGCCATTTTGTAGTAAACATGTTCATTACGACATGTTATAATAAATTCAAAAGACAAGTTTGTGAGAAAACGGGTCACACACTTGAACTGGCAGACGAGTGAACTGTTAATAAACAACACAAACCTCGTGGGTAGCATTTCTTATGGCAGGTCCAACATACAACCTCTCAATCTCCCGCATTTTTTGAATATTTTTCCTAATACAAACCATCTTTCATATTTTAATGGCATGTCAACGACGTAGTGATAAGAAACGAGTCACCAAATGTGACGGTCAAATCTCCGAGTCAAACAACATAATAACGAGAACATGATTTGTTGAACGTATTATCCATAAAGAAAGACTGCTACTTCCAATAAAAGTGACCACTTTGTAGTAAACATTGTTCAGTTACAACATATTGTAATTTTAATAAATTCGAATGAAAAAAATTGTGAGAAAACAAGTCACACGCTGAAACTTGGCGAAACACCAGCAAACAGTTCATATACGGTGTGAGATTCATTGGGAATCTTTATGTACAGCATCTGTGTGCTGACCCAGTGGTACTGAGCTATCACAAAGACTTTCTATGAAAGCATTGTAGAAGTTCTTCTCGTTGTAGAACGACCTGGTCAAATCATAAAATATCCTAAATATTCGAATCGAAATCACAGGCACGTGAGAACAAATAAACATGACACTCGAGATTCGCAAATCGGCAAATGCTCCTTATCCCTGTAGGCAGATGCGCTTCCCGAAATACCACAATGCGAATTAAAACAAATCCTAACAACCTTCCGAAGAGATGTAGTTAAAAAGTCATATTGAAATAAATGTGTTTAGGTTGAAATTATTTATTATTTATTCTGCTTTTATATTTGAGGTCATCTATTAATATTCAGCGTTGAATGATTATTTCTAAGCGCGTGTCACGTGAACAAGTAAGTAATATAAGGGCAAATGTTTATGGTGAGATAAAACGAAAGACAAAAGATCAACCTCAACTTCGGCTTAGTTACAAATTAGATGTTTATTTTATTATTTCACAGGGAATTTTCAAGAGATTTTTTCCCAAACGCTGATGTTATATTAGAATATTTTCAAGCATATAAGACCAAGTACAATATACGTGTACAGTATAATACAACGATTGTGAATGTTGGACGTGATAACACGGCTGTGAGTTTATTCTCATTAAGAGACCAGAAGGGTACTGTCCATACATGCAAGTAAGTACTGTACTATATAATAGTAATATGTTTAATATGATTTTTATGTATGGTATTTTCGAATGCGATGCCAATGTTCAGGATGTCGATGCATATTTCATTACTTGGGGTTGGACTCGAAAGGGATCCTCTCTTGGTGAACTGATATACTCAATATTGAAATTCCGATGGAACTGAAGTCAATGTTTTTTGACTTTAAGTCCTTAAACCAAGAGGAACTAAATTCACCATGTGTCTCAATACTTAGGTTGGTAAGACCATATAAGAGTGCCTATAATTAATTATTCCACAACCCAGTGCTTGACATAAAATTGTTTCTAAAGATAATGTCATGACTTATTATACGTTGAATTACGTCACGATCTGTGGTTGTCTAGTTGGCATTTATGCCATAATGTTTACTTGCGAGTCCCCAGACTTTTCAATCAATGTTGTTAATACTGCTTGCATAAAGTGTGATGCATTAGTCCATACATGTCCTATCAATAAACACTTTAATGACACATGTATGTCTCCGTAAAACACCAAGTTTTATTTTGAAAAAGGGTATTTTTGTGTGTTTACCTTGTGCTTAATTTTTATCAAAAAGTGTTTTAATTACTAAAAAAAACACTAAATACTAAAACAATACTGTTTTGATAGAAAATATATATTTTTTATTATATAATACACGTGTTTTTCAATTAAATCGGTGTGTTTTAATGAAAATTATAAAAGTGCTCCAAGATTTACAGTGTGGCTGCCATAGCTTGCTTAGAATTACATATTACAAAACAACATATATTACATATTAATGAGGTAAAGAAACATTTATATTGGTGTGATTAAGGATAGTAAAGCCTTATTGTCATTATTTTGTAAATATCGACATGGTGTTATAACTATATAATAGTTTGCTTGGAATTTATGCATACTAATGAGATAACTTGATAAACCACATCACCCCCACCACTCTACCCAGAAGCTACTGTGCAATGTACTGTGCTACTGTGTGATTCCAAACTCAGACAATAATTTCAATTCCGTGATATAATATATTGCCAATACAATGAGCAGGGTGACGGAAACCTTTCCTTTTCCCATGGTGCATTGTCATAAAATATTATAATTTTTATTGTTAAATAAATCAATATTCAGAGTAATTCATCAGATTGATAACAATACCAATTATAATTTAAATTAACATTTGCATGTTAATTAATTATATATAACAATGAACACGTCTATAATATTTTGTATGGACTGGATATGGCTTTTGCGGCCAGAGGTCGCGCGTCAGGGTAATAATGAGTCCAACTAGTCGTTCGGCATATTTCCCATCCACTGAATTATTATTACCGTCAGCAATTATCGAAGCGCAGGTGATAATCTTAAATTACGCACGTTGTTTGTAAACAGAAAGTAGTTCCAGGAAACAGACGCGTTTCCCGAATATGGTAACGGGGCCCGGGTTAAATTTGGAAAATTACTGCACGGCTCGCGTTTCCGGATTCCCTTAGCGTTAAGAATATGATAAATAAAATAAATAATAAAATAAAACTATATGCCACAGAAACCTATGCCACACTGACTAGTTTTATAATTTAAAACTTAAATTTATAGTTTGAATTATAGGAAAAACAACATTTTTATATAGATAAACACAGATACACAGATAAACAGTACAGATGCGCCTTCTGTTTTTATAGTATATGATTCACACTTATTTTATTCGATGAAAAAAAGCATCTAAAAATTATTACATGACATATATACCCATATACAGTGTAGACTACATATAAACTAATGATGGTGCGAAAACCTTGTGATTGTCTTCATGTCGTAAAATTTAGACTCGTCAGCCACATGGCTCTAACGACAATGTAGCTAACATATACACATGTATGTACCTTGTCATAATAAACCCATTTTATACTCAAAACAAGATTGTCCAGAGACAACTAAAATACTTGGTACGAAGAAGACCGAAATCATTACTTACTTAAATAATTGTACTTGTGTTGTTTCATACATGTATACCGTGTTCTGTGAGTACTGCATCCCTAAAAATACTGAGCAAAGTGGAAAACATAGTGACGTAATACAATGGCCATCTGGGTATACTGTACATAATACAATACATTATATTTATTAATGACTTAAATCATACATTAATTAATCTAAATTATTCGCGTGACAAAAATTAAAAAGTGTTAAATGTATATAACGAGCAATGTTGTCGGCGATAAGACATTAATCATTGTTTCTAATTGACAATAAAATAAAAATAATATATTAATGTGAAATTTAATTAATTTGAGAAAAATAACTTTGTGGAAAAGTAAGACGTGTAATTTATGGCTTATTCACAAATGTGACGTAAGTTTAATTCAATATTTGTTATCACTAAGCAAAATTCACCATATAAACTGATATATGATCCCCATTGTAAATTAAATTTAATCGTGCAATCTTTTGTTTTCGCTTGACAGGACTGTTATCGTCAGTACCGGGATAGCTATACCCAATGTGCCAGACTATGAAGGCATTGAAAATACCATAGGCTATGAGGACATGCCGATGAACATGTCGATGTACGATGGGAAAACTGTGCTCATTCTTGGCAAAGGTAACTCGGCCTTTGAAACGGGGACAGCGATATCGTATGTTGCGAACTTAGTTCATCTCGTGTCTAATAGAATAGAGGAAGACGCTTGGAACAGTCATTACGTTGGCGATGTAAGGTAGGTCAACATTTTCGGCATGGTACCGGGGGATCGCTGATCGTCTTTAAAAAAATTATCATGAATTCCCTACTAACTTAATAACTCAGCAAGTCAATGTTGTATTCAATCCTGACATGAACATAGCTTCAGTCCCAATGTTGTTCATTAAAAATACATTTGATATATAAACAGCTTTGTATATATGTTGATATATTTTTTTTATTTGATCAACTCGCACGCATCCCTAAAAAATATTCCTTTTTTCCGCTCTATTTTAACTCTCCTGGAATAGGGAAGCAAAACAACTTTTGAACGTGTTGGTGAATATTACACTCGTAATTACATCGTCGAGAACTCACTTTTCACTCACAAATTCACTTGGAAAATGTTCAATAACTCTTATTGTAACTTTCCTCGTCAAGTGTCAAAATACCAGTAGAACTTCCAATGCGAACATTAATGATCGGAATTTATTTGGGTTTGTTTTGTTTCATTATAGGACCTTCGCAGGGCATATTTGGTATTTTGAACGCCTTTGCCTAGAAATTCTGGGTTGTATTGGTGCACTGTTTTTCAACAATAATCTATGTTTTATACGTGAAAACTCGTGTGGTGGACAACTGGTGATATTGATATAGAACACTAGACATCTTGCCTGAATTGTTCCTATATGTATATAATATATTTTTTATATATAGTGTTCTTTTATTGGGAGTTTTAAGAGCCGTAATTGGTTTGTGCGATATAGTTGTATGTATCGTCCACCGTGACGTCATTGTTTACTTGTTGACAACTAGCGATGCGCATATTAGACTGGCATAGTCTGGACTTCTTTTTTGTTTTACAAAAAGAAATAATTAATTGTTCTTTTAGTCTTGTTAGTGTGATAGCGTAAACTAACCTGGCCGGTAAAGAAATCCCGACTGGACGCATCTGCGGTCAATTGACTGCTATTAATTATTCAATATGTCACTGATTATTCATGAGTGGATGTGTGAAAGTAAACACGGTCTTTTAAAGGTTGATACGATTCGATCGCAGATATGGATACTTTAACTTGATTTTCCCAGAGTTCTGGGTAAATCAAGGAAATAATCGCTGTTACGACACGCCTGGTTGGCTGGAAATGAGTATGCGCACTTATTCGGTCTCCAGTACGTATTTAAACCCCAGTAACGCGACTAGGTGCCTGTTGTTTGAATTCCAAAGAAACAATCAATTTGGAATGTCAATGCGCATGCTCACATTCTGGCGCACTGGGATCAGTAAACTCATGATGTGAGGTGCAAAATTGTAGAACTAGACCTTAGGATTTGTATATACAGCACAAACAATCGGGTTCGAACTTTTGGAATGACAAGTTAGAATATAGCCGTTTATTATTACGTTTCAGTGCATAAACATTGTAGCTAGATGTTTAGAATGCATAAATATTAATAATATTTACCCAATAATAATAACAATAACAAACACTGAAAAATAGTAGCAAAAGTAAGCCACACACAAAACCAAATACGGAGAAAAACAAATGGTAAGAACAATATATATATATATTGGGTAAAAAGGAAATCATAAAGTAGCTTACTACTAGTCTAGTCTGATTTCCAATATACACTGGAAGTAAATTATAATATATAAAGTGGAGGGCAAAAATTAAGTATATTAATATGAAGATTAACTAATCAAATTAATAATTAACTAAATAAATGAATATGCAATACAAATCAGTGATAAATAAACACATAGCTTATTAGTCAATAAATGAACACTTATGTCGACACCACCACCACGGAAACACCGGCAGCGCCCTATGGCCGGAGATGGAAGACCAAATAACGCCGGGCAACCGCGACAGTGGTGCCGTCAAAACAAACCTGATGACATACAAAACTTTGAAGTATAAGAAAACAAGTTGTGGAAAAATAAATTAGGTTAAAAAAAAGAAATGAATAAATAAACAACATATATGTCTAGTTTTCTGTCAATAGTAATTGCTTAATGTTTTTTGAACGAGCTGCGTGAGATAATTGACCTAATTGTAGCCGGGATATTATTCCATATTTTGCACCTGAGCATGTAATCGAAAATTGACCAAAAGTTGACAACAAAAAGATTTTGATTGTGAAGTTTGATATGAATGATGGATAGGTTTGAAATAATCATTAATATTATGGGCAGAATTATGGTGGATTTAAGTCATGGGTGAAAGTACATGTGACTAATTTGTGCATTTTATAGATATAAAGGATGTTCTTGAATAAAGGGGGCCGAGTGTTCAGTGAACGAACTAAACGTCATTGCGCGAACTAACATTTTCTGGGTCATATAAATGGCATTTAAGTGTGACTTATATGTATTACCCGAAACCTCCAGACCATAATATTCGGCTGTATAAGGGAGTCATAAAGCAATATTAAAATGTTAAGGGTATGACGTGTCTAAGTTTAAATAATTATTAAATAAAATAATTTTAATTTAGTTTAAATAAAATATTTATCCACTGGGGTTATTTTTGTCAAAAATGTCAGAAAAGATATGGCGAATTTCTAAGAAGTGGTCATATATACAGCACTAGTACACTTATAAGGATATTTTTGTCTTGACGAGTTAGGTCATGGTCATGTAATACATAGTGTCTAGAGTACACAGCCCCCGGAAAGTTTGTATTGTTGCTCTATTGTTACAAAATATCAATATTCCCTAGCATCTCAACTGTGACCAGCCATGGCGGCATACCATTTCCTTCCATGAATTGCAGGATCAGTTTTGATTTATACCAATTATGTCTTAAACGGTTCTCGTATGTGAATAGTAAGATAGACAAGATGACCAACTTGAATTTGAAGTCTATACAAAATATTTTGATGGATTTTGAACCCTGAAATCACACCATTCATAAATCTGCATAATGACATAAATGTCATCCTTGGGCAATTTTTCTAATTTGCATAAATTTACAATTGCAGCCCTAATACCATAAATCAGTATATAATCATCTCTGGTTACCAATTTTTAGTGGTCTAAATAACAACATTCTCCTTAGAAGATATGTTCTCAGAACAAAATGTGATAACTTCAATTTGTATATATACAACATTATGTGCATATAATTAAGACTGCCGCATTAAATCATGCAAATTAGAAAATTTGACATTATGTCATCACGCAAATCCACCAAGTTTATGGTCCCAGAGACTAAAATCTATTAGATATTGTAAATCCAGGTTCAGCTCGAAAATACTATTTGACTACAGGAATACTGTTTTTGTTGATAGACTACCAGCTTCTAGTGCCTTTGACAGCTGGATATTTTAAATAAGAGCGAGCTGAGCCAACCGCGTGAATGGCTACGATGGCATCGTAACAGAATCATTTTAGTTGGATGTAGAAACCATAACACCAATTACCAATTACAAAAAAGTTGAAACGCACTCTAAAACTTAAAACTAACGACTAAGTGTAACAACATAATTCCTAATAAGTATTTTATTCACACTTTTAGGGCTGTCAACAACGAATTGTATGATACCTTCTATTTAAAGTCTTTAGATGGATTATTCGTGCTTGCTACGGGAACCGGCATGGAACAACCACGATTCGTGAAGGACGAAAGCAGTGAAAAAATAAGTATCAGGTTTAATCATTTGATATCGGACAAAGATAATTACATGTTTAGATGGGAATACGACTACGTCATCAGATGCACGGGGTTTGTCTTCGACTTCAGTATTTTTGACAAGTATGTAGTTGAATTCAGATCATAATCATTATCATTATTACGAGATGGGTTATCGCTACTCTCGAGAAGAACGTTATCCGCTCCCATGCGTGAATTTTTTCTCTGTCTGCGTGTTTAACCGTTAGCAAATTCAAATGAAATTGTGTACTTAATTATCTCAATATACACACTACAATGATATTCCCGTTCAGATACTGTGATGAGTCATGTCGGTTTTATGCAATACTTGTTATTTTTATAGAACATGCCGGCCGAAACCGAAATTCCCGTGGAATAAAAATCGACGACCTAAATACCCTCTTATAGATCACACCTACCAAGCAGTTGACGTTCCTGGGTTATACTTTGCAGGAACAGTGACACACTCGCTGGATTTTAAGAAGTCGTCTGGTGGTTTTTTACATGGGTTCCGTTACACAAGTAAATATGATTGTTTTGAATTAACATACATTGTACCTGCAAAATTATTATATATTAACGAGTTTAGATTAACATAAGGATATTTGTCGACATTAAATAACAACGTTTTTTTCTTCAAAAAACGGCACTGTGCGTAGTGATTAATTATTCTTAATTATATTCATAGTCGCTCAGATTTAAATTTAAATTGTTTTGGCCTTGCAGTAAACTTACTTGCGATTGACAGCATATCACTGAAAAGTAACAGTAAAGTAAAACAGTCTCTTTCATCCGCTGTACCTTGTTATAAGACTACGTTAATTATATTGTTAATAAGATCACGAAATTGTGACGAACACGATTAATTTATTTTGCTTGTGATATTAGTAAAGAAACTCATGCACGACAAGATTAGATTTAGATTATGGGAACGAAGATTTCTAACATTTTCGTTTTTTGATATACTGATGTTTCAGCACAGGCTCTTCACCGAATACTCGAATACCAGAACCATAGAAAACAATGGCCGTCCATTAAAATGTCAATTTCAGAATTATTGAATCATATTATCAAACGAGTGAATGAAGCTTCTGGCTTGTACCAAATGTTTGGCGTATTAAGTGACGTCATGATATTATCAAGGTAGGATTTCAGCATTATAACAACTTTAGTGTAATTCCTGCACCTTTGCATTTTGTGACAATGAATATATTACTCTGTTTTTATTCTCAAAGATGGTTGCGCCATGCTTTCTTCATGCACGGATTATTTCGCCCATTGTTGTCTTCACATTTAATTAATTATGATATGAACACCTCGTCTATTATTCATTACATTCAAAATAAACAAATTATACAATATTTATAAATGTATATATATTATTAATTTGTCATATATCTTTGAAATATTAGGATAAATATTTTTGACTTGTGATTATTGTGACCTCCATAAAATGTCTCCTATTCTACTTTCATTTCTCCCTCATAATTTCAATTATTCTTTCAATTACAATGGTGCCATTAGTACGGATTATTTCGCCCATTGTTGTCTTCACATTTAATTAATTATGATATGAACACCTCGTCTATTATTCATTACATTCAAAATAAACAAATTATACAATATTTATAAATGTATATATATTATTAATTTGTCATATATCTTTGAAATATTAGGATAAATATTTTTGACTTGTGATTATTGTGACCTCCATAAAATGTCTCCTATTCTACTTTCATTTCTCCCTCATAATTTCAATTATTCTTTCAATTACAATGGTGCCATTAGTGATGAAAAATACGAATATCTGGAAGACTATCCAATACAACTGTTACCAACTTTTAAAAATATTACCGGAAAAGAAGCAGACCGAATTATTGTCTTCACTCTGCAGTACGGATCTGGAGAAGGTGGGAATGTCTTTACTGTGTTGTTGTCGTTAATATCTCATGCCCTGAGTGTGTGATTGCTTAACATGTCCTATACTGATATAAGTATAAATATGTTGACACATTGTTGGAAACAATTCTCATTACCTGACTATTTTTTGTAGAAAAACAACCCACTTTATAGTGTGAAATTTTCCCAACAAACAAACTACAGCTCTAGTAGCTATTATTAGTTAGTGAACTTTTCTGGCCTACCATAAACTCTATTTCGGAGAACTGACTAATTTGTATAAGGAATTCGATTGTTGCAAAATTCTATTTGTTGCGGAAACTACATGTAAATTTTTGCAAATTATACATCGTTATCTCACTAGCGTTCACAAAATGTATGTTTGCACATTTTTCCTGGTAATTTAGATGTCATTTTAAGATGCTCAAATTGTACTCCAAGCGGGCGACACTATAAAGTTTAACCTAAAATAAAAGAAATACTTAAAATGTGCAAAATGCTATTTCTACAGGTAAAATTATATTTTGCCGTCCCTAAAGGGTTGCTCTGTATCGCATTATTTATTTAGATTAGCATTGTTTAGTGGTGTACATCATTTTCCTTATTGGTGAACGTGTTTATTTGAAACCCGTCATCCTTTCTCGGGTGTAGGTGAGCACAGGGTTTCAGAAATATTTAGTCCCGTCATTATCGGGTATTTATCGGGGTAATCAAAGTTATTATAATTTCACGTTAAAAGTGTATGGTAACCTTTTATTTTCACCGGTTAGGTTGATAATAATACTATTACGACCTCAAATTGTATTCAAAGGTTGTTAACCAGTTATCCAATGCATGTATGTAACTAGCCGCAGGTATGCACCATACTTACTATATAATATATTGTTACTTCTGGCATGGTATTTACATTCTGATTACTATTTTACGTGGTGTTTATAGAACCAGTATTTTAGAGACAAACTTTCGGCATTCAAAAAGAGAAAATAATATTATTATAATATTGAAGTACATTTAATTCAATTTTCCACTGACTGTTTAATTTTTTCTCTATTCTGCTGTTCTTAATATTCAGGAGTGGAATTAAACATAGCCAAGCAGGCGCATACGTCCTTCTTTCTGCACCCGATGTTTCATTATTACGAGCGAATACCAACAGGTAACTACCGTTACAAATTAAATTCTGATTCCTAATGTATATATATATATATATATATATATATATATATATATATATATATATATATATATATATATATATATATATATATATATATATATATATATATATATATATATATATATATATATATATATTCAAATATTTTGCGACCAAATGTATTTTTTTCGACATGAATAACAATGTTAATATTTATATCTGGATATTGTAATAGAGTTAGGTACAGGACAGTGACAGTGAACAATTTGGTTAGAATTGAAGGAGGTTTGGTTAGTTCACTTTTGCGCTAATCGATAAAAAATATATATGTATTATTGGTAAACAAATCAATAAAATATATTGTTAATCCAAAATTTGTTATAATTTTGGTGAAAATATGTGCAGCAAATTTTTCGAAGTTGTGACGTAATAATAAACAAAGACACAATTCAGCTCATCATATATTTCACACAACAGCACTAGGTCTCCAGCAAGGCCATAATGAATCCAGAATACAACTCTAACATTAAATTGTCCTGAATATTCCTATATTTACCAAATATGTAAGAAAATTAAAAAAAATCTATACCTAATAATAATAATAATAATAATAATTTTCTTTGTCTTACAAAGTAAACTGTAATTTTACCTAACTATTTTTATGTTCTGTTGATAGATAAAGATATGATTATGCATAATAAGCTTTTATACAACGGACTGCCTCGGCCCACCAAATTGCACCATATAACGTCAGATTTTAGGACGTCATGGTCTACACCTAACAGGTAAATTACAAATACTCTGTATATATTAGTACGCCATATATGTTTCTCGCAATTCGAAATTCGTTTTGTATCGTTCATTCGTTCGACAAAAACAATCACAAGTACATATCGATCAAACAAAAACATTATGCAACTTGCCAAGAATAGCAATTTCTTATAGCTGACGTATTAATAAAACCATTTTATCAAAGCTTAAATTCCAATGTAATACAGACATGTTTGTTATTATGTGATTGATCACAAACTGTGAACAATTAACCTGACACGTCAATTGAGAGAGATTCTTATCAATAATAGTAAATTATTTGTTCATCAAATTTCTCAGATCAATGTTTCGAGATGGAAGCATAAGTGGCATGATATATAATGATCATTTTAACAAAAACCTCTTTAAAGAACACAAACAAAATTGTCTTAATTAATTTTGATTTTGGAACAAAGGGATGAGTTTATCAAACAAATTCGGTTGAAATTTGTATATGAATGTTATTTTTGTATCTTACAGTCACATTCTACCACTTCGTCGATTCCTGGAGTCTTGTGTAGGGCAGGATCTGCGATATAATTACGACGACGAGTGTTTTCAACTGACTATGACGCACAAGAACCCACCAATCGGGTGTCAACAATCCTATGCGAGTGGTTTGAGGATTTCGAGATCAGCTTAATATAGCGAAACGACTGATACAGCTGTGTACGATATTTCATTAGTTTAACAACATCAAAATAAATAAATTTAATTTGATTGAATTTAATTTGCTGTAGGTTTTTTAACTGTGATGAGCAATAACAATGTTTTGGCAAAAAACCCTGAAATTTAAGTTGATTTTGTATCAATTTCTTCACAGTTATATCTTGGCATGTTCTGTCAAACAATTACACGATTATTTGGTAATATGGACAACATAATTGATATCTAGGTTAATATGCATGCTCGCCACAGAATATTCAAGCAATCAAAGCCATGCTGACTGATTTGATGACATTAATAGCTTCAACAAGAGAAGGACACGTTGACATAATCTGCGATTTGATGACAATATTTTCTCTTCCATTTCATAGAGGTTTACTGTTGCTATAGTGACATATACGTACACACGTTTCTGTCGTTGCAGACAACTTGCATGTTTAAACTAGACGTCATAAACATATATTACAGGAATTTTATAAACAATTGTTTATTAATTGTAATTGCAATTTTGCACTCCTGGTAGACACCTGATCATGCCAACGGCAACAGTTATTGGTCGGTCACGTGTTTGTCTGCCACGCCATAGAATTTTTAGGAGAAAGAATTAGGAAATCTTTAACAGGAAATTAGCAGCCAGACGTTATCTTAGCTGGCTGATTGGGAAATAAAGCTAAAGTAACTGTAATCCACTAATGTATATTCCTTTGGGTCGAACCTAGTATCTTTACAGTATCTGCTACTGTTATCTGCCAAGTGAATCGTAGTCCCGATACTCTACGTTCCGTTCATAGCTTTATGATTATATGTTCTTTAGAGTGTTTAGAGTCCCGTTGCCAATCTCATTCTGAACTCATTCATAACGTTTATGACAAGAATGTTGAAAGGGAGCGTGCACCAGTGAAACCAGATTAAGCATAGATTATTCAATTTTGATAAGATTAACGGTTTCGAAGAACGCATTCAATCACTTTAGAACAAAAACGAGTAAGCATAAACATGGGAAGGAAGGCCAGACTGATGCCCTATGTCAATAATGATAGGTAATTTCACAGTTTATTCATTCATGTTTCGTCACTGGATTCCCTAATGGTGTTTGAGACTGAGAACATACTAAACCAATTAACACCATTTTGTACATGTATTGAGGGTGTATGTTTAATTTTTAACTATCAAAATATATTCATATAATATAATAAAGCGTATAGATTGAATCAAAGAATAATTGGGTTTTCTTAAGTTAAATACAACCACCAAAAATGATGAGTGGCTTAGCCACAATAAAATGAACTTTTATGAAAAACATAATGCAAAGTAGAGCATCAATATTTTTTTAAAAATTTTTTTGCTAAAAAATCTGTGAAGTTATGCCATCTAGCTTTTAGGGCCTTTGGATTTTTGCTTTTCTGAAAAGCAAAGTCTATATCTTTTGCCGTTGACAATTTAACGTCAGATAAGGACAGTGTTAGCACCTCGTAGTCTGCAGTGTGTTATGCTACCTGGTGGATCTCGTGTGGTCATCTTATGTATCACTAGAATAAGCCATACTAACAGTGTGCCTCAGCTTACTAATATTCAAGCTATCTGCTGCAGCTGGTAAATATTTACAAGAGCTCAGAAAATGTTAGTAACTCTGACAAACTGCTCGATTCATATGCCGCAAGCTTATTGCTTCATTTGATACCTTATGATTAAACGGTCGTGAATACTGGGAGCTACTTTTTGTAAACTAGCGTATTATTATAGCGTGTATAGCGTGCAATAATGAAATATAAGGCCTCTGAAATTTCTGGTTCAAGTGTCACTAACGTTCTATATCTTTATAATGTTCATACCACTGTTAGGCAGATATGGATGAAGAAGCCTCGCGAAATTGTGAACAATCATATTTTCACTGAATGGCAAAATCTCATCTGTCAACTCAGTACTACAATGACTTACAGTTCTATCTTTTTCGGCAAATTATCCTCAATAAAATGAGACTAAACGTTGGTACAACCTCTAACTAGATATTGTTAAAGTCTTAGACAAAAATGTAGACGAATAGCTTGCCAAATAGTCGTCAGTGAATACGTGACCATAACACGCACGTTATGGAGTTTCACATGCCCTGTGACACACTGGAGAATAGGCAAAGTTCGGGTCCAACAGTGAGAAATACTGTACAAAAATAGGCACTTTTCTGTAAATGGACTTTTTGTCGCAACAATACATGCACACTTGCTGGTGAATACTATTACGTGACATCTTTATCTTCAGACAAATGTCTTCGTTTCCGTTGCTGTCACCAAGCAAATAGATGGAATTGCCAGACCATATACAGCAATAGGCAATATGTTTACTGGAACTGTATTTGCAATGCATTTCTTATGCAACTGGCAGTGCATTGTCACGCATCGCAGTGCATTTTAGATATGTAGTTTATTTTACATTTCGTAGTATGGCATGGTCAGTACTTGGCATTAGGCTGTGTATTTAAACACCATTTGTAAGACATGTGATTGGTGAAGAAGAATCTGGATCTAACTTTTAAAAATGGATCCAAGCCAAAAAATGTGAGAGTGTGTCGACAACCAAAAACACAGTAATGAAGCTATTTTAGAGTTTCTGCAGTTGCCAAAATAAGTGAATTGTTTACATAAATGGGTATATTCGACGTTTTGTCAATAAACAATCAGAGGTCACGTCGAGGTTAGTGGTTATAGGCATACTGGGTATGCATTCAATGAACCCTTAACTTGTTAAGAATTAACTCTCCAGACTGGCACAATCTCAAAATAAGTGCAACATTTGTTACAATCTGTAAACAAATACCGCAACCGCATGGATTTAGAATAAATATGAAGCCAAACTAATTGCTCGCATGAAGAGTTTAATAAAATGTGAACAGGCATTGGAAATAGTTGGCTCATTGAACATTGGTGCTTCGGGACTGTGGGAATGGCCACTGTGTGAAGGCTTAGCAAATACACATTAACACATATAAAAACAAACTAACGTAGCCACATCGTTTATTGTAACTAAGTAATGTCTCATTTTATTAAACTCAATGGAGCATAATTATGGGCAAAGAACCACCAGGTGACGAGCTCTATGTACGTGTACTTGCTGCAAGCACGCAACATCCACGATGATATTTGATATTTGTAGAAGTCATTGTCACAAAGATCAAAATCAAAAAAATATTGAAACACATCTCGCCTTTGTGTGCGCCGGCGTCCTGGCGAGGGAATACTGTGGAGGTGTTAGATCCCTATGTCTATTCGATATAAAGTCCAACATTTGAATGTATCAAGACTGATCAACCAAAACAATCCACATCGGTAGAACTTTCCGCGTCGCCAGGAAAGGCTAAGATACTACCACCAGCTTCACACCAAATATTACCACCACCTCGAAATGACAATAACTCCCCCATAAACAATAACAATCATCTCCAATTTGATGCTTCTTTTGTGACAAAGCGTTTCTGTGGCGTAGTCGGGTTTATAATACGCCATTCAAAACGTCGATATAATTTTTACATTTGGTTGTTCATAAATTTGAGAAAATACCGTTGTTATAGTTTGCAACCAAAACAGAGTTGTCTATTAAACTGAATTGCTTATACCCATCCAAATCCTTTCATTTCATCAAAAATAAACTAAGACACAGACTATCGATAAAAAGACGGATCAATGAAAGAACGGCTGTAGCTACATATCAGCTTTATAGAGGTAAACATAAATATAAATCCGCGAATTGGCATGTAGGCATTGCGAGTTTTATGTTTTTGATTTCAGATTGAAACAATAAAAGGATCGTATAGACTATTTTATATAATCCAAATAAATAATAATAAAAGTCCCGTTTGATTTTCAACTATATGTTTTGTTGGTAAAATTATCTAACAAATGTCCTGTTCTGAAATCTACAATTTGAAAAAAAAAAAAAACTATTGTTATAATACGTTTTTTTCAAATCACTAAAATCTAATATGCTGATTTCAACATCTTCAAACCACTCGCATAGGATTGTTCACACCCAATTGGTGGGTTCTTGTGCGTCATAGTCAGTTGCAAACACTCATGACTGCAAAATACAACAATAACATTCACATATAAATATATGAATGTTATAAAGGATTTGTTTGATAAACACAAATTACTTAGCAGCAAATTACGTTTCCACTTTTTCTGTCCCAATTAATTTGTATGTTGTGACTTTATAATTGACTATATGTCTTTCCAGTGACTCTGCTTATAAATATCAAATTTCAAATATATGTTACGCTGTGGCCGGATTAGACCAATTCAAAGTTATTTCCTTTGCACCTTTTATTCATTATTTCAACCGAAGTATTTATATGATAAATTTCTTTCTTCCTGGTTCTTGTCAAATTGAAAAGTATATATCCTCGTTTCCGTATTTTTATTAGTATGCGTTGGTGCCGGTAAGATACCAAAATGAAACAAAATAGGGTAAGTTGAAATTCTTTCAGGAAATAAGAGTCCGAAATGTCACTAAGAACATCAAAATGTGCATTTCTATACTGATTTCTATAGTGACATTATTTCGTCATATTTCAAAATATAAATCAGTGTAAATTTGATAAAAACTATTAAAATGGATCTTTTTCCACTGAGGCGGACATTAAACATTCAAAGATCATGAACATTTTCCCAATCGAATAACACAGTCAGTTAAAGCTGTAATATTCAACAAAGGATTATCAATACATCAATCACGAAACAAGACTATTCTTGGTTAATTGTAAAATAAGAAATTAAATCGAAATGTATATTGTGATTTCACTTATATCGTCCAGTATTAGTTCACGATATAATGAGAATTGGGTATTAATTTTATGCTGCAAGAAATTCACAAAGAATTTTTAGCCATATGTGAGCACCACTATTTACGTTATGTGTCCTTGTCAAACTGCTAATTAAAACTCACTACTACTACTATCCGCCTACTGTCATTTCAAATCATGTCCACTTTTAATCACGAATAAATCAACTGGTAGTGTTATCACGTAGTTTTTAAACTTTGTTGTGTGTTTTATTTCTGTTTTGGGGCTGTTGGGGGGATCGTAACCCCTTGTGGTGAGAACCAGTGAGACTGGCCTACTTGCAGGGTCCCAAAGTTTAACGTTGTACGTTTTTTTCTTCTTTCATTTACATTATTTGTCCTTGTCAAACTGCTAAATAAAACTCTATTCTATTTTACTTCCTGTGTATATATTTTGGGTTTTTAACAGCGTTCTGCGTTCATTTTTGTTTTGGTGTGTTGTGGTCAGTCGTCACCAAGATAGCCGCCACTGAAAAGACGCTACGTAATTCACACCCGATTGTACATAGACTGACTCGCATCCATGCCATCAGATGCGAGAACATGGATGGTATTCCAGTTAAAACCTATGTTGAGGCAGTGTCCGAGGTGGTTGACGACAAAATGATTGTTGCAGTGTCACGAATGAACAGATCATTGGTTGTCTTTTTGGGCACTGTCTCGTGTGTTGTTTTGGTTTCTGTTCAAGGTATTAATATTGGGGGTGAATTGATAACTTTTGCGCCTTTGGTTCGGCCATCAACGAAACTTGTTTTATCCAATGCCCCCCTTTCTTCCCAATGATTGTATTGAAAAAGCCATAGCCCATCTTAGTCGAATTACGAGTGCTATCCACACGATCCCACTTGGCTGTAAACGCCCTTCACTAAAACATGTTCAATCGTTGAGAAGGCAAGTCTACTTATGGTTAAACACCAATATAATCAATGGCTTGCTACCTGTTACTTTCAAAAGACGTTCCTACAATATTTACGTTTCATCAGACGAATTATGATGTTTTTATGTAAATCAAAAGGACATATTCGTAAGAATTGCCCAAGCGCCAATGACAACGAAACCATTGATATGCAAATTGACACGCACACCAGTGAAGTTACTAATAATGGTACACCTGCAAACAATACTTCAATTCAATCAAAACAACTGATTACGAAACATAATTCCCAGCACTTGATGACTCAAGTAACACTACGAGTAGTACTAAAGCCCTCAAATGCCAGCGCTCACTGTCAAACGATGATAAAAAAAAGTAATGATGAAGTACAAAATGATACTGAAAAAGGTATTGATAAACAAATGAAAGATACCAACATGCGCAATGTAAAATCCAAGGCATATAGTGACGCTTTACATAATGGTAATAATAATATTATTGATGCAAATGATACTGTTACAACTAATGAAATATTTCAGCTGATGTTTACAAATCTACTGTTGAAGAGAGGGTACAAACCCCTCCTTCGAATTCTGTTGCCACACAGGGTGGGGCTAACACTGGTGAGTGGCCTTCTAGCTTTCCACCTACACCAGACATGTTCAATTCACATGCTTCTCCCATGCCAGCTTTCTCTTCTGGATCATCCGGTGGTTTTGTCACACCATCCACCCCTCTGATTAATACTCGTGAATCTTTGGATGACAACGAATCTGTTGGGTCCAACATATCTAATATATCGGACTTTTCTCAAGCTAGTAAAACGTCACTAGCACCTTCAATAGATGCTATTTCTGAGTTTTTAGAATCTACTAACAATTAAAAAAAAGAAATTGACAATTGTTTTGATTTTTTCCCTAATATCAAAATATCGTTCTACACAGTCTCTAATCTAAACACCTCACAAAGGGCGCGTATATTAAAACTTGTTAACAAAATCAAAACGTAAACGACAGGACGCGTTTCTGTCATTGTGTAACTATTTTCAGCATAATGTATTTGTGTTTGTATTATACTTCATTTTAATGGCCCAATCAATTTAAGGTATAACCTTAAATGTTCGCGGAGCACAAGATGTCGCCAAGAGATATCAAATCTTTGAGTTTGTCAAGCGTGATTTTTTATCTTATACACTAAACACATACTTTAAAGCAAGATGAACATAGATAAAGTATTTTGTGGAGGAGTAATGCAATATTTTCACACTGTGACACAAATCGCGCTGGTATAGCTATTTTGTTCCGTCCAGGTGCTAATGTTAATGTGCTGTCCCAGAATGAAGTACTCAGTGATCATGTATTGCATGTTCACATGTTAATAAACGACAATCCACTGCATATGTTTAATGTTTATACCCCTACAAATGGAATAGAGCGTATGGCATGCTTTGAATTTTTTTAAAAAAAATCACCTTACTACACTTAACCCTTATCTGGTTAAGTCAATGTAAAAGTACATGGGGCACGCAGAATAAGGGTTAATGATGACCCCGTCATTATTGGCGGGGATTTCAATTGCACAATCGCACCTGACCTGGACCACAATGGCGGCGTCGAACCAGACATGCGCACGTAACGTTTGTTATTGAAAATTTTACTCCCTTTTAAATTGCTTGATGCATGGTGTTTTTATCATGGTAGTGAACGCAACTTTACGTGGGGTAGAGGGCAGACGCTGGTACGTCTGGACAAATTTTACATTACATTAAGTTTTTATCCAGCAAAATAAATCATCTCTATCAGCAATCCTGCTCTGGGATTCACAGATCATTCACTTGTACATATACATTTATCACAAAAAAACTTCAGTAACCGTAACATAGTGTGGTGCTTGAACACCTCAGTGCTGGTTGACGATGATTATTCTCAAATTATTTTCGAATTTCGGGCTAGTTGGCAGCAACATCGCGCTAATTACGCGAATCTTCAAACTTGGTGGGATTTGGGGAAGCAGAAAATAAAGGTGCTCTCGCAGCAATATTGTCATTTCAAACACAATAACAATAAACACCAAAAGCTAGAACTTGAAAATGAAATATCAAATATTGAGCAGAGCTTGGGTAATGACGAGTCTCTCTTTCAAACTTATAAAGAAAAAAGAAATTACTCGCTGAATTCACGAAGGTGGAGGCTCGGGGTGCTGCTACATGCGCCCGTCATCACTTTATCAACAACTCAGACATGTGTAACTCGTTCTTTTTCAATCTCGAAAAGCAAAAGGGCGCGCGAAAATCATTTTCCCAACTTAAACGACCTGATAACACTGTTACTGAAAACCAGGTGGAAATCTGCCTTCGCACCTGTGGTTTCTATAAAAGGTTATATTCCCCCGACCCAGTTGATACTAATGTACAGAATATTATTTTGCAGTATTTGCTTCAATTAAATACCAAGGACAAAGATGCTCTCGACATTGACATCCCCTTTTACAGTTAAACTCCTACCGTCGGAAGTGCTCCCGGTATCGATGGCTTGCCCAATGAGTTTTATAAAAAATGTTGGGGATATTTTGGGGAAGGATTTTCATCGGGTTTTACTTGCGTTAATCAATGATGGTATTGTGCCCGCCTCTTGTAACAGAGCGATTGTTACCCCTCTACCCAAAAAAGGTGACAATACTTGTTTACAAAATTGGCGGCCAGATAGTTTATTGTGCAGTGATTATAAGATCATCAAGATCATCATCTCCGTTCTGTTCTGGGCAGGCATATCCACGACAATGTATCATTGTTGCGGGACAGCATTGATTATACTAATGCGTTTAACATGTCTTTGGGTATAGTTGCACTTGACCAGGAAAAAGCTTTCGACAGGGTTCATCATACATACCTTATGAACACTCTAAAATCATCTGGCTTTGGAGACAATTTTATTAATATCATTGGCTTAATATATAAAAATGCTCAACTATTTATCCGGATAAACAGCTCCCTCACTGCACCCTCCCGCTAGCTCTGGGTATACGCCAAGGCTGTTCACTCTCTGCCCAACTCTATGTAATGTGTACTGAACCATTTCTAGATAAAATAAGAAATAAAAGCAAAGTAACTGGACTGGCTATACCTAACAGTAATAGCAAAAATACAAAACTTACTGCTTATGCAGGTGATATAGAACTTTTCATAACAAATAACGAAGACTTTGGTGAGTTGATAAAATGGCTTGATATCTACCAACGTGCTTCCAATCCGATGGCATGTGGGTCGGGCGGTGGAGCAACTGCGTAGATTCGACAACATAGGCCTGAAAGTACTCGGTTTTTACCTTGGTAACAACAATGATTACACTAAAAAACGGGACCGAGCTTGTACAAAAAAACTGAAGGTAAGCTTGAGTATTGGCCCCGCTTTTCGTCCGGCATGTCATATAGAGGGCGCTCGTTAATTGTCAATAACGTTACTTCTTACTTGCTTTATCGTGTTGCCAGTATTTTCCCGCCTATTGACACTGTTAATTACATTCAGTCTTTACTTGTGAATTTTTTATGGCACGGTCGGCACTGGGTTTCTGCGGAAACTTTGTATCTACCTTTGGAAAACGGTGGTCAAAATGTTGTTCATCTATTTAGCAAAATTAAAGTTATGCGAATTTTATACGTTCACAGATATCCTTGCTTCAAGTTCACGGATTATTACTTCAGCCAAGTAGGTAAACTCAAATACACATCACAGGTATTGTTAACCAGTATTGATATTTCATCCTTTCATGGACCTACCTTTTATTCTGATCTGTTGAAATGTTGGAATTCTTTGAATATACGCCATAAGGTTAACACCGACAATGTTTTTTAAAATTCTTTCAGAACCTATTTTTAATAATCCTCTAGTTCTACATCCACTTAGAAATGAACCGTATGTGCTCAAACACTTTGTTGATGCTGGCATCACTGAAGTAGGTGATTTGATCGCATACCAGGAAAAGACTGGCTGCCGTCGCCGGTTTTGTACAGGAAAGTTTGAATGCAGTCGGAGAGAATCTTTAATCTCAGTTTTAAAATGGTTCGCGAGTCCATCCCTGCGTCGTGAAAAGACTGTATTCAAACATACTTTAAAAATGAATCTAGTGACCTGCCCCCAGCAAATAAACACATTGACCTATATAACTCTGATAATTTAAATACGCCTCAGTATAAGATGGAAAATGGGGATTTCTATTAATATATGATTTCTATACTTCATGCTCAACATCATACTAATAAAATTAATACTGTATGACGCGACATTTTGAGCGTTCCAAACGAGTTAAAGCAAAATTTCAAAGGATGTTACTCCCCACCATTATGCAAACTGAAAGGCGATCTTCAATGAAGAATTCTCCATGGTGCCTATACTACTGGCACATATCTCTATAGTACTGGACTCACACAACACGATAAATGCCCTATTTGCAGCGATGACGATTCATTGGATCGCATATTTTATGAATGTCCCAATATCAATGCTTTGATGACCCACATCAGAATCATTGCTGGTCGCCTCATATTCCCTGATTCAGTCATTCATCTATGGTGGTTTGTTATGTTACCACCTCCCAAACAAGCATATCAACTGTTCATTTACATTGTTGCCACGGCAATGATGTCAATTCATCTCAATCGCAGGAATACGCGTCAAGACATGGGCACTACTGATTTTTAAGCGTCGTACGCATTCAAGGATTAACTTAGAGTTTGAGTTTAACTAGTCGGTTACATGAGTTTGATAACATTTGGGCTGTTGGGGTGCACTGTGCAATCGAGATGGAGAGACACTCAATATCTGTATATGATCTGTTTTCACTCCCGCTTTGCGGAACATCTGGTTACGAACTTCAAGGTGAGTCTGTCACCGAGCATCAAGCACGCTTCGTAGGGTGGTAGACGCATTTACATGCTGCCACGTTGATCTTATGATCCCATTTACATTTAATAAAAGACCTTATAACAACGCGTTTCCTTGTAGTCAGTTATTTACCCCAGTGTGGTCTACGTAGTTTTTAAACATTGCAGTCTGTGTGTTTTATTCCTCCTTAATGATTGGTAGGGCACATCGTAACCCCTTGTGGTGAGAACCAGAGAGTCTGATCTATCTACAGGATCCCTTTGTTTAACGTTCACGTTATTGTTTGTTTGTTAGTTAGGTTGAGTTGTTGTTTTTGTCCGAGTGCGATTGAAAAATCACTAATAATAATATGAGGTTACTACGAGGATACCTCAAACTATGCACGTAAGACAGTACAGCGGAAGTATCGACCGACGCGTACTGTGTACTGTCTGGGTGCTTACTTTGAGGTATCCTGAGGTATCTTTTCATCCCAAGGATACACCATGGCAATGCCGAAATCCAAAATGTTGAGAACAGAATCAGAATTCTTTGTATGGAGTCCTATCAAACGTTGGTGGCAGCCATGTTTGTTTTTATTATTAGAGGACGCTTAATCATTCCATATTTAGAATTCTCATTTCCTTATATGGTAGGATGAAAGTACCACAGAATCACCGCACGCTGTAACTTATGGCGTTACGGTGACACGTGTATAATAATAATAATTGAGAGTTGTCTAGATCAACAGGTAATCGGTCGTTGTCAATTAACCAAACATCAAACGCAATTATAATTAGCGGCGTGAGACATGAGGAGAACATGCGCATATGCGTAAATGTCAACTTGTCCTTTGACCTTTTAGCTTGATTCTGACTATAAATAGAGCAGTTAGTATACTGGTACATGATATCGCTGGAGAGTGGTACTCGTCTGAGCCGTGAGTATGACCGATGTTTGAATTTAATTGTAGTAGTTTCTGTTATTGACATTAGAACCTACCAAACGAATGATCTTAAAATTATTGACCTTTCGAAAAAGTATGGCGTTTGTTTTTGGATCATGATGTGATCGCAATAGTTGCAAGGTTTTAATCATATACGTGGCACCCGAGGATTTATGCTTTTAAAATTAGCTAAGGCATAGTGAGTATTTTGGGTTGACGCTCATATTTACAACCAAAATATCAACAAAATTGATCGTTGTATTTATTTATTTATTTATTTATTTATTTATTTATTTATTTATTTATTTATTTATTTATTTATTTATTTATTTGTTTATTTATTTATTTATTTATTTATGCTGTTTGTATGTATGTATGTATGTATGTAATTAGCATACACACGTCGTTGTTCTGAGCTCCCGAAAAATCTACGATTTTCACCTTTCAGAAAGCTAAGTAGTTATTTTTGTTGGTTCTATTGGTTTTGTGAATACTTTGTGCACTCTGTCGCTACCTTTATTTTCTTATTCAGCATAAATCTGCTGTATTTTTTGGTTGTTTTCCTTTTTGTGTTCTGGGGACTTGCCGGTGAGCCTGCCAAGATGGCCGCTTCCACGGCAAGCCCACGTGTCAGTGAATTCGCGGGGTTGACCCGCAAACATGGTGTGAAGTGCGAGTCTGTTGATGGAGTCTCAATTGAAACTTATGTGAAGGCGATTTCGGGCATTGTTGAGCCTAAAAATGTTCTGGCTGCTTCTAGAGCAAACCGCAGCGTTTTAGTTTTTCTTAATTCAGTTTCATGCGTTGACCAGGTGTGTGCTACAGGTATTAGTACAATCGGTGACGCATTTATTTATGTTGAGCCATTGGTGAAACCGGCGACCAAGGTCATTCTCTCTGGGGTTCCGCCCTTTATAAAAAACGATGTGCTCGAGCGTGAACTTTCTCTCTATGGTAAAGTGGTTTCACGCATACGCCTGATTCCCCTTGGCTGCAAAAGTCCAGAATTGAGACATGTCAAGTCTTTCCGTCGTCAGGTGTACATGTTGTGCGATGAAAAATCAATCAACGGCGTTATAACCATCATCCACGAACAGCGTAACTATCGTGTATACCTGTCGACGGATGAGGTGACATGTCATAAATGTAAACAGAAAGGCCATATTCAAAGAAATTGTCCCGGAAATATCCCTGTACAGGATACTGTTAATGGCGACAATGACAACACTACTGATATGGAAATATCTCCATCTACATCCGCTTCTACAACTGGTAATATTGAAAATGATAAAACTGACACAACTTCTAAACATGATAATAATACAAATGATATAAATGACATAATTGCAAATGATACTGATGAACACACTGATACAATTATAACTGCCGATAATACACACGATGATACTGATGATACAAATACAAATAATGCTCCATTTGAAAAAAACGACATCGACGCTATAAACACTACAAACTTTGGAAACACTAATAACACTGATGAATTGATCACAACTGCGGTTACTGGTGTTAAAGAACATGCAGCTGTTGTCACGCGTGGCATATCTGAATGTCAATTAGATGGCACGCGTACTGATCATTGTGATGATAATGAACCAGGTTCTGTTGTTTCCAGTGATGAACTTTCAAGATCATCTGCTATAGAAATTGGCGAGGAAAGGGTACGAACCCCTTACTCAGTACCCCCTCCCACGGGAGACACACCATCTTCTTCACACCATTTACATCCACCTGATCCAGGTGAATTACACAGTTCTAAAAGTGTGGATGTGTTTGATTCGAAGTCAATTGTGGCGTCTTATGACGGAGACGATAATGAGTCTGTAATGTCAGATATGTCGGACATGAGTGTCGCTTCTTTGGAAGACGTCGGGATGTCTGAAAATGAAAATAAAAAAATGTTATCTAAAGAATCATTGTTGGTTTTTCTAGAAGAGTCTTTTAACTCGAGGAAATTAATCGAGCAGGCGGTTTCTTTCTGTTCCGACCTCCGACTTTTAGTGAGGTCCTTAAACAGTCTTCGTAAGAGTGCCGATTTCCCGAGCAAAGAAAAGATACGCGTACAGCGAATGACAATGCGTATTTCGAAACATGTTAAACGTTCATTAAAATCCAGTGCTGAAGGAGATGGGAATTTAAGATCAAGCATCTTGAGTAAAAAACGAGGCATTTCCTCGCAATCTGTCATTGTTTCAACTGATTGAATTGTGTGTTAATTATGAATCAACACTCCATAGATATGCGTTACTGGTTTGGTTGCTTTTTATGTCTTCTAATTATGGCAAACGTAGCTGGAATTACTTGGAATGTACATGGTTGCAGAGATTCTTTAAAACGATACCAGCTGTTTGAATACATTAAAAGTAATTATTCTAAGGATTTTTGTTTTCTTCAGGAAACACACTCTGTTCCGTCTGATGAGCCGAACTGGCGTGTGGTCTGGAGGGCGCCTATATTTTTTTCTCACGAATCAACGAATTCGGCAGGCGTTGCTATACTTTTTAAATCTAATGCAAATATTAAAATTCTGAATGTCAATGATGTAGTCCCGGGTCGTCTTTTGCATATTCATGTCGAAATCGATGGGTTCCCGCTGCACTTGATAAACGTATATGCCCCAACCAATGGGCCGGAACGGTTGGAGTTTTTTAAGGTGTTGAAACATCATTTAAATAATATAAACAATGACCCAGTCGTCGCTGGCGGCGATTTTAATTGTACAATGGAGGCGAGTATTGACCGGGTGGACAGCCCAGAGCCACACCTTTCTTCTTCTAGGTTTCTATCACAAATTTTGTTGCGCTTCAAACTTGTTGATGCGTGGCGCCATCACAATCCTACTGTCAGGCAGTATACCTGGAGTAGAAATGAAAGCAAATCACGAATTGATACGTTTTATATATCTAAATCCATCGTATCCAGAATTAAATTATCGTCTATACTGCCTCGTTATGATTTTTCTGATCATTTTCCTGTCGATATCCGTCTGTCTTTTAACTCCATTAATGCACGTAATCCTGTTTGGTGCTTTAATTTAAGCCTCCTGCAGGATGAAGATTTTTGTGAAATATTCACAGATTATTGGTTGAAGTGGCGCAGTGAGAAATCACGCTTCAGTAAAATTCAAATGTGGTGGGACATTGGCAAGCTGAATATTAAAGTACTCACAAAGCAGTACAGTGCCAAGTTGTCCTGTACATACAGGAATAATCAAGCTGGATTACGCAAGGATATTAAAAATATTGAAGACCGCTTAAAGGACGATCCTTCACTAAAAGGGATACTCGAAGAGAAACGAACTTTATTGGAAAATCTAACAAAAACGGAATGTAAGGGTGCTGCCATAAGATCTCGGCATAAAATTTTAAATGAAAACGATGCCCCTACATCCTTTTTCTTTGACTGTGAGAAACAAAGGGGGTCGCGTAAAGTAATGTCACACTTACAGCATTCCGATGGATCGCTGACTGGGTCACAAGCTGAAATGAGGTCAATGGCTAAAGAGTTTTACAGCGATTTGTTTTCTCCCGGTCCGATTTCCATTGAAGCTCAAAATAAACTGCTTTCCGGGTTGCCTCAACTGGACGACGCTATCAGGGAAGATTGTGATGCGCCAATAACGCATGAAAATCTTACCAACGCAGTCAAGTTAATTTCCACCAATAGATCCCCAGGCATAGATGGTATTCCCGGCGAATTTTATAAACATTTTTGGTCGATTTTAGGCTCTGATCTTCACGACGTCATTACTGCCTCAATCGAAGAGGGCCTGATGCCTTTGTCGTGTAGACGGGCTGTTATCACTCTACTGCCAAAAAAAGGTAACAATGGACTACTGAAGAATTGGAGACCTGTAAGCTTACTATGCGCGGATTACAAGATCTTGACCAAAGCGCTTTCTCTAAGATTAAAATCCGTCCTTGGCAGTATAGTTCATATCGATCAAAGCTACTCTATCCCAGGAAGACAAATTTATGACAACATACACTTGATACGTGATGTCATCACGTACGCAAACAGTAAAAACATAACACTAGGAATTGTCTCTCTCGACCAAGAGAAAGCTTTCGATAGAGTTCACCACGGATATTTATTAAAAACGCTACAGGCCTTTGGGTTCGGTAATCGGTTCTGTGACTATATTAAACTTGTCTATTCTAACACTGAAAGTCTGGTCCGCGTCAATAGCGCCCTCACCAGCCCTGTCCAGTTTAATAGGGGTATTCGTCAAGGATGTTCCCTATCAGGGCAACTGTACACGCTAGCTATCGAGCCCCTTTTGCACAAGATCCGAACCCAGAGTGGTATCCGTGGTGTTCAGGTTGATGACTCTCCTGATCGAGGGGTTAAACTTTCTGCTTATGCTGACGATGTCAGTTTCTTTGTCACCAAGAACTCTGATTTTATTAAACTCAGAGAATGGCTATCTTCTTACGAGAATGCCAGTAATTCTCGCATTAACTATACCAAGTCGCAAGGGCTATGGGTAGGTGCCTGGAAAAATAGACCTGATAAGCCACTAAATATAGGCTGGACCTCTGACGGCCTCAAAGTTCTCGGCGTTTTTGTTGGGAATAACACCGCTTTTACGGATCGTAATTGGTCTAATGTCATCGACGAGGTCGAGGCGAAAATAGGTCACTGGTCAAAATATGCACCTGCTCTGTCCTACAGAGGGCGTTCTCTGATTATTAACAATCTTGTTGTATCCAAACTCTTGCACAAACTAATTTGTCTCTCTCCTCCAGATCGAGTAATTAATGCGATTCAAAAAATGTTTGTTGACTTCTTTTGGTTGGGAAGACATTGGATTCCTGCCGAATTGGTGTATTTGCCTCCCAGTGACGGAGGACAGGGATTAGCACACTTGCCAACCCGTATAGCCTCATACCGCGTACAATATGTACAACGGTATTTTTATTTTAACTCAAGTCATCCGTGCTTCTTTTTCGCTGATTACTTTTTAAGACAATTTCAAAATCTGAATTATAATAAACAGTTGTTTATTATTGATATTCCGAAGTCTGATTTTAATGTTCCCAGTTTTTATTGTAGTTTGTTAAAAATTTGGTCTAGCACTACTTTTGTGCGTAAGGACGTACCATCTACTTACCACAGCGTTTGTCTGGAACCGTTATTTTATAATAAACTCATTTTACATCCTTTAAGACAGACACCTCTCAAACTTACTCATTTTATTGAATCCGGTGTGACTAGGATTGGCGATTTATTGACTGATGGAAAATGGCTGTCAGTTCAATCGTTACATCCACGCATTAGTATATACTCAGCACGCCTGCTAGGTATCGCTCTAGATATTGTTCACAATGCTATCCCTACGAGTATGAAAGATATTGTAAATAATGAAAACACCACAGATTCCACAAATATTACACATCCAAGATATTCGCTTGAATTATTGTATAAAGATGATGATAATAATATTTTGCTCAATTGTCCCTTGTACACACTAAAGAAAGGTAGCATTTACAACTTTCTGGTGTCGGTTAACAAACTCTCCAAGGACGCCACACAGGCAGGCACTGTGTGGTGTGACTTGCTATCGATTGATACTCAGAAACCGAATTTTAAGGATTGTTACCTCCATCCACTCACCAAAAAAGATGGCGACCTCCAGTGGCGTCTTCTTCATGGCGCTTACCCCACTGGAGGTTTCTTATTCAAGTCTGGGCTGAGGGAATCGGACACTTGTGTTTTCTGCAAAGAAAAAGATGACTTAATGCACGTATTCATAGAGTGCACCAGGCTGGGTCCGTTGTTTGTAACTTTTAATAAAGTTATTCACAATCTGTTAGACATTGGGTCCATCCCACTGTCCCATTACTTACTTGGACCACCTAGGAAGAAACCATTAGTGCTTCACAAATTGCTGGTGTTCATCATCACATCGGTAAAAGCTTCAATACACATTACCCGGATAAAGAAAATGAAGAACTTACCTGGTACTGATGTCACCCATTGCTTCAAAGCACGACTGAAATCAAGATTACGGGATGAATACAACTACCACAAGCTGACTGGTACTATGGCAGCCTTCATCCAACGGTGGTGCATCAATGACGCAGTAGCATCGGTCATCGGCGAAGACCTCGTCCATCCAGATTATATTATGTAAATAATAAATTGAACTATTTTTATAATAAAATGAACACTTTGATTTTATTCTCAAGATTATTTTACTGTTTCTGTTTGTACATATTCGACTATAATTTGTACTGTATCCGATATTGTTTTATACCTACCTGTACAATTACTTTATATTTCGTTGCATTATCATGTGTAATTAATTTTCATCGTTTTATATTCAAACATATTATATTGTATACTTTTCTGTACTGTATCACTTGTATTCGCCTTTGATTTATACTTACCGCTATATGTCCAATTCTTGTATTTAAACAGTGATTGTTAACTGATTTTTTATTACTCGAGAATAAAAGATTCAAATGTATGTATGTATGTATGTATGTATGTATGTATGTATGTATGTATGTATGTATGTATGTATGTATGTATGTATGTAATTAGCATACACACGTCGTTGTTCTGAGCTCCCGAAAAATCTACGATTTTCACCTTTCAGAAAGCTAAGTAGTTATTTTTGTTGGTTCTATTGGTTTTGTGAATACTTTGTGCACTCTGTCGCTACCTTTATTTTCTTATTCAGCATAAATCTGCTGTATTTTTTGGTTGTTTTCCTTTTTGTGTTCTGGGGACTTGCCGGTGAACCTGCCAAGATGGCCGCTTCCACGGCAAGCCCACGTGTCAGTGAATTCGCGGGGTTGACCCGCAAACATGGTGTGAAGTGCGAGTCTGTTGATGGAGTCTCAATTGAAACTTATGTGAAGGCGATTTCGGGCATTGTTGAGCCTAAAAATGTTCTGGCTGCTTCTAGAGCAAACCGCAGCGTTTTAGTTTTTCTTAATTCAGTTTCATGCGTTGACCAGGTGTGTGCTACAGGTATTAGTACAATCGGTGACGCATTTATTTATGTTGAGCCATTGGTGAAACCGGCGACCAAGGTCATTCTCTCTGGGGTTCCGCCCTTTATAAAAAACGATGTGCTCGAGCGTGAACTTTCTCTCTATGGTAAAGTGGTTTCACGCATACGCCTGATTCCCCTTGGCTGCAAAAGTCCAGAATTGAGACATGTCAAGTCTTTCCGTCGTCAGGTGTACATGTTGTGCGATGAAAAATCAATCAACGGCGTTATAACCATCATCCACGAACAGCGTAACTATCGTGTATACCTGTCGACGGATGAGGTGACATGTCATAAATGTAAACAGAAAGGCCATATTCAAAGAAATTGTCCCGGAAATATCCCTGTACAGGATACTGTTAATGGCGACAATGACAACACTACTGATATGGAAATATCTCCATCTACATCCGCTTCTACAACTGGTAATATTGAAAATGATAAAACTGACACAACTTCTAAACATGATAATAATACAAATGATATAAATGACATAATTGCAAATGATACTGATGAACACACTGATACAATTATAACTGCCGATAATACACACGATGATACTGATGATACAAATACAAATAATGCTCCATTTGAAAAAAACGACATCGACGCTATAAACACTACAAACTTTGGAAACACTAATAACACTGATGAATTGATCACAACTGCGGTTACTGGTGTTAAAGAACATGCAGCTGTTGTCACGCGTGGCATATCTGAATGTCAATTAGATGGCACGCGTACTGATCATTGTGATGATAATGAACCAGGTTCTGTTGTTTCCAGTGATGAACTTTCAAGATCATCTGCTATAGAAATTGGCGAGGAAAGGGTACGAACCCCTTACTCAGTACCCCCTCCCACGGGAGACACACCATCTTCTTCACACCATTTACATCCACCTGATCCAGGTGAATTACACAGTTCTAAAAGTGTGGATGTGTTTGATTCGAAGTCAATTGTGGCGTCTTATGACGGAGACGATAATGAGTCTGTAATGTCAGATATGTCGGACATGAGTGTCGCTTCTTTGGAAGACGTTGGGATGTCTGAAAATGAAAATAAAAAAATGTTATCTAAAGAATCATTGTTGGTTTTTCTAGAAGAGTCTTTTAACTCGAGGAAATTAATCGAGCAGGCGGTTTCTTTCTGTTCCGACCTCCGACTTTTAGTGAGGTCCTTAAACAGTCTTCGTAAGAGTGCCGATTTCCCGAGCAAAGAAAAGATACGCGTACAGCGAATGACAATGCGTATTTCGAAACATGTTAAACGTTCATTAAAATCCAGTGCTGAAGGAGATGGGAATTTAAGATCAAGCATCTTGAGTAAAAAACGAGGCATTTCCTCGCAATCTGTCATTGTTTCAACTGATTGAATTGTGTGTTAATTATGAATCAACACTCCATAGATATGCGTTACTGGTTTGGTTGCTTTTTATGTCTTCTAATTATGGCAAACGTAGCTGGAATTACTTGGAATGTACATGGTTGCAGAGATTCTTTAAAACGATACCAGCTGTTTGAATACATTAAAAGTAATTATTCTAAGGATTTTTGTTTTCTTCAGGAAACACACTCTGTTCCGTCTGATGAGCCGAACTGGCGTGTGGTCTGGAGGGCGCCTATAGTTTTTTCTCACGAATCAACGAATTCGGCAGGCGTTGCTATACTTTTTAAATCTAATGCAAATATTAAAATTCTGAATGTCAATGATGTAGTCCCGGGTCGTCTTTTGCATATTCATGTCGAAATCGATGGGTTCCCGCTGCACTTGATAAACGTATATGCCCCAACCAATGGGCCGGAACGGTTGGAGTTTTTTTAAGGTGTTGAAACATCATTTAAATAATATAAACAATGACCCAGTCGTCGCTGGCGGCGATTTTAATTGTACAATGGAGGCGAGTATTGACCGGGTGGACAGCCCAGAGCCACACCTTTCTTCTTCTAGGTTTCTATCACAAATTTTGTTGCGCTTCAAACTTGTTGATGCGTGGCGCCATCACAATCCTACTGTCAGGCAGTATACCTGGAGTAGAAATGAAAGCAAATCACGAATTGATACGTTTTATATATCTAAATCCATCGTATCCAGAATTAAATTATCGTCTATACTGCCTCGTTATGATTTTTCTGATCATTTTCCTGTCGATATCCGTCTGTCTTTTAACTCCATTAATGCACGTAATCCTGTTTGGTGCTTTAATTTAAGCCTCCTGCAGGATGAAGATTTTTGTGAAATATTCACAGATTATTGGTTGAAGTGGCGCAGTGAGAAATCACGCTTCAGTAAAATTCAAATGTGGTGGGACATTGGCAAGCTGAATATTAAAGTACTCACAAAGCAGTACAGTGCCAAGTTGTCCTGTACATACAGGAATAATCAAGCTGGATTACGCAAGGATATTAAAAATATTGAAGACCGCTTAAAGGACGATCCTTCACTAAAAGGGATACTCGAAGAGAAACGAACTTTATTGGAAAATCTAACAAAAACGGAATGTAAGGGTGCTGCCATAAGATCTCGGCATAAAATTTTAAATGAAAACGATGCCCCTACATCCTTTTTCTTTGACTGTGAGAAACAAAGGGGGTCGCGTAAAGTAATGTCACACTTACAGCATTCCGATGGATCGCTGACTGGGTCACAAGCTGAAATGAGGTCAATGGCTAAAGAGTTTTACAGCGATTTGTTTTCTCCCGGTCCGATTTCCATTGAAGCTCAAAATAAACTGCTTTCCGGGTTGCCTCAACTGGACGACGCTATCAGGGAAGATTGTGATGCGCCAATAACGCATGAAAATCTTACCAACGCAGTCAAGTTAATTTCCACCAATAGATCCCCAGGCATAGATGGTATTCCCGGCGAATTTTATAAACATTTTTGGTCGATTTTAGGCTCTGATCTTCACGACGTCATTACTGCCTCAATCGAAGAGGGCCTGATGCCTTTGTCGTGTAGACGGGCTGTTATCACTCTACTGCCAAAAAAAGGTAACAATGGACTACTGAAGAATTGGAGACCTGTAAGCTTACTATGCGCGGATTACAAGATCTTGACCAAAGCGCTTTCTCTAAGATTAAAATCCGTCCTTGGCAGTATAGTTCATATCGATCAAAGCTACTCTATCCCAGGAAGACAAATTTATGACAACATACACTTGATACGTGATGTCATCACGTACGCAAACAGTAAAAACATAACACTAGGAATTGTCTCTCTCGACCAAGAGAAAGCTTTCGATAGAGTTCACCACGGATATTTATTAAAAACGCTACAGGCCTTTGGGTTCGGTAATCGGTTCTGTGACTATATTAAACTTGTCTATTCTAACACTGAAAGTCTGGTCCGCGTCAATAGCGCCCTCACCAGCCCTGTCCAGTTTAATAGGGGTATTCGTCAAGGATGTTCCCTATCAGGGCAACTGTACACGCTAGCTATCGAGCCCCTTTTGCACAAGATCCGAACCCAGAGTGGTATCCGTGGTGTTCAGGTTGATGACTCTCCTGATCGAGGGGTTAAACTTTCTGCTTATGCTGACGATGTCAGTTTCTTTGTCACCAAGAACTCTGATTTTATTAAACTCAGAGAATGGCTATCTTTTTACGAGAATGCCAGTAATTCTCGCATTAACTATACCAAGTCGCAAGGGCTATGGGTAGGTGCCTGGAAAAATAGACCTGATAAGCCACTAAATATAGGCTGGACCTCTGACGGCCTCAAAGTTCTCGGCGTTTTTGTTGGGAATAACACCGCTTTTACGGATCGTAATTGGTCTAATGTCATCGACGAGGTCGAGGCGAAAATAGGTCACTGGTCAAAATATGCACCTGCTCTGTCCTACAGAGGGCGTTCTCTGATTATTAACAATCTTGTTGTATCCAAACTCTTGCACAAACTAATTTGTCTCTCTCCTCCAGATCGAGTAATTAATGCGATTCAAAAAATGTTTGTTGACTTCTTTTGGTTGGGAAGACATTGGATTCCTGCCGAATTGGTGTATTTGCCTCCCAGTGACGGAGGACAGGGATTAGCACACTTGCCAACCCGTATAGCCTCATACCGCGTACAATATGTACAACGGTATTTTTATTTTAACTCAAGTCATCCGTGCTTCTTTTTCGCTGATTACTTTTTAAGACAATTTCAAAATCTGAATTATAATAAACAGTTGTTTATTATTGATATTCCGAAGTCTGATTTTAATGTTCCCAGTTTTTATTGTAGTTTGTTAAAAATTTGGTCTAGCACTACTTTTGTGCGTAAGGACGTACCATCTACTTACCACAGCGTTTGTCTGGAACCGTTATTTTATAATAAACTCATTTTACATCCTTTAAGACAGACACCTCTCAAACTTACTCATTTTATTGAATCCGGTGTGACTAGGATTGGCGATTTATTGACTGATGGAAAATGGCTGTCAGTTCAATCGTTACATCCACGCATTAGTATATACTCAGCACGCCTGCTAGGTATCGCTCTAGATATTGTTCACAATGCTATCCCTACGAGTATGAAAGATATTGTAAATAATGAAAACACCACAGATTCCACAAATATTACACATCCAAGATATTCGCTTGAATTATTGTATAAAGATGATGATAATAATATTTTGCTCAATTGTCCCTTGTACACACTAAAGAAAGGTAGCATTTACAACTTTCTGGTGTCGGTTAACAAACTCTCCAAGGACGCCACACAGGCAGGCACTGTGTGGTGTGACTTGCTATCGATTGATACTCAGAAACCGAATTTTAAGGATTGTTACCTCCATCCACTCACCAAAAAAGATGGCGACCTCCAGTGGCGTCTTCTTCATGGCGCTTACCCCACTGGAGGTTTCTTATTCAAGTCTGGGCTGAGGGAATCGGACACTTGTGTTTTCTGCAAAGAAAAAGATGACTTAATGCACGTATTCATAGAGTGCACCAGGCTGGGTCCGTTGTTTGTAACTTTTAATAAAGTTATTCACAATCTGTTAGACATTGGGTCCATCCCACTGTCCCATTACTTACTTGGACCACCTAGGAAGAAACCATTAGTGCTTCACAAATTGCTGGTGTTCATCATCACATCGGTAAAAGCTTCAATACACATTACCCGGATAAAGAAAATGAAGAACTTACCTGGTACTGATGTCACCCATTGCTTCAAAGCACGACTGAAATCAAGATTACGGGATGAATACAACTACCACAAGCTGACTGGTACTATGGCAGCCTTCATCCAACGGTGGTGCATCAATGACGCAGTAGCATCGGTCATCGGCGAAGACCTCGTCCATCCAGATTATATTATGTAAATAATAAATTGAACTATTTTTATAATAAAATGAACACTTTGATTTTATTCTCAAGATTATTTTACTGTTTCTGTTTGTACATATTCGACTATAATTTGTACTGTATCCGATATTGTTTTATACCTACCTGTACAATTACTTTATATTTCGTTGCATTATCATGTGTAATTAATTTTCATCGTTTTATATTCAAACATATTATATTGTGTACTTTTCTGTACTGTATCACTTGTATTCGCCTTTGATTTATACTTACCGCTATATGTCCAATTCTTGTATTTAAACAGTGATTGTTAACTGATTTTTTTTTATTACTCGAGAATAAAAGATTCAAATGTATGTATGTATGTATGTATGTATGTATGTATGTATGTATGTATGTATGTATGTATGTATGTATGTATGTATGTATGTATGTATGTATGTATGTATGTATGTATGTATGTGTGTGTGTATTTTGATTTTAAACTGATCCACAACCCATCACTGTATATATAATAATTGAACGCTTGGTCAGGATCTCCATTATTGCTGAGAATTGTGTCAATTGTTTTGACTAGTGTGTCTATTTATACTAACTATTTATGCTTGGTTAATGTGTGATGTTAGGCAGTATTTATGACGTAGATATATAACATCTATATATAACATATTTCTCAATTTATCAAATGTCTTCATTATGCATACAGTGGTTTGTTTGAACACAGTTATTTAAAATCACTGTCTTATTTATTGCAACGTTCTTGATGTTTGTCTTGCGGTGTTTCTGCATAAACCTCAACGATATGACATCTACTTCCATGGCAACACGCTGAAGGAGCAGAAAGCGCCATTTCTCAGATATTACAGCGTACGTCACGCGAGTGCTTGCAGCCGAGTAACTACACGGGATGCCTGTATTATTAGCGAGAGTTTGTCCGTAACTGGCGCCGTAGGTAGTTCTGTTTCTATGCGACAATAACAGTATTCGTCGAGAGATGGCAGAAAAGACTGTCTAGGGTTAGCCGATTTCATTAGAGGATCAACCATGGCGACTGCAAATAGTTTTGGACCCATATCGCACGGGTTCATCTCCAACAGTGCCCATATTTGATCAAGAGACGAACAATCGCAACCGGAAAGTCGTTTTGGAATGTTGTCACACGATGTACCAGATATTGTACATGTGTCACCAGCAGTCCAGAGAAGCATTCTTGATGGTAAATATATCAACCTCGCCACTTATCCCCGATGAGGCGTGCGATTCTCGTTCGATATTCGATTCATCGGGAAATGTACGTTTAAATAAAACATTAACTCTCAGCGAATTTCTAATAGCTTTCGGGCGTTATAAATCTATCATCTGCGAGGTTTTTCCCGATATAATGGTATACTATGGACATTATTGACTTGCCCAACAGTGTCCGGGAAAACTATTCTATGATTACCATGTTCGTTTTGCTAAGAAAGCAGCTTCTGATATAACACTTAGGAATATCAAGTTAGACTAGTCGCTCAGAGACAACGTGATGTTTCTGAGCATAACGTCTGGGCGTCAACCAGCTGCATGTTCCGTTAGTGTCAGTACGATGCATTCATTCCATTTTTGCTATCAGAAACAACCAAGCAATCAAAAGGTCGAGATACCCAGTTTTCTGCAAATAATATCAGAGGGAGACCCAGATTGTTTTATAATGGTAAAGAAAGGGGTGTGCCAGGATATCATGTTCCCTTTTTCATGTGTGCTGCATGGGAAGAAAATGGGTTCACAGTGACTACCAACTGCAACAAGTACACATATTAAGTTAACATTGACGCTTTGGAAAGACACTTGAGTGAACACCCAGATAAAACCTTTACACAAAACTGTGTAATGGCCTCAAAGAAGGCTTTTGTACAGGTATTAAAATTGTATCAACAAATTTGTATGGATGTCAAAACAATTTGCCAGCAAGACAAAATCCTGACATTGTTATTGATCTTCTCATGACAAAATTGCGTAAGGATTATATTATTGGCCCCTTTGATACAACATTTTTTGAGATATTTCGCATCAATCCTTTAGGTTTAGCAGTAGGGGAATATTCTGGAAAGAAAAACAGGCTTGGCACCCCATGACAAGCCTGGTGTTTCTAGCCTTAATGATATGATTGACAACAATTTTGATGTGCTTTCAATTCTATGCTGCGTCGCAGTCCTACATGTACCTCATAGTTGCCCTCGCTGCCTCTATCCTCATTGCATGACTGTCACACATGCAGCCCTCGCTACTTCACAGTTCAACACCATAGTTGCAGCCCTCGCTGCCTCTACCCTCATTGCATGACAGCCATACCTGCATCCCTCGTTACTTCAGTCTCAACACCATAGTTGCAGCCTCCACTGCCTCTAACCTCAATGCATGACAGTCATACCTGCAGCCCTCGCTGCTTCACAGTTCAACCCCATAGTTGCATCCTTCACTGCTTCTAGCCTCATTGCATTAGTCATACCTGCAGCCCTCGCTGCTCCAGTCTCAACCTAATGGGTGAAACCATATACAGCAAATGATGCAATAAATTATGTGTTTAAAATGGCATGAACGGTGTGTTTTAAAGGACGTGTGGATTATATTATGGTGAATGTATTTCAAATTGGCGTTTATATTTTAAAATGTTAAAGTGTGTGTTTATCATGGGACTTGTGTTTTGATTTGGCGTACTTCTACATAGACGCTAACAATAGTTAATGGCCTGTTGGGGTCGAGGTTCTAGTAAACGTCCAATGCCCGTTTCCTAGGAAATTACTCTTTCTTTGTTGAAAACAATACCCGTCTACTGGCTTTATTGTCACAACATTGGCCGTTTTCTAGAAAAAAAGTACTTTTTCATTGTTCCAAACATTATCTGTTTACTAGATTGTTTGTTCTCATCAATACCTATTCACTGGGAGAGGATTCTTTTTTTTCAGAAATAGGCTGTTATCATTTGATTGACGTTCAACGTTCCTTTCACAAATATAATTTTTTTTAATCTGTAATATTTGTGTTTGTCAGGATTAATACAATCACTTAAAGCACACTCTCGAGCTGTGTAACATTGTAAGTTAAGACATGTCGGAAGAAAATTATGAGGTGAGCTTTTCTTTAAATAAAATAATAAATAAAAAGTACTGAAACCCAACGGGGAACAAGACAACCCCTAGTTATGAACATCAATACAACTATCGCTTTATTCAGTTTTCCAATTATATACAAGATATTATACAGATATTTTTAGATTTATAATCCAGATTTATTATTGGCCCGTTCTAAACTATATTAGGAGAATATTTAGTGTTCTGCTAGTAACGTGAAAATGCCTGCTTTGTGTTGTATTTTCATATTTCTGGTAATGCCACGAAAAAGTAGTTGCAAACAGGCACATACTATATTCTTACATACTATTGTCACATTCGATTATAGGAAGCTCTGAGGTTGTTTCACCATGTCATCCCGTCAAGTTTAACAATATTCACTAACAAGTCACTCATTGATGGTGGATGGTACGAGAATGCGAGTCTGGCAGAGTTTAGAGAATATCTAAAACGAGCTGAAATCACTGTGAGTTCACAAATTCCATCAGAGAAAAATCGCGTCATTCCATACATATTACTGACCAGTGTCACGTGATCAACATCGCTACATCCTCTGTGTATACTATCTTCGCTAATATAGTATATCATACACCATTTCCTTCCAAGGATACATCATGGGAATGCCAAAATTCATAAAGTTTAGAACAGAATCAGCGAACTTATTTGTGTCTGGTCAAACCCTGATGGCAGTCATGTTTTTTTATTATTAGAGGACGCATACGCGCGTAATCATTCCATATTTGGAATTCGCATTTTCTTATATGGAACGCTGACATTTTTGGCGTTTCAATGACAGGTGTGTTGGTATCGTCGCTTGGGACTCAATTCCCACGCGTGCGCAGGTGACGGTCCTTCCGTTTTAAGCTTTGAGTACAGAGTCGGTCATAGATATACATTAGTTGATAATTCCCGCATTGCGTAATATGACATAACGCCATGAACTCATCATGACGTTTGTGGGTATGGAAGCTATAAACACGAAAGAATGAATGATGCGGTGTATCCCGCGGCCGTGTTTTCACCACCGCTAAAGCTTGTGTCCTATTTGTAATTTGTAATTGGTAATTCGGCGTTTTATTCTATTCATATGCAAATATTGGCAGACGTGCTCTCGTCGCAGTGTTAGCCACAGCATAAGCAACGAAAAAAGCATACAGACAAATGAAACAAACAAACAAATTCAGGAAATTTTTTCTGAGACTTCATAGGTTTGTATATTTCCGTGACTCGCCATCCATAGAGTGCGTGTTATTGTATATGGGGGGTATTTTTTTAACATTTTAACAGCACACCTATACTGCAGCTATAACAGTGGCACACAACTTTGATTTTCTCATTGTTTTTAGTTTGAACTGTACCGCACCGGTCTATAAAGACATTTGCATAATTTACCATGGAAATACCGAAACAATAACCTACTTTGTGCAGAAAAATGATGAGGAGGTTTCAGTATTTAAATATAACATTAAAAATATGAACATAGTATGCCGAGACAATTCGAGCCATGAAAACACAACTTTAAAAGAGACTATTTTTATTTTATTTGCGTTATTTTAATATGCTTAACATTGAATTTGCAAAGTTGTTTATATGAATACCTCTGTCGATATGCAATAATGAGTTTTTATAGTACACTACATTATAAAACAGTCGTGATTGTGATAATATCATGTGTTTCATATACATTTATTTAATTTTTTAAGCTTGACGATATAGATGGTTTGAATATCATTCATATAAGTGGTACAAAAGGCAAGGGATCTGTGTCTGCTTTTTGTGAAAGTATATTACGAGCACATGGACTGAAAACTGGGTTTTACAGGTGCGTAATATTTGGTAATAATGACGTTTTTTGTAAAAACTATTCTATTGTTAGCAATCAATCACTCGTCAGAATATATGACTGCAGTGAGTGTTTTCTTTTTTTGTATAAATACCATACATTTCACAATTGATTCAATAACATGTTGTAAATCTCTTCTATTACAGTTCACCACATCTGATAGAAGTTCGTGAAAGATTCCGGATCAATGGTGTACCACTGACGAAGGAGAAATTTAGTAAATATTTTTTTGAAGTATATAGAAAACTAGAATCTACAATGGGAGAATTTGACAGAGCTATGCCAGTTCACTTAAGATTCTTAACAATAATGGCATGGCATACGTTCATACAGGAAAACGTAAGGTTACAAGTTAGATACATTTGTATTTTGATTATTGTCATTGATTATAGAAGAGAAATTGAAATGGTTACTAGACTGTATGTCCAATATACTATGAGGTCGTGATATTATGAGGTTATTACGAAGATGCCTCAAAGTATGCACGACCGATGCGCAGCGGAGTTCGATGCGACGGCGTACTGTCTGGGTGCATAGTTTTTGAGGTATCCTCGTAATAACCTTATCATTGTACATGTTTTCGTTCCAAGGATACATCCCGGAAATGCCGAAATCAGCGAACGTCTTTGTCTGGGGTCCGGTCAAACCCTGGTGGCAGTCATGCTTGTTTTTATTATTAGAGGACGCTTACGCGCGTAATCATTCCATATTTAGAATTCGCATTTCCTTATATGGTAGGGTGAAAATACCCTGTAAGATACCGCAAAATTACGCCACGCTGTAACTTATAGCGTTACGGTGACATATGTATAATAATAATGCTTACGTGCTCGTTGGTCTGATAAAAATGTTCACAGTCTGCTTCATTTAATATTCTGAATTGACGTTTACAAAATAATTTTATAGGATTGAGTGAACTCCATTTTTTTCTGATGGCTAAAACAAAGATTGTGAAAAAAACAAACACAAAAAACGTAACAGTTTAAAATTTAGGGAGTATTGCTAAAATTTCAGAATTACCTGCCCAGTGTCTGGTACACAGTTTTGATATATTTTTCAAACACTGGAATATTGTGTTATTGCATTTAAGAAGGCACCTATGTCATTTTCATTACTAACATGTATTATTAGAAATAGTAACATGCAGTGAACGTATTATACAAAAGTATGTTCATTTGAATGAATGAGTACCGAGTAATACTCGTGACTAATTTGATCGATTCATACAGTAATTCATTCAACAAAAAGCGCTTGTGTTCTAGAAATGTTTATTTTGTTGTGAAAGTTAAATATGTTACTTGTGTTGACTTAAATATCTATCATGGTGTACTATCGTTTCACTTTATTGTGAGTTACAACATAATATCACGTTTCACATTCAGCAATTTTGTAATTTTATTGACATAACGGAAAAAAATCTATAAAAACAATTTAACTAAACATATATTACGGTCACATGATATTGACATAACATTGTATTGTACTGTATTGATATTTTGATTATCATTGTAGGTTGATGTTGTCATTTTGGAAGTGGGCATGGGAGGCACCTACGACTGTACTAACGTGGTGAGACGTCCAACTGTCACTGGAATTAACCTAGTGGACTTTGATCATACTAAAATATTGGGAAACACGCTAGATAAAATAGCTTGGCATAAAGCCGGTATATGTAAGGTAGGCAAACAATTTGTAAATTGTAGGAACATCAGGTGTCATGATCTTTGTGTAATGGTTTGATTCAAAAAAAGCAATTAATAAAAACAAATTTTGCACCATGTATGCATAATTTTCAATGTTCATTGTGTTAATATTACCAGGTTACAATATTTCATATTGTTTAATATATTCAATAACTTTTTATATATTTGATGTTTGATGAATGGATGACTTTAAACATTTTTAAATGTTCAACTATGTTATCCCTTAGCCGGGTCGACCAGCTTTTACAGTCCCACAGTCAAAAGAAGCCACCGATACTATAATTGCAAGAGCAAAAGAACTACACGTATGTATACATTTTATAAAACTGAATCATCAGTTTCTGTAATTAATGGTACATTCTGATATACTTAAGACAGTACGGAGAATTTTGAGAAATTATCAAAACAGTGGATAATTTACCAGAATCGCAAAGTTCCAATAATAGCAATGATTTGAGATACAAACGTCAGACATTGCACAGGCAATTTTCAAATTTCGTCCAAGTTGTATTGTATAGTATTATAACTAGTTTGAAATTAATTATCAGAAATAATGGATATTGTCTGACTATATTACTCCGATGCAACGTAGTCATTTCCGGACTGTGGCCAACAAAAACACATTCTCACCAAGTCATTGAAGCACGGAGTAATGGCACCAAATAGCCAATATATTGGCAACATTTGGAGAGAGTATACTTGATGACAGAACATTCCCAGTCAGAACAAGAACTGAATGTCTTTGTATTATTGAATAGTATTAGAATCAATGTGGTTACTACATCGTGGTTGCGATGAGAATTTCAAATTTGGTATTAACAGATTGTGTAAAACGAGCCGTGAGGAATGTCTACAGAATTAAGAATGTCTACAGTTCGAAAACGAAAAAAATTACACCAGGACACAATTAATAAATTAAAAAGTGGTAAATTTACATATCAATATCATATTCAGCAGGGGTGCCTCTGTATTGAATAGAAATGCCCCAATCTTTAACAGGTTAGTTGACATTTACATCATGTAGTTATTGCCAGATATCTCATAAAGTACGCAAAGAATGTTCTTAATTATAAAGAAGTGGTTTCGTGAAACATAAACCAAACAATTGGATTTTAGGAGAGATATGAATGATACAATAGAGTGGAGTTATCTGTGGTAGAGGTTTGTCTTTTTGAAATGTCCTAAAGCCTTTCATAATTCTGTCATGTTATTATCAAATAATAATTTGTGATTGTTCAAGTACTGATACTTATCGTCATCAAATAAAATATGTTAATGGATGTTTCATACTGACAGGCACCACTTCAAATCGTACCTGAGTTGCGTGACTACGATTGGCAAGAACAAGCTATAGAGCTAGGTATACAAGGAGAGCATCAACACAGAAATGCATCATTAGCAAAACAGTTATGCCGTACATGGATCGAAGAGCATGAAGCAAGTATGTGTTTTCGTTAACTTAGTGCTGATACAATTACATATTTAAAAAAAATAGTATATTCCAACTTCAATTAAAGAGAACAAATTATGTAGTTTCAAGTATTATGTCATGATATACAAAACTAACCACAGTTCTGTTAATTATAAGATGAATAATGCTATTAAGACGTTATTCAAACATATAATTGTTAATATTCCTGAGAATAAGTACAATTATTTATAGTCATTATTATTATAGTCCTATTAATTTAGATTTTACAAATATGCAGTATTTGTCAGTAGATTGTTATGCTAATGTAAGAACTGGCAACTTCATCAATATAATGCACAGAGGTCAGCATTATTTAAACTATAGGCATGATATTATATTCATGTCTTTCTTCTAAATCACATGTTATCTTCACTGTGTTTCCTAGATATCCTTGGTAGAAAAACAGATTTCGAAATAGTTCACACCGACATCGTGGATACCTTAACAGCCCCAGCATTCAAGTTACCAGACACCTTTAAAAATGGTAAGATTTGCAATATTTTAATATACAGTCGACTTAATCTCATAGATTACATTACATAACTAATCAACCCAATGGTGCAATTTTACTTTACCTGTTCCCCAATCCAAATATTTAGTCATGATGATCATGCTCATTATTTATTACCAGAGAAGACCTCTCTTCAGCAGTACAGCATTTCGTTCTGGGGGGAACCTTGTAACAACACTTCTAAAACAGTCTGAATGTACAAGGACCTAACATGTTAAAATATGTCGGCTTATTTCTCAATAATTCTCAATTCGTGAATGGATTCTTCAACATGATATTTATTAACTATTTATTTATCATTTATCATTCAGGACTACGAAACTGTTTCTGGCCAGCACGTTCACAGATCATAAAACGTGAAAATGTTACATACTATATGGATGGGGCACATACACAACTTAGTACCAGAAGCTGTATCAAATGGTTCGAACAAGCAACAGAACAAGAAAAACAATTGCTAGGGTATGTATTGAGAGACATTCAAATAGCTGTACATTCACTAACAGTATACAATTAACTCTCCATGGACATTAAACCGGAAACCTGACGACTTCCCCGGACAACTTCCACTCCATAAAGCACTGCACACTGATGACAAACACTGTGTTTATATCAGTAGGTTGTATAATTAAATTTATATCCCGAGATGAACATGCTATGCGATTCGTTAATGTTTATTTACGAGTACATTGGTTTCTTAAACATAATAATTAACAATATAGAAAATATACTAAATTTAATATCTAACTTTTTTTTTAAATTTAGAGCATAGTTAGCTCGTAGATTTGATATGATAACGCAGCAACAATCTTGGACTTGTTGATCACGGAGAATGGAAATACTTTTTTCTCTCTCAATCTGTTGTTAGTATAACCCCTAATTGCTAGATGAGAAACACCTAGTTGGCGAAAATTAGACAAGGCTGTCTGCTTCATTAATGAGCGGTTAATGACTATTGCCTGGCATTGATAGACTATATACAGTTTTTGAAAATAAAACACGCGTTATACGTCGAGCACTTCACTTTATCAATGAACACATTGACAATTTATTTATATGGACAAACTGAATCTTTAAATATGCAAATAAATCTATAAAAAATTGCACAGTTCATCATTGACATAATCTTCAGTATCAGCAACATTTTATCATACGAAAAAGTGTTTCGTTATTTACCTGTGCAAGTTTTACAACATCAATCATTGTTATATTGGGAGAGACAGCTTAACATCAACCAATTCATACTATCTAGCAAACGTAACGCCGATTGACATTACAATACATAACATTGATGGTAACTTTCTTAAAACGTATATTCTGTTATTTGCATGCGAACCTAGTAGCAATCATAATGAGAGCAGATCTTCTTAGTAGACAGTAGCGTTACTTCACTGTCATGAAGGTCAAATTGGCAAGTCATCTTTTTATTGCAATAAACAGGAGCTACAGTAGCTAACATCTTGACAGGCTGCAGTACCCCCTCGACAGATTAAATCTTAACTCATGGATCTGGGAACAACCAGCAGTAGCACTGTATAAAATCGAAACCTATAGTTAGGCTTGCCAACGCTCACGCCGGTAAACAGTGTAAAACGCGGAGACACTTAATAAATTTGGTGACCAGTTTAGTTTGATAGAAATATTAACCCCAGATAGAGTGCACGTCAAGACCAAATAAACGTGGTTCCAGCGTTTTATAATACGTGCTTTCTGTTAGTAATTGCTCTTTAAAATAATATTTATTAGATATGTCTACGTCATGACCTCGTTAACGTTATTAGCATATTGTGTACGCAGTGCACATGCTTCGGGCTTTTTTTCAATATTCCACAATGCATCATCACACTGTGATCAATTGCAATTTACGGTTTATGCAAGGTAACGTTCAGCACCGTCAATGAGGTTTGACATTTTCACTTAGCATTACAATAACTTGTTTACCTGTTTTTCTATATAGAAGCCGTTGTGTGAGAGTGTTGATGTACAATGTAACCAAAGGGCGTGATGCAAAAATGTTGATGGAGGACCTCGTTTGTTGTAATTTTTCAGCAGCTGCCTTCTGCCCAAATATCACTAATAGTGAGCCAGGACATATTACTGTTGGTAGGCAATTACTCTGTGAGGAACATTACAGTTTCACAATATCATCTCAAATTTTACCCATTTAAACCAGCATGACGATATTCTGTATAAAACTACAGAAAGAAGTAAAATCGCCTAAATAAGATTCCTGGTTTTGCCCCAGTCAATTAGTTGTCAGATCGTACACAATAATATGACTGAAAATGTCCTTGTGGATTGGAGATATTTCCCAGGGCGCTGTCCTAGATGAAATATTTCTCCGTAGCTTGCTATGTTTTTCTAGTCTTGAAGCAATACTCACCACTCGCCAAAACTTAAATTTAACTTCTGGTATATCCTTACACATTATGTAATGTTATACAAATAAAAGCACCAAGTTTCCAAAAAAAACTAATTTAAATTACAAAGTAATTAAAATATCTAAACAAAATATAGATAAATTTATATTTCGGACATGTAGATTCTTTTAACTTGAATAAATGCCAACAGTATTAATAATTCTGCACATCCATTTCTAAATTAGACGGCACGGTAGCCGTATACAATAACCACACTTAGCAAATTCAAGAGCGTCATTAAATGATTTCAATTGAAACAGCATCGGACCACATTATGCTTAGCCAATTATAATACCAGACATGACCACATTTATGTCGCCTGGTTGATGTAATTTTACATTTTAATTTACATTAAAATAACAGTGTATTCTGTTAATTAAAATCTGAATCGAAGTTCATTACAACTATTAATTTTACACAAAGTATATTTTGAATTCTGTTTTCCTATTATTGTTAAATGAAATTGTTACAATAAGCGTGGTATAATCTCTAATAATATTGTAGAAGCCATGCAAATAGATATTTGATTTTGCCTACTAAATCAAAAAAGATAACGATCTATATCTGCAAACTGCTCAGTGTTACATAAATTATTCACATAAGCTTGTATATTCAATGACTGTCGACACATGTTATGACGAAAATGGCGTGTCTATTTTATTCTAGATCGATCATTTATGGATGTTAATTCAAAAAAAGAAACTGAGTTGTGCAAGCGTAACAGAGACACGTGGCAAATAGTAGAAGAGAAAGCCAAAGTTACTTCGCGGTCACCAGTACCGTATACTGCGTCTTCGTCTTTGTTGCCATACAATTCAAAATACGCAAGTTTTGAATGTGTTAAGCACGCCCTACAGTGGTTATCATGTGGCAAAGATTCTCATATGCCAAACCCGAGATCAGAGGATCCAACACCACCGCAAAGTATCATGGAAGCAGACCATGTACAAGTTTTGGTCACCGGAAGTCTCTATTTAGTTGGTTGTGTTATAATGCTTCTTGATCCAGATATTATGACAAAGGGAAAACAGCATGATAATGTTAAGATTTGAACAGCATGCTCATGAGATTCACTAGCCACTGCTTATTTACTCTGAAGCAATTAAAGACGGCATTCAAATGTTGCTTTTTGTGTATTCAACAATCAATATTACAAGCTGTTTTATTTTAGTTAAGTTTATTTTGGTATTTGGTGGAAATAATATTATTTGCTCCGGCAAAATGTTGAAGTTTATTTATATTAGAAAAAACACAGTGGTCTCTTCATTGCAATAAGTCACATCATCTGTTGTCTAGAATGGTTAAGCAATATTAACCTGTAAGCTTTCAAGCATAATTATAAAGTGTAACTATTATCGTATATTTGAAGGGTGTTATATACAATAATGTTTTGGCCTTTTGTAGTATAGATGTATATAGTGGTACATGTATTACGTTCGACATAACAAATAACTAGTAAATTAATCTGGTACACTTCCATGTACACATAATGACATCGTGGCGACGCTATAATGCGAATATCTATAACAATTTTACCAATTAATGGGGACAATTGTTACTAGAAATTGGTTTCAAAAAACGTTTATAACTAGATGGGTGTGGTTTGCATATTACGTGACTTTATACTGACAACTTGAGTTGTCAACACATCAAACTGTTCAAATTTATAACCGTTTTTGTTAAAACATTTGGTTTAATGGTTTGAATGATCTTTACCGCTTCCATTCAGTTGATGTAAAATGATAACCCAAAGTAATTACACGCTGAGATAGTTATAGGATCAAATAAAACGCACATGTTGTTGCCTGGCGTACGCGGCATCTTTGAAGTTGTGTGCTGGTAATATTTTTTTTAACACACGAAGCATGATTTATTAGTTTTATTTTTTCACCTTCAATCTATCTAGCTTATTTTCTCTAGTCATGTCATCTCAATAATGATCTGTAGCAACGAATTCTTGTTGACATGAACATTAAATGTATTTATTCATTACATTAAACATTTCAATAATGGTTATCTTCATTAATCTTTAGTAATGTAATTTTTGATTGTAAATTCAAATTGAAAATGTAACTTCAGATTATCGATTCATCTTCATATTTTCAGTTGAATTGTTATGTATTAGACACATAGAGGAGCTCATTTAATTACACTCAAACTGTGGTGGTAATCACCTTATTAGATTAATTCAACATTGAAGCTCTGCCAATAAATTTATAACTATGAAAAAATCTAATGATTAGATATTTTAACGGCGTCATTGTTTTTAATCTGTGTATTGTCATGCACACATTTATATGGAAAAGCTCACGTGATATCATATTTTTAAGCTGGCTATATATATATATATATATATATATATATATATATATCTGACTTGCTGGTACTTGTGATCACTATATTTTATACGGTTGCTTTAGAGAAGAATCTAAATCGTATAATGATTTTTCTCTCTTGTTGTACAATTTATTGCTGCATGAAGTTCTCAATGATGATATTTTTTTTCAATTAAAATACTATATTATTTTGATTTCCGTGATAATATGATTATTTGTCCTGACCTTTGTATGTGCGTGACGCCTTCTCGCTTCATGTCTATGTAGGCTGTTTTTTTAATTTAACCATTACTATCTAAACTAACTAAAAGACAATATCAATAATAGTCAATAACGAAATCATATGCTATATTTTCTTTGCATTATGGTTGTTTTGCATGCACCTGTGTTAATCAGATCAGCGCCATATTGGTCAAACGATAATAATAGAAGCATAATATAATCAAAAGCTCTTCGACAGTAACTACATTTACAATACTGAAAAATATCAATTATAGAGCGCACTAGACTGCATCTTCGAGCACTGAGCCATAAACAAACTGGTTACAACCAATAAATATATACAGATACATTAAACAAGATATTATCAATGTCATAGTCGCGTTTGTATTATTGGGACGAAATATCAAATGACTACCTATATCCATAATATCGAACAACATATAGATCCTTAGAACTGCAATCCTGCAATGATGACCTAAAATGCATGTATTTTTGTCCGATATGATGTATGTATGAAGTTGATGTGACACCAACGGCAAAATCATCACAAAATCGTGGGAAGTAATATATGAGACTATGTTTTTTTCTCTCTAAGGTCTATGTGCATTTTTTAAGCTTGTCAAAAATTACTCACACTTATTTTCATAATTCGATATAAATCATTCGACTCTCATTTGTGTTTTTCTAAGATGGCAAAGTCAGTGTATATCGTCGGTGCAGTCGTTATTGGCATGGGTCCGGTTTGCATACAAGGGAGTCTGCCTGGTGTACAGGTTACCGTCATTTCAAATAAATTTTCTCCCAAAACGACAAGTGATATTGCTAGAGGATTATAAGCCCCACCATAAACAGTATTAAATTTACGTCCAGATATTTACTTAACAAGATTGTATAATGCAAACTAGACAATCACCGAAGGTGACGTAATTCAGAGCATAATTAGATGGTCATGGCATTACAATCAGAGAATAGTTTTTTATCAAGCACTAGGATGTGACAGAATCAATTGTATGCACGCGTATATGGTCTTACCATCATATAAGTAAAAGGGGAAATCGAGACACGTGGTGAAATTCCAATCCCATCTGAGAATTCTTACATGTGAACACCCGAATATACATGCTTCATAAGTTTTTATATATACGACATGTAAACAAAACCTAACTGTTTCATTTTGAAATACTTCACAAAACAAACACAGATGCAATGTTACACCCTAAAACACCCGACAATATAAGTGTCCATATTTTTTGTTTTTTTTTTGTTTGTTTTATTTTTTTACTCTTGTCTGCTTGTCTTTGTCGTTTTGTATTATGTAATTAATGTTTACTGTATTGTTTGTAATCAAATGAAATAAAATTGTGTAAAGAGAAAAAAAAAGTGTCCATATACAAGGCACTTTTGTATGCCGTCTAAATTATGCAATACAAAATGCTCACACACGTCACTATTGCCGGCAGATGTACTGGGATTGTAGCGATATATTTATTGATTTTAGTAGTTTCAGTAATAAATAGCCCTATATATTCATACATTTTGCGAGCGTGCATGCCATGTATCTGTCATAAGTCTAACAACCGATGCATTTAAACATGCACGGTGTTGTTATCCATGCTCAAGTTAGTAAGCTGGATGACGCAGCGCGAGACAGTCGTTAATTTCTTGTGATCTAATCATTAGATTTTTTCATAGTTATAAATTTATTGGCAGAGCTTCAATGTTGAATTAATCTAATAAGGTGATTACCACCACAGTTTGAGTGTAATTAAACGAGCTCCTCTATGTGTCTAATACATAACAATTCAACTGAAAATATGAAGATGAATCGATAATCTGAAGTTACATTTTCAATTTGAATTTGCAATCAAAAATTACATTACTAAAGATTAATGAAGATAACCATTATTGAAATGTTTAATGTAATGAATAAATACATTTAATGTTCATGTCAACAAGAAGAATTCGTTGCTACAGATCATTATTGAGGTGACATGACTAGAGAAAATAAGCTAGATAGATTGAAGGTGAAAAAATAAAACTAATAAATCATGCTTCGTGTGTTAAAAAAAAATATTACCAGCACACAATTTCAAAGATGCCGCGTACGCCAGGCAACAACATGTGCGTTTTATTTGATCCTATAACTATCTCATCGTGTAATTACTTTGGGTTATCATTTTACATCAACTGAATGGAAGCGGTAAAGATCATTCAAACCATTAAATCAAATGTTTTAACAAAAACTGTTATACATTTGAACAGTTTGATGTTTTGACAACTCAAGTTGTCAGTATAAAGTCACGTAATATGCAAACTACACCCATCTAGTTATAAACGTTTTTGAAACCAATTTATAATAACAACTGTCCCCATTAATTGGTAAAATTGTTATAGATATTCGCATTATAGCGTCGCCACGATGTCATTATGTGTACATGGAAGTGTACCAGATTAATTTACTAGTTATTTGTTATGTCGAACGTAATACATGTACCACTATATACATCTATACTGCAAAAGGCCAAAACATTATTGTATATAACACCCTTCAAATATACGATAATAGTTACACTTTATAATTATGCTTGAAAGCTTACAGGTTAATATTGCTTAACCATTCTAGACAACAGATGATGTGACTTATTGCAATGAAGAGACCACTGTGTTTTTTCTAATATAAATAAACTTCAACATTTTGCCGGAGCAAATAATATTATTTCCACCAAATACCAAAATAAACTTAACTAAAATAAAACAGCTTGTAATATTGATTGTTGAATACACAAAAAGCAACATTTGAATGCCGTCTTTAATTGCTTCAGAGTAAATAAGCAGTGGCTAGTGAATCTCATGAGCATGCTGTTCAAATCTTAACATTATCATGCTGTTTTCCCTTTGTCATAATATCTGGATCAAGAAGCATTATAACACAACCAACTAGATAGAGACTTCCGGTGACCAAAACTTGTACATGGTCTGCTTCCATGATACTTTGCGGTGGTGTTGGATCCTCTGATCTCGGGTTTGGCATATAAGAATCTTTGCCACATGATAACTACTGTAGGGCGTGCTTAACACATTCAAAACTTGCGTATTTTGAATTGTATGGCAAAAAAGACGAAGACGCAGTATACGGTACTGGTGACCGCGAAGTAACTTTGGCTTTCTCTTCTACTATTTGCCACGTGTCTCTGTTACGCTTGCACAACTCAGTTTCTTCTTTTGAATTAACATCCATAAATGATCGATCTAGAATAAAATAGACACGCCATTTTCGTCATAACATGTGTTGACAGTCATTGAATATACAAGCTTATGTGAATAATTTATGTAACACTGAGCAGTTTGCAGATATATATCGTTATCTTTTTTGATTTAGTAGGCAAAATCAAATATCTATTTGCATGGCTTCTACAATATCATTAGAGATTATACCACGCTTATTGTAACAATTTCATTTAACAATAATAGGAAAACAGAATTCAAAATATACTTTGTGTAAAATTAATAGTTGTAATGAACTTCGATTCAGATTTTAATTAACAGAATACACTGTTATTTTAATGTAAATTAAAATGTAAAATTACATCAACCAGGCGACATAAATGTGGTCATGTCTGGTATTATAATTGGCTAAGCATAATGTGGTCCGATGCTGTTTCAATTGAAATCATTTAATGACGCTCTTGAATTTGCTATCTGAGGTTATTGTATACGGCTACCGTGCCGTCTAATTTAGAAATGGTTGTGCAGAATTATTCATACTGTTGGCATTTATTCAAGTTAAAAGAATCTACATGTCCGAAATATGATTTTATTTATATTTTGTTTAGATATTTTAATTACTTTGTAATTTTAATTAGTTTTTTTGGAAACTTGGTGCGTTTATTTGTATCACATTACATAATGTGTAAGGATATACCAGAAGTTAAATTTAAGTTTTGACAAGTGGTGAGTATTGCTTCAAGACTAGCAAAACATAGCAAGCTACAGAGAAATATTTCATCTAGGACAGCGCCCTGGGAAATATCTCCAATCCACAAGGACATATTATTCTGTACCATCTGACAACTAATTGATTGGGGCAAAACCAGGAATCTTATTTAGGCGGTTTTATACAGAATATCGTCATGCTGGTTTAAATGGGTAAAATTTGAGATGATATTGTGAAACTGTAATGTTCTGCACAGAGTAATTGCTTACCAACAGTAGTATGTCCTGGCTCCCTATTAGTGATATTTGGGCAGAAGGCAGCTGGTGAAAAATTACAACCAACGAGGTCCTCCATCAACATTTTTGCATCACGCCCTTTGGTTACATTGTACATCAACACTCTCACACAACGGCTTCTATATTGAAAAACAGGTAAAACAAATTATTGTAATGCTAAGTGAAAATGTCAAACCTCATTGACGGTGCTGAACGTTACCTTGCATAAACCGTAAATTGCAATTGATCACAGTTTGATGATGCATTGTGGAATATTGAAAAAAAAGCCCGAAGCATGTGCACTGCGTACACAATATGCTAATAACATTAACGAGGTAATGACGTAGACATATCTAATAAATATTATTTTAAAGAGCAATTATTAATAGAAAGCATGTATTATAAAACGCTGGAACCACGTTTATTTGGTCTTGACGTGCACTCTATTGGGGGTAAATATTTCTATCAAACTAAACTGGTCACCAAATTTATTAAGTGTCTCCGCGTTTTACACTGTTCACCGGCGTGAGCGTTGGCAAGCCTAACTATAGGTTTCGATTTTATACAGTGCTACTGCAGGTTGTTCCCAGATCCATGAGTCAATATTTAATCTGTCGAGAGGGTACTGCAGACAGTCAAGATGTTAGCTACTGTAGCTCCTGTTTATTGCAATAAAAAGATGACTTACCAATTTGACCTTCATGACAGTGAAGTAACGCTACTGTCTACTAAGAAGATCTGCTCTCATTATGATTGCTACTAGGCTCGCATGCAAATAACAGAATATACGTTTTAAGAAAGTTACCATCAATGTTATGTATTTTAATGTCAATCGGCGTTACGTTTGCTAGATAGTATGAATTGGTTGATGTTAAGCTGTCTCTCCCAATATAACAATGATTGATGTTGTAAAACTTGCACAGGTAAATAACGAAACACTTTTTCGTATGATAAAATGTTGCTGATACTGAAGATTATGTCAATGATGAACTGTGCAATTTTTTATAGATTTATTTGCATATTTAAAGATTCAGTTTGTCCATATAAATAAATTGTCAATGTGTTCATTGATAAAGTGAAGTGCTCGACGTATAACGCGTGTTTTATTTTCAAAAAGTGTATATAGTCTATCAATGCCAGGCAATAGTCATTAACCGCTCATTAATGAAGCAGACAGCCTTGTCTAATTTTCGCCAACTAGGTGTTTCTCATCTAGCAATTAGGGGTTATACTAACAACAGATTGAGAGAGAAAAAAGTATTTCCATTCTCCGTGATCAACAAGTCCAAGATTGTTGCTGCGTTATCATATCAAATCTACGAGCTAACTATGCTCTAAATTTAAAAAAAGTTAGATATTAAATTTAGTATATTTTCTATATTGTTAATTATTATGTTTAAGAAACCAATGTACTCGTAAATAAACATTAACGAATCCCATAGCATGTTCATCTCGGGATTTAAATTTAATTATACAACCTACTGATATAAACACAGTGTTTGTCATCAGTGTGCAGTGTTTTATGGAGTGGAAGTTGTCCGGGGAAGTCGTCATGTTTGCGGTTTAATGTCCATGAAGAGTTAATTGTATAATGTTAGTGAATGTATTTGAATGTCTCTCAATACATACCCTAGTAATTGTTTTTTCTTGTTCTGCTGCTTGTTCGAACCATTTGATACAGGTTCTGGTACTAAGTTGTGTATGTGCCCCATCCATATAGTATGTTACATTTTCACGTTTTATGATCTGTGAACGTGCTGGCCAGAAACAGTTTCGTAGTCCTGAATTATTAAGGTAGAGATGCAGGTTTGTGGGCACTTGGGAGTGAATTTTTTTTTTTTGCTTTTTATTATCCAAACAGTCTTGGCTAAAGACTGTTAAAATTTTGTAGAATTGTGAATAGTGGAACATACTCAAAAAAACGATTTTAAAATATAGATAACAGGTGCAAACATTCTCTCTTTTGAAAGCTTAGCAAGATTCAGCAAGGCTGTACATAAATAATAAAAAAGAAACATGGTAAAAAAAGAAATGGCGGGATCTCCATATTATGCACTATATTTAACTTTTAACAAAACGATAATACATTTAAATTTGGAACTGTTACAGCCATTTTAATTATGAGCATTAGCAAACTTCTTACTGAGTGAATTGTTATGCAAATTAGCAATTATCTCAGTTTATTTTTAGTGCACATCCCAGAACTTTGAAAAAAATAGCTCCTAGACGCTTTGACCTTTTGTTTTGAAATTTTCACAAATGGTTGACAATGTGTTTATCTTCAAAACGCCGTCGGGACATTGTTTTTGGTTGAACAGTGTTACAACAATCATACAGACAACTAGCCTGGGTGTTAATTTATGCATAAACGTGAAGTAGTGAAATTTGAGCTGCTGCCCTGTAAAATTGACAACTGGTAGACAGTTTTCAAGACGGCGCTTTCTTCATAGTAAACAGATGTACCCATAAACCAATTTTGACAGGAAACAGAAGCATGGTTTAGAAGCTAATTTTTTTTAAATCTCTTTTGACCAAAAAGCACACTTTTGTGCATATTACAAACTACAGTGTCCATAAAAAAATACTAACAAAATTTTAAAATTTATACAATAAGCTTTCCGAAAATATATAGTTTTGTGGACAAGGGAGGTCATCTTGGCTTTCTAATTAACTAATTAAAATACCTGTCAGGTAAACTGCATCTCTACCTTAAATGATAAATAAATAGTTAATAAATATCATGTTGGAGAATCCATTCACGAATTGAGAATTATTGAGAAATAAGCCGACATATTTTAACATGTTAGGTCCTTGTACATCCAGACTGTTTTCGAAGTATTGTTACAAGGTTCCCCCACAACAAAATGCTGTACTGGTAATAAATAATGAGCATGATCATCATGACTAAATATTTGGATTGGGGAACAGGTAAAGTAAAATTGCACCATTGGATTGATTAGTTATGTAATGTAATCTATGAGATTAAGTCGACTGTATAATAAAATATTGCAATTCTTACCAATTATAAACGTGTCTGGTAACTTGAATGCTGGGGCTGTTAAGGTATCCACAATGTCGGTGTGAACTATTTCGAAATCTGTTTTTTTTTACCAAGGATATCTAGGAAACAAAATGAAGATAACATGTGATTTAGAAGAAAGACATGAATATAATATCATGCCTATAGTTTAAATAATGCATGTCATATTTCATAACTGCTGACATAAGTGCATTATATTGATGAAGTTGTCAGTTCTTACATTATCATAACAATCTACTGACAAATACTGCATATTTGTAAAATCTAAATTAATAGGACTATAATAATAATGACTATAAATAATTGTGTATATTCTCTGGAATATTAACAATTATATGTTTGAATAACGTCTTAATAGCATAATTCATCTTATAATTAACAGAACTGTGGTTAGTTTTGTATATCATGACATAATACTTGAAACTACATAATTTGTTCTCTTAAATTGAAGTTGGAATATAATATTTTTTTAAATATGTAATTGTATCAGTACTAAGTTGACGAAAACACATACTTGCTTCATGCTTTTCGATCCATGTACGGCATAACTGTATTGCTAATGATTCATTTCTGTGTTGATGCTCTCCTTGTATACCTAGCTCTATAACTTGCTCTATAACTAGCTCATACTTTATGAGATATATGGCAATGACTACATGATGTAAATGTCAACTAACCTCTTAAAGATTGGGGCATTTCTTTTCAATACAGAGGCACCTCTGCAGAATATGTTATTGACATGTAAATTTACCACTTTTTAATTTATTAATTGAGTCCTGGTGTAATTTTTCCGTTTTCGAACTGTAGACATTCTTAATTCTGTAGACATTCCTCACGGCTCGTTTTACACAATCTGTTAATACCAAATTTGAAATTGTCATCGCAACCACGATGTAGTAACCACATTGATTCTAATACTATTGCAATAATACAAAGACATTCAGTTCTTGTCCTGACTGGGAATGTTCTGTCATCAAGTATACTCTCTCCAAATGTTGCCAATATATTTGTGTCTATTGTCTTGATGGTATCTGGGCTAGTTGGTGCCATTACTCCATGCTTCAATGACTTGGTGAGAATGTGTTTTTGTTGGCCACAGTCCGGAAATGACTACGTTGCATCGGAGTAATATAGTCAGACAATATCCATTATTTCTGATAATTAATTTCAAACTAGTTATATACTATACAATACAACTTGGACGAAATTTGAAAATTGCATGTGCAATGTCTGACGTTTGTATTTCAAATCATTGCTATTATTGGAACTTTGCGATTCTGGTAAATTATCTACTGTTTTGATAATTTTTCAAAACTCTCCGTACTGTCATAAGTATGTCAGGATGTACTATTAAATATAGAAACTGATGATTCAGTTTTATGTATACATACGTGTAGTTCTTTTGCTCTTGCAATTATAGTATGGCTTCTTTTGACTGTGGGACTGTAAAAGCTAGTCGACCCGGCTAAGGGATAACATAGTTGAACATATAAAAATGTTTAAAGTCATCCATTCATCAAATATCAAATATATAAAAAGTTATTGAATATATTAAACAATATGAAATATTGTAACCTGGTAATATTAACACAATGAACATTGAAAATTATGCATACATGGTGCAAAATTTGTTTTTCTTAATTGCTTTTTAAATTGATCAAACCATTACACAAAGATTATGACACCTGATGTTCCTACAATTTACAAATTGATTGCCTACCTTACATATACCGGCTTTATGCCAAGCTATTTTATCTAGCGTGTTTCCCAATATTTAAGTATGATCAAAGTCCACTAGGTTAATTCCAGTGACAGTTGGACGTCTCACCACGTTAGTACAGTCGTAGGTGCCTCCCATGCCCACTTCCAAAATGACAACATCAACCTACAATGATAATCAAAAATATCAATACAGTACAATACAATGTTATGTCAATATCATGTGACCGTAATATATGTTTAGTTAAATTGTTTTTATAGATTTGTTTCCGTTCCAAAATTGCTGAATGTGAAACGTGATATAATGTTGTAACTCACAATAAAATGAAATGATAGCACACCATGATAGATATTTAAGTCAACACAAGTAACATATTTAACTTTCACAACAAAATAAACATTTCTAGAACACAAGCGCTTTTTGTTGAATGAATTACTGTATGAATCGATCAAATTAGTCACGAGTATTACTCGGTACTCATTCATTCAAATGAACATACTTTTGTATAATACGTTCGCTGCATGTTAATATTTCTAATAATACATGTTAGTAATGAAAATGACATGGGTGCCTTCTTAACTGCAATAACACAATATTCTAGTGTTTGAAAAATATATCAAAACTGTGTACCAAACACTGGGCAGGTAATTCTGAAATTTTAGCAATACTCCCTAAATTTTAAACTGTTACGTTTTTTTGTGTGTTTTTTCACAATCTTTGTTTTAGCAATCAGAGAAAAATGGAGTTCACTCAATCCAATAAAATTATTTTGTAAACGTCCAATTCAGAATATTAAATGAAGTAGACTGTGAATAATTTCACCAGACCAACGAGCATGTAAGCATTATTATTATACATCTGTCACCGTAACGCTATAAGTTACAGCGTGTCGTAATTGTGTGGTATCTTACGGGGTATTTTCACAGTACCATATAAGGAAATGCGAATTGTAAATATGGAATGATTACGCGCGTAAGCGTCCTCTAATAATAAAAAACATGGCTTTCACCAGTGTTTGACCGGATTCCAGACAAAGAAAGTTCGCTGATTTCAGTATTCCCGGGATGTATCCTTGGAACGAAAACATGTACAATGATAAGGTTATTACGAGGATACCTCAAAAACTATGCACCCAGAAAGTGCACCGTCGCATCGAACTCCGCTGCGCGTCGGTCGATACTTCCGCTGTACTGTCTTCGTGCATACTTTGAGGTATCCTTGTAATAACCTAATAATATCACGACCTCATAGTATATTGGACATACAGTCTGGTAACCATTTCAAACTTTCTTCTATAATCAATGACAATAATCAAAATATCTAACTTGTAACCTTACGTTTTCCTGTATGAACATATGCCATGCCATTATTGTTAAGAATCTTAAGTGAACTGGCATAGCTCTGTCAAATTCTCCCATTGTAGATTCTAGTTTTCTATAGACATCAAAAAAAATATTTACTAAATTTCTCCTTCGTCAGTGGTACACCATTGATCCGGAATCTTTCACGAACTTCTATCAGATGCGGTGAACTGTAATAGAAGAGATTTACAACATGTTATTGAATCTATTGTGGAATGTATGGTATTTATACAAATAAAGAAAACACTGCAGTCACATATTCCTACGATTGAAGATTGTTAACTATAGAATAGTTTTTACAAAATACGTCATTATTATCAAAAATTACGCACCTGTAAAACCCAGTTTTCAGTCCATGTGCTCGTAATATACTTTCACAAAAAGCAGACACAGATCCCTTGCCTTTTGTACCACTTATATGAATGATATTCAAACCATCTATATCGTCAAGCTTAAAAAATTAAATAAATTTATATGAAACACATGATATTATCACAATCACGACTGTTTTATAATGTAGTGTACTATAAGAACTCATTATAAAAAAATAATTGCATATCGACAGAGGTATTCATATAAACAACTTTGCAAATTCAATGTTAAGCATATTAAAATAACGCAAATAAAATAAAAATAGTCTCTTTTAAAGTTGTGTTTTCATGGCTCGAATTGTCTCGGCATACTATGTTCATATTTTTAATGTTATATTTAAATACTGAAACCTCCTCATCATTTTTCTGCACAAAGTAGGTTATTGTTTCGGTATTTCCATGGTAAATTATGCAAATGTCTTTATAGACCGGTGCGGTACTGCAGTATATGTGTGCTGTTAAAATGTTAAAAAAAATACCCCCCCCCATCTACAATAACACACACTCTAGAATAAAACGCCGAATTACCAATTACAAATTACAAATAGGACACAAGCTTTAGCGGTGGTGAAAACACGGCCGCGGGATACACCGCATCATTCATTCATTCGTATATATAGCTTCCATACCCACAAACGTCATTATGAGTTCATGGCGTTATGTCATATTACGCAATGCGGGAATTATCAACTAATGTATATCTATGACCGACTCTGTACTCAAAGCTTAAAACGGAAGGATCGTCACCTGCGCACGCGTGGGAATTGAGTCCCAAGCGACGAAACCAACACACCTGTCATTGAAACGCCAAAAATTACAGCGTTCCATATAAGAGAATGCGAATTCCAAATATGGAATGATTATGCGCGTATGCGTCCTCTAATAATAAAAAAAAACATGACTGCCATCAAGGTTTGACCGGACACAAAGAAGTTCGCTGATTCTGTTCTAAACTTTATGAATGTTGGCATTCCCATGATGTATCCTTGGAAGAAAATGATGTATGATATACTATATTAGTGAAGATAGTATACACAGAGGATGTAACGATGTTGATCACGTGATAATGGTCAATTTGTGAACTCACAGTGATTTCAGCTCGTTTTAGATATTCTCTAAACTCTGCCAGACTCGCATTCTCGTACCATCCTCCATCAATGAGTGACTCGTTAGTGAATATTGTTAAACTTGACGGGATGACATGGTGAAACAACCTCAGAGCTTCCTATAATCGAATGTGACAATAGTATGTAAGAATATAGTATGTGCCTGTTTGCAACTACTTTTTCGTGGCATTACCAGAAATATGAATATACAACACAAAGCAGGCATTTTCACGTTACTAGCAGAACACTAAATATTCTCCTAATATAGTTTAGAACGGGCCAATAATAAATCTGGATTATAAACCTAAAAATATCTGTATAATATCTTGTATATAATTGGAAAACTGAATAAAGCGATAGTTGTATTGATGTTCATAACTAGGGGTTGTCTTGTTCCCCGTTGGGTTTCAGTACTTTTTATTTATTTTGTATTCACACGAAAGAAAAGCTCACCTCATAATTTTCTTCCGACATGTCTTAACTTACAATGTTACACAGCTCGAGAGTGTGCTTTAAGTGATTGTATTAATCCTGATAAACACAAATATTACAGATTAAAAAAAAATATATTTGTGAAAGGAACGTTGAACGTCAATCAAATGATAACATCCTATTTCTGAAAAAACAAAAACAATCCTCTCCCAGTGAATAGGTATTGATGAGAACAAACAATCTAGTAAACAGATAATGTTTGGAACAATGAAAAAGTACTTTTTTCTTGAAAACGGCCATTGTTGTGACAATAAAGCCAGTAGACGGGTATTGTTTTCAACAAAGGAAGAGTAATTTCCGAGGAAACGGGCATTGGACGTTTACTAGAACCTCGACCCCAACAGGCCATTAACTATTGTTAGCGTCTATGTAGAAGTACGCCAAATCAAAACACAAGTCCCATGATAAACACACACTTTAACATTTTAAAATATAAACGCCAATTTGAAATACATTCACCATAATATAATTCACACGTCCTTTAAAACACACCGTCCATGCCATTTTAAACACACATAATTTATTGCATCATTTGCTGTATTTGTTTTCACCCATTAGGTTGAGACTGGAGCAGCGAGGGCTGCAGGTATGGCTAATGCAATGAGGCTAGAAGCAGTGAAGGCTGCAACTATGGGGTTGAACTGTGAAGCAGTGAGGGCTGCAGGTATGACTGATGCAATGAGGATAGAGGCAGCGAGGGCAACTATAAGGTACATGTAGGACTGCGACGCAGCATAGAATTGAAAGCACATCAAAATTTTTTGTCAATCATATCATTAAGGCTAGAAATACCAGGCTTGTCATGGGGTGCCAAGCCTGTTGTTTTCCCAGAATATTCCCCTACTACTAAACCTAAAGGATTGATGCGAAATATCTCAAAAAATGTTGTATCAAAGGGGCCAATAATATAATCCTTACGCAATTTTGTCATGAGAAGATCAATAACAATGTCAGGATTTTGTCTTGCTGACAAATTGTTTTGACATCCATACAAATTTGTTGATACAATTTGAATACCTGTACAAAAGCCTTCTTTGAGGCCATTACACAGTTTTGTGTAAAGGTTTTATCTGGGTGTTCTCTCAAGTGTCTTTCCAAAGCGTCAATGTTAACTTAATATGTGTACTTGTTGCAGTTGGTAGTCACTGTGAACCCATTTTCTTCCCAAGCAGCACACATGAAAAAGGGAACATGATATCCTGGCACACCCCTTTCTTTACCATTATAAAATAATCTGGGTCTCCCTCTGATGTTATTTGCAGAAAACTGGGTATTTCGACCTTTTGATTGCTTGGTTGTTTCTGATAGCAAAAATGGAATGAATGCATCGTACTGACACTAATGGAACATGCAGCTGATTGACGCCCAGACGTTATGCTCAGAAACATCACGTTGTCTCTGAGCGACTAGTCTAACTTGATATTCCTAAGTGTTATATCAGAAGCTGCTTTCTTTGCAAAACAAACATGGTAATCATAGAATAGTTTTCCGCGGATACTGTTGGGCAAGTCAATAATGTCCATAGTATACCATTCTATCGGGAAAAACCTCGCAGATGATAAATTTATAACGCCCGATATATTTACCGTCAAGAATGCTTCTCTGGACTGCTGGTGACACATGTACAATATCTGGTACATCGTGTGACAACATTCCAAAACGACTTTCCGGTTGCGATTGTTCGTCTCTTGATCAAATATGGGCACTGTTGGAGATGAACCCGTGCGATATGGGTCCAGAACTATTTGCAGTCGCCATGTTTGATCCTCTAATGAAATCGGCTAACCCTAGACAGTCTTTTCTGCCATCTCTCGACGAATACTGTTATTGTCGCATAGAAACAGAACTACCTACGGCGCCAGTTACGGACAAACTCTCGCTAATAATACAGGCATCCCGTGTAGTTACTCGGCTGCAAGCACTCGCGTGACGTACGCTGTAATATCTTCGAAATGGCGCTTTCTGCCCCTTCAGCGTGTTGCCATGGAAGTAGATGCCATATCGTTGAGGTTTATGCAGAAACACCGCAAGACAGACATCAAGAACGTTGCAATAAATAAGACAGTGATTTTAAATAATTGTGTTCAAACAAACCACTGTATGCATAATGAAGACATTTGATAAATTGTGAAATATTGCGCCTAGTGTCTTCTCTGAATAGAATATGCCGCTGTGGAAAATTCATTATTGTTTTTATAAACACCGGAATCAAGCAAATTGATTTTAATTCAACGTTTTGAAAGTGATTATGTAAAAATATGACTCCATAAAACACTCAATGATGAACAGTGTAACGTCCATTATTACTCAATCAACCAACGTCAAGCCACATATTGCTATGCTCTTATTTTTATCAACCAACACCATTTCACGCAAGATGGAGTAGCATATTTCAGATACGGATAAATGATAATTTATTCAACACTTTAACAATACAACATAGTTTTTAAATCTGTTAGATGAAAAATACAAATCAGGGAAAATAACTCTAATGACAATTATACATAGGGGCTATAAATCTTACAGTATACAACTTTTTTTACCATAACCACACTAGAAATTAAATTGGTATAGAATAATTTAACATTAATGCACTAAATCTGTAATAATAAATAATAATAATTAATTCTTTCATTCTGTCCAAATTGGCCATTTGTCGCGGGGCAAAGACGTTTGTTTAGATAGAATTGTGAAATCGAATTGATGGCCTGCATAATGAAGCTCCGCCATTTTCAAATGTTGCTCATGTTCATGTTTCAATTCAATACATGTTGATGGATTTGAATGTTTTTTTTTTAGCTTTAATCTTATCACATGTTTGACAAGTATCAAGGGACGGTAATTTGAACGCCAGATTAAATTGTTGTTTGACAATGTGCCAGAAGCTAGAATATGCCAGAGTAGGTTTGTTTCGGAGATTTTGACGTGAATTGAATTCGCGGTGAAGCTTTGACAAACTTTGCTGTGGGGAAAGATAGGGCCTTGAACTTTTACTTCTACAGTAATGAGAATGTTCAAGTTTGTATCTCATCACGTGTTTAATTACGTCGTTCTTCATTGACGGTGTCAGTTTTCGTCTGATGTGTCCAGGTCTATCGGAAATTAAACCAACAGATGCCCTGTTTCGTAATATTGTTTTAATTTGCATGGCATTGATTCCAAATGCACGAAGAAATGCTATTTTACATACTCTGAGTTTAAATAAATCAACTGATAGCAAATGGTACCTCACGGATAAACGTGTGTCCAGTTCTTCAATAGTCATAAGTCCATACAATATCAGACTTTGTTCATTGTAATTTGCTTTATCAAAATTACGTCTTATGCTACTTACTACATCTCTGCCGCCTAGTTTTCTCAAACAATGTGCATTGCATTCACAACTTAACGAGATCGTTTCTATGTGCGTATATGGCCTATCTACTCTATCTATCTACTAGGTTGTTGTCGCCGAAAACAAATGTTACGTGATTTAGTACAGCGATTTTTCCGATGTCTTTGTCTTTCCGCACTTTGACCTGATGTGCTGACCTTCAGCCATGGGTTGACATACGACCAAGTATACCACACTCTAGCATGATTATCCTGGGTACTAGTATTAGCTTTATCCATATTTATAGTTGAGTTCAGCAATCCAAAAATTCACACTATAAATTGCCCCGTTCTATGAAAATAAAAACATCAAATACAAGTCAGTGTGTATGTTACGTTTTGCTTGATTGTTTTTCTTAGGTCGTGTAATCTAGTCCTTGTCATTTTGATTGCCAGTATCCTCAACTGGCAAGGCATCATACCATGTTTGTCCTCGAGGCGACAAATAAGATCCAACTAAGCTGCGTACACCATTCCAAACTTTTCGACTTAAGGATATTCGACCGTCATACAGTGGCATAAGTTCACATTTTTCTAACCCAATTCTTTGTTTTTTTTTATCAAAATCCATAACGATCGGTTCCTCTTTAGGATTATGGGTCTTCCGCAGCCATGGCAATCCTGCGTGACAATACGTTTTAACTTCATTTGTAATTCTGTCCACTCGTTCCCCAATTCCAAAATTAAAATGATGGACTTCATGTCAGTATAATACATTTTTTCATTGTTCACGTCATGGTACCGTGTCGTATATTTATTTTTTAAATAGTCGGAATAGTTTTTAAAGTCTTCAAAAGTCATGACTTTCGCTTCAATTCTGTCGTTTATTGAAGAATCCTCGACGATTTTTATCCAATCTTCAAGTGTTTCCACAGCCTGGATGTTGTTACTGTGTCTGTCAATTAGTGCAAACAATCTATCGCATGAAGAGTATGAATGACCAGCGACTAATGTTTTGAAATCCACTCTTTCGAAAACGCCAGTAGCAACTAAATTGTCCAAGTACCACAACATGGTATGGTTCTTAGTTTCACTCCGACAATTATCACTCCAGAACACAGCATTTCGAGACGTAACAGACTTATCATTGATATAATGTTGAAGACAAGATAAAACTTCGTTCGGACCTTTCGAACCTTCAGTTTCCGGCCATAAATATGCAGTTAACATATCAGTCCTCCCATTAAATATTCCAAACAGTCTCACCTGTAGTTTACTCTTGTAGTACCAGTCCTGTGAATTGACCTTTGGCAGTGGCAAAGCTTTTTGAAACTCAAGATGTAAAACTAAGCAGTCATCAGTAGTAGAAAAATGTTGCATGACGCCAATCCAGCGGGTGTTGAAGTGAGTAAAAAGTAACACGCTACATAAATTGACTTCATTCGTTTACATGTATATGCTATGCTATGAATATTCCAACCTGCGTTCACCTCCATATATGGAGGTGCAATGCCCAATGTTTTCCAAACATGGAACGTGACGACTTAAACCTTACTTGGAAGAGGTATTCAAAGTTCTACCTCAATAAACCGACGTCACAAACACTTACTTCATGGTCAACTGATGGGTGATGATAATGAAAAACATGTGTAGAGTTGGGAATAAATTGGGTCAAATTGCAATTCCCAATTGAGACATTATATGTGAAACGAGAGAAATGTTGTGAAGTCCTGCAAATCTGAAATAAACATTACTTTAAACTTACTGTCATTACGCATGCTTAGAATAGTCAGAACAATGACGCATTAAATTGAATAAAAATATGTATTACAAGATATATGGGTAACAGTGCAATTATGCTTCTTTTTATTTTTTATATTCTCAATGTCCCCTCTGCATAGTTTTTGTTCAAATTGATGATATTGCAAACTAAACACATTGTGACTATGAAAATCATGGAATAACAGATGTACATGCATCTCACTTTGACACTGAAGTTGCGAATATGAAGACGCAACACGTCGTCGACTCGAAATCACGCATAAAACTAGCCACCCATTCATATGTAATCTGTGGTCCGTGCCTCCGTGTCCGTAAGAAATTACAGACGCTTCCAATGACGCACACTTCTAAACCAAAACATTGATACATGAATACCCACTTTTAAACAAAAAAAACGTTAAATGACACCCCAGTCGGGCATACCCGCAATGGAAGTATGGGAGTAGCCCCCCCCCCCCCGGTATACTAGTATTCATGATGGTGGGCGATTTAGCAAGTCTGAAAAACGTTGCCTAGTATATCGTGACAACGAGAACATTTTTTTTTCAAAATCACACAGAAATCGTGAAGTTTTTTTTCTGAAATATTGCTTCAACCCGACTCGACTGACCACTTATTAAGCTTTCGAATAGTTGCGGGTGTCAAAAAAACACTCACAACCACACGTTTTATTCAGTAAATCTATGTATTTACGTGATGTATGTTTGTTGTTTTAATGTATTTTTTTGTGTCTCATATTCATTCTAGGTTGGCAATTGCTTATGGATAAAACGTCTTCAAAGTTTGCAAAGATATGTGCTCAGAAAAGACGCAAACATTTGGAACAACGTCATATATTAGTCATCATTGCACATCGCTGCATACACTGTCATAGATACTATTTCATCATGTTTTTAATATTCGTGGATTGAATGAATATTGTGAATGACAAGCTTAGCAAGCAACGCAAATTGTACTTATCAGCCTAATTATTATCATTATGATTAAGGTTAATATGTTTATTTATATAATTTATTTATTTAATTTCATAATAAACGTTAATACAGTTACAGTACTAATATAATCCATGTTATGGCAATATAATATCAATGATTTATAATACGAGGGCATTTAACTGGTGTGATATGCGAAATATATAAATATATAATTTTATTTTAATTAATTACAGATTAAAATTTATGAGTGGTGATTTGAATCCGTGTTGGCAAATTGATGGATCCATCATGAAGGTCTGCAAATTGTGTAATTCGTGCGTTTTGCATTTTTAAATATGCTGTGAATGCGTTCATCTATTCTTTGCAAGCGCACTAGCGAACTGCGTTACTTGGCGGCATTGACATTCGATGAACGCGTGTGGATTGTGGTTTTCATTTAATGTCACATGTCATATATATATCTAACATGCGTACTGAAATCTATTGATTATTTTAGTGATAATTATTTTTCTACTCTCATCATTGAAAAATCTTCAGCTTCTAACGCAAACAGGATAATGAGGACACGCAATACTTTTATTCAAAAAACATGTCTTTCGCGATAAATTTTTTAACCGACTTTCTAAAATTAAATGTTCAGATCTTATACATCTTCTTATATTGCAGATATGTGAACACTCTAATGCGTTCGTCAGAACACCCGCATTAAACGCGATCACCAGCTGATGAACATAAATACTGATTCTTTTTCCATTAATTCCACGAACACTAACAACTCCGTAACCAGATTTGTTGACTTCGCCCGTCCACAGTAAGCATGGTCCACTACGCTCCTGGCGTAAACCCAAAACACTACGGATCCTTTCAGTTTCCGATCTCGACATGTGATCCAAAAATCCAGCCATGATAGAGGTCAGTTGACTTCTGAATCACCCAAGGCAGCGTGCTAGCACGCGGTCAGAGAAACGCTACGGTTTTACAATGTTTTGTTAAAATGTTTCTATTTCTATCATTTCTTTCTCAGTCGTCATTTCAATGTCAGAATGTTGAACACATGACTAGTACAATAAATAAATACATTTTACAAACGAATGTGTCAAAAACATCTATATATCATTTCAGCGTGTTTAAAGTTTTGTGTCTACAAACCGATAACTAATTGGCATATAAGATTGTGCCTCTACTATGGTCATTATTTTGTTTTAATTACTCATAATCTATTCGTTTCGTAGCAAATACGATCACTGCTTTTAAACATCAAATGAGTCTCCCATTGCAGTCGGTGTGTTAAGGGTTATATTGGAGTAGGGATGCAACGTACAACGAGACACATGCGACAGTATGATACTGAGGCGGCAATTTCGGAGTTCTGTCATGAATTTGTTTTCGCGTATCTGTTGACCGACTTAATTAACTGATTATTAGCGAATTGCTGTGTTATGTCTGTCATCGTGTAGGCCTATTTGAAGTTTTGGACGGAACTTGGCTCAGTGATTTGGAACTAATTACGAGATAATCGTCGCCATTCTGACAGTTTATATTCATAGTTATTAATGTAGTGAACGATTAATCAAAAGATATGACGTATTCAGTACTTAGTTTGATTGGCTTTATGATTGAAGTTTACGCCTTAGAGTCTTTTTACTGCTTTGTAATTGGTTAGAGTTTTGAAAATGAATAAAGAGAGTTTGAGTTGGTCTTGGCGAATACTCCACGATAGACGCAGTCGAGTCCAGTCGAGAGTCCGAGAGAGTATTGGGGCGAGCCTTGACGCAGTCCAGTCTTGGGCGAGTCTTGGTTCAGCCTTGTGAGAGTCTTGGGGACTTTTCCCCAGGGCGCTGTGTCTTACAGAGTGCTCGACAGACCGACTAAGACGAGAGCTGAAACGTATTTCGTTGTGTGTGCCTTATTTGACTGTAAAGTTAAAGTGACATTCCCGATCCCGTACCTCAAGGGGACGAGATAGAGAGACGAGACGAGATTCCCCCCTGACAAGTGTGGAGAACCCCAGAGAAAAGAGATTTCCCCCTGATACGTGAGTGGAGATCCCGGGCAGGTGATTTACACACATTGACATCCTGAGAAGAGAAGTGAAATGGCGAAGGTGTGTCTTTCTTGCGAACCGAACTAACCAGCTCCATGGCAGAGACGACTCGGAAACCGCGCTTGACGACTAACACCGTTAACAGTATGGCACCGATGAACGACGCTGAAGAGATGAAAACTTCTGAACCCCCTTATGAAGGACCAGTATCGTATAGGACTGTATAATTAAGAATTGAGCGACATTAAAGACAAGAAGAAGATGAAAGAACGACCCGGACTAACGCGACAAGAGAAGAGACGCTTATAGACTTTGACTTTAGCTATCTGTGTATTGCTTAGAGAACCGCTCGTTGGACACTGTAACTGACACTGTGTAACTCAAGGACGTTGAACTCTTTTCACAATCCTAACCCTATTGTTCAGTAATGTAATGTATTGCTTGCTTTTCCTATCGTTTTTTCTTACCGTTTCTTTTAGTGATGTCGAATTGTATGTATGTAAGCGCCCAGATCTTTGTTTTGAACTGATATTTAGTGACGTGCGAGGTCCTTTACAACGATTTAAGCGCGTTTCAGTAGACAAGTATTTGCAACACAGTGTTATGAGTTTTGTGATGCTTTATGGAGTTTTTATGAGTTTATGAGTACGGATTATGATGGAGAAAGTAATGCCCCAATGAGTTTTTCAGAGTTTTGAGATTTGTCGAGTACAGAAATATCGACGTTTTAAGAGTTGTTTTTGTTTACGTGTTGTTCCGGAATACTTCTGACGCTTTTTGAGTTGATAGCACCTTTGTAACGTTTTTTAATGTCTTTTTGAGATGAGAGTTTGGTGCGCTTATATACGTATTGTTTGATATCGCAAGTTTTTTCATGATTGACAGGTTTATATGTAACTTAGTAGTTTCTATCGTTTTGCCTTTTCCGTCTTTTTGCCAGAGGAGTAATGTATTATGATAGCTTTGTCTTTGCATTCTGTTTCCACGCCGTATGACTTTTGTTTTGATTAACGACTTTTGAGTTCAGTTGAAGTTTATAAGCGTATATGAAAGGAGTTTGATTAATAGCTTTTTATTCATTGTTTATTAGTTACCGCTTTGCAATGCTTTAACCGAGAGACGCATCCCTGGTAATCACGTGATCATGCTGTCGACTGCAGCGATTGGCTGATCGCTTGGTTACACCGCCACGCTTTAGTTTTTTGACCTTTTGATGTAGAGTTTGTAACCTTAGTAACGAGAGACAGTGCAGCGAAGGGTTACCTCAGCGAACCGTTTTGAGAAAAGTGAGTCGATTGGTAGCCTTTCCCTTGTTTTTTGATTTATAACCGTTGATATTTGAGACTTTATAACCATTGTATTTAGACTTTATAATCATTGTACTTAATTAGTGTGTTTTACTCTTTTTGATTTATACCTTTTATTATTAGTATTGTATTTAACCCTATGACGATGAGTGGCTGACGGTATCTTTGATTTATGAACGTGCAATGCCGAGAGGCATATCTCAGTTTGGGTGAAGGGATGTGTCATGAATTTGTTTTCGCGTATCTGTTGACCGACTTAATTAACTGATTATTAGCGAATTGCTGTGTTATGTCTGTCATCGTGTAGGCCTATTTGAAGTTTTGGACGGAACTTGGCTCAGTGATTTGGAACTAATTACGAGATAATCGTCGCCATTCTGACAGTTTATATTCATAGTTATTAATGTAGTGAACGATTAATCAAAAGATATGACGTATTCAGTACTTAGTTTGATTGGCTTTATGATTGAAGTTTACGCCTTAGAGTCTTTTTACTGCTTTGTAATTGGTTAGAGTTTTGAAAATGAATAAAGAGAGTTTGAGTTGGTCTTGGCGAATACTCCACGATAGACGCAGTCGAGTCCAGTCGAGAGTCCGAGAGAGTCTTGGGGCGAGCCTTGACGCAGTCCAGTCTTGGGCGAGTCTTGGTTCAGCCTTGTGAGAGTCTTGGGGACTTTTCCCCAGGGCGCTGTGTCTTACAGAGTGCTCGACAGACCGACTAAGACGAGAGCTGAAACGTATTTCGTTGTGTGTGCCTTATTTGACTGTAAAGTTAAAGTGACATTCCCGATCCCGTACCTCAAGGGGACGAGATAGAGAGACGAGACGAGATTCCCCCCTGACAAGTGTGGAGAACCCCAGAGAAAAGAGATTTCCCCCTGATAGTTCATTAAGATCGACCCAAAAGATCGTGATGTGCCAATCAAAGTGATTATAATTGTATTTATTCAAATATCTTACAATGTTGTTGTATTTTAGAATATTAGTTGCGTTTGCGAACAGCTCCTTAGCACGGGCTAAAAGGACAAACACGTTAGCCCACACTAAGTAACGCTAAGTGCGAGTTAAATTTGATTCGTTTTAAAGATCTGGGAAATACATTATTCTCGAGAAAAAAAATACCTGACGATGAGACAATATGTACTTTCTGAATTTGCGTTGGTATTGTTTTATAACAGTAGAACTAACATTTAGTACTGTACTGCATAATCATAGTTAACAGTGCTTTTTTAATTATAATTACAGGTGCACACAGTTCGTGATTACAGGGATGCTGGCAAATGTGCATTTCTTTCAAGAAATGTCCAAAAAAACGAAATTATTTGCCAGTATCGTGGACGTTTTATTACCGAAGAGGAATCCATCAAAAGAGAATGCCTGTATTCACATAACAACATGCCACCTCGTATGTATCATGGCTTTCATTCAGTTGAGAAGAAGCCCTACGTGTAATAAAACGATGAATGATGATGTCGTCTACAGTCGTCGCTTAGCACCATGAAATTCGACATGGGACTCATAGCGACGTAAAGAACGCGTGTAAATATGGCAGTAGGAAACAACTGTTAGTCAGTGGTTTCAATTCTCAATAAATAATTGAAATAATAAGTTTTTAAAGTTTAGTCGTACATATTCATTACAGACTGACAATGTAATTATCATGTAAATTGTAGTGAATATAAGCACAAGCGAGTTTTATTTTGGTTACACGGTTAGATCCAATCTCCCAGGCAGAGTTCTATTCCACGGATATATCCTTGCCACCACGCGAACTTATGTTCGTCGTTGATTGGTCGATGCGTCAGAGTGGTACTTCTTTCAAAGACGCTCACCAAAACATTGTCATGCAAGTGTTCGATTTTCGAACTCAACGAATGTGTACGCGTTGTTTGCAGATTTTGGCTGTTTTCAAAGTTAGAAGCTTCTTTTTATTTATTTCTGTTACACAAACGGTGTGACAGTAAGACGATTTACTCGTCAATAATACGAAGTGCTTTCGATAGTTTGTAGTTCTTCGCCTCGCGATCCACTGGGCTGTCAGCTTGATGAACCGAGTAACACCTTAGTAACAGTTATTCCGTGATGAAATGATTTTCTTTTGAAAATTATAAGTATTTAACCGTTTTCAGTATGTTTACGAAAAAAATCATTATCAGCTATCGATAAAATATTTTAAAACTTGTTTTTCAGTAGGAATAAAGAAACACTAGAGACCTTTAATAACAAAAATACGCGAATGATACGCGTAGTAAAAGTCTTGTGGCGTTTCACAACAAAATGGCGGTGTGTGGTGGCAGAGCAATCTCCTTCCCAGAGGCCTTTGCGCTTTACGCAATAGTGCCTCTGCCACAGGCAGCCTTCAATTTTGTGGTCAATCACCTCACTGCGCACGGCCATTTTCCTGTAGCTGTTACATCTGAAAACGTACTACAAAAAGTGGAAAAAAACGTATGTGACATCCGAACTATTTATTAATGTCAGACTTCAGTAAAAACGTAAATACGAACCATTTTATCGCGGACTATGTTTTGCGAGGTAATGTTATAGTGGTGAAATGGTTATAGTGGTGAAATGGCGCACGTGATACACTGAAATTTAGAGGAAAGAAACGTTCTGTTAACGAATATAGTTGGAAAAGAAACATTAAAGACTAATTTCACTGAAAGGGGTTTCCTAACATTTCCGTTCATCTTGTATTCTGGTGAATATTTCAATACTATTTCTGGCTTGAACGGGTTCGATTTTCCGCGTCTAACAGTCATAGAACACAAAGGTTCTAGTAAATTTATAAAGTTATTTATTTATTGTACATTATAATGCTTTGGCATCTAGGAAATTATTGCAGTTTTCTAAAGCAAGTCTTGTATATTTTGTTCTAATCACTAAACATTTTATTCGGATTCAGGGCGTGAAACGTCTTATTAAAGTGATTAAAGTAACTTTCGCATAACTTTGTTAACCGCCAAGGTCTTGTAGTTCGAACATACTCGAATATGCAAATGAGTTCTATGCAAATCTTCTTTGTGCAGTGATGATAAGTAACGCGTATCGAACTGTGCGGAGTTCGGTGTCAGAGATACTTTCGGTGATCAAACCGCAAGGAACTCTGGAAAGGAGAATGGGTTAGATCGTATCAAATCGTGTCGCGCTCTGCTAACGTTCCAAAACTCGGCGAGCGTTCGTGCTTTTGGTCGCTCGTGATTTCAACATTCCATACAAGGGGGTTAGGCAAAAGTGTTGGATATATTCTGCTTTGAAAGATTTAAAAAATAATATTCGTATTAAATATACACACAAACTACACACTACGCCATTATATCTATATTTAATTTTCTTACCTATTTGACACGTATTAAATAAATGGGGAAAGTCGTAAGTCACAATTCTCGGGGCGGACATCCGGGCTTTTTCACCGGTGAAAACAAAAGCCGAAAACTCTCAGAAAACGGTACTTTGTGTGTGTAACGCATATTAATTTTATTGTTCAGGATTACTTCAAAGTTGGGTTCCTGTTGTTTTCTCGAATTTTAACCGGCTCTTCGCTCGGCGTTTCTCAAGTGGCGCGCGTAGAGCCCTTAGAAATACGTGGCACAGTGGTGCGCGTCTTAGCAACGCAGAACGTCTTGTGACGTATGCCCCCGAGGATAGCAAGTGAGTACACGATAGTTGAAAACGTTGTTTAACAGCGCCGCGTGCGCGTCCGTGTTCCGATATAAATGAGAAATACTGCTAAACTATGAACTAGACGGGTATGACACAGCGCATTCCATTTTCGGACACATCGCGTACCAGACTTCTCGTTCGCGAACATTATTTGTGGTGTTCAAGTGCCAAATAACCACATCATCATTATTTTAGTGTAAAATGGTAGGCACATTTTATGTGGTGGTTTTGAAAAATCTTTATGAATACAGAAATAACAACATTATTCATGTCCATATTGAAAATGTTGCTTGATCGAGCCTACTGTTTGAGTTATTACACCCTGACGCTGGCTGTACAAATATTGTTCAAAATCACCCGGGAAGTTGATTGTTAACAACGCGTCACTAGCTGCAGTAGTGCGAGAGTGTGTCGTTGTCTTAATTCCGTTTAGCTCATTTCGCCCGTCATCGAACTAACTTTAACTATGCACAGAACGGTAGCTACGCATCTAGTGACAGCGATGCATCACGAGTGACCGCACAACAGCGATTATTAAAGTTTCCGCATTTCACAGCAAACATTCGATATTGAGACCAGATTGCTGAGTTATGTTTTTTAATGATTGAATATAGTGTGTACCTGCTTTTATAAAAGGCAGACATGGATGTGTCATACCCCGTCTCAATCTACCTGGCAGAGTTTTATTTTACTTTCGGTGATCTAACCGCAAGGAACTCTGGGAAGGAGAATGACCCCTTCTATTGTTGACGCTGCAGGTCGGCGTCCATCTACACCGTCTGTTTTTTCCTTCAAGTTTTAGTGTATCACGTGCTCCATTTTATTACAATAAAAGTACCTTGCAAAACATAGTCCGCGATAAATTGGTTCGTATTTACGTTTTTTACTGAAGTCTGGCATTAATAAAATTATAGTTCGGATGTCACATACGTTTTTCCCCACTTTTTTTTAGTACGTTTTCAGATGTAACAACTACAGGAAAATGGCCGAAACATGTAATATGTGTTTTATTTATTGAGGTATACAAGGAGTCTCTTATCCTGAAACAAAACAAAACAATGAAAGAGTGAAATTATTTGTGGTTCCAGAAGTTCCTATTCTAAACTATGTATCGAATTTGTGTGAAAGTGGAGGCATGCATAAATCTTGTGAATAATAGTGTACTTGTGATTTCATCCACGCGGATGTACAGTGACGCTATATGGAAATGATTTTTTTTTAATCATTTGCTCACCGCAGATTTTTTTTACTATCCAGACTCGACGGCTATGATTGCGATGGAACAAACTGGGCAGGATTTATAAATCATTCTATTCACAACGACAATATAAAGAAGTACATTTACAGAAAGACCGAAGAACCGACTCTTATATTTTTAGCAAAGATGAATCTACCTGCGGGAGTGGAGCTATTGCACAATTACGGGGAGAGTTCAGCGGAATTTCTGCTTTCGTCGCAGACATTCCCTTAAGAATGATATGCACCTTTCGTGGCACTTATTGTTTTTTTTCAATGTTTGTTAGTTACGTCAAACAATGATTTCATGCAGTGAACTTGACTTGTAAATCAATACCCTTTGTTGAAAACACCGCGCCTCTCTCCCAAGTTGCGTATGCTTGAAAATCGGAATTTATGAAAAACAGAAGAATATCAAATGTATTTGTTTGACCAAAACGCAAAATATATACGGAACCCGAGGCCAATCTTGTCTTGATGAATAACTATAGTACTAGTAACTTCGGAATTATATATTTCATGATTAACAATATCTTTAGATCGACCGTCATATCTAGCTTTTTGTCATTTATAAGTGTCATTAAAAAGGTGCATCACATCCTTAATTTGTCCACTAACGGGGAATATTCATTCTGGTTCTATCTGTCCGTTCATTTTTTGGCAATGAACTTTCTTCCTGTCATCAAAGATGATTCAGCGAATGTTCACATTACTGATTGTCCCGTCCGTTGTTTTACCGTTCGCCCGGCGTCCACCCGTCGTCAATTACTTTTTACAGGCTTTTTGAAAACCAGTAGCCTGAATGCTTTGATGTTGGTATATTAGTATCTAGGGTGGTTTTCTCGCAGATTTCTTTATATCTCAAATTTTGTATCTTTGGTTCTAATAGGTTATTTTTTGTGGACAAAACTTATATTTTCGACGTTTTTTTTATCTGACCGCTGCTGACTTTTTTTCAAATTCGGTATATATCTTGCATGGTTCAAGTTGTTCTCGTTCAGATTCTTCATTTTGTGTTTATATCTTTAATTTTGTAATTTTGGTATATATTTTAGCTAATTATTTTAGATTTGTTGATTTTATGGCACTATCTTTTTTTTATTTTTGATATGTGCGTACTATGTATCAGACTTGTCTATTTCGTGTTAATAACGTATTTCCGCTCCTTTAGTGAATATTTTGTAATTGCCGGTGATGACATGTAAACTACCATCTGATATCTAATCCTGTGTTACTATTTTAATTTTTTAACAGAAATGGAACTAATCCAGCTATACCACCAGAATTGTCAGCTTCCAAGTTGAGCCACGTGACCATCTCTACCGGATAACAGACACACTATTCAATCATTTTCACTGTTCTAGTTTATTCGCTTCTCATTTACAGTAATTTGTTTAGTATTGAATGGTGTCACCTGCCACCCTCCCCTTAAACACACATTTGCATTGCGACGGGTACAGGTTTCCAGAAACTTTTCTCCTCATGTAGGAGTTTTTATCTCTGGTTTTTCTGGGCGGCAATGTGTGCTAAGAATGTAATTATATTTGTCATTTGTTTCTTTTGAACCACTTTTAACTAAATTAAATTAAATTAAATTAAATTAAATTAAATTAAATTAAATTAAATTAAATTAAATTAAATTAAATTAAATTAAATTAAATTAAATTAAATTTAATTTAATTTAATTTAATCCGAATTTAATCCGAATTTAATCCGAATTTAATTTAATCCGAATTTAATTACCCTATTGATTTGTATATACTTCAACAGACAGTAAAACATACAGCAATAATATTTGATGACAGATTTTCATGATTACAGCAGTCTGGAATGTTTGTATAAAGTATAATCATGAACTAAAAATAACCGTACACCATCTGTTTGCAATAAATTGTACATGTTTATCAGTATCCGGCCTATAATCTATATTTTCGAGAAATTTGTTCTTAAATTTTTGCAAATGGCTCTCATTTTGTCAGTATTAGATCATGTGAAAATTAGTCCGTCCAAGGTGGAAATATTTAGCCAAATTTCTGGTCACGGTGACTGGTGAAATTATTTATATTGAAAAACCTGGGTTTTGAAAAGTCATGGAAAATAATATCATACTTCAACAATGTGTTCTAATGTGCAATTAAAATGGATCACGAGAAACAGAGAAAAAATATAATCACGTACATTCTAAAGGGGCATTTTTTTTTCTTATACTGGTAACTCACTTGTAACAATATGTTTTAATGTGTAAATAAATCATTTAATTTGATATTTTAAAATTTTTTGAGAAGCATGTAATATCTACCTGTATGTATGATGAGTATATGTATAATGAAATCTGTGGTCGCTACATGACTGAGTGGTCAGGCACAATCTAACAGCGGAGTCGTTTTGGTTAGGGTTTCTTATTTTAAAATTGTGATTGTGCTTGGGGACTTAATGAAAAATGAACGAGTCAACAACGACTGCACAATATACCATAATTGAAAATTAAATTGCTGTCGGCATGGGGAATACATTTGAATACAATACTTGCCAACAATGCCTAAAACTGTGATAAATGGTAAACGTCCAACTAGTCACAGAGCTTTAGGTGTTGTCCTCAGAAATATCTTGAAAATGTATATAGAAAAACAACATTTATATTATATGCCCCGCTCACCGTGATCGAGATTTCCGCTGTTTCAAGCTAAGTTGTCACAAGAGAGCCTGAAATGTATCTATTTCCGAATTGGTCACTGTCTTCGCTTGATTTTGTATGTGCCACTGGTACAAAATGTTTGATAAAAGGTCAACAAAAACATTCCCATCTTATAAATATTTATTAAAATAATGAGCGCATTGACGTCTTGTGAAAACGTTCCAATGCCATTTAATCTGCTGATATAAGTATAAACTTCTCGTTTTAGTTTTAAATTTATAGAAATTGAAGAGAATGTTTTTTTTGTACTGAGGGTAATTTTATTTTAATAGCGCCACGTCTAGTTAAAAAGAAGGAATAATATCAAATGCCGCTGGTGGCGCACTTCAAAAAAAACGGCCATTGTTATTCTATGAACAGGCAAAGATATCGACGTGTGTTTCAGTTTTTCAGGAAACTTTCAAGGTAACATTGAATATATGTTGAATGTATAGATATTGTGTAGCATATCAAGTGACGTCAATGCTATTTTTATTAGACACTGATGCAAATTGTAATCTAAAAATCAACTTCAAACAGTACATATGATTGTGAACAGATGCTGTGTGATCTCCAAAAAGAGGATTCCGTGTGATTATTGTGTGTGCAACAAAGGTTGTGACCACGTTATTTTTTCGGTCCGGGTCCCATGGAGATAATTTTGGAGTAAATATTGAGGTATATACCCCATGTTGCGCCATTACATAACTAACCGGCCAAACTCGGATTTTAATTTACCGTGTGTTTTTGTTGAAGAAGTATTGGGGTATGGGGCTTATACTGTGAAATAAGTTATAAGTCATGCCATAGTATGTTTACAGGTGAGTGAATTGTATACCTTCTCTAATTAAAGCATAACTAGATACTCACTGCTTGTAATTGTAATGAATTAATTTTAATATTTTATTTTAATTTCAGAACTAAAGCAAATTCAATAACTGAGACGTATATCGTACATGTATTCACTACGCCTAGGCTACCAAATCTATAGGAACAAGTTATAAGTCATGCCACAGTATATGTTTACAGGTGAGTGAATTGTAAACCTTCTCTAATTATAGCATAACTAGATACTCACTGCTGGTAATATTGTAATGAATTAATTTTAATATTTTATTTTAATTTCAGAAGTAAAGCAAATTCAATATCTGAGACGTATATCGTACACGTATTCACTACGCCTAGGCTACCAAATCTATAGGAACAAGTTATAAGTCATGCCACAGTATGTTTACAGTGAATTGAATACCTTCTCTAATTATAACATAACTAGATACTCACTGCTGGTAATATTAGATCTGTTTAATTTATTTAAAAGATTCCTCTCATTAGTAAATAGCGCCCTCACTCAACAGTATTTAGAATGAGTTTGATGAGTCAGGTGCGTCTATTGGCTAAGCTTGTTGTACATAGATGCAAATGAGTATAGGAACCATTAATGCTGTAGGGTGTACTGGGAGGGGTGGAGGATTTCATGTTTGAAATGACTGGTTGTAATGCAGTATCTCGTTGTTTTCAAGATGCAGCCTGATATTTGTTGCTTTCTTGGTTGCTCAATTGTGGCTAGAATTTGTGTGGTGGGTGGAAGATGTGTTTATTGTTTGTTGAGTCATTGTTTAGACACCCTGCAGCTTGAAATGGTATGGCCAAATACAAATTCGATATGGTGGTGTTGAATATCTGTGCGATATGGCAGTGTCGTCTAAAAACCACGCATCAAAATGATTTCTGTTTATTTATTTACTGTTGTAGATCCTGAGAACTAGCCATTGAATATGATGTCGGGAATAAATGGTTTTCTGAACAAGCTTTATTAATTATTGCTGGCAATATTCCAGTATGAATTGGGAGCAAACTGTGACACCAAATCTAGTCGTTGTATTGTTATGCCTCTAAAATATTTTTTTTTAAATAAAATAAATTAAATAGAAATATACTATGTGTATTTTTGTATGTGGAAACATGGCTTGCCCACTAATAAATATAAAGAAGTGTGGTCTGCAGTTCATTTTTTTATTTTTTTTATTTGTGAAACAAACTTTAGTCTAAACAATAAAACACTCACAGTGCAAGGCTAGTTCACCAACATGTCTATTCTCTTGCTTGAGTGTGAAAGTACGTGGTTTAGTGACTACCTCTTATATTTTTAAATTTTAGAATTTTTTTTTGTTTGGGAAGGTTCTTCTATAAAAACAGAACAGATATATATAACAGTTCTTTTAATTTAGATAATGGCAATTTTTGGGTCAGAGCGCTCTTTACTATTTGTGGGGAATCATGCATATTTATTTGGAATGCTCTGATTGAATTGAAGTTCGAGCCTAGCAAGGTGTGATAGAATTGGCCTGTTATGTTCAGATTCAAATGAGCATGAACCACTAATCTGACCGGGAAGTGATACGTATAATGCAGCAAGCTATTTTAATTGCTGTTGTGGTAGAGTTTTTATATTTGCCTGTCAGATTCATTTATTGGTCCACTGAAAAATAATTTTCCCTGTAACTTAGACTCTTATTGATCAAGGCATTTTTAAAATCATGGGTGTTAACTCCCCTCAAGTTATGACCCTTTTTCCCCTATAAAATAATGGTTGCATCTAATATTAAAATAAAGGTGGCGGACTAAAGGGTTAATTCATTTCTTTCTACTCTGGATTACTTGGAGCCAATAAAGATCTTAGAAAGTTAGTATTTATATGCCTGTTTTTTTTTTTTTTTTTTTTTTCTCACTGTCTTTGACTTTCCCAGTATGTTTGTTGCTTTTGACAACAATTCAGTCCTTTGCAAGGCTTCAGTCAATGTTTTTCTTCACTACCTACCCAGTTCCTCGTCGGGCGCTATGTAGCTGGTGTGGTATATTTATCACAGACAGTAGGGCAATTGTCACATTTAGTGCTCCAAGAAAATATTCTCTGTATATGTGTATTTGGCTTGAATAACATTCACTGGTTTTGTACATACAGGTATACTGGTTTACCTGTTTCTAGTTGAAATTTAGCCAACCTTATTATCCAAGACAGTTGGACATTTGCCACATGTCACAACATTCATTTCCAAGTGCCACAGCTTGAAACAAGTAGTCAAATCTGATATTGACTGGAGCTTTTGTTTATATGCAAATGAACATGGTAAATGGCAAACTAGATGGTGAGAAAGTAATAAAAATAATCACAGGTTTACTCCACCCACCCAACCACTATGAAGTAAAATGCTGTTTATAAGGCCATTTATGATGGTTTCATGTTTCTTATGGAAAACAATTTTATTTATAAACTTATATGCTCATGTACTCAACCGTAAGGATCCATCATACTAAACAACAGGTGTCACTATTATTAAGACAAATTTTACGCGAGATTTGAACGGGACTTACTTAGGCGTCGGATTTATCTGAATCTACCCTGTGACGTCATCATGTGCGCTATATATAAGGAGGTCTGTGATTCGTTGACTAAAATCGTCGATAGTTGGTCTCATTGAAATCTCGTTACATATGCATCGGATCAGATGTATGTAGGGCGGAGTTAAAAGAATAACAAAATCAAAATAAAAGTACAATAATAAAATAAAAAGGCATTAATAACAAAAGTAATAAAAATTAAAATTAAAATAAGTTTATAGCCAAAATAATTAAAGCCCGTACACTACATCAGATTTTAATCAGATTGAAGATAATTGAGAGATTTGCATACATGTAATGGCTTTCTTTTCATTCAAGATTTCACAGAAATGGTGGAAAGACAATAAAAAGGAAACTAAACACCTTAGATGAGGTAACAGTATATTGTTGTCCGTCTGTCTGTTATGGTATGGTTTAAGTGATAGTGGTATTCTGGATACGAGGGCTGTTGGATGTTGACCTGTCTCTCAAATTTCTCAGACAAGTAATACTATTTTTTAAGAACTTCATAAATACATATTCACGTTAATTGTTTTTCATTCGATCTAAGTTAGACATAAAATGGTGCTAAATGCTAATATTTGTTCTCCAGCAACCTTAATGGTTATCAGGGTGCATGTTCATGTTACTGCATTAACATTCTGTCATGTGTATTACTTGTTCTCTTAGCCCGAAATCCGGAATAGGGATGTGTCCGTCCGGCTGCCCATCATCCTTTCTCGGACACGCCTTAACCTTTTTCAAACTTTATAAAGAGGATTCATATGAGGTGCATATTTGGGTGACATTTGACAGTCTAGTCACCATGTTTATCCCAAACATATCAAACTCAGTATTTGAACATGTCAGTAACCGTTTTCTCATACATGCCTTGACTGATTTAGCATTGAAATAACTCAAGGTGCGTTTCTGATGCACGTCGATTTGATTCGAAAACGGTCAAAACGGTCTATTTTGTAAGTGTTTTACAGAATTGGTTTAAATTTGGTACAATAGATAAAATAGCTTGAATGTTATCTTTGTTTATTCTTTGATTTTGATGAAATCATAATGTGATTTAAAATGGCCTACTTAAGTGTGCTGTCCGTTTCTTATATTTACTATAACAGACATAGTTTAAATTATTTTATGATTTTATTCCAAATGGTCAACTGGTGACCAGATTGGTGTTATTTCAATTTGAACGATTTTGTTCTAGGTAAAAAGACAAAACATAATGGTACACGTTGGTACATTGTTGTTTGTGTTTCGGTGACTTTTAACAACTGGTAGCCATTTTATTTATTTTGTGTTTTTAGTATTAACAGTATGTTTCTTTTGTGATTTAATTAACTGATAGATTGGTTGCCATGTTTGTTTTTGTTTCTTGTTTCCTTTTTCGGATATAATTTGGCCGATATGTTGACAAATTAGGTTCAAGGATAAGACAAGACTTACGTACGTTAGTTTGCTTTTGCATTTTAATGAACCGTTTTTGGCTTTGCACATTTCCTAGGCATACATGAGCTGATTTGATTCAAAATTGGAATGAACCACACAAATAATGGTGTTTACCTCATTTCCAGTTGTCAATTTATTTTCTGTGAAGAGATAAATCCACAAAAAATGTCTTGGTTTTTGTAGTTTCCATGATTGTAACATTGGACAAGAAATTAAATTATAGTTGCCTGAAAAGTTAATTTACCCTAGTTTGTTTCATGAAGACAAGACCGACGTTTAAGCCCACACATGCTTGGATCGACAAGTATTTTCTAGATAATAATATTCACAGTCACTTCATAACACATAGTCTCTCCGACTCAGGTCACTTCATGCCAAGTCACTTCGTATCACACATTTACTTACATGACCACATACACACTATTTGAGTATGCATATTATGTACGTTTTAAACCAAAATAGCATTGAATATTTTGAATGGAGTTATTTTACAACGTTTTTTAAGCAGCATTGGTGTATTTGGTGAGTATGTTGTCTAGAGAATGATTATTACATTATGTGCATTTAATGGCCACGCGCAATGTTATTCTGTGCTTCAACGATTACAGCAATAAATTCAATAATTTTGTTTTATTCAATAATATAACAAGTAATGACAGTAATTGCACGCTCCCTTGAAATCAACGTACCCACCTTGTTCCCTGTTGGACAGATACACTGTGGTTGTAGTATAAGGATAAATGTATTTTCCGTTAGTGACACAAAATTCACGTTTTTCGGTCATTAAGTACATACATTTAAGCAGCTAATGGATGACTCTAGTTATTTTGAATGTCGTTATAACCGAACCTTTACATGTTATCATTTGGACTCGCATCAAGTGAGCGACTGCTGTGAAATGATCGTATGGTGCGACGTGATTTAAGAACAACGCGACTCGGTGATGCGAATTGACCTAGTTGTTAAAGTTAATTTGTGTGCGGAGTTGTTTGGTATTGATTCGCGGTGATTCGGTTTAGCCATAACACTGACTTTCTTTATAAATATATGAATAGATTTCCCATAATAGTAGTGTGTGAAATTTCTGCTGAAAAAGAACGAAGAATAAAAATGTTGTTTTATTTTTTTTGCTACATGTTAATTATAATTGTCAAAAATATTAATGTTGTTTAAAAAAATGGTTAGATATAATGGGTTAATTTGTTTGTTCGTTTACTGCTAACAGAGAAGTAAACCAATACTAAAACTGGCTGGATCAAGACCTGGTAGGCCAACAGTTAGATTAGAAAAAAACAAAGGATGGTTTATGGAAGAAATGAAATAAAGGTTAACATGTGGGAATTTCAGGAAATCTAGTGATATAAGCTGATATCATTCAATTGATTTGCATTGGACAAAAGACATTAATTCCGCAGTGATAACAATTCTTTATATCTTATCATACTTTTTTCGCCAAAATTGAAATTTTCTGCTAAATGCAAGAAGTTTATCTTCACTTATCAATGAGAATTGAATGATTATGCCGAACTTTATGCTAAACTGAAAACAACTATCCGATATTATTCTGGACATTGTTTTCATCACAATGTGTGTGATAAACAACAGTGACAAGTGCGAATTTGTCTCGATTGTCCTCTTAAAAAACAGGCTACCTCTAACGGCAATAATAACACTCAAGCGTTTACTAGCGTTTACCCTTAATAACATGCAGTTCCACTAAATCTCGGCAGTATGTAGCAAAAAAACATCGGACTTCTCACAACCCACTCCGTCGAAACACACCGTATATATCTCTATAGTCACTTTCAATTCTCATATGCGATGAATGCGTAATGCAAATACACTATCCAATTATTATCAATTGGCAATGAGTACAGTGTATAATTCAATTAGACTGTACACGATTGCATAATGATATGTTGCGTAAAAGCCGTAGAGTATTTTATGTTGAACCAAAACACTACAAATAGATTTGCACTCTTTATTTCGAAAGCGATTGTCTAGTATCCGAAAGACCTACATTTTTTGTCGTATGTGACGTTATATTTCTGCATTGATGCAGAACAAGGGTACATCTCACATTTTTACCGACATTCAGTATTAACAATGGAACGACATGAAGTTAAACGTTTACTGCTGTATACACAAGGTCTATTACCATCTTGTTCACATTTAGTAATATGTCCTTTTTTAATGATTGGATTCAGAATGACCAACTAGTAAAAATGTTGATCTTGGGACTGCAGTTCCTGGTGATATCCGGCACGCTTCAACTAATAACATGCAATCCTAATGTATATATATTATATATCATGTCATATATACGAATATGCATTTGTTTGGTGAACCAAATGTAGATGCGCGAATGGCTGAACTTTTAATGTTAAAGGGGAACTAAATAGAGCCTATTTTGGTGTTTGTATTTATCAAGTTATGTATATTGATTATAAATTTGAAAAAAAAATTAAAAAAATGATTATCTTCTGAGTTATGATGATTTAAATATGAGAAACCATAAACGTGCGAAGGACTTCCGTTTGCGCCATCTTGCAATAAAAAACGCCCTCATGAGGTATAAACAGGTAAGGTAACAAAGCATGATGACGAAATAGTATCTGATTAAATATAAGCAACTTAGGGAGCCATAGTTGGCTGGACAGGTGAATTGACTTCTAGTCTAGGTTGTTTCGACTTTTACGTTAATGTTATTTACAAGCGTATCAACATACAAACATTATGAATGTGCGATTGATCGAGACAGGCAACTGTCTAATAAATGCTGTTTCCAGTACTGCACTGTGCGGCGTGCAAATTATTCAAAGTATGGATGCTGGAGTATGCAATCTTGAGTTCGTAGGGTGGTGGTGGAAACATTTTCGTCCATGTATTCACGGGGATGCACTGGCAAATCATAGGACAAGTGTCACAGGAACACCAAGCAGATTGTTCACAGACTTCCGTGTAATTTGAAATAAAAATATCATCCGAACAAGGGGCATCGTCGACGATATACTCTCATCACTCACACTGGACTGATCTGAATCTTCTGCTGATCTGCACTGGCTCGGAAGATGAATTCTGATTGGCTAAAAAAAACAAAAGACTTGTGGCGTTGAATGCACGTTCATTCTCAGTAATGTTATGCAAATTAGAAATTCAAACTAGCTAATCATTTACAACCTTCCGAGCCAGTGCAGATTAGCCCTGAATCTTCACAGTATACCGTACTTCCCCGATCATAAGCCAGGAGGCATGAACACGTAAGGGGAAAAGTAAGGGATGAGCTTGTACTCGAGGACCAACTCAGAAAAAATGATTTTGTTTTGGGGTTAAACACTGTAACCATCTTGTAAACAACAAAATATTATCCCAAAAAATTATTCGTTCACCATGCCGGGCTCGGGAAAATAATACTTATTTTTGAAAAAAGAAATGCGTCATTAATTTGAACGACACTCACAACGAAGAAACAAACATGTTCATAAAAACACACACATTTTATTACAATACGATTTACATACAGTCTGAATTTACGGTGAAATAATGGGTAGGGTCTGTGGGGAAACAGTCGAAGGCATTTATCATTATCTTCGTTTTGGTATGTTTTCGATTGTACGCAAACTCTCGATGCAAAGCAATTTTTCACCACGAGGTTTTTCAGCACGATTTGACCTGGAACAACTTCCTTTGACCTAACAGGTCATGTCTTTCATTAACCAATCAAAATGATGTGTCGTAATGATGAAATTTTCCAATTATTGACGATGATTTTTTAACGCAATGCGGAAGTGAATTACCGCAATGTTAAAATGCGATCTGTAGCACTGATTGCAACGAAAAAACGATGATTTTTTCCCTAAAAACTGGCGATTCGCAATTTCCGAAATATAAACGACGGTTAATAGTAACCGTGGGGAAACTGACTGTGGAGGAAGAATTTAAACACCCTTTTCGATCGCCAACATATCTCATCGTTCAAACCCTAGGCATTTCATGGTAGTCTCAAATTAAACCATGCCTAATAACTAGGTACACGACTTAACGATCACATTTTTGGCTTTTCGAAAGCTACTACTCAAAGAAATATGGATTACTCCAGAATTGCAACATCGGGGTTCATCCTGAGTAAATAACAGAATAGAAAGGATGCAAACCACGTTGTGTACGTTCGCCATGCACTCTGAATTTAATGCGAGTTTTCTCATAAAACTAAAAGCATTAATCAAACTACCATGCCAATCACGATTATTATGAAATGAAACACACCTTTTACACGCATATTTTAAAGAATATCTTCGACGCCCAGTTAGAACACTCTGAGTTTATAATCGTGAATGCTCTCAACTCAATAAATACCAAGTAAAAACATAGGGATGTAATTGGGCTATCACTCTCAGAATACTGTGGTTCAAACGCATAAGGCTCTAACCCAAGTTTTAAAAAGCACATTGTGCATATAAAAGTTGAGTTTATACTACTAGTACACAATGCTTGGCAGCATGAACGGCTGTGTACAATGGCGTATACGAATGCAATCAGATACTAAAACGTCATAGCTTTGAAAAGTACCCGGATTTTAAATATGTTCGTTTGTTATTTATTCCCCTCCATGAATGGCCTCCATGGTGTTTAATTGCCATCACTTCAAATGCCTATCCAAGCTACAGTTATAATTAAAACAAAATTAAACCACTGCAATATTATTTCGAATACAGTTTAGAATATACACGTCAACTATAAATTATAAACTATAAGGCCGCATTTAGGTTCGCTTTAAAGATGGATTGAATTCAAGCAGGATATTCCAAGCCCGAATCTCATTCAAACAAGGACAGCTACAGTTTAAACATGGTACATACTTGGAAAATAATGTGATTCAAATTGTTCGACAACCTTTACAACTACATTAAACATGTGACACATACTTGTGTGCACATTTCAAATTCTTATTTCAGTTAAATTACTACTGAACAGCAGATACATGTCATGTCGTGCATGTTCTCCTTGTATTATTATACAATCTGTGTCAGCTTTTGTGTAGTGTAGAACAATACTTTCTGTCGAAACATTAATCACATTCAATACACTTAATATGTTTAACAATAGTATATCATAACATTAACTCAAGTGTTTTTTACGTAGCAGATTGTACATAACCATGGCCATGGATGAGCTGGTATCACTCTGCATTGAGGATGTGCACAGCATGCTACTGAACTGGTGCAAGAATACTTGCAAAAAAAAAATACAGTATTAATTAAACTTTGATAAACAACATTATTTAATCCTAATAGCCTTTTTTTCGTGTAAACTAAATTCATACTCAATGTTGATTTTGGTAATACTTTGTATTGCCATCATAAGTACTAATGTATGTGTTGTATTACTTCTAATAAGTTTAATTTGAAATACGTAATTAGACTGTCTTTTGACTTGTCTGTAAGCTAACAGTCTTCTCACCTTCGATAGCGGAGAGTTTTCGTTGAGAATTTATTAGTAAAGTATTCGTATTTGTTATTATTATTACTAGTGCAGGGTGTAATAGTTTATCACAAATAATAATAACAGCCATGTCTGTGTCACCTGTTCATTATATATTTGTTATGTTGTAAACAGAATGTTTTATCGTGCGATGAAGAGAAAAATCTACAAATAGATAAGATATTTTTTAAAGATTCTGAAGGAAAATAATATTGTCTCAAATGTAAAATTATAGTAATCTTTTGTGTGACCTAGAAATAGTAACTTTGCGATTGTTGAATTATATAAGTACGTCTTGTTCTATATTTATTATACTATCAGGGGGAAATTCTTCTCCACGGGGTTCTCCACTTGTCAGGGGGGAATCTCGTCTCTGTCTCTGTCTCTGTCTCTGTCTCTGTCTCTATATCTCGTCCCCTTGAGGTACGGGATCGGGAAAGTCACTTTAACTTTACAGTCAAATAAGACACACACAACGAAATACGTTTCAGCTCTCGTCTTAGTCGGTCAATCAAGCACTCTACCAGACACAGCGCCCTGGGGAAAAGTCCCCAAGACTCTCACAAGGCTGAACCAAGACTCGCCAAAGACTGGACTCTCGACTGCCCAGGACTGCGTCTGTCGTGGAGTATTCGCCAAGACCAACTCAAACTCTCTTTATTCATTTTCAAAACTCTAACCAATTACAAAGCAGTAAAAAGACTCTAGGGCGTAACCTTCAATCATAAAGCCAATCACACTAAGTACTGAATACGTCATATCTTTTGATTAATCGTTCACTACATTAATAACTATGAATATAAACTGTCAGAATGGCGACGATTATCTCGTAATTAGTTCCAAATCACTGAGCCAAGTTCCGTCCAAAACTTCAATTAGGCCTAAACGATGACAGACATAACACAGCAAGCAATTCGCTAATAATCAGTTAATTAAGTCGGTTAACAGATTCGCAAAAACAAATTCATGACAATACATACAATGACAATTTAGAGCTAACAATGTAAGCAATAATTTAATAAATTTCAAAATCACGAGTCTGTCCACCATATGTACTCCGTGGTATATCCTTATACGTGTGTCACTAGTTAGGTTAATTTTAAGGTTCAGTGGGTTAATAGTCTTTTCCATTTACCCAGGAATCAATGGAAACGTACCCAGGCTACTCTATCACTAGCAATGTAATTTCGCCCCAAAATAATAAGATTAGTAAGATGTATCAGGCGTACCTTCAAATTGTCAAAATATGAATCTTGTACTTTGGAAGTGAATGTCATTTCACATCTATTGTGCTACTTAAAGATCGGTTTCCTAAAAATCGACCCGCTACTTGAACATTGGATCGCTATTTGTGGAATCCGTCTGCTACCGGTGTCCGTCCTAGCCCTATACGACCACAGACGGTACATACATTAATATGAACAAATATATATATGTACAAATCATAATGTAATATATTAATATTGATTTTGATGAAATTGGCACATATATGCCCTGGAACAATGACAAGGCTTTCCAGCGATAAACCAAGTTCTAATCACAAATCAGTGACACTTGGTACATTGATGGTCTGAATTTGTGCAGACCTTTGTACATTAAAATTAGTCAGTTTTCAGCTTTTCCGTCAACATTCAAAAGTACTTATTATCTTATTGCAATGATTCTTGATACGTAAATGCTCTAAGACAATGTAAAGATATAATTAGTTATTCCATTATAATTACCTAATTTGTATAATAATTTACTTTTCGGATTTTTCATCGATTTTTAAGAATTGCATAATGGCATGTTGCGTAAAAGCCGTAGAGTATTTTATGTTGCGGAATTGGCTTTTAATATAGTATTCTTTATTTGTATATGTCAAGAGGTCTATATATATATTTGTATTAAATCTGAAATAATTCATACAAAGCGAATGGGAATGCCAAACAGTGATTCGTATAACTTAAACTATATAGATCACACTTGTTGTGGGTTTTTCACATTCGGTCTATGATGGGGTCTGGGTTGGAAATCCGACACTTGAAACATACACTGCGACATAACATCAAAAGTATGTTGTAAGCGGCTCCGTTCAGCCTCGGATTTCTTCAACGGATGTCCCCCAAATGATATTAGATATAGAAATAGCATATTTGGAAAGTCTCACAATGTAGTACTCAGCCGTAACTTAAAATAAATAAAACCGCGATAAAGACTTTCCGTTTTCGGCAATATATATATATATATATATATATATATATATCACTATTCGGAAAGGGACCCCGAAGCATCTTTTGATTGCATTCGAACGTTGAACTATTATCACGTGAACTTTTATTGCGTCAACACTTTGTGATTTACATCATTGTAGCTTTTTTGTGGGCAGTGAGAGCGCTTTTTCCCGTCCTGTGTAGTTTTTTGTGCGTGGCCGCCAAGATTGCGTCATTCCCCCGTTGCACGCCTCGCGAATTTTCCTAATTTTTCCCGTGCATTGCCAGGGTCGTTTTGACCGCCGCTTGTGGTTATCATCTCAGGGAATTTTCCTCTGCATGCGTATTTCGTGTTAGGCCTTTGCACTGTGTTGTTTCGGCTGTTTTTTTGGCGAGATTCGTTTTGGTCGCTCTCTTGAGAAACCACAGCGAATTTCCTCGTTTGGAGGCGTGTTTGAAAAGAAAGAATTTCAAATCATTGTGGTGTACGTCTGACCTGCGGAAATTGTTCCAGAAGCTACACTTCCAACATCGACAGGATAAGCCATGAGCGTCACTGCAAGAAAAGGCGATTGTTTTTTTCAATGCTGCTTTGAAAAAATGAATATTGAACAACGCACAATATATATATATATATATATATAACCTGATATATTATAAATTCACTTTTCCAGCATCTTATACAATATACTGAATACAACACATAAGAATGCAAAGAAAACAATTTGTGAATTCCACAAACCAATATTATATAAAACAGTCATTTGAGCACAGGGGTTCTCAAATGGGTACTTCAAATAAATAACGATTAATAACGATTTATTATCCTAACAGTCTTGGCTATAGACTGTTAAAATTTTGTAGAATTGTGAATAGTGGAACATACTCAAAAAACGATTTTAAAATATAGATAACAGGTGCAAACATTCTCTCTTTTGAATGCTTAGCACGATTTAGCAAGGCCGTACATAAATAATAAAAAAGAAACATGGTGAATAAAAGAAATGACGGGATTTCCATATTATGCACTATATTTTTAACTTTAAACAAAACGATAATACATTTATATTTGGAACTGTTACAGCCATTTTAATTATGAGCATCAGCAAACTTCTTACTGAGTGAATTGTTATGCAAATTAGCAATTATCTCAGCTTCTTTTTAGTGTACATCTCAGACGCTTTGACCTTTTGTTTTGAAATTTTCACAAATGATTGGCAATGTGTTTATCTTCAAAACGCCGCCGGTGCATTGTTTTTGATTGAACAGACAACAATCGTACAGACAACTAGCCTTGGTGTTAATTTATGCATAAACTTGAAGTAGTGAAATTTGGGCTGTTGCCCTGCAAAATTGACAACTCGTAGACAGTTTTTAAGACGGCGCTTTCTTCGTAGTAAACAGATGTACCTATAAACCAATTTTGAGAGGAAACAGAAGCATGGTTCACGAGCTAATTTGTTTAAAATCACTTTTGACCAAACAAGCACATTTTTGTGTATTTTTCAAACTAAAATTGTCCATAATAATTAACTAATTAAAATACTTGTCAGGTAAACTGCATCTCTAACCAATGCATCCAATTACATTCACTACAACCAATTCCAATAAAATAGACACACTCTCTTATAAATTGCATAACATAGAATGAGCAACGTAACTACGCAACATGTCAAAATGTTGGACGAAAATATAATATAAACAATTCGAGAATACAGAATACAGAATTTGAGAATACAGTAATTATATAAAGAAATGTACGACAATGACTCGTAATATCTAGAAGATAGTGGAATTTAATAACAGACATGCCACGTGGCGACCATGTGCTCGCCCGTCATTTTGCCTCAAATATGGGGAGACAGCCATACGATATATACGGTAAACCACTATTTAAGAAATATAAATAAATAGCTTATCAATACAGCAATCGCTAGGATTGATACCGGATTGATTACACGAACATTCAACATAGGTTGCACACTGCTGTCAAACGAAATTTAAGGCGCAATGCGGCCATCAAATCGCTACTGAACACGTGCACCACCAATGAGATGACTCTAGTAATTCTACCTCGACATGAATGCAAACAGAATGCCCCAAATGCCAATGTGCATATTGTACAAAAGCATTTTCCAAAAGAAATATTTGCAAGTTCATCATCATTCCAAATATAATTTAAATAATAATGTTAATTATCATAAACGATTATGACATGATTTAAGAAAGATATTTGATTATAAACATATAAACTAAACTAAAACGTGTACTAACTCGCAATACAACATACACACAACAATAACATATACACAGCGCGATCTCCCACAATTAACAAAACCCAGCGGAAAACTAGACGTAGCTCACATGTTATAAATTCATTTGTATTACTCTTCTGAGTATTATTATACACATAGGAACATAAGTCACAAAAAATTGCCGATTCAAATGAAAAGTGCCAGTTACAGCAAATGAAAGGCATACCTAGAACAATAACAACGCAACATAGAGGTGTACAACAGACATAAAACCACAGTTCTGTAAAATCTATTCGGGCTAACACTCTCGTGCAGTTTACTCGAAAACTGGTTTTATCGCTGTTAATCAACACGTTCGTGTGCTAACAAACCCGATACCACAGAGTGGCGTAGATTACAACACATATACATTAAACACAAACTTTCTAGGATCTTTACTTTTCCTGTTTAACCATTACTAGAAAAGATTAATCAAGGCTAATCAATTCGTTTGATATATTTTGTTGTTTAATCAATCCGTACCGGCGGGGGGGGGGGGTACATAGAACTTTCCTAATGGGCACGTGCCCCTGAAATGGTTGTCGTTTTTTTGGATTTTAGGTATAAGTATCTGTCTTATTTCTGATCAAAATAGGTATAAATATCTGTAATATTTTTTTCTATTTTGTATACTTATGTGTCCTTATATGAGGACAGAGGTGTTTCTATGGTCAAAATACATACTTAAATAAATCAATATACAATGCGACTGTTGGCTCACATGTGCTTCTATTGGATATGATCTTCTAATGAACCAAATACGGTAGCTGTTTTATTTGGAATAAACAGTGATGACAGAAATAGTACTTTGGTATGAGTATAGGTATAGATTTCGCCACTATTCAGGTATAAAAATGATCACACTTTTGAGCACTCAGAGGCACCTCCCTACCCACCTATGTATGGCTGGATATGCTCTACAATTATCATACTGTATTTAGGTTTAGTAATGCTGTGTTTGAATGTTTTTCAACCTTTAGAACTTATAATGTCTTCTCGACATTCGAGTTATCTGATCACAGAGAAAAGCAATAGTAGGCGTAACGAAATACCAGGAAGAAAGCAGAGCGAGTGGCGTTGATTTCAATGGAGGCGCATCTTTGATCGCGTTGCAGGGCAACATCAATTTGATAATTATCCCACTGAACAAATATAAGAATACTAATTCTAAAGTCTGTAATTTGACTTTTCGTCCAATGAATACTGTTATGTGTCATGCAAATGCAGCATGTTAGTACATGATAAATCTTAGTCGATATGATAATAAATTACAATTTATAATAATACCAAGGAAAAATTCAATGATAATCAAATATTATAACGTATCATATAAAAGAAATTGACAATCAAACACATAAGCCAACATTAAATAATCTACATTTGTAAATTTATTTAAACATCAACCATGAAATCCAAAGATATTTTATTGAAATAAACTATTCAAACTATTCATTATGCTAGTAAATTTTATTGTTGCATATCAGCAAAATTAAAATTATACCTCATATACCGTATAACTAATTACAAATTACAATGTTCTATTATAGAATACTCGAATTCATCTTTTCATATATCAACTCACTTAATTTAATCTGACCGGAAGAACTACGGGAAGCTGGAAGTAGTTCTGACTGTTTAAGGTTATATGCTTATGTAAAAATCATGTTTTGTATTGCGAATCGCTGCCAAATATATGACGTTGTTTCAATCTGTGAACACAGAAAATGTCTTTTTGAAATAACAATATATTCAAAATGTAAATGAACCATCCTGATAGTCGTTTCAACATATCATCACTGCATTGAGTCGTTATACCATGTAATTTCATTGATATAAGCCTATATCAATAATTTTTGTCTCTAAATGTGCTGTTGGATCGTTTATTGGCCCGGCGACTTCACAGTAAGTTGCGATCAGGAAACGTCTCATTGGCACTTACTTTCCAGCCACACACTGTCACCAACGTCTAATATAAAAATCCATTTAACTTTCACCACAAAATTACAATCATATTTAATTACAATTGAATTACATTACCCATCATTCTTGAGCACATTATTATCTGAGTGATACCTTAAAGCAATTTCCAATTAACTACACAATCTACCCACTATTTCTGTAACATAAAATCTACACATTCTGCATATTTTTGTAAATAAAACAATGCCTCCAGGTCTTACCTACTTATCGATACCAGTATGATGCACGAATGCAAAAGAACCTCAGTCCTCTACTAAAAATTCGTATCATATACCTAAATACCCAAAACTGTTCAAGAGAAACCCCACGCACAATATATTACACACGAAAAATAAATACGATTACAATGGCTGTTCACTCGGAACAACCAATGATTGACAATGCACAGACACGATTTGCTTATATAATATGGTGATATGCTATTAGGAAGTGTAGAATCATTTTGAAATCACAAAGATGAATTGCTGTTTTAAAATATTATTATTCAGTAACTTAGTAAACAGTGGAGCTTAACAAGCATGTGCATCATGCTTAATCCCCTTTGTAATAACATCAAGATCAAGAACGTGGATAACACAGCCAATTAAATATAGACTTCCGGTGACCAGAACCTGTACATGGTCTGCTTCCATGATACTTTGCGGTGGTGTTGGATCCTCTGATCTCGGGTTTGGCATATGAGAATCTTTGCCACATGATAACCACTGTAAGGCGTGCTTAACACATTCAAATTTCACGTATTTTGGCGAATCTGGTTCAGTTTTTGAAGAGGATGCTTCCAATGGGGAGTCTGGATTACGTTCTCTTTCCTCTTCTAAACTCTGCCAAGCTTGCCTGTTTTGTTTGCACACATCATGTTCTTCCTCTATTGATACTCCAAGAAATGATCTATCTATAGTATAAAATTATACAATTATATACAGCTTTCCCAAAATTGGCTAGTACATGACAACAATGTAATTATAAAGTAAATACATAACGAAATTAATTAATAAAATGAAAATATGAGAGAACGTTATTTTGTCAGAACCGGAAATCTCGTTGCCAAAAAAAAGCTGCCACACATAATACACATATAACTTTGTATGATACACATGCATCATTATGGCTCAGATATATCGAGCCATGACATGTTAATATTCAGGAAATTCAACAACATATCCAATTACCATTTTATTGGCACTGTCATGATTTAGTTTTCGCGTATCTGTTGTCCGACTTATTAAGCTGGTTACTAGTGAATGGCTGTGTTATATCTGTCATCATTTAGGCTCACGCGAGGTCCTGGACGGAACTTGACTCACTAATTACGATATAACCGTCGCTCTCCGGACTACTATTTCTGACAGTTGGGTATTCGCAGTCAATACTATAGTGAACGATTAATCAAAAGATATGACGTGTCCAGTACTTAGTTTGATTGGCTATGTGCAAGTTGAATGTGTGAAGGCCATGCTTTAGAGTCTTTAAACTACTTTGTAATTGGTCAAGGTTTTGAAAGTGAATAAAGGAGTTTTAGTTGGTCTTGGCGAGAACACCACGAAAGACGCAGTCTTGAGTCAGCCTTGAGATAGACTTGAGGACTTTTCCCCGGAGCGCTGTGTTTTATAGAGTACTCGACTGACCGACTAAAGACGAGAGTTGATACGTATTTCGTTGTGTGCGTCTATTTGACTGTAAGGCTTAAGGTAGCAGGATAGTTTTTTGCATGAAAAATGTCAACACCTATAATCGGAATAACTATTACAAGAAACCATACAATCTATATATGTTTAGAAAGCTCTTGACTTCTATTTTCCTACTATTAATATTTTGTGAACATTGTGTTTGTTTTAGCGTCAAATGATTATGAAAATCAGCGGGGCTGATAATTTAACTAACGTGAATAAAATTTTAATTGTCATCTCTACAGTAATTCATGCGATCAAAAACTTTACACTGTTTTGAAGCAAAGGTCATGAAGTTTAAATCCGTATTTCTATTTTTTGCATTAATTTTTTTTTCTTTCCGAAAATCACAAATTTCAAGCACGTTTGTTGGTGTGAAAGTTAGAGTATACCGGTGGTTTGCGCGAGGTTTGTGAAAAAACGCAATAGAATTTTGCAAATATGTAAATACGGATATGAAGCCAACATATACAAGAGTAAGAAAAGTTAAACGGCGACATCGTAGCGCTATTCACTGAAACGCCATTTAAAATTAGGTCAACGGTAATTGCCAAAAACCGAACACCGAGAAATCGACACTTTTATGATTTCAAACTTCAATCAACGTTAACTCCCGTTTTAGGAGCAAAATTCACATGGGCTAATTGTAAATGAAATGCTTTGAAAGTTGTTTTCGGGAAAAATCATGAACCGACATTTATATCTGTGAAAAACTTTGTTTTTTGGCCGTTTTCTTTCACGCTATGGAGTTTTGTGACGGTCTGTGCTGATAACGAACGGTCATTCATTAAAGCTTGGATTATGCAAAGTGGGCGGTTCTGTTTGCGAGTAACAAACAATACAGACACTACACTTGGCAGTTGAAGTGTTTGCAAATACAGTGTATTTATTTTGGGGCCGTTGTGTTTGTAAACTTATTAGTTCAAGCATGCCACGAGTTTCGAAGTCTCCTGGAGGCAGCTCGTACATACTGGCGAAAGGATGTACCCGTTACTGGTTGAGGTAACCCCTAATAGCTTGACAGTTTCACCAGAGCGCGCCGTCCCTTTCCAGTCGCTCGCATTCCAATGGCAGCCTTTCTATTTATTTCGAAAACTGCCCCCTTCTTTCGGGATGACGGGAAGCTAGGCTGGCTCAGTTTCGATCGAATGCAATTTCCTTGCGTGCAAAGAAATTCAAACTAACTGCCTAGACCGTGACGCCTGCGCTCCACTATTGAGATATTGCCTACTTTGCAAAATTGACAAATCTCTTTTTCTAGGGCGCCATTCAACAGTGACATGTCAACGAGTCGAATCTCGCCGTCTTCAAACGGTCGGCCGTGACATTCACTCTCACTTTCTTCTTCTACGTCGGAAGGTAACAATATTTTCCTGCGAGATACAGACATCTCTCGAACGTTTTGAACAGGAGTATCACCCACTATATCGAAGTCTGATTCATCGGACTCTCAGTGTCACGGTAAAACTTTCTTCGCCCACTTCATGGCTGACACTGGTTTCGACGGGGAAATCCGTTCTGTACGAACCCAGCATCGTCTCTTTCAACATCTTTTTTGACAGGAGTGATCATTCTTTTGACGTTTTTCTTCTTTCTTCCTCGCTTTCTTTTTCTTGGAAATTTTCGCGTGCTTACTATCTCGTCCATAATTAGTGAATGACAACTAAACTAAATAATTACTGATAACCCTCTCCTTCTTTGCATATTTTGCACATTAATGAAGGAAGCTGCCCTGTTTTTTAATTGGTGCGAATAGAATAATTGTAAAATGTGACCCAGTGATGTATGCCGGCATGTAGCATTTCCTGTGCTATTAAAAATCAAATCCCGCAAAACAGAGTTTTACCGTCGCAGTAACCTCGGGTCTTATATACTTGTAGATGAATCTCTTCAAAATGTAATTGTAACCGGACTCACTGTTATCATCTATAAAAATTACCTAGATTTTAGATGATACTTTTATTTTTTACCGAAGTCGCACGAAAAAGTAAACCCTTGCCTTGCGTGAAACACTGGCCCACTATCCGATGTCAAGACGTCGGCCCGGGGTGGGAGGTGGGGGGTGGATGGTCACGCTACTATTTCGTTGCCGTGCATTTTGTTCACATGAGCACATTAGATAAAACAACCAAGTATTTATCAGACAGATTTATTACATGTAACATAATTTACGAATTTAGAAAAACCTAAGCATGCCTACTTGGTGAAAACTCCTCTGAAAAATGGATTATATAAACTAGGTCCAAGCATATTCTTATCATTGATCAACCTTTACATGTAGTTTGTGGCCTGTTATCAGAATTTTCATGCAATGCATAGCCACCACAGATGACCGTATTTTATTGTTTGCAACCATATTTTGTAAAAGGGAGCCCCCTCCCAATGTAACTGCATTACTTCTGGACTAAGAAAGTAACCCCGCGGTCAGACACCTTTCAATGACAAAGCCAAGAAAAAATATTACAGAAATTTATTGTAAGTATTTATTCTGTTAACATATAATTACATTAAAGTGGTACATTCATGTACTTTTTTGTTTATTCAAAATTTGTTGTTCAAAAGCGATTTTTTTGTCTTTGCTGTACTTCCTGTCTAGAAAGGCAGCAGTGCACACTTCTTATCAGCTGTGTGTAAACTACAAACAGATATCTTATCAGTTGTTTGTAAATAGCAATTAAAGAAAGTGGCTCAACTTAAAACTATTTACCCTCATTTCAGTTATGTTTGTAAACCATGCATATTAATGAGATGCACTAGTTTGGTGTACACTGGATAAACAAAAACTTGGCCATTTGTTTGCACACAAGAAAAACATCAGTTTACTTGTACAAGATATTTTTTTTCAATAAAATAAAAACACCAATGTATGTAGCATGCCTTAGGGAGCTATTCGTGTGATTTTCAAAAAAAAATGTGAAAAGTGCCCAAAAAACTATTCTGCTACCTTAAGTGACTTTCCTGGTCCGGTACCTCAAACAGACGAGAGATAGAAACCAGACGAGATTTCCCCGTGACACGTATTGGAGAACCCCGTGACCCCAGAGGAGAAGAATTTCCCCATCATAGCACACTGACATTTAGTAAAGAAGTATGTGGTGAAAAGTTTTTCATTTTAGATATTGTATTACGTTTACAAAAAAATGCCTAAGACAGAACATAATCAACTTGATTTGAAATCGCCTAGAATTTCATTTAATGTGAATATACATTGTTCAGTAGCAGACACTCAAACTGGACAGCATTCTCGGAAACGATTAACTGCAGTAATGAAGAAGGAGCGTTGAATGATACAACAATACGTCATATATTACTTCTGATGTCGGTGAAATTTGATTGAGAAATTACAAGTTTTAGGTTAGGTTAGCCAGCCTTGCTTCTATTTCAATATGAAATGTTGGACTTTTGATAAAAAGAATTTAGAAACATGAAATTAAGTGGCTAGTAATTCATATTGTCTACGAATGGAGCACTGTGCGCGGAGTATAAATAAACTACGTGTTGAGTAAAAACATGTTTTTGTCAGATGATGAAATAAAGAATATAGGATACAGTCGCAATATAGATGTGTCACATTTAGTTGTTGAAAACAGCGGAACACCCAAAGTAAAGGAAGGGAAAAACATACATGTTAACACGATGATAACAATAAACATATTACTCTGTTATTACACGAGAAAAGGAAAAGGCTATGTTATGGTCAAATTTCTGCTTTATTATTTTTCCTTAGCCATTGTCACTGAAATGTTATCTCAGGCTCTATAGCCCTATCGTACATTTCACATAAATGTTAGCTGACGGTATAGCGCCACCTATAGTTCGAGTTGCATGTATTACTTTGTTTTGGGGGCAGCAGATGACGAAAACACAGACGGTATCTACTGCCTGAGAGCTGGTAGAATTATTGGCCTTTAAATACCTTTACGTCGAATCGTGGTCAATGAACGTAGAAACTTCGGAAATACGACTATACTGAGGTCGATTGCGCTTGGGAAGATCTACAAATACGGTATGAAGCATTTGATTGCGTTTTTGAGTGGTAATTCATGTATTTGCGTAAGGGCATGACATGTTTATTTGCCGATGATGCAATAACATGTGCTTTTAAGCCCTGTTCACTTAGTACTTTTCTGTGATGATTTCACGTCATTTTTTCTCATGATATTTTAACAGATTACGCATGCCTAATGATTTCTAAGTGATTATTTGATACGTTAGTGATATAAATCTTGCATATATTTTTGCTGCATTACGTAAGTTGTTTCGCCACTATATGGCGCTGTCAGTCAACCACTCATTGCATTCATCATATGTGTATGCATACTTCATTTGCAAAGTTTGGTTGTACTGAGCTATACTTGAAGAACATAAATTGTCATCAATCGTTACGGACATTTGTTTTATTATTGCGAGGAAGACGCATTGACGACGGAGTGACTCAGCTAATCAGCATATGTATCTATAGACATTATCACGAGCTACCAGTAGAACCCACAGGGAATACGGGGTTATAGACGATATAGGCTTTATGTAAACGCGGATATGCCAACATGGTGACAGTTGAGAAAAATGGTTTTCCTGTTGATGGTAGTGATGTAGAATCACAGAATGAACAGTTTTGAACAGTCATTTAAGTATAGGATTTGGCAATAATTGATATTTATGCGCATGAAACAATATCTAATGCAATTTACAATGAACATCTGTCACATCCAGTGTTTCCTTGTTTTCCTTGTTTATTAACCACAAAGTTAATATCGTATTTGTTGAGGTTGAGCAAGTAGAGTTTTAGTGAAACAGTTTGACAATTACTATTGTTGATTATGGTGATAAATATAAAAAATGTGTTCCTATTATTGCTGGTCAAAATTCAATACTAATGTATCATCAAGGAATTATTATATGTCAAGGAAATGTTTTCATTAGATTGACCTTCAAAATTAAGCCATATGAATGAACAGAACAATGTCAACGGGAATTTAAAATGATTGTAGAAACAATACAGTATTAGTGTGGCGGATTATACAGTATCGTATGAATAGAACACCGACATAAGTACTATGCGATTTGAATTTGCTTTCTACCATAAAACCGATGGACTTGAGAAACTGAGACTAGTTGTATATAGTGTATATAGTTGTAAGTGAATGCAATTACCATGCACATGAATTTATGCCATTATTCTTACAGTAATCAAGTTAATGTTCAATAATCCTTTGACATATGTGGGTGAATAGCAAGATTGATGTACCAAGAAAACAAATATTTGGCAGTATTGTATTTTGATTTGGCAATTACCAATGACAATAATAACTTAAGACTTTATGTCAGAACTGAGAAATTGATGCTCTGTATTATCGTCACAAATTGATGTGATACAACATGTCAAAGTTGTATTAGTAGCGTATTAATTCGGCGTTCATAAATCTCGAACATTTAAATTCACGTATGCAAAGCATGTTTCCAGATGTAAGAGGGTGTATACACTAGATTATAGTGTATACACTAGATTATAAATACGTGTGTGATAAATCTATTTAAACTGTAGCTACATTAACACTTGTTGATTGAAAACTGTCGACAAATGTTAAGATTTGAGCAAACAGTTTAGAGATCGCTTACCCATTAATGACTGACTAGAATCACCATAAACGACATTGGGAGAGAAGGTAGCACCTGCAAAATTGCAAGGGAGTAAATCCACCATTAACTCCTTGGGGTCACGTTCGCGGGTAACATTGAACAGCAGAACTTTCACACAACGTTTCCTGTAATGAAATATTGTTAAATACAGCGTTGATTAAAAAAACAATCTTAAGATCAGTAAGAATATTAAAGTTGTTTAGTCCTATATTATAACTTTTATTATGTTTGGTTAATGTGCATTCAATCATTGTATCTTTTTACTAAAAATGGAAAATCTACGTAAACAGATGGTTCATAGAACGATGAAGCCCGACATAAGATTATAGGGCTTACAATATATTAACAGTAGAATTATAGTATTCGAAATATTACTAATGATATCACAACCACCTAAAATCTAGCAATCTAGGTAAATTAAGCTGAACATTCAAATATCGACAGGGGAAATATACATACTGAAATACTGAATAACATTTGATGGATTAAAACCATTTTTTTTTCACTTTATATTTTACCCGAGAGGTTTCGTCGGCCAGTTAAACTGTTTCGCTCACTCGGAACCTTTTTTTTTACAGTTGCAGCAAATTTACCTGTATTCACAATGCTATAAACTAATTACATTAACTCATAACGGACTCAAACACACTTTGTGTTCCAATATGTCGTACAAAGTGCGCCGTCGCCCATTATGGGTTGGCAGATCATCCATTATTGTTTAAATAGTGTTTACAGATTCTAATCTTTGGACACTTTTTGTTCAAAAACCCTGATTAAAGTATACATTTGTTTTTGGTGTAAAGCAACTTCCAGGACCGTTAATCTCACCAAGTATTTTATAAAACAACATATGCCTTATCTCCACAATGAAACACCCTTGCCTACAGTTTTCAAAATGAAATGTTACGTAAGACAAGATAAACGCAAAGACAATAAGTATACATAACAGGAGACACAAATCATAAAACATGAGAAAGAATACTTGAATGACTTCCTATACGCACGACCCTATATCTTAAATCCATGCAACATTTATTAAGACTAGTGCCACTGTAAGAATGCCCCTGACATAACAGACAGACAGATTAATACTAATATAATTTTTTACGTTTGCCCCTATCAGGATTTCTGAACCCTACTGAAAATGTAAATTTACAAGAGTCCAACTAATCAATTTGTGGAACTGGCATGACATAATTACAAATCTTGAATTCAGTGCTGTGGAGGTGATGCGGAAATGTTAATCATGCCAATTTGTACATAAAGTCTATCGAGCGTTTGGGTAATATGCACACAACATCTGTTTGTCCCTGTACATACCCGAGCAGTAATTCTTCTTCTGATGATGCTTGTTCAAACCATTCAGCACAAGCCTTGATACTCAGCTGTGTATGAGCTCCGTCCATATAGTAAGTCACATTCTCACGCTTTATGATCTGTGCACGTGCTGGCCAGTAGCAGTTTCGAAGACCTGTGGAATGAGTAATTAAGGTAGCAGGATAGTTTTTTTGCATGGAAAATGTAAACACCTATTATCAGAATAAATTTTACAAGAAACCATATAATCTGTATATGTTTGGAAAGCCCTTGACTTGTACTTTTCTATTATTAATATTTTATGAACATTGTGTTTGTTTTAGCGTCACGTGATTCTGAAAATCGGCGGGGCTGATAATTAACTAACGTGAATACATTTTAAAATGTCAGCTCTACGGTCATGCATGCGGCCAAAAACTTTACACTGTTTTGAAGCAAGGATCATGAAGTTTAAATCCGTATTTCTATTTTTACATTAAGTTTTTTTTCCTCTCCGAAAATCAAAAATTTCAAGCACGTTTTTTGGTGTTGAAGTTAGTGTATATCGGTGGTTTGCGCGAGGTTTGTGAAAATACGCGATAGAATTTCGCAAAAATGTAAATACGGATACGAAGCCAACATATTCGAGAGTACGAAAAGCTAAACGGCGACATTGTAGCGCTACTCACTGAAACGCCATTTAAAATTAGATCAACGGTAATTGCCAGAAACCGAACACCGAGAAATTGACACTTTTATGATTTTAAACAATCGACGTTAACTTCCGTTTTACCAGCAAAATTTATATGGGCTAATAGTAAATAAATTACTTTGAAGGTTGTTTTCAACAAAAATCATGAATCAACATTTATATCTGTAAAAAAACAGTATTTTTTGACCGTTTTCTTTCACGTTATGATGTTTTGAGACGGTCTGTGCTGATAACGAACGGTTACGTCATTACATCATTCATTCATTCATTACAGCTAGGATTATGCAAAGTAGGCGGTTCTGTTTGCAAGTAGCAAACAACACGAGAAAATACGTTTGCAAATAAAACGGCCCAAACATAAATACACTACTGTAAAGGGGGTAATTATTCACTGGGTTTTAATTTAGCTTATTTCGCAGACTGGAAAAATGCGCTAAATTAAAACACAGTGAATATGTAAAATTTAGCATAGAACACATTATCTAAATGACGAAACCGTGAATTTAAAACCCACTGAATATGCCTGAAATGGTAAATCAGTGAAATTTAAACCCAGTGAAAATTAGTCATTTTACAGTATATTGACAAACACTTCAACTGCCTAGTTTAGTATTTGTATTCCACGAGTTTCAAAGTCTTCTAGAGACAGAAGAACAGACTCCCGCGAGCAAACTTGTGTAGAATACGGTAGAAAATTAAATGGCGGCTGTCGGGTAAGTTCTTTTTAAGTGTTGATTTGGGAAAATGTAGTCAATTTTCAACACGAAAATATTGTAAATCTGCTAGCCGGCGAGTCCGTTTTTGTTATTTTCGGGTTGGACCTTTTGTAGTTTTCGTGCAAGTTTAGTTTTCATTTTACCTGGATAAGACTAAAGCGATTTCGAAGAGTACGCCGCCCCACCTCACCCAAGTGTACGTCTTACAGCACATTTATATACACTCTTTTTGCAGGTACGACGGACTTTGGTCTGACTTTGGTAGCAGCTAAATTCAAGTCCATTATGTTCGCCAATAACCGCGCTGCATCACGTTTTAAACTTGCCACTTTCTTTCCACGAAAAGTCACAGCGACTGCGGATTCTGGCGATCTCGGCGTGGGAAGCTACCGTAGTGTGGCATCCCAACAGCAAGTACATTGCGGATAACAACTTTGTTTTCTTTTCCGCTCATGATAAGAGTGATCAATCACTGTCAACAGACTGTAATATTTGTTTCAATTGACGACTCTTTCTACGTAATTCGACCAATGAAAATGCAGTGTTCTAAAATATTGACAGACACTAAACAACCCCACTTGGTTTGTTGTTATGGCTATGAGGAGGCTACGAGGTGTATTTTTGTTGCCGCGAACTGGCCACTTCGGTCGAACTTTTCTGGTCTGTTTATATTTTCCACTTCCGTAATGAATGCGTCGTCGGCCTTCTTGCGAAACGAAAAACTGCTGTGAATACCAAGCCGCTAATGGCGGAGTCACTGAACAGCAAACTTCAAGAGGTGTTAGCTGGGGAAGCTAAATGACGAATTTGATTTTTGGACGAAGACAGTGACCCAGAATTTGAAGGTGAAGAAATCACAGACGCCCTTCAAGTATTTGCGAATGATACCGACGAACATTGTATTGCCATTTTTATAATTCAATGTACATGTGGGATTATTTAATTTTTATTGGCATTGTTAATTAAATTATTATTTTGGAAATGAGCGTCTTTGCTTGCTCCTTAGAAATATACGCCGAGGAGATCGTAACAATTGTGCCGTCCACATGAACAAGGCCTTTTCCCCCATGATCTGGTCATAAAAAGATACAATGTATCAAATATAAAAAAAATCTCCAACTGAGTTCCCGCACAATGGTGTATCATTTCACGCAGATTGATTGTTGCAGATTTAAAATAACCATTTAGAACGTAAATTCCTCTTCCCAAAATATTTAAAAAAATTAAAAAAACCCAAACTACCGTTAAGCGGCCCAAGCGAAATTACGGCAGAATCCGGCAATACGTTGGAGTGATATACTCAAGTACCTTTTTGTTTATTCAAAATGTGTTGCGTTTCAAAAGTTATTTTTTGTCTTTGCTGTGCAGCTTCCTCCTCTTGAAACGAAGCAGTGCACATATCTTATCAGCTGTGTGTAAAATACAAACAGATATCTTATCAGTTGTTTGTAAATAGCTTAGCCTCAGTTCAGTTATGTTTGTTAGGCATGAATATTAATGAGAAGTACTGGTGAGGTGTACACTGGATAAACAAAAACTTGGGTATTTCTTTGCACACAAGAAAAAAAAAACAGTTTACTTGTACAAAATATTATTTTTTCAATAAAGTAAATACACTAATGTATGTGGCATGCCTTATGGAGCTATGCTTGTGATTTTCACAAAAAAATGAGAAAAGTGCCCAAAAAACTATTCTGCTACCTTAATTATAACAATACATTAATAAAGGCGGTAACATAAATTGATTGAGGTTGATATCAATAACTTGGAACTGCAGCGACAAACTCTCAGGTACCTTTTCAAAAATATATTTTTGTGAGATGGTCAACAAACAAAGATGCCAAAACTTATTAAGACCACTCCCAAAACATGTTCCCATCAACAATGTCTTAAATAATTTAATAACTCTCGTCCTTATCTAAGACGGCCTGGGTATATATTTACTATCATCTCTCTGTATTAAGAGTCCAATGGCTACATTCACGTATTAGTATGACTATATGAATGGTGAATGCAAAAAACGTATTTAAATATATTATTACTTTTATGCATAATAATTGTAATGCAAATAAATAAAATCATTGCTTACCTTTTATAAATGCGTCCGGTAACTTGAATGCTGGAGCTGTCAGACTACTGTATTCTACACTGGCATTGGTATGTACATCTTCAAAACTAGTGAGGTCTTACGAAAATAACGTAAATGGTTATGATAATAGAAACGTTGCATACCATATATACAATTAACGGTTTATTGAATCTCATATGCTTAATTTATTGGATACTACTAGTTCATTAACGTTTATGTACTTTAGTGTGTGAACGGGAAATATTAAAACCTGCAATAATTTAGTTTGTTCAAATGTACGTTTACCTAAACACAATATAATAGAAACAAATGTATAAGTAAAGTATATTTAAATGTAGAATTCACAATTGTATACATATTACCGCAATGCATGATTTGAGACACTTTTATTGTATATTTCCCCTGTAAACAACGTCAAATGTGTTACATGAAATACAGTTATAATCAAAAGCAAGACACGTCTCAGGAGTCAAATCATGACATAGCAGAGCGCCTTGCTTTTTAATACAGATTCACTAATCGTAACTAATCACGTCTGTTTTGATGCAAAATCAAATTTGTCTTCTCCAAAATGCACAAAGGCGCTTGCAATGTTATCGAGTTCAATCAACCGTACACAGGGGCGTGAACATTTACGTCATTAAATGTAAACCAAATTGCCTTATGCTTATTACGTCTGGGGCTCCCTTTTAAAAGCAGTCCTGGCAAAATATAGAAAAATCAGTGTCACTTGTTTATGTTTTACACGCGAAAAACAAAAACTTGTAGACATTACAGTTCCACGTATGGACATTAAGCTCAACATTTCCAAAAAGTATCAATAATCTTTCTGATACTGTTAGGGGTGTTTTAAAGTATTGGTAAATTATTTTCAACAAATGTCAGCAACATGTTTATTTCGATATCGTGAAACTCCATAAATATAAATTGTTTTAATACTTACTCGATTTATGCTCGTTTATCCATGCTCTGCACAACTGTATTGCTAAAGATGCATTGCGTTTCTGATATTCCCCTGATATACCAAGCTTTTTAGGTTGTCCCTGCCAATCATAGTCATCCAATTCAGGTACTAGATGAATTGGTACCTGTAAAACATAAAGCACTAAAGTCAACCACTGACTTTTATTTTGTTTACATCAATTCTGCTCAATGTCGCTGCTAATCTATATGCAACAAATACATTAAAATAAATAAATAAATATAAATAAAATGGTGTGGACAGCATTTCGAATATGTGGATGTTTCTTCACCAAAGCTATTTGAAAGCGTCTACTTCACAGTATTTTGATTCATCGTGTTTGTAAATTGTCTATCACTGAAATTGTAATTGTATACATACGTCCAGCTCTTTGGCTCTAGCTAGTATGGTATCAACGGCTTCTTTAGATTGTGGGACTGTGAATGCAGGTCGGCCAGGCTGCGGGAAAACGAGAAATGATTTAAAATGTACTAATCTACTGTTGGTAAAATTAATAATACAAAGTTTTTCGGATAGTACTTAAATGACACATCTTTTCCAATATATTGAACAAACATTTTCAAGAAATTTGTATTCATCATAAAATCATGACATAATAAAAATGTTGTTTATTATTCATAACACCGTCACTGACACAGAATTTATAAAATCTCAAGGCGTTAATACCAGATAAATAAACTTTTTTTGCCCACCTTGCAAATACCAGCTTTATGCCAAGCTATTTTAGCTAGAGTGTCTCCCAATACGTGCATATGGTCGAAGTCAATCAAGTTTATACCAGTGGCTGTAGGACGTCTTATAACGTTAGTGCAATCATATGTCCCACCCCTGCCTACCTCCAGAATGACAACATCAACCTATACAGAAAATTTAAAGCACATAACACTGGCATGTTCCTATCAAATCACATATATAATGTTTAATTATTGACAACTAGTTTGTCACCCGAAGTTTGTAATAATAGGAAGTAGTTGGCATTTCATCACATGCAACAGCTGTGTCGGTAACGCGGACAAACTTCACATCAAAACGGATATCAGTTGCATTTGTAAGCTGCTTTTGAACATATAAATGGTATGTAGTGTAATTTTTAGTATTTCATTAAAACATTAGTACCACCAAGATTGATGTGAACACACATAAATATGTACACGTGTCAATCACATAACTAACAAAATAGTCTATTGATATATATGTCCTTTTATGCATGGGGTTACGTAATCATCTAGTTAGAGTTAATAATTATACATTTACTGTGAGACAATTCAATATTGGAGAGCGTCCACAGAATATCTCAACACACTGTATTGGTGGCAGGTTTATTTCTAACCTCTGATATGATAAGTTTTTTATTGTCCCTGCCAGTATGTTGTGGTGTATATATTCTTAGTTCACATTAGTTCACATTGAATGATTTGAGGTATGTTTACTGAAGGCAGACTTTGATGTAGCTAAATATCACAACATAAAGATGGAAGTGAATAGCATAAAGCAATAACTTCATAACGAGACGACATATAATAACAAAACATAACACAAAGACAGGACTACATAAAGTAGATATGGAACTGCATAACATAAAGATGACTGCACATTCGTGACCGCATGACACAGATGAGACTGCATCATATAACATGGAACTACATAACTTAAAGTCAGAGCGGCATCATATTATAATAACACAACATAAGATAGTTACGGCGTTCAAATATGCTAATATGCATCAATTTACGACCATTTATGCATTTGAGCCATGGAAAGTACCAGTAGATTTCGAAATATCTTGATCATATAATCAAACATACATAAATTAGTTATATACTAAGATTTCTTATTAACATATTACAAATAAAAACACCTTTTATAGTAACTTGTAGCAATTCTGATGAAATCAACACTGCAATTGAATTATTATACCAGAAAAAAATAACACAATGGTGTACAGAATTGATGAAAAGTGAGTGCACTCTGAACAAATTATAATTGAATTAATGTTATATTTACACATTCTACCACACAACATTAAAAAAGAGAGAGGGTTGCATTTGAAAATCCAAGTTGATGGAACATTTCAATTATCGGTGTGAACAATGTTTGCCAGAGATTTAGAGCTGATGCGTGATAGGCAATGTTTTCAGCTAACAAACTTGTGAAAGTTAATACACGTGTTGATATTGATTTTAGACTAAAGTGGCATATTGAACATGCTCAATGTGCCTTTATTACCACATTGCACACATAAAATAATGCATATGGCCAAAATATATTTAATGCTAACAATTCAGTATTCCGAGAATTGTTTCTGATGAAAGTCTAATACAGAAAATCTTACCTTTTCCTGTAAGAACGCATGCAATGCTACCATCGTCAGTAACCTGAAACGCTCCGAAATAGCATCCAATTTTTTGTACACATCAAAGAAATATTTACTGAAGTCATTTCTCGACAACGGTAAACCATTAATCCGGATTCGCTCACGAAGTTCTATCAAATGTGGTGAGCTGGGAATAACAAAAACACCACTTTTATAATAATGAATTATAGCCGTATAATATAATGTATATATGTTATATCGATAGTATCTGCTTACCTATACATTCCAGTTTTTAGTCCATGTGCTCGTAATATACTTTCACAAAAAGCAGTCACAGATCCCTTGCCTTTTGTACCACTTATATGAATGATTTTCAAACTATCTAAATCGTCAAGCTGATGACAATGGATAATAAATAAATAAATATTGAATTAATTGTCTTAATGATTATTACTGAATTTTTGCCAATATTCGAGCAAAATAAACAGCAGGTAGAAAAAAAAAACAGTATTGTCTAGAAAAATTGTACTTAGAATAACATCAGTTAAACCATGTGATATTTTAACACAAGCTGTTATATTGCGATATAGTGAGTACAATCATTTAAATAGCTTATCCCGTAATCTAATTTTCGCTATTTTATAAAACAAAGCATAATGGTTTACTCTGTCAAACGCTTTTTCGAAATCAACAAATGCCACGTATACTCTCCCCCGTTGCCGGGACATATACTTGTTAATTATTGTACTTAGAATTAAAAAAAAATATCAACAGTTCTATATCCTTTATTAAAACCTGCTTGTTCTTCTAATGTTTTACTAGAAATATCAAACCATGTTTGCAATATTACACATAAAATCTGGGTAAATACTTTACCAAGGACAAAAAGCAGGGTAATACTTCTATAATTTGTTTCTAGCTGCCTTTTTATGAATCATGATTTAGAGAAATTACCACTTTCCAGAATAATATTAAATAGTCGACATATATATTCAAATATAAAGGATGGTGCGTTCTTTAAAAAATCAACAGTAATACCATCCGGACCAGAAACCTTATCATTGGACATTTTGATAACACTGGTTTTAATCTCATCTAAAGTAATGGGCGTGTTCAACATTACATAGTCAGTACATTCTTGTGTATTTCCCATATCGACATTATCTACAAATTCTTTAATTAATTTATAAAATTCATCATTGCCAGTTTCCTGGTCTGCTACCGTACTAATTGGGTTACAATCGATTTAACGTACACGTACTACTTCGTAGAAGTTATATTCTCAGATGGGCTATGCACGCTGGTTATGAAAAGGGACCAAAACTCTTTTGAATATGTTTCCCTTGCTGCAGATTTAACCTTCTCAAACATCATATGATGATATTCCTTCTTCTTATACATATTATTCCACTAAATAAAAGTATATTCATAAATTAAATTAAATACAATATTTAAAAATATGCAATGATATAATACATGACATGTAAATTAATATTAAAAATGAAAAACAAAATACAATATATTACAAAGGTAGAATTAGGTATGTTTAAGGATAGTACAGATCCTAGTCAAAAAGGGTGAACAGCGCCCCCTACACCAACGAAGGATAAATAGCTTCCGCCGTAGTGAAAAATGGTAAAAACCATTCTTTTGGCGAAAGATGTTTCTTGTTTCCTTTAATTCAATGGCGACAAATGCGATACGTATTACCAACTGTTCAAATGTATAGTATAGTTAAATAGCTGAGGTGATGGTTGAATGATCACATATGTGTACATTATCTGCACTGATATCAATTGTAAGTTGTTCAGGGGTACCAAAAAGAGGGCACTCAAGAACGCAAACACAATATTCGAGCAAAATAAACGGCGCGCCGAGATAACAACACTATTGTCCAGAAAAATAAACGCACACTCGAGCATAAAAACATTATGGTCGAGAAAAAAACGTGATGAATTGTGCGTAATGTAAAATGGCTGCCTCAAAGTAGAGTCAGGCAAGGATGTCGGGTGAGTATCTATTTCTACTGCTTACGTTTTACAAATCAAAGTATGCGGGTAAATACAATTACCAAAATACCCCGCACTGTGTCTAGCTTTTATTCAGGAAATTTTGCAACACTCGTAATATTAAAACTGTTATGATTCGAGTTTCAATGTTCAAAATCATATTGTGCACTACATGCGGGTTTTCATTGATTTTCTGTTTTTGGTGTAATATGTTATATTTGTATATTTACTCGAAATTTGCTATTTTCATTGTAGTTTTGAAATTACTGTAATTTACCTTTAAAAACATCAATTTTAATAAATATTGTGTCAAAATAAATATTAATAATTTTAGTGAACTAAAAACAAAATTTATATTCATCTATTGTAGATACGGATATATTAAATATAATTACTGAAACTGCAGAAGTACCAGCACACAGTGTATCAGAGAACATATCTGCCATCAGTACTGATAACACATTTGGAGGTGAATGTTGATATTGCAAAAGTGTCAGCACACAGTGTACCAAATATCCCTGCAACACTACAAGACATATCATCTGTCACCAAGGCAGACACTTGTACTATTGGTAAACCATTTGAGGTGAATGCTGATATTGCAAAAGTGTCAGCACACAGTGTACCAGATATTCCTGCACAAGACATACCAGGTGAATTCTGAAAGCAGCATTTTCAATTGTGAAAACAGCTTACTCGTAGCCACACACCCATATATCCCTTCCATTGCAATGTGTGCAGTGAGGGATTTTCAGAAAAAAGAAGACTCATCGAACATAATATGAAACGCACAAACAAAGGTATTGCAGAATGTAGACTAAGTGGATTCTAGCCAGATCGTATGATACAGCAAAATCCCACGGAGAGAAACATGGTGGACAAAAATATGAATGCGAAATATTTTTGGTTGAAATTTTGTTTAAATTAATGACCTAATGTGCATATTAATTACACAACATTAAGCATTTCCCCTTGTTTTTAATATACTATTATACAGATTTTAATAAAACTTGGTTCTTTTGCATGATCCACAGATCTGATTACTTCAGGGTTGAAATTCATGTATATAAATTATCTACATAGTTACACATGTCCTTAATATGCATAACTAATGTGCTCCTGCAGATGGTGACATGCAACCAGAGCATCTCACAATGTGATTTAACTAATGTATCCCCTGACCATATGATCATGTGACATCAATAATAAGCTTAAATTTTAATACTGTTGCAAATGCAACATAGACATTCAACTGGTTCTGGTTCTATAATTTTGTTGTCTGACAAGATATCGTAACGGTACATGACCAAAATATCAAGTTATCATATATTTCATTAAATATTTATCAGTGTTCTCCCCAGAAAAAATACATATCGGTCAATTTACATAACAAAAGACTATGTTTATGAATATTGTATTCATTGTTATGCTATATTGGTCCTATTGTTTATCCACAATTGTACATTTAACATTCATGAATATACTTATATGTAGTGGAATAATATGTATAGATATAGTGCATTTTATAAGGTTTGCCAGACTTTACTTGCCAATATTGAATTTACATCTTCCCGGCGTCACAAGGTCGTCAATACTAGTGGTAGCTAGTGTATTATATTTATTGCAATAAGTAAAATTATTTGTATAATCACACTGACATACTTATTGATTATATTTACACTACCAATGTGAGATGTGGATATTTTGAATATCTTGGAATATCATTTGCATGCTACATTTTTGCCAGTGATAACATGTTTATAGTGTATGTTTAAGCCAAGGGATTAAACTCACTGTTATATCAACTTTTTTTAAATCATCTATAAACTCCGCCATAGCCTTCTTCACCCACTCTTTAAAGTTATTTTTCTTCGGCCTGCGCAGTCCGCACAACCTGATAGCTTCCTGTTAATCAAGGTATCAGAGGCAATATTAGTTTATGGGTCTTCACCAAATATGCATCGCATTTCAACAAATAAAGTACAGTTATTTGAATTCAATGTCTTCTTGAGATGTAACACATTACTCCGTCATGGACAACAAACATATCTTGCACCCATTTTATGTTACATTAGGAGGCAAAACCTCACACTTTAATTTAGCCATACATCATCAAAATACGAACAAACCCACATATGAAATGAGCAATGTTGATTTACACCAGCAGCATAGAAGCTTACCATATAATCTTCCTGCAACATGTTTTAATGTCAAGTACTGTTACGCCTTATTATTGTGAAGAATTCCTGGAAAAACATAAACAAACTATTTACAGAATTTGCACACACCAAATTTTGTGAATGCTCCTTGATAAATCAAGAATGCATTGATGTACAACACGGAATATATAAAATGGGTTATTAGGTTACTATTGAAACACATATGTCAATACATGAATAGGAAACGCATTGATGGCCAGAATATATTTGCCATGAATATTTGTTTGAATATGTACATGTATATGTTCACATTCATTTTTATAATCATATTCGTTTACTTAATATTACAAGTGCGGGGTTAATAATTTAACAGTAATAATATAATTTATAATCAATTTCACTCGTGTCTTTTTACAGTTTACATCATTTAAACTTCGTGTCAACAGTTGCAAAGTGTGTTTAATAAAAATCTAACGTGTTCATTAGTGTAGCATTACACATAAACTGAATAATTTAAATGAATTTAAATCCTACAGGTGTAACCTAATTCTGGGAGGATTTTTGAAATGACACTGGTACTGTGGTCAACTTTTTACACACCTAGGTTATTTCAAAACACAGCATGTTGGGTCATATTCAAGACAGGCTAATCTGTTTACAATGGTGCCATGGCGGTGATCATGAGAAAACGCCAAAACATTGTAAGGAACAGTTTAAATCTGTATTTATTTTTAGGACTAAAATAAATTTATGTTTGAGTGAATCTTCCGGTGAGTGCGCAATAACTATTGTCTACCCATTCTCTAATCCATAAGTCGCACTGCCATGCCAACTTAACTATTTATTAATGAAGACAACAGTAATCAACAATCACATAATTGGGCATTTCGTCCGCGGATAACATGAATGACGGACAAGTGAATTTCTAGCATTTTCTTGATTCGAACATTTTGGTTTTTGTAATTTCAATTGATGAATTGGTGGCAAATAATTACAATTTTGATTTTAGATATAATTTTAGTTATTACTGCGCTGGCAATATTTAGTTTTCAACAATACAATTTTGAAATGAAAGGCACGGTCCGTGATTGCCTAAAAATCTATGGCGTTGAAGGCGTACTATACTGCTGTGAGTTCGGCCAACTCAATATAGTCGATATGCTGTTTCGGTATATTTTTTAATATACAGTAGCAAACAAATTTCTTACATGGTAGTTGTATTTATTTTGCTATTTCACTATGGCAAATGACGGCCAATCGTAGTCTATTTAGCATGTGTCGGTTGATTTAACGGTTCCCGTTTTCATAGACCATTATTTCAAAATTAATGACAGTTCAAATTTTTAAATACATTATACCGATTTCCCGTCATAAAGTTAACTGCGTATACTAACTAGGACAGCGGATAAGTGGATAAGTATTCAGCAGCGTGAACATCATAGCCTGGATCTTGATTGATTGGATTTTTTGTTTGGTAGGCTCTTAAAAATGTATATAGTAGAATCCCAAAACTGAGGTTGTAAGGTGGGCGTATATGGTCTGAGGTGAACGTGGCAGCTATTAGACCAGTTCAAGTTGGCATATCTGAAATAATTAAATATTTGACCTTTGTGTAATTATTTTTTTAATTGAACAAATTTTAAGAATCACGCGTGACCGCTATTCGGAACTCGCAAATTCCTGTCAAAGTTGGCGAATCTGAGATGATTAAATGTCGGACTTTACTATAATTTATTTAAAACTGAATAATATAAAACATTTTCCAACCTTGAATATGAAAAAATACGAACATACTAGCACATTGACACGCTATACGTTATTTGAAACTCATTTCTTATTACCCACAGATTCAATATACATTAAACAAAAATAATGTGGTAGGTTAAAAAAAATATGTTTTTTACCACACAGATGAAGTTCAAGTCGTGTAGTACGCAAACGTAGCCGATAGAAATACGGGAATATCACGTGATTGCATTGCAATCAATACTCGCGTAAATCATTACACTTTTTTTAAACTTGCTCTGTTGCAGTTTATGTTTATTATCACCTTAATTACATAAACAACTTTTACTATCATTTTCTAGAATTGTCGAACCATATTGTTTAGTAAATATTTCATGAACTTGCAGTTGAATGTGAATTAATTGCATTGACGCGTTATGCAGTCGACAATATCAAACATTATAACAACGCAGCAAAGCCAGACTTTCAGTCGTCGGATTTGACTTCATGGGTGGCATGTGTTTAGTCTATTTTTTCCATCTAGCTTTATAGTGTAAGTTACATGCATTATAGTTACATTATAGGTTCGAAATTGTATTTTTATTCTATAATGACAGGATCGTACCTGTGTACACAAACTACGTATTTTCAATAAAGGAAATCTATTCGAGCTCAAATTGTTGTTGAGGACGGGCAGAATGGCTTTACCGGAAAATCACCGGTATTAAAATACTGAATAATTAATCACCTCGTGGTTTAGTAAGTTATTTTGTTAAACTCGATGTGACAAACGGCGCATGCGTATCACATTGGGACCACGATTTAAACTCCCTGCTTGTACTGGCTGTAACAGATGGAGCGCTCAGCAGATTATCGTTTTAAAATTACTGGTACCATAGTGAAAAAAAAACACTCCTCTATAATATGCGTTCGGAATTTTAAAGAATGATGGAAATCGCGATGCGAGAATGGGCAATACGATAGTTTTATGTCTGTGCAAAAAAAGAGTGATTCGGCGATGAGTCTTGTTGAAATCTTGTTCTGTGCGTTGCATCAACTGCCGTAAGAGTGACTGGTTAACACCGTAAGTCAAACCCATTCGGATTCGACTTCAATTGGGTATTTACGAATACAGTAGTGAATCATATATTACGCTGAGTTTGGGTGTATATATTTTTTACAATTGAACTGCTTCGCCAGTACTTATATATGTTCAAGCCATAGATTACATCTAACAAGTCTGTTTGCTTTTTATACTAGTTGAATATCAGTGTCACCTTTAAAATGTTACAGCGCTACAAACGGTGAATCTAAACCTCTAGAATGGAGATTGCCTCCATGCACATGATAGTAACAGAACAACCAGTCTACCCTTTTGTTCATCAAAGGAATGAAATATTAAACAAATTAAATAAGTGATTTCCCGTTCATGTAATGCATAACAGAAATCAGGAAAAAAAGATTTCATTTTTTTAAAATAAATTTCTATTTTATAATTCAACTCACAATGCCGAGCTTTCAAAACGGAAATATGGAGTTGTGATTAACTTACTCCAGCAAAAATGACATGAAATTATTAAGTGTGGGAAAAAAACACACTAATACCGCGTTTGTCGAATTCTAAACACTGTTTTATCGCCACTGCGACGTTATGATCTCTGCTTGTTCCGTTGTAACGTTCAAACTCACGCATAATGCGGCATATTGTATCTAGTGACGGAAATAAAACCATTCAGACGATTTTGTTACGACTGAATTGTACGACCTATGAAAGTAAAACCAGTAAACATACCTTACGCTTCAGAGTCCGTGGTGAAACACTGATGCCAATAAAAAGAGAGTGATACAGAGTACCATCAATTCGTTAATATATTGTAATATATATACGTATATAGCCAGCTTAATGATTTTATCTCGTCGGTCATACGGTCATACGTAAACCAGTCAAAGCCTACATTTATTTTTCCCTCTATGTTACCACACAACTCAATGCAATTAATATCAGATGGAGGAAGATGCTCTGTTAATTGGCATTTTTCGTTATTTTATGATAGTCCAAGTAAAAATCAACATTTTCAAATTTGGTTTTTAGCTCAATGAACAACATTTGTCTATAAAATGATATTTTCGAATTCTTCTCGAAAACTACCACCTCAATTGCAGTGATAATTTGTGTTTAGGTGTCTTGGATTGTTGTTTTGTACCATATTTAAATTTTCTATTTTTACCCAATATGTTTGGCATTTTTGGTAAAAATGCTATTTTTGCCTTCTTCTTGAAACCTTTTATTATTTTTAAATACTTTTTATTTGTCAGATATGTTCATTTCGTGAAGACGTCTTATATTTTTTATTTTTAGCAATTATCTTTGTTTGTAACAAGGTGATAACAGTTGCAATTGCCACTTGTTTCTTTGCTTCGCTGAAAATGACGTATTTTTCATATTTGTTATGCATTAAAATTATTACAGTAAATGTGTCATTAATTAAGAAACATACTGGATTAAAACTACCTATATGAAATATAGTGATATCAAGTACCAACTTAACAAATATGTCTGTAAATGTACATATTTTAGCCAGCTTAACCAAATGATCTCACGTGTCTACATACCTACCATTTCATATTCTTTCGCATTTCAATAAAAGTCCTGGATTGTATTTGTCGGCATGCATATTTGAAGTCGTGTCCCATGAACATTCACTGGTCCAAATAGACTGACATTTTGTCAAAGAATATGACGAAACGATATATGCATATTATTAAAGTAATTTGCGTGTTCATTATATTTTGCTAACACCGACTATGCCTTGGTTTGCTATTCCGATTAGCGGCTTCTTTAAATAATGAATATGAACATGCCTCACAGTCACTATAATATTCCTAGAAAATATATTAAGACTTTTTTTGTTACAAACTTGCAAAGCATTGAATGAACGAATTCAAAATTATAGTTGGAAATACCAATACACAAATCAAGCGTGGTTATTTTATCCTTTTGAATGTTTTGTTGGTTATGGATAAGTGCTGCAATTGATAGATTGGAATTAAGCTTAGCTGACAATAAATATTTGAATAACACTCAACTCCAAATACTTGTAGCAAGTTTTTAATTGTTAATTCATTTAAAAATAACAATGATGATATATTGAGAAACAGAAAATATTGACTTCAATGAAAATCAATTATATAAATCAAAATACAATTTGTAAAAAAACTCCACGCAGTAATCAGTGAACAAATTTATTGAAAATAACGGCTTACAGACACGGACAACTACTATAAACTAATAAAAATACAGATTCAATAAAATACAATTCAATAAACTACAAATTGGGCAAGGGACCCACTTCAATCCACCATGATAGCATGTGCCCCTGTGCACTGAATTTCGGCATCAGAACGAAGAAGGGGCAAAACCTGCATAAGTCCGCCCGACCTTGAAATAGGCTCAGAATGAAATCCAATGCCCATGGTGGTAGGAAGAAGCTAGCCAATACAGAACGGGGGTGGTGGTGGGATGAAGAGCGTCGGGAAAAATAATGTTTGAGCAGTGATACGTAAAAAACAATGCATGGAACTGCTGCACAAAAGAAAACAAAAACGGTAGGGACGCTACAGTCAGTGTGCAGAAGCTGGTTAAAATTTGCTGGCGCAAAACAAGCTGATTGGTAGACAAAGAAGCAAGCTGATTGGCAGCAATAAAATGGCTGTGATTGGCTGAGAGCAGAGTATCCTGAATCTTAGAATTGTTCCAAGCTCAAGGGTCCCTATCTTCTTACAAACTCACACTTGTGCAGTCACAAGTGAGCAATTATAATTGAGAAACAAATCTTCTCACATCTAACAAATTAAAAACTACTACACTTCTTGAAGAACTAAAAACTACATTTTGTTCGGATGATTAAAACCTGCAGACGAATACGTAAAAGTTGAACTTTAACGCCTTATTATGCAGCGCGCACGCCCTCACTCCTTTATCTATATCCGCTCAGTGATGTCACTGCATATCATGAATAAATAATAACAACATATTAGCTGCAAATAAGACCAGTCTGTGGTGGTTTCGCGTTCACCCCACCTTTTGCAAAACTATTTTTTTCATTTTTGTTTATTAATAGTATCATTATTATTAACATTTAACTGAAAAAAAATCGCCACAGCTGGGCCAGTCTAGGCTAGGAGCAATGATATCTGGCCTTTTCTGCATAAACACCTTGGGTAGGAATTTTGACAGAGATAACATGTTCCAGGAAACCGAAGTTGTTTGGCTATGTGCCTGGCTTTAATTACTGGATGGCTATTCCTTACAACTAGCTTTCATAGCCATGTGATGTTGTGAAATAGCTTATCAACAATATGGAACGATAGAACGCCTATCACATGACTAGTGGCTATGGTGCAACACACCTGTCAATCCATCATAATGCGACTAATGGATATGGTGCATCACACCGGTCAATCCACCAAAATGTGACTAATGGCTATGGTGCAACACACCGGTCAATCCACCAAAATGTGACTAATGGCTATGGTGCAACACACCGGTCAATCCACCAAAATGTGACTAATGGCTATGGTGCAACACACCTGTCGATCTGTCATGGATTTGTTTTTGCGCATCTGTTGACCGACTTAATTAGCTGATTATTACCTGTATTGCTGTGTTATGTCTGTCATCGTTTAGGCCTATTTGAAGTTTTGGACGGAACTTGGCTCAGTGATTTGGAACTAATTACCAGATAACCGCCGCTATTCAGACTATTCATTCTGACAGTTTATATTCATAGTTATTAATGTAGTGAACGATTAATCAAAAGATATGACGTATTCAGTACTTAGTGTGATTGGCTTTATGATTGAAGGTTACGCCCTAGAGTCTTTTTACTGCTTTGTATTTGGTTAGAGTTGTGAAAATGAATAAAGAGAGTTTTAGTCGGTCTTGGCAAGTACTCTACAATAGACGAATCGAGTGCAGTCCTGGAGAGCCTTGGGGCGAGTGATGACGCAGTCTAAGAGAGTCTTGGGTCAGCCTTGCGATAGTCTTGGGGATTTTTCCCCAGGACGCTGTGTCTTATAGTGTGCTCGATTGACCGACTAAGACGAGAGCTGAAACGTATTTCGTTGTGTGTGTCTTATTTGACTGTAAAGTTAAAGTGACTTTCCCGATCCCGTACCTCAAGGGGACGCGAAAGAGAGACGAGACGAGATTCCCCCCTGGCAAGTGTGGAGAACCCCTCAGAGAGAATTACCCCCTGATAGATCCATCAAAATGTCATTTGTGACTTTGGTGCATCACACCAGTCAATCCATCAAAATTGACTAGTTGCAATGCTACAACCCACCTGTCAATCCATCAAAATGTGAATAGTGGATATGGTGCATCACATCGGTCAATCCACCAAAATGCGACTAGTGGCTATGGTGCAACACACCTGTCAATCCACCAAAATGCTGGCAGAGAAAATGTCTGTGACCACGTCCTATAATATGCACTGTGCATTTAAACGTCTAGAATTTATAAAAAGGGATGGTCACCGCTTCAGCTACACCTGTGTGTAGTACTGCTGTTAATGCAACTGCAGTCACTTGATGGAAAATGTTTGTCTAGAAGGTGTTGTGGGCAGAATAGGTAGCAAGTAAGAGGTGTGGGAAAGCTTGTGAAACATTCACTAAATACATGATAGTGTTCAAACAACAAAGACAAATGGCTATGGCTTGTTCAGAACAATTGATGCAATAACTAAATCCTGCATAACTAAATAACCAAGCATTGGCAGATATTGTAGACATAGCACAAGTAAGATAACATTATGGGGTCAACATTGCTAAGAATTACAATGCCGGGATTGTTACATACTCCTTTGCTTGAAGTTGCCCTGCCTAACAAAAGAAGATACAAGATTTGGTTTCTATTAGGTCGATGTAGGGATTACTATATTATTCGAATACATTTGTGATTCAACAATGTCATGATTTTCCTGTGTTCGTGTTTTCGCCTTTCGTTATACAAATATAAACAAAAGAATTGCTGTATCTATATCTCAAGAATAAATGCATACCTTTGTTTATTCACCCTCAACTATGTTCAAATAACGAAAACAATCTTATTTACTTCAAATCAATCACTGTGAGCTAAGAGCACCAACGCCAACTGATGGGGACATCTAAATATGAATTTCGATGTGCAGCAGACACTCCCAAACTGACAGTAAAGCTTATGACTATGAACACTATTGGTGATAAGAGAAATGTTTTTTTTCATGTAAATCATTCAACAATATTGATGGGTGTTACGGTCGAGTTTGAATCGAAAGTCGGATGACGGTCAGACACGAATCTTTCCGTTGACCCCAACTCAAACAAGGGAATCGCAACAAGAAACGACACTAAAACATGCTGTTATCAAAACTAAATATTGTATTCGTGTGTAGTGTGATCACGAGGTATCTCTGGATCGTACAGTGTATGAAAAGTTACATACAATAAAGTACTATCATTTCATTATTTGTCAAATACAACATGCATAATAATATAACCGGCATTCACGCCGTATTCAATTCGTTACAAACTAAGGTCAAGCGTTGGGAACACCCCATGAATATATTATCCTAACACCAGACTACAGCTGGGTTTCACAACAACTCCAATTCACCTAATTAAACAGTGGCTGCAGGAACACTACAATAATCACTACAACAAATAGTACTATATTCAAACAGTGGCTTCGGAAACACCACAATATCTCAGCTCAATAGAAATATCCAATTATTCGGAATGCTTGCCCCTTAACGTAGTTGATCAATTACAATATACTATCATGCAAATACAAATCATAGGGATTCAATATAATTACAAATATGTACGCAAACACTAGTTCGTGAACACAGTCAGTTCCATAAGAAATACCTTTGGCTACGATAACGCGGAAATACACCAACGCCGGAACGGCGACGTAGAGTACGTACTTGAGACGGTGACCTCCACGCACCTTACAATTCTCTGGTCATAGAATTGAGATAGTCAGTCGGCGACGTTCACGCACCTTATGGTTCTTCAGCTGTTCAGTTGCAGTAGTCAGTTAACGAACACGCCCTTGAAGTAATTGCTGAACTTAGCGGAGAACGGTATGGCGTAACTGTAGCATTGATAGCGTACGACCAAACGTGACGGCGTTGAAGTGAATGAGCGCCCAATTGTTTCAAACGCCACGTGGCGACACCAGAACCTTGACACACCTGCTGACCACGCGAGGTATTGTAGTGAATGACCACGGATTCAAGTCTGACCACACATATTTATAGACAACGCATAGGCGTCTCCCTAGCTCAATGGTAAATGTGTTCGCATTCACACACACAAACAAAACAAATAACAGTATGCAAAACACAGAAATACGTAACACCTCCCTCTTTAAAGGAAGAAAATTTGGCATATGAAAATGACAAATTTTCGTTTACATAATTATCCAACTTAATTTTTTTATATTCATGTAATTGTATATATTTTTTTCAAGAAAATTCAATTCACCGTTTATATACATTATTAGAACTTCAATCATCTTAACTACATACTATGATGGATAGGGAGGTTTCTTATAATGAACTAAGTAGTAGAAGACTGGCACTAGAGAAATTGTTTGCCTCTTATACAAAGTCATATACAGAGTACAGGCAACTCCTACTTCCCTCATCTTGAAGTGTAGTAGAATCTGAGTATGATTAAGGAACATTTTGATAAAAAATTTCATGATTACATGTTTCCAAGTGTCCATATAAACACAGAGACAGGGGATGGTGGATCTTATGTTTTTCCACGAGACACTAAGGTGCCAATGATGCCAGCTGACCAACCCACTACAGTTCTTCCTTTCATGGTCGCTCACCATATACATTCTCCCAAAAAAATCTGAGTGACATTGGTGAATGTATGGGAAACAACGCTGGTAGTCAAGTGTTTGGCAGTCGCGAGTCGTCAAAGGAAAGAAACAAATCTAGTACTTACAAGTCCAGTTCAGCATCCAAAAAGCCAAAAGTGATACTAGATCAGTGTGATTTTGAATTTTTACAAAAGGAACAACAAATTAATGTTCAACAGCAGAAAAACGAGGCTGAACTGACAATGCTTTAAGCCAAAAGAAAGGTAAATGAGGCAGCATTTGAAGTGCAGAATATTGAAGAAGATTCAAATGCAATTTCAGATGTCTTTCCTAAATCAGAGACAATTGATAACTATTTCCAGTCACGCAAAGAGTATATGCGACCAGTAGCACCTGACAAACATCTTAAACCTGAAAGAACTGATAAGCAGCCAGAAAAGTTATCTTTTCACGCTTCTGCAACATAAGTCTTTGCAAGAACATTTATCAAATGCCAAAGAAATTGCTTCACAAAATAATTCAATTGGTAATCCTATTGATGAAGGCACAATCCATTCATCAAGTCAGAAGCAACTAAGAGCGCATGATGCAGCATCAGTGTGAAACTATGAGAGCAGTAACAAGTAATTTCAGCATGCCCAAGCGTGAATTCCTCTTCTTTGATGGAGATTCTGTATCATATCCTGTATTCATAAAAAACTTTGAAGTTATCGTGGAAGAAAGAATTAAAGATGACAACGTCAGACTTTCTTACATGATCCAGCATTGTATTGGAATAGCAAACCAAGCTATTCAAAATTGTGTCATACTTCGACCTGACCAGGGTTACCAAAAAGCTCGTAAAATCTTGCAAAGAAACTTTTGAAAAAACAAAACAAAACACAACATCGTACATGCAACAACAGAGGTCGTGAGAAGTCAGCAGATAAAGTCTCAAGAAGTTGAAGAGATATGAAGAATTGCCATTTGTGTTCTGAACAAATGAATTTCAAAGCAGATATTAACTCGATGGACACTCTCGATAAAGTCATTAAATGTTTGCCAGTATATATATGCAAGCCGACTGGGCATAAGAAGCTGGTAAACTAATTAGTTTTGGAGTTGAACCTGAATTCGTACACTTGACCAAATTCCTGGAAACGAAGTCAGCCATTGTCAATACAAGGTTTGAATAATTGGTTGGGTCCACGCCAGATGGAAAAGGAAAGGAAACCAGAAGGAAACCAAATTCAAGGTACAGGGTAAAGTGGTTCAATCGTCTGCAAAAGTCACTACATTAGCAACACAGCAGCTTGAGGATTAAGCCCATTCTAAAAAGAAATAATACACTACAAATACAAATACAGAGATATATAATACTAAAAGTAAGAGTAAGTCTGAATGCATATATTGCAAATATGCCGTAGATTTGTCTACAAAACATTCCAAGACAAGAAAGACTTTGTGCGTAAGCAGAGATTGTGGTACTATTGCTGCAAAGCAAACCCGCTTATTTTGCACGATCATGTCGAAGTAGAAATTTCTGCCTGGTGACTAGTTGTAGCAGACGCCATCATCCCTTAAGCTTGCTGCATCCCTTAACATCTCCACTACCAACAAATGAAACACCTCTAGTAGAACGACCAAATACAAATCAGCAACCAGTTAGTTATAATGGCGCTGTCACTGGTATTACGCATGATCCAAAAGCTAGTAATGTGGCTAGTGGCAAGGTATTGCCAAGCGAGTTGTCCCTGTAAAAGTTAGTACACCAAATGCGGAACCAGACGTTGAGACCTATGCATTTTTAGATAATGGTTCTGATTCTACAATGTGCTTGAATAATCTAGTGGATAAGATAAAGTTAGATGGTAGCCTATCATATATACCCTATGTACAATAAATGATGATGTAAAGAAGAATGGACGTGAAGTGCAGCTACATGTAACTACATTCAAACCAAGGTGTGTACTTAGATAAAGTATGGACAACTGATAATTAGCCTACAGCTGAGAAAAGCATATCAACAGTGAAAGACGTCACGAGATGGTCTCATTTGCATAACATTGACTTGTTAGGGATAGAAAATAAACAGGTTACAATCTTGATTGGTAATGATGTGCCAAATGCACACATGGTTTTGAAGGAAAGACGTGGTAAGAGAAAATAACCATATGTCATACGTACAATGATAGGTTGGTTAGTTATTGGTTCAATGGGTGAACAAGAAAAACAGAATTCGTATTACAGTGTCCTGTATAAATTGTATTGAGGTGGATCAAGCCCTTAATTGTGATTCTCAACTTCAGATTTAATGCAGATTTCAGTGAATTTTTGGTTGAAACAAAAGAAAGCATGTCCCTGGAAGACAGGAGAGCAAAGGCTATAATGGACAACTATGTTAGTCTGCAAGATTGTCATTATCAATTGGTACTGCCATGGGGATACGATGACCCATGTTTACCAAAAAATATACCAGCTGCTGAGAAAAGACACTTCGAATGAAACTTCGGTTACAAAGAGATCCCTTATTACATCACAAATATAAGTCTACATTAGATGATTATATCGCTCAAAGCCATGCCAGGAAAACACTAGACGTTGAATCATTAAACACTACAAATAGATCTGTATGGTACTTACTACTTCATCCCGCACTCATCATCATCCACACAAACCTGATAAAGTAAGAGTAGTGTTTGATTGTGTGGCAAAATATAAAGACACTTCCCTGTATGATCAACACCTTTAAGGTCCCAACCTGAATAACTCGCTGGTAGGAGTCTTGCTTTAGTTTCGAAAAGAACCAATAGCAATGGTAGCAGAATCAAGCAAAAAGAGATCGTGATGCATTGAGATTTCTCTGGTGGGATGACACTGTTACGTTAAGTAGGCCAGTTGAATATTAGGTGTTGGTGCATTTCTTTGGTGCAACATCTTCACCCAGTTGTGCTGTGTATGCTTTAAGACGAACTCCAAATGACAACTATGCTGTATTCAACCCACAAGTTGTTGATACAGTACATCCGATTTCGAAACTTCTATGGAAAAAGTTGCATTTAGTTTTTGAATTAGTGACAAGCCTATTACAGGAATGTAAAGAGGAATCTTGACTTATGTTGCTTCTGTTTATAATACACTTGGGTTTGCTTGATCCCATTGTTATGCCTGCAAAGAAACTTCTACAAGATTTGTGTAAAATTGGACATGGTTGAGATGATCTTATACCAGATGGACAATTAACCGTGTGGAGAAAGTGGGAAGATAATCTTTTGTATTATATAAGTTGGAAATACCTATATGTTATAAGCCAACTTTGTTTGGTAAACTACAGACAGCCGAACTTGATGCATCATTAGCAGGATATGGAGTAGTCTTGTATCTCCGCTTATTAAATGCAAATGATGAAATTCACTGTTGTCTTGTAATGGAGAAGTCGAGAGTCCCACCTTTTAAAATAGTGACTATCCCTAGATCAGAATTAACAGCAGCAACTATATCTGTGAAGGTTAGTCGATAAATTCAAAGTGAACTGCAACTACCTATACATAGAGCATTCTTTTGGACAGAATACGATTGTAATTCAGTACATTTGTAATTTAGATAAAGGGTTTCAAACCTTCGATGCGAATAGACTCCAAGTAATTCATGATGCTCCACCTCATCTCAGTGGCATTATGTTTATTCTGGGTCCAATCCAGCTGACCAAGCTTCTCGTGGAATTCATGTTGCAGTATTAGAAAATAAACAACTCCAGCAATGGTTCAAAGGTTCCCAATTTCTATAGCAACAACAATCAAATTGGTCATCGGAACACGATGAACTATTGGAAATTTCTGAAAATGATAAAGAATTAAAAAGTAAGAATTCTCAAATCTGTGCAACGCAGACTGATACAAAAGTGGAGAATGATTTTGTGGTTACTCCATAGGTTTTCATCATGGTACAAATTACAGATCTCAGATAAATATGGTATGGTTTCGTGAACTCTGTCTACTAGAAGGGAATATGGATGACGAAAGTACCCAGAAGAGTGGAACAAGCAGTGGTAAATGTTTGTCTAATGATAGTGAGGATGGAAAGACACTAATAAGAAGTACTCCTGGAAGGAAAATGATATACCTTAAAGAACAAAGGAAAGATAAATCTATATCTTGTCCTCGACGTAGTGCAAGGCTGTATAATAAAAGATAAGTGAACAAATTGTTATCACAATTTATGACCCACCATGAACTAATAGTTTTGATGTATATAAGTGGAAATTACTAGCATTGTACTTGAATATATATGTGAAAAAGGCTACCTTGTGTGGTGAGCTTTTCGGGGCCGGTATGTAAGTGCAAGCTACCTGTTCAGTGATTGGCTCGTCACTCAGTAATTCAGCGGTTAAGGTTTATTGTTCAGTTCTTTTGTTTAAATCCAAATTTGCATATTTTGGCCCCTTCCCCCTGTCTGCCTTCAACCACGTGGCAGCTCAGTGTTTCAGTGTAGTTCCAGTCTTCCTAAAGTGAAGACGTGTTCAAGCTAAGCATTTACAGTTCAAGCTAAACATTATTAGTCTTTTAATTTGTAGTATTCTTGTAGCTGTGTAATAATTTATTCCGTTGTGCACTAGACATTGAGCAAGAGCCGTTTGTATGTTTTTTTATAGACCACATGGCATGGAGTAAAGTACGAAACAAGATATTGGTGTCAACGGTTCCTTTGAAATACTCATTCGAAATTCAATTTAATTTGTCGTTATTTTCTAATTTATTGTAACTCATGTATATATGATAAATGGAAATCACGTGTTACTTGATTGTGTTATTAAACTCGTAAACCTCCGTAGGGTTTTGGATTCTACACTTACATTGGCTGAAGCATCTGTATATGTGGAAATAATCAGTGTGAATAGCAAACTAGTGGTCAGATTTCTTACTTCTGGCAGACATAAAACAAATGTTTTTTCAATGCAGAGCACACTGTATATTACAAAATGCCTTTCAAAATTTTCATATTTCAAAGCATTTGTCATTCTATGATATTGGCTCTTTAGTGCACTAAGTAACTAAAAAACGTTTATATAAACATTTACCCACCCATAATGTTGTATCCCAAGTGTTGTATTATGGGAATGAATGCTGAAAACACCGCCTCTGCTACATAACTGTTAATGGCAATGGCAATGGTTATTAATCTCATATTGAACATGAAACTATATAGTATGAGGTTGAAAAACAAGAGCTCAAATATATATATCTTGTTATATTGTTTATATTGAGTGGTCTATCAAACGCTATTTTTTATATCCAGTAATACAATTTAAAATTGATATTTCCCATCGCTTTACTATTTGAAATATGTAATCCGGTTAAAGATCTGGAACTGGGTGTGTATCTCCCGCATTGACATTATCATTTCTGAATATTTTATGTTTGCGCCCTCTAGAACTATGTATTAGTATTCCTTTGTTTTACTGCTATACTTGTTCATAGAATTATTCCTACACGTCTTATGATCACTGTTTTAGTCCCATACCCAAAGATTCGTGGGGGGGGGGTCGAAATAATATCGCTTAATCGTTGCACTGAGTGTCTATCTACTACAAATAAGTAGTTTGGTTTTAAATCTTTTCATGTTTGTTTTGAAGGAAATTTTACACTATTATAAGCGTCAAAATACTCCGGTTTTTGTTACTTTTATGGATGCTTCTAAAGTTTTCGATTATGTTCGCCATGATATTCTGTTTTAGTTTTTGTTTACGTTTGCACTTGTCTGACAACCCAATTGTTACAGCTGTATTATCTATTCCTGTTTTGTTGGATAGTGTATTATGGAAACTGTGGTGCAAGAGAATTTGTCGATGTGTACATTTTTTTTAACTTCTATCTATTATTTATTTTTAATCTGAAATAAACCTCAATAATAATAAAAATAATAATCAATGCTGACATGAATGCTGCTCACAAAAATCAATTTCTTATTACTATTGTGAATAATATTTATTACATCATTTCCATACTGCTCAATTCTCGGTACACAAAAGGAAACATATATATACGTCTGCAATTGTGTAAAGCCATTTTTAAAAATATGTAAATTTTGTCAGCAAATATAACTCGTCAACTTTAATATATCTAAAATTGAAACCATCTGGCCCACTGAATTACAATTGTATTGATGCACTTTAGACAATACATGTTGGGAAAATTTGAAATAAATTTGGAGCACCATTTTACAACCCTTAAACTATCATGAGATTCTGAATCGGTTAAATCAGAAGTATTTCAACTGAAAAAATCAGCTTTACAATTTCAATAAAAGAAAAATGGCAAATGCACAGTGAAATGAATTTCATAAAAAGGTGTTTTGAAACCAGGATATACAACCCGGGCAAGGATGTATACAGTCTGAAGATTGTGAGGATTTGCGTGAGACGGTATTGGAAGACGCGAAGCAGGGCAAGGTGATCAGTCTATTCACGCTTATGCTGGCTCCATAGAAAACACTCCCTAATGAATGAGGGTAATACGATCACTCATGCAACAAGCCAACGACGCTTACACTGAGAAATACCAGGTTCGTCCCAGGTATAATTGTTAGTTCATTAAAAATGGTACAGCTTTATTCGTCCATAATTGGTTTGTCTTTGAATTGAATTAGTTTAGCTTGTTGGTCACGAATTGCCACAATACAGATAGTCTGGCTTTATTCCTGACATGTGAACATAGAACTTATATCATTACAAAGGTTCATGAATACATAAACTGGCTTACGTGACTTCTGCACTCATTGAATGGTAGGAATATGGCAACATCGACAGTTCCCATCATTGACTTCTCGGAATATAATCTCAATAGAAATACACCTGATGCCGAGACTTACCAGAAGCTTATCGATGACGTACATCATGGTTTCACTACCGCTGGATGTGTTTATTTTATAAATCATGGCATTCCAGAACTTGCGGTGAGTAGAAACACATTGTAATAAGAAGGTATATTTTGACAATGTCAGACCTTGTTTTGGCTACCGGACCCAAATGTATACACAGTATTTCATTGCAGATTAGTCCAGCTTTATTCATCCAAACGATCAGCTAAGGTAATGCCTCGGTGTTCCCTTCCCTGCTAAATCTTACAAACTCCAACTCCTGCAGCCGTTGTCATGATAGCATAATTACTGGGGATGTGTTTCAAATGTTGAAGCCACTGTTGAAAACAACTTGTAAATAAAGTATTTATAAAATTGTTGTATGTAGTATATGTTTATAATGAACATACAAGTTATTATAATATAAATTTCATTGTACTAAAATGAAAATGTGGTACCATAAACGTGTAATTTACTAAGCACAACTTCGCCTAATGTCGGTGTGCTTGGGGCCACATGTGGGGTCAGAGGTTTCTAGTACTCGACCTCTCTCACATGTCTTTAAGTTAAGGGTGTGTAGCTTTAACATCGACCTACTTATCCGACGACGCTTACACTGAGAAATACCAGGTTCGTCCCAAAAGGAATAAATGTTAGTTCATAAAGATAGTACTAACAGCTTCATTCATGCATAATTGCTTTGTCTTTTAATTGAATATGGTGCTAACTGATTGCAGTAGTTTAGCTTGTTAGTCACGAATTGTCACAATACAGATAGTCTGGCTTTATTCCTGACATGTGAACATAGAACTTAAATCATTACAAAGGTTCATGAATAGACAAACTGGCTTACGGGACTTCTGCACTCATTGAATTGTAGCAGTATAGCAGCATCGACAGTTCCCGTCATTGACTTCTCGGCATATAATCTTAATAGAAATACACCTGATGCCGAGACTTACCAGAACCTTATCGATGACGTACATTATGGTTTCACTGCCGCTGGATGAGTTTATTTTATAAATCATGGCATACCTGAACTTGCAGTGAGTGGAAACACATTGCAATAAGATGGTACATTTTGGCAATGTTAGACGTTGTTTTAGCTATTTGACCAAAATGTATACACAGTATTTCATTGCAGATTAGTCCAGCTTTATTCATCCAAACGATCAGCTGAGGTAATGCCTTGGTGTTCCCTTCCCTGCCAAATCTTACAAACTCCAACTCCGGCAGCCGTTGTCATGATCACACAATTACCGGGGATGTGTCTTAAATGTTAAAGCACTGCCACTGTTGAAAACAACTTGTAAATAAAGTATTTATAAAATTCTGTATGTAGTATATGTTTATAATGTCTATAATGAACATACAAGTTGTTATAATATAAATTTCATTGTAATAACATGAAAATAGGGTATAATAAACGTGTAATTTACTAAGCACAACTTCGCCTGATTTCGTTGTGCTTGGGGCCACATGTGGGATCAGAGGTTTCTAGTACATGACCTATATCTCTCACATGTCTTTACGTTGGGGGTGAATAGCTCTAACATCGACCTACTTAGCCGACGACGCTTACACAGAGAAATACCAGGTTCGTCCCAAAGGGAATAAACGTTAGTTCATTACACATAGTACAGCTTTATTCATCCATAATTGGTCTGTCTATGGTGCTGATTCCAGTAGTGTAGCTTTTTAGTCATGAATTACCACAATAAAGATAGTCTGGCTTTATTTTTCAAAACGGCCAGCTGAAGTAACGCCTCACTGCTCACTTTCATGCCAAATTTTACATAATCTAAGGCGTGACAGAGTAAACATGCGATTAGCCAGTAGCTGTTAGTTAAGGTATTTCAAAAATTGACACTACTGAAATTCCTGTGATACATGTTTAAATTATCTACTGAAAAATAATAATATCAAACGTATGTGCGTTATTGCCCCATGCTAACACACTCCCTTCCGAACTAATGAGAGATATTTGCATCGCACGTGAATTAGTCTACATTGAATTCTAATAAACTTTCTAAAAATGTAAAAGGTGAGTTACAAGAGATTAGAATTGCCCTTACAATCATATTGGCGATCCGTTTAGCTTGGATTGCCCTTAAAATCGCTTTTGTGTGTGCGTCTGAGAGAGTGATTTCCAGAGTGAAATGAGCTATGTCAGAGGTTTTAAACGGCATCAAAAGAATTAAACCAAGTGTCGCAAAGCTCATGCTATACCATTAAATTGACTCAAAGAGGTATGCTCATGCTTGCTGGGAATTTTACAAGCCTTGCCACAATTTAAACTTGAACATTTTAGTCATTTGTTTGCGTTCAATTCATTGTTGTTTTTATTTTATTTCTAATTGGGCAAACGATAATGCGTTTGTGCATTTCTAATGCTCTTAGTACGAAAATGCAACAATACAAATGTTGTATCAAAATACGTTGTAAGTATATGTTACTTTTTTCAGTAATATAACACCAAAAGTCATACGACAGCTGAAGGGGTTGTATCGTCCCAGTACTGACCAGAACTACGCTATTTTGGGGCAAGTTTATTTCTATAATATTTCTCAGTTTAATTTATAATTATTTAGTAAAGACATCACTGAAAGGATTTATTATATCCGTAAAATACGTGCCTATCGACGACAACAAACTCACGGAACTCCTTGTGCGATATGTGTTAGATCGGTGTAGAGAAGACGCCAGACTGCAGAGTCGATGAGCTGAGCTGAGGTTCTCTTTGTGAATGTGGCAGCCCATGTGATATTGGTGATGCAATAACAAGATTTAAGAGTTCTTAGATCAATAAGGAATGTTTTATATCGATTGATTGAATACTTCTTGAAAGAGAGACGATTTTTAAGATATATTGCTACATTATATTTCCTAGTAAAATTGTATGTATTCGTGTTTTGGAGGTATTGATTCTAATGTCTGAATTACGTTGACCCGAACATGGATATCACTCTGCGTTTAGGTGCGTAACTACTGCAGTTGAACTCAGGTTATAGGCAGATTATTTGTATGAGGAAAATCAAAACATACATTGTATGATATATATGATGACCTCGCCATGTCGTCAGACTGTATTGTTTTCATAGTCTACTGATCAGGTGTGTTGTATATGACACAGATAAAAAAGTATATCGTCTTAAATGTCATGTCATAAACGCTCTGAACATACAGTCAAACATTCACTTGAATGAATGTGTACTTTCACTTATATACATTTTAAAAATATATCTTTCTAGATCGACAACGCATTTCAGCAATCGGTGAAATTCTTCACTTTACCAACTGAGACGAAGGTGAAGTATTCGAGACCTAATAATAGTATCCATGGTTATGTTGCAATTGGCGGTGAATCGTAAGTACTTTCATTATTGTTGGTGATGTGACGTATTGGAGCACACGTTACAAAACAAATCAACCCAAATAGGTGGGATTCGAGTTCGCAATGCAATAGTGTATCACAATAAACAGAACACTTTTCCTGTACCGCCTATTACAAAATCCCCGGGCTTAGCAATCGTTAACCGGAAATATATATTTAAAATGAATACATAGTCGACCTTTTCCCGTGGTGCAATGCGCGCAACACAAAGGAAACGTTCGAAAGACGCGCGCGTTTTGTATTCGATGTAGTGAGAATTGAGCCCTATCAACAAATAAACGAATAAACACTCAAGCATGTGAACACCCATAGTTTTGACTGATAACGATAATCATTTAAACGACTGTGGTCAGGATTAACAGTTATATCTTAGAGAGACCGTTCTCAACAATTCCCTTATTTTTTGTAGGATGCTCTTTTGTTCGTGAAAGCTTATGAAGGGCTTAACAGTGAAGCCAATATGTCAACATTGAGAACTGTATGGTATCCGCCAATCCAAGACGATGACCTCAAAACCGATCAGATACGATGTGGTGAACATGCTGACTATGGTTCAATTACTCTGGTGTTCCAAGATGACAAAGGAGGGTTACAGGTAATTTAAATGTGCAATGAATCATCATGTTTATCACCAAAACATTGTTGTGATGTGACCAGCTTCTATTGCTATTGCATAATTCATCACCTCGAGTCAACTTTCGTTGTTCTGCATGGAGCACTGTGTAATCACAATCAACTAGTTAAACACTACAGTTTCACTTAACGCATCATTTTGTAGACAACAACTTTCAGTGATTCTTTTTAAACTGTCGTTTTCAGATTTTGTATTGATCACGTAATTCGGCGGCCAACATTTGGATTTGACAAATTACTCGATGTGATATACTTGCATGTATCATTTACCTCACCAACACATTTGGTTATTCCGATTCGATTCTGCATGTAATTTGCAAAATTGGTATTTAAGAGCAATGACTGATATATAATGATGACTAATATATTATCACATTACCATATATGGTTGTTTGTCTTTCATTATAATCCATAATTGCAATATCTCAAGCATTGTAGCATTTTCCCAAATACAAAAGTATTTAAAGCGTTGTACAAGAGATGTGGCTAATATAATATATTTCTTTTCTTCTTCTTCTTCAATACACGTAACTGTAAACTCCGGGGCACTATAAAGAATGAGCTATTGTAACAAGTCTTATAATGAAGATATGACAAAAAAAATATGACTAACAAATATAAGATAACCATAGACAATTGTGCGACTTTATTATTTAGGTTTTTCATTAACCTCTTTGCTCATTTCTTTGTGGTGATTAGTTTTCTTTTTGTCATTTGGTGAACAAGAATATTTTTTACTTTTATGTGCATATGGAGCATTAGTAACGTATGTTAATTTACTGTCAGCTTTGTATTATATAGAGACTGCATATTATAACATCTTCTTGAATAAAGGTCAAAATTGCTCCAATTTGAAGGGGTAAATTATTAAAAAGCCCCCCATATTTTGTGTATTTTTTTTAGATTTAAAGTATAGTAGAGAAGTGGGCGTGTCCCCAGAAACCAAGCCTACGTCCCGAGCAAACACTAATTAAATAGCATATTTGGGAAACATTAATTGCTTCTTTATTGAGTAGAAATATATATATTCCTGCATCTGCGGAGAGGCGTAATACATGATAACAGATTACAAACATCTCATAGCATGGCGTCACACCTTCGATCTTTGCTACATTGTACTCGTGTTTCATACTACCCGATACGATGCATATTCGGTATTATTCGAGTTATTTTCACTGTAGAAATATACGAATGCATTGTTGCCGGTGGAGATTGATACACAACTCTTGCCGACATTAAACCAGGATGCAATATCGAGTTATTATGTAGACATATCATAACACATGACAGCAAATCGATATTTGCAAGACTGTCGCTAAACAAGCGCATCGAATGTGTCATTACGTGCTAACGCTAAATGATATCCATTATTTGTAGATAGTATATTTTAACTGCCACGTGCGATGATATTGAACAACATATAAACTATGAGTATTTTTTCTTGAAATGGATTAGACTTCATTGTTATTTTTCTAGATGGCGTGTGAAGATGGTAGCTTTATTGACGTCAAACCAGAAAAGGGTGGTGTTTTTGTGAATCTGGGATATATGATGGAGAGATGGACATCTGACACACTGAAAGCAAGGGTAAGTATTAGCATAAACGTAATTTTTTGACATTTTCTCATCGTGCTTTGCTTTGTTTCTCCAAGATTTTAAATCGCATAAGACGACATATATTAAGATATTTTCACCATTGTCCGGTGACCATTTTTGCGGATTATGCTTTAACAGTCATCAGCAATCATAGTATCGACGCACCCTCGACTTCAAAGATGAATTATAAAGACATTACACAGTTTAATGATAAATCACAAGGACGTTAAGTAAATTTAGGTTGATTTTTCACTAAACGTCCGTTAACGACTGTACAAACATTGTTGACAACAAACAACTAGTGAATTCATAATGTTTAGAACATGGAATACTTTCGTATTAAACGAACAGTTAAAAAAGTATAAATGAACCAAAAAGTAGTATTACATATATAAGCCCATACATAAAACTTGTACATGTTCTCTCGTGAATATTCAAAATCATTAGAGATTATGTAATGTTTACGTATACGCTAGTTGTGTAGTTGTGTAATAATGTGATTAAACTATAGGGCAAAGTTGTAGAGACATATTTATCCTTTCTTTGCCTCGAAACGTTGATTGATTTTTTGTATATTATCTTTACAGGTACATAGAGTAATAAACCCAGCATCAAGTGAATTAAAAAAACAAGCTCGTCAGTCACTTATCTGTTTTTTTACCCCAGATAAGGCATGTATCATCAAGTGTGTGGACGGAAGCAACAAGTATCCCCCAATCACCAGCATGGATTTTCTCAACATGAAATTCGGTAAAATCTATCAAAATTTTCAGACTGATTAAGGAGGAGTATTGCTTTCTTTCTCGGAAACTTGAGTTCGTTTATATTTTATAAATATATAACAGTTTCAATATTGTAAATGAAGACAAATATTTTGCTCTAGCACTCGTGGGGAATCATCTTTATTCGGAATTCTCATAATGTGAAAGGTTACATATTTAAGTATGGCTTTACCATCCATTGTAACATTTAGTGTTCCAAGAACATGTTTTCTGTATTTGCTTTGCTAGAATAAAATTCACCGGCCTCACAATACATGTATACAGGGTTGCCTTAAAATGTAGCCGATCTTATTGTCTAAGGGAGTTGGATATTTACACTTAATTCCAAGTGCCACACTTTAGAGTCATGTCTCACATTGGCTTAACTATTTGTATATATGACAATAATGAGCGTGAAAGATAAACTGGTTTGTCAAATATATATGTATATCACTCCTGATAGACAGGAATAATGCTGTTCAATGCAGCACACACTTTATATTACAAATAGTCTTTCAAAGGTCAGAATGACATTGGCTCTTTAGTACACGAAATAACTAAATAAAGTCTAAATAACCACATATTGTAACATGATTATCATATTAAATAGTATATTTTATTGTAATGGCCATTATGTGAGTGTATATTCAGACTATTTGCGCTATTGAGCATTATTTTAATTTTTGAGAAAAATGTTGTGTTTATTTCAAGGAAATAACTCGTGCGTTAATACACTCCACAACCTCATTCACATGCAAGTTCAATCGATTATTCAAGCTTCAGTATGAACTACCCAGCTTATGATTATTTTGGGAAACGCATACTGTCCACCACCTGTGACAATTGGCAGAGAAAATGTAGATAATTTCAAACAAATGAACGAATATGCAAATGAAATCGTGAAACAAGGGATTCGAACTCGCGCACATGGTATAGAAACTCGCCAATGCATATCGACGATTTAACCACTCAACCATAATAACTGACCCAAAAGGTTAAGCTAAAAATGGCATGCAGTGAACATGTATACATAGTGTCCAAAGTTGGAAGGAAATTGATACACCATCTGACATCCTGCTCATCATAGTCGAAGTCTGTACAGGTGTATTCAGTTATGTAGATTAAGTACAACCAATTTGATTTACATTTGTTTTTCTTGGATTCAAGTAATGTTCGAAAATAACAATCAAACTTTAGACATTTGTGTCAAAGATTTATGTGAGAATGTATATATATTATGTGTAGTAAGATGTCCTGAAAAGCTGATAGCATGACATTTGGATCGCCGAAGAGGCCAAGCTAGGTAAAATTAAAAATTAATTGGCAACGAGTGATTGACCAATTGATAGTCTAAAACAGTGCAACTGTGGGGGCGCTGTTCAACAGAGTCCTGCATGTCGCTGTGGAAAAAGACGAATATTTAAAATTGGGGTGTCATCAGATGTAGGGTGAGTATATGGTTTTATGAATGACCCATGAACATCATGGCAAACGTTGGTTTTTGGTAGATTATTCTACACTTGTGAATTAGGCAATGCCAAGTTTGTGGCTTAAAGGTGTACATTGTAACTTGCCGTGGAATTCTTGGGAGTGCAATTAGTACTCTTCGATGTAAAGATGTGGAGAGATTTCTCAACGGGTAGCTTGTTCTCATGTTGATATTCAATTTTGCCCTAACTGTAAAGCTCTGGATCCATTGATTCTGATAGTGATGGTTCTCACACGACAGGAGGTGGTCGTCAATGTCAGTCCACAGATGGCGCAGTAAATAATGAATTGCTGTGTTTCTTGGTCGATACAATTGATATTTTGCCAACAGATATCTTTGTCAAGCTGTGCACTGACCACTTCGATAATGAAGATACTGAAGGTTCTAAGAAATTGTTGTTATGTTGTAATGATTCGCGATACATTAAACGTCGACAGGACCAAAACAAGCGATCCAATAATAGTATATGTTGAAATTGATTCACGACACGACTGACAAGAACTGCCGTGTTTTGTTGCCAAGGATTTGGATGAATTACCACAAATTGATATTACTAATGTGGATGTTTCCGTAATGAATCGGGAAATAAAATCGGTTAGACAAGAAGTATTTGAGCTGAAGGAATCAGTTCTACGATCTCAATTAATGGTAAATGACGAATTGGTACAAGAAGTTAAAAAGATGATTAGAACATCTACATATGGGCCGGGCCTGGAATTATACAGTCTGAGGATTCTATGGATTTGCGTGAGACGGTATTGGAAGACGGAAACAGGACAAAAGTGACAATCAGTCTTGTCACACTTATACTGGCGCTGTAGGAAAACGCTCTCTGTCGAAAGAGGGCAATATGAAAACTTATGCTATAAAAGTGAAGTCTCTTGTTCCTGACGTAAGTACAATTGTAAAATTATTTAATAACGATGGCGGCTTTAGCATTGTGAAGCCGCGTATTGCTGAGGTAACAATGGTCAAGAGCCGGCGGCGAAAGCGCCCTCAGCCGACAGTTGGAACAACCAGTGAGCATGAATTGTGCGCCATCACAGCGGTTCGCTCTAATCCCTTTAAATTTATTCGTATCTAGATTAGCACAGATCATTAGGTGGAACAGAAATAATGTCGTGAAAGTCTTTGGGTAATATGGGTATTGATACGGCAATTTAAACATAGGATTTTTTCGAATACATTGTCTATTAATTATGACATTACCAGCTTTGAGAAACATCCTTGATAATAACGAGTAATCATCTCAGTTGGCTGATCGCATGTTTACTGTCACGATTTTGTAATTTTTGTTATGAAAGTGAGCAGCGAGGCGTTATTTCAGCTGGCCATTTTGAGGAATAAAGCCAGACTATCTGTATTGTGACAATTTGTGATTGAGAAGCTAAACTACTTGAATCAGATTACATAGTATTCTATTCAAAGACAGACCAATTATGGATGAATAAAGCTGGACTATCTGTAAAAAACTAATGTGTTTTCCTTTTGGTCGAACCTGGCAATTCTACAGCGTCAGTCGAAGTAAGGTATGCCGAGTTCCATGCCGTGAAGACTTGTAAATGAGGTCATGTGCTAGGAACCTCTGACCCCACATGTGGCTCCAAGCACACCGACAAAAAGCGAAGTTGTGCTTAGATAATCACACGTTTATTATACACATACTTTTATGTGATTACATTGCAATTTATGATATACCAACTTGTATATTCGAGTTGGACATTATATACACATACTACATGACTTTTATAGATATTTTATGATTACTATGTTTACGAGTTGTTTTTAATAGTGGCAATTTCACAATGGTTTAACCTTTGAAACAGATCTCTGGTAATTACATGATCACGCCAATGGCTGCAGCCATTAACTGTTCGCATTGTTTACTCTGCCACGCTTTCGAATTTTGTTTGAGTTTTAAAATTTTGTCATGGAAGTAAACAGCGAGACATTACCTCAGCTGATCATTTGGCTGAATAAAGCAGGACTAATCCGTAATGAACAAATGTGTATACATTTGTGTCGAACCTGTTATCTCTACAGTGTGGGCACCATCGGCAAAGTGAGTCGACGTTCTCAATACACTATGCTAGTAAAACACAAGCAGTATAACTAAACAAGAACTGCAAATCCAGTAGACGACAAAGAGACACTGACAAAAACTATCACCTTCTTATTACAATGTGTTTCCACTCACCACAAGTTCCGAAATGGCATGATTTATAAAATAAACACATCCAGCGGTAGTGAAACCGTGATGTATATCATCGATAAGCTTCTTGTAAGTCTCGGCATCATGTGTCTTTCTATTTAGACTGTATGCTGAGAAGTCAATGACGGGAATTACGGGGTGTTATTATTTATTTAACCACTGTGTATACACATATGGTATATGTGTGATGTGCAACCTTAGACTTATCTTTCCACCAAATTTTTTTATAGTAATATTATCTCTGCAAAAAACCATATTGAGCTTGATTAATAATTCACTCTCTCATCTGAGGTGATTCAATAGACCCCTTCAAAAGTCGAGCGCCCTCAAACATTCCTGTTTCAGAGAGAGGCTAGTAGGTATAGAAACTCACCAGTCTCCATAGACAGTCACAACCCAATCCAGGAAGTACTGTTTTAAAGGTAAGAAACAATGGGAATTTTGACTTTACTTCTATGTTGACCCTGTCTGCACCATGTGTATAAGGTTTTCATGATTGGTTTGTGTGGGTTTTTTTGCAAAAAGTCATTTAAAAAAACAAAAAATATTGACCAATGTCTGTAATAGAGTACATCTGCAGACCAAATTTGGAGCAATGTCAATGTGTTTATTTATACTGAAAAATACATGCCTAAAACTGATTTCTATACCTACTGGCCTCTCTCTGAAACAGGAAGTGTTTGAGGGCGCTCGACTTATAAAAGGGGTCTATTGAATCACCTCAGATGAGAGAGTGAATTGGTAATAAATCTCAATTTGTTTTTTGCAGAGATAATATTACTATAAAAATATTTGATGTTTAAAAAGAGAGTAATCACATATACACCTAGTGTAGAGGAACGGCCAACGAGAAGTGGCTAGCGATTTATCAGGCTTGAATAAATGCGAGTTGTCACTTAAACATACTAATGGAACGTGATTTTTTCGGGGAGCGTCGATTATTTCCGGGGATCCTCGGAAAAGTCTGTTGGGAATTTTCGTAGGAATGATGTGAAATATATCAACGGAATTAAGGGGGACTGGCGAGAGAGGGGGGGAGGTGCGAGACGACATTGTTGTTATTGTGATCGGCGGCGGCGTTAACACCAAAGCCAGTATGTTGAAATTTGGGGCGCTTATCATTTACCGTGGTGTAGAGGGCGTCGGTGTATGGTCGGCGGTGCTACTGGGGAGGATACACCGTGGCGGATAATTATTTGTACAGTCTGATTGGTAGCGGTCGTTCAAAGAGGCGGTGAGGATGGGACGTGTAAATACATGGCGAGGTGTCAACGGGGGAATTGTAAATGGAGATAGAAAAAAAATAAACGTAACTAGGCAAATAGGGGATCGGTTTCATGGGGCGGGACAGCTGTTGAGCAGCAGTGTTTCTTTTGTTTTAATTGTTATACTTTTAAGTCCTTCTAGCAGCACTTTCTTGAGGTCAAGTACTTCCGACATTAAATCTAGTTAAAACTAGTTAAACACCGCTGTTTCGCCTAACACAACATTTTGTTTAGTGATTCTTCTTAAACAGACAAATTCGTTTATTGATAACGTGGTTCGGCTAACTTTTAGATTTGACCAATTAGTGGCATGTATCATTTACTTCACTAACACAATCTACCTTAGCTATTTCGATTCGATTCTGCATGTAATTTGCATAATTGTTATTTACGAGCAATAACTGATATATACTGAGGGCTAATATATTATCACATTACCATATAGGGTCGTTTGACTTTCATTATAATCCATAATTGCAATATCTTAAACATTGTAGCATTTTCCAAATGCCACAAGCATGGCTTAACGGTAAATTTTGGGTTGAGTTTTCAATAAACGTCCGAGACCGCTAACTACCAATATCGTCCGAGTGTAACAAACATTGTTGACAACTAACTACTAGTGACTGGATAATGCATGGAACAAAAACTACTTTCCTGATAAACAAAAGTAGTATTACACGTGTAAGCCCATACATAAAACTTGTGTATATTCCCCTGAATATTCAAAATCATTAATGAGTACGTATTATTTAGGTAGACGCTAGTTGTGTAATAATGTGGTTAAAATATAGGCACAGTTATAACGACATGTTTATCCCATCTTTGCCTCGATACATTTATTGATGTTTGTATTTTATCTTTACACGTACATAGAGTAGTAAACCCCGAATCCAGTGAAATAAAAAAACAAGCTCGCCAGTCACTTATCTGTTTTGTTAATCCAGATAAGGCATGTATCATCAAGTGTGTGGACGGGAGCAACAAGTATCCTCCAATAACATGTTTTCTGTATTTTACTTTTGCTAGAATCAAATTCACTGGCCTCACACATACATGTATACATGTTTGCCTTGAAATGTAGCCGATCTTATTGTCTAAGTGCCACACTTTAGAGTCGAGTCTTACATTGGCTGAACTATTTGTATATATGACAATAATGAGCGTGAAAGGTAAACTGGGTTGTCAAATGTATATATATATCACTCCTGTTAGACAGGAATAATGCTGTTCAACACACACTGTATATTACAAATAGTCTTTCAAAGATCAGAATGGCTCTTCAGTGCACTAAATAAACAACGTCTAAATAACCACTCATCCACCCATAATGTAGAAATTATGCATAATCAGGACATCCTACGTGTTGTATTAAGGGGGAAATGCCGTTTCTGATGTTGATGCATATCTACTAATGCAAATAGATATTAAAACATATTGTAACATGCTTATCTTATTAAATCGTATATTTTATTGTGCGATTGTATGGTAATGATCATATGCGAGTGTCTATTTGCGCTATTGACCAATATTTTATTTTTTTTAAATGGCCTAAAATGTTGTGTTGTTGTGTTTATTTCATGGAAATAACTCATGTGTTATTAAACCACACAACCTCATTTTCTGACCCCAAAACGTCATCTAAAAATGACCCCCACCAAGGGATTCGAAATCGTGCACATGGATATATTAACCACGCAATCATAATAACTGATCCAAAACGTTCAACTCAAAATGGCATGTAGTGAACATGGATCCATAGTGTTCATAGTTTGAAGGATGTTGGTACACCATCTTACACCCTGCTCATCATAATCGAACTCTATACAAATGTATTCAGCTATATAGATCCAGGTATAGATTTAGGTTCGTGACTTATTTTATTTTTGCGTTTTCTTACCTAGACAGTCTTGGCTAGATAGTGTAAAAATTTCGGATCATTGTCAATGCTGGAACATACTCAAAAATCGATTTTAAAATATAGGGTACCGAGGCACGCGTATGAGATAACAGTCCCGAAAGTTTGTTTGTTTGTTATATGCAAATGAGTTGTTAGCCTCAGTTATGTTGCGGCGATGTGTAACTTCCTATCCGCGATCCTGTTTAACTTACCTCAAGCGCTATCAGCTAGTCACGCAAACGACCAAAAAAATGACAAGACGTGGACGTTTCTAGCATGCAAGCGGAATAACAAAAACACAATTTTAAATGATACGTAAACTTTTTCATCCCTTTTCATGTCAACAACTTCCAGTCTGGCAGCTTCCAGTGATAATTTAATAATTTTTGTTCATGCATTTTATTCTCCAAAGGCATTTTAAAACTGATTTATACATTCGTCGTTTCGCTGTAATGATCACCGTGCTGATAGCATTGCGAATAAACACCATTGCTGTGCTGTCATCGATAACTAACTAACTAACTAACTAACTAACGTAAAATGCTCGGTTAATTAAAAATACCCTGAAAATTACAGAAAAATCGGCAAAGAGATACTGTTTTTAAACACTGCGGAAAAATCACGCACTCTGCGATGCCAACTTTGTTACCTTAAGTGTAAACCCCCTTGACAGCTAGCATGCATCTGTAGCGATGTCGCAAAGTACGTTGTACGGCCGTGCTCGGTGACCTCTGGTACTAAGGCAATCTATGAATGAGGTATTTCCAGTGGCCATGGTTCGTTTAATTTTTACCGACTCGTCTGTAGTTGAATGAAACATGTCTCGATTTACAATAGTTTGCCTTCCATTTCGACTTTTTCGAACCGGCGTTTGAGCGATTGAATAATAAAAACCGCGAATATCTGTTGTGTAGTAAAATATTACGGCCCATTTCAACCTGGCCGTCTAGCTTCGCACGGTCCATTTCACCGGAGTTCGTTAAAAACTGCGTCATACAGAGTTTTTTAAAAGGTTTATGGAAAGGTAAATTTAGACTCAGCACACCCAATATCGATCGCTATGTTTATACAACTGTATGAATATCTCAATGGCTTTACGTAATCCATTGTGCCCTCCTTAAGTGGAAATGATAATACGACGCCATGACAGTTTTCACGCAAGGTTTTGACTCCGCGGACGATTTCACGTTTGTTTCCCTCGTTTTGTAAATATTTTTATTTATTTTTTATCTGACGATTGAACATCAGCAAGCGTCGGTGAATGATGGATTTTAGCATGTTGTCGTGGTGCAATAGCCATTTCTGTGGACGATTAACGTCACTGGTTGGTCAGAGAGATTGAAAAAATATATATTAATTATATTATTAATTAAAATTAGTTCCCACAGATTTTGGCACTTTGTCTTGAAATTTTCACACTATTTCACTCGGAATAAACAAGAATTGTGAGAGCTATTTAGATTTGAACTTCCATGGTAAACTGAAAAATACAAGTGGAGATAATGGCCAATTTGCATAACGATAGGATATGCGCATGCGTCGATTTGTGTAGACGTGTCAGCAGCACGCTGGTTCCGTAAATTGAAACTGTACGTGATTTATGACTAGAAACTTTGTTCAAAGTCCCCTGTGTGGTTATTCGTGACAAGTTGCTGAATGGATTCCAAAAGTTCGGAGTGCAGTGAGCGAAAACCTGGCGTAAAAAGTTTATTGGAGTGTTGAGCCCATTAGAAGCCGACAGGTGTAAAGCAAGGCGAGTTGAGTCTGAAACTGAAATGGATGGTGGTATGTTACTTAGTGTTTCTGATAAACTTGATTTGATATTAACAAGATTGGATAAAATGGATGTGAAACTATCGAGAATTGAAGAAATAGAAAAAGATGTGTCGTGTATGAATCAACAACAAGCAGAAATTGGCGAATCTATTGTTATGATAGACAATGAAGTTTGGAATCTTCGGGAAAGCATTAAAAAAACCCAGATGTGTCCACCACTGAAGCCATTACCGCACGGCAAGTACAAAATGAGGATAGAAGCCGTAGAAATAATTTTATTTTCTATAATATTCCTGCAAAGATCGGAAAGTGGTGATTGCCATAAGTTTATTACAAGTTTTATTAAACAACACATGGAGCTTGACGTCCCAGTTGAAATTGAGCGTGCTCATAGAAATCCATCATATTTGCCCGCCAATAACAAGAAGCCACGTCCTATATACGTTGCAATTCTCCGGTACAAGGTGAAAGAAATGGTTTGTAGAAATGCTGCACTGCATGCCTGAAGGGGAAACCATTTGAAGGCAACGATATTTACATTTCTCAGGATTTTTCAGAGGACACCCGGAAGGCTAGACGGACTAATAACTAAAATGCGAGAGTTAAAGTTGGAGAAACCCGGCTGTCGTTCGTTCATCGCATACCCGGCAGTGCTGAAGTACCGGGATTCTTCAGGCAAAGTAAGAGTGGTTGGAATAGACAAATCTGCTGATAAATAAACTTAATGGTATAAACTTTTCTATTAAACTTCCCAGGTTATAATAATTTGATGGTGATCACTTCACTTTCTTTGGCGTGTTTTCCTTCTAATTTTATACTAGGCATGATTAGAATTAATCATAGCAATATGCTTATAAACTATTAGAATATTTTGAGTCGTGTTTCGTTTATTAATTCAATAAATACTATAAAAACCGGCGTGCTGATAAAGCGGTTCATTTTTGTTTGTATTTCGCAAAACATGTTGTTAAACCTAGTTTTGCTTTGCTGGAATGTGATGTATGTATTGTGTGTTTCTTTTGTTTTCCTTTCTCTTTTTTTAGTTTATTTTCACCTGTTTGTTGTCATGTGGCAGTGGGGTATATTTGTCACGAACTTTCCAACATGATTAACAATATTAATTTTCTGTCGTTAAATGTTCGAGGTTGTGCAGGAAATGAGAAGAGACATGATATATTTAGATTGTTAAAAAAAGAATGTTCAATTGTATGTTTACAAGATATTCATTGTCAGGTGGGCAAGGAAGAAAAATGGGAAAGTGAATGGGGTTATAAATGTTTCATTAGCCCATATAAGGGCGACTCTCGGGGTGTTGGGATTTTTTTGAAAAATAATTTTGAACATACAATCCATGGTTTTAAAGGGGATAGCAATGGGAACTATATGTTTCTTGATTTGACAGTTCAAAACCAACGTTTTACGTTGGGTACTATTTGTGGCCCAAATACAGATAAACCAGCTTATTTTAATGACATTGGTGACATTATAGAGGATTTTGGAAATCTTGTTATTTTGTGTGGAGACGAGAATATATTTACTAATATTAATTTCGATTCAAAAAAATATAAAGTACAAAATAATCCTAAGGCGAAATTAGTAGTCGAAAAATTAAAAGATATTTATAGTTTGAGTGACATTTGGAGAGATGAAAATCCCGACACAATTCGTTATACCTGGCACAAACCAAATTCATTACAATAGAGTCGCCTTGATTACTTCCTCGTATCTCCTGATATTACTACATTTGTGACTAAAGCAGGTATCTCATATGGGTATAGGTCAGACCACAGTTCAATAACGTTGTCATGTAATTTTACCTTGCAAGGTCGTGGTCGAGGTTTTTGGAAGTTGAATACTTGATTGTTAAATGATAAAGAATATGTTAAAAAAGTAAAATATTCTATTAATGAAATAACCAAACAGTATGTTAATACAGAAAATAGTGATCTTGATGAATTCAATTGGTCTTTTACCATTGACCCACAGCTCTTTTTTGATGTATTAAAAATGAATATCAGGGGTATGACAATTGCTTATAGTTCTCAAAAGAAAAAGGAAAGAGATAAATATCAATTAAATTTGGAATCTCAAATTAATGACTTAGAAGAAAATATTGTTGTGAATAGTTCTTTTCGTTTGGTTTCAGATTTAGAGAAGAAAAAACAAGAATTAGAAGTTTTTCATAAAGAGAAATCAAACGGGGTAATGCTTCGCTCAAAAGCCCGGAAAATTGAATTAGGAGAAAAATGCACTAAATATTTTCTAAATTTATAAAAGAAAAATTATATTGAAAAAACAATCACCGCCCTCAAAATTGATGACACAATTGTTACACACCCCAAAGAAATTCTAGCTGAAGAAAGGCGATTTTATGAAAAGCTTTACAAATGTTCTGCTACTGAGCAAATTAATAATCACGGGGAGTTTGGTGTGTTCTTACCGCAATTGTCAGCTGAGCAGCAGGCATCTGATGAGGGCGCTATAACACTATCTGAATGCCTCCATGTTCTTAAACATATGGAAAACAGTAAAAGCCCTGGTAGTGATGGCTTCCCCTCAGAGATTTTTTTGGCACGATATTAAGTTCTTTTTAATCCATTCCATAAATCATTCTCTAGTATCTCGACAAATGTCGATTTCTCAAAGAGAAGGGGTTATCACTTTTATTCCCAAAATACGTAAAGACAAGTCTTTTTTTAAAAAAAAATGGCGTCCAATCACTCTTTTAAACACTGACTATGAAATTGCCACTAGTTGTATAGCAGAGCGTATAAAACAATTATTGCCAATTTTGTGATATCACTAATACTCAGACAGGTTATATAAAGGGCAGATTCATGGGAGACAATACTCGTTTTGTTTATGATATGTTGCATTACACAGAAGAAAATCAAATTCCAGGGCTTTTATTGTTACTGGACTTTGAAAAGACGTTTGAAAGTATAGAATGGGAATATATTGATGCTACTTTACACAAATATAACTTTGGGATAAATTTAAGAAACTGGATCAAATGTTTTTATACTGATATAAGAAGTTGTGTTATAAACAATGGTTATACTTGTGAAATGTTCAATGTTTGTAGGGGGTAAGGCAGGGAGACCCTTTGTCTCCTTACCTCTTCATTTTAGGTATTGAACTGCTTGCTGTGGCTTTGAAGGAAAATACTAATGTCAGGGGTGTAAAAATTCAACACAAGGATTTGTTATTTGGGCAGTATGCAGATGATTTATGTTTGACACTTGATGGTTCATAGTTGTCTATAAAGTCAGTCTTTCCCATCCTGGGCAACTTCGGTCACATTTCCGGTCTTACCGTCATTGTTCAAAAATCAAAAGCTATTTGGTTCGGGTCAAAAAAGGGAACAAGGAACAAATTTGTCCAAATCTACATATGACTTGGTTGGAACATACTTTTGATTTATTAGGTTTGAGTTTTGATTTAGATTTGAAGAAAATGGTGGCAAAGAATTATAAGACCAGACTCAAAAAGATAACTTTGCTATTGTCAATGTGGAACAGATATCATTATCACTAATTGGTAAGGTAACAGTAGTTAAAAGTCTGGTGGTACCACAATTAGTTCATCTTTTTACATCATTGCCAAATCCGTCAAATGATTATTTCAATCAACTAAACAATCTAATTTTTTATTTCATTTGGAATGGAAAAAGAGCAAAGATCAGCAGAGAGACGCTTAGTCTTTCGCGGGAACAAGGGGATTGAATTTAATGAACACGGCAAGGTTTGCAAGCTCGTTAAAAACTGCTTGGGTTCAAAGGTCATTGTTAAACTGCTCACACCCGTGGAAAGCACGGCAATCTGATACGCCCAGGATTTGGGAAGCAGATTCTATGTTTATAAGAAATCTAAGACATAGCATATCGAATGATTTTTGGAAAAGTATTTTAGAAACGTGGGAACTTTGTATCTCCAGGAAAGGTAAATCAGACACTTTGGTACAACTCTCAAATGTGTATTGATAACTCCTATATTAAAAAGGAGGTTTGGCAGAGAAAGAATGTAGAGTATGTGAATGACTTGCTTACTGATGAGGGGAATTTGATGAATGTAACAGAGTTTATATATAAATATAATTTTCTACGACATACTCATGGACACAAATCATAGCACATTATTGAAAGTTCATAATAAATGGGACGATAAACTTGAAGTGCGGATAGAATCTGAACAATGGTCTTGCATACATGATTTACCTTTCCGCTGTACAAGTGATACTAAGCTACAAGCTTTTCAGTTCAAATTTTTACATCGGGCCATTCCGACTAACAAACAACTTTGTCAGTGGGGTCTGGTAGACTGTTCATTGTGTATCTTCTCCAATTATCAGGTTGAATCTTTAGAACATATTTTTTACATGTACTTTCACTAGACAGTTTTAGGGGGGAATGTTTGTTCATGTGGAAAAAATGAACAAAAACTGCTATTAATTTATCAAATGTAGAAATTATGCTTGGTGTGGGTAACGAAAATACACTTGTATTAAATCATTTTATACTTTGCTGTAAATATATCTATTTATCACATAAGAACAGCTGTAAATCAGATTCCACTCAAGTTGAACTTTCTTTCAAAAAATACTTTGAAATAGAGCGCAGCTCGAAACCTGAAAACAGACATTTTTAATAGAAAATGGAATATTAGTGATTTTTAAAATTGTGTGCAATTAAGTTAAACTCAATGTAACACTGTCACTTTTCTGCTTTTTTCTGTCATTTCTTCATTGTCTTTTGTCCTTTTTTTAATGTATTAATTTCTGTTTTTCCCATTCGTTCCAGCTTCTTTGTTCTCCTTTTTTGTATTCGCAAATAAAGAAAACTATTTATTATTAACAAAAAAAATTGCATAACGATTCACTCAGTAAGAAGTTTGCTAATGCTCATGATTAAAATGACTGTAACAGTTCCAATATGGAGATCCCGTCATTACTTTTTTTCACCATGTTTCTTATTTATTATTTATGTACAGCCTTGCTAAATCTTACTAAGTATTCAAAAGGAGAGAATGTTTGTACCTATTTCCTATATTTTAAAATCGTCGAAATTTTAACATATTTTATTTGAATAATAAAAAAAAAAAAAAAAACAATTTCACTCCCAAGTGCTCACGAACCTGCATCTATACCTTAAGTACAACTAATTTGATTTACAGTAGTTTTTCTGTGATTCAAATAATGTTCGATAATGAGGATTTGAATACTCTAGCATATTATTAAGCTCCTCTAAAAGTCAAATCATTAACTCGTTAGTTCTATTTATTCATAAGTGTTTTTAATCAAAGATCAAATTATAATAACCTAATAAGCTTGCATATATAAATATTAATATCCCATCACATTATATAGTGCTTATATTATCTATTGACACCCTCTTCATCTATATTTTAATATATATTTCGTAATCTAAATTTATTTTTTGTCAACAATGACAGTAATGGGCCGAGGGCCAGTAAACAATAAATAAATTATTATTATTATATAATGTTCGATAATGAAAATTATTCGGGTTGCTGGCAAACTTTAGACATGTTTTCAATGATTGGTGAGAGAATTTATATTATGTGTAGTAAAATGTCCTTAAAAGCTGATATCATGTCTTTTGGATCACCAAAGAGGCCAAGTGAAGCAAAGTTAGAATTAACTGACAGCTATATATATATATATATATATATATATATATATATATATATATTATTCCACGAATTTGTCGAGAGTTATTCTGTTGCACGACTGTCTTTGGGAAATGTTCATTACCGCAATTGCAAAATTTCATAATCAAGTTGGAAATCCTTCAACTTAGATACTCTTGCTAATTAAATTGATTTGACCAAATACAAAAAACGGTGATTGTTCACCTAGGCATTTTCGAGCAGTGCTTAGCAGTATCCACAAAAAAACTCTCAAGCAAATGGGACATGGTAAAAATTCATGGCGGATTGTAACTACATAGATGGATGGCTCAATGACAATTGCAACTGAAAATGAGGCAAATTTAACAGGGTAATCAGTGTGCTGCGTTTGTCCGACTATTTCATTTCAGAAACCAAATGAACTCATTTAAACTAGATGAGCATTGTTTAAATAGGGTGCTGTTACCAATAGAATACCCAAGTGTTGACAATATAACTTTAAGATCTTACTGCAATAGTTTCACAGGCATTGTTTTTCCGGAAAGTCTTCACACATATGAATGTGCATGGCAAGTAAATTATCTTTTCAAATCATAGAAAATCGTGACAGCCAGACAATGTGTGATTGGTTGAAATAATGGTGTTTCCAGGCTCATCATTTATTTACTAGTGACGCTTCTTGGATCACTGTTTTCTAACAAAGCATTATCTTAACATATACTGTTTATTTTTACCCATGGTGTATACGTATTAACAATTTCCTTGCTGATCTAATAAATATGTTTTGCAAAACAAAAAATTGCGTCAAATCTCAAGTGTGAAAAGCAGTACTTTTTTCTTTGTTTATTTGTCAAAATTGGCATACCCATAATTTGGAATTTGGCTCTCTTCTCGTTAGGAGTCCAAGCCATTACGGCTTTAAATTGTTTTGGTAACATTCTAATTTGACCAGAAGCCAAACTCCTTTTTTTAATTTTGTTTGTGCCAGGGGACAGTTCTGGACATTGAGTGTCACTGTTGTCTCTCCTGACATTGTTATATGTGCAAATTGCAAGCCATACTCAACACGTGATCATTGAAACATGTCCCAGATTGATACATGTCCAATGAAGTGACATATTTTACATATGTCCAAAATAAGCCTGGGACATGTGCACTCCTATTCAGATATGACTAAAACATTTCCTATTAAAATCATTATTTTAAACCTAGTTCCTGGCTAGCTTGTTAGGAACAGGCATGCTCAGTAAATTTTCAAACCGTGCTAATCATAAAATTGTATTCAAACTATAAAGATAGATATGGACATTTCTCAGACCGGTCTCAAACACAGTGTTCAGAAATTCTGCAACTAAACTGCCATTTATCATACCAAATTGTTAGCAGCCTAAGTCTGATGTCATTTGGAGCTTGATTCAAGAAGCTGCAGCTATTTATTGAACAGTTTGAGTCAAGTTATATTCATTGAAATCACAAATACAGGTATGGAGAAATGTTTATATGCTTTTCAACATAGGAATGAATGCAAGCACATTTAAAAGTGCTTCTCGCATTGATGTTCTAACTATCACATTTACTTGATGAAGGCAGTCTACACCATATGAATATGATTTACATTAGTTTATTTGTTATTTTATTGGGTTATGGCTTTTGTCAATTATTTGGAAAATGTTGCTGGGAATAAATGCTCAATCTTCATACTGATGTGAATGTGTCTTTGTTCATTGTAACCACTAAATGTATTCTTATGCTTGAAATGTGTCTGTAACATCTTTTAGATAGATGTTTTAATCAAACGCCAAACATGTCCAAAATCTGGCCACATTAGTCATACAAAATTATACTAGTCTAAAAATAGTAGATGATGATGAGACACATCTGAAGTATGTCTCATTCACACATTTGTTTAAAATTTATGTTACGGGTAATTGATCTGATATTGAGTATGTAAGATAAAATTGTAGTGATCAGTCACAAGATCTTTTTTTTTTCATTATTCATGAATTGTTGGAGGCAATTAGTGTTTTCGCAAGTAGTGACTTGTGAAGCATTCCGTACATTACTGATATAATAATGTAGTCCACAAACATGCCATGTTATTATCGCCCTGGATTTAATGGACGGGCAGAGGCGACACCTGGAACCTACAACTGCTGTTCACATGGCTTTGAAAGTATCTTCATTTGATACCATCTTGGAGTTTGACCATTGCGACAGTTTATTCATAAATACTATTCGCAATGATGTATATTTTATCGTGTGCCGAGAGCAAATGTATTTGAAGTGTTAAAAATATATCCTAACACAAGGTCGCCACTGGGGGCATCATTTATTCAGTGTGGACGTGCACCGACAGTTATCAGACATGGCAGCCCGAACAATCCCTGTCATCGACTTCACTGCGTATGGTTTGCAGAGAGAGTCTCCGCAAGAAGAGTTTTTCCAGAAACTGATAGATGACGTACATAATGCATTCAAGACAATCGGTTTTCTGTATTTGACCAACCATGGTATTCCACAAACACTGGTTAGTATAGATCGAATGCACGCGCCATTATCAAACACATCATCCGCTATTTTAGCCTTCAGTATAAAATCGTAATAAATACGGCTAGAATGTATTCGTTACGTTTTCGATGTGTATTGATTTGCAATATAATTCATCTGGACTGTTAATGTGAAATTCGGTGACTAGGTAGCACCCTGAAACGCTGGAAATCTAATCAAATCCGAATTTATGAAACTGTTCGTTAATGTTCTGCTATTTGCAAGGAGGATATATTGCGAATTACACATATCACTTAACACTTTTGAATACCATCCTCGTTCCAATTAAGTAAATGTTATTTTCTCTTTATTATTTTATTAGATATTAAATTTGTTACATTACACAAAGTAATATGTAATATATACAAGAAATAATTAATAAATGGCAATATTAATGTTATTTCAACACTGAAATTTTAAAAAATAGATCGAGGTCAAACAAAAAATAGCGAATTAGTATTTAGATAACAAAGTAACATTTTTATTGTTTAAAAATAGTTCAAACCAGTCACTACATATATGTAAATCTAAATAGCAATAACGTTTATTTATAAATGTTATCATTATTGTTTGTATGTACGGCGAACCCGTGAGAAATACTAGGCACACTGGGAATTTCAACATTATTGGCAAAAGCTCGCATGCTTTGGGTGAATATTATACCATATTAGAAGCATAGTTGGTAAATATATTGTATGTATTTCTGGTCGCACGGCTTTTCAAGGTCAGTGGCTTGCAATTATAACGTATTGCCTTGATGCCAAATAAGTGGTTTGTGAAAATTGACATTAGAGGCGAGGGTTTGGTAGTTTGATATTCAAATCCCTGAGATTTGAGTATTTATGTTGCAATTTCACAATACCACATGCCATTTCACTACGTGCCATGTCATTTGATGCAACGACATGCCATTCCAATATGTGCCATACAATTTGATGCAAGGACATGCAATTCCACCATGCGCCATGTCATTTGATGCAATGACATGTCATTCCACTATGCGTCATATTCATTTGATGCAACGATATGCCATTCCACAATGCACAATGCCAGATTATGCAACGACATGCCATTCCACCAAGCGCCATGTTATTTGATGCAATGACATGCCATTCTACAATGTGCAATGCCATTTTATGCAACAACATGCCATTCTACCATACACTATGTCATTTGATGCAAAAACATGCCATTCCACAATGCGGAATGCCATTTTATGTAACGACATGCCATTCCACTATGCGCCATGCCTTTTGATGCAATGATATTCCAATCCACTATGCGCAATGCAATTTTATGTAACGTGACATGCCATTCCACAATGCGCCATGCTTTTTGATGCAATGACATGCCATTCTACTATCCGCAATGCAATTTTATGTAAACACATGCCATTCCACTATGTGCCATGTTATTTGATGAAACTACATGTCATTTCACTTTGTGCCATGTTATTTGATGCAACGACATGCCATGTTACTGTGCGCCATGCATCTTTTCCTTCCAAGGATCCACCATGTTATTTATTTATTTATTTATTTATTTATTTATTTATTTATTTATTTATTTATTTATTTTGATGCAGATTGATAATGCATTCAAGCATTCATCTATGTTCTTTTCCTTGCCATCTGAAACAAAGAATAAATATCGGAAAATGAAGAATAGCCACCACGGCTACATCGAAAATGGCGGGGAAGCGTAAGTAGTTCCACTGCTTAACATTGAATCATTTTGTGTTAGTTATATTTTAGTTTAAAACAATTCTTTACTAACCCTAACTCCCATCTTGCTATCTTGAAGACGGACTAAGCGGGCGCATACTTAGAACAAGTCTGAAACAAACAATCTCATTCACTATACACAATCAAAACCGATGGAATAACTCTTAAAATGATCATATTCAACTCCTAAAATGATCTGCAATGGTATGTCGAGTATATTTCATTTTATGTATGCTACTAGCATCTAAATATTTGGAGGTTATAAATTTAATTTTATTTTATTTTATTTTATTTTAATCTATTGTTTATTTGTTAATAGTTTTTTAAAAGTTTTGGTAATTGCGAATGCCAAACAAGGATCTGACCCAATGAAAATATAAATCCCGTTCAAATCTCGTATAAGCTACAGCCAATCATAGCTAACATTTTAAATTGGCCGACGGCGTACTCATTGGAGAAAATATTTAACAAACAATTCCAATGTATAAGAAAAAAGATCATGTTGCGTCGCATGGGTTTCATTTTGAAGACAATCATCTCATCTCAATCAAAGGTTGGCCGGGGAAAATGCCCGGAAAAGATGGTTAAATGCTGTTTTTCATTTGCCTTTGAAGGCTAAAAAATCATGTTCTGTCATGTACTGCGACAGACAATTTATTTAATTTTTCCTTTTACTCACTCGCACCTTAAACTGTTAAAGTGAGAAGCCTATACTTTTCGCAGTGTAGCAAGACTGCATGTTCTCATCGGTGTTAGTGTTTATTAGTTTGTCTCATCCGTTTTCCCGCAAATTTGTGTTGCCCTCATAAATTATCTGTGGGAATTTGAATTCTCGTCATTGAACTATTATATTCCAAAATTTTCATTTCCAACAAATGTGTACACTTCCTGATGCATCTTCGCCAGCCAAGGTTCGTTTATTCAGTCATCTCTTCGACTTTACACCAAACACTGAGCATAATTATATAGATGGAAACAAAAAAATAAATAAATCATAATGATAGAATACTCTAGGCAGCTATAGTAAGCAATGCAAACTGATTTTAAACTGTATAACGGTGTATACGCAGAATATTGGAGAATATATTTCCTGATCAATTTAGATGTGTGCGAAATAAAAACTATTTTATTCTAGTCCAAATCAGCTCAATTACTTTAATATTCGTTGTTGTACAAAATGTTGATACATTTTAATAAATATTTACAGCTACGGCTTCAATACCGTAGACGAGTTTGGCAAGACAGTCACCAAAACAGTCACCCGTCTCCAGGGCAAGTGACTGGAAAAAGATACCGGTGTTCGGTGGAACCGGTGGAAAAAAATCGTCACTCCTGGAATAACTACGCAAAATAACAACCTAAACTGGAACCATTTAAGCCACAATATTAACATAAAAATCATAGATGATTTTCGTTGCATTTGACAACTTATCGAAAAGCCGTTATTTTCCCCATCGTTTTCATCGCTAAAGTCGGTATAATCGCCATTTTATTTGAGTGTGTTTGTGACCTGATTCTGGTGACGTCATCAGGTGCGCTACAGAAGGAGGTCTGTGATTCGTTGACTAAACCAGTCATAGGAGGTCTCGTTGCAATCTCGGTACATATGCATTGGTTCAGATGTTAAATATACCTAATCACAAATACGTAATTAAAAAATATTAAAATAAAATATAAAATAAAATACACGCCGTAAATACATCAGATTGTATCAGAAAGTGGCTCATTCCACGTTTAATATTTAAACATTGTACTGTATTTCACGTTTATAAAAATATTTAGGATTTCGTCTTTTGCCTTTTTCAAATTTGACATATTTTAAAGCACTCTCGATTGCCTGTTTAGAGAATCTGTCTGTCGTAGTTGTTACAATTGAACAATAAACATTTGATTTAATTTTCAGAACAAACCCGAGTAGACCTGGGGATTACAAGGAATGTTATAACTACGTGCCTATGTTTTGTATTGGTAATTCCAAGGTGAGTTTATATATATATGTCAGGAGTAAGGGAGGTGTGATAATATGATATTTATATAAATGTGTTTGTCGAATCAGAGATTAGGTAACTGTATTAATTATTTGTATTTAACATTTAACAGACCAAAAACGGCACCAGACACATTAAGGGTATAATTACTACTAATAAGCGACAATGATGTAATTTTTCTAAGATTACTGATTGGTCTGAAAATTCAAACATAATTTCTCGTCATGCTTTGTTTAAATTGAGTATTGTTACAGTGTAAGGCCTGTTTATTGCAATTGAAAGTGCCACCCGCAGAACTCACACTGGACAGGGGGTTCTTTCACTGCGAGTATGGGGTAGACAAGACAATAGCAATGGAAATGAAATACACATAACAACGTTATTACAAAATACCTTTGCTTTCGACACTATCCGAGTATTTTTTTTAAATGAAAATAACATACATTTATTGATTAATAATATATAATTTACAGTGATATGTATTTCATTCGTTTTAACTTTTGTTAAAAATTTGTTTGAATCCAGTACAAATGCACAAATATAAAAGTGATTCAGATTGAAGTTCAACATGAGAGATATGCAACATTCTTTTGTCTCCCAAATGTCAGTTCAACAAAATACAATATGGGGATTGTTGAAATGACTTCAAGTTGTCTATTTGTAGATGATGCCGACAGACAATTCGGATCTTAAGTTCACAGAATCCATTCTAAATTTATTTGATGTATGCATGGAATTATCCAATCGGCTGTTTGAGGTCATGGCGAGGGGTCTACAACTGGAGGTGAGTTTATCCAAGGGAAAGAACAAAACTATGTGGTAATATCGATGAAATCGACAGATGCGTCAGTTCTTTGGCCAACACTCATGCATAATATATAATACTGCTGTACTAAGAACAATTTCTATTAACCTATCACTATCAATTCTATATTATCATATAATTAATTGCAGCTTTATTGAGTTATTAATGATTTATTTTTAGAGTGATCACATTTTTGCGTTATTTCATTTTCACAGGATCCATTACTATTTGTAAACGCTCATAAAGGCATCAAAGGACCAGACAATACTACTACACTGAGAACTCTCTACTACCCACCAATATCACAGGATATTGAATTGAAACCCAATCAGATACGATGTGGAGAGCATTCAGATTATGGATCAATGACATTACTATTCCAAGATGACATTGGAGGACTAGAGGTAGGTTATTTTCAACAGTTTGTTGGAGTCTGATCAAAAACTTTTCTCAAAAAACAGCTTTACATCATATCATGACGATAGAATCAGTCGATTTAGAAATATCATGTATGTTATCGGGAAGCATTTTGACACGATTTTACTGCAAAGACGATTTGTACACAAACCTATAATTTACATGACATTGTAGGATTATTTAGGCTCAACAACTTGCATGTCTGATATTAGAAACAACAATTTCAAAACAAATTGTTTCCTAATTGTGTTTCTAAGTGGCAACCTCGCAATGCTTATGCATTGTGGCACATCCCTGGCAATCACGTGATCGCGCCAACGGCTCCGTTCATTGGTCTGTCACATGTCTCATCTGTCTCGCCTGAAGGTTTGTTTGGAAGTATGTAAGATTTGGTACTAGACGTGAACAGTCAGGCATCATCGATATCGTTGATGACTGGTTTTACCCATAAAGCTGAACTATCCGTTTGAGGAAATGCCTATTTTTCGGGGGTTGAATATACATCTCTCCAACGTAAGAATAGAGTTATTTTGTATGGAATCTGTGGCAATCAAAACTCGTATTCGTATATGAATACTTTATATAAGTGTCGTATTTAACTGAATACGATGTTGTTGTTTTTTTTATAATTGAATATATCACTGACACTCTGCTGTCCTTATATTTATAGACCACGGCGTAGTCAGTCAAAACATTTCTGTGAATACAAAAAAAAAACATCAATATATAAATACAACAGACTGGTTTTAAAATGTTTATATTTCACAGATACAATGTCTGGATGGTAGTTTTATTGACGCCACGCCCATAGATGAAAGTATTATTGTCAACATAGGAGATTTAATGCAGCGATGGACTTCTGATAAACTCGTTTCCGCAGTGAGTGACATCGCCTATTTATAATATATATGGTTTGCCTGTGTTTAAATATAACTGTTACATAGATTATTGCGGGTTCTACATGTGAAACAGGACGTATAGCATGAGGTCTAGATATCATTGTCTTGTTGATATAGTGAATATATTTTATCAAATGTTTGTTTTAAAATATTTTACTTTTCAATTGTTTTTGTTCTTGGACAGGCTAACTTTCTAAATGAATGACTGAAAATGTATGTTGTTAAAGCATGTTGTTATTCCTTCATTTGAGTATTAAGGCGAGAGGATCGACACCTGCGCACGCACGGAAATTGAGTCCCAAGCGATGATAACAGCACACGCTAAAAACGCAAAGGCTCATGGATATTCGCTTGTTTTTAAACATTGACATGCTATGGCCATCTGACGCATGCGCGGGTGACTCGCCCGCTTTAACTCTACGAAACGCCAGAATTGAGATCATGTTGTTTTTTTTCATATGTAATACACTTACGATAATGCTGTTACGTCATGGAGTTAATTGTATTTTATGTTTGTTTACAGGTACATAAAGTTGGAATACCAAAAAGCATCAAAAAAAGAGAATCCAGTCGTCAATCGATAGCATTTTTCAACGTTCCTGATAATTTTTCTGTTGTCATGTGTGTGGATGGTAGTGATAAATACCCAGCAATACGCCCTGACGATTACCTTAAACACAAATTTTACGAAACTTTTAAAATATAATCTTAAATATACAATTGCTAAATTTATGATTTGTGAATGTTTCCCATACCAGACTTTTGCATATGCATGTAAACATCGTATTCTTCTTCGACGTCACAAAATACATTACGAAACATCTTATGATTTAGTCTTAGAAATGTAGTCCAAGTTCACAATACTAGCTGGTAGTATACAAACTATATAAATTCGTAAAATGTGTTTCTAGATACAGTTGATAATTCTTTGTCTTAATCTTGTTGATTATTCTTTGTTTTGATCTTGTTGATTATTCTTTATCTTGATCATTTATCAATTTTTTTGACTGTGAAACTATGTGCCTTGTCAAATACACCATACTAATTATCCATAATATATCTGATAATACATTCTGTTTTCAAAATGACATCCTAAACTTTATGAACGTATATTTAAAACATATATTGAAATAAAATTGCTATTCTTATTAACCACGCTTTTTTGTGACGAGACGCTACTTTGACGTTAATGGGTGACAGGAATTCCGTCGATATAGGTCTGATCTGTAATCGTCTATCAATTATGATTTTTGTTATTGAGGCGTTTTACTTATTTAAGAAACTAACAACTGGGGAGTTGCGGAGTCGAAACCTACGCTTGCGTCAGGTAGCCATAGCGTGTCATTGATTACAAACAAGCGTCTACCCATGAGCCTTTGCGTTCTTAGCGTGTTTTATCATCGCTTTGGACTCAATTCCCGCGCGTGCGCGTGTGACGACCCTCCCGTTTTAAACGACATTGTGTTCACCCATATATGGAAGAAACATTAACTCCATATTGGATTTTGCAAAGGATTGTGTGCTAGAAAATTGAACTATAGAGGGTGTTTGGGAAAACTCGTACCTTTGCCATACAGCATTGTGCTAACAATATCTGTAAACCTGTTTTCAAGCAACGTATGATTGTATTTTTGAACTTTCCATTAATTTCACTGGTAAGATTTTTTTTCAGATTGTTTACTGTTTGTGACTGCAAGCTGTCTGCAACCATAAAATACGAGTTTCCCCCAACGCCTTTTATGCTTCATTTTTCTATCCCACAAAATCCAAGGTGGAGTTAAAACAATTCACCCCTATACGTCAGCTCATTGAGGTAAAAGACTGTCTTTTACCTCCATGGTCAGCTTGACATCATAGGAAAATTGCATCAATAGAGGGCGCGATTTTTAGGAATAGTGTATTATGTAACATTACATATCTTGCGTACAATCAAGAGGCCTATAGTTTACTTTCAAATAAATTTGCATTGTCCCTCCAGTTGACATTGATATCTTACTAGTATCTCAGGATCAGAGTAAACTGATTAATACACAGTGGTGTAGTGTGGTGTGTAACTATAGTGACCCAGATGTCACTGAAACCCTTGTTCACAGTCATGTCTTTTTCTTAATTGCACCTGACTTATGTTTGTCACTTAGCGTAGGGATCAAAAACATTCTTGTTATTAATATCAGGGCGACAGTATCTGCAACTAATACTATATATATATTTGGTAGAAAACATACAAATTAATATTTTCAGTTCTGTTTCCATGGCAACTACTTTACAAGCAAGTTTGGCACCAATACATATATGCTACCATGTTCTAAACTTTCAGCCAATTTGAAGTTCAACTTGTGAAGTTATAGATGATGACAACAGATTATATGATGTCATACTTTACCCATAATCCTTTCCTGAAGAATCAAGATGACGGACTACATGAATTGGTGAAAAGTTGAATATCTAGAGAATGAAAAGTGATGTAAAAAACTGTGAATTGCATGTTCTTACATTTACCGAGCTCTTTAATCTGGGAGTATTATGTTGTTAGCCTTGAATTTCCCTTTAACCTCTATCAGATGTGTTCATTTCTTAGTGATGATTAGTTTTTCATTTTTTATATTTTTTTCTTTTGTATGTATATGGAGTATTAATAATGTATATTAATTTACTGTCACCTTTCTATCATATATAGACTGCAAAATATCATATCTTAATAAATATTAGCTGAAATTGCTCCAATTTGGAGGGTCAATTATGAAAAAGACCCTCATACTGAGAGACAATTTGTCGTTTAAAGTTTGAGATAGTGTAGATACAGTTTTGCTACCAGACTGATAGTACAGTAAAGAAGTGGGAAGAAGTATAAACGAAGCCTACGACCAAAACATTAATTGCTTCTTCATTGGGTTAAAATACATATTTCCCTGCATCTACGGAAGACATGACAAATAGCACATAGCATGATGTCACACTACCGATCTTTGTCATATTGTACCTATTACTGTTTTATACTACTCGATAACTAGGACACTGCTCATATCGGCAATCTCGTGTGTTTATTTTCAGAAGTATTATACCGGTATTATTTGAGCTTTTTTTGCTTTAAAAATATACCTATGCATACTTACCGCAGGAGTAGCTCCAATCATCGCCGCAAATTTGGTTCGCAGATGTACTCTGTGGCAGACAGTGGTCAATGTTTTGTTTATATGACTTTTTGCAAAAAAAACACACACAAAGCAATCATGAAAACATTATACACATGGTACAGACTTCAACTTTCAGCTTAACTGGGTCAAAATAGAAATAAAATAAAACTACACAGACTATGGATTGTCTATACACAATGGCCTCTATCTGGAACAGGAAGTGTTAATTAGTTCCAGTTCCGATTATTGCCTGAGGTTTCCGTTTTTCTATTTGCAAACAGATTAAATGGAAAAAATATTAAGACTCCCGTGTTGTCAACACTCACGTGGGATTCACTGGAAATTATATGCTATAACATGAATGCATTCACATTATTTCTTCTTTTTCGCTAATGAATAACAACTATTACAGAAGCTGCTCACCTCTGGACAACTGCCCACATCACACTGCAGAATTATCCAGCACACTGATCTTCTTTGCATCACAAATGCAGTCATCACTCCAGCCTATAATAAATAAAATACATACACCCTCCTGTAAGTGCATACAACTAACTTCCAATTCTCACTCGCATACCAGCACACTGCTAATTAAATCGTGATCCGATTCATGTACACTTGTACACACGTTGCCAATCAACCACTGGGCACCATAAGTAGATTATGTGATATACGTTAAATTGTTAAATTAAATTCATTTTACAGTAATATAACCTACATACACAAATTTCTAGTCAATATAACAGAAAGAAAGCTTAGAAAGTCAGCTCCCACATTATATGCACTCCTAAATGATTCAATCCGGAATATAAACGGTTGTAGAGTGCATTGCTCTAGCGAGCATTTGTCATCTTAGTATGTTGTATATACACAAGTGATTGATGATCTGTTTGTAACACAAATTCACGCCCATACAAATATACATCAAAATACTGCACACCCCAGACTATGGCTAACCATTCCTTTTCCGCGTAGTAGTACACAACATAAACTGCTTCGAACAATTGAGTAGCAATAAGATGGGGAACACAATTTGGTTTTTAGGGATGTAAAAGCGATTTCTTGGCTAGGACCCCATTGGTTCAGTCTCACAGACTGTAATGTTGTTCAAGCAGCAAAAGTCAATGCAGAATTTTACAGAACCAACCTTTTTCTTCGCCAGAACAACTGGGGAATAGTATGGAGAGTTTGACTATCCAATTACCCCCATAGCCTCCATCATAGACAGCGCTTCTTCACTTCATCTTTCATAGCATAGGGTTTAGGATAAGGTTCCGCTCACTGGCTCACCAGTTGTAAGCCTTATCTCGTGCTCTCTAAAATTAGTCCTTCCCAAAACATTGGTCAGAACACCAGAGTATTCCCCCAATAATTCCTTCACCTCAACCTTCTGTTCGTCTTTCAAATTGGACTTTACTGCTACATCCTGTATAAATTGAGTTGGCTGTATGATGGGAGAGATCAACACTCCTCAAAGGTATCATTATTTGGATTACCATAACTGAACTCAACTTCCGGTTTAGCTTTAGCGAGTTAGCAGAAAATGTTGTCGTCTTGCCAGAAAGATTAATCTTGTAATTAGTATCATTCAATCGCCCCATTACTTGGATTATTAGATATGCGTTTATTCAATTAAATTACTTTTACCGTACTATAACCAATATACACACATTAATAATAAATATAACAAATAACATCAAAATAGTGACAAATTTGTCACAATTATACATGTTGAGTTTTTACACAGATGTCAAACAATAAAATGTTGTCATGTGACTAATTACGTTGTGGAAAAGTTGTTCAACGGTAGTGCTGTTGCAGTGTATTTTTACAACTATTTTAATATGATAACTCCCGTCCGTCCACGACACATTCACGCTTTATGTATAGTTATACTACTTTTTGTCTCGTCCCCATTGTTCTAACTATGTTACTTACTTTCGTTAGCGGACAGTTTCAACCTAATTAATTATGCATTCTTGTTAACGGTACTGTTTTATCAATAGATTAACAAGCCGGGACTGTTAATAATGAATGGGTTAATTTAAATATTCATGAGCACAACAGGAGTGAAAAGCTGATTAACATAACAGGTGGCCACTGAATGAAAACGAAGAACAAGGTGGAATTTTCATTTAATTATTTAAATACGCAATGACGATTATACGATACATTTTAAAAACGTATTTCAAGTTTCATATTTCCTTTTACAAAATTCACGGACACTTGGGAAGAATCGGTTATGACAGTGGTATTAGATTTGTCCTCGTCTGTTGGGATGGTAAATATGTCATGCGTTTTCGCTTCTTTCACAGTTTTCGGTTTGGGTGGCTGCAATGCGTCTGGCACCGCTTTCGTCTGCTCGTCCGCTTGTAGCTTCTAATTGCTAGACCGGAGTGACCCGTTCTTTCTGCTATTAGCTGCTCGTCGAAATTTTGCCGGAACAGCGTGGTTGCCTGTGTAACCTGTTTAATTAAAATAAAATATAATGTAGCAATATGAAAGTACAATAGCTTGTAACAGTCCACCTCATAGCAATGTAAAATATCAATATATTGTTATAGTACGTTCAATCGTTCAGCTTTTTTAAAACACGCCAAAGCCGTTTGCATTAAATCTTTATCGCGTGAAATGAATCCGACATATCGTGCCAGTGAATATAATATTTAAATGGTATTCCACCAAAGAGTTTGCATGAAAAAATGGAGTTTACGAGTAGTGATTATTTTCGACATAAAGTTATGACTATTTCTCGTCAGCGGTGAAATCGAACATTGCATTACTAAAGTGCAAATTCTAATACGTACCTTTCCTGAATGCCCAGTATGATAACCTATTATCCCAGCAAGATCAGTCATCTGCTTTGCTCTTTCCACTCATTCCATGTTTTGACGCCCCATTTTGTAGCGCTGCGTGTTGTCTGGTTGTTTGCGTGACTGCTGGTATTCGGTGACTTGTTTGCTGTCAACTGGAGGCAAAAAACGGAATTCTTTCTGAATATCGCTCAGTTTAAAGTCCTCGGCGTCGTCCACATAAATTTGGAACAACCAGTTTTCCAAATCCCAATTAATTTCCGGAGCAGCAAATTCTTTAGCGGACATGATTCTGGCGGGTCTCCGGAGTTCACCCAACAACGTGCTACACTGTTCTCACAAATAAGCACCAAAGTCACGTGATCGAATGTTTTATATGCAATTCTACGTGGTCCAATCAGTGTTGGTTATGGTAATACAATAAAGTCCACTGTTGGTGGATTTTATTGTTAAACAAAACAAACTCTGCTGAGTAAATGCCGATTGGCTAGAACTTTTCAACACATCTGTTATAGCCAATGAGCACGGCTGATAATTGCGGTTGACTACACCTGGTCTCAGACTAGTAATACAACAGAATCGCAACGCCTATTGTTTAAGGTGTTAATCGGCTTAATTGTATATGCTATGCGTGCCATGCTCTGCAGCATTGGCATAGACACCGTCGAAGTTTACCGAGCACTGGATATTCTGCACACTTCGCGTTCCTTCGGAAATTGCGTATTTCTTCGTAAAACGGATCCGGATATATTTAAAAAAACGGGAGATGCGTTCTGGACATTTTGACCTTTGCAGCTGTGTAAGAATTTTAAGAATCGACCAAGAATCAGGGGAGTTACAAGTAACTGAATGTCTTAGTGTTTACCTCAAATAGTTTTTGAATATATAATGAGCAACTTTGAAACGATATTTCTCGCTGTTGCGGATTTTGCGGAAGGTTTCCAATATTTTTTTGGAGAGAGCTTATCGCTGCGTTTTGAACGATCATACTTCTTTGTGTGTTACCCGTTTTTTTTTGTGTTCCGGGATGCCGAAACATGAGATAGCTAGTGTCATGTACATATCTCTCTCAGCGAATCAGCGTGATCCAATAACGGTAAAAACTGGAGGTGTGTAATTTTTGTCGCGTTCGACTTCATAGTACGCGATCTACGCGTTGTTCAGTTACTGTTTCAATTTTCTATTGTGTGTCAGTATTGTTGCTATTTCGAGTTTCGCTGATTTTGTTTGACTTCCGTCATAGTTTTGTATAAAAATAGCTCAGTATATTTCTTTTTATTCCTAATTTCAGGAAATGAAAAACACGAGATCGATCAGGGGTTGCAAAGTTCTACAGAGAAATTGTCATTATGTTCGTCAAAATGTTCTCCTAAAATAGCTTCCCACTCGTAATTATCGTCTTCAGATTCGCCAAATTTTTCCGTAAATGCCATTTTCGAAGTTCACTGACAACTCCTGTCGTCTATGTCACTTCCTGTCTTCATTTCTCGCGATGCATCGCGATAGTTTGTTGTAATATAAATAGATCTCGCGTTATTTTGTGAAATATAATGAGAATGTTGTTGCTCAGCAACGTTTACTCGGTACGATAAGAACTGATAACCTAAACAAACGTGGCACGCATTACTTCAAAAGAAAACGCCGCGTTGCGAGTCTGTTGTATTACTAGTCTGAGACCTGGTTTAGAATTGCGATTTACACAATAGCGCTGCAAACATCCGCCATGACCACAGGATTTAAAATAAGCCGTGCAAAACTCGTCAAATTCGCAGTATAACTTCGTATAGCTGCGCGCCTCGGAATTTTACCAGACCGAGGCTCCAAAAGGAGCCTCTATTTCCCGTTAATCTACTCGTAGGGGTAGTATAACTATCAGTTAATCGCACGAGTTGGAGTGCGTTTATAACTGTAAAGGCCACAGTTTTTGTCAGCATCTTGTAAACGCACGAGGCCGAAGGCCGATTGCGTTTACAAGATGCTGACAAAAAACTGTGGCCTTTATAGTTGTAAACGCACGACAACGAGTTGCGATTAACGGCTTATACCACGCATCCCCATGCATAAAACGATTAAATTGCAAGAGTTTTTTAGTGACTGTTTCGGTTGTGCGTGAGATTGTGCCACTTCAAATTTGCATGAGAATGCTCTTTGAGATTCAAATTAGTAAAGCTCATCTGCGTTCATCGAATACGATTGGATGTTAAGTGATATGACCAATAAGCCTTATTTGCTGAATGGTCTTTTCAAATAAACTCCACTCATTGGTCAATATTTTGAATACATTTGAATTTTCCACGTGTCAAAGCATGGTCTTGTCATTTCGAATGCAGGCAGCGCTCAGTGATGGTCGAATACAATGACATCTCCGATTCGGAGTACAACGATGACATTGAGAGATTTTGCTCTCAATACAACGAAAAAGAAGATTTAAGTTAACAAAACAACAAGAACGTCAACGTTTCGGTTTACCTGTATACAATGAACAGATAGCTGCCATTCAGAATTCGCGAGTGCCAAAAAACACGCGTAGATGTACTAACTGGGGAGTGTCTGTGTGGGATGAATGGGGCCAAGCCAGAAATGAACGTGTCGAGAAGCATGGGGTAAGCAGTAGTGACGTGTTCACATTTGTTCCTAGATTATGCAGCGAACTTGGTGTACGTGAACTTTCATTTTGGTTGTGTCGCTTTGTTGTCGAGGCTCGTCGACAAGACGGAACAGAATATTCATCTAATAGCCTGCGTGTGCTTTGTAGCGCAATTCAGAGATATTTACGTGACGAATGCAAAAGAGTTGACTTGTGCTTTATGGATACACATGCTCGGGAATTTATGGAATTCCATCACACCCTGGACGGTGTAATGAAGAGACAGACGGGGAATAGGTGTTATTAAACGTCAAGCTGAACCATACACAGATGATGAAAACAAATTGTGGGATAAGGTTTTTTCCATAGTCTGCTACAAATTTGAGTTATGCGGTCTACTATATGTGTGTAAAGTGTTTGCTCTCCGAGCAGTCGACGAACATAGTAACCTTACAGCCGAACAGTTCGTACAAGGATCAGACAATCAAGCTGACTATATTGAATTTAATGGTAGACCGTGTAAAAATAATCAAGGAGGACTGTATTACTCGCGGAAAATCCCGTATAAAAATGTGCGCCAATACGGCGATCCTTCCAACACGCGTTGTGTTCAGTTATTGAAACGTTATTTGCAATGTATTCCACCGAAAGGTTCCTTCTACCGACGTCCACTGACGTCCAGCGGAGGGCTCAAATTTTCTAAACAGAAGATTGGAGTAAATACTTTACAATATCCAAAAAGAATGTGTGATCTGGCTGGAATAGATGGGTGTCATACTGGACACTCGGGTAAGGTAAGTTTGTCTAGAGTGATTCTGGGGTGGGTGGGATCTTGGGATGGGTTCAAATGTGTATGAATTTCGCCGATTGAAAACAAATATTGTACATTGTGAAAACGTATTTCAAACGCGATGCAAATAAATGTCAGTATATTTACTTCTCAAATCATTCTTTTCATACTTTTAGGTTACTGCGGCGACTTCCTTGTATGAAAAAGGCTTTGATGAGCAACTAATCAAAGAACGCACTGGTCACAGATCGGATGATGGGTTGAGAACATATAAACGAACAAGCAACTCTCTTCAGAAAATCGTATCTGATGCTCTACAACCTCCACTACCGAAAGCAAGTACTTCAGCCATCGTAATTGACGATTCCGATTCCGTACACAAGCCTAAGGTTGAAAGATATGAACAGCCACCGCCTGAACCAGTGACTGCAACATCACATGTAGAATTCAGTCAAATGTGTCGTTCAAATAATTGTTGTTCTAAACAAATTAAAATTAAGATCCAGGACGGAAACAAATGTGTCAATATTGAATTGTAGTGTTGTAGTGCTGTTTTTCCCATAGAAAGTATAATTAAATTAGTGCGATTTGCACCCTCATAGTGATTTGTGTGATTAAATGCATATACTTTGTTTAATTTGTAATGCAAATTGTAAACGGTAACGCTTTGATTGATCTGCAAATTGTAAACCGTTACACTTCTATTGATATGTTAATTGCAAACGCTACACTTTCGATACAAATTGTAGCATTTACACTTTGCATATGAATGAAAGTGTGACCGTTTACACTTTGCATATTTGCGAAGGCGTTGCTTTTTACAATTTGCATATAAATTCACCCTGTTTGCAAGAATAACTCGTTGGCGAGAACAATGATGCACGTGACCAAAAGTGGTATAAATACACGTTCATCTACACGTCCTGGAATGAAACCTCAAAAGTCGCCTGTATTGTTTGACTTGTTGTCTCCAGGGCATTCATGACATGTAAACATAGAACGTAAATCATTGTAAAGGTTCATGAATACATTAACTGGCTTACGTGACTTCTGCACTCATTGAATGGTAGCAATATGGCAGCATTGACAGTTCCCATCATTGACTTCTCGGCATATAATCTAAATAGAAATACACCTGATGCCGAGACTTACCAGAAGCTTATCGATGACGTACATCATGGTTTCACTACCGCTGGATTTGTTTATTTTATAAATCATGGCATTCCAGAACTTGCGGTGAGTAGAAACACATTGTAATAAGATGGTACATTTTGACAATGTCAGACCTTGTTTTGGCTACCGGACCCAAATGTATACACAGTAGTTCAGTGCAGATTAGTCCTGCTTTAATCATCCAAACGATCAGCTGAGGTAATGCCTCGGTGTTCCCTTCCCTGTCAAATCTCCAACTCCTGTAGCCATTGTCATGATCACATAATTACCGTGGATGTGTCCCAAATGTTAAAGCACAGCTACTGTTGAAAACAACTTTTAAATAAAGTATTTATAAAATTCCTGTGTGTAGTACTGTAGGATACTTTATTCTCGCTTGTAATTTATTTTCGCTGAAGAGATGCTTCAGTGAAAATATAATCCAGCAAATATACTTTTTTTCCTATATTTCACATTCAACTCAGTGAAAATATATTCCAAACAAAATACCCATAAAGTCTTTTCAGCGAAAATTAATTCCAGCTAAAATAAAGTATTCTACAGTATATGTTTTAATGTCTACTTTGAACTTGCAAGTTGTTATAATAAAAAAATCAATGTAATAACATGAAAATAGCGTATAATTCACTAAGCAAAACTTCGCCTAATGTCGGTGTGCTTGGGGCCACATGTGGGATCATAGGTTTCTAGTACAGAATCTCTCTCGCATGTCTTTAAGTTACGGGTGCATAGCTCTAACATCGATCAACTTAGCTGACGACGCTTACACTGAGAAATACCAGGTTCGACTAAAGAGGAATAAACGTCAGTTCATTACAGATAGTCTAGCTTTATTCATCCATGTAGTTTAGCTGATTAATCACGAAATGTTGGCTTTATTCCTCAAAACGGCCAGCTTAAGTAACGCCTCGCTGCTTACTTTCATAACAAAAAATTACATAATCTAAGTAAATATGCGATCAACCAGTGGCTGAAGCTGGTATAATCACGTGATTACCGTGTCTCAAAGTTAGTTGAGGCTTTTCAAAAATTGACATTACTGAGAACAGTAGATAAAGTATTTATGAAAGGTATGTTTAAATTATCTACTGAAAGCAGTTGATCGTAAATAATAACAAAAGTATGTACGTGAAGTCCTAATGCTAACACATTGCCTTCCAAACTAATCATAGATATTCCCATCTCACATGAATTGATCTACATTGAATTCTAATACACGCACAAAGGAACATACGGTTAATTCTACAATATGTTATATATTAAGTGCACAGTGCGTATAGCGCCGATCTGCTTCGATAGGATTGCCCTTACAATCTGAGTTAAATGAGCTCTGTCTGAGTTGTCAAACGGCATCAAAGGAGTCAAACCAAGTGTCGTAAAAGCTATAGCTTTCAAGGTTCAAAGGGGTATGCTCATGGTTGCTGGGAATTGTACAAACCTTGCCACGATTTAAACTTGAATATTATAGTCATTTGTTTGCATTCAATTCATTTTTTTATTCCCAATGGGGCAAACGATAATGCGTTAGTGAATTTGTACTACACTGGATACGACAATAGAATTGTTGTATTAAGGTAGCGGGACTATTATTTGCATACTTGTTTTCATCTTCTAATTGTGACTGAATGACTACAAATAGATCCGGGAAAGTATATATTTTTAGAATCGCCAGACTTCAAGCTTTTCACAAGTGTATTTTGCATGCCCGTATCTGCATTCTACGACGCGTTACTCAATCAAAAGTGAAAAATTACTTTTTCTGTAAAAAAAATAATTACGCATTTATGCTGGCGGTAAGAAGTATTTTTTTCACTTTTCCTAGTTGTTCAATAGTCTGGTAAATTGAATGTGTCTGGTCAGTTTTATTCAAGCAACGCGTTTTAAAAAATAGTGTGCTGAATTTCAATTACTGTTTTAGTCGCATTGCCACCAACTCAAACTACAACTCGTTGGTAAATAATCGATGAAATAGTTTGTCTGGACACATTCAAGTTCCTCTCATTGTCACCTTAAAGCTGTGAAAATTTGGTGTTAATCCGACGACAATAAGTATACGTTATTTTTTGTTAAAGACCTTGTATTTTGAAAAACATAAACTCCTAGAAAACGTCCATGAAGTCACAGCAAAGATTTTCAAGCTTGTTTATCGGCACAATCAATTTGTTTTTCCATCAAGGTCTGTTTTAACATGTGTAGGGACATCCAAATGTGTAAGGCTATTGGAAACCAAAAAAATAAAGGAATGGGATAGCTATATTTGGATAAATTCGGCATATGAAAACACCAAAATCAATGATTTTTTTCAGTGGCTGTGTGACCTTGTGTCTGACACATTCATATGCAAATGACTAATCTGTGAAACAAACAGGGGCGGAGACAAACCACTCAAATGTTTGGAAACACTCATTGTGTGTCAGATAGCTACTGATAACACATCCTAACATTGCTTTGTCTTGAGTTTATCTTTGAAACTTATAGGCACACAGATTAAACCTGTGTTGTTGATTTTGGAAAACACTACTGAGGCTGCCTTGCTTTCCTTCAGAAAATCTACATTTTAACCAACTTACATGACATTCTATGTAATGTTGACTTTATCATATGAAAGTTTATAGTGCATTTCATCAATTAATAAATAAATGTGAAAATCGTAATTTTCAACACAAATAATAGTCTCGCTACCTTAATATATGTTGTAAGTGTGTGTTACTGTTTTCACCAAAAGTAAAATGACAGCTGAAGGCGTTGTGTCGTCCCAGCACGGACCAGAACTACGCTATTTTGGGGCAAGTTTATTTCTATAATATTTCTCAGTTTAATGTATAATTATTTAGTAAAGACACCACTGAAACGATTTATTAAATCCGTAAAATACGTGCCGATCGACGACTGATTTTGAAACGCTTGAAGTTTCGAACAAACTCCCGGAACCCATTGCGCGATATGCGTGAGATCGGTGTAGAGAAGACATCGGACTGCAGAGTCGATGAGCTGAGTTGAGGTTTACTTTGTGAAAGTGGTAGCCCATGTGATATTGGTGATGCAATAACAATATTTCTTAGATCAGAAGAAAAATGAGCATTGTTTTATATCGATTTATTGAATACTTCCTGAAAAAGAGACGTTTTTTTCAAAGATATACTGCAACATTATATTTCCTAGTAAAATTAAATGTATTCGTGTTGTGGAAGTATTGATTCCAATGTCTGAATTCTGCGTTGACCCGAACAATATCACTCTGCGTTTAAGTGCGTGACTACTGCAGTTGAACTCGGATTAAAGGCAGATTATTTGTATAAGGAAAATCAAAACATACATTGTATGATATATATGTTGACCTCGCCATGTCGTCAGAGTGTATGGTTCACATAGTCTACTGATCAGGTGTGTTGTATATGATACAGATAAAAAGTATATCGTCGTAAATGTCATGTCATAAACGCGCTGAACATAGAGTCAAACAATTAATTGAATCAATGTGTATTTTCACCTATATAAGTTTTAAAAAAAATATCCTTCTAGATTGACAACGCATTTCATCAGTCGGCGAATTTCTTCACTTTACCAACTGAGACAAAGCTGAAATACTCGAGACCTGATAATAGTAACCATGGTTACGTTGCAATTGGCAGTGAACTGTAAGTACCTTATTAATCCAGTCTTTGACCAGAAATAGATATTTGCACTCTTGGAGTTGTTTATTTGTTTTTTTAATTTTGTATGAATAATTCAATGCATTCTAAGACTTTATTTTTCAATGCGTCTTCAAATGTATGATTCTATAGTGTTATTTTAATGACCTTATGTTATGCTTGTATGATTAAATCATGTTGATGAAATACTTTTTAGGAAAAAGCCATACTAATGATTGTTTATAATAATATTACATGTTCATACCCACGTGAATAATTCCCAAAATTCAATTGGTGCTCAAGACAAAAAATATTATATTTAATATGCATAAGCGTCTATGCTATATTTGCAGTTTTTCCGCTGACAGACCTGGAGACTATAAGGAGTCTTTCAATTATATACCTTTGAAGGGAGACGCAAATACAAAGGTAAGACGATATACCTTTTATTCTAACTCATGGTGATTTCAGAAGGGAAGTTATTCGGTATCAACAAGTATTCAGTCCTGGGGAAGCAATATTTTTGATGTTTTAAATGAATGCCGTTGATTCCATCACATATCAGCATTAATACAATGGATTTCTCTACAATGACTTTAATTGGCCACAATCATTACACATATATCCTAGTTTTTGATAGATTCTAATAATTTGAGTAATATTTTATGTATGATACTGTAGATATTCCCGAATGAAGAGGTACCAAAGTTCTCCCAAGCATTGACTACTCTGTACAAGAAATGCATACAGTTAGGCAACCGCATATTAGAGGTCGTGGGGCGGGGCTTGCCAATAGAGGTGAGTGTGACGAAATATTGGGCTCTTAACTATGGACTGCCATTAAAAATTGACAAGGATAATGTGTCTGTAACGAATGTGTTTTGGTTTTACAAAAGTAAAATGAGTCAAAAAAATTGAAGAGGAGAAAAAACAATCACTCAACAAGCTAAAAACTGCTGTGTATATTATTCTGATTCAGCCTAATTGTCCAATACATTACTTTATTATACATTGACAGTAATAAGGTTAAAATAAATATTACACAATTGAGTGGCCCCATCAACAAATAAACGAATACACACTCAAGCATGTGAACACTCATAGTTTTGCTTGATAACGAATGTACCTTCATCTGCCAATCATTTAATTAACTGTGGCCAGGGATAAAAGTTATATCTTTTTGAGACCGTTCTCAAAAATTCCCTTATTTTTTGTAGGATCCTCTATTGTTCGTAAAAGCTCATGGAGGGCTTAACAGTGAAGCCAATACGTCCAGAATGAGAACTGTATGGTATCCGCGAATACAAGACGATGTCCTCAAAACCGATCAGTTACGATGTGGTGAAATTACTCTGGTATTCCAAGATGACAAAGGAGGGTTACAGGTAATTTGAATGTGCAATAAATAATCATGTTTATCACCAAACCATTGTTGTGATGTAATCAGCTTCATTTGCTATTGCATAATTCATTACCTCCAGTCAGCATTCGTTATTCTGCATGGAGCACTAAGTGATCACCATGCTGCCCAAGTGCCTGTTTCTTTTGTTCTGATTATTATACTTTCAGGGCCTTCTAGCAGCACTTTCTTGAGGTCAAGAACTTCCGACATTAAATCATCAACTAGTTAAACACCGCTGTTTCACTTAACACAACAACAACTTTTAGTGTATCTTTTTTTAACCGACTTTTTCAGATTTTGTATTGATCACGTGATTCGGCGGCCAACTTTTGGATTTGACCAATTACTCTATGTGATATACTGGCATGTATCATTTACTTCACTAATACAATCTACCTTTACTATTTCGATTCGATTCTGCAAGTAATTTGCATAGATGGTATTTAAGAGCAATGACTGATATATACTTATGACTAATATATCATCACATTACCATATATGGTCGTTTGACTTTCATTGTAATCCATAATTGTAATATCTCAAGCATTTTTTCAAATATTTAAAACATTGTACAAGAGATGTGGCTAATATAATACATGTATTTTCTTCTTCCTCTTCTTCCTGGAAGGGGGGCGTGTATTTTGTGGCACCCGCAAAATAGCAATCTCAGTTCAAATATGGGAAAACGATAAAAAGGCTGCTCGTGTTGATAGTATTTACTTTTCAAAAAAACCTTGCTACAACAATCATTTTCGCTATCAACGAAACAGGTATTAATCTTCTATACTCTGGGTGGAACCCAGTAGAACTCGATGATATGCCTGCAGGTTGACAGTCAATATATGCTTGATTGAAGATAGTGGAGGCAATTCCACCATGTAAAGCTGACTCAGATTAAAAATAGGCGAATTTGAAACCCGAGGCCTCTTGATTTATTGATTCAGCTGTTGGTGTCACTTGTATATGATACACATACCATACACTTCAACTTACTTCCCAACTGCATTCAGCCTGTGTATACAGCCTCGACAGTACAGATTTTTTGGCTCTGAAACCTAGTGGATTTTCACTGTAATGATGTTTTATCCAAGTAAGTTCAATCTTATTACATAAGTATTGAAGCACATTCAATTTACAGTGTGTGGATTTTTAAATCTTTTCCACTGTGTTCTATCTAGCTGGTGTTTAGTTTCACTACTTTCAATATAGCTCGTAAAAAACTGGCATGTAACTGCAGATACTTTAGCCTGGCTGCTCCAATACTATGAAGTGAATTCAATGCATGAATATTAGCATGGCAATGGCAATATTAGCATGGCAATAATACCAGTTTTATTGGTATTATCTAGGATGCATGAGGCATGACTTTGAGGGAAGTGGCTGCATTACGTCTGACTGATGGAGAAAATGCTGTTCTTACAGGAGAATGTAGAACACGGGGTGATGTCAGAAGGAAGACTCATGTGCACTTTGATGCCTGGGAAGATATGCCTTCTCCTGAGGACATTGAGGTCAGTGGCAGTGACAATCCCCAGGATAATGAGGTAAGGCCTAACAATTCCCATGAGGAGGAGGCGGCAAAAAGTATTCCAGAAAACCCTGTGTACAGGGGAGATAATTCTCATGGAGAAACAGAGGGAGATAACTCAAGGGAAATTGACGCTGGTATGGGCAATGAATCACCACCGCCACCATACCAGCATAGTACTGATACCAGTGAGGATGAATTTTGTAGAGGGCCAAGTGCTTATGCTCGTAAAGTCAGAATGGCCAGGATTGCTGCACGAAATAAAAGACAGCAAGCAAGGCAAAGAATGATGGAACATGCACTGGCTTTTGATACTGATAATAATGAAGCATCATCCAGTGAGGACAGTGATGAAGATTACCAGCCATCACATGGAGACAGCACCACTGATGACTCCTACTTGTCTAGTGAGAATAATGATGACTACCCATCATCAGCTCAGTCACTGCCAGATTCTCTCCCCTCCATTTCAGGGGAAGACAACTACTCCCCATCAGATTCAGACAGAGGACTGAATGATAGAGCACGCAGGATTGTTAGAAATCAGCATGTCACCCTAATAGAAACAACCTGGGGTGATCATGACACGTATGTAGAACCAGAAAAGTATCCTGACTCTGATGACAGTGAATCAGATAGTGACGAGGATGAAGATGGTTGGACAAGTCGGTTAAGACAGCAGAGAGTCAGGCCATTCACTGGTGACCTACCCGGTGCCTCCACTGAGTTTGAAAGGAGGTCCAGACCCATTCATGCATTTTATAAGATTTTCCCAGAGCATCTGGTAAAAAAATTGAAAAGGGAAACAAATAGATATGCTAGATGGTCAATTAACAGGAAAGGGCATGACAAATACTGGAGAGAGACCAGTGATGAGGAAATAAGGGCACTACTTGGTACTATGGTGCTGATGGGTGTGGACCCCAAGCCAGCAATGGAAGACTACTGGAGTAAGTTCCAGAGCCTGCGAAATGAATATATTTCTGGCATTATGCCTCGTAATCGCTATAAAAAGTTACTGCAGTATTTCCATTGTAATAACCCCACCATGGATCCAGCTAACATTATTGATGAACGGAGAAGAAAAGAACATCGCAGCCTGCAGCCAATGTACAAAGTTCAACCTGTACTTGATGCAGTGTTATCTACTTCACAGCAGTGTTACAACATGCACAAAGAGATATCTATTGATGAGGCAATTATTGGTTACAGGGGGAAATATGGTGGTATCCCCACTGTGTTCATACAAGGGAAGCCAAAATCAAGGGGATTCAAAGCTTATGCTCTTGCAGATGCAGTTAATGGTTATATTACCAACATCGAATTTATGACCAACACTGGCAGCCATGAGGCAGACTCCAGAAATACATCCAGGACTCTGAACGTCTGCACCAGGTTGTGAGTCTAGTGAGTGGGAAGCATCATGTGCTTTATACCGATAGCTTTTATACCAGCGTAAATATGGTAGAACAGCTCCTAACACAACATGAAACCTATGTTATTGGCAGTGTCAGGCAGGACAGGATTGGATTTCCCAATGTTCTCCGAACCAATGCAAGGCGAAATCCTGACAGCAAGACAATAAAGGATTTGAAAAGAGGGCAGTTTGTTTCTCGGCAGAAGGGACAAATAGTGGCTATTACCTGGAAAGATTCCAAACTTGTAAACATGCTGACATCATGTAAAGAAGGCTACAGAGATGATAACCAACGTGTTGTACGTCTGATACGTTCACAGGAACTGGGGAGAAAAATTCTCTATTCCCTGCCTGCTCCTCAAATTATTGACGACAACAATATGTATATGGGTGGTGTGGATAGAGCCAATCAACTAAGTTCAATCGAGGAGAACTTAGGCAGTTCTATCTGGGTGAAAGGCAATTAATTCTGACCATTCTCCTGTCAAACTAAAAATCGCACGTGGCACTCACCGCTCACATAGTCCGATATGGTGTTTCAACACTAAATTATTACACAAACAGAATTAATGTGATCTCATTGAACTCTTATGAAAGCAGTGGCGCTTAGAATAAGATAAGTTCGCGTCTATTCAAAATTGGTGGGACGTAGACAAACTGAAAATTAAATTGCTTTCACAAACAGTACAGCAAAGCCAGAACACAGAAACTAAAAGTCGCTAAACAATCTTTCAAAAACGAGCTACATACGCTTGAAAATAATGACGCCACTCGTAATAAAGTTCAATCGCTTATTACTGAAAAGAAATCCTTTGTCAATAAACTTATTAAATCCCAGTTACAGGGCGCCATCGTGCAGTCGAGATTTAAGCAGTTGCACGAAAGTGATGCAGCAACTACTTTTTTTATCAACCTGGAACAATACAAAGGTGTGAACAGGTCCATGTCACGGCTGGTAATGATTTAAGATTTAAGCAGTTTCACGGAAGTGACGCAGAAATTACCTTTTTTATCAACCTGGAACAATACAAAGGTGTGAACAAGTCCATGTTACCGCTGGTAATGGGTGATGGTTCGACAACTGATGACCTAGACTGGTCCAGCTGTGATGATTTAAAAAAAAAATAACAAAAATAGTTCTGCGAAAGGTGGGATGAACGTGAAACCCCCACAGACTGGTCTTATTTGCTGCTAATCTGTTACAAAAAAGAAGCGGGGGCGTGCGCGCTGCATAATGAGGTGAATATTGTGGGTCGGGTTAAAGGTAAACTTGTCGACAATGCCAAACTTTTTTTCATCTAAACAGAACGGAGCAAATTCAAATGCAATCCATTTGCCGCTTCCGGTCAAAAGGGCAACGAAAACGTCGTGGCCATCAGTGAAACCATCAATTATAGCTTTTTCGATTTGTCTATCAGCGATGGCGAATAAACTCAACAACAACATATAGCCTGGCATTGACGTCTGCCAACCGAATTGTTTAAACAATTCTGACCAATCATCGGGCCAGACTACCTTCGCATTCACTGACTCGATCAACAAAGGCACATTGCCTTTATCATACCACAGAGCTCTAATAATCATTATACCAAAGAAGGGCAATAATATTTTAATTAAAACTGGCGTCCTGTGTCTTTACTTTGTACAGACTACAAAATTCTTCCCAAAACATTGTTTGCTCGGTTACGCTCTGTTCTCGCCGAAATCATACATATTGATCAAAGTTATTCTATTCCCGGAAGAAACATTTCCGACAATATTAATTTGTTATGTGACTCTATTTTTTATGCAAACCAACAAAACAATTACGTTAGCAATAGTTTCAATTGATCAGAAATAGCGTTTGATCGTATTTCTTCAATACTCTACATGCGTTTGGTTTTGCAGAAACTTTCATTAATTTTATTAGTACAATATACACTGACTCGGTAAGTCTCATTAAAATTAACCAAATTCTTACATCTCCACTTATTTTAATCGTGTAGAAGACAAGGGTGTTCTCTCTCGGGACAACTTTATGCAGTATGAACCCGTATTACAAACAAATCTCACTAAAAGTGGCATTAGAGGGTTGACTTTACCAGGCTGCAAAGAAAGAAAATGCCACCTATCAGCCTACGCAGATGACGTGAATTTCATCATAACGCGGGATATTGATTATGAAAGACTGAAGTACTGGTTATAAATTTATCAAAACTCATCAAATGCAAACGTTAACCTTAATAAATATGAAGGACTGTGGCCGGGTGCTTGGATAAAACGTTCGGACAATCCTCTGGATCTGAAATGGAACAATAAAGGTCTTAAAATGCCTGGGTAGATTTATTGGGAACAACAAGACATTCAGCCAGAGTAATTGGAATATTGTTTTAACCAAAATTGACAACAAACTACAGAACTGGTGTAAATTTGTGTAAGCACTTTCTTACCGTGGTCGGGTACTGGTCATTAACCAGCTTTGTGCATCCAAACTATGGCATCGCCTCATTTCTATGTCACCCATAAGATGTGGCAAGGTAAACACTGGGGCGGGCTCGGGCTTATTCACATTAAATCTAGGAATAAAGCAATCAGAATCAAATATCTTCAACGCTACCTCTACTCCGGTCTTGATCATCCAAGCTTCTGTTTTACTGATTACTTTTTAAGGCATTACGGAAACCTAAACTACAATAAACAACTCTTCTGTGCATTTTTTGAAAACCTCGCTCACATTTTCAACGTTCCAGTATTCTACAACGAACGTCTTGCCGTTTTCAGCTCGATAACAGTTACATGAGCTTCTGAACCTTCTAAAATTCATAAATACTTTAACGAGCCTATTTATAATAGCCCGATGATTCTTAATCTTTCCACCAATCAACCATTTTCTACAGGTCACTTCGCCTGTGATGGAGTGACCAGATTTGTTGATATGATGAATCTGAAATACCGTCGCTGGAAAACTACTGACGAACTTGCAACTCGGATCCAGATACACTCTACCCGAATTCTTAAACAAAAAATCGAAAAGATTTTCACACTGGTATTTTATCAAGCTTCCCGGACTTACCATTTCTGGACTACTTCAATGAAGAAACAGATGAGCCGCCTGTCACACGCAACGTAATATTACCGTAATTGGTATAGTACAGGTGTGATGGTTCAAATACCAAAATGGCAACAGTAACAGAAAGACTTCCCTGGCGGCGATGATAAAACACGAACACGGAGTCAACAGATGAGGTTTCAACTGGTACTGGTATTATTATACTCTGCAAACATCAAGTACAATAACGCGGTAAAACTCCACTACTTCAATAACTAGATACTTAAACTCCAATACAATTCAACGAGATCTCCGATCTGAACTCAGTGCTGAACAACTCCCCTATATATACCCCCACTGTCTATAAATAGACCATTACATCAGCATACATAATGAGTCTGGAACTTACTACAAATTCCTAGAATGTTCCATTACCTTCTATTGCCTTCTACAGTGTTCTATTAACTATCCAACCAGTTCCTAAAAATATAGAATATTCTACCCAGAACATTCTCAGTGACACGGAAGTGGTAAACAAATCGTATGCGACACCGCCATCTCTTGACACCACTCGCTACAATTACTCATTATATATCAGCTCTGACAATGAAGACAAGTCTGTATGTTTATATGAAAAAAAGAGTTATTTACAATCTTTTAATTAATTCACTTGATACTAACAACGGTAGACTTGATTCCGCATGAAGTGATATTATTGGTATACCAACGGATATTGAGCCCAATTTTAATGTATTTATGACACTCCAATTGTTAAATGACGTCTACTTAAAGGGGCCATATCTACAGGTACATGTATGCAAGCTGTACGCTACTCAAGTAACAATACAAGTGAATTCCTAATTTGTAAATATATTCCCGATGACCTATTACATATGTTATCAGAATGTCCACGGCTCATTTCACTCCTCGCATCTATTTTTAACCTAGCAAAAGCAATCGCAAATACTGATGTAACACCCCTAGCATGGTTCCTTTTTGGTCCTCTTTATGATAAAGCAAGGAAGTCTGACTGCCAGCTATTTAACTATATTTTTTATCACTGCCAGGATTGTAATACATACTACTCATTATTATGTAAACTGGAGAACGAGGAATTGCGGTTCATATCTATTGTTAAACTGTAAATATATATATTTCATTCCACCTCATTTGTTCTGTAATTCGCCCCTTTACTTGTATGTAATGTAACAACATTTACTATTTAATGTCATCCAGAATAAATGTCACCTGTTAAAATCAAAATCTTCTTCTTCTTCTTCTTCAATACACGTAACTGTAAACTTCCGAGCACTATAAGGAATGAGCTCTTGCAGCAAGTCTTATAATGAAGACATTGAAAAAAAGATATGACTAACATATAAGATGACCATAAATAATCGTGTGACTTTATTATATAGGTTCTTTTCATTGACGTCTATTAGATGTGTTTATTTCCTGGTGATAATTAGTTTTCTGTTTTGGTGAATCTTTTTGTAATTTTGTGTGTATATGGAGCATCAGTAACGTTAATTTACTGTCACTTACTATCATATAGAGACTGCAAATTATCATATCTTCTTAAATCTTGGCCGAAATTGCTCCAATTTGGAGGGGTGAATTATGAAAAAGCCCCCCATATTTTGTGTATTTTTTATATAATATAATAGAGAAGTGGGCGTGTCCTCAGAAACCAAGCCTACGCCCAGAGCAACCACACATTAGATAGCAAATTTGTGAAACATTAATTGCTTCTTTATTGAGTAGAAATATATATATTCCTACATCTGCGAAGAGGCGTAATACATACCAGATTAAAAATAGCATGGCATCACACCTTCGATCTTTGTTACATTGTACCAGCTACCGTGTTTTATACTACCCGATAAGACACGTATTCGGTGTTATTCGAGTTATTTTCACTGTAGAAATATACGAATGCATTTTTGCCGGTAGAGTAGCATCAATCATCGCCTACGGCTCGGATTGATAGACAACTCTTGCTGACATCAAACCAGGACGCAATATCGCGTCAATTTTGTGCATTTGCAAGACCGTCGCTATTCGAGCACATCGAATGTATCTTACGTGCTAACGCTAAACGATATACAATGTGTGTACATAATATATTTTAACTGCCACGTGCGATAATATTGAACACCATATGAACTATGAGTATTTTCCTAGAAATGGATTTGCCTTTGTTGCTTAATTTTCTAGATGGCGTGTGAAGATGGTAGCTTTATTGACGTCAAACCAGAAAAAGGCGGTGTTTTTGTGAATCTGGGATATATAATGGAGAGATGGACATCTGACACACTGAAAGCAAGGGTAAGTATCAGCATAAACGCCATTTTGTGACATCTTCTCATCATGTTTTTTTGTTTTTAAATGGCATAAGACTGGATGCATATATTAAGATAATTTCATCATTGTCCGGTGACCATTTTTGCGGATTGTGCATTAACAACCATTAGCAATCATAGTATCGACGCACCTTCGACTTCAAAGATGAATCATAAAGACATAACACAGTTTAATGATAAAGCACAAGAAAATTTTTCAATAAACGTCCGAGGCCTGTAGAATAAAGACTCTCAGCAGGCCGTTAACGAGTGTTGTTTGTTGTCAACAATGTTGATAACAATTTATAAACATAAATAATGTTTATAGCATTGTTGACAACAAACAACTAGTGGATTTCTAATGTTTGGAACAAAGAGTACTTTTGTGATAAACGAACAGTTAAAAAATATATAGATGAACCAAAAATGTAGTATTACGTATATAAGCCCATACATGAAACTTGTTCATGTTCTTTTGAATATTCAAAATCATTAGAGAGTATGTAATGTTTACGTAGACGCTAGCTATGTAGTTATGTAATAATGTGGATAAACTATAGGGCACAGTCGTAGAGACATATTTATCCTTCTTTGCCTCGATACGTTGATTGATATTTGTATATTATCTTTACAGGTACATAGAGTTGTAAACCCAGAATCCAGTGAATTAAAAAAACAAGCTCGTCAGTCACTTATCTGTTTTGTTGAACCAGATAAGGCATGTATCATCAAGTGTGTGGACGGGAGCAACAAGTATCCTCCAATTACCAGCATGGATTTTCTCAACATGAAATCCGGTGAAATCAGGGGGTTCTAGTGGTTTAAATCGGACGAAATATGGGGTCAATTCTAGTGGTATTTAGTGAGTATTGTCTTTCTCCGAAACTTGAGTTCGTCTATTTTTATAAATAAATATCAGTTTCAATATTGTAAATGATGACAAATATTTGGCTATAGCGACATTTAGTACTCGTGGGGAATCATCTTTATTCGGAATTCTCATAATGTGACAGGTGTTGCATATTTAAGTACGGCTTTACCATTCATTGTAACATTTAGTGTTCCAAGAACATGTTTTCTGTATTTTTCCTTTGATAGAATCAAATCAATCTCATTGTCTAAGAGAGTTGGATATTTACACTTAGCTCCAAGTGCCACACTTTAGAGTCAAGTCTTACATTGGCTGAACTATTTGTATATATGACAATAATGAGCGTGAAAGGTAAACTGGGTTGTCAAATGTATATATATATCACTCCTGTTAGACAGGAATAATGCTGTTCAGCACACACTGTATATTACAAATAGTCTTTCAAAGATCAGAATGGCTCTTCAGTGCACTAAATAAACAACGTCTAAATAACCACTCATCCACCCATAATGTAGAAATTATGCATAATCAGGACATCCTACATGTTGTATTAAGGGGGAAAATGCTGTTACTGATGTTGATGCATATCTACTAATGCAAATAGATATTAAAACATATTGTAACATGCTTATCTTATTAAATCGTATATTTTATTGTGCGATTGTATTGTAATGGCCATATGCGAGTGTATGTTCAGACTATTTGCGCTATTGGCCATTATTTTTTTTTTTTTAAAGGTTGTGTTGTTGTGTTTATTTCAAGGAAATAACTCCTGAGTTATTAAACCACACAACCTCAATTTCTGACCCCAAAACGTCAGCTAGAAATGGCCAGTACTGTACATGGCCCCACCAAGGGCTTCGAACTCGCGCGCATGGTATAGCACCTCGCAACAGTATATGAACATGTTTGAATTAAACTATTGAGAGATGTTTGTAATATGAATGAAACGTTTCCTATTAAAATCATTATTTTAAACCTAGCTCCTGACTAGTTTGTTCAAAACAGGCATGTTCAGAAAATTGTTAAACAGTGCTATTCATGAAATTGTATTCAAACTAAAAAAGATGGATATGGACATTTCTCAGATTGGTTTCAAACGTGTCCAAAAAGTCTTATAGCATTTGTGCATTTTGAGGCATAATTGCAGGAGGTCGCACACTATCTCATGTCGGTCATGTTGGATTTTTAAATAAATATGATGTGGTAGCATTGACACAGTGTTTAGAAATCCTGCAGCTTAACTGCCATTTATCATACCAAATTGTCAGCAATCAAAGTCTGACGTCATCTGGAGCTAGATTCCAGAAGTTGCAGCTATTGTTTTGACAGTTTCAGTCAATTAATATTCATTGAAATCATAAATACAGGCATGAGTGAGTTATGTTGATATGCTTTTCTACATAGGAATGAATGCAAGCACATTTGGAAGTGCTGCTCACATTGATGTTCTAATTATCACATTTGCTCTACACCATATGAATATGATTTGTATTGATTCATTTGTTATTTTATTGGGTTATGGCTTTTGTCAATTATTTTGAAAATGTTGCTGGGAATAAATGCTCAATTTTCATACTTATGTTAGTGTGTCTTTGTTCATTGTAACCACTAAATGTATTCATATGCTTGAAATGTGTCTATAACATGTTTATGTTTGTGATATGTTTGAAGCATCTTTTAGGTTATACATATGTTTTAATCAAACGCCAAACATGTCCCAAATCTGGCCACATCAGTCATACAAAATTATACTAGTTTCAAAATAGTAGATGATGATGAGACACATCTGAAGTATGTTTCACTCACAGTATCAAACATGAATGACACTAGTCCCATTTCGTTTGACAAAACCATTGAACAGAATTATTTGAAACTTTCAATAATGATAGGCCCTCATATGAAATGGTGCATATCGGAATTTGGATTGGTCGATTTGTTTGGCTGCTATTTTGAATTTGAGTTAGCCAGGATGTCCGGGCATTCCTCAAAGGTGGTCACGTGATTTGGCCACGTAGGAAGGAGTTTCATACTGATATCAAAGTTATCCAATTGAAGAGAAAGTTGTCATGTTGCAATTTGCATCAGTCACGTGGTATTGGAGTGTCATTTTGGATTTCTGACAAAAATTTGTTTTTCTTAAGTGATTCAACTGATCAGTTATTATGTTATTTTGCCACCATCTTAGATTTTCATTAAAAACCAGTATTTTGAGTATTTATTACTTTTGATTGCTTTAATCGCATGTGGCACAGAGAACGCTGGCTCCTTATGGAAAAAATATAATAATTTTCACCAGTCACGTGCTTAAGCCGCCATTTTGAATTTCTCTCAAAACTCTCAAAATTTTGGCATTTGTTTTCAATGATTGTATCAACCAATCAACTTGATATCTTGCATGTGCATCTAGGACTAGAGATTCTTAGAAGAATAATTAAAAAAGGTTGGATTATTTACATTGTTTGGTCGCCATCTTGAACTTATTGCATAACTGCCCAAAATTCAAACATTTGTTAATGTAATTAATGTTTCAGGCAATTGATCTGAAATTGAGGATGTAGGATAAAATTGTAGTCAAGATCAATTTTTATTTTACAAAAACTTCAAACTAGATCTGCTCAATTCCTCGTATTTTAATCATCACATGATATTTACAATCATTTGGCACAGGCCATCTATATCTGACATGCTCTCAAGTTTGAAATTATAACCGGTTAAATAAATTTCGCAGTCATTTTGTTTTTACAAGAAATAGCTGAAATCCTTCAATATATTATTTCCATAACGTTCTTGGCCAATTAAGACAAAATATGATATGAAAAATTGACATTAGAAAACATTCAAAATTTGACCCAAAAGTACATTAGAATTTGACAATTGGCCCGGGTGCTCACATAGTTTGCTTGTCATATCAGTTTGAAAAAAAATGAAAAAAAAATCTAATAATCAATTTCTTGCAAAATTCTCCACTATATGATCTAATATTTAGTTTGTTGCGTAAATCACATTTATACACTAATGTACTTTGGTTTCAATTTTGGATTGAATGCATATAAAACATACTCATAAATGCATCACCAATTGATTTTAGACCCAAAATTGATGAATGTTTTTTATTGTAGGTTGAGTGATATATGATGTAACAATATCACGAATAAAAATATGTGTCACGTGACGTTCAGAGCTATTATAGTCTGTATGTCGTATTGGATGAATATCTGAATGCGGGTGACTTCTCAAAAAAAATACACTGAACCATTTGACTTAATTATGTTGCGAAGCTGCCTTAAATGAAAATGTGTTCTATTTGCTGGTTGGTTATACAGTCAGGTATGCACATATATAATTCCTAGAAATGTATTTAAAATATTATTTTAACATGAGAAAAAAGGGTGTGCCTAGTAATCATTACCATAGCAACATCGTTCCACAATCTGTCAGCAGTAAATGTGTTTTATTAATGACGTATCACTGATAGAATAATGGTACTACTTTTATAAATGTCCACCAAAACATTGCCATGGTCACGCGATGTTTGTACATTCTGGCTGTTTTCAAAGTGAGAAGCACAAACTAATTTGCAGTAGGACTAGTTAGCCAATGATAATATGTGTTTTTTTTTGTTCTATTTCCTCGCTTGGTAATCGGCAGAACGATGATCTTGAAGAATCAAGTAACACCTTATACCACGATAACATTATTTTTATTTGTAAATTATAACTATTTCACAAAAAGATCATTATGAGCTATCGATAAAATATTCTAAAATTGTAAGAAGTAAGAAGAAATCAACATGAGAGCCCTCTAATAACAAATACACGCCAGGATTACGCGTAATAAAAGTCTTGTGGCTGAGATACTTTCGGTGTTCTAGCCGCAAGGTACTCGGGGAAGCCCAATCATCAACTACACTTAAAACAACAATCTTATTTTTACACAAATATTTACAAGTTTATTTTAGCAGTAACATGTATTTTTCTCAAGGTATACATGTCTTCAAGGCGGCTATCACAGATATCGTACCATGCTGCATCATAACTTGGAAGTCAGTAGTAGACGACCAAATCATATTCCCTGTGTTCAATGAAATGGCAAGCTTTGTCATCCAATCCATGCAGCGTACACAGTGAACACTTTTCATTATTCATGAATTGTTGGGGCAATTAGTGTTTTCGCTAATGGTGACATGTGAAGTATTCCGTACAATAATGAAGTCCACGAACATGCCATGCTATTACCGCCCTAGATTTAACGGGCAGGCAGAAGCGACACCTGAATCTACGACTGCTGTTCAAATAGTCTTGAAAGTCTCTTCCTTTGATACCATCTTGGATCATTGCGACAGTTTTATTATAGCTAATCGCAATCATGTTCATCGTGTGTCGAGAGCAAATGTTTTTGAAGTGTTAAAGATATATCCTAACACAGGGTCGCCACTGGGGGCATCCTATATTCAGTTCGGACGTGGACCGACAATTATCAAATATGGCAGCCCCAACTACCCCTGTCATTGACTTCACTGCGTATGGTTTGCAGAGAGAGTCCCCGGACGAAGAATGTTTCCGGAAACTGGTAGATGAAGTACATTATGCATTGAAGACAATCGGTTTTCTTTATTTGACAAACCATGGTATTCCACAAACACTGGTGAGTATAGATCGAATGCACGCGCCATTATCAAACACATCATCCGCCATTTTAGCCGTCAGTATAAAATCTAAATAAATATGGCCAGAATGTATTCGTTACGTTTTCGATGTGTATTGATTTGCAATATAATTCATCTGGACTTTGAATGTGAAATTCGGCGACTAAATAGCACCCTGTGACGCTGGAAACCTAATCACGTCCGAATTTATGAAACTGTTGGTTGATGTTCTGTTCTGTTCTCAATTTGTTACATTACACAACATATTTTTTTAGATATTTTAGACATTTGTGGATATAACAAGAAATAATTAGAAACGGTAATATTTGTCACAGATCCGAGGATTGGCTAAGCACGCGGGAGCACACAATGAATGGTGATGACAAAGTGCATACAGTTAACTAAGCTATTTTATTCTCTAGACCTCATCAACAGATATTCATACTCAGAAATTAACATGAAACTTGTGCACAAGAACTTATCACTAATAAATCACGTTAATCAACAAATCAACGACTTCAATCTATTATCCATTTATGCGAAATACAACAATATGCTTAATACACAGTTACGTAAAACCAAGTTGAGCCATACAAGGCCTTCGGGTCAGGGAATTAAGGCAAAGCAAAACTTTGATAAAGTTTACAGTATTAGTGTTCTATTGTAGTCCTGCAGTGTTCTGTTACGCTCCTCAAATCTTGGCATCGACGATACTTCAGCTACCATCCACATCAAGTCAATAGAGCTTCTAACACTGCCTGTGCCACCAGTAACCGATCCGGGTAGATACAATAGAAACCATTCACCACCAGTTGCCAATATTAACGTATGTCCACACGACCACGATACACCATTTCACGATTACCAAGCCAAGGTTGATATGCCGTCACTCCCCCTGTTCCACTCAGCAAAGGACAGAACCACTGAAACCAACAACTCGCCCTGTCTGTACACAGGTATAAACGTACCGCTGGTTGACTATTAGTCTGGTTCTGTAGCATGAGCAAGGTGACGAAGAGCCTGAAATGCCCTTACAAACTGCTGCAAGGCAGAGCTGAATACAGTGCTCACACTTTGACGGCTCGTGGTGTACTGACTTGCCACGTCCACCACACAACTCACATGAATTTACATAACAAAGCCACCTGCAAGACGCATGCAACCTTACATTCCCATTCATACGCAAATACCCACGTCATACGCTGTACAAAGCAAATGCAACACTTGGCTTGGTTAAGCTCGACCAAGGGTCGGGCCAATTTTATTTATAGATTTAGCTCGCATTTACATAGCAGAAAACTAGGCTGATTTTCCTACAACATTGACTCCCCTCTCTAGAAATGTATCTACTCATGATACACTTTCCACAGGGAAATCAGAGCCTCACAAATGTACCTATTCAACTCTACTGAGATAGTCGGCCCCAACATTCTCAGAACCTTTAATACCTTCAATACGAAACCTGTTGGACTGCAATGCCAAAGCCCAACGCATCACCCTTGCATTTACCATTTTGGCCCTCTGCATGTATATAAGAGATTGGTGGTCTGTCTGAAGAGTAAACATACGGCCATACAAATATCTCTCACTGTATACTTTAAGGCATGTGCTATGGGATAGGGTCTCTGTCTGATTGGCTCACATGTATTCAACTTTATCTCATGTTCATATAGTGATGTCCTCCCTGGCAAATCTGTGAGTACTTCGCTGTACTGGGCAAGTAGCCGCCTCACTGCAACACCTTGCTCCAAAGTAAGGCTGTCACTCACCTTCACATCATTAGCAGTCTGCGTTTGCTGTAAGACTGGCACTGTCAACAAGTCGCCATGTGGTTGTACAGCCTCGTGCCCTTGTTCCGGGTCTGGTTCTGAGTCAAGGAGTGCTGAGGACGCCGTCACCTCCACATCATCCTTCTCCTTGGGGGCCACTGAGCCAACTACACCCTCTGCTTTCCTGCAAACATACAACTTTAGTAAATTTGAATGGAATGTTTTTACTTTACCACCCATGTCAATCTGATAATCCACATTACCGAGCTTTGCCACCACCGGAAATGGGCCCTTCCACTGCAGCAACAGCTTGTTACTATCAGTGGGAAGTAGTAGCAGAACATAATCACCCACCTTAAACTGACGTGGTTTACTCTTTCTATTGTAAAACTTCTCTTGTCTCATCTGTGCCTTCTTTAGGTTCTCATGTGCGAGTTCACACGTCTTTTCCAATCTTTCCCTCAGATCGATAACATACTGGTAGGTGGTCCTTACCTCTGTCTCTTCTACCTCGCCAGTCCACAGCTCTTTAAGTATGGATATTGGACCTCTAACACTCCTCCCATATATCAGATCAAATGGTGAAAACCCAAGACTAGCTTGTGGCACCTCACGATATGCAAATAAAAGTGGTGCTAGGTAGCGATCCCAATCTTTGGGTCTCTCGGAACTCATTCTCTTCAACATTTGCTTCAGTGTGCCATTGAAACGCTCCACCAGTCCGTTACAGGCAGGATGGTAGGGTGTTGTAGTCAACTGTTTTATTGAAAGTAATCTGCTCACCTCCTGCATGATACCCGATGTAAATTGGGAGCCTTGGTCACTCAAGATCTCCCTCGGTACACCAACCCTACAAAAAACATCCACCAGTGCCTCTGCTACTGTAGTAGTCTCAATATTCTTCATTGCCACTGCCTCCGGATATCTTGTAGCATAATCTACGACGGTGAGTATGTACCTATTACCCTTGTCAGTTATCGGGAAGATGGGTCCCACAATATCTACTGCCACTCTCCTGAATGGGATGTCAATACATGGCATGCGTCCCAAGGGTACCCTTACTACTCTACCCTTTGGACTTGTTCGCTGACAAATATCACACGACTGGACATAACGCTTCACATCAGACTGAACACCAGGCCAGAAGAAACTAGTGAGTACCTTATCCACAGTTCTTTGAACTCCTTGGTGTCCTCCTAATAGTGACTCATGGGCTATCTTCATAACCATAGGACGAAGCCTGCAGGGAACTACAACTTGGTGAATGCAGTCACTGCTCCCAACCTTTGGAGACTGGAATTCCCTGTACAACACATTCTTGAGAACAATGAACTTGGACTTGCGGCCGTTTCTGTCTATCCTCTCATGCCCCTGATCTGCCAAATACCTACATCTCTTAAGGGTTTCATCATCTCCTTGTTCTTCTCTAAGCTTCTGTGGTGTAATGACCTCAGCGAAGTCATCTGGTACCTTCAATGGTTTGGTCAGCCTACCTTCTGCCCTTTTCTGTGCTCGTGTCTGCATTGAAGATGTGACCTTAACTTTCCTCGCACACTCAGTGTCCATACCCTCTTCAGTCCACTTGGGGTCAGGGTCTTCAGGTCCTCTACTTCCTTCAATATTCCCCAACACTAGGTCGTATACTGGCTTCTCCATACATAGGGCATCTACAGTACCAACATAGAATGGTGTGTTAATGTATATTGTGGCTACTGGAGCCCTTCTAATTGTTCCATCTATCAGAACACATGATTGATGCTCGCCTGTAAGTTGGCTGTCAAATACCAAATCCCTGCGGACAACCACACCACTACACCCACTGTCCCTAAGAACCAACACCTTTGTCTTACCAACAAACCCACTTAGCACTGGCATAGCTCCTGTGGTGTGCTTATGAGATGACATACTTGTGGCTGGCGACTGCAGAGGGCCTGATACTCTACCACTTGCCAGCCCTTTGGCAGGCTGTTTGCTCCGTTTCATCGGTTTACCCTTAGCAGTCCCCTTGACCGTGTCCCCTGTCTTTAGTGGCACATGTCTGAAACCATTACCCTGTGGTGCAGATTGGTTGAACTTACTTGAAACCATGCTGGATGCCTTCAGACTAGCAGGCGCTCTGTGGTTACAATCCTTAGCCATGTGGCCTTTGCGATGACAAACATAACAGGTCAAATCTTTAATAAGCTGGCTCTTCCTAGTTCCAGCTGCTGAACTCGATTGCGATGGTGGAGTAGGAGTCTCTGGCTTACCTACTGCAGCTTGTGGTGCCTTTCCACCACTCCACGACTGCTTTTGTGTGGAACGCCCAAATGAGGAACCTCTCGCCTCAACGAACTGCTCTGACAACCTTGCCATCTCAGTCAGTGTCTTAGGGGATCGCTCCTTCACAAAAATAGCCAGGTCTTGACCACAACTGTTCAAAAACTGTTCCTGCAAGAGAAGGTTCTTTAGACTATCAAAATCTTTGTCAATCTCTGATAGATCAACCCACCGAGTAAACAAATTCTCTATTCTGGCTGCAAACTGAATTGCTGATTCAACACGGTCTGGTTTAGCCATTCGAAATCTGGTACGAAACCCTTCCTCTGTTAGGTTGTATTGTTTGAACAACGCCGTTTTTACTACTTCATAATCATTTATCTCTGTAACTGCTAGACGACAGTAAACATCAGGAGCTTTACCTGTGAGCAATGTGCTCAAGTTAGTAGCCCAATCTACCTTCTTCCATCTGACTGACACAGCATATCTTTCAAATCGCTGTATATATGAATCCAAATCATCCTTACTATCCTGAAACATGGGGAGTTTGGGGGCCTTTACATTATAGGCTGGCCTATGCTTGCGCTCATCCTCATCACTCTCACTGCCACTTTCATCACTCTCACCTTTCCTCAACACATCACTTTTTACCCGTAGCTCCATCAACATTCTTTCCTCTTTCTTTATCTCCAGCTCACGCGTCCTCAATTCTAACAACTCCGCTCGTTCACCTCTAGCATCTCTCTCCCTCTCTCTAGCAAACTCAAGCAAATTCGCCCCTGTCAGTCCTGTCTCTCTTCCAAAGTCTAGCCACTTCTCCATATTAGGCGCCGGATTCAGCCTGCAAATCTAAACTGAAATACGATGGGAGCATCTACCAAACCAGATCGCCCACGCCTGTGTACATAAAGACAGCACTGTCCCTTGCCGAGTGGATAGCCAGGAGAACGGATATCTGAAATAAGCTAAGCTAAGATAAAACCAGACAATATATTAGTAAATGAAAAATTACAAAATTACCTGTGCAGCGAAAGGAAAAATTATAAGCACCGTGAGACAACGCCAATCAGTGCGGGTCACCCGTTAAGATGCACGTGCTCGATTTTTTTTTGTATAAACCAATCCTGGCACGCTCGCCAAAATGTCACAGATCCGAGGATTGGCTAAGCACGCGGGAGCACACAATGAATGGTGATGACAAAGTGCATACAGTTAACTAAGCTATTTTATTCTCTAGACCTCATCAACAGATATTCATACTCAGAAATTAACATGAAACTTGTGCACAAGAACTTATCACTAATAAATCACGTTAATCAACAAATCAACGACTTCAATCTATTATCCATTTATGCGAAATACAACAATATGCTTAATACACAGTTACGTAAAACCAAGTTGAGCCATACAAGGCCTTCGGGTCAGGGAATTAAGGCAAAGCAACACTTTGATAAAGTTTACAGTATTAGTGTTCTATTGTAGTCCTGCAGTGTTCTGTTACGCTCCTCAAATCTTGGCATCGACGATACTTCAGCTACCATCCACATCAAGTCAATAGAGCTTCTAACACTGCCTGTGCCACCAGTAACCGATCCGGGTAGATACAATAGAAACCATTCACCACCAGTTGCCAATATTAACGTATGTCCACACGACCACGATACACCATTTCACGATTACCAAGCCAAGGTTGATATGCCGTCACTCCCCCTGTTCCACTCAGCAAAGGACAGAACCACTGAAACCAACAACTCGCCCTGTCTGTACACAGGTATAAACGTACCGCTGGTTGACTATTAGTCTGGTTCTGTAGCATGAGCAAGGTGACGAAGAGCCTGAAATGCCCTTACAAACTGCTGCAAGGCAGAGCTGAATACAGTGCTCACACTTTGACGGCTCGTGGTGTACTGACTTGCCACGTCCACCACACAACTCACATGAATTTACATAACAAAGCCACCTGCAAGACGCATGCAACCTTACATTCCCATTCATACGCAAATACCCACGTCATACGCTGTACAAAGCAAATGCAACACTTGGCTTGGTTAAGCTCGACCAAGGGTCGGGCCAATTTTATTTATAGATTTAGCTCGCATTTACATAGCAGAAAACTAGGCTGATTTTCCTACAACAATATTAATGTTATTTCAACACTAAACTTTCAAAAAACAGACCGAGGTTAAACAGAGAAAAGCGAATTACTATTTAGATAACAAAGAGGAATTTTTATTGTATAAAAATAGTCCCAACCAGTCACTAAACAAAAGTAAATCTAAATAGTCTTAATGTTTATTTATAAATGTAATCTCCATTGCTTATATGTACGGTGAACCGTGAGAAACACGTAGGCGCACTAGGTACTACGGTAACATTGAAGCATAGTTGATAAATATATGTATTTCCGATCGCGTGGCTTTCCAAGGTAAGTGGCTTGCAGATATAACTGATGACGTATTACCTTGATGCAAAATAAGTGGTTTGTGATAACCGACATTAGAGGCGAGGGTGGGGTAGGTTTACATTCTAATCCCTGAGATTTGAGTATTTATGTTGCAATACCACGTACCATTCCACAATTCCCATGCCATTTGATGCCAAGACATGCCATTCCACTATGCGCAATGCCATTTAATGCAACAACATGCCATTCCACTATGCGCCATGCCATTTAATGCAACGACATGCCATTCCACTATGCGCAATGCCGAGCTTGTGAAATAGACCATCCTTCACAAATACGACACGCTTGTTTATCTTATGGATTCTGCGATAAGGACACCCAGGTTAGCCAAATTCGCCAATACATCGTCCAGGCTTTGCGCGATATTGATGTCCGTAAAATTGCCACTTGTTACGATGCCTTTCAATGCATTCACCCAGAACTGGTCGGAAAATATTCTAGACGGTATAATCGTGTGCTATTCCAACGTTATAAATCGACCCCTGAATTGTGCTTACCCTCCTGTAAAATCATGTTATCAACACGCGAAATGGATTCCCAACTTGTTGACATCATACAGCAGCATACATAGAATAAACATGTTGTTCATACTTTAGCAGTTATTCTCTATGGTACAGTGAAATGTAGGAAAATTGGGGAGTTTTCAACCTAGTTTTGCTATCATTTTCAATCATTTTTTTTAAATGTCATGTATAACCATTTTTATTTACTCAGTGTGAATACTTTACTGCGTTTAAAAATGTATACTGCATGTATTTCAACCTTCTTTTTATAAAAATGTCATTTTTTTAATTCTCATTATTACTCCTAAGAATATCATTCTTATATTACTTATAATAATATCATTCTTATATTACTCAGTGTGAATACTTAAGTGTTTGAAAAATGTATTCTATTTCAATTTATGATTAATTACTTCAAAAAACAACAAAACACAAAAAAAAATAAACAAAAGATATATTTAATGTAACTTATCTTACTATTTTTTGTCATCTAATATCATTCTTATATAACTCAGTGTGAATACTTAACAGCGTTTGAAAATGTATACCATTTCAATTTATGATTAATTACTTCAAAAAACAAAACACAAAAACAAATAAAAAATATATATGTAATGTAACTGATCTTACTAGTTTTTTTGTCAAAAATGTATACCCTATGTATTTCAACCATTTTTAAAATGTCATGTTTTTTAATGTTAATATTCTTCTTGTGTAATAAACAACGTTAGTTTTCAAAATGACGTGTATTTATTTGTGTGTGTGTGTGTGAGCGCCCTCTGTCGTTCGTTCAGAAACTCTTTCCTGACGTCAATGGTTGTGAACGCCTGACGTCATAACATCCCACGATGACGCCATATCGGTATGGGATGATGACGTCATCGCTATGACGTCATCCCACGAACACCGCCCTCATAATTTATTCACATATCCCCATTGTGACGTCATATTTGGATGGGATGACGTCATCCCATCCCAATATGACGTCACCGTTATGACGTCAACCCATGAACAGCGCCCTCATGTTCGTACCTATAGTGTCGCCTAAACTACTTACGTTTCTTCCGTCCAACTTAATCAGCGGTTATTTAAAAGTATACGTTATAAACATTGAACGGAAATCTGCGGTTTTTCAGAAATTACCGTTGATTTACGTTGGACTGAATGGACGACAAACGTAGCATTTCCGGCTGACGGTTACGCGACGGATATGCCACCCTGTTACGTTCAGACGCTGGTACTCGACTCGTATAACAAATCAAACGCCCGAATGCAATCAGTGTGCAAGATAGAACGGTAGTATATTGTCAATGGCCTATTCAAATGTCACATAACTACACCACACCTCAAACAAAAATGCTAACAGTAACATACAACCAATATAGACTTCCGTTTAAAAACGGCAAAAAGAACAAACAGTCAAAATTAACAATACTTATCAAATCAAAGAGTTCGTTCTGTGCTGGCCTGTCACTCCGTCGTCTTCGAACTTTTGTCACAACTCTCAGGTGGTGTCAATCTTCATTCTTTCATCTCCATCGAAGCATACCAAGTTTCAGCTCACACGTGGACTTCTTGCAGCTTCTTCCAACACGTCACCGGAACGAAAACACAAGCCAGACCGGACAGCTAACAATGTTCAAGAGCAAACCCCATTTCCTAATAAACTGATAAACCAGTCAGTGATACTGGTAAAAATTATAGTGCTATCAGTTTACCGTCTATTTGGATTCTTTTTGCTATCAGTTTACCGTCTAATTGCCGTCCTCTCCTCAACGTAAAACAAAAGGCTTTTTTATAGCCAAAGCAGACTCCCTAACTCAGTACAAATAATTATGCAAAATAGGGATAAATTGACAAAAGAACACAACATAAAGCGACCGAGGACAATATGACGTTTCAATAAAACCCCAACTAGAAATTACACAAATAATAAATACATAAAATAAACTCAAACGTAACACACCCACATAGTCCGACGGTTACGCTGCAGTTTTACTGCATAACCGCCATGTAACAGTTGTGTAACCGTACCGGAAACACGCGAGTTCATGCCGTGAATGGTTTAACCTTTGAAACAGATCCCTGGTAATTACATGATCACGCCAATGGATGCAGCCATTAGCTGTTCGCATTGTTTACTCTGCCACTTATTTTTCAGTATAAAAAAAACATTTGGTCTGCAGATGTACTCTATGGAAGACAGTGGTCAATGTTTTTTTATATGACTTTTTGCACAAAAAAACACACAAACAAATCATGAAAACCTTATACACATGGTGCAGACTTTACCTTTCAGCTTAACACCGGGTCAAAATAAATCACAGCGTTTCTTACCTTTAAAACAGTACTTCCTGGATAGCTGCAGTGTATGTTCACTGAGACAGTGGAGTTTTTATATATCTACTGGCTCGTATCTGAAACAGGAAGTATTTGAAGCGCTCGACTTATGAAAGGGGTCTATGAATTATTGCCTGAGGTTTCCGTTTTTTCTATTTGCAAACGGATTAAATGTCAAGACTCCCGTGCTGTCAGCACTCAAGTGAGATTCACTGGAAATTACATGCAATAATATGAATGCATTAACATTTTCTCTTTTTTTCGCTAATGAATAACCACTATTACAGAAGATGCTCACTCCTGGACAACTGCCCACATCACACTGCAGAATTACCCAGCACACTAACCTACTTTGCACCCCAAAAGCAGTCATCACTCCAGCATACAATAGTTAAAATCCATAAACCCACCTGTAAGTGCATACAACTAACTTCCAATACGCACTCGCATACCAACAAACTGCTAGTTAGACCATGATCTGATTCATGTACACCTGTACATTAGTTGCCGAGCAACCACTCGGCACCATAAGTAGATTATGTGATATGCGTTTATTAAATTCTATTTATTTTACAGTAACATAACCTACATACACACATTACTAGTCAATATAAAAAATAACACCAAATTCGTGACAAATTTGTCGCATCACTCTTTCCTTCCAAAAAAAGTGTGTTACAGAGACACTTTTTCCTTTAGTTTTCAGCAAAATAACTTTTGCTTAGAAAGTCAGCTCTCAATGATCTGCACCCATAAATGATTCAATCCTGTATCTAAACGGCTGTAGAGCGCATTACTTCAGCATTTGTCATATTAGTATGTTATATATACACAAGTGATTTATGATCTGTTTGTAACACAAATTCATCCCCAAACAAGTATACAACGAAATTCTGCACACCCTGCATTCTGCTTCGAACAATTGAGTAGCTATAAGATGGGGAACAAAATTAATTTGCTTTTTAGGGACCCTATTGGTTCAGTATCACAAACTGTAATGCTGTTCAAGCGTCAAAAGCCAATGCAGAAATTAACAAAACCATCCTTTTTCTTCACCAGAACATTTAGGGGGAAAGTATGGAGAGTTTGATAGTTCTATTATCCCCATAGCGCTCCATCTTAGACAGAGCTTCTTCACTGTATCTTTCATAGCATAGGGTTTAGGTTAAGGTTCCGCTTACTGGCTCATCAGTTGCGATCCTTATCTCGTGCTCTCCAAAATTGGTCTTTCCTGGAACATTGGTCAGAACACCAGAGTATTTCCCCAATAATTCCTTCACCTCAATCTTTTGTTCCTCGTTCAAATTGTTCACTACTACATCCTGTATAGATTGAGTTGGCTGTATGGCGAGATGAACACTCCTCAAAGGTATCATTATTAGGATTACCAAAACTGGACTCAACTTCCGGTTTAAAATAGAGCTTTAGCAAGTTAGCATGAAATGTCGTCGTCTTGCCAGAAAGATTAATCTTGTAATTAGTATCATTTAATCGCCCCAATACTAGGATTATGTGATATGCGTTAATTCAATTATAATACTTTTATAGTACTTTAAACTATATACACAAATTAACAATAAATATAAAAAATAACACCAAAATAGTGACAAATTTGTCACACTTATACACAGATGTCAAACAATAAAATGTTGCAAGGTGACTAATTACGTTGTGGAAAGTTGTTCAACACTGCACTGCTGTTCCAGTGTATTTCTACAACTATTTTGATATGATAACTCCCGTTCTTCCACGACACATTCACGCTTTATATACATGTTCATCTACACATCCTGGGAATGAAACCTCAAAAGTCGCCCGTATTTTTTTTATTGTTATCTACAGAGCCTGCGTGACTTGTACACATAGAACGTAAATCATTGTAAAGGTTCATGAATACATAAACTGGCTTACGTGACTTCTGTACTCATTAAATGGTAGCAATATGGCAGCACAGACAATTCCCGTTATTGACTTCTCGGCATATAATCTAAATAGAAATACACCTGATGCCGAGACATACCAGAAGCTTATTGATGACGTACATCATGGTTTCATTACCGCTGGATGTGTTTATTTCATTAATCACGGCATTCCAAAACTTGCGGTGAGTGGAAATACTTTGTAATAGGAAGGTTGATTTTGCCAGTGTATGACATTGTTTTGGCTACTGGAGTTGCAGTTCGACCCAAATGTACACACAGTACGTAGTTCATTGCAGATTAGTTCAGCTTATTTCATCCAAACGATCAGCTGAGGTAATGCCTCGGTGTCCCCTTTCTTGCCAAATCTTACAAACTCCCGTAGCCGTTGCCATGATCACATAATTACCGGCGATGTGTCTCAAATGTTAAAGTACTGCCACTGTTGAAAACAACTTGTAAATGAAGTATTTAAAAAAATCCTGTATGTAGTATATGTTTATAATGTCTACTACGAACATACAAGTTGTTATAATACAAATTTCAATGTAATAACACGACAATAGCGTATAAAAAACGTGTAATTTACTAAGCACAACTTTCGCTCAGTGACGGTGTGCTTGGGCCACATGCGGGGTCACATGTCTTTACGTTTGGGGTGAATAGCTCTAACATCAACCGACTTAGCCGACGTCGCTTACACTGTAGAAATACCAGGTTCGACCGCAAAGGAATATGCTAACTCATTCCCATTCGAAATAATCAGAGATATTCCCATCTCACGTGATTCTAATAAACGCTCTAAAAATATGAAAGGTACATTACAAGAGATGAAAGGCCATTCTACAAATTATCAAACAAGGTTATACAAAGGTACATAAGGTTAAATATACAATATGTTATATATTAAGTGCACAGTGCGTATGGTGGCAATCTGCTTCGCTGGGATTGCCCTTAACATCGCTGTTCTGTGTGTCACTGTGCGGGTGATTTCCAGTGTATTCAAGCTGAGTCGAACGAGCTATGTCAGAGGTGTCAAACGGCATCAAAGGAGTCAAAGCAAGTGTCGTTAAGCTCACGCTACAGCTTTCTAAGTCACTCAAAAGGAAATGCTCATGGTTGGTGGGAATTGTACAGCCCTTGGCACAATGAACTTGAGCATTTTAGACTTTTGTTTGCGTTCAATCAATTCTTTTTATTTTATTTTCAGACAGACGATAGTGCGTTTGTGAATTTGTAATGCACTTAGTACGAACATGCAACAATAGAAATGTTGTATCAAATTATGTTGTAAGTGTGTGTTACTGTTTTCAGTAATATAACACAAAAAGTCAAATGACAGCTAAAGGCTGTCGCCCCAGCACGGACCAGAACTACGGTATTTTAGGGCAAGTTTATTTGTATAATATTTCTCAGTTTAATTCATAATTATATAGCTAAGACATCACTGAAACAATTTATTATATCCGTAAAATACGTGCCTATCGACGACAACAAACTCCCGGAACTCCTTGTGCGATATGTGTTAGATCGGTGTAGAGAAGACGCCAGACTGCAGAGTCGATGAGCTGAGCTGAGGTTCTCTTTGTGAATGTGGCAGCCCATGTGATATTGGTGATGCAATAACAAGATTTTAAAAGTTCTTAGATCAAAAGAAAAGCAAGCAATGTTTTATATCGATTGATTGAATACTTCCTGAAAGAGAGACGATTTTTAAGATATATTGCTACATTATATTACCCAGTAAAATTGTATTCGTGTTTTGGAGGTATTCATTCCAATGTCTGAATGTTACGTTGACCCGAACATGGATATCAATCAGCGTTGTGACTACTGTAGTTGAACAGTTTACAGGCAGATTATTTGTGTAAGGCAAATCAAAACATACATTGTATGATAGTTATGTTGACCTCGTCAATTCGTCAGAGTGTATTGTTCTCATAGTCTACTGATCATATTTGATGTATATGATACAGATAAAAAGTATATCGTCGTAAATGCCATGTCATAAACGCTCTGAACATACAGTCAAACAGTCACTTGAATCAATGTGTACTTTCACTTATATAAATTAGAAACATTCTATATCCTTCTAGATTGACAACGCATTTCAGCAGTCGGCAAATTTCTTCACTTTACCAACTGAGACGAAGGTGAAATACTCGAGACCCGATAATAGTAACCATGGTTATGTTGCAATTGGCAGTGAATGGTAAGTACCTTTATTATTGTTGGTGATATGACGTATTGGAGCACACGTTACAAAACAAACTCAGATAGGTGGGATTCGAGTTCACAATGCAATATTGTATCACAATAAACAGAACGCTTTCCTGTACCGCCTATTACCAAATCCCCGGTCTTTGTAATCGTTTACCAGAAATAGATATTTGCATTGAATACATAAGTCTTTTTCTGCGACTCTTGGAATTTAATTGTTTTTAAATATTGTATGAAGAATTTAGTGCAATCTAAGACTTTATTTTTCAAAGTATCTTCAAATGTATGATTCTATAGTGTTATTGACCTTGTGTCTTATTTGTATGATTAAACGATGTTGATGAATAATTTTAGAAATAGCCATACTAATAATTGTTTATAATAATATTACAAGTTCATATATACCCACGTGAATAACTCCCAAAATTTAATTTAATTGGAGCTCAAAAGAATGTTAAATTTAATATACATAAGCGTCTATGCTATATGCAGTCTTTCCGCTAACAGACCTGGAGACTATAAGGAATCATTCAATTATATACCTTTGAAGGGAGAGGCAAATACAAAGGTAAGACGATAAATCTTTTATTCTGATTCATTGTGATTTCAGAAAGGAAGTTATTCGGTATCAACAAGTATTCAGTCCTGAGGAAGCAATATTTTTGATTTTTTAAGTGAATACCATTAATTTCATCAAATATATGTACAATAACTTCAATTGGCCATAATTATTGCACATATATCCTAGATTTTGGCAGATTCTAATAATTTGAACAATATTTGTATGTACTGTAGATATTCCCGAATGAAGAGGTACCAAAGTTCTCCCAAGCATTGACAACTCTGTACCAGGAATGCATACAGTTAATCAACCGCATATTAGAGGTCGTGGGGCGGGGTTTACCAATAGAGGTGAGTGTGACAAAATATTGGGTTCTTAACTATGGATTGTCATTAAAAATTGACAAGGATAACGTGTCTATAATGAATGCGTGTGTTTGGTTTCACGAAAGTAAAATCAGCCAAACAAATTAAAGAATGGGAAAAAATAATCAACAAGTTAAATACTGCTGTGTATATTACTAATTGTCCAATATATTATTTTATCTTATTTTCTATCAACGTATACTATAGTTACGTATTACACAATTGAGTGGCCCCTCAAGCATGTGAACACCCATAGTTTTGCCTGATAACGAATGTACCTTCATCTGCCAATCATTTATCTTATAGAGACCGTTCTCAAAAATTACCTTATTTTTGTAGGATCCTCTTTTGTTCGTAAAAGCTCATGAAGGGCTTAACAGTGAAGCCAATATGTCAACATTGAGAACTGTATGGTATCCGCCAATCCAAGACGATGACCTCAAAACCGATCAGATACGATGTGGTGAACATGTAGATTATGGTTCAATTACTCTGGTATTCCAAGATGACAAAGGAGGGTTACAGGTAATTTAAATGTGAAAAAAATAATCATGTTTATCACCAAACAATTGTTGTGATGTGATCAGCTTTATTTGCTATTGCGTAATTCATTACCTTCGAGTCAGCCTTCGTTGTTCTGCATGGAGCACTATGTATACGTGATCACAATACTGTCCATAGGCCTGTTTCTTTGGTTCTGATTATTATACTTTCAAGGCCTTCTAGCAGCACTTTCTTGAGGTCAAGGACTTCCGACATTAAATCATCAACTAGTTAAACACCGGTGTTTCGCCTAACACAACATTTTGTAGACAACACATCTTTTAGTGATTCTTCTTAAACAGACAGATTTGTTTATTGATCACGTGGTTCGGCGGCTAATTTTTGGATTTGACCATTTACTGGCACGTATCAGTTACTTCACTAACACAATCTACCTTGGCTATTCCGATTCGATTCTGCATGTAATTTGCGTAATTGGTATTTAAGAGCAATGACTGATGTATACTAATGGCTAATATATTATCACATTATCATATACGGTCGTTTGACTTTCATTATAATCCATAATTGCAATATCTCAAGCATTGTAGCATTTTTTCCAAATGCCACAAGTATTGAAAGCATTGTACAAGAGATGTGGCTAATATAATAAATTTCTCTTCTTCTTTTTCAATACACGTAACTGTAAACTCCCAGACACTATAAAGAATGAGCTATTGCAACAAGTCTTATAATGAAGACATTGACAAAATATTTGACTAACATATATAAGATAACCATAGATCTTCGTGTGACTTTATTATTTAGGTTCTTTTCATTAACCTCTCTGCTCATTTCTTTGTGGTGATTAGTTTTCTATTTTTATTGTGAATCTTTTTGTCATTTGGTAAACAAGGATATTTTTTACTTTTGTGTGTATATTGAGCATTAGTAACGTATGTTAATTTACAGTCAGCTTTGTATAATATATAGAGACTGCAAATTATCATATGGTCGAAATTGCTCCGATTTGGAGGGTAAATAATGAAAAAGACTCCCATATTTTGAGTATTTTTTTAGAGTTTTAGATATTTAGATACAGGCATGCTTCCCAGATTTATAGTACAGTAGAGAAGTGGGCGTGTCCCCCTAGAAACCATGCCAAAGCAACCAATAATTAATCAGCATAGTTTGGTAAACATGAGTATTGATTAAAAATATATATTTCCCTGCATCTACGGAATGAATTGTTATACGAGGCGCGTATTCGGTGTTATTTGAGTTATTTTGAATTTGAATATACCAAAGTATTATTGCCGCTACATTAGCAATACTCATCACTTATGGCTCGGATTGATACAAACCTCTTTCTGACATCAAGCTAGGATCCAATATCGCGTTATTATATACACATATTAGAACTCGTGATCATGACAGCCAATAGATTTTGTGCATTTGCATGACCGTCGCAAATTAGAGCGAATTGCAAATGAACGCATCGAATGTATCTTACGTGCTACCGCTAAATGATATTCAATATAGTGTTCGCGTAGTTTAGTATGACAGTTTCGTCAATGTTCCTCGAGTCTACAAATGCGCATTTCGATCAGACAGATAGTCAACTGATTGCACACTTGACATGTAACTTTTCTGGAGTGTTATGCAAGAACATTTGAACAACTATGAGTATTTGTCCTAGAAATGGATTAGACTTTATTATTATTTTTCTAGATGGCGTGTGAAGATGGTAGCTTTATTGACGTCAAACCAGAAAAAGGGGGTGTTTTTGTGAATCTGGGATATTTAATGGAGAGATGGACTTCTGACACACTGAAAGCAAGGGTAAGTAACAGCATTAACGCCATTTGTGACATATTCTCATCTTTATTGATAAAGAATGGCTTAACGGTAAGTTTTGGGTTGAGTTTTCAATAAACGTCCGAGGCCGGTAGAAAATAGACTCCAAGCAGGCCGCTAACTACCAATAGCGTCCAAGTGTGCAAACATTGTTGACAACAAACAACTAGTGAATGGATGATGTATGGAACAAAAAGTACTTTTCTGATAAACAAAAAGTAGTATTACACGTGTAAGCCTCTACATAAAACTTGTGTACGTTTCCCTGAATATTCAAAATCATTAGTGTGTACGTATTATTTACGTAGACGCTAGTTGTGTAGTTGTGTAATAATATGGTTAAAATATAGATCACAGTTGTAAAGACATGTTTATCCCATCTTTGCCTCGATGCAATGATAGATGTTTGTATTTTATCTTTACAGGTACACAGAGTTGTAAACCCCGAATCCAGTGAAATAAAAAAACAAGCTCGCCAGTCACTTATCTGTTTTGTTAACCCAGATAAGGCATGTATCATCAAGTGTGTGGACAGGAGCAACAAGTATCCTCCAATCACCAGCATGGATTTCCTCAACATGAAATTCGGTGAAGTCTATCAAAATTTTCAGACCGATTAAGAAGAATTCATGCAATCTATATTATACATATGTCTATAGCGGCCTCTAGCACTGGGAAATCATCGTTATTCAGAATTCTGAATTTGTTGCATATTTAAGTAGGGCTTTACCATCCATTGTAACATTTAGTGTTCCAATTTCCTTGCTCAGTATATTTGGTAAAATTTTTACTTCGATACTAAATAGACGGCTGTATTTTGGGTAGAAGCACTTGGTAAGATCGACGAAGCACAGGTGGGATTCAGGAAGGGTTACTCAACGTTTGATAACATTTTTATTATGCAGTCAATTATTCAAAAGTACATTACCAGAAAATGGGGAAAATTGTATTGTTCGTTCGTCATTTTTCGTAGGCTTTTGACACTGTTTATAGACAAAGGTTGTGATATATTCTGTTAAAGGAGAGAATAAACGGGAAAATGTTTAAAATATTGTCCAGCATATATTCAAACGTGAAATCGTGTGTCCACACCCCAAATCGAAAGACCGAATATTTTGACTGTCTGTAGGCGTTCGGCAAGGCTGCATGCTAAGCCCTTTTTTATTTTCCCTTTTCATAAACTGTTCTTTGAATTGCATCAACGCAATGATCATAGCATTCATCTATCTCCGACCCTGTCGAACTTTTCTGCCTATTATTTGCAGATGATGTAACAATGTTTTCAGATACGGTGATCGGGTTGCAAAGATCTCTTAAAATATTAAATAGTTACTGTGTCAGGTGGAAAATGAAAGTGAATTGGGAAAAACATAAATGTTGGTTTTTAAAGCTGGTGGTCACTTGTCTAAGAATGAAAAAAAGTTGAAGAAATCGAGGCAGTTTCCTACTATAAATATCTTGGGGTTGTATTTTCTTGTCGACTTATATGGTCGACAGCAACAAAGGTTTTAGCACAACAAGCCAAAAAGTCCATGTTTGCCATTATGAAAATAAGTGACAAACAGGTCCCCTTAATTATGGTGTATTATTTAAACTTTTCGACTCCAGGATTTTGCCAATTTTAACATATGGTGCTGAAATTTGGGGGTGTCGACAGTATGATTGCCTCGAACGAATCCAGTTTCTTGCTTGTAGGTATTACCTTGGTGTCTCACAAAAATCCCCAAACAGTTGTTTATTAGGTGAGTGTGTGAGGTATCCCATTTTTTCAGTATACCGCGAAACGCTGTGCAAAATATTGGACAAAATTAATTAACATGCCCCATAATAGATATCCCCGTAAATGTTATGATATTCTTTACAGTATAGAAGAGTCATACATGGATCACTGATATAAAAAAATTGTTGTTTATTTGTAATATGAAAAATTGTTGATACAGTCAGGAAGTTAACAATACTAGCACGTTTATGGAAACATTTACTGTTGGATTCAAATGTTACTTGCAGCATAGCTGGCTAAGTGACATATGTACGTTTGAAAAACTCGTGACTTTTCGCGAATTTAAAACAGAGCTACAGCGGGAGAAATATCTTACTTCGGTCACTATAAACTCCCACAGAAAAACCTTAGCACGTTTTCGTTGCTCTTCGTATAGCCTACGCATAGAAAATGACAGGGGAACTCTTGAGATAGACCAGCGGCTTTGTAAAGTCTGTTATACAAATCAAATAGAAATAGTATGCCCATTTTATTCTGAATTTCGTCAATTGTATCTTCCAAAATATTATTTCCACCCTCCATCTTTTCATAAATTTGTAGAATTATTAACTTTACAAGAAACAAATATAATTAAAAGTTTGGCAGCCTATGCTTATCACACATTGAAACTTAGAAGCGATATTGCTGATTTTTTGTAATTTAAGAATATTTATGTATATACTTTTATGGGCCGATGGCCTTGAACTTGTACATAAAGATCATATATATATATATATATATATATATATATATATATATATATATATGGTGTTTAGTGTTCCAAGAACATGTTTTCTGTATTTTATTTTGCTAGAATCGAATTCACTGGCCTCACACATATATGTATACATGTTTGCCTTGAAATGTAGCCGATCTCATTGTCTAAGTGCCACACTTTAGAGTCGAGTCTTACATTGGCTGAACTATTTGTATATATGACAATAAAACAGGAATAATTCTGTTCAGCACACACAGTATGTGACAAATAGTCTTTCAAAGGTCAGAATGGCATTGGCTCTTTATACACTAAATAATTAAACAACGTCTAAATAACCACTCACCTACCCATAATGTAGAAAATATGCATAATCAGGACATCCTACGTGTTGATGTTGATGTATATCTACTAATGCAAATAGTTATTAAATACATATTGTAACATGATTATCTAATTAAATCGTATATTTTATTATGTTATTGTATTATAATGGGCATATGTGAGTGCGCATTCAGATTATTTGCGCTATTGGCCATTATTTTATTTTTTGAGAATGGCCTAAAATGTTGTGTTGTTGTGTTTATTGAATCACACAACCTCATTTTCTGAACCCAAAACGTCATCTAGAAATGGCGTGTACTGAACATGACCCCCACCAAGGGCTTCGATATCGTGCACATGGTAAAGCATCTCGCAATAACATACGGGCATGTTAACCACTCAATCATAATAACTGATTAAAAACGTTCAGCTCAAAATGGCATGCAGTGAATATGCATACATAGTGTCCAAAGTTTGAAGGAAGTTGGTACACCATGTTACACCCTGCTCATCATAATCGAACTTTATACTAAGACAGTTTCATAGATTAAGGTGCAGATTTGTGGGCACTCGGAGTGATTTTTTGCTTGTTCTTACCTAGACAGACTTGGCTAGATAGTGTTAAAATTGCAGAGCATTATCAATGCAGGAACATACTAAAAAATCGATTTTAAAATGTGTATGTGATTAAAAGTCCCGAAAGTTTGTTTGCGTTGCTCTTTGATTGACAAGTCACTGTTGATGTTATCTGCAAATGAGTTGCTGGCCTCAGTTATGGTGTGGCGATGTGTAGCTTCCTATCCCCGACCCTGTTTAACTCACCTCACGCGCTATCAACTAGTCTCGCAAACGACAAAAAAATAGATAAGACGTAGATGCTTCCAGCATGCAAGCGGAATAACAAAAAAACACAGTTTTAAATGATAAGTAAACTTTACCATCCTTATCTCCCAACATGTCAACAACTTCCAGTCTGGCAGCTTGCAGTGGTATACTATTTAATATTTTTTTACGCATATTTTTTTCTCTAAAGGCAATTTAAAACTGACTTGTACATTTTTCGTTTCGCTGTAACAATCACCGTGCTGGTAGCATTGCGAATAAACACCATTGCTGTGCTGCCATCGATAACTATTTTTGTCACTAACTAACTAACTAACGTCAGATGCTCGGTTAATTAAAAATACCATGGAAATTACAGAGAAATCGGCAACGAGCTGCTGTTTTTAAACACTGCGGGAAAAATCAAGCACTTTGCGATGCCATCTTGGTTACCTTAATTGGAAACCCCCTTTCTGCTAACATGTATCTGTAGCGATGTCGCCAAGTACGTTGTACGGCCATGCTCAGTGACCTCTGGTTCTAAGGCACTCTATGAATGAGGTCTTTCCAGAGGTCGTGGTTCGTTTAATTTTTACCGACTCGTCTCGTCTGTAGTTGAATGAAACCTGTCTCAATTTACAATAGTTTGCCTTCCATTTTGACTTTTTCGAACCGGCGTTTGAGCGATTGAGTAATAAAAACTGCGAATGGCCCTTGTGTAGCAAAATATTACGACCCATTTCAACCTTGCCGTCTAACTTCGCACGGTCCATTTCACCGGAGATCGTGAGAAAACTGCGTCATACAGAGTATTTTTAAAGGTTTGAGGAAAGGTAAATTTAGACTCAACCCACCCAATGTCGATCGAACATCAGCAAGCGTCGGTTGATTTTGGATTTTAGCATGTCGATGTGATGCAATAACCATTTCTGTAGACGATTAACGTCACTGTCATAAAACGGACATTATATCCGTTCGTGTTGTCTGGTAGGAAAATTACTTAGCTCCCACAGTTGTTGCCAGTTTGTCTTGACATTGACCGGGATTGAATATACAGCACATATCGTGCTTGAAAACTTTGTTATACGAAAACAAAACATACTATATATACGCCTGGACGCCCTTTTTGTCAATAAACAACTGATAAACGTTGCGTGAAAGTTTCAATCGAAATAAACCAGAATTGTGAGAGGTATTTAGATTTGAACATCCATGGTAAACTGAAAAATACATGTGGAGATAATGGATAACTATTTCCGAAACCAAATGAACTCATTTAAACTAGACGGAGCATTGTTTAAATAGAGTGCTGTTAACAACAGAATACCCAGGTATTGACAGTATAACTCTACGATCTTACTGCAATGTAGTTTCGGAGGCATTGTTTTTCCGGACAGTCTTCACAAATATGAATGTGCATAGCAAGTAAATTATCTTGTCAAATCATAGAAAATTGTGACTGCCAGACAATATGTAATTGGTTGAAATGATGGAGTTTCCCGGCTCATCATTTATTTACTAGTGACGTCTTCTTGGATCACTGTTTTCTAACATGTATTATCTTAACATATACTGTTTATTTTTACCCATGGTGTACACGTAATAACAATTTACTTGCTGATCTAGCAAATCTGTTTTGCAAAACAAAAAATTGCGTCAAATCTCAAGTGTGAAAAGTAGTACTTTTGTTTCTTTGTCAAAATTGGCATACTCATAATTTGCAATTTGGCTCTCTTTTCGTTAGGAGTCCAAGCCAATGTGGCTTTGAATTGTTTTGTTAACATTCTAATTTGATCAGAAGCCAGTAGTTTAGGCGACACTATAGGTACGACCATGAGGGCGCTGTTCATGGGATGACGTCATTACGATGACGTCATATTGGGATAGGATGACGTCATCCCGTGATTTGACGTCATATTTGGATGGGATGACGTCATCCTATCCCAATATGACGTCATCGTAATGACGTCATCCCATGAACAGCGCCCTCATGGTCGTACCTATAGTGTCGCCAGGATGCCGTCACAATGGGAATATGTGAATAAATTATGACCTATAGTGTCGCCGGATGACGTCACAATGGGAATATGTGAATAAATTATGAGGGCGCTGTTTATGACGTCATATTTGGATGGGGTGAAGACGTCATAAAATGTGACGTCATCTTATGAGGGCGCTGTTCATGACGTCATATTTGGATGGGACGGTGACGTCATATTGGGGGTGATGACGTCGTAAAATGTGGCGTCATCATCATGAATTTTTCAAAACGAACGACAGAGGGCACTCACACACAAATAAATACACGTCATTTTAGAAACTAACGTTTATTACACAAAAGAAGAATATTAGCATTAAAAACATGACATTTTAAAATAGTTGAAATACATAGGGTATACATTTTTTGACAAAAAACTAGTAAGATCAGTTACATTACATATATTTTTGTTTATTTGTTTTGTGTTTTGTTTTTGAAGTAATTAATCATAAATTGAAATGGTATACATTTTCAAATGCTGTTAAGTATTCACACTGATTAATATAAGAATGATATTATTAGATGACAAAAACTAGTAAGATCAGTTACATTAAATATATATTTTGTTTTTTTGTTTTGTTGTTTTGAAGTAATTAATCGTAAATTGAAATAGAATACATTTTTCAAACACTGTTAAGTATTCACACTGAGTAATATAAGTATGATATTATTAGAAGTAATATAAGAATGAGTTTGAAATACATACAGTATATATTTTCAAACACAGTAAAGTATTCACACTGAGTAAATAAAAAATGGTTATACATGACATTTAAACAAATATTGCAAAACTAGGTTGAAATAAATGGAATAGGGTTAGGGTCAACAGAAAACTCCCAAGTTTCTACATTTCACTAAAAAATTGACATTTTTTTAAAAAAGAAAGTTGAAATACATTTTCAAAACGCAGTAAAGTATTCACACTGAGTAAATAAAAATGGTTATACATGACATTTAAAAATAATAGCAAAACTAGGTTGAAATAAATGGAATAGGGTTAGGGTCAACAGAAAACTCCCAAGTTTCTACATTTCACTAAAAATTGACATTTTTTTTTTTTTTTTTTAAAAGAAAATTGAAATACATTTTCAAAACGCAGTAAAGTATTCACACTGAGTAAATAAAAATGGTTATACATGACATTTAAAAATAATTGCAAAACTAGGTTGAAATAAAATGGAATAGGGTTAGAGGTCAACAGAAAACTCTTCAAGTTTCCTACATTTCACTGTACTATAGAGAATAACTGCTAAAGTATGAATGACATGTTTTATTCTATATATGTTGCTGTATGATGTCAAAGAGTTGGGAATCCATTTCGCGTGTTGATAACATGATTTTACAAGACGGTATGCATAATTCAGGGCTCGATTTATAAAGTTGGAATAACACACGATTATATTGTCTAGAATATTTTCCGACCAGTTCTGGGTGAATGCGTTGAAAGGCATCGTAACAAGTGGCAATTTTACGGATATCAATATCGCGCAAAGCTTTGACGATGTATTGGTGAATTTGGCTAACCTGGCTGTCTTTATCACAGAATCCATAAGATAAACAAGCGTGTCGTGTTTGTGAAGGATGGTCTATTTGACAACCTAGACAATTGGAGCGAACGATGTGTCTGACTTGTGAACAGATAAATTCAGCTACATTTTTTTTTAAAATCAGTTTATCCATTAGTTTTCTGTTTCCTGTGGAAAAAAAAAATATCTCTATCAACAGTTTCAAACGTATTGTGATAGGTATATTTGATGGTTAAAATCACCCGAGACAGCATTAAATTTTGACTAGCTCGCCATCTGACCTTGTCATTAACCTTTATCAGTAGATGTCATGGCAACCACTGTCAAAACTGACTGACCTCGTCATTTAACCCCTATCAGTAGATGCCATGGCAGCCCACCGTTAGGCTGAAAATATAAATCATGACAGTATAGTGGGAAATCTGATTGCAATAGGTATATTTGATGGTTAAAATCACCCGAGACAGCATTAAATTTTGACTAGCTCGCCATCTGACTTTGTCATTAACCTTTATCAGTAGATGTCATGGCAACCACTGTCAAAACTGACTGACCTCGTCATTTAACCCCTATCAGTAGATGCCATGGCAGCCCACCGTTAGGCTGAAAATATAAATCATGACAGTATAGTGGGAAATCTGATTGCAATGTTACTAACGAATTGACTGACTACTTGTGTTTTTCATTCTGAACGTATCGATATAACAGCAATGGATGTGAGGTGTTCACGACAGCTTACAGAAATCATTGATTAATGTGTTATTTGTTTGTAAAAAAAAACAAAAAAAACGTACCTGATAACACTGTTGATTTGGGGTAAAATTTCAATGAAATTGTTGTACTGTTCCATTGTTAATGCTACCCCACGCTTCGTAGGGTACCCATTGTAATATTCCCGAATATGTACATAACGTTTCCCACGGAATGAGTTAATTGTTACGTAAAGGGATTTGCTCGAACAAATCAATCGGGTAAAGATATTCTCACCTCGTGGGGCAATGGTGGAGGATTTAGCACCCATTGCACTGACGTCAGGTGCTACCTTTTTAGAACATTCACCAGTTGATGAACGCATTGACTCAGATGTAGTAGTAGCTAGCGAATTAACGGTCGAACGCGATGAGCCGTCGGAAGCCAAATTAATAGCCCTGCGTTTCTTAGGACGACTCGTCATGTTGCCCTGTTCATAGATTGGAGATGAAGTCACAACGTCTTTCTTAGGACGACTCGTCATGTTGCCCTGTTCATAGATTGGAGATGAAGTCACAACGTCTTGTGCTAAAGACCCAGCGAACTCGTCTAAATACGTGTTTAGCGGATTCATCTTGAACCAAGGCTACTATCTGAAGAAATGACGTGATCCACTGACTACACGTGTTTCAAATTCTAATGTTGCTCGCTGATTGAACAATGCATTATATTTTTAGATGTTGAGAATGAATCATCTTTTTTATATTCTAATGTTCGCTCGCTGATTGGACAATGCATTATATTTTTAGATGTTGAGAATGAATCATCTTTTTTATTTTCCTACAGATACAACATTCCTTGAGACATTAATCTCGGTGATAATGTAGGTAGACATTCACTACTGGTAAGGGGGGGGGGCTGGTAACCTAATTTGAATTTACCACACATTCCTCGGAAGCACTTGCTCTTGTGTTGAACGATGAATGCGTACAACTGGTGTCCTGATACAATTGTATCAAGCCAAAACAGACATCAAAGACACCGTAAAATATCACAACCGACTGCCAAAACAGACATCAAAGACACCGTAAAATATCACAGCCGACTATGATGATGAAATATGAATGCCAAAAGAGTTGATTAAACTTCCGTGTTATACGAAGACATTTACGCTCTACGACACCTAACTTCCAACACGATGTCCAAGCGGGCTCTAGAATTGGATCAAGCGGATTCCACTTTTAAAAGGTAATCGATTCATTTTTTATTTTTGTTTTCACGTTTTCAAACACTAGTCAATGTTTTGTTTTGAAAAACTATCAGTTTAAATCACTGGGAAAAAATTTTGCCACATAGACAGTGAGAAATGTCAAAACACATCTCAAATATGTAAGTCTAAGTAGTCAGAATGTATAATAATGGAGATTTGTTTACAGAAAAGGAATACTACAATGTTTTCAATTGATGTCATATCTCTCATTCACAAAAAAATCATTTTTTTTGAATCGAGTCATTGCTTGAACTCAATTACCGAGCGTACCCCTCAGCTTTAAACAATTATTATGTGTGGAGTTGCATTTTTCTAAATTACTTAGGGTGTCTTTTCACTAGACATGACCTTAGTTTGTTATGTAGGTCGCTACACTAACTTAAGACTACGACGATATTCCAACGCTCACTAGGCTATATCTTTTGTTTTTTTGTATGTGTGAGTACGTTTTTTTTGAACTGGACTTAAGTTGGCGCTGTTTTCTGTTATGTAGGTCGCTACACTATCCCAAGGCCATGCCTATATTCCAACGCTCACTAGACTATATCTTTTTGTTTTTTGTATGTGTGAGTACGTTTTTTTTGAACTGGACTTAAGTTGGTGTTGTTTTCTGTTATGTAGGTCGCTACACTAACTCAAATCCATGCCAATATTCCCAATGCTCACTAGGTTATATCTTTTTGTTTTTTGTATATGTGAGTATGTTTTTGAACTGGACTTAAGTTGGTGCTGTTTTCATTTTTTCAAACATATGGTAGAATATGACAATTCAGATGATGGGTAACTTATTTATTTATTTATTTATTTATTTATTTATTTATTTATTTATTTATTTATTTATTTATTTATTTATTTATTTATTTATTTATTTATTTATTTATTTATTTTTATTTTATTTATTTATTTATGAGCATTTTGAAAATTTTATGTGAGGGAAAAATAAAACATGTTTTTAACTTCATCTACAGGGAGAATTTTACACAATCTCAAACTTCGTCAGACCTAGAACATGAATGTATTATTATAAGCAGGTGTGTATTTTGAACACTATACATAGAATTCGTTCGATATGCATGTGAAGATATAGTAAACAATATGAATATGAATATGAATAATAAAATAATATAACATTTATTTTTTCAGTGAAGACGACACAGTTGAGCAATCACCTACGAAAGATAATGTTTCGTAAGTTTTATTTATTTATTTATTTATTTATTTATTTATTTATTTATTTATTTATTTATTTATTTATTTATTTATTTATTTATTTATTTATTTATTTATTTATTTATTTATTTATTTATTTATTTATTTATTTATTTTATTTATTTATTTATGAGCATTTTGAAAATTTTATGTGAGGGGAAAATAAAACATGTTTTTAACTTCATCTACAGGGAGAATTTTACACAATCTCAAACTTCGTCAGACCTAGAACATGAATGTATTATTATAAGCAGGTGTGTATTTTGAACACTATACATAGAATTCGTTCGATATGCATGTGAAGATATAGTAAACAATATGAATATGAATATGAATAATAAAATAATATAACATTTATTTTTTCAGTGAAGACGACACAGTTGAGCAATCACCTACGAAAGATAATGTTTCGTAAGTTTTATTTATTTATTTATTTATTTATTTATTTATTTATTTATTTATTTATTTATTTATTTATTTATTTATTTATTTTATTTATTTATTTATTTATTTATTTATTTATTTATTTATTTATTTATTTATTTATTTATTTATTTATTTATTTTATTTATTTATTTATGAGCATTTTGAAAATTTTATGTGAGGGAAAAATAAAACATGTTTTTAACTTTCTCTACAGGGAGAATTTTACACAACCTCAAACTTCGTCAGACCTAGAGCATGAATGTATTATTATAAACAGGTGTGTATTCGAATACTATATATAGAATTCGTTCGATATGCATGTGAAGATATGGTAAACAATATGAATAATAAAAATAATATAACTTATTTTTCAGTGAAGACGAAACACCTCAGCAATCACCTACGAAAGATAGTGTTTCGTAAGTTTATTTATTTATTTATTTATTTATTTATTTATTTATTTATTTATTTATTTATTTATTTATTTATTTATTTATTTATTTATTTATTTATTTACAAAATACGATGTTGTATTTTTCAATAGTTCATGGTCTCCAGCCAGTAGTATAGCTACACCGGATTTCAATCAGAAGTTGAAATTTCTAATTAAATCTGGTAGCAGTTCACATGTAAGCTCTACAAGTACTGGGTTTGCAACACCCAAGTCCTGTAAGAAAAGCCTGTACTCTATATATGGAGAAATGAACACACCGAGTCCAATAGGATCTGTTAACAGACCATCTACCTCGAGTTATCAACGTGGAGGTGGTAAAAACCATGTAAGGTATGTTATTTATTTATTTATTTATTTATTTATTTATTTATTTATTTATTTATTTATTTATTTATTTATTTATTTATTTATTTATTTATTTATTTATTTATTTTTGAATTTTATTACAGTGATACTGACACGGATGATAGTGACGAGAATATCACCGACAAGATTAATTTCAATCTTGTCAGTAAGAGAAAACGTTTTGTCAAAAAGTTTAAGGTGAGTGGAACAGATTGGGTTGTAAAAGTTTCGCAACCAAATGCTAATACGTTCGATGAAGTTCATAACGTATTACACGCTACCTTTCATCAACTGCTCGAACTGATCACCTCTGACCTTGACGGACGTGACCAAATTCGTATTTCCATAAACGTACCCAACTTGAACAACGAAATTTGGCTACCATTTATACCGGTGGAGGACATGAATGTCGACAAGGTGATGTCCAAAGTGGAGAGGATTCTACAATCTTACCAAGATATATCCCTCGAGGAAAACATCACCATCAGGACGGTATCTGTTGAAATGCCCCTTGGTGCCGGCAAAACACGTGGGAGGAAGCGACAGTTTGATACGAAGATCGCAGACAGGTTGAAAAATTCCAAATCTGTCATTGAAATCGTTTCCGATGACCAGATGTGTTGCGCTAGAGCGATCGTGGTCGCCATGGCACACGCAACAAAAGACGAAAATCCACCATCGATGTGGAGTACCATGAAGAGGAAAAAAACGGCAAACTACTCTATGCAATCCGTTCAAGCTAGAGAACTTTTACGGAAAGCCAGAGTCGAACAGGGACCATGTGGTATCGAAGAGATTAAAAAATTCCAGAACGTGTTACCGAATTTCAGAATACACGTATTGTCGCACGATCATTTTGACTCCATCATCTTTGTGGGCGATGCCGCAGAAGGTTCAAAAGACATATATTTGTTTCTAAAAGATAAACACTACAACGTCATCACAAAAATGACAGGTTTTCTAGGAAAGAAGTACTATTGCACTAGGTGTGACAAGTCTTATTCTCACCGTTATGATCACATGTGTCCGACGGGGTGTTTGAGTTGTGGAAATCAAAGGGACTGTGTGGTTACACGATGGCAAAAATGCGGAAATTGTCACAGATTTTTCAAGAACGAAGAATGTTTCGAACGGCATCAAAAGTCGGTTAATGGGGTAAAAACTCTCTGCCAGTCAGTTCAACGTTGCGAAAAATGTCACAAACTCCTCAAATATCGTGATGGGTCTCACAAATGTAACGAAGTTTACTGCAAAACCTGCAAGTCTTTTCAGACGTACGACCACCTGTGTTACATTCAACCACTCACCGATAGAAAAAAGAACCAAGAATCTGACGAATCGATGGAAGAATTTGAGGAGGAGGATGACTCAGACAGCCATGGTAACTACGTCTTTTACGATTTTGAATGCACGACCGACGAACATTGCACTCATATTCCAGATCTGTGCGTAGCGAGAATTCCACCGAATACGGAGAAAGTGTTCAATGGTTCACGTACCTTGGAAGATTTCTGCGAGTGGGCATTAGAAAAAGAGCATAATGGAATGATTTTCATCGCACATAATTCAAAGGGATATGATGGAATTATGATTCTGAAATACTGTCATGATCACAATATACTACCCGAAGTCATCATGAATGGTTCAAAAGTCATGCAACTATACATCCGTCGTGCAGATATCAAATTCATTGATAGCTTGAATTTCCTGCCCATGGCTCTATCTAAACTTCCTAAGACCTTTGGCATAGACGAGTTACACAAAGGCTTTTTTCCCCACCTGTTTCCGAGAACCGCTGGAGACAGTTACAGAGGACCGATACCCGAGGATCGTTATTTTGACCCAGATGGTATGAAGGAGGAGGTTAGAAAGAAATTCTACACATGGTACAATGGAGAAGTAGAAAAGAACTCTGTTTATGATTTACGTAAAGAACTGCTCAAGTACTGTCGGAGTGACGTACGCATACTCGAAGAGTGTTGTTTGGCATTTAGATCAATGATGATGGATCTCACCGAAGTTGACCCTTTCAGCTGTTGCATCACGATCGCCTCCGTGTGCAACGTCATATTTCGAAAGAATTTCCTGACTCCTGATACAATCGGTGTTGTGCCTGAGAAAGGTTATCTCAGCGCCCAGAATCAATCCGCAGATGCTATAAGGTGGATGGAATACGAGGCACACGTCAATAATACGCGTATTCAACATGTTCGTAATTCCAGAAGAGAGATGAAAATCGGACCTTATCACATAGACGGATATGATGCTTCTACCGAAACCTTGTATGAGTACTACGGTTGTTACTTCCATGGGTGCCCAAAGTGTTTTCCCAGAAGAAATGAAACAAATCGCAAGAATGAACTCAGTATGACATCCCTCTATGAAAGGCTACTGGCGAGGGAAGAGTGGTTGAAATCGAAAGGATACTCGCTAGTCACCATGTGGGAATGTGATTTCAAAAACCTGATGAAGAACAATCACAAAGTCGAGAGGTTTGTCGGAAACTTAGATATCTCAAATCCTATCAGAGGCAGAGAGGCTTTTCTCGGCGGTCGTACTAATGCTCTGCGTCTGTATTACGAGATCAAGGAAGGCGAAAAGATAGAATATGTTGACTTTTGCAGCCTCTACCCATACATCAATAAGACCTCGCGATATCCAGTTGGCCACCCAACAGTCGTAACTAAAGACTTTATCGTCAAACCCACGGACTATTTCGGTATTATCAAGTGCGATGTTTTACCTCCGAGGAAATTGTATATACCAGTTCTACCTTTCAGGGTGAACAACAAACTGATGTTCCCACTCTGTTCCAAATGCGCGGAAACCATGAATCAAGACAAATGTCACCACAGTGTCAATGAACGTCAACTGACGGGTGTTTGGTGCACTCCGGAATTGAAAAAGGCTGAAGAAGTAGGGTATCACATCACCAAGGTATATGAAGTTTGGCATTACGATGAGTCGGCAACCTACAACCCCGAGACTGGAGAAGGAGGGTTGTTCACAGAGTACATCAACATGTTTCTGAAAATTAAACAAGAGTCTTCTGGTTATCCCGAGTGGTGTCACACCATTGAAGACCGAACCATGTACATCCAAAGATACCACGAAAGAGAAGGTATCGTCTTGGATAGAAGCAAGATAACCCCAAATCCAGGCCTCAGAGCTCTTGCCAAGCTAAACCTCAACTCATTCTGGGGAAAGCTGGGACAGAGATCAAACTTTGGACAGAGCACATATGTAGAAACGTCCGCCAAACTGTTGGAAATGTTGATGGATAGTACAAAGAATGTCACAGATCTTTCTTTTGTCTCTGACGAAATGGTTCTTGTCCAGCACTGCGATAAAGAAGACTACATTACCGAAGCACCCAATACGAACGTTGTACTGGCTGCCATGACGACAAGCTATGCTCGACTTAAACTCTACAGTGTTCTGGAGAAATTAGGTAGTAGAGTCTTGTACTTTGACACAGATTCTATCATTTACATCCACCGAGCTGGAGAATGGGATCCACCAACATGTGATTATCTCGGAGATTTGACGAGAGAAATAACTCCAGTGGATAATTACATCACACATTTCGTATCGGGAGGACCGAAGAATTACGCATACCGATTACACAAACCGGACAAAAGTAGGAACCAAACAGTGTGTAAAGTGAGAGGGTTCACCCTCAATTACAGAAATCAACTGGAAATTAATTTTGACTCCATGAATCGACTCGTTCGGAGAACAAGCGGCCCTCTACATGTCAAAGACCCCCGAAAAATAACGCGCAAGGGAGATAGAATATTCAATAGAGAAGAAGTTAAAACATACAGTTTAGTGTATGACAAACGGGTGATACAAGACGATTACTGTACCCTCCCATACGGTTTCTAAAAACAAAACAAAAAATATATAAATAAAAGCGAGATCATCGTTTACTCCATTCATCCATTTGAACTTTGAACAATCACATTGACATGGATTCTACCAAATCGGACATGGTTCTATCACTCATCTATTCTGGCTTATGCACACTACCTTATTTTGTTTTGAACTGGATGTTGAAAAAGTACATTGAAGAACGTAAAACGAGACGCGATAACGAGCGAGGTTCTATTATATCGTCATGGATGCAAGATTGAAACACCCATTTACCTCTCTTGTGTGCGGTCCTACACAGTCTGGAAAGACGTTTTTAGTCAAACAGATATTAGAACAATGTGACAGCGTCATATCTCCACCACCAGACGTTATCTATTGGTGCTACGGCGAGTTTCAGCCAGCCTATTTGGAAATGATGAAGACAGTGCCTCAAATTCGCTTTATCGAAGGGATACCTCCAGATATTGGTAGAATAATTGAGCCGTCTAAAAGAAACTTGTTGGTGATAGATGATCTGATGACAGAAACGGGTAACGATAAACAAATCGCCCAGTTCTTCACGAAGGGATCTCACCATCGAAATTTATCCGTGATACTGATTTTGCAAAATCTCTTTCATCAGGGCAGACAATCGAGAACCATAAGTCTCAACACGCACTACATTTTCCTGTTTAAAAATCCAAGGGACGCATCACAAGTCAACGTTCTGGCTAGGCAAATGTACCCCGGAAACATTAAGTTTCTTCAGGAGGCATTCACCGATGCCACCCAAGAACCTCACGGTTACCTCCTCGTGGATCTGATGCCAGACACCCCTGAGGAAATACGCATTCGAACGAACATACTTTCATCTCAGGTACCGATAGTGTACGTGAGAAAGGTATAAAAAAAAAGACAGTCTTTCATCGTCAGTCATTTCACCATGTCATCCCGCATGCGAAAGAACGCTGATTTTCTCTCTGTATTGCACAAGGCCAACTCGAAACAACAAAAGGGGATAATTGATGGAGCCTCTAGTGACTTGATACAGTGTCTGTGCGAATGCTCGCTCAATGTGTTGAAAGGGAACGTCCAGCTATCACCTAGTCAGAAACGAAAATTGGCGTTGTACGTGAAACATCTCCGAGTGCTGTCCAATAAGAAAACTTCAGTCAAGAAAAAGAAAAAAATTCTGGTTCAGAAAGGGGGTTTCCTAACCGCCTTAATCGCTCCCTTAATTTCGAGCATACTCCCACCTTTACTCGGTCTTAAATAGATGGAATCCGTGAAGAAGATGGCTTTAGTCCCTGCTGAGCTATTATCTACCATTCAAAGCCAGAATGCTCAAATGACGAGACCTGTGGTGAAATCATTGACTTCGCTGGATAGAGACATGAATGACATAACGCAAATGGAAGAATTGCCTGAAGATGAAAAAGTCAAACTGTACCAACAAGTTCTGCGCAAGTACTTGTTGTTGCGGGAGAAGAAAAACGAACCGATTCCAATCTCCGTTACGCAGCAATTACCCAGTGCTGTCCCTGTAGCCGAACGGGAATATCAACCCGACAAAGACGGTGTACCAGATCAAATTACATCCGAAGTCTTACAAAGTGTTCCCAAGAGCATGCAGAGAAAAGCGAAGCTTCTACTACAGAAAGTTAAACAGAACCAACGGGTCGACTGGGGTGAAAATGCTGAATTAATCATTGATGGACAATCCGTGCCAGGCACGTACATCATCGATTTAGTCAATGATTTCTTGCGTAAAAGGAAGAATTTCACCCCCACAGGTTGAAGAGAATTTGCCGAAGTTATGAAAATGTCAAATGTACCTCAAGACCTAGTTGGCAATACTGATCGGTGGTCTTACATGCATACCAACACACTCAAGGGGAGAGTTCCGAAGAGACGTGGACCCCATGTGGTTTCCACTCCCATTCATCCTCGACACACGTGGGTGACGTATTAAATAGAACCTCTTCGCAACCGCTAGATCTCACTTTGGTTCAGTCGGTCATGATGGATCCACGCTGTCCTGCTTTGCTTTCGTTTATCGAACGTATCCACTGCCTCTGCGCGTGTGAAATAACCACACCCGTAAACAATGACGAAGAAGATGGACACCATCCTAGACGAACTGTTTTACGATGTCCAAAGTCCTGGAAGTTACGGGGGTTTGAATTCCCTTTACGCTGCCGTAAAAAAAACAAAAAGAGGAAAAAAGATAACCAAGTCGGACGTGAAGAAGTGGTTGAGTAAACAGGATACATACACTCTGCACAAACCCTCCAGACGGTCCTTTAAAAGAAGGAGGGTAGTGGTTTTCCAAGTGGACGAGCAGTGGGAGGCCGATCTATGCGATCTCTCCTCGATATCCAGATACAACAGAGGATACAAGTTCTTATTGACGTGTATCGACGTTTTTTCGAAATATGCTTTCGTCGTACCTCTGAAAGACAAGAGAGGGGGGAGTTTGGTCGAGGCATTTCGGAAAATACTTAAGAAGGGGCGTCGCCCCGACGTTTTGCACACGGACAGAGGAACTGAATTCACCAACAGACTTTTTCAGAACTACCTCAAGAGCGAAGACATTAAGTTCTTCACTACAGGCAATGAGACTAAAGTCAGCGTTGTGGAGAGATATAACAGAACCATCAAGGGAAAAATTTTCAGATATTTCACGAAGAACAACACGTTGACTTATCTGCCTGTATTAGACGACATGGTACGTTCTTACAACAATACTCATCACAGAAGTATAAATACCAAACCCTCACTTGTTACCTATGCAAACCAGAAAAAGGTCAGAGACGTATTGTATGGTGATTTAAGCACAGAGAAAAAGGGGTGGAAGAAGATTTATAAACTCGGTGACAGAGTCAGAATCAGTAAAACCAAACACGTTTTCAAGAAAGGATACTTGCCCAATTGGACCGAAGAGGTATTCACGATTGTTGGACGCCTCAATACGCAACCACCTGTTTACAAAATGTCAGATTACAACGGTGAAATGTTGGAAGGTACTTTCTACGAAGAAGAACTTCAGAAAATAGTAAAGGACGATGATGCATTGTACATTGTGGAGAAAGTACTGCGCAAGAGAAAACGTAAAGGCCGTGTGGAATATTTCGTTAAGTGGCGTGGGTATGACGATTCGTTTAATTCTTGAATCAGAGACTTGGAACATTTATAAATACCTTTTCACACGATGACCTGATTCATTTCAAAGATCATCATGTCGGGGCAGGATTTCTTTTTGACGCTCCCTAGTAATACCTCGCTTGATGTGTTCCCGAACAACACGTTGACAAAATACACTGTCAAACTACCGAGAACGGTTTCGTTAGATGGCAATTGGGAAGTAGCGTTGGCCGACATCCACTACCCAAATTCATGGTACAATGTTGTACATGGTGAAAATAGGATCTTTTACGATGCCTCACCCAGTCTGAGAGATCACGGAGAAGTGAAATTGAATCCGGGCTACTACAACTCGATCGAAATGATTTTAGACGCGATTCGAGAAAAAGGTCTGCCAGATGAAATACTGATGACATATAATTCGAGGTCTAGGAGAGTGACCATTGCGGTCGAAGAAGGAGCTCGTGTAATCTTGATGGGGGGATTGGCCGAACTGTTAGGATTTCCCACAAATACAACAATTACAAACGAAAGACGCACTAGTCCCTACCTTGCTGATGTTAGAAGTTTGTATTCCCTCTACGTGTATTGCAATATAGTCGAACACCAAATGGTCGGTGATGTTTCCGTACCTCTCTTGAGAATAGTCAACATTGAAGGAACCCACGGTGATAGCGTCAATCACACTTACAACAAACCATACTTTCTCCCAATTCGAACGTCAACATTCGAGACTGTGGAGATTGATATAAGGTCTGATACAGGGGAGAAGGTGCCATTTCAACGTGGGCGTGTGATCGTGACGCTGAGTTTTCGCAAAGCTCGTCCTTCGCTAGTGTGAAGAAAAGGAAATGAACAGACATCGACCTTACACCCCCCACGTGGGGGTTTATAGAAATTACTACATGAATCAGATTGGACGGGGATCTGTATTTTCTGGCGCAAGACTGCAACGTGGATATGGAATCGGAAGTATGTTTTCTGGATTGGCGAGATCGGCCGCACCTCTGTTAACACAGGGTCTGAAAGCAGTGGCAAAACCAGCGCTCGATGCCGGTTTGGGTATTCTAGGTGACGTTGTACAAGGGAAAAACTTTAAAAAAGCGGCTTCGAGTAGAGCAAAGACTGCAGGTCGTCAAATTACTTCCTCGGTATTGAGCAATTTATTTGGAAGACCCTCTCAAACAGGACGAGGACGCAGCATCAAAAGGAAGAAGACAACAACGAGACGTGTCATTTCTTCCAAGGCTAAGAAGAGGAGAAGATCTCAGGATATATTCGACTGAACATCATGGCTTTTGTACACGAACACTCCTGCGAATGTGCAAAGACGGAACTCGATCTCTTTACTATTCCTCCGACACAGACAAGTATTGAAAAAGGAAGTTATGAAGAGGTAAACCCACTCACGAATATAGCCGATGGTCCGATCGAATTCGTAATACCTTCGGCCGGAAGTGACTACATCGATATTGGTTCTACGCTTTTGCACATCAAGGCTAAAATCACGAATGCCAACGGAAGTAATTTGGCTGCGGACGCCACTGTAGGGCCTGCAAACTTGTGGTTGCATTCCCTCTTCAATCAAATCGATGTGTACCTGAATGGAAAGCAGATTTCGGACGCATCTCCTACTTATTCTTACAGAGCCATGATCGAAACGCTATTGAATTATGGAGGGGACGCCAAATCAACGCAGATTGGTGCTGCAATATTTGAGAAGGACACTGCTGGAAAAATGAATGTCGCAAACCCGAGAGCTGATGATGGTGATGCTAACATGGGACTCAAACGTCGATACGCATATACATCGCTCAGTAAGACGGTCGACATGATCGGACGAATACACGGAGACATATTTTTTCAACCAAAGTATTTACTCAATGGGGTGGAAGTTAGACTGAAATTACATCGAAGTAAAAATCAGTTCTGCTTGATCAGTTCAACCGAAAATCCAGCATTCAAAGTAGTCATCACCGATGCTACCCTCCTAGTGAGAAAAGTCAAGTTGAGCCCCAGCGTACAACTGGGACACGTTGAAGCGTTGAAACAGGGTACTGCAAAATACCCCATCGATCGATGCGTTATGAAAATCGCTTCCATCCCGGCTGGTACAATGTCATTAAACAAAGATTTGATCTTCCTCGGTCAGCTGCCCAAAAGGATCATCCTGTGTCTGGTTTCTAATACGTCTTTCAACGGATCCTACGAAACAAATCCATTCAACTTCCAGAATTACGGTATCACATCACTGGTTCTCAATGTTAGAGGTGAGCAAGTTCCGGCAAAGCCATTGAAGACGGACTTCACAGCAGGTGGTGGTAGAAGTTGCATCATGGCTTATTACAGTCTATTTACCGGTACAAATAAAATGGGTCAAGACCAAGGCAACGGCATCACTCGAGACGAATATCCCGAAGGGTACACAATCTTCGCATTTGACCTCACTCCCGACGAATCGGCCAGTGATTATCACCTCAATTTGATACAAGAAGGAAAGATTGGTCTTGAGATTCAGTTCAGACAAGCATTGACTGAGACTGTGTCTGTTTTGATTTATGCTGAATACGACAACATTATCGAGATTGACAGAGACAGAAACGTATTGATCGATTTCTAGCTGCGATGGACACGAATCAACTGAATCGTATTCTGTCGACTAATCCATACACTAGAAATGTGTTCTTCGGCGTTTATGCTAGAGATCAACTGCCTAAGGCAAAAGTGTTGGAGTATCCTGCAGCGTTCGTATCAAACACCGATGACAGTAGCGGAGGTGGGACACATTGGGTGGCTTTTTATCTAAAGGATCCCTACCGCGGAGAATATTTTGACTCGTACGGATGTCAACCTTATTACGTGGAATTTAAGAGATTTCTCGATAAAAACGTTTGTACATGGATCTACAATCATCAAATACTACAAGCTCCGTTCTCTACAGTGTGTGGTCAATACGTCCTGTATTACTTGCTGCGCAGATGTCAAGGGGAACCTATGAAGTCCGTAGCCGACTCTTTTACGCATGATAGACATTTGAATGACATTTATGTGAACAGATATATCGAAAACGTAACCGGACTCAACCTCCCTATTTATGACAAATATTTTTTCCCACACAGTTTTACTAGATGACTTATACTTTTGAAATTCCACATGTATATATAACTTGTACCCTCTTTATGTAACTATCGATTTCATATTATTTCTCTTTTTTTCTTTTCATCACAGATGAGCGATTCTGATTCTGATTAGAAAAAAGTGTGTATTGACTCTTCGATGTTACTCGTTTTTCTCGTTTTTTATTATAATCGAATACTTAACCGCATTTGAAAATGTATGTATTTCAATGTATGTATGTATCTATGTATTTTCAACCTTTTTAAAAAAAAAAAAAAATGTCGTTTTTAAATCATATTATTACTCCTAAGAATATCATTCTTATATTACTCCTAATAATATCATTCTTATATTACTCAGTGTGAATACGTAACAGCGTTTGAGAATGTATACCATTTCAATTTATGATTAATTACTTCAAAAAACAACAAAACACAAAAAAAACAAAAAATATATTTCATGTAACTGATCTTACTAGTTTTTTTTGTCAAAATGTATACCCTATGTATTTCAACCATTTTAAAAATGTCATGTTTTTTAATATTAATATTCTTCTTTTATGTAATAAACTCTGTTAGTTTTCAAAATGACGTGTATTTATTTGTGTGTGTGTGTGTATGTGTGTGTGTGTGTATGTGTGTGTGTGTGTGTGTGTGTGTGTGCGTGCCCTCTACAGTTCGTTCAGAAAATTCCTTCGTGACGTAATTTGGTTGTGAGCGCCCTCTACAGTTCGTTTAGTCATCAATTATGCTAATTCACACAATCCCATTGTGACATATTCCCATTGTGACGTCCATGAGGGCGCTGTTCATGGGATGACGTCATTACATATGACGTCACCGTCCCATCCAAATATGACGTCATGAACAGCACCCTCATAAGATGACGTCACATTTTATGACGTCTTCACCCCATCCAAATATGACGTCATAAACAGCGCCCTCATAATTTATTCACATATTCCCATTGTGACGTCATCCGGCGACACTATAGGTCATAATTTATTCACATATTCCCATTGTGACGTCATCCTGGCGACACTATAGGTACGACCATGAGGGCGCTGTTCATGGGATGACGTCATTACGATGACGTCATATTGGGATAGGATGACGTCATCCCATCCAAATATGACGTCAAATCACGGGATGACGTCATCCTATCCCAATATGACGTCATCGTAATGACGTCATCCCATGAACAGCGCCCTCATGGTCGTACCTATAGTGTCGCCTAAACTACTGAAGCCATACTCCTTTTTTCTTTTTAAATATTTTTTTATGCCAGGCGACAGTTCTGGACATTGATTGTCACTGTTGTCTCTCCTGAAACTTTTTTGTATGTGCTAATTGCTCGCCATACTCCTTACCAAAACGTGATCATTGAAAAATGTCTCAGATTGATACATGTCCAATGAAGTGACATATTTTACATATGTCCAAAATATGCCTGGGACATGTGCACTCCTATTCAGATATGACTGAAACATTTCCTGTTAAAATCATTATTTTAAACCTAGTTCCTGGCTAGTTTGTTAGGAACAGGCATGCGCAGTAAATTTTCAAATCGTGCTATTCATGAAATTGTATTCAAACTAAAAGCTAGATATGGACATTTCTCAGACCGGTCTCAAACGCGTCCAAAAAGACTTATAATATGTGTGCACTTTGAAGCATAATTGCATGAGGTCGCACAATATCTCATGTCGGCCATGTCGGCCATGTTAAATAAATATGATGTGGTGGCATTGGCACAGTGTTCAGAAATCCTGCAACTAAACTGCCATTTATCATACAAAATTGTCAGCAACCTAAATCTGGTGTCATCTGGAGCTTGATTCAAGAAGCTGCACCTATTTATTGAACAGTTTGAGTCAATATTCAATATTCATTGAAATCACAAATACAGGCATGGAGTTATGTTGATATGCTTTTCAACATAGGAATGAATGCAAGCACATTTAAAAGTGCTTCTCGCATTGATGTTCTAATTATCACATTTACTTGATGAAGGCAGTCTACACCATATGAATATGAGTTACATTAGTTCATTTGTTATTTTATTGGGTTATGGCTTTTGTCAATTATTTGGAAAATGTTGCTGGGAATAAATGCTCAATCTTCATGCTGATGTTAGTGTGTCTTTGTTCATTGTAACCACTCAATGTATTCCTGTGCTTAAAATGAGTCTATAACATATTTATGTTTGTGATATGTTTGAAGCATCTCTTAGATTATACATAAATATTTTAATCAAACGCCAAACATGTCCCAAATCTGGCCACACCAGTCATACAAAATTATACTAGTTTCAAAATAGTAGATGATGGTGATACACATCTGAAGTATGTCTCATTCACACATTTGTTTAAAATTGATGTTTCGGGCAATCGATCTGATATTGAGTACGTACGATAAAATTGTAGTGATCAGTCACAAGATCATTTTTTTTCATTATTCATGAAGTGTTGGGGGCAATTAGTGTTTTCGCAAATGGTGACTTGTGAAGCATTCCGTACATTACTGATATAATTATGTAATCCACGAACATGCCATGTTATTTTCGCCCTGGATTGAATGGACGGGCAGAGGCGACACCTGGAACCTACGACTGCTGTTCAAATGGCCTTGAAATTATCTTCATTTGATACAATATTGCAGTTTGATTATTGCGACAGTTTAATCATAAATGCTATATGCAATAATGTATATTTTATCGTGTGTCGAAAGCAAATGTTTTTGAAGTGTTACAAATATATCCTAACACAGGATCGCCACTGGGGGCATCATTTATTCAGTGTGGACGTGGACAGACAGTTACCACACATGGCAGCCCGAATAATCCCTGTCATCGACTTCACTGCGTATGGTTTGCTGAGAGAGTCTCCGGAAGAGGAGTTTTTCCAGAAACTTATAGATGACGTACATAATGCATTCAAGACAATCGGTTTTCTTTATTTGACCAACCATGGTATTCCACAAACACTGGTGAGTATAGATCGAATGCACGCGCCATTATCAAACACATCATCCGCTATTTTAGCCTTCAGTATAAAATCGTAATAAATACGGCTAGAATGTATTCGTTACGTTTTCGATGTGTATTGATTTGCAATATAATTCATCTGGAATGTTAAAGTGAAATTCGGTGACTAGGTAGCACCCTGAAACGCTGGAAACCTAATCACGTCCGAATTTATGAAACTGTTCGTTGATGTGCTGCTATTTGCAAGGAGGATATATTGCGAATTACACATATCACTTAACACTTTTGAATACCATCCTCGTTCCAATTAAGTAAATGTTATTTTCTCTTCATTATTTTATTAGATATTAAATTTGTTACATTACACAAAGTAATATTTTAAGACATTTATAGATATTACAAGAAATAATTAATAAATGGCAATATTAATGTTATATCAACACTGACATTTTAAAAAATAGGTCGAGGTCAAACAAAAAATAGCGAATTAGTATTTAGATAACAAAGTAGCATTTTCATTGTTTAAAAATAGTTCAAACCAGTCACTACATAAATGTAAATCTAATTAGCAATAACGTTTATTTATAAATGTTATCATTATTGTTTGTATGTACGGCGAACCCGTGAGAAATACTAGGCACACTGGGAATTTCAACATTATTGGCAAAAGCTCGCATACTTTGGGTGAATACTATACCATAATAGAAGCATAGTTGGTAAATATATTGTATGTATTTCTGGTCGCACGGCTTTTCAAGGTCAGTGGCTTGCAATTATAACGTATTGCCTTGATGCCAAATAAGTGGTTTGTGAAAACTGACATTAGAGGCGAGGGTTTGATAGTTTGATATTCAAATCCCTGAGATTTGAGTATTTATGTTGCAATTTCACAATACCACATGCCATTCCACTACGTGCCATGTCATTTGATGCAACGACATCCATTCCAATATGTGCCATACAATTTGATGCAAGAACATGCAATTCCACCATGCGCCATGTCATTTGATGCAATGACATGCCATTCCACAATGCGCAATGCCATTTTATGCAACGACATGCCATTCTACCAAGCGCCATGTCATTTGATGCAATGACATGCCATTCTACAATGTGCAATGCCATTTTATGCAACAACATGCCATTCTACCATACACTATGTCATTTGATGCAAAAACATGCCATTCCACAATGCGGAATGCCATTTTATGTAACGACATGCCATTCCACTATGCGCCATGCCTTTTGATGCAATGATATGCCAATCCACTATGTGCAATGCCATTTTATGTAACGACATGCCATTCCACAATGCGCCATGCTTTTTGATGCAATGACATGCATTCTACTATCCGCAATGCAATTTTATGTAAACACATGCCATTCCACTATGTGCCATGTTATTTGATGAAACTACATGTCATTTCACTTTGTGCCATTTTATTTGATGCAACGACATGCCATGTTACTGTGCGCCATGCATCTTTTCCTTCCAAGGATCCACCATGGTATTTATTTATTTATTTATTTATTTATTTATTTATTTATTTATTTATTTATTTATTTATTTATTTATTTATTTATTTATTTATTTATTTATTTATTTATTTATTTATTTATTTATTTATTTATTTATTTATTTATTTATTTTGATGCAGATTGATAATGCATTCAAGCATTCATCTATGTTCTTTTCCTTGCCATCTGAAACAAAGAATAAATATCTGAAAATGAAGAATAGCCACCACGGCTACATCGAAAATGGCGGGGAAGCGTAAGTAGTTCCACTGCTTAACATTGAATCAGTTTGTGTTAGTTATATTTTAGTTTAAAACAATTCTTTACTAACCCTAACTCCCATCTTGTTATCTTGAAGACGGACTAAGTGGGCGCATACTTAGAACAAGTCTGAAACAAACAATCTCATTCACTATACACAATCAAAACCGATGGAATAACTCTTAAAATGATTATATTCAACTCCTAAAATGATCTGCAATGGTATGTCGAGTATATTTCATTTTATGTATGCTACTAGCATCTAAATATTTGGAGGTTATAAATTTTATTTTATTTTATTTTATTTTATTGTTTATTTGTTAATAGTTTTTTAAAAGTTTTGGTAATTGCGAATGCCAAACAAGGATCTGACCCAATGAAAATATAAATCCCGTTCAAATCTCGTATAAGCTACAGCCAATCACAGCTAACATTTTAAATTGGCCGACGGCGTACTCATTGGAGAAATATTTAACAAACAATTCCAATGTACAAGAAAAAAGATCATGTTGCGTCGCATGGGTTTCATTTTGAAGACAATCATCTCATCTCAATCAAAGGTTGGCCGGGGAAAATGCCCGGAAAAGATGGTTAAATGCTGTTTTTCATTTGCCTTTGAAAGCTAAAAAATCATGTTCTGTCATGTACTGCGACGGACAATTTATTTAATTTTTCCTTTTACTCACTCGCACCTTAAACTGTTAAAGTGAGAAGCCTATACTTTTCGCAGTGTAGCAAGACTGCATGTTCTCATCGGTGTTAGTGTTTATTAGTTTGTCTCATCCATTTTCCCGCAAATTTGTGTTGCCCTCATAAATTATCTGTGGGAATTTGAATTCTCGTTATTGAACTATTATATTCCAAAATTGTCATTTCCAACAAATATGTACACTTCCTGATGCATCTTCGCCAGCCAAGGTTCGTTTATTCAGTCATCTCTTCGACTTTACACCAAACACTGAGCATAATTATCTAGATGGAAACAAAAAAATAAATAAATCATGATGATAGAACACTCTAGGCAGCTATAGTAAGCAATGCAAACTGATTTTAAACTGTATAACGGTGTATACGCAGAATATTGGAGAATATATTTCCTGATCAATTTAGATGTGTGCGAAATAAAAACTATTTTATTCTAGTCCAAATCAGCTCAATTACTTTAATATTCGTTGTTGTACGAAATGTTGATACATTTTAATAAATATTTACAGCTACGGCTTCAATACCGTAGACGAGTTTGGCAAGACAGTCACCAAAACAGTCACCCGTCTCTAGGGCAAGTGACTGGAAAAAGATACCGGTGTTCGGTGGAACCGGTGGAAAAAAATCGTCACTCCTGGAATAACTACGCAAAATAACAACCTAAACTGGAACCATTTAAGCCACAATATTAACATAAAAATCATAGATGATTTTCGTTGCATTTGACAACTTATCGAAAAGCCGTTATTTTCCCGATCGTTTTCATCGCTAAAGTCGGTATAATCGCCATTTTATTTGAGTGTGTGTGTGACCTGATTCTGGTGACGTCATCAGGTGCGCTATAGAAGGAGGTCTGTGATTCGTTGACTAAACCAGTCATAGGAGGTCTCGTTGCAATCTCGGTACATATGCATTGGTTCAGATGATAAATATACCTAATCACAAATACGTAATAAAAAAATATTAAAATAAAATATAAAATAAAATACACGCCGTAAATACATCGGATTGTATCAGAAAGTGGCTCATTCCACGTTTAATATTTAAACATAGTACTCTATTTCACGTTTATAAAAATATTTAGGATTTCGTCTTTTGCCTTTTTCAAATTTGACATATTTTAAAGCACTCTCGATTGCCTGTTTAGAGAATCTGTCTGTCGTGGTTGTTACAATTGAACAATAAACATTTGGTTTAATTTTCAGAACAAACCCGAGTAGACCTGGGGATTACAAGGAATGTTATAACTACGTGCCTATGTTTTGTATTGGTAATTCCAAGGTGAGTTTATATATATGTCAGGAGTAAGGGAGGTGTGATAATATGATATTTATATAAATGTGTTTGTCGAATCAGAGATAAGGTAACTGTATTAATTATTTGTATTTAACATTTAACAGACCAAAAATGGCACCAGACACATTAAGGGTATAATTACTACTAATAAGCGACAATGATGTAATATTTCTAAGATTACTGATTGGTCTGAAAATTCAAACATAATTTCTCGTCATGCTTTGTTTAAATTGAGTATTGTTACAGTGTAAGGCCTGTTTATTGCAATTGAAAGTGCCACCCGCAGAACTCACACTGGACAGGGGGTTCTTTCACTGTGAGTATCGGGTAGACAAGACAATAGTAATGGAAATGAAATACACATAACAACGTTATTACAAGATACCTTTGCTTTCGACACTATCCGAGTAATTTTTTTAAATGAAAATAACATATATTTATTGATTAATAATATATAATTTACAGTGATATGTATTTCATTCGTTTTAACTTTTGTTAAAAATTTGTTTGAATCCAGTACAAATGCACAAATATAAAAGTGATTCAGATTGAAGTTCAACATGAGAGATATGCAACATTCTTTTGTCTCCCAAATGTCAGTTCAGCAAAATACAATATGGGGATTGTTGAAATGACTTCAAGTTGTCTATTTGTAGATGATGCCGACAGACAATTCGGATCTTAAGTTCACAGAATCCATTCTAAATGTATTTGATGTATGCATGGAATTATCCAATCGGCTGTTTGAGGTCATGGCGAGGGGTCTACAACTGGAGGTGAGTTTATCCAAGGGAAAGAACAAAACTATGTGGTAATATCGATGAAATAGACAGATGCGTCAGTTCTTTGGCCAACACTCGTGCATAATATATAATACTGCTGTACTAAGAACAATTTATATTAACCTATCACTATCAATTATATATTATCATATAATTAATTGCAGCTTTATTGAGTTATTAATGATTTATTTTTAGAGTGATCGCATTTTTGCGTTATTTCATTTTCACAGGATCCATTACTATTTGTAAACGCTCATAAAGGCATCAAAGGACCAGACAATACTACAACACTGAGAACTCTCTACTACCCACCAATATCACCGGGTATTGAATTGAAACCCAATCAGATACGATGTGAAGAGCATTCAGATTATGGATCAATGACATTACTATTCCAAGATGATATTGGAGGACTAGAGGTAGGTTATTTTCAACAGTTTGTTGGAGTCTGATCAAAATCGTTTCTCAAAAAACAACTTTACATCATATCATGACGATAGAATCAGTCAATTTAGAAATATCATGTATGTTATCGGGAAGCATTTTGACACGATTTTACTGAAAAGACGATTTGTACACAAACCTATGGTTTACATGACATTGTAGGATTATTTAGGCTCAACAACTTGCATGTCTGATATTAGAAACAACAATTTCAAAACAAATTGTTTCCTAATTGTGTTTCTAAGTGGCAACCTCGCAATGCTGATGCATTGTGGCACATCCCTGACAATCACGTGATCGCGCCAACGGCTCCGTTCATTGGTCTGTTACATGTTTCATCTGTCTCGCCTAAAGATTTTTTTAGAAGTATGTAAGATTTGGTACTAGACGTGAACAGTCGGGCATCATCGATATCGTTGAAAACTGGTTATACGCATAAAGCTGAACTATCCGTTTGAGGAAATGCCTATTTTTCGGGGGTTGAACATATACAGACCCGCCAGAAAGTATTTACGCGCCACACTACAGGCAGCTACTACCTACGATATTATACAATAAAATAAACTCAATAACGGTTTGAATAAATATATTTATATATCTAATAAAATATGCGTTTTTACACACAATAAAAACAACAAAATTGTCATTGTCATACAGGATTGAATAAAAACGGCAGTCTGAACGAAACAGTGAAAAAACGTTCGAATTCTCTATGGAGAATACCGTGTAAACGCAAGCTCATGAATATTAATGAAGACATAGAACGCGGCGATTGTCAATAAAGCGTGTGTCCACCTCTTCGCTGGATGACTTCTCTGAGCCGTTTTGGCATGGTATCGACGAGTTTCCGACACATGTTCACTTGGGACTGTCCCCAAGCTTCCATTATACTCGCGTATAAATCCTCGATGTTAGCAACTGGTCGGGAATGCACCTCTAAATCGATCAACTCCCAGAGGTTCTCAATGGGATTCAAATCTGGAGACTGTGCAGGCCAATTCAAAGTGGTAAAGTTGTCGAAAAAATATCCGTACTCTTGTGGATTATTTAGAAAATCCGTCACTGCCAATGCTGTGTGAACGGGGGCATTATCCTGTTGGAAATGAAAATTGGGTCCAACGAGTCTTAGTGCCGACGGTATCATTTCGTTTTGCAGGATATCCAAATATTTCCATCGGTTCATGGTCGTCGGTACACGGACCAGCGACCCTAAGCCGGTAGCCGAAAAACATCCCCACACCATGACGCTACCACCACCAAATTTTATTGTAGGTTTAATGCATTTCAGCTCGTATTCTTCACCTGGTCTCCGACGTACAAATAATCTTCCACGGCTACGAAACACCGTAAACTTTGATTCGTCCGACCAGATAACTTGAGCCCACTGCGCCGGAGTCCAGTCGATGTGTTGTCTGGCAAATTGCAACCGCGCTGCGATGTGTCGAGGTTGCAGTTTAGGTTTCTTTTTTGCAACACAGCCGCGAAGATTACCATCCTTATATAGTCTTGATTTTATAGTGCTCAAACTCAATCTTTTCCCAGTGAGTTGATTAAAATTGGCACGCAAATCACGGGCGGTGTGAAACCGATTCGCTAAACTAGACCTGATGAGTAGCCGTCTTCGCGTTGCGTTGTACGCCTTGGTCGACCTGATCGACGACGATTGCCCATACTACCTCGCAGACGAAGTTTTCGCAGGTTGAAACGTATGGAGCCTTCAGAAATTCCCAGTCTTCTTGCAATTTCCCTATTAGACACTCCTTCTGTATACAGTGCTTCAATGTTCCCTTTAGTAAATTCTGACAATTCCCTAACTTTCGGCATGGCTCAATGTTTGTAAATAAAAATTACGTATCTGACACTATGACCTCGATAGGAATATTCATGAACTACAACTGACAGGTATTCCCGCCCAGAAGCGCGTGTTGAAATAATTTCAGCTTCCCAATTGGTTCAAATTTGCATGAGAAAGGACACGACTATCGCACATGTTTTATGGCGCGAAGTTTTAATGAGATGCAAATATATGCAAATGAGCGCGCTCCCATAGAGCGAACCATGGCGATTTTCGCTCACTGAAAAAACGTCTACATACAAAAAAACTAAACACAAATCTACCATTTTATTTTGACTAAAATGCACTAGTACTTCTTAAATTTAGTATATTTTAAAGTCAACACATCATGTTACCCGGAATTGTTATTTTTAGTTACGAAAACGATCAAATGACAGGTGCGTAAATATTTTCTGGCGGGTCTGTATCTCTCCAACGTAAGAATTACCTGTCAAGCTTGTCGAAGTCCCTACTGCTACGCATAGTTACCGTGTACAGTAAATAAAGTAGTTGGATGGTTAGCATTCAACGAACATAATAGCTCTTACTAGGTGATGACCTGCAGAGGCGGTGGCACGAAATTTTTCACTAACCTTGCGCGCGACCTTACTAGGAGGGCTGGGGGAATGCTCCCCTTAAAAATTGGAAAATCAATACTCTCTGAAACGCTATTTCCTGCATTTTAAGGGTCAAGTTTTGCTGGAGGGGCGACGCCACAAACCTGATATGTCACACATGTTCATGTGTCTTGAATAGAGTTATTTTGTATGGTATATGTGACAATCAAAACTCGTATTCGTATATGAATACTTTATATCAGTGTCGTATTTAACTGAATACGATGTTGTTGTTTTTTTATAATTGAATATATCACTGACACTCTGCTGTCCTTATATTTATAGACCACGGCGTAGTCAGTCAAAACATTTCTGTGAATACAAAAAAAATCAATATATAAATACAACAGACTGGTTTTGAAAATGTTTATATTTCACAGATACAATGTCTGGATGGTAGTTTTATTGACGCCACGCCCATAGATGGAAGTATTATTGTCAACATAGGAGATTTAATGCAGCGATGGACTTCTGATAAACTCGTTTCCGCAGTTAGTGACATCGCCTATTTATAATATATATGGTTTGCTTGTGTTTAAATATAACTGTTACATAGATTATTGCGGGTTCTACATGTGAAACAGGACGTATAGCATGAGGTCTATATATCATTGTCTTGTTGATATAGTGAATATATTTTATCGAATGTTTGTTTTAAAATGTTTTACTTTTCAATTGTTTTTGATCTTGGACAGGCTAACCTTCTAAATGAATGACTGAAAATGTATGTTGTTCAAAAGCATGTTGTTATTTCTACATTTGAGTATTAAGGCGAGAGGATCGACACCTGCGCACGCACAGGAATTGAGTTCCAAACGATGATAACCGCACAAACTAAAAATGCAAAGGCTCATGGATATAGGCTTGTTTGTAAACTTTGACACGCTATGGCCATCTGACGCATGCGCGGGTGACGACTCGCCCGCTTTAACTCTACGAAATGCCATAATTTAGATGTGTTTTTTTTCATATGTAATACACTTACGGTAATGCTGTTACGTCATTGAGTTAATTGTATTTTATGTTTGTTTACAGGTACATAAAGTTGGAATACCAAAAAGCATCAAAAAAAGAGAATCCAGTCGTCAATCGATAGCATTTTTCAACGTTCCTGATAATGTTTCTGTTGTCAAGTGTGTGGATGGTAGTGATAAATACCCACCAATACGCCCTGACGATTACCTTAAACAAAAATTTTACGAAACTTTTAAGATATAATCTTAAATATACAATTGCTAAATTTATGATTTGTGAATGTTTCCCATACCAGACATTTGCATATGCATGTAAACATACACTGATCGTATTCTTCTTCGACGTCACAAAATACATTACGAAACATCTTATGATTTAGTCTTAGAAATGTAATCCAAGTTCACAATATTAGCTGGTAGTATACAAACTATATAAATTCGTAAACTGTGTTTCTAGATACAGTTGATTATTCTTTGTCTTAATCTTGTTGATTATTCTTTGTTTTGATCTTGTTGATTATTCTTTGTCTTGATCATTTATCAATTTTTTGACTGTGAAACTATGTGCTTTGTCAAATACACCATACTAATTATCAATAATATATGTGATAATACATTCTGTTTTCAAAATGACATCCTAAACTTTATGAACGTATATTTAAAACATATATTGAAATAAAATTGCTATTCTTATTAACCACGCCCTTTGGTGACGAGACGCTACTTTGACGTTAATGGGTGACAGGAATTCCGTCGATATAGGTCTGTAATCGTCTATCAATTATGATTTTTTGTTTTTGAGGCGTTTTACTTATTTAAGAAACAAACAACTGGGGAGTTGGGGAGTCGAAACCTACGCTTGCGTCAGGTGGCCATAGCGTGTCATTGATTACAAACAAGCGTCTACCCATGAGCCTTTGCGTTCTTAACGTGTGTTATCATCGCTTTGGACTCAATTCCCGCGCGTGCGCGTGTGACGACCCTCCCGCTTTAAACGACATTGTGTTCACCCATATATGGAAGAAGCATTAACTCCATATTGGATTTTGCAAAGGATTGTGTGCTAGAAAATTGAACTATAGAGGGTATTTGGTAAACTCGTACCTTTGCCATACAGCCTTGTGCTAACAATATCTGTAAACCTGTTTTCTAGCAACTTATGATTGTATTTTTGAACTTTCCATTAATTTCACTGGTAAGATTGTTTTGAAGATTTTTTTTCAGATTTTTTACTGTTTGTGACTGCAAGCTGTCTGCAACCATAAGATACGAGTTTCCCCCAACGCATTTTATGCTTCATTTTTCTATCCCACAAAATCCAATGTGGAGTTAACACAATTCTCCCCTATACCTTAGCTCATTGAGGTAAAAGACTGTCTTTTACCCCCATGGTCAGCTTGACATCACAGGAAAATTACATCAATAGAGGGCGCGATTTCTAGGAATAGTGTATTATGTAACATTCTATACCTTGCGTACAATCAAGAGGCCTATAGTTTACTTTCAAATAAATTTTCATTGTCCCTCCAGTTGACATTGATATGTTACCAGTATCTCAGGATCAGAGTAAACTGATTAATACACAGTGGTGTGGTGTGGTGTGATAACTATAGTGACCCAGATGTCACTGAAACGCCTTGTTCACAGTCATGTCTTTTTCTTAATTGCACCTGACTTATGTTTGTCACTTAGCGTAGGGATCAAAAACATTGTTATTAATATCAGGGCGACAGTATCTGCAACTAATACTATATATATATTTGGTAGAAAAAACATAAAAATTAATATTTTCAGTTCTGTTTCCATGGCAACTATTTTACAAGCAAGTTTGGCACCAGTACATATATGCTACCATGTTCTAAACTTTCAGCCAATTTGAAGTTCAACTTGTGAAGTTATAGATGATCAATTTCTGACAACAGATTCTATGATGTCATACTTTACCCATAATCCTTTCCTGAAGAATCAAGATGGCGGACTACATGAATTGGTGAAAAGTTGAATATCTAGAGAATGAAGAGTGATGAAAAAAATGTGAATTGCATGTTCTTACTCTTACCGAGCTCTTTAATCTGAGAGTATTATGTTGTTAGCCTTGAATTCCCCTTTAACCTCTATCAGATGTGTTCATTTCTTAGTGATGATTAGTTTTTCACTTTTGATATTTTTTTACTTTTGTATGTATATGGAGTATTAGTATTGTATTTTAATTTACTGTCACCTTTCTATCATATATAGACTGTAAAATATCATATCTTAATATATATTAGCTGAAATTGCTCCAATTCAAAGGGTCAATTATGAAAAACACCCTCATACTGAGAGACAATTTGTAGTTTAAAGTTTGAGATAGTGTAGATACAGTTTTGCTACCAGATTGATAGTACAGTAAAGAAGTGGGAAGAAGTATAAACGAAACCTACGACCAAAACATTAATTGCTTCTTCATTGGGTTAAAATACATATTTCCCTGCATCTACGGAAGACATGACAAATAGCACATAGCATGATGTCACACTACCGATCTTTGTCATATTGTACCTATTACCGTGTTTTATACTACTCGATAACTAGGACACTGCTCATATCGGCAATCTCATGTGTTTATTTTCAGAAGTATTATACCGGGCGCGTATTCGGTATTATTTGAGCTTCTTTTGCTTTAAAAATATACCTATGCATACTTACCGCAAGAGTAGCATCAATCATCGCCTACGGTACGGATTGATACACACCTCTTGCTACCTTCAAGCCAAGATTCAGTATCGCGTTATTATATACAATTACATATAGCATAACTCGTGATGACAGGCAATTGTAGGATTATTTAGGCTCAACAACTAAAGTGAATTGCAAACGAACGCATCAAATGTATCTTACGTGCTAACGCTGAATAATATCCAATATTTGTATGTAGTATTCTTTCAAAAGTCACGTTTTGCAATATTATTGAACAACATATTATAATGTTTTAGTTTGGTAGTTTCGTCAATGTGCCTTGAAATTCAACTGATTGCACACTTGACATGTGACTGTTTTGGATTGCTATGGGTATTTTAACTATTTTAAAAAAATCAAGATAACGTGTGAAGATGATAGCTTTATTGACGTCAAAAAACCGGAAGAGATGTTTTGTGAATCTGGGATATTTAATGGAGAGATGGACATCTGACACACTGAAAGCAAGGGTAAGTATCAGCATAAACGCCATTTGTGACATCTTTTCATCTTGCTTTGTTTTTTATCTCAAAGTTTTTAAATGACATAAGACGACACGAACGCATTTATTAAGATAGTTTCATCATTGGCCGGTGAACATTTTCGCCGATTGTGCATTAACAACCATTAGCATCGCAGAAGAGGCCAAGCGGAGTAAAAGTAAAAGTAAGAATACTGGCAGCGAGTGATTGACCAATTGATAGTCTAAAACAGTTCAGTTGTGAGGGCGTTGTTTAACAGAGTCCTGCATGACACTGCGAAAAAAGACGAATATTTCTTCAAAATTGACGAGTCATCGGGTGTAGGGGTGAGTATATGGTTTTATGAATGTCCCATGAACATCATGGAAAACGTTGGTGTTTGGAAGATTATTCTACACTTGTGAATTAGGCAATGCCAAGTTTGTGGCTGAATGGTGTACGTTATAACTGGCCGTGGATTTTTTGGGAGTGCAAAGAGTACTCTTCGATGTGAAGACTGTGGAGGGGTTTCTCAACGGGTAGTTTGTTCTCAGGTTGATATTCAATTTTGCCCTAACTGTAATAAAAAACGCTTTGGATCCGGTAATTCTAATGCTGATAGCTGTCACACGACAGGAGGTGGACCTCAATGTCGGACCACAGATAGTCCAGAAATTAATGAATTGCTGTGTTTCTTGGTCGATAAGATTCATATTTTTCTAACCGATATCATTGTCAAGCTGTGCACAGACCATTTCGACAATGAGGATACTGAAGGCTCTAAGAAATTTGTGTTTGTTATGTTGTAATAATTCGCAATACATTAAACGTCGACAGGGCCAATAATAGTTGAAATTGATTCCCGAAACGGATGACGAGAACTGCCGTGTTTTGTTGCCAATGATTAGGGTAAATTACCACCAATTGATATTACTCATGTGGTTGTTTTCGTAATGACTAGGGAAATGAAATCGGTTAGATCAGAAGTATTTGAGCTGAAGGAATCAGTTCTACGATCTCAATCAAAGCTCTCAATCAAAAATCTGTTCAACAAAATGAAATTCATGAAAAGATGATTTGAAAATCAGGATGTATGGACTAGGCCTGGAATTATACAGTCTGGGGATTGTGAGGATTTGCGTGAGACAGTATTGAATGACGGAAACAGGACAAGAGTGACAATCAGTCTTGTCACGCTTATGCTGGCTCTGTGGGAAAACACTCTCTGATGAAAGAGGGCAGTATAAAAACGTATGCAATACAAGTGAAGTCGCTTTTACCTGGCGTGAGTAGGGTTGTTAAACATTTTAATAAAGATGGCGGCTTCAAAATAGTGAAGCCGCATGTTGCCGAGGTAACCATGAATGTGGCAACTGTGCGTGGTAATAGTTGCTTCATAGTGGTCAAGAGCCGGCGGCGTAGGCGCCCTCATCCGTCAGTTGGAACAGTCAGTGTGGATGAATTGTGCGCCATCACAGCGTTTCGCTCTAATTCTTTTAAAATATTCGTATCTTGATTAGCACCGATTACAAAGTCGTAGGAAATTTGCAGTTTTCTGAAGATGTAAAATGTGAAAACATAAATCTAAGTTTGATACATATAGTTCATTTGTTGTCGAATCTGATAGGGAAGTGTCGCATCGACTATTAAGTCCTGCTCCGTGGCCCAATGGGGTATTACTAATTATGAACATGGCAGTCAGCCTGGTAAAATATAACCTTAGAGATGCAAACTCATCTATTAATGATATTCGAACATCTGTAATGAACTAATGTGCTTCCCTTTGGTTCGAACCTGTCATTTCAACAGTGTCAGTCGAACTTAGATATATACAACCCGAGTTCCATGCCGTGAAGACTTGTAAAAGAGGTCATGTACTAGGAAACTTTGGCCCCACATTTGGCCCCAAGCACACCGAAAATAAGCGAAGTTGTGCTTAGTGAATCACACGTTTATTATACACATATTTTCACGTGATTACATTGCAATTTATATCATACCAACTTGTATATTCGAGTTGGACATTATAAACACATATTACATGAGTTTTATAGATACTTTATGAATACATTGTTTACGAGTTGTTTTAATAGTGGCAATTTCACAATGCTTTAACCTTTGAAATACATCCCTGGTAATTATTTGATCACGCCAATGGCTGCAGCCATTAGCTGTTCGCATTGTTTACTCTGCCACGCTTTCGATTTTTGTTTGAGTTTTAAGATTTTGTCAGGGTAGTAAACAGCGAGGCATTACCTCAGCTGATCGTTTGGATGAATAGAGCTGGACTAATCCATAATGAACATTTGTGAGCACCATCGGCAAAGTGAGTCGACGTTCTCTACACACCACGCTAGTATACCACCAGCAGTATAACTAGACAAAAACTGCAAATCCAGTAGACGACAAAGATACTAACACTGACAAAAACCTTCAGTTTTAGGCACGTATTTTTCAGTATGAAAAAAAATAATATTGCCGCAAATTTGGTTCGCAGATGTACTCTGTGGCAGACAGTGGTCAATGTTTTGTTTATATGACTTTTTGCAAAAAAAACACACACAAAGCAATCATGAAAACATTATACACATGGTACAGACTTCAACTTTCAGCTGAACTGGGTCAAAATAGAAATAAAGTAAAACTACACAGACTGGATTTTCTATACCTAATGGCCTCTATCTGAAACAGGAAGTGTTAATTAGTTCCAGTTCCAATTATTGCCTGAGGTTTCCGTTTTTCTATTTGCAAACAGATTAAATGGAAAAAATATTAAGACTCCCGTGCTGTCAACACTCACGTGGGATTCACTGGAAATTATATGCAATAACATGAATGCATTCACATTATTTCTTCTTTTTCGCTAATGGATAACAACTATTACAGAAGCTGCTCACCTCTGGACAACTGCCCACATCACACTGCAGAATTATCCAGCACACTGACCTACTTTGCATCACAAATGCAGTCATCACTCCAGCCTATACTAAATAAAATACATACACCCTCTTGTAAGTGCATACAACTAACTTCCAATTCCCACTTGCATACCAGCACACTGCTAATTAAATCGTGATCTGATTCATGTACACCTGTACACACGTTGCCAATCAACCACTGGGCACCATAAGTAGATTATGTGATATACGTTAAATTGTTAAATTAAATTCATTTTACAGTAATATAACCTACATACACAAATTACTAGTCAATATAACAGAAAGAAAGCTTAGAAAGTCAGCTCCCACATTATCTGCACTCCTAAATGATTCAATCCGGAATCTAAACGGTTGTAGAGTTCATTGCTCTCGCGAGCATTTGTCATCTTAGTATGTTGTATATACACAAGTGATTGATGATCTGTTTGTAACACAAATTAACGCCCATACAAATATACATCAAAATACTGCACACCCCAGACTATGGCTAACCATTCCTTTTCCGCGTAGTAGTACACAATATAAACTGCTTCGAACAATTGAGTAGCAATAAGATGGGGAACACAATTTGGTTTTTAGGGATGTAAAAGCGATTTCTTGGCTAGGACCCCATTGGTTCAGTCTCACAGACTGTAATGTTGTTCAAGCAGCAAAAGTCAATGCAGAATTTTACAGAACCAACCTTTTTCTTCGCCAGAACAACTGGGGGATAGTATGGAGAGTTTGATAGTTCTATTACCCCCATAGCGCTCCATCATAGACAGCGCTTCTTCACTTCATCTTTCATAGCATAGGGTTTAGGATAAGGTTCTGCTCACTGGCTCATCCAGTTGTAAGCCTTATCTCGTGCTCTCTAAAATTAGTCCTTCCCGGAACATTGGTCAGAACACCAGAGTATTCCCCCAATAATTCCTTCTGTTCGTCGTTCAAATTGGAGTTCACTGCTACATCCTGTATAAATTGAGTTGGTTGTATGATGGGAGAGATCAACACTCCTCAAAGGTATCATTATTTGGATTACCATAACTGAACTCAACTTCCGGTTTAGCTTTAGCTTTAGCGAGTTAGCAGGAAATGTTGTCGTCTTGCAAGAAAGATTAATCTTGTAATTAGTATCATTCAATCGCCCCATTACTTGGATTATTAGATATGCGTTTATTCAATTAAATTACTTTTACCGTACTATAACCTATATACACACATTAATAATAAATATAACAAATAACATCAAAATAGTGACAAATTTGTCACAATTATACATGTTGAGTTTTTACACAGATGTCAAACAATAAAATGTTGTCATGTGACTAATTACGTTGTGGAAAAGTTGTTCAACGGTAGTGCTGTTGCAGTGTATTTTTACTACTATTTTAATATGATATCTCCCGTCCGTCCACGACACATTCACGCTTTATGTATAGTTATACTACTTTTTGTCTCGTCCCCATTGTTCTAACTATGTTACTTAATTTCGTTAGCGGACAGTTTCAACCTAATTAATTATGCATTCTTGTTAACGGTACTGTTTTATCAATAGATTAACAAGCCGGGACTGTTAATAATGAATGGGTTAATTTAAATATTCATGAGCACAACAGGAGTGAAAAGCTGATTAACATAACAGGTGGCCACTGAATGAAAACGAAGAACAAGGTGGAATTTTCATTTAATTATTTAAATACGCAATGACGATTATACGATACATTTTAAAAACGTATTTCAAGTTTCATATTTCCTTTTACAAAATTCACGGACACTTGGGAAGAATCGGTTATGACAGTGGTATTAGATTTGTCCTCGTCTGTTGGGGTGGTAGATATGTCATGCGTTTCCGCTTCTTTCACAGTTTTCGGTTTGGATGGCTGCAATGCGTCTGACACTGCTTTCGTCTGCTCGTCGCACGTCCGCTTGTAGCTTCTAATTGCTAGACTGGAGTGACCCGTTCTTTCTGCTATTAGCTGCTCGTCGAAATTTTGCCGGAACAGCGTGGTTGCCTGTGCAACCTGTTTAATTAAAATAAAATATAATGTATCAATATGAAAGTACAATAGCTTGTAACAGTCCACCTCATAGCAATGTAAAATATCAATATATTGTTATAGTACGTTCAATCGTTCAGCTTTTTTAAAACACGCCAAAGCCGTTTGCATTAAATCTTTATCGCGTGAAAAGAATCCGACATATCGTGCCAGAGAATATAATATTTAAATGGTATTCCACCAAAGAGTTTGCATGAAAAAATGGAGTTAACGAGTAGTGATTATTTTCGACATAAAGTTATGACTATTTCTCGTCAGTGGGGAAATCGAACATTGCATTACTAAAGTGCAAATTCTAATACGTACCTTTCCTGAATGCCCAGTATGATAACCTTTTATCCCAGCAAAATCAGTCATCTGCTTTGCTCTTTCCACTCATTCCATGTTTTGACGCCCCATTTTGTAGCGCTGCGTGTTGTCTGGTTGTTTGCGTGACTGCTGGTATTCGGTGACTTGTTTGCTGTCAACTGGAGGCAAAAAACGGAATTCTTTCTGAATATCGCTCAGTTTAAAGTCCTCGGCGTCGTCCACATCAATTTGGAACAACCAGTTTTCCAAATCCCAATCAATTTCCGGAGCAGCAAATTCTTGAGCGGACATGATTCTGGCGGGTCTCCGGAGTTCACCCAACAATGTGCTACACTGTTCTCACAAATAAGCACCAAAGTCACGTGATCGAATGTTTTATATGCAATTCTACGTGGTCCAATCAGTGTTGGTTATGGTAATACAATAAAGTCCGCTGTTGGTGGATTTTATTGTTAAACAAAACAAACTCTGCTGAGTAAATGCCGATTGGCTAGAACTTTTCAACACATCTGTTATAGCCAATGAGCACGGCTGATAATTGCGGTTGACTACACCTGGTTTAGAATTGCGATTTACACAATAGCGCTGCAAACATCCGCCATGACCACAGGATTTAAAATAAGCCGTGCAGTATAACTTCGTATAGCTGCGCGCCTCGGACTTTTACCAGACCGAGGCTCCAAAAGTAGCCGCTATTTCCCGTTAATCTACTCGTAGGGGTAGTATAACTATCGCACGAGTTGGAGTGCGTTTATAACTGTAAAGGCCACATTTTTTGTCAGCATCTTGTAAACGCACGAGGCCGAAGGCCGATTGCGTTTACAAGATGCTGACAAAAAACTGTGGCCTTTATAGTTGTAAACGCACGACAACGAGTTGCGATTAACGGCTTATACCACGCATCCCCATGCATAAAATGATTAAATTGCAAGAGATTTTTAGCAACTGTTTTGGTTGTGCGTGAGATTGTGCCACTTCAAATTTGCATGACAATGCTCTTTGAGATTCAAATTAGGAAAGCTCATCTGCGTTCATCGAATACGATTGGATGTAAGTGATATGACCAATAAGCCTTATTTGCTGAATGGTCTTTTCAAATAAACTCCACTCATTGGTCAATATTTTGAATACATTTGAATTTTCCACGTGTCAAAGCATGGTCTTGTCATTTCGAATGCAGGCAGCGCTCAGTGATGGTCGAATACAGTGACATCTCCGATTCGGAGTACAACGATGACATTGAGAGATTTTGCTCTCAATACGACGAAAAAGAAGATTTAAGTTAACAAAACAACAAGAACGTCAACGTTTCGGTTAACCTGTATACAATGAACAGATAGCTGCCATTCAGAATTTGCGAGTGCCAAAAAACACGCGTAGATGTACTAACTGGGGAGTGTCTGTGTGGGATGAATGGGGCCGAGCCAGAAATGAACGAGTCGAGAAGCACGGGGTAAGCAGTATTGACGTGTTCACATTTGTTCCCAGATTATGCAGCGAACTTGGTGTACGTGAACTTTCATTTTGGTTGTGTCGCTTTGTTGTCGAGGCTCGTCGACAAGACGGAACAGAATATTCATCTAATAGCCTGCGTGTGCTTTGTAGCGCAATTCAGAGATTTACGTGACGAATGCAAAAGAGTTGACTTGTGCTTTATGGATACACATGCTCGGGAATTTATGGAATTCCATCACACCCTGGACGGTGTAATGAAGAGTATAGACAGACGGGGAATAGGTGTTATTAAACGTCAAGCTGAACCATACACAGATGATGAAAACAAATTGTGGGATAAGGTTTTTTCCATAGTCTGCTACAAATTTGAGTTATGCGGTCTACTTTATGTGTGTAAAGTGTTTGCGTTCCGAGCAGTCGACGAACATAGTAGCCTTACAGCCGAACAGTTCGTACAAGGATCAGACAATCAAGCTGACTATATGAAATTTAATGGTAGACCGTGTAAAAATAATCAAGGCGGACTGTATTACCCGCGGAAAATACCGTATAAAAATGTGGGCCAATACGGCGATCCTTCCAACACGCGTTGTGTTCAGTTATTGAAACGTTATTTGCAATGTATTCCACCGAAAGGTTCCTTCTACCGACGTCCACTGACGTCCAGCGGAGGGCTCAAATTTTCTAAACAGAAGATTGGAGTAAATACTTTACAATATCCAAAAAGAATGTGTGATCTGGCTGGAATAGATGGGTATCATACTGGACACTCGGGTAAGGTAAGTTTGTCTCGAGTGATTCTGGGATGGTTGGGATCTTGGGATGGGTTCAAATGTGTTTGAATTTCGCCGATTGAAAACAAATATTGTACATTGTGAAAACGTATTTCAAACGCGATGCAAATAAATGTTGGTATATTTACTTCTCAAATCATTCTTTTCATACTTTTAGGTTACTGCGGCGACTTCCTTGTATGAAAAAGGCTTTGATTAGCAACTAATCAAAGAACGCACTGGTCACAGATCGGATGATGGGTTGAGACCATATAAACGAACAAGTAACTCTCTTCAGAAAATCGTATCTGATGCTCTCCAACCTCCACTACCGAAAGCAAGTAATTGACGATTCCGATTCCGTACACAAGCCCAAGGTTGAAAGATATGAACAGCCACCGCCTGAACCAGTGACTGCAACATCACATGTAGAATTCAGTCAAATGTGTCGTTCAAATGATTGTTGTTCTAAACAAATTAAAATTAAGATCCAGGACTGAAACAAATGTGTCAATATTGAATTGTAGTGTTGTAGTACTGTTTTTCCCATAGAAAGTATAATTAAATTAGTGTGATTTGCACCCTCATAGTGATTTGTGTGATTAAATGCATATACTTTGTTTAATTTGTAATGCAAATTGTAAACGGTAACGCTTTGATTGATATGCAAATTGTAAACTGTTACACTTCTATTGATATGTTAATTGTAAACGCCGCACTTTTGATACAAATTGTAGCATTTACACTTTGCATATGAATGAAAGTGTGACCGTTTACACTTTGCATATTTGCGAATGCGTTGCTTTTTACAATTTGCATATAAATTCACCCTGTTTGCAAGAATAACTCGTTGGCGAGAACAATGATACACGTGACCAAAAGTGGTATAAATACACGTTCATCTACACGTCTTGGAATGAAACCTCAAAAGTCGCCCGTATTGTTTGACTTGTTGTCTCCAGGGCATTCATGACATGTACACATAGAACGTAAATCATTGTAAAGGTTCATGAATACATTAACTGGCTTACGTGACTTCTGCACTCATTATATGGTAGCAATATGGCAGCATCCACAGTTCCCATCATTGACTTCTCGGCATATAATCTAAATAGAAATACACCTGATGCCGAGACTTACCAGAAACTTATCGATGACGTACATCATGGTTTCACTACCGCTGGATGTGTTTATTTTATAAATCATGGCATTCCAGAACTTACGGTGAGTGAAAACACATTGTAATGAGAAGGTAGATTATGCCAGTGTTGGACCTTATTTTGGCTACTGGACCCAAATGTATACACAGTAGTTCAGTGCAGATTAGTCCTGCTTTATTCATCCAAACGATCAGCTGAGGTAATGCCTCGGTGTTCCCTTCCCTGTCAAATCTCCAACTCCTGCAGCCATTGTCATGATCACATAATTACCGTGGATGTGTCCCAAATGTTAAAGCACAGCTACTGTTGAAAACAACTTTTAAATAAAGTATTTATAAAATTCCTGTGTGTAGTACTGTAGGATACTTTATTCTCGCTTGTAATTTATTTTCGCTGAAGGAATGCTTCAGTGAAAATATAATCCAGCAAATATACTTTTTTTCCTATATTTCACATTCAACTCAGTGAAAATATATTCCAAACAAAATACCCATAAAGTCTTTTCAGCGAAAATTAATTCCAGCTAAAATAAAGTATTCTACAGTATATGTTTTAATGTCTACTTTGAACTTGCAAGTTGTTATAATAAAAAAATCAATGTAATAACATGAAGATAGCGTATAATTCACTAAGCACAACTTCGCCTAATGTCGGTGTGTTTGGGGCCACATGTGGGATCACAGGTTTCTAGTACAGAATCTCTCTCGCATGTCTTTACGTTACGGGTGCATAGCTCTAACATCGATCAACTTAGCTGACGACGCTTACACTGAGAAATACCAGGTTCGACTAAAGAGGAATAAACGTCATTTCATTACAGATAGTCTAGCTTTATTCATCCATGTAGTTTAGCTGATTAATCACGAAATGTTGGCTTTATTACTCAAAACGGCCAGCTTAAGTAACGCCTTGCTGCTTACTTTCATAACAAAAAATTACATAATCTAAGTAAATATGCGATCAACCAGTGGCTGAAGCTGGTATAATCACGTGATTACCGAGTCTCAAAGTTAGTTGAGGCTTTTCAAAAATTGACATTACTGAGAACAGTAGATAAAGTATTTATGAAATGTATGTTTAAATTATCTACTGAAAGCAGTTGATCCTAAATAATAACAAAAGTATGTACGTGAAGTCATAATGCTAACACATTGCTTTCCAAACTAATCAGAGATATTCCCATCTCACATGAATTGATTTACATTGAATTCTAATACACGCTCTAAAAATGTGAAAGGTGAGTTACAAGAGAAAGGATATTCTACAAATTATCAAACAATGTTCCACAGAAGAACATACGGTTAATTCTACAATATGTTATATATTAAGTGCACAGTGCGTATAGCGCCGATCTGCTTCGATAGGATTGCCCTTACAATCTGAGTTAAATGAGCTCTGTCTGAGTTGTCAAACGGCATCAAAGGAGTCAAACCAAGTGTCGTAAAAGCTATAGCTTTCAAGGTTCAAAGGGGTATGCTCATGGTTGCTGGGAATTGTACAAACCTTGCCACAATTTAAACTTGAATATTTTAGTCATTTGTTTGCATTCAATTCATTTTTTTATTCCCAATGGGGCAAACGATAATGCGTTAGTGAATTTGTACTACACTGGATACGACAATAGAATTGTTGTATTAATATATGTTGTAAGTGTGTGTTACTGTTTTCAGTAATATAACACCAAAAGTAAAATGACAGCTGAAGGCGTTGTGTCGTCCCACCACGGACCAGAACTACGCTATTTTGGGGCAAGTTTATTTCTATAATATTTCTCAGTTTAATGTATAATTATTTAGTAAAGACACCACTGAAACGATTTATTAAATACGTGCCGATCGACGACTGATTTTGAAACGCTTGAAGTTTCGAACAAACTCCCGGAACCCATTGCGCGATATGCGTGAGATCGGTGTAGAGAAGACACCGGACTGCAGAGTCGATGAGCTGAGCTGAGGTTTACTTTGTGAAAGTGGTAGCCCATGTGATATTGGTGATGCAATAACAATATTTCTTAGATCAGAAGAAAAATGAGCATTGTTTTATATCGATTGATTGAATACTTCCTGAAAAAGAGACGTTTTTTTCAAAGATATACTGCAACATTATATTTCCTAGTAAAATTAAATGTATTCGTGTTGTGGAAGTATTGATTCCAATGTCTGAATTCTGCGTTGACCCGAACAATATCACTCTGCGTTTAAGTGCGTGACTACTTCAGTTGAACTCGGATTAAAGGCAGATTATTTGTACAAGGAAAATCAAAACATACATTGTATGATATATATGTTGACCTCGCCATGTCGTCAGAGTGTATGGTTCACATAGTCTACTGATCAGGTGTGTTGTATATGATACAGATAAAAAGTATATCGTCGTAAATGTCATGTCATAAACGCGCTGAACATAGAGTCAAACAATTAATTGAATCAATGTGTATTTTCACCTATATAAGTTTTAAAAAAAAATATCCTTCTAGATTGACAACGCATTTCATCAGTCGGCGAATTTCTTCACTTTACCAACTGAGACAAAGCTGAAATACTCGAGACCTGATAATAGTAACCATGGTTACGTTGCAATTGGCAGTGAACTGTAAGTACCTTTATTAATCCAGTCTTTGACCAGAAATAGATATTTGCACTCTTGGAGTTGTTTATTTGTTTTTTTAATTTTGTATGAATAATTCAATGCATTCTAAGACTTTATTTTTCAATGCGTCTTCAAATGTATGATTCTATAGTGTTATTTTAATGACCTTATGTTATGCTTGTATGATTAAATCATGTTGATGAAATACTTTTTAGGAAAAAGCCATACTAATGATTGTTTATAATAATATTACATGTTCATACCCACGTGAATAATTCCCAAAATTCAATTGGTGCTCAAGACAAAAAATATTATATTTAATATGCATAAGCGTCTATGCTATATTTGCAGTTTTTCCGCTGACAGACCTGGAGACTATAAGGAGTCTTTCAATTATATACCTTTGAAGGGAGACGCAAATACAAAGGTAAGACGATATACCTTTTATTCTAACTCATGGTGATTTCAGAAGGGAAGTGATTCGGTATCAACAAGTATTCAGTCCTGGGGAAGCAATATTTTTGATGTTTTAAATGAATGCCGTTGATTCCATCACATATCAGCGTTAATACAGTGGATTTCTCTACAAAGACTTTAATTGGCCACAATCATTACACATGTATCCTAGTTTTTGATAGATTCTAATAATTTGAGTAATATTTTATGTATGATACTGTAGATATTCCCGAATGAAGAGGTACCAAAGTTCTCCCAAGCATTGACTACTCTGTACAAGAAATGCATACAGTTAGGCAACCGCATATTAGAAGTCGTGGGGCGGGGCTTGCCAATAGAGGTGAGTGTGACGAAATATTGGGCTCTTAACTATGGACTGCCATTAAAAATTGACAAGGATAATGTGTCTGTAACGAATGTGTTTTGGTTTTACAAAAGTAAAATGAGTCAAAAAAATTGAAGAGGAGAAAAAACAATCACTCAACAAGCTAAAAACTGCTGTGTATATTATTCTGATTCAGCCTAATTGTCCAATACATTACTTTATTATACATTGACAGTAATAAGGTTAAAATAAATATTACACAATTGAGTGGCCCCATCAACAAATAAACGAATACACACTCAAGCATGTGAACACCCATAGTTTTGCTTGATAACGAATGTACCTTCATCTGGCAATCATTTAATTAACTGTGGCCAAACATTCCCTTATTTTTTGTAGGATCCTCTATTGTTCGTAAAAGCTCATGGAGGGCTTAACAGTGAAGCCAATACGTCTATAATGAGAACTGTGTGGTATCCGCGCATCCAAGACGATGACCTCAAATCCGATCAGTTACGATGTGGTGAACATGCAGACTATGGTTCAATTACTCTGGTATTCCAAGATGACAAAGGAGGGTTACAGGTAATTTGAATGTGCAATAAATAATCATGTTTATCACCAAAACATTGTTGTGATGTAATCAGCTTCATTTGCTATTACATAATTCATTACCTCGAGTCAGCATTCGTTATTCTGCATGGAGCACTAAGTAATCACCATGCTGCCCAAGTGCCTGTTTCTTTTGTTCTGATTATTATACTTTCAGGGCCTTCTAGCAGCACTTTCTTGAGGTCAAGAACTTCCGACATTAAATCATCAACTAGTTAAACACCGCTGTTTCACTTAACACAACAACAACTTTTAGTGTATCTTTTTTTAACCGACTTTTTCAGATTTTGTATTGATCACGTGATTCGGCGGCCAACTTTTGGATTTGACCAATTACTCTATGTGATATACTGGCATGTATCATTTACTTCACTAACACAATCTACCTTTACTATTTCGATTCGATTCTGCAAGTAATTTGCATAGATGGTATTTAAGAGCAATGACTGATATATACTTATGACTAATATATCATCACATTACCATATATGGTCGTTTGACTTTCATTGTAATCCATAATTGTAATATCTCAAGCATTTTTTCAAATATTTAAAACATTGTACAAGAGATGTGGCTAATATAATACATGTATCTTCTTCTTCCTCTTCTTCCTGGAAGGGGGGCGTGTATTTTGTGGCACCCGCAAAATAGCAATCTCAGTTCAAATATTTGAAAACGATAAAAAGGCTGCTCGTATTGTCAAACTAAAAATCGCACGTGGCACTCACTGCTCACATAGTCCGATATGGTGTTTCAACACTAAATTATTACACAAACAGAATTATTGTGATCTCATTGAACTCTTATGAAAGCAGTGGCGCTTAGAATAAGATAAGTTCGCGTCTATTCAAAATTGGTGGGACGTAGACAAACTGAAAATTAAATTGCTTTCACAAACAGTACAGCAAAGCCAGAACACAGAAACTAAAAGTCGCTAAACAATCTTTCAAAAACGAGCTACATACGCTTGAAAATAATGCCGCCACTCGTAATAACGTTCAATCGCTTATTACTGAAAAGAAATCCTTGCTCAATAAACTTATTGAATCCCAGTTACAGGGCGCCATCGTGCGGACGAGATTTAAGCAGTTGCACGAAAGTGATGCAGCAACTACTTTTTTATCAACCTGAAACAATACAAAGGTGTGAACAAGTCCATGTTACAGCTGGTATTGGGTGATGGTTCGACAACTGATGACCTAGACTGGTCCAGCTGTGGTGATTTAAAAAGAAATAAAAAAATAGTTCTGCGAAAGGTGGGATGAATGTGAAACCCCCACAGACTGGTCTTATTTGCAGCTAATCTGTCGTTATTATTTATTCATGATATGCAGTGACATCACTGAACGGATACAAAAAAGAAGCGGGGGCGTGCGCTCTGCATAATGAGGTAAACATTGTAGGTCGCGTTAAAGGTAAACTTGTCGACAGTGCCAAACTTTTTTTCATCTAAACAGATCTGAGCAAATTCAAATGCGATCCATTTGCCGCTTCCGGTCGAAAGGGCAACGAAAACGTCGTGGCCGTCAGTAAAACCATCAATTATAGCTTTTTCGATTTTTCTATCAGCGATGGCGAATAAACTCAACAACAACATATAGCCTGGCATTGACGTCTGCCAACCGAATTGTTTAAACAATTCTGACCAATCATCGGGCCAGACTACCTTCGTATTCACTGACTCGATCAACAAAGGCACATTGCCTTTATCATACCGCAGAGCTCTATTAACCATTATACCAAAGAAGGGCAATAATATTTTAATTAAAAGTAGCGTCCTGTTTCTTTACTTTGTACAGACTACAAAATTCTTACCAAAACATTGTTTGCTCGTTTACGCTCTGTTCTCGTCGAAATCATACATATTGATCAAAGTTATTCTATTCCCGGAAGAAACATTTCCGACAATATTAATTTGTTATGCGACTCTATTTTTCATGCAAACCAACAAAACAATTCCGTTAGCAATAGTTTCAATTGATCAGAAATAGCGTTTGATCGTATTTCTTCAATACTCTACATGCGTTTGGTTTTGCAGAAACTTTCATTAATTTTATTAGTACAATATACACTGACTCGGTAAGTCTCATTAAAATTAACCAAACTCTTACATCTCCACTTATTTTAATCGTGTATACGTGTCACACGCAACGTAATATTACCGTAATTGGTATAGTACAGGTGTGATGGTTCAAATACCAAAATGGCAACAGTAACAGAAAGACTTGCCTGGCGGCGATGATAAAATACGAACACGGAGCCAACAGATGAGGTTTCAACTGGTACTGGTATTATTATACTCTGCAAACATCAAGTACAATAACGCGGTAAAACTCCACTACTCCAATAACTAGATACTTAAACTCCAATACAATTCAACGAGATCTCCGATCTAAACTCAGTGCTGAACAACTCCCCTATATATACCCACACTGTCTATAAATAGGCCATTACATCAGCATACATAATGAGTCTGGAACTTACTACCAATTTCTAGAATGTTCCATTACCTTATATTGCCTCCTACAGTGTTCCATTACCTATTCAACCAGTTTCTAAACAAAATCTAGAATATTTCACCCAGACACAGTACGGTTCTAGAACATTCTCACTGACACAGAAGTGGTACATAAGTCGTATGCGACAATACGACAAGGTTGTTCTCTCTCGGGACAACTTTATGCAGTATGAACCCGTATTACAAACAAATCTCACTAAAAATGGCATTAGCGGGTTGACTTTACCAGGCTGCAAAGAAAGAAAATGCCACCTATCAGCCTACGCAGATGACATGGATTTCATCATAACGCGGGATATTGATTATGAAAGACTGAAGTACTGGTTATAAATTTATCAAAACTCATCAAATGCAAAGGTTAACGTTAATAAATATGAAGGACTGTGGTCGGGTGCTTGGATAAAACGTTCGGACAATCCTCTGGGTCTGAAATGGAACAATAAAGGTCTTAAAATGCCTGGGTAGATTTATTGGGAACAACAAGACATTCAGCCAGAGTAATTGGTATATTGTTTTAACCAAAATTGACAACAAACTACAGAACTGGTGTAAATTTGTGTAAGCACTTTCTTACCGTGGTCGGGTACTGGTCATTAACCAGCTTTGTGCATCCAAACTATGGCATCGCCTCATTTCTATGTCACCCATAAGATCTGATCGAATCGCTGCAAACAGCATTCAACAACTTCATGTGGCAAGGTAAACACTGGGGCGGGCTCGGGCTTATTCACATTAAATCAAGGATTAAAGCAATCCGAATCAAATATCTTCAACGCTACCTCTACTCCGGTCTTGATCATCCAAGCTTCTGTTTTACTGATTACTTTTTAAGGCATTACGGAAACCTAAACTACAATAAACAACTCTTCTGTGCATTTTTTGAAAACCTCGCTCACATTTTCAACGTTCCAGTATTCTACAACGAACGTCTTGTCGTCTTCAGCTCGATAACAGTTACATGAGCTTCTGAACCTTCTAAAATTCATAAATACTTAAACGAGCCTATTTATAATAGCCCGCTGATTCTTAATCCCTCCACCAATCAACCATTTTCTACAGGTCACTTCGCCTGTGCTGGAGTGACCAGATTTGTTGATATGATGAATCTGAAATACCGTCGCTGGAAAACTACTGACGAACTTGCAACTCGGATCCAGATACACTCTACTCGCATTCTTAAACGCAAAATCGAAAACTTTTACACACTGGTATTTTATCAAGCTACCCGGACTTACCATTTCTGGACTACTTCAATGAAGAAACAGATGAGCCGCCATCTCTTGACACCACTCGCTACAATTACTCATTATATATCAGCTCTGATAATGAAGACAAGTCTGTATGTTTATATGAAAAAAAAGTTATTTACAATCTTTTAATTAATTCACTTGATACTAACAACGGTAGACTTGATTCCGCATGGAGCGATATTATTGGTATACCAACGGATATTGAGCCCAATTTCAATGTATTTATGACACTCCAATTTTAAATGACGTCTACTTAAAGGGGCCATATCTACAGGTACATTTATGCAAGCTGTACGCTACTCAAGTAACAATACAAGTGAATTCCCAATTTGTAAATATATTCCCGATGACCTATTACATATGTTATCAGAATGTCCACGGCTCAATTCACTCCCCGCATCTATTTTTAACCTAGCAAAAGCAATCGCAAATACTGATGTAATACCCCTATCATGGTTCCTTTTCGGTTCTCTTTATGATAAAGCAAGGAAGTCTGACTGCCAGCTATTTAACTATATTTTTATCACTGCCAGGACTGTAATACATACTACCCATTATTATGTAAACTGGAGAACGAGGAATTGCGGTTCATATCTATTGTTAAACTGTATATATATATATATATATATATTTCATTTCACCTCATTTGTTCTGTAATTCGCCCTTTTACTTGTATGTAATGTAACAAAATTTACTATTTAATGTCATCCAGAATAAATGTCACCTGTTAAAATCAAAATCTTCTTCTTCAATACACGTAACTGTAAACTTCCGAGCACTATAAGGAATGAGCTCTTGCAGCAAGTCTTATAATGAAGACATTGAAAAAAAGATATGACTAACATATAAGATGACCATAAATAATCGTGTGACTTTATTATATAGGTTCTTTTCATTGACGTCTATTAGATGTGTTCACTTCCTGGTGATAATTAGTTTTCTGTTTTGGTGAATCTTTTTGTAATTTTGTGTGTATATGGAGCATCAGTTAATTTACTGTCAACTTACTATCATATAGAGACTGCAAATTATCATATCTTCTTAAATCTTGGCCGAAATTGCTCCAATTTGGAGGGGTGAATTATGAAAAAGCCCCCCATATTTTGTGTATTTTTTTTATAATATAATAGAGAAGTGGGCGTGTCCTCAGAAACCAAGCCTACGTCCAGAGCAACCACAAATTAAATAGCAAATTTGTGAAACATTAATTGCTTCTTTATTGAGTAGAAATATATATATTCCTAAATCTGCGGAGAGGCGTAATACATAACAGATTAAAAATAGCTTATAGCATGGCGTCACACCTTCGATCTTTGTTACATTGTACCAGCTACCGTGTTTTATACTACCCGATAAGACGCGTATTCGGTGTTATTCGAGTTATTTTCACTGTAGAAATATACGAATGCATTTTTGCCGGTGGAGTAGCATCAATCATCGCCTACGGCTCGGATTGATAGACAACTCTTGCTGACATCAAACCAGGACGCAATATCGCGTCAATTTTGTGCATTTGCAAGACCGTCGCTATTCGAGCGCATCGAATGTATCTTGCGTGCTAACGCGAAACGATATACAATGTGTGTACATAGTATATTTTAACTGCCATGTGCGATAATATTGAACATCATATGAACTATGAGTATTTTGCTAGAAATGGATTTGACTTTGTTGTTTAATTTTCAAGATGGCGTGTGAAGATGGTAGCTTTATTGACGTTAAACCAGAAAAAGGGGGTGTTTTTGTGAATCTGGGATATTTAATGGAGAGATGGACATCTGACACACTGAAAGCAAGGGTAAGTATCAGCATAAACGCCATTTTGTGATATCTTCTCATCATGCTTTTTTGGTTTTTAAATGGCATAGATTGGATGCATATATTAAGATAGTTTCATCATTGTCCGGTGACCATTTTTGCGGATTGTGCATTAACAACCATTAGCAATCATAGTATCGACGCACCCTCGACTTCAAAGATGAATCATAAAGACATAACACAGTTTAATGATAAAGCACAAGAAAATTTTTCAATAAACGTCCGAGGCCTGTAGAATAAAGACTCTCAGCAGGCCGATAACGAGTGTTGTTTGTTGTCAACAATGTTTATAACAATTTATAAACATAAATAATGTTTAGAGCATTGTTGACAACAAACAACTAGTGGATTTATAATGTTTGGAACAAAGAGTACTTTTGTGATAAACGAACAGTTAAAAAATATATAGATGAACCAAAAACGTAGTATTACGTATATAAGCCCATACATGAAACTTGTTCATGTTCTTTTGAATATTCAAAATCATTAGAGAATATGTAATGTTTACGTAGACGCTAGCTGTGTAGTTATGTAATAATGTGGATAAACTATAGGGCACAGTCGTAGAGACATATTTATCCTTCTTTATCTCGATACGTTGATTGATATTTGTATATTATCTTTACAGGTACATAGAGTTGTAAACCCAGAATCCAGTGAATTAAAAAAACAAGCTCGTCAGTCACTTATCTGTTTTGTTGAACCAGATAAGGCATGTATCATCAAGTGTGTGGACGGGAGCAACAAGTATCCTCCAATTACCAGCATGGATTTTCTCAACATGAAATCCGGTGAAATCAGGGGGTTTTAGTGGTTTAAATCGGACGAAATATGGGGTCAATTCTAGTGGTATTTAGTGAGTATTGTCTTTCTCCGAAACTTGAGTTCGTTTATTTTTATAAATAAATATCAGTTTCAATATTGTAAATGATGACAAATATTTAGCTATAGCGACATTTAGTACTCGTGGGGAATCATCTTTATTCGGAATTCTCATAATGTGGCAGGTGTTGCATATTTAAGTACGGCTTTACCATTCATTGTAACATTTAGTGTTCCAAGAACATGTTTTCTGTATTTTTCCTTTGCTAGAATCAAATCAATCTCATTGTCTAAGAGAGTTGGATATTTACACTTAGCTCCAAGTGCCACACTTTAGAGTCAAGTCTTACATTGGCTGAACTATTTGTATATATGACAATAATGAGCGTGAAAGGTAAACTGGGTTGTCAAATGTATATATATATCACTCCTGTTAGACAGGAATAATGCTGTTCAGCACACACTGTATATTACAAATAGTCTTTCAAAAATCAGAATGGCTCTTCAGTGCACTAAATAAAGAACGTCCAAATAACCACTCATCCACCTATAATGTAGAAATTATGCATAATCAGGACATCCTACGTGTTGTATTAAGGGGGAAAATGCCGTTACTGATGTTGATGCATATCTACTAATGCAAATAGATATTAAAACATATTGCAACATGCTTATCTTATTAAATCGTATATTGTATTGTGCGATTGTATTGTAATGGCCATATGTGAGTGTCTATTCAGACTATTTGCGCTATTGGCCATTATTTTATTTTTTTAAATGTTGTGTTGTTGTGTTATTAAACCACACAACCTCATTTTCTGACCCCAAAACGTCAGCTAGAAATGGCCAGTACTGTACATGGCCCCACCAAGAGCTTCGAACTCGCGCGCATGGTATAGCACCTCACAACAGCATATGAACATGTTTGAATTAAACTATTGAGATATGTTTGTAATATGAATGAAACGTTTCCTATTAAAATCATTATTTTAAACCTAGCTCCTGACTAGTTTGTTCAAAACAGGCTGTTCAGAAAATTTTTAAACCGTGCTATTCATGAAATTGTATTCAAACTAAAAAACATGGATATGGACATTTCTCAGACTGGTTTCAAACGTGTCCAAAAAGTCTTATAATATTTGTGCACTTTGAGGCATAATTGCATGAGGTCGCACAATATATCATGTCGGTCATGTTGGATTTTTAAATAAATATGATGTGGTAGCATTGACACAGTGTTTAGGAATCCTGCAACTAAACTGCCATTTATCATACCAAATTGTCAGCAACCTAAGTCTGATGTCATTTGGAGCTTGATTCAAGAAGCTGCAGCTATTGTTTTGACAGTTTCAGTCAATTAATATTCATTGAAATCATAAATACAGGCATGAGTGAGTTATGTTGATATGCTTTTCTACATAGGAATGAATGCAAGCACATTTGGAAGTGCTGCTCACATTGATGTTCTAATTATCACATTTGCTCTACACCATATGAATATGATTTGTATTGATTCATTTGTTATTTTATTGGGTTATGGCTTTTGTCAATTATTTTGAAAATGTTGCTGGGAATAAATGCTCAATTTTCATACTTATATTAGTGTGTCTTTGTTCATTGTAACCACTAAATGTATTCATATGCTTGAAATGTGTCTATAACATGTTTATGTTTGTGATTGTTTGAAGCATCTTTTAGGTTATACATATATGTTTTAATCAAACGCCAAACATGTCCCAAATCTGGCCACATCAGTCATACAAAATTATACAAGTTTCAAAATAGTAGATGATGATGAGACACATCTGAAGTAAGTTTCACTCACAGTATCAAACATGAATGACACTAGTCCCATTTCGTTTGCGAAAACCATTGAACAGAATTATTTGAAACTTTCAATAATGATAGGCCCTCATATGAAATGATGCATATCGGAATTTGGATTGGTCGATTTGTTTGGCTGCTATTTTAAATTTGAGTTAGCCAGGATGTCCGGGCATTCCTCAAAGTTGGTCACGTGATTTGGCCACGTAGGAAGGAGTTTCATACTGGTATCAAAGTTATCCAATTGAAGAGAAAGTTGTCATGTTGCAATTTGCATCAGTCACGTGGTATTGGAGTGTCATCTTGGATTTCTGACAAAAAATTGTTTTTCTTAAGTGATTCAACTGATCAGTTATTATGTTATTTTGCCACCATCTTAGATTTTCATTAAAAACCAGTATTTTGAGTATTTATTACGTTTGATTGCTTTAATCGCATGTGGCACAGAGAACGCTGGCTCCTTATGGAAAAAATATAATAATTTTCACCAGTCATGTGCTTAAGCCGTCATTTTGAATTTCTCTCAAAACTCTCAAAATTTTGGCATTTGTTTTCAATGATTGTATCAACCAATCAACTTAATATCTTGCATGTGCATCTAGGACTAGAGATTCTTAGAAGAATAATTAAAAAAGGTTGGATTATTTACATTGTTTGGTCGCCATCTTGAACTTATTGCATAACTGCCCAAAATTCAAACATTTGTTAATGTAATTGATGTTTCAGGCAATTGATCTGAAATTGAGGATGTAGGATAAAATTGTAGTCAGTCACAAGATCAATTTTTATTTTACAAAAACTTCAAACTAGATCTGCTCAATTCCTCGTATTTTAATCATCACATGATATTTACAATCATTTGGCACAGGCCATCTATATCTGACATGCTTTCAAGTTTGAAATTATAACCGGTTAAATAAATTTCGCAGTCATTTTGTTTTTACAAGAAATAGCTGAAATCCTTCAATATATTATTTCCATAACGTTCTTGGCCAATTAAGACAAAATATGATATGAAAAATCGACATTAGAAAACATTCAAAATTTGACCCAAAAGTACATTAGAATTTGACAATTGGCCCGGGTGCTCACATAGTTAGTTTGCTTGTCATATCAGTTTGAAAAAAAATGAAAAAAAAATCTAATAATCAATTTCTTGCAAAATTCTCCACTATATGATCTAATATTTAGTTTGTTGCGTAAATCACATTTATACACTAATGTACTTTGGTTTCAATTTTGGATTGAATGCATATAAAACATACTCATAAATGCATCACCAATTGATTTTAGACCCAAAATTGATGAATGTTTTTTATTGTAGGTTGAGTGATATATGATGTAACAATATCACGAATAAAAATATGTGTCACGTGACGTTCAGAGCTATTATAGTCTGTATGTCGTATTGGATGAATATCTGAATGCGGGTGACTTCTCAAAAAAATACACTGAACCATTTGACTTAATTATGTTGCGAAGCTGCCTTAAATGAAAATGTGTTCTATTTGCTGGTTGGTTATACAGTCAGGTATGCACATATATAATTCCTAGAAATGTATTTAAAATATTATTTTAACATGAGAAAAAAGGGTGTGCCTAGTAATCATTACCATAGCAACATCGTTCCACAATCTGTCAGCAGTAAATGTGTTTTATTAATGACGTATCACTGATAGAATAATGGTACTACTTTTATAAATGTCCACCAAAACATTGCCATGGTCACGCGATGTTTGTACATTCTGGCTGTTTTCAAAGTGAGAAGCACAAACTAATTTGCAGTAGGACTAGTTAGCCAATGATAATATGTGTTTTTTTTTGTTCTATTTCCTCGCTTGGTAATCGGCAGAACGATGATCTTGAAGAATCAAGTAACACCTTATACCACGATAACATTATTTTTATTTGTAAATTATAACTATTTCACAAAAAGATCATTATGAGCTATCGATAAAATATTCTAAAATTGTAAGAAGTAAGAAGAAATCAACATGAGAGCCCTCTAATAACAAATACACGCCAGGATTACGCGTAATAAAAGTCTTGTGGCTGAGATACTTTCGGTGTTCTAGCCGCAAAGTACTCGGGGAAGCCCAATCATCAACTACACTTAAAACAACAATCTTATTTTTACACAAATATTTACAAGTTTATTTTAGCAGTAACATGTATTTTTCTCAAGGTATACATGTCTTCAAGGCGGCTATCACAGATATCGTACCATGCTGCATCATAACTTGGAAGTCAGTAGTAGACGACCAAATCATATTCCCTGTGTTCAATGAAATGGCAAGCTTTGTCATCCAATCCATGCAGCGTACACAGTGAACACTTTTCATTATTCATGAATTGTTGTGGCAATTAGTGTTTTCGCTAATGGTGACATGTGAAGTATTCCGTACAATAATGAAGTCCACGAACATGCCATGCTATTACCGCCCTAGATTTAACGGGCAGGCAGAAGCGACACCTGAATCTACGACTGCTGTTCAAATAGTCTTGAAAGTCTCTTCCTTTGATACCATCTTGGATCATTGCGACAGTTTTATTATAGCTAATCGCAATCATGTTCATCGTGTGTCGAGAGCAAATGTTTTTGAAGTGTTAAAGATATATCCTAACACAGGGTCGCCACTGGGGGCATCCTATATTCAGTTCGGACGTGGACCGACAATTATCAAATATGGCAGCCCCAACTACCCCTGTCATTGACTTCACTGCGTATGGTTTGCAGAGAGAGTCCCCGGACGAAGAATGTTTCCGGAAACTGGTAGATGAAGTACATTATGCATTGAAGACAATCGGTTTTCTTTATTTGACAAACCATGGTATTCCACAAACACTGGTGAGTATAGATCGAATGCACGCGCCATTATCAAACACATCATCCGCCATTTTAGCCGTCAGTATAAAATCTAAATAAATATGGCCAGAATGTATTCGTTACGTTTTCGATGTGTATTGATTTGCAATATAATTCATCTGGACTTTGAATGTGAAATTCGGCGACTAAATAGCACCCTGTGACGCTGGAAACCTAATCACGTCCGAATTTATGAAACTGTTGGTTGATGTTCTGTTCTGTTCTCAATTTGTTACATTACACAACATATTTTTTTAGATATTTTAGACATTTGTAGATATAACAAGAAATAATTAGAAACGGTAATATTAATGTTATTTCAACACTAAACTTTCAAAAAACAGACCGAGGTTAAACAGAAAAAAGCGAATTACTATTTAGATAACAAAGAGGAATTTTTATTGTATAAAAATAGTCCCAACCAGTCACTAAACAAAAGTAAATCTAAATAGTCTTAATGTTTATTTATAAATGTAATCTCCATTGCTTATATGTACGGTGAACCGTGAGAAACACGTAGGCGCACTAGGTACTACGGTAACATTGAAGCATAGTTGATAAATATATGTATTTCCGATCGCGTGGCTTTCCAAGGTAAGTGGCTTGCAGATATAACTGATGACGTATTACCTTGATGCAAAATAAGTGGTTTGTGATAACCGACATTAGAGGCGAGGGTGGGGTAGGTTTACATTCTAATCCCTGAGATTTGAGTATTTATGTTGCAATACCACGTACCATTCCACAATTCCCATGCCATTTGATGCCAAAACATGCCATTCCACTATGCGCAATGCCATTTAATGCAACAACATGCCATTCCACTATGCGCCATGCCATTTAATGCAACGACATGCCATTCCACTATGCGCAATGCCGAGCTTGTGAAATAGACCATCCTTCACAAATACGACACGCTTGTTTATCTTATGGATTCTGCGATAAGGACACCCAGGTTAGCCAAATTCGCCAATACATCGTCCAAGCTTTGCGCGATATTGATGCCCGTAAAATTGCCACTCGTTACGATGCCTTTCAACGCATTCACCCAGAACTGGTCGGAAAATATTCTCGACGGTATAATCGTGTGCTATTCCAACGTTATAAATCGACCCCTGAATTGTGCTTACCCTCCTGTAAAATCATGTTATCAACACGCGAAATGGATTCCCAACTTGTTGACATCATACAGCAGCATACATAGAATAAACATGTTGTTCATACTTTAGCAGTTATTCTCTATGGTACAGTGAAATGTAGGAAAATTGGGGAGTTTTCAACCTAGTTTTGCTATCATTTTCAATCATTTTTTTTAAATGTCATGTATAACCATTTTTATTTACTCAGTGTGAATACTTTACTGCGTTTAAAAATGTATACTGCATGTATTTCAACCTTCTTTTTTTAAAAATGTCATTTTTTAATTCTCATTATTACTCCTAAGAATATCATTCTTATATTACTTATAATAATATCATTCTTATATTACTCAGTGTGAATACTTAAGTGTTTGAAAAATGTATTCTATTTCAATTTATGATTAATTACTTCAAAAAACAAAACACCAAAAAAAATAAACAAAAGATATATTTAATGTAACTTATCTTACTAGTTTTGTCATCTAATATCATTCTTATATAACTCAGTGTGAATACTTAACAGCGTTTGAAAATGTATACCATTTCAATTTATGATTAATTACTTCAAAAAACAAAACACAAAAACAAATAAAAAAATATATGTAATGTAACTGATCTTACTAGTTTTTTTGTCAAAAATGTATACCCTATGTATTTCAACCATTTTTAAAATGTCATGTTTTTTAATGTTAATATTCTTCTTTTGTGTAATAAACAACGTTAGTTTTCAAAATGACGTGTATTTATTTGTGTGTGTGTGTGTGAGCGCCCTCTGTCGTTCGTTCAGAAAATTCTTTCCTGACGTCAATGGTTGTGAACGCCTGACGTCATCCCGGCGACACGATAGGTACGACCATGAGGGCGCTGTTCGTGGGATGACGTCATAACATCCCACGATGACGCAATATCGGTATGGGATGATGACGTCATCGTTATGACGTCATCCCACGAACAGCGCCCTCATAATTTATTCACATATCCCTATTGTGACGTCATATTTGGATGGGATGACGTCATCCCATCCCAATATGACGTCACCGTTATGACGTCAACCCATGAACAGCGCCCTCATGTTCGTACCTATAGTGTCGCCTAAACTACTTACGTTTCTTCCGTCCAACTTAATCAGCGGTTATTTAAAAGTATACGTTATAAACATTGAACGGAAATCTGCGGTTTTTCAGAAATTACCGTTGATTTACGTTGGACTGAATGGACGACAAACGTAGCATTTCTGGCTGACGGTTACGCGACGGATATGCCACCCTGTTACGTTCAGACGCTGGTACTCGACTCGTATAACAAATAAAACGCCCGAATGCAAGCAGTGTGCAAGATAGAACGGTAGTATATTTTCAATGGCCTATTCAAATGTCACATAACTTTGTGTGCTACACCACACCTCAAACAAAAATGCTAACAGTAACATACAACCAATATAGACTTCCGTTTAAAAACGGCAAAAAGAACAAACAGTCAAAATTAACAATACTTATCAAATCAAAGAGTTCGTTCTGTGCTGGCCTGTCACTCCGTCGTCTTCGAACTTTTGTCACAACTCTCAGGTGGTGTCAATCTTCATTCTTTCATCTCCGTCGAAGCGTACCAAGTTTCAGCTCACACGTGGACTTCTTGCAGCTTCTTCCAACACGTCACCGGAACGAAAACACAAGCCAGACCGGACAGCTAACAATGTTCAAGAGCAAACCCCATTTCCTAATAAACTGATAAACCAGTCAGTGATACTGGTAAAAATTATAGTGCTATCAGTTTACCGTCTATTTGGATTCTTCTTGCTATCAGTTTACCGTCTAGTTGCCGTCCTCTCCTCAACGTAAAACAAAAGGCTTTTTTATAGCCAAAGCAGACTCCCTAACTCAGTACAAATAATTATGCAAAATAGGGATAAATTGACAAAAGAACACAACATAAAGCGACCGAGGACAATATGACGTTTCAATAAAACCCCAACTAGAAATTACACAAATAATAAATACATAAAATAAACTCAAACGTAACACACCCACATAGTCCGACGGTTACGCTGCGGTTTTACTGCATAACCGCCATGTAACAGTTGTGTAACCGTACCGGAAACACGCGAGTTCATGCCGTGAATGGTTTAACCTTTGAAACAGATCCCTGGTAATTACATGATCACGCCAATGGATACAGCCATTAGCTGTTCGCATTGTTTACTCTGCCACTTATTTTTCAGTATAAAAAAAACATTTGGTCTGCAGATGTACTCTATGGAAGTCAGTGGTCAATGTTTTTTTATATGACTTTTTGCACAAAAAAACACACAAACAAATCATGAAAACCTTATACACATGGTGCAGACTTTACCTTTCAGCTTAACACCGGGTCAAAATAAATCACAGCGTTTCTTACCTTTAAAACAGTACTTCCTGGATAGCTGCAGTGTATGTTCACTGAGACAGTGGAGTTTTTATATATCTACTGGCTCGTATCTGAAACAGGAAGTATTTGAAGCGCTCGACTTATGAAAGGGGTCTATGAATTATTGCCTGAGGTTTCCGTTTTTTTCTATTTGCAAACGGATTAAATGTCAAGACTCCCGTGCTGTCAGCACTCAAGTCAGATTCACTGGAAATTACATGCAATAATATGAATGCATTCACATTTTCTCTTTTTTTCGCTAATGAATAACCACTATTACAGAAGATGCTCACTCCTGGACAACTGCCCACATCACACTGCAGAATTACCCAGCACACTAACCTACTTTGCACCCCAAAAGCAGTCATCACTCCAGCATACAATAGTTAAAATCCATAAACCCACCTGTAAGTGCATACAACTAACTTCCAATACGCACTCGCATACCAACAAACTGCTAGTTAGACCATGATCTGATTCATGTACACCTGTACATTAGTTGCCGAGCAACCACTCGGCACCATAAGTAGATTATGTGATATGCGTTTATTAAATTCTATTTATTTTACAGTAACATAACCTACATACACACATTACTAGTCAATATAAAAAATAACACCAAATTCGTGACAAATTTGTCGCATCACTCTTTCCTTCCAAAAAAAGTGTGTTACAGAGACACTTTTTCCTTTAGTTCTCAGCAAAATAACTTTTGCTTAGAAAGTCAGCTCTCAATGATCTGCACCCATAAATGATTCAATCCTGTATCTAAACGGCTGTAGAGCGCATTACTTCAGCATTTGTCATATTAGTATGTTATATATACACAAGTGATTTATGATCTGTTTGTAACACAAATTCATCCCCAAACAAGTATACAACGAAATTCTGCACACCCTGCATTCTGCTTCGAACAATTGAGTAGCTATAAGATGGGGAACAAAATTAATTTGCTTTTTAGGGACCCCATTGGTTCAGTATCACAAACTGTAATGCTGTTCAAGCGTCAAAAGCTAATGCAGAAATTTACAAAACCATCCTTTTTCATCATCAGAACATTTGGGGGGAAAGTATGGAGAGTTTGATAGTTCTATTATCCCCATAGCGCTCCATCTTAGACAGAGCTTCTTCACTGTATCTTTCATAGCATAGGGTTTAGATTAAGGTTCCGCTTACTGGCTCATCAGTTGCGATCCTTATCTCGTGCTCTCCAAAATTGGTCTTTCCTGGAACATTGGTCAGAACACCAGAGTATTTCCCCAATAATTCCTTCACCTCAATCTTTTGTTCCTCGTTCAAATTGTTCACTACTACATCCTGTATAGATTGAGTTGGCTGTATGGCGAGATGAACACTCCTCAAAGGTATCATTATTAGGATTACCAAAACTGGACTCAACTTCCGGTTTAACATAGAGCTTTAGCAAGTTAGCATGAAATGTCGTCGTCTTGCCAGAAAGATTAATCTTGTAATTAGTATCATTTAATCGCCACAATACTAGGATTATGTGATATGCGTTAATTCAATTATAATACTTTTATAGTACTTTAAACTATATACACAAATTAACAATAAATATGAAAAATAACACCAAAATAGTGACAAATTTGTCACAATTATACACAGATGTCAAACAATAAAATGTTGCAAGGTGACTAATTACGTTGTGGAAAGTTGTTCAACACTGCACTGCTGTTCCAGTGTATTTCTACAACTATTTTGATATGATAACTCCCGTTCTTCCACGACACATTCACGCTTTATATACATGTTCATCTACACATCCTGGGAATGAAACCTCAAAAGTCGCCCGTATTTTGTTTATTGTTATCTACAGGGCCTGCGTGACTTGTACACATAGAACGTAAATCATTGTAAAGGTTCATGAATACATAAACTGGCTTACGTGACTTCTGTACTCATTAAATGGTAGCAATATGGCAGCACAGACAATTCCCGTTTTTGACTTCTCGGCATATAATCTAAATAGAAATACACCTGATGCCGAGACATACCAGAAGCTTATTGATGACGTACATCATGGTTTCATTACCGCTGGATGTGTTTATTTCATAAATCACGGCATTCCAAAACTTGCGGTGAGTGGAAATACTTTGTAATAGGAAGGTTGATTTTGCCAGTGTATGACATTGTTTTGGCTACTGGAGTTGCAGTTCGACCCAAATGTACACACAGTACGTAGTTCATTGCAGATTAGTTCAGCTTATTTCATCCAAACGATCAGCTGAGGTAATGCCTCGGTGTCCCCTTTCTTGCCAAATCTTACAAACTCCCGTAGCCGTTGCCATGATCACATAATTACCGGCGATGTGTCTCAAATGTTAAAGTACTGTCACTGTTGAAAACAACTTGTAAATGAAGTATTTAAAAAAATCCTCTATGTAGTATATGTTTATAATGTCTACTACGAACATACAAGTTGTTATAATACAAATTTCAATGTAATAACATGACAATAGCGTATAAAAAACGTGTAATTTACTAAGCACAACTTTCGCTCAGTGACGGTGTGCTTGGGCCACATGCGGGGTCACATGTCTTTACGTTTGGGGTGAATAGCTCTAACATCAACCGACTTAGCCGACGTCGCTTACACTGTAGAAATACCAGGTTCGACCGCAAAGGAATATGCTAACTCATTCCCTTTCGAAATAATCAGAGATATTCCCATCTCACGTGATTCTAATAAACGCTCTAAAAATATGAAAGGTACATTACAAGAGATGAAAGGCCATTCTACAAATTATCAAACAAGGTTATACAAAGGTACATAAGGTTAAATATACAATATTTTATATATTAAGTGCACAGTGCGTATGGTGGCAATCTGCTTCGCTAGGATTGCCCTTAACATCGCTGTTCTGTGTGTCACTGTGCGGGTGATTTCCAGTGTATTCAAGCTGAGTCGAACGAGCTATGTCAGAGATGTCAAACGGCATCAAAGGAGTCAAAGCAAGTGTCGTAAAGCTCACGCTACAGCTTTCTAAGTCACTCAAAAGGAAATGCTCATGGTTGGTGGGAATTGTACAGCCCTTGGCACAATGAACTTGAGCATTTTAGACTTTTGTTTGCGTTCAATCAATTCTTTTTATTTTATTTTCAGACAGACGATAGTGCGTTTGTGAATTTGTAATGCACTTAGTACGAACATGCAACAATAGAAATGTTGTATCAAATTATGTTGTAAGTGTGTGTTACTGTTTTCAGTAATATAACACAAAAAGTCAAATGACAGCTAAAGGCTGTCGCCCCAGCACGGACCAGAACTACGGTATTTTAGGGCAAGTTTATTTGTATAATATTTCTCAGTTTAATTCATAATTATATAGCTAAGACATCACTGAAACAATTTATTATATCCGTAAAATACGTGCCTATCGACGACAACAAACTCCCGGAACTCCTTGTGCGATATGTGTTAGATCGGTGTAGAGAAGACGCCGGACTGCAGAGTCGATGAGCTGAGCTGAGGTTCTCTTTGTGAATGTGGCAGCCCATGTGATATTGGTGATGCAATAACAAGATTTTAAAAGTTCTTAGATCAAAAGAAAAATAAGCAATGTTGTATATCGATTGATTGAATACTTCCTGAAAGAGAGACGATTTTTAAGATATATTGCTACATTATATTACCCAGTAAAATTGTATTCGTGTTTTGGAGGTATTGATTCTGAATGTTACGTTGACCCGAACATGGATATCAATCAGCGTTGTGACTACTGTAGTTGAACAGTTTACAGGCAGATTATTTGTGTAAGGCAAATCAAAACATACATTGTATGATAGTTATGTTGACCTCGTCAATTCGTCAGAGTGTATTGTTCTCATAGTCTACTGATCATATTTGATGTATATGATACAGATAAAAAGTATATCGTCGTAAATGCCATGTCATAAACGCTCTGAACATACAGTCAAACAGTCACTTGAATCAATGTGTACTTTCACTTATATAAATTAGAAACATTCTATATCCTTCTAGATTGACAACGCATTTCAGCAGTCGGCAAATTTCTTCACTTTACCAACTGAGACGAAGGTGAAATACTCGAGACCCGATAATAGTAACCATGGTTATGTTGCAATTGGCAGTGAATGGTAAGTACCTTTATTATTGTTGGTGATATGACGTATTGGAGCACACGTTACAAAACAAACTCAGATAGGTGGGATTCGAGTTCACAATGCAATATTGTATCACAATAAACAGAACGCTTTCCTGTACCGCCTATTACCAAATCCCCGGTCTTTGTAATCGTTTACCAGAAATAGATATTTGCATTGAATACATAAGTCTTTTTCTGCGACTCTTGGAATTTAATTGTTTTTAAATATTGTATGAAGAATTCAGTGCAATCTAAGACTTTATTTTTCAAAGTATCTTCAAATGTATGATTCCATAGTGTTATTGACCTTGTGTCTTATTTGTATGATTAAACGATGTTGATGAATAATTTTAGAAATAGCCATACTAATAATTGTTTATAATAATATTACAAGTTCATATATACCCACGTGAATAACTCCCAAAATTTAATTGGAGCTCAAGACAAAAGAATGTTAAATTTAATATACATAAGCGTCTATGCTATATGCAGTCTTTCCGCTAACAGACCTGGAGACTATAAGGAATCATTCAATTATATACCTTTGAAGGGAGAGGCAAATACAAAGGTAAGAAGATAAATCTTTTATTCTGATTCATTGTGATTTCAGAAAGGAAGTTATTCGGTATCAACAAGTATTCAGTCCTGAGGAAGCAATATTTTTGATTTTTTAAGTGAATACCATTAATTTCATCAAATATATGTACAATAACTTCAATTGGCCATAATTATTGCACATATATCCTAGATTTTGGCAGATTCTAATAATTTGAACAATATTTGTATGTACTGTAGATATTCCCGAATGAAGAAGTACCAAAGTTCTCCCAAGCATTGACAACTCTGTACCAGGAATGCATACAGTTAATCAACCGCATATTAGAGGTCGTGGGGCGGGGTTTACCAATAGAGGTGAGTGTGACAAAATATTGGGTTCTTAACTATGGATTGTCATTAAAAATTGACAAGGATAACGTGTCTATAATGAATGTGTGTGTTTGGTTTCACGAAAGTAAAATCAGCCAAACAAATTAAAGAATGGGAAAAAACAATCAACAAGTTAAATACTGCTGTGTATATTACTAATTGTCCAATATATTATTTTATCTTATTTTCTATCAACGTATACTATAGTTACGTATTACACAATTGAGTGGCCCCTCAAGCATGTGAACACCCATAGTTTTGCCTGATAACGAATGTACCTTCATCTGCCAATCATTTATCTTATAGAGACCGTTCTCAAAAATTACCTTATTTTTGTAGGATCCTCTTTTGTTCGTAAAAGCTCATGAAGGGCTTAACAGTGAAGCCAATATGTCAACAATGAGTACTGTATGGTATCCGCCAATCCAAGACGATGACCTCAAAACCGATCAGATACGATGTGGTGAACATGTAGATTATGGTTCAATTACTCTGGTATTCCAAGATGACAAAGGAGGGTTACAGGTAATTTAAATGTGAAAAAAATAATCATGTTTATCACCAAACAATTGTTGTGATGTGATCAGCATTATTTGCTATTGCGTAATTCATTACCTTCGAGTCAGCCTTCGTTGTTCTGCATGGAGCACTATGTATACGTGGTCACAATACTGTCCATAGGCCTGTTTCTTTGGTTCTGATTATTATACTTTCAAGGCCTTCTAGCAGCACTTTCTTGAGGTCAAGGACTTCCGACATTAAATCATCAACTAGTTAAACACCGCTGTTTCGCCTAACACAACATTTTGTAGACAACACATCTTTTAGTGATTCTTCTTAAACAGACAGATTTGTTTATTGATCACGTGGTTCTGCGGCTAATTTTTGGATTTGACCATTTACTGGCATGTATCAGTTACTTCACTAACACAATCTACCTTGGCTATTCCGATTCGATTCTGCATATAATTTGCGTAATTGGTATTTAAGAGCAATGACTTATGTATACTAATGGCTAATATATTATCACATTATCATATATGGTCGTTTGACTTTCATTATAATCCATAATTGCAATATCTCAAGCATTGTAGCATTTTTTCCAAATGCCACAAGTATTGAAAGCATTGTACAAGAGATGTGGCTAATATAATAGATTTCTCTTCTTCTTTTTCAATACACGTAACTGTAAACTCCCAGACACTATAAAGAATGAGCTATTGCAACAAGTCTTATAATGAAGACATTGACAAAATATTTGACTAACATATATAAGATAACCATAGATCTTCGTGTGGCTTTATTATTTAGGTTCTTTTCATTAACCTCTCTGCTCATTTCTTTGTGGTGATTAGTTTTCTATTTTTATTGTGAATCTTTTTGTCATTTGGTAAACAAGGATATTTTTTACTTTTGTGTGTATATTGAGCATTAGTAACGTATGTTAATTTACAGTCAGCTTTGTATAATATATAGAGACTGCAAATTATCATATGGTCGAAATTGCTCCGATTTGGAGGGTAAATAATGAAAAAGACTCCCATATTTTGAGTATTTTTTTAGAGTTTTAGATATTTAGATACAGGCATGCTTCCCAGATTTATAGTACAGTAGAGAAGTGGGCGTGTCCCCTAGAAACCATGCCAAAGCAACCAATAATTAATCAGCATAGTTTGGTAAACATGAGTATTGATTAAAAATATATATTTCCCTGCATCTACGGAATGAATTGTTATACGAGGCGCGTATTCGGTGTTATTTGAGTTATTTTGAATTTGAATATACCAAAGTATTATTGCCGCTACATTAGCAATACTCATCACTTATGGCTCGGATTGATACAAACCTCTTTCTGACATCAAGCTAGAATCCAATATCGCGTTATTATATACACATATTAGAACTCGTGATCATGACAGCCAATAGATTTTGTGCATTTGCATGACCGTCGCAAATTAGAGCGAATTGCAAATGAACGCATCGAATGTATCTTACGTGCTACCCCTAAATGATATTCAATGTAGTGTTCGCGTGGTTTAGTATGACAGTTTCGTCAATGTTCCTCGAGTCTGCAAATGCGCATTTCGATCAGACAGATAGTCAACTGATTGCACACTTGACATGTAACTTTTCTGGAGTGTTATGCAAGAACATTTGAACAACTATGAGCATTTGTCCTAGAAATGGATTAGACTTTATTATTATTTTTCTAGATGGCGTGTGAAGATGGTAGCTTTATTGACGTCAAACCAGAAAAAGGGGGTGTTTTTGTGAATCTGGGATATTTAATGGAGAGATGGACTTCTGACACACTGAAAGCAAGGGTAAGTAACAGCATTAACGCCATTTGTGACATATTCTCATCTTTATTGATAAAGAATGGCTTAACGGTAAGTTTTGGGTTGAGTTTTCAATAAACGTCCGAGGCCGGTAGAAAATAGACTTCAAGCACGCCGCTAACTACCAATAGCGTCCAAGTGTGCAAACATTGTTGACAACAAACAACTAGTGAATGGATGATGTTGTGTAGTTGTGTAATAATATGGTTAAAATATAGATCACAGTTGTAAAGACATGTTTATCCCATCTTTGCCTCGATGCAATGATATATGTTTGTATTTTATCTTTACAGGTACACAGAGTTGTAAACCCCGAATCCAGTGAAATAAAAAAACAAGCTCGCCAGTCACTTATCTGTTTTGTTAACCCAGATAAGGCATGTATCATCAAGTGTGTGGACAGGAGCAACAAGTATCCTCCAATCACCAGCATGGATTTCCTCAACATGAAATTCGGTGAAGTCTATCAAAATTTTCAGACCGATTAAGAAGAATTCATGCAATCTATATTATACATATGTCTATAGCGGCCTCTAGCACTGGGAAATCATCGTTATTCAGAATTCTGAATGTGTTGCATATTTAAGTAGGGCTTTACCATCCATTGTAACATTTAGTGTTCCAATTTCCTTGCTCAGTATATTTGGTAAAATTTTTACTTCGATACTAAATAGACGGCTGTATTTTGGGTAGAAGCACTTGGTAAGATCGACGAAGCACAGATGGGATTCAGGAAGGGTTACTCAACGTTTGATAACATTTTTATTATGCAGTCAATTATTCAAAAGTACATTACCAGAAAATGGGGAAAATTGTATTGTTCGTTCGTCATTTGTCGTAGGCTTTTGACACTGTTTATAGACAAAGGTTGTGATATATTCTGTTAAAGGAGAGAATAAACGGGAAAATGTTTAAAATATTGTCCAGCATATATTCAAACGTGAAATCGTGTGTCCACACCCCAAATCGAAAGACCGAATATTTTGACTGTCTGTAGGCGTTCGGCAAGGCTGCATGCTAAGCCCTTTTTTATTTTCCCTTTTCATAAACTGTTCTTTGAATTGCATCAACGCAATGATCATAGCATTCATCTATCTCCGACCCTGTCGAACTTTTCTGCCTATTATTTGCAGATGATGTAACAATGTTTTCAGATACGGTGACCGGGTTGCAAAGATCTCTTAAAATATTAAATAGTTACTGTGTCAGGTGGAAAATGTTATGATATGCTTTACAGTATAGAAGAGTCATACATGGATCACTGATATAAAAAAATTGTTGTTTATTTGTAATATGAAAAATTGTTGGTACAGTCAGGAAGTTAACAATACTAGCACGTTTATGGAAACATTTACTGTTGGATTCAAATGTTACTTGCAGCATAGCTGGCTAAGTGACATATGTACGTTTGAAAAACTCGTGACTTTTCGCGAATTTAAAACAGAGCTACAGCGGGAGAAATATCTTACTTCGGTCACTATAAACTCCCACAGAAAAACCTTAGCACGTTTTCGTTGCTCTTCGTATAGCCTACGCATAGAAAATGACAGGGGAACTCTTGAGATAGACCAGCGGCTTTGTAAAGTCTGTTATACAAATCAAATAGAAATAGTATGCCCATTTTATTCTGAATTTCGTCAATTGTATCTTCCAAAATATTATTTCCACCCTCCATCTTTTCATAAATTTGTAGAATTATTAACTTTACAAGAAACAAATATAATTAAAAGTTTGGCAGCCTATGCTTATCACACATTGAAACTTAGAAGCGATATTGCTGATTTTTTGTAATTTAAGAATATTTATGTATATACTTTTATGGGCCGATGGCCTTGAACTTGTACATAAAGATCATATATATATATATATGGTGTTTAGTGTTCCAAGAACATGTTTTCTGTATTTTATTTTGCTAGAATCGAATTCACTGGTCTCACACATATATGTATACATGTTTGCCTTGAAATGTAGCCGATCTCATTGTCTAAGTGCCACACTTTAGAGTCGAGTCTTACATTGGCTGAACTATTTGTATATATGACAATAAAACAGGAATAATTCTGTTCAGCACACACAGTATGTGACAAATAGTCTTTCAAAGGTCAGAATGGCATTGGCTCTTTAGTGCACTAAATAATTAAACAACGTCTAAATAACCACTCACCTACCCATAATGTAGAAAATATGCATAATCAGGACATCCTACGTGTTGATGTGGATGTATATCTACTAATGCAAATAGTTATTAAATACATATTGTAACATGATTATCTAATTAAATCGTATATTTTATTATGTTATTGTATTATAATGGGCATATGTGAGTGCGCATTCAGATTATTTGCGCTATTGGCCATTATTTTATTTTTTGAGAATGGCCTAAAATGTTGTGTTGTTGTGTTTATTGAATCACACAACCTCATTTTCTGAACCCAAAACGTCATCTAGAAATGGCGTGTACTGAACATGACCCCCACCAAGGGCTTCGATATCGTGCACATGGTAAAGCATCTCGCAATAACATATGGGCATGTTAACTACTCAATCATAATAACTGATTAAAAACGTTCAGCTCAAAATGGCATGCATTGAATATGCATACATAGTGTCCAAAGTTTGAAGGAAGTTGGTACACCATGTTACACCCTGCTCATCATAATCGAACTTTATACTAAGACAGTTTCATAGATTAAGGTGCAGATTTGTGGGCACTCGGAGTGATTTTTTGCTTGTTCTTACCTAGACAGACTTGGCTAGATAGTGTTAAAATTGCAGAGCATTATCAATGCAGGAACATACTAAAAAATCGATTTTAAAATGTGTATGTGATTAAAAGTCCCGAAAGTTTGTTTGCGTTGCTCTTTGATTGACAAGTCACTGTTGTTGTTATCTGCAAATGAGTTACTGGCCTCAGTTATGGTGCGGCGATGTGTAGCTTCCTATCCCCGACCCTGTTTAACTTACCTCACGCGCTATCAACTAGTCTCGCAAACGACAAAAAAATAGATAAGACGTAGATGCTTCCAGCATGCAAGCGGAATAACAAAAAAACACAGTTTTAAATGATAAGTAAACTTTACCATCCTTATCTCCCAACATGTCAACAACTTCCAGTCTGGCAGCTTCCAGTGGTATACTATTTAATATTTTTTTACGCATATTTTTTTTCTCTAAAGGCAATTTAAAACTGACTTGTACATTTTTCGTTTCGCTGTAACGATCACCGTGCTGGTAGCATTGCGAATAAACACCATTGCTGTGCTGCCATCGATAACTATTTTTTCACTAACTAACTAACTAACGTCAGATGCTCGGTTAATTAAAAATACCATGGAAATTACAGAGAAATCGGCAACGAGCTGCTGTTTTTAAACACTGCGGGAAAAATCAAGCACTTTGCGATGCCATCTTGGTTACCTTAATTGGAAACCCCCTTTCTGCTAACATGTATCTGTAGCGATGTCGCCAAGTACGTTGTACGGCCATGCTCAGTGACCTCTGGTTCTAAGGCACTCTATGAATGAGGTCTTTCCAGAGGTCGTGGTTCGTTTAATTTTTACCGACTCGTCTCGTCTGTAGTTGAATGAAACCTGTCTCAATTTACAATAGTTTGCCTTCCATTTTGACTTTTTCGAACCGGCGTTTGAGCGATTGAGTAATAAAAACTGCGAATGGCCCTTGTGTAGCAAAATATTACGACCCATTTCAACCTTGCCGTCTAACTTCGCACGGTCCATTTCACCGGAGATCGTGAGAAAACTGCGTCATACAGAGTATTTTTAAAGGTTTGAGGAAAGGTAAATTTAGACTCAACCCACCCAATGTCGATCGAACATCAGCAAGCGTCGGTTGATTTTGGATTTTAGCATGTCGATGTGATGCAATAACCATTTCTGTAGACGATTAAGGTCACTGTCATAAAACGGACATTATATCCGTTCGTGTTTTCTGGTAGGAAAATTACTTAGCTCCCACAGTTGTTGCCAGTTTGTCTTGACATTGACCGGGATTGAATATACAGCACATATCGTGCTTGAAAACTTTGTTATACGAAAACAAAACATACTATATATACGCCTGGACGCCCTTTTTGTCAATAAACAACTGATAAACGTTGCGTGAAAGTTTCAATCGAAATAAACCAGAATTGTGAGAGGTATTTAGATTTGAACATCCATGGTAAACTGAAAAATACATGTGGAGATAATGGATAATTTGCATAACCATTCACTTAGTAAGGAGTTTGCTAATGCTCATAATTAAAATGGCTGTAACAGTTCCAAATTTAAACCTATTATTGTTTTGTAAAAAGTTAAATGTAGTCCATAATATGGAGATCCCGTCATTACTTTTTTCACCATATTTCCTATTTATTGTTTATGTACAGCCTTGCTAAATCTTGCAAAGCATTTAAAAAGAGAGAATGTTTGTACCTGTTTTCTATATTTTAAAATCGTCGTTTGAGTATGTTCCAATATTCACAATGCTGCAAAATTTTAACAGTCTATAGCCAAGACTATAGCAAAACAAATCACTTCCAAGTGCTTACGAACCTGAATCTATACCTTAAGTACAACCAATTTGATTTACAGTAGTTTTGTATTCAAGTAATGTTCGATAATGAAAATTTGAATACTCTAGTACAATTATTAAGCTCCTCTAAAAGCCAAATCATTAACTCGTTAGCTCTATTTATTTAACATCAAGTTAGAATAACCTAATATGCTTGCATATATAAATATTAATATCCCCATCACATTATATAGTGCTTATACTATCTATTGACACCCTCTTCATCTATATTTTTATACATATTTCGTAATATAAATTTATTTTTTGTCAACAATTATTTTGTATGATGGTAATGGGCCGAAGGCCATTAAACAACAAATAAATTATGATTATTAAATAATGTTCAATAATGAAAATCAATCGGATTGCTGGCAAACATTAGACATTTTTGTCAATGATTGGTGAGAGAATTTATATTATGTGTAATAAAATGTCTTTAAAAGCTGATATGTTTTTTTGGATCGCCAAAGGGGCCAAGTGAAGTAAAAGTTAGAATTAACTGACAGCTAGAGATATACAAATTGATAGTCTAAAACAGTTCAGTTTAATCCAGTGTCTGAATAAGCCATCTTGAACTATGTTATTCCACGAATTTGTCGAGAGTTATTTTGCAACAACGTTTAATCATAGCACGACTGTTTTTTGGGATATGTTCATTACCACAATTGCAAAATTTCATAATGAAGTTGGCAATCCTTCAACTTAGATACTAATTAAATTGAGTTGACCAAATACAAAAAAAACGGTGATTGTTCACCTAGGCATTTTCGAGCAGTGCTTAGCAGTATCCACAAAAAAACTCTCAAGCAAATGGGACATGGTAAAATGTCATGGCTGATTGTAACTACACAGATGGATGGCTCAAGGACAATTGCAACTGAAAATGCGGCAAATGTAACAGGGTGCTGCGTTTGTCCAACTATTTCATTTCAGAAACCAAATGAACTCATTTAAACTAGACGGAGCATTGTTTAAATAGAGTGCTGTTAACAACAGAATACCCAGGTATTGACAGTATAACTCTACGATCTTACTGCAATGTAGTTTCGGAGGCATTGTTTTTCCGGACAGTCTTCACAAATATGAATGTGCATAGCAAGTAAATTATCTTGTCAAATCATAGAAAATTGTGACTGCCAGACAATATGTAATTGGTTGAAATGATGGAGTTTCCCGGCTCATCATTTATTTACTAGTGACGTCTTCTTGGATCACTGTTTTCTAACATGTATTATCTTAACATATACTGTTTATTTTTACCCATGGTGTACACATAATAACAATTTACTTGCTGATCTAGCAAATCTGTTTTGCAAAACAAAAAATTGCGTCAAATCTCAAGTGTGAAAAGTAGTACCTTTGTTTCTTTGTCAAAATTGGCATACTCATAATTTGCAATTTGGCTCTCTTTTCGTTAGGAGTCCAAGCCAATGTGGCTTTGAACTGTTTTGTTAACATTCTAATTTGACCAGAAGCCATACTCCTTTTTTCTTTTTAAATATTTTTTTATGCCAGGCGACAGTTCTGGACATTGATTGCCACTGTTGTCTCTCCTGAAACTTTTTTGTATGTGCTAATTGCTCGCCATACTCCTTACCAAAACGTGATCATTGAAAAATGTCTCAGATTGATACATGTCCAATGAAGTGACATATTTTACATATGTCCAAAATATGCCTGGGACATGTGCACTCCTATTCAGATATGACTGAAACATTTCCTGTTAAAATCATTATTTTAAACCTAGTTCCTGGCTAGTTTGTTAGGAACAGGCATGCGCAGTAAATTTTCAAACCGTGCTATTCATGCAATTGTATTCAAACTAAAAAGCTAGATATGGCCATTTCTCAGACCGGTCTCAAACGCGTCCAAAAAGACTTATAATATGTGTGCACTTTGAAGCATAATTGCATGAGGTCGCACAATATCTCATGTCGGTCATGTCGGCCATGTTAAATAAATATGATGTGGTGGCATTGGCACAGTGTTCAGAAATCCTGCAACTAAACTGCCATTTATCATACAAAATTGTCAGCAACCTAAATCTGGTGTCATCTGGAGCTTGATTCAAGAAGCTGCACCTATTTATTGAACAGTTTGAGTCAATATTCAATATTCATTGAAATCACAAATACAGGCATGGAGTTATGTTGATATGCTTTTCAACATAGGAATAAACGCAAGCACATTTAAAAGTGCTTCTCGCATTGATGTTCTAATTATCACATTTACTTGATGAAGGCAGTCTACACCATATGAATATGAGTTACATTAGTTCATTTGTAATTTTATTGGGTTATGGCTTTTGTCAATTATTTGGAAAATGTTGCTGGGAATAAATGCTCAATCTTCATGCTGATGTTAGTGTGTCTTTGTTCATTGTAACCACTCAATGTATTCCTGTGCTTAAAATGAGTCTATAACATATTTATGTTTGTGATATGTTTGAAGCATCTCTTAGATTATACATAAATATTTTAATCAAACGCCAAACATGTCCCAAATCTGGCCACACCAGTCATACAAAATTATACTAGTTTCAAAATAGTAGATGATGGTGATACACATCTGAAGTATGTCTCATTCACACATTTGTTTAAAAATGATGTTTGGGCAATCGATCTGATATTGAGTACGTACGATAAAATTGTAGTGATCAGTCACAAGATCATTTTTTTCATTATTCATGAAGTGTTGGGGGCAATTAGTGTTTTCGCAAATAGTGACTTGTGAAGCATTCCGTACATTACTGATATAATTATGTAATCCACGAACATGCCATGTTATTTTCGCCCTGGATTGAATGGACGGGCAGAGGCGACACCTGGAACCTACGACTGCTGTTCAAATGGCCTTGAAAGTATCTTCATTTGATACAATATTGGAGTTTGATTATTGCGACAGTTTAATCATAAATGCTATATGCAATAATGTATATTTTATCGTGTGTCGAAAGCAAATGTTTTTGAAGTGTTACAAATATATCCTAACACAGGATCGCCACTGGGGGGCATCATTTATTCAGTGTGGACGTGGACAGACAGTTACCACACATGGCAGCCCGAATAATCCCTGTCATCGACTTCACTGCGTATGGTTTGCTGAGAGAGTCTCCGGAAGAGGAGTTTTTCCAGAAACTTATAGATGACGTACATAATGCATTCAAGACAATCGGTTTTCTTTATTTGACCAACCATGGTATTCCACAAACACTGGTGAGTATAGATCGAATGCACGCGCCATTATCAAACACATCATCCGCTATTTTAGCCTTCAGTATAAAATCGTAATAAATACGGCTAGAATGTATTCGTTACGTTTTCGATGTGTATTGATTTGCAATATAATTCATCTGGAATGTTAAAGTGAAATTCGGTGACTAGGTAGCACCCTGAAACGCTGGAAACCTAATCACGTCCGAATTTATGAAACTGTTCGTTGATGTGCTGCTATTTGCAAGGAGGATATATTGCGAATTACACATATCACTTAACACTTTTGAATACCATCCTCGTTCCAATTAAGTAAATGTTATTTTCTCTTCATTATTTTATTAGATATTAAATTTGTTACATTACACAAAGTAATATTTTAAGACATTTATAGATATTACAAGAAATAAATAATAAATGGCAATATTAATGTTATATCAACACTGAAATTTTAAAAAATAGATCGAGGTCAAACAAAAAATAGCGAATTAGTATTTAGATAACAAAGTAGCATTTTCATTGTTTAAAAATAGTTCAAACCAGTCACTACATAAATGTAAATCTAAATAGCAATAACGTTTATTTATAAATGTTATCATTATTGTTTGTATGTACGGCGAACCCGTGAGAAATAATCGGCACATTGGGAATTTCAACATTATTGGCAAAAGCTCGCATGCTTTGGGTGAATACTATACCATATTAGAAGCATAGTTGGTAAATATATTGTATGTATTTCTGGTCGCACGGCTTTTCAAGGTCAGTGGCTTGCAATTATAACGTATTGCCTTGATGCCAAATAAGTGGTTTGTGAAAACTGACATTAGAGGCGAGGGTTTGATAGTTTGATATTCAAATCCATGAGATTTGAGTATTTATGTTGCAATTTCACAATACCACATGCCATTCCACTACGTGCCATGTCATTTGATGCAACGACATCCATTCCAATATGTGCCATACAATTTGATGCAAGAACATGCAATTCCACCATGCGCCATGTCATTTGATGCAATGACATGCCATTCCACAATGCGCAATGCCATTTTATGCAACGACATGCCATTCCACCAAGCGCCATGTCATTTGATGCAATGACATGCCATTCTACAATGTGCAATGCCATTTTATGCAACAACATGCCATTCTACCATACACTATGTCATTTGATGCAAAAACATGCCATTCCACAATGCGGAATGCCATTTTATGTAACGACATGCCATTCCACTATGCGCCATGCCTTTTGATGCAATGATATTCCAATCCACTATGCGCAATGCCATTTTATGTAACGACATGCCATTCCACAATGCGCCATGCTTTTTGATGCAATGACATGCCATTCTACTATCCGCAATGCAATTTTATGTAAACACATGCCATTCCACTATGTGCCATGTTATTTGATGAAACTACATGTCATTTCACTTTGTGCCATGTTATTTGATGCAACGACATGCCATTTTACTGTGCGCCATGCATCTTTTCCTTCCAAGGATCCACCATGTTATTTATTTATTTATTTATTTATTTATTTATTTATTTATTTATTTATTTATTTATTTATTTATTTATTTATTTATTTATTTATTTATTTTGATGCAGATTGATAATGCATTCAAGCATTCATCTATGTTCTTTTCCTTGCCATCTGAAACAAAGAATAAATATCGGAAAATGAAGAATAGCCACCACGGCTACATCGAAAATGGCGGCGAAGCGTAAGTAGTTCCACTGCTTAACATTGAATCATTTTGTGTTAGTTATATTTTAGTTTAAAACAATTCTTTACTAACCCTAACTCCCATCTTGCTATATTGAAGACGGACTAAGCGGGCGCATACTTAGAACAAGTCTGAAACAAACAATCTCATTCACTATACACAATCAAAACCGATGGAATAACTCTTAAAATGATCATATTCAACTCCTTAAATGATCTGCAATGGTATGTCGAGTATATTTCATTTTATGTATGCTACTAGCATCTAAATATTTGGAGGTTATAAATTTAATTTTATTTTATTTTATTTTATTTTATTTTATTTTATTTTATTTTATTTTATTTTATTTTATTTTATTTTATTTTATTTTAATCTATTGTTTATTTGATCTGACCCAATGAAAATATAAATCCCGTTCAAATCTCGTATAAGCTACAGCCAATCATAGCTAACATTTTAAATTGGCCGACGGCGTACTCATTGGAGAAAATATTTAACAAACAATTCCAATGTACAAGAAAAAAGATCATGTTGCGTCGCATGGGTTTCATTTTGAAGACAATCATCTCATCTCAATCAAAGGTTGGCCGGGGAAAATGCCCGGAAAAGATGGTTAAATGCTGTTTTTCATTTGCCTTTGAAGGCTAAAAAATCATGTTCTGTCATGTACTGCGACAGACAATTTATTTAATTTTTCCTTTTACTCACTCGCACCTTAAACTGTTAAAGTGAGAAGCCTATACTTTTCGCAGTGTAGCAAGACTGCATGTTCTCATCGGTGTTAGTGTTTATTAGTTTGTCTCATCCGTTTTCCCGCAAATTTGTGTTGCCCTCATAAATTATCTGTGGGAATTTGAATTCTCGTCATTGAACTATTATATTCCAAAATTTTCATTTCCAACAAATATGTACACTTCCTGATGCATCTTCGCCAGCCAAGGTTCGTTTATTCAGTCATCTCTTCGACTTTACACCAAACACTGAGCATAATTATCTAGATGGAAACAAAAAAATAAATAAATCATAATGATAGAATACTCTAGGCAGCTATAGTAAGCAATGCAAACTGATTTTAAACTGTATAACGGTGTATACGCAGAATATTGGAGAATATATTTCCTGATCAATTTAGATGTGTGCGAAATAAAAACTATTTTATTCTAGTCCAAATCAGCTCAATTACTTTAATATTCGTTGTTGTACAAAATATTGATACATTTTAATAAATATTTACAGCTACGGCTTCAATACCGTAGACGAGTTTGGCAAGACAGTCACCAAAACAGTCACCCGTCTCTAGGGCAAGTGACTGGAAAAAGATACCGGTGTTCGGTGGAACCGGTGGAAAAAAATCGTCACTCCTGGAATAACTACGCAAAATAACAACCTAAACTGGAACCATTTAAGCCACAATATTAACATAAAAATCATAGATGATTTTCGTTGCATTTGACAACTTATCGAAAAGCCGTTATTTCCCCGATCGTTTTCATCGCTAAAGTCGGTATAATCGCCATTTTATTTGAGTGTGTTTGTGACCTGATTCTGGTGACGTCATCAGGTGCGCTACAGAAGGAGGTCTGTGATTCGTTGACTAAACCAGTCATAGGAGGTCTCGTTGCAATCTCGGTACATATGCATTGGTTCAGATGTTAAATATACCTAATCACAAATACGTAATTAAAAAATATTAAAATAAAATATAAAATAAAATACACGCCGTAAATACATCCGATTGTATCAGAAAGTGGCTCATTCCACGTTTAATATTTAAACATTGTACTGTATTTCACGTTTATAAAAATATTTAGGATTTCGTCTTTTGCCTTTTTCAAATTTGACATATTTTAAAGCACTCTCGATTGCCTGTTTAGAGAATCTGTCTGTCGTAGTTGTTACAATTGAACAATAAACATTTGATTTAATTTTCAGAACAAACCCGAGTAGACCTGGGGATTACAAGGAATGTTATAACTACGTGCCTATGTTTTGTATTGGTAATTCCAAGGTGAGTTTATATATATATGTCAGGAGTAACGGGAGGTGTGATAATATGATATTTATATAAATGTGTTTGTCGAATCAGAGATTAGGTAACTGTATTAATTATTTGTATTTAACATTTAACAGACCAAAAACGGCACCAGACACATTAAGGGTATAATTACTACTAATAAGCGACAATGATGTAATATTTCTAAGATTACTGATTGGTCTGAAAATTCAAACATAATTTCTCGTCATGCTTTGTTTAAATTGAGTATTGTTACAGTGTAAGGCCTGTTTATTGCAATTGAAAGTGCCACCCGCAGAACTCACACTGGACAGGGGGTTCTTTCACTGCGAGTATGGGGTAGACAAGACAATAGCAATGGAAATGAAATACACATAACAACGTTATTACAAAATACCTTTGCTTTCGACACTATCCGAGTAATTTTTTTAAATGAAAATAACATACATTTATTGATTAATAATATATAATTTACAGTGATATGTATTTCATTCGTTTTAACTTTTGTTAAAAATTTGTTTGAATCCAGTACAAATGCACAAATATAAAAGTGATACAGATTGAAGTTCAACATGAGAGATATGCAACATTCTTTTGTCTCCCAAATGTCAGTTCAACAAAATACAATGTGGGGATTGTTGAAATGACTTGTCTATTTGTAGATGATGCCGACAGACAATTCGGATCTTAAGTTCACAGAATCCATTCTAAATTTATTTGATGTATGCATGGAATTATCCAATCGGCTGTTTGAGGTCATGGCGAGGGGTCTACAACTGGAGGTAAGTTTATCCAAGGGAAAGAACAAAACTATGTGGTAATATCGATGAAATCGACAGATGCGTCAGTTCTTTGGCCAACACTCATGCATAATATATAATACTGCTGTACTAAGAACAATTTCTATTAACCTATCACTATCAATTCTATATTATCATATAATTAATTGCAGCTTTATTGAGTTATTAATGATTTATTTTTAGAGTGATCACATTTTTGCGTTATTTCATTTTCACAGGATCCATTACTATTTGTAAACGCTCATCAAGGCATCAAAGGACCAGACAATACTACAACACTGAGAACTCTCTACTACCCACCAATATCACAGGATATTGAATTGAAACCCAATCAGATACGATGTGGAGAGCATTCAGATTATGGATCAATGACATTACTATTCCAAGATGACATTGGAGGACTAGAGGTAGGTTATTTTCAACAGTTTGTTGGAGTCTGATCAAAAACTTTTCTCAAAAAACAGCTTTACATCATATCATGACGATAGAATCAGTCAATTTAGAAATATCATGTATGTTATCGGGAAGCATTTTGACACGATTTTACTGCAAAGACGATTTGTACACAAACCTATAATTTACATGACATTGTAGGATTATTTAGGCTCAACAACTTGCATGTCTGATATTAGAAACAACAATTTCAAAACAAATTGTTTCCTAATTGTGTTTCTAAGTGGCAACCTCGCAATGCTTATGCATTGTGGCACATCCCTGGCAATCACGTGATCGCGCCAACGACTCCGTTCATTGGTCTGTCACATGTCTCATCTGTCTCGCCTGAAGGTTTGTTTGGAAGTATGTAAGATTTGGTACTAGACGTGAACAGTCAGGCATCATCGATATCGTTGATGACTGGTTTTACCCATAAAGCTGAACTATCCGTTTGAGGAAATGCCTATTTTTCGGGGGTTGAATATACATCTCTCCAACGTAAGAATAGAGTTATTTTGTATGGAATCTGTGGCAATCAAAACTCGTATTCGTATATGAATACTTTATATAAGTGTCGTATTTAACTGAATACGATGTTGTTGTTTTTTTTATAATTGAATATATCACTGACACTCTGCTGTCCTTATATTTATAGACCACGGCGTAGTCAGTCAAAACATTTCTGTGAATACAAAAAAAAACATCAATATATAAATACAACAGACTGGTTTTAAAATGTTTATATTTCACAGATACAATGTCTGGATGGTAGTTTTATTGACGCCACGCCCATAGATGGAAGTATTATTGTCAACATAGGAGATTTAATGCAGCGATGGACTTCTGATAAACTCGTTTCCGCAGTGAGTGACATCGCCTATTTATAATATATATGGTTTGCCTGTGTTTAAATATAACTGTTACATAGATTATTGCGGGTTCTACATGTGAAACAGGACGTATAGCATGAGGTCTAGATATCATTGTCTTGTTGATATAGTGAATATATTTTATCAAATGTTTGTTTTAAAATATTTTACTTTTCAATTGTTTTTGTTCTTGGACAGGCTAACTTTCTAAATGAATGACTGAAAATGTATGTTGTTAAAGCATGTTGTTATTCCTTCATTTGAGTATTAAGGCGAGAGGATCGACACCTGCGCACGCACGGAAATTGAGTCCCAAGCGATGATAACAGCACACGCTAAAAACGCAAAGGCTCATGGATATTCGCTTGTTTTTAAACATTGACACGCTATGGCCATCTGACGCATGCGCGGGTGACTCGCCCGCTTTAACTCTACGAAACGCCAGAATTGAGATCATGTTTTTTTTTTTCATATGTAATACACTTACGATAATGCTGTTACGTCATGGAGTTAATTGTATTTTATGTTTGTTTACAGGTACATAAAGTTGGAATACCAAAAAGCATCAAAAAAAGAGAATCCAGTCGTCAATCGATAGCATTTTTCAACGTTCCTGATAATTTTTCTGTTGTCATGTGTGTGGATGGTAGTGATAAATACCCACCAATACGCCCTGACGATTACCTTAAACACAAATTTTACGAAACTTTTAAGATATAATCTTAAATATACAATTGCTAAATTTATGATTTGTGAATGTTTCCCATACCAGACTTTTGCATATGCATGTAAACATCGTATTCTTCTTCGACGTCACAAAATACATTACGAAACATCTTATGATTTAGTCTTAGAAATGTAGTCCAAGTTCACAATACTAGCTGGTAGTATACAAACTATATAAATTCGTAAAATGTGTTTCTAGATACAGTTGATAATTCTTTGTCTTAATCTTGTTGATTATTCTTTGTTTTGATCTTGTTGATTATTCTTTATCTTGATCATTTATCAATTTTTTTGACTGTGAAACTATGTGCCTTGTCAAATACACCATACTAATTATCAATAATATATCTGATAATACATTCTGTTTTCAAAATGACATCCTAAACTTTATGAACGTATATTTAAAACATATATTGAAATAAAATTGCTATTCTTATTAACCACGCTTTTTGGTGACGAGACGCTACTTTGACGTTAATGGGTGACAGGAATTCCGTCGATATAGGTCTGATCTGTAATCGTCTATCAATTATGATTTTTGTTATTGAGGCGTTTTACTTATTTAAGAAACGAACAACTGGGGAGTTGGGGAGTCGAAACCTACGCTTGCGTCAGGTAGCCATAGCGTGTCATTGATTACAAACAAGCGTCTACCCATGAGCCTTTGCGTTCTTAGCGTGTTTTATCATCGCTTTGGACTCAATTCCCGCATGTGCGAGTGTGACGACCCTCCCGTTTTAAACGACATTGTGTTCACCCATATATGGAAGAAACATTAACTCTATATTGGATTTTGCAAAGGATTGTGTGCTAGAAAATTGAACTATAGAGGGTGTTTGGGAAAACTCGTACCTTTGCCATACAGCATTGTGCTAACAATATCTGTAAACCTGTTTTCAAGCAACGTATGATTGTATTTTTGAACTTTCCATTAATTTCACTGGTAAGATTGTTTTGAAGATTTTTTTTCAGATTTTTTACTGTTTGTGACTGCAAGCTGTCTGCAACCATAAAATACGAGTTTCCCCCAACGCCTTTTATGCTTCATTTTTCTATCCCACAAAATCCAAGGTGGAGTTAACACAATTCTCCCCTATACGTCAGCTCATTGAGGTAAAAGACTGTCTTTTACCTCCATGGTCAGCTTGACATCATAGGAAAATTGCATCAATAGAGGGCGCGATTTTTAGAAATAGTGTATTATGTAACATTACATACCTTGCGTACAATCAAGATGCCTATAGTTTACTTTCAAATAAATTTGCATTGTCCCTCCAGTTGACATTGATATCTTACTAGTAGCTCAGGATCAGAGTAAACTGATTAATACACAGTGGTGTGGTGTGGTGTGGTAACTATAGTGACCCAGATGTCACTGAAACCCTTGTTCACAGTCATGTCTTTTTCTTAATTGCACCTGACTTATGTTTGTCACTTAGCGTAGGGATCAAAAACATTCTTGTTATTAATATCAGGGCGACAGTATCTGCGACTAATACTATATATATATTTGGTAGAAAAACATACAAATTAATATTTTCAGTTCTGTTTCCATGGCAACTACTTTACAAGCAAGTTTGGCACCAGTACATATATGCTACCATGTTCTAAACTTTCAGCCAATTTGAAGTTCAACTTGTGAAGTTATAGATGATGACAACAGATTATATGATGTCATACTTTACCCATAATCCTTTCCTGAAGAATCAAGATGGCGGACTACATGAATTGGTGAAAAGTTGAATATCTAGAGAATGAAAAGTGATGTAAAAAACTGTGAATTGCATGTTCTTACATTTACCGAGCTCTTTAATCTGGGAGTATTATGTTGTTAGCCTTGAATTTCCCTTTAATCTCTATCAGATGTGTTCATTTCTTAGTGATGATTAGTTTTTCATTTTTTATATTTTTTTCTTTTGTATGTATATGGAGTATTAATAATGTATATTAATTTACTGTCACCTTTCTATCATATATAGACTGCAAAATATCATATCTTAATAAATATTAGCTGAAATTGCTCCAATTTGGAGGGTCAATTATGAAAAAGACCCTCATACTGAGAGACAATTTGTCGTTTAAAGTTTGAGATAGTGTAGATACAGTTTTGCTCCCAGATTGATAGTACAGTAAAGAAGTGGGAAGAAGTATAAACGAAGCCTACGACCAAAACATTAATTGCTTCTTCATTGGGTTAAAATACATATTTCCCTGCATCTACGGAAGACATGACAAATAGCACATAGCATGATGTCACACTACCGATCTTTGTCATATTGTACCTATTACTGTTTTATACTACTCGATAACTAGGACACTGCTCATATCGGCAATCTCATGTGTTTATTTTCAGAAGTATTATACCGGGCGCGTATTCGGTATTATTTGAGCTTTTTTTGCTTTAAAAATATACCTATGCATACTTACCGCAAGAGTAGCATCAATCATCGCCCACGGTACGGATTGATACACACCTCTTGCTACCTTCAAGCCAAGATTCAGTATCGCGTTATTATATACAATTATATATACTAGTAGTATAACTCGTGATCATGACAAACAATCGATCGATTAACTATTTTTAAAAAATCAAGAAAACGTGTGATGATGATAGCTTTATTAACGTCAAAAAACCGGAGGAGGTGTCTTGTGAATCTAGGATATTTAATGGAGAGATGGACACCTGACACATTGAAAGCAAGGGTAAGTATCAGCATAAACGCCATTTGTGACATCTTTTCATCTTGCTTTGTTTTTTATCTCAAAGTTTTTAAATGACATAAGACGACACGAACGCATTTATTAAGATAGTTTCAACATTGGCTGGTGAACATTTTCGCCGATTGTGCATTAACAGCCATTAGCAATCATAGTATCGACGCACCCTCGACTTCAAAGATGAATTATAAAGACATAACACAGTATAATGATAAAGCACAAGGACGTTAAGTAAGTTTTTGGTTGATTTTTCAATAAACGTCCGAGGCATGTAGAATAGAGACTCCCAGCATGCCGTTAACGAGTGTACAAACATTGTTGACAACAAACAACTAGTGAATTTATAATGTTTGGAACAAAGAGTACTTTCGTGATAAACGAACAGTTAAAAAATATAGATGAACCAAAAAGTAGTATTACACATATAAGTCCACATTTAAAACTTGTTCATGTTCTCTTGAATATTCAAAATCATTAGGAAGTATGTAATGTTTACGTAGACACGTATAGTTGTATAGATGTGTAATAATGTGATTAAACTATAGGGCACAGTTGTAGAGACATATTTATACTTTATTTGCCTTGAAACGTTGATTGATGTCTGTATACTATTATTTACAGGTACATAGAGTTGTAAACCCAGAATCCAGTGAATTAAAAAAAACAAGCTTGTCAGTCACTTATCTGTTTTTTGCCCCAGATAATGCAAGTATCATCAAGTGTGTGGACGGAAGCAACACGTATCCTCCAATAATCAGCATATATTTTCTCATCATGAAATTCGGTAAAATCTATCAACATTTTCAGACCGATTAATGAGAATCCATGCAATTTTATATTTTTATAACAGGGGTTTTTATTGGTTTATATCAGGCGAAATATGTGTTCATTTCTAGTGGTACTTAGTGAGTGTTGCCTTCTTTCTCGGAAACGTTTATTTTTATGAATATATAACAGTTTCAATATTGTAAATGAAGACAAATATTTTGCTATAGCACTCGTGGGGATTCATCTTCATTCGGAATTCTCAGGTGTTGCATATTTAAGTAGGTCTTTACCATCCATTGTGACAGTTAGTGTTCCAAGAACATGTTTTCTGTATTTTTCCTTTGCTAGAATCAAATTCACCGGCCTCACAATACATGTATACATATTTGCCTTGACATGTAGCCGATCTTATTGTCTATATGCGTTATTAAACTACACAACCTCATTCATAAGCAAGTTCAATCTATTATTAAAGCTTAAGTATGAACTACCCACCTTATGATTATATTGGAGACACATACTGTCCACTACCAGTGACACATGGCAGAGGAAATGTAGATAATTTCAAAAAAAACGAGCATGCAAATGAAATCATGCAACAAGGGATTCGAACTTGCGCACATGGTATAGAAACTCGCCACTGCACATTGACAATTCAATCATAATAACTGACCCAAAACGTTCAGCTCATAAATGACATGTAGTGAACTTGCATACATAGTGTCCAAAATAGGAAGGAAGTTGATACACCATCTTACACCCTGCTCATCTAATCGAACTCTGTAGAAATGTATTCAGTTATGTAGATTAAGTACAACCAATTTGATTTACATTTAATTTTCTTGGATTCAAGTAATGTTCGATAATAAAAATCAATCGGATTTCTGGCAAAATTTAGACATTTTTGTCAATGAATGGTATGAGAATGTATATTATGTGTAGTAAAATGTTCTTAAAATCTGAAAGCACGTCATTTGGATCGCAGAAGAGGCCAAGCGGAGTAAAAGTAAAAGTAAGAATACTAGCAGCGAGTGATTGACCAATTGATAGTCTAATACAGTTCAGTTGTGAGGGCGTTGTTTAACAGAGTCCTGCATGACACTGCGAAAAAAGACGAATATTTCTTCAAAATTGACGAGTCATCGGGTGTAGGGATGAGTATATGGTTTTATGAATGTCCCATGAACATTATGGAAAACGTTGGTGTTTGGAAGATTATTCTACACTTGTGAATTAGGCAATGCCAAGTTTGTGGCTGAATGGTGTACGTTATAACTGGCCGTGGATTTTTTGGGAGTGCAAAGAGTACTCTTCGATGTGAAGACTGTGGAGAGGTTTCTCAACGGGTAGTTTGTTCTCAGGTTGATATTCAATTTTGCCCTAACTGTAATAAAAAACGCTTTGGATCCGGTAATTCTAATGCTGATAGCTGTCACACGACAGGAGGTGGACCTCAATGTCGGACCACAGATAGTCCAGAAATTAATGAATTGCTGTGTTTCTTGGTCGATAAGATCCATATTTTGCTAACCGATATCATGGTCAAGCTGTGCACTGACCATTTCGACAATGAGGATACTGAAGGCTCTAAGAAATTTGTGTTTGTTATGTTGTAATAATTCGCGATACATTAAACGTCGACAGGGCCAATAATAGTTGAAATTGATTCCAGAAACGGATGACGAGATCTGCCGTGTTTTGTTGCCAATGATTAGGGTAAATTACCACCAATTGATATTACTAATATGGATGTTTCCGTAATGACTAGAGAAAATGAAATCGGTTAGATCAGAAGTATTTGAGCTGAAGGAATCAGTTCTACGATCTCAATCAAAGCTCTCAATCAAAAATCTGTTCAACAAAATGAAATTCATGAAAAGATGATTTGAAAATCAGGATGTATGGACTAGGCCTGGAATTATACAGTCTGGGGATTGTGAGGATTTGCGTGAGACAGTATTGAATGACGGAAACAGGACAAGAGTGACAATCAGTCTTGTCACGCTTATACTGGCTCTGTGGGAAAACACTCTCTGATGAAAGAGGGCAGTATAAAAACGTATGCAATACAAGTGAAGTCGCTTTTACCTGGCGTGAGTAGGGTTGTAAAACATTTTAATAAATATGGCGGCTTCAAAATAGTGAAGCCGCATGTTGCCGAGGTAACCATGAATGTGGCAACTGTGCGTGGTAATAGTTGCTTCATGGTGGTCAAGAGCCGGCGGCGTAGGCGCCCTCATCCGTCAGTTGGAACAGTCAGTGTGGATGAATTGTGCGCCATCACAGCGTTTCGCTCTAATTCTTTTAAAATATTCGTATCTTGATTAGCAGCGATTACAAAGTCGTAGGAAATTTGCAGTTTTCTGAAGATGTAAAATGTGAATACATAAATCTAAGTTTGATACATATAGTTCATTTGTTGTCGAATCTGATAGGGAAGTGTCGCATCGACTATTAAGTCCTGCTCCGTGGCCCAATGGTGTATTACTAATTATGAACATGGCAGTCAGCCTGGTAAAATATAACCTTAGAGATGCAAACTCATCTATTAATGATATTCGAACATCTGTAATGAACTAATGTGCTTCCCTTTGGTTCGAACCTGTCATTTCAATAGTGTCAGTCGAACTTAGATATATACAACCCGAGTTCCATGCCGTGAAGACATGTAAAAGAGGTCATGTACTAGGAAACTTTGACCCCACATTTGGCCCCAAGCACACCGAAAATAAGCGAAGTTGTGCTTAGTGAATCACACGTTTATTATACACATATTTTCACGGGATTACATTGCAATTTATATCATACCAACTTGTATATTCGAGTTGGACATTATAAACACATACTACATGAGTTTTATAGATACTTTATGAATACATTGTTTACGAGTTGTTTTAAGGTAGCAGAATAGTTTTTTGGGCACTTTTCACATTTTTTTTTGAAAATCACACGAATAGCTCCCTAAGGCATGCTGCATACATGGGTGTATTTATTTTATTGAAAAAAAAATATCTTGTACAAGTAAACTGATTTTTTTTTAGTGTGCAAACAAATGGCCAAGTTTTTGTTTATCCAATGTACACCGAACTAGTGCATCTCATTAATATGCATGGTTTACAAACATAACTGAACTGAGGGTAAATAGTTTTAATTTGGGCCACTTTCTTTATTTGCTATTTACAAACAACTGATAAGATATCTGTTTGTAGTTTACACACAGCTGATAAGATGTGTGCACTGCTGCCTTTCTAGACAGGAAGTACAGCAAAGACAAAACAATCGCTTTAGAAACAACAAATTTTGAATAATCAAAAAAGTACATGAATGTACCACTTCAATGTAATTATATGTTAACAGAATAAAAACTTACAAAAAAATTTCTGTAATATTTTTTTCTTGGCTTTGTCATTGAAAGGTGTCTGACCACGAGGTTACTTTCTTAGTCCAGAAGTAATGCAGTTACATTGGGAGGGGGCTCCCTTTTACAAAATATGGTTGCAAACAATAAAATACGGCCATCTGTGGTGGCTATGCATTGCATGAAAATTCAGGCCACAAACTGCATGTACAGGTTGATCAATGATAAGAATATGCTTGGACCTGGTTTATATATTCCATTTTTCAGAGGAGTTTTCACCAAGTAGGCATACTTGCATAGTAGCGTGCCCCCCCCCCCCGGCCGACGTCTTGACATCGGATAGTGGACCAGTGTTTCACGCAAGGCAAGGGTTGACTTTTTCGTACGACTTCGGTAAAAAATAAAAGGATCATCTAAAATCTAGGTAGTTTTTATAGATGATAACTGTGAGTCTGGTTACAATTAAATTTTGAAGAGATTCATCTACAAGTATAAGACCTGAGGTTACACGGGGTTTGATTTTTAATAGCACAGGAAATGCTACATGACGGCATACATCACTGGGTCACATTTTACAATTATTATCAGTAATTCTTTAGTTGTCATTCACTAATTATGGACGAGATAGTAAGCACGCGAAAATTTCCAAGAAAAACAAAGCGAGGAAGAAAGAAGAAAAACATCAAAAGAATGATCACTCCTGTCAAAAAAGATTGTGAAAGAGACGATGCTGGGTTCGTACAGAACGGATTTCCCCGTCGAAACCAGTGTCAGCCATGAAGTGGGCGAAGAAAGTTTTACCGTGACACTGGAAGTCCGATGAATCAGACTTCGATATAGTGGGTGATACTCCTGTTCAAAACGTTCGAGAGAGATGTCTGTATCTCGCAGGAAAATATTGTTAACTTCCGACGTAGAAGAAGAAAGTGAGAGTGAATGTCACGGCCGATCGTTTGAAGACGGCGAGATTCGACTCGTTGACATGTCACTGTTGAATGGCGCCCTAGAAAAAGAGATTTGTCAATTTTGCAAAGTAGGCAATATCTCAATAGTGGAGCGCAGGCGTCACGGTCTAGGCAGTTGTATTCGATCGAAACTGAGCCAGTCTAGCTTCCCGTCATCTCGAAAGAAGGGAGCAGTTTTCTAAATACATAAAAAGGCTGCCATTGGAATGCGAGCGATTGGAAAGGGACGGAGCGCTCTGGTGAAACTGTCAAGCTATTAGGGGTTACCTCAACCAGTAACGGGTCCGCCCTTTCGCCAGTATGTACGAGCTGCCTCCAGGAGACTCCGAAACTCGTGGCATGCTTGAACTAATAAGTTTACAAACAGCCCAAAAATAAATACACTGTATTTGCAAACACTTCAACTGCCAAGTGTAGTCTCTGTATTGTTTGTTACTCGCAAACAGAACCGCCCACTTTGCATAATCCAAGCTTTAATGAATGACGTCACCGTTCGTTATCAGCACAGACCGTCACAAAACTCCACAGCGTGAAAGAAAACGGCCAAAAAACAAAGTTTTTCACAGATATAAATGTCAGTTCATGATTTTTCTCGAAAACAACTTTCAAAGCATTTTATTTACAATTAGCCCATGTAAATTTTGCTAGCTGAAACGGGAGTTAACGTTGATTGAAGTTTGAAATCATAAAAGTGCCGATTTCTCGGTGTTCGGTTTTTGGCAATTACCGTTGACCTAATTTTAAATGGCGTTTCAGTGAATAGCGCTACGATGTCGCCGTTTAGCTTTTCTTACTCTTTGATATGTTGGCTTCATATCCGTATTTGCATATTTGCAAAATTCTATTGCGTTTTTTCACAAACCTCGCGCAAACCAACGGTATACTCTAACTTTAACACCAAAAAACGTGCTGGAAATTTGTGATTTTCGGAAAGAAAAAAAAACTTAATGCAAAAAATAGAAATACGGATTTAAACTTCATATCCTTTGCTTCAAACAGTGTAAAGTTTTTGATCGCATGAATGACTGTAGAGATGACAATTAAAATTTTATTCACGTTAGTTAAATTATCAGCCCCGCTGATTTTCAGAATCACGTGACGCTAAAACAAACACAATGTTCACAAAATATTAATAATAGGAAAATACAAGTCAAGAGCTTTCCAAACATATATAGATTGTATGGTTTCTTGTAAAATTTATTCCGATTATAGGTGTTTACATTTTTCATGCAAAAAAACTATCCTGCTACCTTAATAGTGGCAATTTCACAATGCTTTAACCTTTGAAATACATCTCTGGTAATTATTTGATCACGCCAATGGCTGCAGCCATTAGCTGTTCGCATTGTTTACTCTGCCATGCTTTCGATTTTTGTTTGAGTTTTAAGATTTTGTCAGGGTAGTAAACAGCGAGGCATTACCTCAGCTGATCGTTTGGATGAATAGAGCTGGACTAATCCATAATGAACATTTGTGAGCACCATCGGCAAAGTGAGTCGACGTTCTCTACACACCACGCTAGTATACCACCAGCAGTATAACTAGACAAAAACTGCAAATCCAGTAGACGACAAAGATACTAACACTGACAAAAACCTTCAGTTTTAGGCACGTATTTTTCAGTATGAAAAAAAATAATATTGCCGCAAATTTGGTTCGCAGATGTACTCTGTGGCAGACAGTGGTCAATGTTTTGTTTATATGACTTTTTGCAAAAAAAACACACACTAAGCAATCATGAAAACCTTATACACATGGTACAGACTTCAACTTTCAGCTTAACTGGGTCAAAATAGAAATAAAGTAAAACTACACAGACTGTGGATTTTCTATACCTAATGGCCTCTATCTGAAACAGGAAGTGTTAATTAGTTCCAGTTCCGATTATTGCCTGAGGTTTCCGTTTTTCTATTTGCAAACAGATTAAATGGAAAAAAATATTAAGACTCCCGTGCTGTCAACACTCACGTGGGATTCACTGGAAATTATATGCAATAACATGAATGCATTCACATTATTTCTTCTTTTTCGCTAATGGATAACAACTATTACAGAAGCTGCTCACCTCTGAACAACTGCCCACATCACACTGCAGAATTATCCAGCACACTGACCTACTTTGCATCACAAATGCAGTCATCACTCCAGCCTACAATAAATAAAATACATACACCCTCTTTTAAGTGCATACAACTAACTTCCAATTCTCACTCGCATACCAGCACACTGCTAATTAAACCGTGATCTGATTCATGTACACCTGTACACACGTTGCCAATCAACCACTGGGCACCATAAGTAGATTATGTGATATACGTTAAATTGTTAAATTAAATTCATTTTACACTAATATAACCTACATACACAAATTACTAGTCAATATAACAGAAAGAAAGCTTAGAAAGTCAGCTCCCACATTATCTGCACTCCTAAATGATTCAATCCGGAATCTAAACGGTTGTAGAGTGCATTGCTCTAGCGAGCATTTGTCATCTTAGTATGTTGTATATACACAAGTGATTGATGATCTGTTTGTAACACAAATTCACGCCCATACAAATATACATCAAAATACTGCACACCCCAGACTATGGCTAACCATTCCTTTTCCGCGTAGTAGTACACAACATAAACTGCTTCGAACAATTGAGTAGCAATAAGATGGGGAACACAATTAATTTGGTTTTTAGGGATGTAAAAGCGATTTCTTGGCTAGGACCCCATTGGTTCAGTATCACAGACTGTAATGTTGTTCAAGCGGCAAAAGTCTATGCAGAATTTTACAGAACCATCCTTTTTCTCCGCCTGAACAACTGGGGAATAGTATGGAGAGTTTGACTATCCTATTATCCCCATAGCGCTCCATCATAGACAGCGCTTCTTCACTTCATCTTTCATAGCATAGGGTTTAGGATAAGGTTCCGCTCACTGGCTCATCAGTTGTAAGCCTTATCTCGTGCTCTCCAAAATTAGTCCTTCCCGGAACACCAGAGTATTCCCCCAATAATTCCTTCACCTCAACCTTCTGTTCGTCGTTCAAATTGGAGTTCACTGCTACATCCTGTGTAAATTGAGTTGGCTGTATGATGGGAGAGATCAACACTCCTCAAAGGTATCATTATTTGGATTACCATAACTGAACTCAACTTCCGGTTTAGCTTTAGTTTAGCGAGTTAGCAGGAAATGTTGTCTTGCCAGAGAGATTAATCTTGTAATTAGTATCATTCAATCGCCCCATTACTTTATTAGATATGCGTTTATTCAATTAAATTACTTTTACCGTACTATAACCTATATACACACATTAATAATAAATATAACAAATAACATCAAAATAGTGACAAATTTGTCACAATTATACATGTTGAGTTTTTACACAGAAGTCAAACAATAAAATGTTGTCATGTGACTAATTACGTTGTGGAAAAGTTGTTCAACGGTACAGTGCTGTTGCAGTGTATTTTTACAACTATTTTAATATGATAACTCCCGTCCGTCCACGACACATTCACGCTTTATGTATAGTTATACTTGTTGTCACGTCCCCATTGTTCTAACTATGTTACTTTCGTTAGCGGACAGTTTCAACCTAATTAATTATGCATTCTTGTTAACGGTACTGTTTTATCAATACATTAACAAGCCGGGACTTTAATAATGAATGGGTTAATTTAAATATTCATGAGCACAACAGGAGTGAAAAGCTGATTAACATAACAGGTGGCCACTGAATGAAAACGAAGAACAAGGTGGAATTTTCATTTAATTATTTAAATACGCAATGACGATTATACGATACATTTTAAAAACGTATTTCAAGTTTCATATTTCCTTTTACAAAATTCACGGACACTTGGGAAGATTGGGTTATGACAGTGGTATTAGATTTGTCCTCGTCTGTTGGGGTGGTAGATATGTCATGCGTTTTCGCTTCTTTCACAGTTTTCGGTTTGGGTGGCTGCAATGCGTCTGACACCACTTTCGTCTGTTCGTCGCTCGTCCGCTTGTAGCTTCTAATTGCTAGACTGGAGTGACCCGTTCTTTCTGCTATTAGCTGCTCGTCGAAATTGCCGGAACAGCGTGGTTGCCTGTGTAACCTGTTTAATTAAAATAAAATATAATGTATCAATATGAAAGTACAATAGCTTGTAACAGTCCACCTCATAGCGATGTAAAATATCAATATATTGTTATAGTACGTTCAATCGTTCAGCTTTTTTAAAACACGCCAAAGCCGTTTGCATTAAATCTTTATCGCGTGAAATGAATCAGACATATCGTGCCAGTGAATATAATATTTAAATGGTATTCCACCAAAGAGTTTGCATGAAAAAATGGAGTTAACGAGTAGTGATTATTTTCGACATAAAGTTATGACTATTTCTCGTCAGCGGGGAAATCGAACATTGCATTACTAAAGTGCAAATTCTAATACGTACCTTTCCTGAATGCCCAGTATGATACCTTTTATCCCAGCAAGATCAGTCATCTGCTTTGCTCTTTCCACTCATTCCATGTTTTGACGCCCCATTTTGTAGCGATGCGTGTTGTCTGGTTGTTTGCGTGACTGCTGGTATTCGGTGACTTGTTTGCTGTCAACTGGAAGCAAAAAACTGATTTTTTTCTGAATATCGCTCAGTTTAAAGTCCTCGGCGTCGTCCACATCAATTTGGAACAACCAGTTTTCCAAATCCCAATCAATTTCCGGAGCAGCAAATTCTTGAGCGGACATGATTCTGGCGGGTCTCCGGAGTTCACCCAACAACGTGCTACACTGTTCTCACAAATAAGCACCAAAGTCACGTGATCGAATGTTTTATATGCAATTCTACGTGGTCCAATCAGTGTTGGTTATGGTAATACAATAAAGTCCACTGTTGGTGGATTTTATTGTTAAACAAAACAAACTCTGCTGAGTAAATGCCGATTGGCTAGAACTTTTCAACACATCTGTTATAGCCAATGAGCACGGCTGATAATTGCGGTTGACTACACCTGGTTTAGAATTGCGATTTACACAATAGCGCTGCAAACATCCGCCATGACCACAGGATTTAAAATAAGCCGTGTAAAACTCGTCAAATTCGCAGTATAACTTTGTATAGCTGCGCGCCTCGGACTTTTACCAGACCGAGGCTCCAAAAGGAGCCGCTATTTCCCGTTAATCTACTCGTAGGGGTAGTATAACTATCAGTTAATCGCACGAGTTGGAGTGCGTTTATAACTGTAAAGGCCACAGTTTTTGTCAGCATCTTGTAAACGCACGAGGCCGAAGGCCGATTGCGTTTACAAGATGCTAACAAAAAACTGTGGCCTTTATAGTTGTAAACGCACGACAACGAGTTGCGATTAACGGCTTATACCACGCATCCCCATGCATAAAACGATTAAATTGCAAGAGATTTTTAGTGACTGTTTCGGTTGTGCGTGAGATTGTGCCACTTCAAATTTGCTTGAGAATGCTCTTTGAGATTCAAATTAGTAAAGCTCATCTGCGTTCATCGAATAGGATTGGATGTTAAGTGATATGACCAATAAGCCTTATTTGCTGAATGGTCTTTTCAAATAAACTCCACTCATTGGTCAATATTTTGAATACATTTGAATTTTCCACGTGTCAAAGCATGGTCTTGTCATTTCGAATGCAGGCAGCGCTCAGTGATGGTCGAATACAGTGATATCTCCGATTCGGAGTACAACGATGACATTGAGAGATTTTGCTCTCAATACGACGAAAAAGAAGATTTAAGTTAACAAAACAACAAGAACGTCAACGTTTCGGTTTACCTGTATACAATGAACAGATAGCTGCCATTCAGAATTCGCGAGTGCCAAAAAACACGCGTAGATGTACTAACTGGGGAGTGTCTGTGTGGGATGAATGGGGCCGAGCCAGAAATGAACGAGTCGAGAAGCACGGGGTAAGCAGTAGTGACGTGTTCACATTTGTTCCCAGATTATGCAGCGAACTTGGTGTACGTGAACTTACATTTTGGTTGTGTCGCTTTGTTGTCGAGGCTCGTCGACAAGACGGAACAGAATATTCATCTAATAGCCTGCGTGTGCTTTGTAGCGCAATTCAGAGATTTACGTGACGAATGCAAAAGAGTTGACTTGTGCTTTATGGATACACATGCTCGGGAATTTATGGAATTCCATCACACCCTGGACGGTGTAATGAAGAGTATAGACAGACGGGGAATAGGTGTTATTAAACGTCAAGCTGAACCATACACAGATGATGAAAACAAATTGTGGGATAAGGTTTTTTCCATAGTCTGCTACAAATTTGAGTTGTGCGGTCTACTTTTATGTGTGTAAAGTGTTTGCTCTCCGAGCAGTCGACGAACATAGTAGCCTTACAGCCGAACAGTTCGTACAAGGATCAGACAATCAAGCTGACTATATGAAATTTAATGGTAGACCGTGTAAAAATAATCAAGGACTATTACTCGCGGAAAATCCCGTATAAAAATGTGCGCCAATACGGCGATCCTTCCAACACGCGTTGTGTTCAGTTATTGAAACGTTATTTGCAATGTATTCCACCGAAAGGTTCCTTCTACCGACGTCCACTGACGTCCAGCGGAGGGCTCAAATTTTTTAAACAGAAGATTGGAGTAAATGCTTTACAATATCCAAAAAGAATGTGTGATCTGGCTGGAATAGATGGGTATCATACTGGACACTCGGGTAAGGTAAGTTTGTCTCAAGTGATTCTGGGGTGGGTGGGATCTTGGTATGGGTTCAAATGTGTTTGAATTTCGCCGATTGAAAACAAATATTGTACATTGTGAAAACGTATTTCAAACGCGATGCAAATAAATGTCGGTATATTTACTTCTCAAATCATTCTTTTCATACTTTTAGGTTACTGCGGCGACTTCCATGTATGAAAAAGGCTTTGATGAGCAACTAATCAAAGAACGCCATCGTAATTGACGATTCCGATTCCGTACACAAGCCTAAGGTTGAAAGATATGAACAGCCACCGCCTGAACCAGTGACTGCAACATCACATGCAGAATTCAGTCAAATGTGTCGTTCAAATGATTGTTGTTCTAAACAAATTAAAATTAAGATCCAGGACGGAAACAAATGTGTCAATATTGAATTGTAGTGTTGTAATACTGTTTTCCCATAGAAAGTATAATTAAATTAGTGCGATTTGCACCCTCATAGTGATTTGTGTGATTAAATGCATATACTTTGTTTAATTTGTAATGCAAATTGTAAACGGTAACGCTTTGATTGATATGCAAATTGTAAACTGTTACACTTCTATTGATATGTTAATTGTAAACGCTACACTTTTGATACAAATTGTAGCATTTACACTTTGCATATGAATGAAAGTGTGACCGTTTACACCTTGCATATTTGCGAATGCGTTGCTTTTTACAATTTGCATATAAATTCACCCTGTTTGCAAGAATAACTCGTTGGCGAGAACAATGATGCACGTGACCAAAAGTGGTATAAATACACGTTCATCTACACGTCTTGGAATGAAACCTCAAAAGTCGCCCGTATTGTTTGACTTGTTGTCTCCAGGGCATTCATGACATGTAAACATAGAACGTAAATCATTGTAAAGGTTCATGAATACATTAACTGGCTTACGTGACTTCTGCACTCATTATATGGTAGCATTATGGCAGCATCGACAGTTCCCATCATTGACTTCTCGGCATATAATCTAAATAGAAATACACCTGATGCCGAGACTTACCAGAAACTTATCGATGACGTACATCATGGTTTCACTACCGCTGGATGAGTTTATTTTATAAATCACGGCATTCCAGAACTTACGGTGAGTGAAAACGCATTGTAATGAGAAGGTAGATTATGCCAGTGTTGGACCTTATTTTGGCTACTGGACCCAAATGTATACACAGTAGTTCAGTGCAGATTAGTCCTGCTTTATTCATCCAAACGATCAGCTGAGGTAATGCCTCGGTGTTCCCTTCCCTTCCCTGTCAAATCTCCAACTCCCGCAGGGGATGCGTCCCAAATGTTAAAGCACAGCTACTGTTGAAAACAACTTTTAAATAAAGTATTTATAAAATTCCTGTGTGTAGTACTGTAGGATACTTTATTCTCGCTTGTAATTTATTTTCGCTGAAGGGATGCTTAAGTGAAAATATAATCCAGCAAATATACTTTTTTTTCCTATATTTCACAATCATTCAACTCAGTGAAAATATATTCCAAACAAAATACCCATAACGTCTTTTAAGCGAAAATTAATTCCAGCTAAAATAAAGTATTCTACAGTATATGTTTTAATGTCTATTTTGAACTTGCAAGTTGTTATAATAAAAAATTCTATGTAATAACATGAAAATAGCGTATAATTCACTAAGCAAAACTTCGCGTAATGTCGGTGTGCTTGGGGCCACATTTGGGATCATAGGTTTCTAGTACAGAATCTCCCTCACATGTCTTTACGTTACGGGTGCATAGCTCTAACATCGATCAACTTAGCTGACGACGCTTACACTGAGAAATACCAGGTTCGACTTAAGTGGAATAAACGTCATTTCATTACAGATAGTCTAGCTTTATTCATCCATGTAGTTTAGCTGATTAATCACGAAATGTTGGCTTTATTACTCAAAACGGCCAGCTTAAGTAACGCCTTGCTGCTTACTTTCATAACAAAAAATTACATAATCTAAGTAAATATGCGATCAACCAGTGGCTGAAGCTGGTATAATCACGTGATTACCGTGTCTCAAAGTTAGTTGAGGCTTTTCAAAAATTGACATTACTGAGAACAGTAGATAAAGTATTTATGAAATGTATGTTTAAATTATCTACTGAAAGCAGTTGATCCTAAATAATAACAAAAGTATGTACGTGAAGTCATAATGCTAACACATTGCCTTCCAAACTAATCAGAGATATTCACATCTCACATGAATTGATCTACATTGAATTCTAATACACGCTCTAAAAATGTGAAAGGTGAGTTACAAGAGAAAGGATATTCTACAAATTATCAAACAATGTTCCACAAAGGAACATACGGTTAATTCTACAATATGTTATATATTAAGTGCACAGTGCGTATAGCGCCGATCTGCTTCGCTAGGATTGCCCTTACAATCTGAGTTAAATGAGCTCTATCTGAGTTGTCAAACGGCATCAAAGGAGTCAAACCAAGTGTCGTAAAAGCTATAGCTTTCAAGGTTCAAAGGGGTATGCTCATGGTTGCTGGGAATTGTACAAACCTTGCCACAATTTAAACTTGAATGTTTTAGTCATTTGTTTGCGTTCAATTCATTTTGTTATTCCCAATGGGGCAAACGATAATGCGTTAGTGAATTTGTAATACACTGGGAACGAAAATAGAATTGTTGTATTAAAATATGTTGTAAGTGTGTGTTACAGTTTTCAGTAATATAACACCAAAAGTAAAATGACAGCTGAAGGCGTTGTGTCGTCCCAGCACGGACCAGAACTACGCTATTTTGGGGCAAGTTTATTTCCATAATATTTCTCAGTTTAATGTATAATTATTTAGTAAAGACACCACTGAAACGATTTATTAAATCCGTAAAATACGTGCCAATCGACGACTGATTTTGAAACGCTTGAAGTTTTGAACAAACTCCCGGAACCCATTGCGCGATATGCGTGAGATCGGTGTAGAGAAGACACCGGACTGCAGAGTCGATGAGCTGAGCTGAGGTTTACTTTATGAAAGTGGTAGCCCATGTAATATTGGTGATGCAATAACAATATTTCTTAGAGCAGAAGAAAAATGAGCATTGTTTTATATCGATTGATTGAATACTTCCTGAAAAAGAGACGTTTTTTTCAAAGATATACTGCAACATTATATTTCCCAGTAAAATTAAATGTATTCGTGTTGTGGAGGTATTGATTCCAATGTCTGAATTCTGCGTTGACCCGAACAATATCACTCTGCGTTTAAGTGCGTGACTACTGCAGTTGAACTCGGATTAAAGGCAGATTATTTGTATAAGGAAAATCAAAACATACATTGTATGATATATATGTTGACCTCGCCATGTCGTCAGAGTGTATGGTTCACATAGTCTACTGATCAGGTGTGTTGTATATGATACAGATAAAAAGTATATCGTCGTAAATGTCATGTCATAAACGCGCTGAACATAGAGTCAAACAATTAATTGAATCAATGTGTATTTTCACCTATATAAGTTTTAAAAAAATTATCCTTCTAGATTTCATCAGTTGGCGAATTTCTTCACTTTACCAACTGAGACAAAGCTGAAATACTCGAGACCTGATAATAGTAACCATGGTTACGTTGCAATTGGCAGTGAACTGTAAGTACCTTTATTAATCCAGTCTATTACCAGAAATAGATATTTGCACTCTTGGAGTTGTTTATTTGTTTTTTAATTTTGTATGAATAATTCAATGCATTCTAAGACTTTATTTTTCAATGTGTCTTCAAATGTATGATTTTATAGTGTTATTTTAATGACTTTACGTTATGCTTGTATGATTAAATCATGTTGATGAAATACTTTTTAGGATAAAGCCATACTAATGATTGTTTATAATAATATTACATGTTCATACCCACGTGAATAATTCCCAAAATTCAATTGGTGCTCAAGACAAAAAATATTATATTTAATATGCATAAGCGTCTATGGTATATATGCAGTTTTTCCGCTGACAGACCTGGAGACTGTAAGGAGTCTTTCAATTATATACCTTTGAAGGGAGGCGCAAATACAAAGGTAAGACGATATACCTTTTATTCTAACTCATGGTGATTTCAGAAGGGAAGTGATTCGGTATCAACAAGTATTCAGTCCTGGGGAAGCAATATTTTTGATGTTTTAAATGAATGCCGTTGATTCCATCACATATCAGCGTTAATACAATGGATTTCTCTACAATAACTTTAATTGGCCACAATTATTACACATATATTCTAGCTTTAGATAGATTCTAATAATTTGAACCATCATTTTTATGTAATGTAGATATTCCCGAATGAAGAGGTACCAAAGTTCTCCCAAGCATTGACTACTCTGTACAAGAAATGCATACAGTTAGGCAACCGCATATTAGAGGTCGTGGGGCGGGGCTTGCCAATAGAGGTGAGTGTGACGAAATATTGGGCTCTTAACTATGGACTGCCATTAAAAATTGACAAGGATAATGTGTCTGTAACGAATGTGTTTTGGTTTTACAAAAGTAAAATGAGTCAAAAAAATTGAAGAGGAGAAAAAACAATCACTCAACAAGCTAAAAACTGCTGTTTATATTATTCTGATTCAGCCTAATTGTCCAATACATTACTTTATTATACATTGACAGTAATAAGGTTAAAATAAATATTACACAATTGAGTGGCCCCATCAACAAATAAACGAATACACTCAAGCATGTGAACATCCATAGTTTTGCTTGATAACGAATGTACCTTCATCTGCCAATCATTTAATTAACTGTGGCAAGGGATAAAAGTTATATCTTTTTGAGACCGTTCTCAAAAATTCCCTTATTTTTTGTAGGATCCTCTATTGTTCGTAAAAGCTCATGGAGGGCTTAACAGTGAAGCCAATACGTCCAGAATGAGAACTGTATGGTATCCGCGAATACAAGACGATGTCCTCAAAACCGATCAGTTACGATGTGGTTCAATTACTCTGGTATTCCAAAATGACAAAGGAGGGTTACAGGTAATTTGAATGTGCAATGAATAATCATGTCTATCACCAAACCATTGTTGTGATGTAATCAGCTTCATTTGCTATTGCATAATTCATTACCTCGAGTCAGCATTCGTTATTCTGCATGGAGCACTAAGTGATCACCATGCTGCCCAAGTGCCCGTTTCTTTTGTTCTGATTATTATACTTTCAGGGCCTTCTAGCAGCACTTTCTTGAGGTCAAGAACTTCCGACATTAAATCATCAACTAGTTAAACACTGCTGTTTCACTTAACGCAACATTTTGTTGACAACAACTTTTAGTGTATCTTTTTTAACCGACTTTTTCAGATTTTGTATTGATCACGTGATTCGGCGGCCAACTTTTGGATTTGACCAATTACTCTATGTGATATACTGGCATGTATCATTTACTTCACTAACACAATCTACCTTTACTATTTCGATTCGATCCTGCAAGTAATTTGCATAGATGGCATTTAAGAGCAATGACTGATATATACTTATGACTAATATATCATCACATTAACATATATGGTCGTTTGACTTTCAATATAATCCATAATTGTAATATCTCAAGCATTTTTTCAAATATTTAAAACATTGTACAAGCGATGTGGCTAATATAATACATGTATTTTCTTCTTCCTCTTCTTCCTGGAAGGGGGGTGTGTATTTTGTGGCACCCGCAAAATAGCAATCTCAGTTCAAATATGGGAAAACGATAAAAAGGCTGCTCGTGTTGATAGTATTTACTTTTCAAAAAAACCTTGCTACAACAATCATTTTCGCTATCAACGAAACAGGTATTAATCTTCTATACTCTGGGTGGAACCCAGTAGAACTCGATGATATGCCTGCAGGTTGACAGTCAATATATGCTTGATTGAAGATAGTGGAGGCAATTCCACCATGTAAAGCTGACTCAGATTAAAAATAGGCGAATTTGAAACCCAAGGCCTCTTGATTTATTGATTCAGCTGTTGGTGTCACTTGTATATGATACACATACCATACACTTCAACTTACTTCCCAACTGCATTCAGCCTGTGTATACAGCCTCGACAGTACAGATTTTTTGGCTCTGAAACCTAGTGGATTTTCACTGTAATGATGTTTTATCCAAGTAAGTTCAATCTTATTACATAAGTATTGAAGCACATTCAATTTACAGTGTGTGGATTTTTAAATCTTTTCCACTGTGTTCTATCTAGCTGGTGTTTAGTTTCACTACTTTCAATGTAGCTCGTAAAAAAACTGGCATGTAACTGCAGATACTTTAGCCTGGCTGCTCCAATACTATGAAGTGAATTCAATGCATGCATATTAGCATGGCAATGGCAATATTAGCATGGCAATAATACCAGTTTTATTGGTATTATCTAGGGTGCATGAGGCATGACTTTGAGGGAAGTGGCTGCATTACGTCTGACTGATGGAGAAAATGCTGTTCTTACAGGAGAATGTAGAACACGGGGTGATGTCAGAAGGAAGACTCATGTGCACTTTGATGCCTGGGAAGATGTGCCTTCTCCGATCCTGAGGACATTGAGGTCAGTGGCAGTGACAATCCCCAGGATAATGAGGTAAGGCCTAACAATTCCTATGAGGAGGAGGCGGCAAAAAGTATTCCAGAAAACCCTGTGTACAGGGGAGATAATTCTCATGGAGAAACAGAGGGAGATAACTCAAGGGAAATTGACGCTGGTATGGGCAATGAATCACCACCGCCACCATACCAGCATAGTACTGATACCAGTGAGGATGAATTTTGTAGAGGGCCAAGTGCTTATGCTCGTAAAGTCAGAATGGCCAGGATTGCTGCACGAAATAAAAGACAGCAAGCAAGGCAAAGAATGATGGAACATGCACTGGCTTTTGATACTGATAATAATGAAGCATCATCCAGTGAGGACAGTGATGAAGATTACCAGCCATCACATGGAGACAGCACCACTGATGACTCCTACTTGTCTAGTGAGAATAATGATGACTACCCATCATCAGCTCAGTCACTGCCAGATTCTCTCCCCTCCATTTCAGGGGAAGACAACTACTCCCCATCAGATTCAGACAGAGGACTGAATGATAGAGCACGCAGGATTGTTAGAAATCAGCATGTCACCCTAATAGAAACAACCTGGGGTGATCATGACACGTATGTAGAACCAGAAAAGTACCCTGACTCCGATGACAGTGAATCAGATAGTGACGAGGATGAAGATGGTTGGACAAGTCGGTTAAGACCATTCAGGCCATTCACTGGTGACCTACCCGGTGCCTCCACTGAGTTTGAAAGGAGGTCCAGACCCATTCATGCATTTTATAAGATTTTCCCAGAGCATCTGGTAAAAAAATTGAAAAGGGAAACAAATAGATATGCTAGATGGTCAATTAACAGGAAAGGGCATGACAAATACTGGAGAGAGACCAGTGATGAGGAAATAAGGGCACTACTTGGTACTATGGTGCTGATGGGTGTGGACCCCAAGCCAGCAATGGAAGACTAGTGGAGTAAGTTCCAAGCCTTGCGAAATGAATATATTTCTGGCATTATGCCTCGTAATCGCTATATAAAGTTACTGCAGTATTTCCATTGTAATAACCCCACCATGGATCCAGCTAACATTATTGATGAACGGAGAAGAAAAGAACAACGCAGCCTGCAGCCAATGTACAAAGTTCAACCTGTACTTGATGCAGTGTTATCTACTTCACAGCAGTGTTACAACATGCACAAAGAGATATCTATTGATGAGGCAATTATTGGTTACAGGGGGAAATATGGTGGTATCCCACTGTGTTCATACAAGGGAAGCCAAAATCAAGGGGATTCAAAGCTTATGCTCTTGCAGATGCAGTTAATGGTTATATTACCAACATCGAATTTATGACCAACACTGGCAGCCATGAGGCAGACTCCAGAAATACATCCAGGACTCTGAACGTCTGCACCAGGTTGTTGAGTCTAGTGAGTGGGAAGCATCATGTGCTTTATACCGATAGCTTTTATACCAGCGTAAATATGGTAGAACAGCTCCTAACACAACATGAAACCTATGTTATTGGCAGTGTCAGGCAGGACAGGATTGGATTTCCCAATGTTCTCCGAACCAATGCAAGGCGAAATCCTGACAGCAAGACAATAAAGGATTTGAAAAGAGGGCAGTTTGTTTCTTGGCAGAAGGGACAAATAGTGGCTATTACCTGGAAAGATTCCAACCTTGTAAACTTGCTGCTGACATCATGTAAAGAAGGCTACAGAGATGATAACCAACGTGTTGTACGTCTGATACGTTCACAGGAACTGGGGAGAAAAATTCTCTATTCCCTGCCTGCTCCTCAAATTATTGACGACTACAATATGTATATGGGTGGTGTGGATAGAGCCAATCAACTAAGTTCAATCGAGGAGAACTTAGGCAGTTCTATCTGGGTGAAAGGCAATTAATTCTGACCATTCTCCTGTCAAACTAAAAATCGCACGTGGCACTCACCGCTCACATAGTCCGATATGGTGTTTCAACACTAAATTATTACACAAACAGAATTAATGTGATCTCATTGAACTCTTATGAAAGCAGTGGCGCTTAGAATAAGATAAGTTCGCGTCTATTCAAAATTGGTGGGACGTAGACAAACTGAAAATTAAATTGCTTTCACAACAGTACAGCAAAGCCAGAACACAGAAACTAAAAGTCGCTAAACAATCTTTCAAAAACGAGCTACATACGTTGAAAATAATGACGCCACTCGTAATAAAGTTCAATCGCTTATTACTGAAAAGAAATCCTTTGTCAATAAACTTATTAAATCCCAGTTACAGGGCGCCATCGTGCAGTCGAGATTTAAGCAGTTGCACGAAAGTGATGCAGCAACTACTTTTTTTATCAACCTGGAACAATACAAAGGTGTGAACAGGTCCATGTCACGGCTGGTAATGATTTAAGATTTAAGCAGTTTCACGGAAGTGACACAGAAATTACCTTTTTTATCAAGCTGGAACAATACAAAGGTGTGAACAAGTCCATGTTACCGCTGGTAATGGGTGATGGTTCGACAACTGATGACCTAGACTGGTCCAGCTGTGGTGATTTAAAAAAAAAATAAAAAAAATAGTTCTGCGAAAGGTGGGATGAACGTGAAACCCCCACAGACTGGTCTTATTTGCAGCTAATCTGTTACAAACAAGAAGCGGGGGCGTGCGCGCTGCATAATGAGGTGAATATTGTGGGTCGCGTTAAAGGTAAACTTGTCGACAATGCCAAACGTTTTTTCATCTAAACAGAACGTAGCAAATTCAAATGCAATCCATTTGCCGCTTCCGGTCAAAAGGGCAACGAAAACGTCGTGGCCGTCAGTGAAACCATCAATTATAGCTTTTTCGATTTGTCTATCAGCGATGGCGAATAAACTCAACAACAACATATAGCCTGGCATTGACGTCTGCCAACCGAATTGTTTAAACAATTCTGACCAATCATCGGGCCAGACTACCTTCGCATTCACTGACTCGATCAACAAAGGCACATTGCCTTTATCATACCGGAGAGCTCTAATAATCATTATACCAAAGAAGGGCAATAATATTTTAATTAAAACTGGCGTCCTGTGTCTTTACTTTGTACAGACTACAAAATTCTTCCCAAAACATTGTTTGCTCGGTTACGCTCTGTTCTCGCCGAAATCATACATATTGATCAAAGTTATTCTATTCCCGGAAGAAACATTTCCGACAATATTAATTTGTTATGTGACTCTATTTTTTATGCAAACCAACAAAACAATTCCGTTAGCAATAGTTTCAATTGATCAGAAATAGCGTTTGATCGTATTTCTTCAATACTCTACATGCGTTCGGTTTTGCAGAAACTTTCATTAATTTTATTAGTACAATATACACTGACTCGGTAAGTCTCATTAAAATTAACCAAATTCTTACATCTCCACTTATTTTAATCGTGTAGAAGACAAGGGAGTTCTCTCTCGGGACAACTTTATGCAGTATGAACCCGTATTACAAACAAATCTCACTAAAAGTGGCATTAGAGGGTTGACTTTACCAGGCTGCAAAGAAAGAAAATGCCACCTATCAGCCTACGCAGATGACGTGGATTTCATCATAACGCGGGATAATGATTATGAAAGACTGAAGTACTGGTTATAAATTTATCAAAACTCATCAAATACAAACGTTAATGTTAATAAATATGAAGGACTGTGGTCGGGTGCTTGGATAAAACGTTCGGACAATCCTCTGGATCTGAAATGGAACAATAAAGGTCTTAAAATGCCTAGGTAGATTTATTGGGAACAACAAGACATTCAGCCAGAGTAATTGGAATATTGTTTTAACCAAAATTGACAACAAACTACAGAACTGGTGTAAATTTGTGTAAGCACTTTCTTACCGTGGTCGGGTACTGGTCATTAACCAGCTTTGTGCATCCAAACTATGGCATCGCCTCATTTCTATGTCACCCATAAGATGTGGCAAGGTAAACACTGGGGCGGGCTCGGGCTTATTCACATAAAATCAAGGAATAAAGAAATCAGAATCAAATATCTTCAACGCTACCTCTACTCCGGTTTTGATCATCCAAGCTTCTGTTTTACTGATTACTTTTTAAGGCATTACGGAAACCTAAACTACAATAAACAACTCTTCTGTGCATTTTTTGAAAACCTCGCTCACATTTTCAACGTTCCAGTATTCTACAACGAACGTCTTGCCGTTTTCAGCTCGATAACAGTTACATGAGCTTCTGAACCTTCTAAAATCCATAAATACTTTAACGAGCCTATTTATAATAGCCCGCTGATTCTTAATCTTTCCACCAATCAACCATTTTCTACAGGTCACTTCGCCTGTGATGGAGTGACCAGATTTGTTGATATGATGAATCTGAAATACCGTCGCTGGAAAACTACTGACGAACTTGCAACTCGGATCCAGATACACTCTACCCGAATTCTTAAACAAAAAACCGAAAACATTTTCACACTGGTATTTTATCAAGCTTCCCGGACTTACCATTTCTGGACTACTTCAATGAAGAAACAGATGAGCCGCCTGTCACACGCAACGTAATATTACCGTAATTGGTATAGTACAGGTGTGATGGTTCAAATACCAAAATGGCAACAGTAACAGAAAGACTTCCCTGGCAGCGATGATAAAACACGAACACGGAGCCAACAGATGAGGTTTCAACTGGTACTGGTATTATTATACTCTACAAACATCAAGTACAATAACGCGGTAAAACTCCACTACTTCAATAACTAGATACTTAAACTCCAATACAATTCAACGAGATCTCCGATCTGAACTCAGTGCTGAACAACTCCCTATATATACCCCCACTGTCCATAAATAGACCATTACATCAGCATACATAATGAGTCTGGAACTTACTACAAATTTCTAAAATGTTTCATTACCTTCTATTGCCTTCTACAGTGTTCTATTAACTATTCAACCAGTTCCTAAAAATCTAGAATATTCTACCCAGACACATTACGTTTCTAGAACATTCTCAGTGACACGGAAGTGGTAAACAAGTCGTATGCGACACCGCCATCTCTTGACACCACTCGCTACAATTACTCATTATATATCAGCTCTGACAATGAAGACAAGTCTGTATGTTTATATAAAAAAAAGAGTTATTTACAATCTTTTAATTAATTCACTTGATACTAACAACGGTAGACTTGATTCCGCATGGAGTGATATTATTGGTATACCAACGGATATTGAGCCCAATTTTAATGTATTTATGACACTCCAATTGTTAAATGACGTCTACTTAAAGGGGCCATATCTACAGGTACATGTATGCAAGCTGTACGCTACTCAAGTAACAATACAAGTGAATTCCCAATTTGTAAATATATTCCCGATGACCTATTACATATGTTATCAGAATGTCCATGGCTCATTTCACTCCTCGCATCTATTTTTAACCTAGCAAAAGCAATCGCAAATACTGATGTAATACCCCTAGCATGGTTCCTTTTTGGTCCTCTTTATGATAAAGCAAGGAAGTCTGACTGCCAGCTATTTAACTATATTTTTATCACTGCCAGGATTGTAATACATACTACTCATTATTATGTAAACTGGAGAACGAGGAATTGCGGTTCATATCTATTGTTAAACTGTAAATATATATATATTTCATTTCACCTCATTTGTTCTGTAATTCGCCCTTTTACTTGTATGTAATGTAACAAAATTTACTATTTAATGTCATCCAGAATAAATGTCACTTGTTAAAATCAAAATCTTCTTCTTCTTCTTCTTCAATACACGTAACTGTAAACTTCCGAGCACTATAAGGAATGAGCTCTTGCAGCAAGTCTTATAATGAAGGCATTGAAAAAAAGATATGACTAACATATAAGATGACCATAAATAATCGTGTGACTTTATTATATAGGTTCTTTTCATTGACGTCTATTAGATGTGTTTATTTCCTGGTGATAATTAGTTTTCTGTTTTGGTGAATCTTTTTGTAATTTTGTGTGTATATGGATCAGTAACGTTAATTTACTGTCACTTACTATCATATAGAGACTGCAAATTATCATATCTTCTTAAATCTTGGCCGAAATTGCTCCAATTTGAAGGGATGAATTATGAAAAAGCCCCCCCCCCCATATTTTGTGTATTTTTTTATATAATATAATAGAGAAGTGGGCGTGTCCTCAGAAACCAAGCCTACGCCCAGAGCAACCACACATTAAATAGCAAATTTGTGAAACATTAATTGCTTCTTTATTGAGTAGAAATATATATATTCCTACATCTGCGGAGAGGCGTAATACATAACTGATTAAAAATAGCATGGCATCACACCTTCGATCTTTGTTACATTGTACCAGCTACCGTGTTTTATACTACCCGATAAGACGCGTATTCGGTGTTATTCGAGTTATTTTCAGTGTAGAAATATACGAATGCATTTTTGCCGGTAGAGTAGCATCAATCATCGCCTACGGCTCGTATTGATAGACAACTCTTGCTGACATCAAACTAGGACGCAATATCGCGTCAATTTTGTGCATTTGCAAGACCGTCGCTATTCGAGCGCATCGAATGTATCTTACGTGCTAACGCTAAACGATATACAATGTGTGTACATAGTATATTTTAACTGCCACGTGCGATAATATTGAACACCATATGAACTATGAGTATTTTCCTAGAAATGGATTTGACTTTGTTGTTTAATTTTCTAGATGGCGTGTGAAGGTGGTAGCTTTATTGACGTCAAACCAGAAAAGGGGGATGTTTTTGTGAATCTGGGATATATAATGGAGAGATGGACATCTGACACACTGAAAGCAAGGGTAAGTATCAGCATAAACGCCATTTTGTGACATCTTCTCATCATGCTTTTTTTATTTTTAAATGGCATAAGACTGGATGCATATATTAAGATAGTTTCATCATTGTCCGATGACCATTTTTGCGGATTGTGCATTAACAACCATTAGCAATCATAGTATCGACGCACCCTCGACTTCAAAGATGAATCATAAAGACATAACACAGTTTAATGATAAAGCACAAGAAAATTTTTCAATAAACGTCCGAGGCCTGTAGAATAAAGACTCTCAGCAGGCCGTTAACGAGTGTTGTTTGTTGTCAACAATGTTTATAACAATTTATAAACATAAATAATGTTTAGAGCATTGTTGACAACAAACAACTAGTGGATTTATAATGTTTGGAACAAAGAGTACTTTTGTGATAAACGAACAGTTAAAAAATATATAGATGAACCAAAAATGTAGTATTACGTATATAAGCCCATACATGAAACTTGTTCATGTTCTTTTGAATATTCAAAATCATTAGAGAGTATGTAATGTTTACGTAGACGCTAGCTGTGTAGTTATGTAATAATGTGGATAAACTATAGGGCACAGTCGAAGAGACATATTTATCCTTCTTTGCCTCGATACGTTGATTGATATTTGTATATTATCTTTACAGGTACATAGAGTTGTAAACCCAGAATCCAGTGAATTAAAAAAAACAAGCTGGTCATTCACTTATCTGTTTTGTTGAACCAGATAAGGCATGTATCATCAAGTGTGTGGACGGGAGCAACAAGTATCCTCCAATTATCAGCATGGATTTTCTCAACATGAAATCCGGTGAAATCAGGGGGTTTTAGTGGTTTAAATCGGACGAAATATGGGATCAATTCTAGTGATATTTAGTGAGTATTGTCTTTCTCCGAAACTTGAGTTCGTTTATTTTTATAAATAAATATCAGTTTCAATATTGTAAATGATGACAAATATTTGGCTATAGCGACATTTAGTACTCGTGGGGAATCATCTTTATTCGGAATTCTCATAATGTGACAGGTGTTGCATATTTAAGTACGGCTTTACCATTCATTGTAACATTTAGTGTTCCAAGAACATGTTTTCTGTATTTTTCCTTTGCTAGAATCAAATCAATCTCATTGTCTAAGAGAGTTGGATATTTACACTTAGCTCCAAGTGACACACTTTAGAGTCAAGTCTTACATTGGCTGAACTATTTGTATATATGACAATAATGAGCGTGAAAGGTAAACTGGGTTGTCAAATGTATATATATATATATCACTCCTGTTAGACAGGAATAATGCTGTTCAGCACACATTGTATATTACAAATAGTCTTTCAAAGATCAGAATGGCTCTTCAGTGCACTAAATAAAGAACGTCCAAATAACCACTCATTCACCTATAATGTAGAAATTATGCATAATCAGGACATCCTACGTGTGGTATTAAGGGGGAAAATGCCGTTACTGATGTTGATGCATATCTACTAATGCAAATAGATATTAAAACATATTGTAACATGCTTATCTTATTAAATCGTATATTTTATTGTGCGATTGTATTGTAATGGCCATATGCGAGTGTATGTTCAGACTATTTGCGCTATTGGCCATTATATTATTTTTTTAAATGTTGTGTTGTTGTGTTATTAAACCACACAACCTCATTTTCTGACCCCAAAACGTCAGCTAGAAATGGCCAGTACTGTACATGGCCCAACCAAGAGCTTCGCACTCGCGCGCATGGTATAGCACCTCGCAACAGCATATGAACATGTTTGAATTAAACTATTGAGATATGTTTGTAATATGAATGAAACGTTTCCTATTAAAATCATTATTTTAAACCTTGCTCCTGACTAGTTTGTTCAAAACAGGCATGTTCAGAAAATTTTTAAACAGTGCTATTCATGAAATTGTATTCAAACTAAAAAAGATGGATATGGACATTTCTCAGACTGGTTTCAAACGTGTCCAAAAAGTCTTATAGCATTTGTGCACTTTGAGGCATAATTGCATGAGGTCGCACACTATCTCATGTCGGTCATGTTGGATTTTTAAATAAATATGATGTGGTAACATTGACACAGTGTTTAGAAATCCTGCAACTTAACTGCCATTTATCATACCAAATTGTCAGCAATCAAAGTCTGACGTCATCTGGAGCTAGATTCCAGAAGTTGCAGCTATTGTTTTGACAGTTTCAGTCAATTAATATTCATTGAAATCATAAATACAGGCATGAGTGAGTTATGTTGATATGCTTTTCTACATAGGAATGAATGCAAGCACATTTGGAAGTGCTGCTCACATTGATGTTCTAATTATCACATTTGCTCTACACCATATGAATATGATTTGTATTGATTCATTTGTTATTTTATTGGGTTATGGCTTTTGTCAATTATTTTGAAAATGTTGCTGGGAATAAATGCTCAATTTTCATACTTATGTTAGTGTGTCTTCGTTCATTGTAACCACTAAATGTATTCATATGCTTGAAATGTGTCTATAACATGTTTATGTTTGTGATATGTTTGAAGCATCTTTTAGGTTATACATATATGTTTTAATCAAACGCCAAACATGTCCCAAATCTGGCCACATCAGTCATACAAAATTATACTAGTTTCAAAATAGTAGATGATGATGAGACACATCTGAAGTATGTTTCACTCACAGTATCAAACATGAATGACACTAGTCCCATTTCGTTTGAGAAAACCATTGAACAGAATTATTTGAAACTTTCAATAATGATAGACCCTCATATGAAATGGTGCATATCGGAATTTGGATTGGTCGATTTGTTTGGCTGCTATTTTGAATTTGAGTTAGCCAGGATGTCCGGGCATTCCTCAAAGTTGGTCACGTGATTTGGCCACGTATGACGGAAGTTTCATACTGATATCAAAGTTATCCAATTGAAGAGAAAGTTGTCATGTTGCAATTTGCATTAGTCACGTGGTATTGGAGTGTCATCTTGGATTTCTGACAAAAATTTGTTTTTCTTAAGTGTTTCAACTGATCAGTTATGTTATTTTGCCACCATCTTAGATTTTCATTAAAAACCAGTATTTTGAGTATTTATTACGTTTGATTGCTTTAATCGCATGTGGCACAGAGAACGCTGGCTCCTTATGGAAAAAATATAATAATTTTCACCAGTCATGTGCTTAAGCCGTCATTTTGAATTTCTCTCAAAACTCTCAAAATTTTGGCATTTGTTTTCAATGATTGTATCAACCAATCAACTTGATATCTTGCATGTGCATCTAGGACTAGAGATTCTTAGAAGAATAATTAAAAAAGGTTGGATTATTTACATTGTTTGGTCGCCATCTTGAACTTATTGCATAACTGCCCAAAATTCAAACATTTGTTAATGTAATTGATGTTTCAGGCAATTGATCTGAAATTGAGGATGTAGGATAAAATTGTAGTCAGTCACAAGATCAATTTTTATTTTACAAAAACTTCAAACTAGATCTGCTCAATTCCTCGTATTTTAATCATCACATGATATTTACAATCATTTGGCACAGGCCATCTATATCTGACATGCTCTCAAGTTTGAAATTATAACCGGTTAAATAAATTTCGCAGTCATTTTGTTTTTACAAGAAATAGCTGAAATCCTTCAATATATTATTTCCATAACGTTCTTGGCCAATTAAGACAAAATATGATATGAAAAATCGACATTAGAAAACATTCAAAATTTGACCCAAAAGTACATTAGAATTTGACAATTGGCCCGGGTGCTCACATAGTTTGCTTGTCATATTAGTTTGAAAAAAAATGAAAAAAAAATCTAATAATCAATTTCTTGCAAAATTCTCCACTATATGATCTAATATTTAGTTTGTTGCGTAAATTTTGGATTGAATGCATATAAAACATACTCATAAATGCATCACCAATTGATTTTAGACCCAAAATTGATGAATGTTTTTTATTGTAGGTTGAGTGATATATGATGTAACAATATCTCGAATACAAATATGTGTCACGTGACGTTCAGAGCTATTATAGTCGGTATGTCGTGTTGGGTGAATATCTGAATGCGGGTGACTTCTCAAAAAAATACACTGAACCATTTGACTTAATTATGTTGCGAAGCTGCCTTAAATGAAAATGTGTTCTATTTGCTGGTTGGTTATACAGTCAGGTATGCACATATATAATTCCTAGAAATGTATTTAAAATATTATTTTAACATGAGAAAAAAGGGTGTGCCTAGTAATCATTACCATAGCAACATCGTTCCACAATCTGTCAGCAGTAAATGTGTTTTATTAATGACGTATCACTGATAGAATAATGGTACTACTTTTATAAATGTCCACCAAAACATTGCCATGGTCACGCGATGTTTGTACATTCTGGCTGTTTTCAAAGTGAGAAGCACAAACTAATTTGCAGTAGGACTAGTTAGCCAATGATAATATGTGTTTTTTTTTGTTCTATTTCCTCGCTTGGTAATCGGCAGAACGATGATCTTGAAGAATCAAGTAACACCTTATACCACGATAACATTATTTTTATTTGTAAATTATAACCATTTCACAAAAAGATCATTATGAGCTATCGATAAAATATTCTAAAATTGTAAGAAGTAAGAAGAAATCAACATGAGAGCCCTCTAATAACAAATACACGCCAGGATTACGCGTAATAAAAGTCTTGTGGCTGAGATACTTTCGGTGTTCTAGCCGCAAGGTACTCGGGGAAGCCCAATCATCAACTACACTTAAAACAACAATCTTATTTTTACACAAATATTTACAAGTTTATTTTAGCAGTAACATGTATTTTTCTCAAGGTATACATGTCTTCAAGGCGGCTATCACAGATATCGTACCATGCTGCATCATAACTTGGAAGTCAGTAGTAGACGACCAAATCATATTCCCCGTGTTCAATGAAATGGCAAGCTTTGTCATCCAATCCATGCAGCGTACACAGTGAACACTTTTCATTATTCATGAATTGTTGGGGCAATTAGTGTTTTCGCTAATGGTGACATGTGAAGTATTCCGTACAATAATGAAGTCCACGAACATGCCATGCTATTACCGCCCTAGATTTAACGGGCAGGCAGAAGCGACACCTGAATCTACGACTGCTGTTCAAATAGTCTTGAAAGTCTCTTCCTTTGATACCATCTTGGATCATTGCGACAGTTTTATTATAGCTAATCGCAATCATGTTCATCGTGTGTCGAGAGCAAATGTTTTTGAAGTGTTAAAGATATATCCTAACACAGGGTCGCCACTGGGGGCATCCTATATTCAGTTCGGACGTGGACCGACAATTATCAAATATGGCAGCCCCAACTACCCCTGTCATTGACTTCACTGCGTATGGTTTGCAGAGAGAGTCCCCGGACGAAGAATGTTTCCGGAAACTGGTAGATGAAGTACATTATGCATTGAAGACAATCGGTTTTCTTTATTTGACAAACCATGGTATTCCACAAACACTGGTGAGTATAGATCGAATGCACGCGCCATTATCAAACACATCATCCGCCATTTTAGCCGTCAGTATAAAATCTAAATAAATATGGCCAGAATGTATTCGTTACGTTTTCGATGTGTATTGATTTGCAATATAATTCATCTGGACTTTGAATGTGAAATTCGGCGACTAAATAGCACCCTGTGACGCTGGAAACCTAATCACGTCCGAATTTATGAAACTGTTTGTTGATGTTCTGTTCTGTTCTCAATTTGTTACATTACACAACATATTTTTTTAGATATTTTAGACATTTGTAGATATAACAAGAAATAATTAGAAACGGTAATATTAATGTTATTTCAACACTAAACTTTCAAAAAACAGACCGAGGTTAAACAGAAAAAAGCGAATTACTATTTAGATAACAAAGAGGAATTTTTATTGTATAAAAATAGTCCCAACCAGTCACTAAACAAAAGTAAATCTAAATAGTCTTAATGTTTATTTATAAATGTAATCTCCATTGCTTATATGTACGGTGAACCGTGAGAAACACGTAGGCGCACTAGGTACTACGGTAACATTGAAGCATAGTTGATAAATATATGTATTTCCGATCGCGTGGCTTTCCAAGGTAAGTGGCTTGCAGATATAACTGATGACGTATTACCTTGATGCAAAATAAGTGGTTTGTGATAACCAACATTAGAGGCGAGGGTGGGGTAGGTTTACATTCTAATCCCTGAGATTTGAGTATTTATGTTGCAATACCACGTACCATTCCACAATTCCCATGCCATTTGATGCCAAAACATGCCATTCCACTATGCGCAATGCCATTTAATGCAACAACATGCCATTCCACTATGCGCCATGCCATTTAATGCAACGACATGCCATTCCACTATGCGCAATGCCGAGCTTGTGAAATAGACCATCCTTCACAAATACGACACGCTTGTTTATCTTATGGATTCTGCGATAAGGACACCCAGGTTAGCCAAATTCGCCAATACATCGTCCAAGCTTTGCGCGATATTGATGCCCGTAAAATTGCCACTCGTTACGATGCCTTTCAACGCATTCACCCAGAACTGGTCGGAAAATATTCTCGACGGTATAATCGTGTGCTATTCCAACGTTATAAATCGACCCCTGAATTGTGCTTACCCTCCTGTAAAATCATGTTATCAACACGCGAAATGGATTCCCAACTTGTTGACATCATACAGCAGCATACATAGAATAAACATGTTGTTCATACTTTAGCAGTTATTCTCTATGGTACAGTGAAATGTAGGAAAATTGGGGAGTTTTCAACCTAGTTTTGCTATCATTTTCAATCATTTTTTTTAAATGTCATGTATAACCATTTTTATTTACTCAGTGTGAATACTTTACTGCGTTTAAAAATGTATACTGCATGTATTTCAACCTTCTTTTTTTAAAAATGTCATTTTTTTAATTCTCATTATTACTCCTAAGAATATCATTCTTATATTACTTATAATAATATCATTCTTATATTACTCAGTGTGAATACTTAAGTGTTTGAAAAATGTATTCTATTTCAATTTATGATTAATTACTTCAAAAAACAAAACACCAAAAAAAATAAACAAAAGATATATTTAATGTAACTTATCTTACTAGATTTTGACATCTAATATCATTCTTATATAACTCAGTGTGAATACTTAACAGCGTTTGAAAATGTATACCATTTCAATTTATGATTAATTACTTCAAAAAACAAAACACAAAAACAAATAAAAAAATATATGTAATGTAACTGATCTTACTAGTTTTTTTGTCAAAAATGTATACCCTATGTATTTCAACCATTTTTAAAATGTTATGTTTTTTAATGTTAATATTCTTCTTTTGTGTAATAAACAACGTTAGTTTTCAAAATGACGTGTATTTATTTGTGTGTGTGTGTGTGTGTGAGCGCCCTCTGTCGTTCGTTCAGAAAATTCTTTCCTGACGTCAATGGTTGTGAACGCCTGACGTCATCCCGGCGACACGATAGGTACAACCATGATGGCGCTGTTCGTGGGATGACGTCATAACATCCCACGATGACGCCATATCGGTATGGGATGATGACGTCATCGTTATGACGTCATCCCACGAACAGCGCCCTCATAATTTATTCACATATCCCCATTGTGACGTCATATTTGGATGGGATGACGTCATCCCATCCCAATATGACGTCACCGTTATGACGTCAAGCCATGAACAGCGCCCTCATGTTCGTACCTATAGTGTCGCCTAAACTACTTACGTTTCTTCCGTCCAACTTAATCAGCGGTTATTTAAAAGTATACGTTATAAACATTGAACGGAAATCTGCGGTTTTTCAGAAATTACCGTTGATTTACGTTGGATTGAATGGACGACAAACGTAGCATTTCCGACTGACGGTTACGCGACGGATCTGCCACCCTGTTACGTTCAGACGCTGGTACTCGACTCGTATAACAAATAAAACGCCCGAATGCATGCAGTGTGCAAGATAGAACGGTAGTATATTTTCAATGGCCTATTCAAATGTCACATAACTTTGTGTGCTACACCACACCTCAAACAAAAATGCTAACAGTAACATACAACCAATATAGACTTCCGTTTAAAAACGACAAAAAGAACAAACAGTCAAAATTAACAATACTTATCAAATCAAAGAGTTCGTTCTGTGCTGGCCTGTCACTCCGTCGTCTTCGAACTTTTGTCACAACTCTCAGGTGGTGTCAATCTTCATTCTTTCATCTCCATCGAAGCGTACCAATTTTCAGCTTACACGTGGACTTCTTGCAGCTTCTTCCAACACGTCACCGGAACGAAAACACAAGCCAGACCGGACAGCTAACAATGTTCAAGAGCAAACCCCATTTCCTAATAAACTGATAAACCAGTCAGTGATACTGGTAAAAATTATAGTGCTATCAGTTTACCGTCTATTTGGATTCTTCTTGCTATCAGTTTACCGTCTAGTTGCCGTCCTCTCCTCAACGTAAAACAAAAGGCTTTTTTTATAGCCAAAGCAGACTCCCTAACTCAGTACAAGTAATTATGCAAAATAGGGATAAATTGACAAAAGAACACAACATAAAGCGACCGAGGACAATATGACGTTTCAATAAAACCCCAACTAGAAATTACACAAATAATAAATACATAAAATCAACTCAAACGTAACACACCCACATAGTCCGACGGTTACGCTGCGGTTTTACTGCATAACCGCCATGTAACAGCGAGTTCATGCCGTGAATGGTTTAACCTTTGAAACAGATCCCTGGTAATTACATGATCACGCCAATGGATGCAGCCATTAGCTGTTCGCATTGTTTACTCTGCCACTTATTTTTCAGTATAAAAAAACATTTGGTCTGCAGATGTACTCTATGGAAGACAGTGGTCAATGTTTTTTTATATGACTTTTTGCACAAAAAAACACACAAACAAATCATGAAAACCTTATACACATGGTGCAGACTTTACCTTTCAGCTTAACACCGGGTCAAAATAAATCACGGCGTTTCTTACCTTTAAAACAGTACTTCCTGGATAGCTGCAGTGTATGTTCACTGAGACAGTGGAGTTTTTATATATCTACTGGCTCGTATCTGAAACAGGAAGTATTTGAAGCGCTCGACTTATGAAAGGGGTCTATGAATTATTGCCTGAGGTTTCCGTTTTTTCTATTTGCAAACGGATTAAATGTCAAGACTCCCGTGCTGTCAGCACTCAAGTGAGATTCACTGGAAATTACATGCAATAATATGAATGCATTCACATTTTCTCTTTTTTTTCGCTAATGAATAACCACTATTACAGAAGATGCTCACTCCTGGACAACTGCCCACATCACACTGCAGAATTACCCAGCACACTAACCTACTTTGCACCCCAAAAGCAGTCATCACTCCAGCATACAATAGTTAAAATCCATAAACCCACCTGTAAGTGCATACAACTAACTTCCAATACGCACTCGCATACCAACAAACTGCTAGTTAGACCATGATATGATTCATGTACACTTGTACATTAGTTGCCGTACACTTGTTAATGTACACTTGTACATTAGTTGCATTACTTGGCACCATAAGTAGATTATGTGATATGCGTTTATTAAATTCTATTTATTTTACAGTAACATAACCTACATACACACATTACTAGTCAATATAAAAAATAACACCAAATTCGTGACAAATTTGTCGCATCACTCTTTCCTTCCAAAAAAAGTGTGTTACAGAGACACTTTTTCCTTTAGTTCTCAGCAAAATAACTTTTGCTTAGAAAGTCAGCTCTCAATGATCTGCACCCATAAATGATTCAATCCTGTATCTAAACGGCTGTAGAGCGCATTACTTCAGCATTTGTCATATTAGTATGTTATATATACACAAGTGATTTATGATCTGTTTGTAACACAAATTCATCCCCAAACAAGTATACAACGAAATTCTGCACACCCTGCATTCTGCTTCGAACAATTGAGTAGCTATAAGATGGGGAACAACATTAATTTGCTTTTTAGGGACCCTATTGGTTCAGTATCACAAACTGTAATGCTGTTCAAGCGTCAAAAGCCAATGCAGAAATTTACAAAACCATCCTTTTTCTTCACCAGAACATTTGGGGGGAAAGTATGGAGAGTTTGATAGTTCTATTATCCCCATAGCGCTCCATCTTAGACAGAGCTTCTTCACTGTATCTTTCATAGCATAGGGTTTAGGTTAAGGTTCCGCTTACTGGCTCATCAGTTGCGATCCTTATCTCGTGCTCTCCAAAATTGGTCTTTCCTGGAACATTGGTCAGAACACCAGAGTATTTTCCCAATAATTCCTTCACCTCAATCTTTTGTTCCTCGTTCAAATTGTTCACTACTACATCCTGTATAGATTGAGTTGGCTGTATGGCGAGATGAACACTCCTCAAAGGTATCATTATTAGGATTACTAAAACTGGACTCAACTTCCGGTTTAACATAGAGCTTTAGCAAGTTAGCATGAAATGTCGTCGTCTTGCCAGAAAGATTAATCTTGTAATTAGTATCATTTAATCGCCCCAATACTAGGATTATGTGATATGCGTTAATTTAATTATAATACTTTTATAGTACTTTAAACTATATACACAAATTAACAATAAATATAAAAAATAACACCAAAATAGTGACAAATTTGTCACAATTATACACAGATGTCAAACAATAAAATGTTGCAAGGTGACTAATTACGTTGTGGAAAGTTGTTCAACACTGCACTGCTGTTCCAGTGTATTTCTACAACTATTTTGATATGATAACTCCCGTTCTTCCACGACACATTCACGCTTTATATACATGTTCATCTACACATCCTGGGAATGAAACCTCAAAAGTCGCCCGTATTTTTTTTATTGTTATCTACAGGGCCTGCGTGTCTTGTACACATAGAACGTAAATCATTGTAAAGGTTCATGAATACATAAACTGGCTTACGTGACTTCTGTACTCATTAAATGGTAGCAATATGGCAGCACAGACAATTCCCGTTTTTGACTTCTCGGCATATAATCTAAATAGAAATACACCTAATGCCGAGACATACCAGAAGCTTATTGATGACGTACATCATGGTTTCATTACCGCTGGATGTGTTTATTTCATAAATCACGGCATTCCAAAACTTGCGGTGAGTGGAAATACTTTGTAATAGGAAGGTTGATTTTGCCAGTGTATGACATTGTTTTGGCTACTGGAGTTGCAGTTCGACCCAAATGTACACACAGTACGTAGTTCATTGCAGATTAGTTCAGCTTATTTCATCCAAACGATCAGCTGAGGTAATGCCTCGGTGTCCCCTTTCTTGCCAAATCTTACAAACTCCCGTAGCCGTTGCCATGATCACATAATTACCGGCGCTGTGTCTCAAATGTTAAAGTACTGCCACTGTTGAAAACAACTTGTAAATGAAGTATTTAAAAAAATCCTGTATGTAGTATATGTTTATAATGTCTACTACGAACATACAAGTTGTTATAATACAAATTTCAATGTAATAACATGACAATAGCGTATAAAAAACGTGTAATTTACTAAGCACAACTTTCGCTCAGTGACGGTGTACTTGGGCCACATGCGGGGTCACATGTCTTTACGTTTGGGGTGAATAGCTCTAACATCAACCGACTTAGCCGACGTCGCTTACACTGTAGAAATACCAGGTTCGACCGCAAAGGAATATGCTAACTCATTCCCTTTCGAAATAATCAGAGATATTCCCATCTCACGTGATTCTAATAAACGCTCTAAAAATATGAAAGGTACATTACAAGAGATGAAAGGCCATTCTACAAATTATCAAACAAGGTTATACAAAGGTACATAAGGTTAAATATACAATATGTTATATATTAAGTGCACAGTGCGTATGGTGGCAATCTGCTTCGCTGGGATTGGCCTTAACATCGCTGTTCTGTGTGTCACTGTGCGGGTGATTTCCAGTGTATTCAAGCTGAGTCGAACGAGCTATGTCAGAGGTGTCAAACGGCATCAAAGGAGTCAAACCAAGTGTCGTAAAGCTCACGCTACAGCTTTCTAAGTCACTCAAAAGGAAATGCTCATGGTTGGTGGGAATTGTACAGCCCTTGGCACAATGAACTGGAGCATTTTAGACTTTTGTTTGCGTTCAATCAATTCTTTTTATTTTATTTTCAGACAGACGATAGTGCGTTTGTGAATTTGTAATGCACTTAGTACGAACATGCAACAATAGAAATGTTGTATCAAATTATGTTGTAAGTGTGTGTTACTGTTTTCAGTAATATAACACAAAAAGTCAAATGACAGCTAAAGGCTGTCGCCCCAGCACGGACCAGAACTACGGTATTTTAGGGCAAGTTTATTTGTATAATATTTCTCAGTTTAATTCATAATTATATAGCTAAGACATCACTGAAACAATTTATTATATCCGTAAAATACGTGCCTATCGACGACAACAAACTCCCGGAACTCCTTGTGCGATATGTGTTAGATCGGTGTAGAGAAGACGCCGGACTGAGCTGAGGTTCTCTTTGTGAATGTGGCAGCCCATGTGATATTGGTGATGCAATAACAAGATTTTAAAAGTTCTTAGATCAAAAGAAAAATAAGCAATGTTTTATATCGATTGATTGAATACTTCCTGAAAGAGAGACGATTTTTAAGATATATTGCTACATTATATTACCCAGTAAAATTGTATTCGTGTTTTGGAGGTATTGATTCCAATGTCTGAATGTTACGTTGACCCGAACATGGATATCAATCAGCGTTGTGACTACTGTAGTTGAACAGTTTACAGGCAGATTATTTGTGTAAGGCAAATCAAAACATACATTGTATGATAGTTATGTTGACCTCGTCAATTCGTCAGAGTGTATTGTTCTCATAGTCTACTGATCATATTTGATGTATATGATACAGATAAAAAGTATATCGTCGTAAATGCCATGTCATAAACGCTCTGAACATACAGTCAAACAGTCACTTGAATCAATGTGTACTTTCACTTATATAAATTAGAAACATTCTATATCCTTCTAGATTGACAACGCATTTCAGCAGTCGGCAAATTTCTTCACTTTACCAACTGAGACGAAGGTGAAATACTCGAGACCCGATAATAGTAACCATGGTTATGTTGCAATTGGCAGTGAATGGTAAGTACCTTTATTATTGTTGGTGATATGACGTATTGGAGCACACGTTACAAAACAAACTCAGATAGGTGGGATTCGAGTTCACAATGCAATATTGTATCACAATAAACAGAACGCTTTCCTGTACCGCCTATTACCAAATCCCCGGTCTTTGTAATCGTTTACCAGAAATAGATATTTGCATTGAATACATAAGTCTTTTTCTGCGACTCTTGGAATTTAATTGTTTTTAAATATTGTATGAAGAATTCAGTGCAATCTAAGACTTTATTTTTCAAAGTATCTTCAAATGTATGATTCTATAGTGTTATTGACCTTGTGTCTTATTTGTATGATTAAACGATGTTGATGAATAATTTTAGAAATAGCCATACTAATAATTGTTTATAATAATATTACAAGTTCATATATACCCACGTGAATAACTCCCAAAATTTAATTGGAGCTTAAGACAAAAGAATGTTAAATTTAATATACATAAGCGTCTATGCTATATGCAGTCTTTCCGCTAACAGACCTGGAGACTATAAGGAATCATTCAATTATATACCTTTGAAGGGAGAGGCAAATACAAAGGTAAGACGATAAATCTTTTATTCTGATTCATTGTGATTTCAGAAAGGAAGTTATTCGGTATCAACAAGTATTCAGTCCTGAGGAAGCAATATTTTTGATTTTTTAAGTGAATACCATTAATTTCATCAAATATATGTACAATAACTTCAATTGGCCATAATTATTGCACATATATCCTAGATTTTGGCAGATTCTAATAATTTGAACAATATTTGTATGTACTGTAGATATTCCCGAATGAAGAGGTACCAAAGTTCTCCCAAGCATTGACAACTCTGTACCAGGAATGCATACAGTTAATCAACCGCATATTAGAGGTCGTGGGGCGGGGTTTACCAATAGAGGTGAGTGTGACAAAATATTGGGTTCTTAACTATGGATTGTCATTAAAAATTGACAAGGATAACGTGTCTATAATGAATGTGTGTGTTTGGTTTCACGAAAGTAAAATCAGCCAAACAAATTAAAGAATGGGAAAAAACAATCAACAAGTTAAATACTGCTGTGTATATTACTAATTGTCCAATATATTATTTTATCTTATTTTCTATCAACGTATACTATAGTTACGTATTACACAATTGAGTGGCCCCTCAAGCATGTGAACACCCATAGTTTTGCCTGATAACGAATGTACCTTCATCTGCCAAACATTTATCTTAAAGAGACCGTTCTCAAAAATTACCTTATTTTTGTAGGATCCTCTTTTGTTCGTAAAAGCTCATGAAGGGCTTAACAGTGAAGCCAATATGTCAACAATGAGTACTGTATGGTATCCGCCAATCCAAGACGATGACCTCAAAACCGATCAGATACGATGTGGTGAACATGTAGATTATGGTTCAATTACTCTGGTATTCCAAGATGACAAAGGAGGGTTACAGGTAATTTAAATGTGAAAAAAATAATCATGTTTATCACCAAACAATTGTTGTGATGTGATCAGCTTTATTTGCTATTGCGTAATTCATTACCTTCGAGTCAGCCTTCGTTGTTCTGCATGGAGCACTATGTATACGTGATCACAATACTGTCCATAGGCATGTTTCTTTGGTTCTGATTATTATACTTTCAAGGCCTTCTAGCAGCACTTTCTTGAGGTCAAGGACTTCCGACATTAAATCATAAACTAGTTAAACACCGGTGTTTCGCCTAACACAACATTTTGTAGACAACACATCTTTTAGTGATTCTTCTTAAACAGACAGATTTGTTTATTGATCACGTGGTTCGGCGGCTAATTTTTGGATTTGACCATTTACTGGCATGTATCAGTTACTTCACTAACACAATCTACCTTGGCTATTCCGATTCGATTCTGCATGTAATTTGCGTAATTGGTATTTAAGAGCAATGACTTATGTATACTAATGGCTAATATATTATCACATTATCATATATGGTCGTTTGACTTTCATTATAATCGATAATTGCAATATCTCAAGCATTGTAGCATTTTTTCCAAATGCCACAAGTATTGAAAGCATTGTACAAGAGATGTGGCTAATATAATAGATTTCTCTTCTTCTTTTTCAATACACGTAACTGTAACCTCCCAGACACTATAAAGAATGAGCTATTGCAACAAGTCTTATAATGAAGACATTGACAAAATATTTGACTAACATATATAAGATAACCATAGATCTTCGTGTGACTTTATTATTTAGGTTCTTTTCATTAACCTCTCTGCTCATTTCTTTGTGGTGATTAGTTTTCTATTTTTATTGTGAATCGTTTTGTCATTTGGTAAACAAGGATATTTTTTTACTTTTGTGTGTATATTGAGCATTAGTAACGTATGTTAATTTACAGTCAGCTTTGTATAATATATAGAGACTGCAAATTATCATATGGTCGAAATTGCTCCGATTTGGAGGGTAAATAATGAAAAAGACTCCCATATTTTGAGTATTTTTTTAGAGTTTTAGATATTTAGATACAGGCATGCTTCCCAGATTTATAGTACAGTAGAGAAGTGGGCGTGTCCCCTAGAAACCATGCCAAAGCAACCAATAATTAATCAGCATGGTTTGGTAAACATGAGTATTGATTAAAAATATATATTTCCCTGCATCTACGGAATGAATTGTTATACGAGGCGCGTATTCGGTGTTATTTGAGTTATTTTGAATTTGAATATACCAAAGTATTATTGCCGCTACATTAGCAATACTCATCACTTATGGCTCGGATTGATACAAACCTCTTTCTGACATCAAGCTAGGATCCAATATCGCGTTATTATATACACATATTAGAACTCGTGATCATGACAGCCAATAGATTTTGTGCATTTGCATGACCGTCGCAAATTAGAGCGAATTGCAAATGAACGCATCGAATGTATCTTACGTGCTACCGCTAAATGATATTCAATATAGTGTTCGCGTGGTTTAGTATGACAGTTTCGTCAATGTTCCTCGAGTCTGCAAATGCGCATTTCGATCAGACAGATAGTCAACTGATTGCACACTTGACATGTAACTTTTCTGGAGTGTTATGCAAGAACATTTGAACAACTATGAGTATTTGTCCTAGAAATGGATTAGACTTTATTATTATTTTTCTAGATGGCGTGTGAAGATGGTAGCTTTATTGACGTCAAACCAGAAAAAGGGGGTGTTTTTGTGAATCTGGGATATTTAATGGAGAGATGGACTTCTGACACACTGAAAGCAAGGGTAAGTAACAGCATTAACGCCATTTGTGACATATTCTCATCTTTATTGATAAAGAATGGCTTAACGGTAAGTTTTGGGTTGAGTTTTCAATAAACGTCCGAGGCCGGTATAAAATAGACTCCAAGCAGGCTGCTAACTACCAATAGCGTCCAAGTGTGCACACATTGTTGACAACAAACAACTAGTGAATAGATGATGTATGGAACAAAAAGTACTTTTCTGATAAACAAAAAGTAGTATTACACATGTAAGCCCCTACATAAAACTTGTGTACGTTTCCCTGAATATTCAAAATCATTAGTGTGTACGTATTATTTACGTAGACGCTAGTTGTGTAGTTGTGTAATAATATGGTTAAAATATAGATCACAGTTGTAAAGACATGTTTATCCCATCTTTGCCTCGATGCAATGATAGATGTTTGTATTTTATCTTTACAGGTACACAGAGTTGTAAACCCCGAATCCAGTGAAATAAAAAAACAAGCTCGCCAGTCACTTATCTGTTTTGTTAACCCAGATAAGGCATGTATCATCAAGTGTGTGGACAGGAGCAACAAGTATCCTCCAATCACCAGCATGGATTTCCTCAACATGAAATTCGGTGAAGTCTATCAAAATTTTCAGACCGATTAAGAAGAATTCATGCAATCTATATTATACATATGTCTATAGCGGCCTCTAGCACTGGGAAATCATCGTTATTCAGAATTCTGAATGTGTTGCATATTTAAGTAGGGCTTTACCATCCATTGTAACATTTAGTGTTCCAATTTCCTTGCTCAGTATATTTGGTAAAATTTTTACTTCGATACTAAATAGACGGCTGTATTTTGGGTAGAAGCACTTGGTAAGATCGACGAAGCACAGGTGGGATTCAGGAAGAGTTACTCAACGTTTGATAACATTTTTATTATGCAGTCAATTATTCAAAAGTACATTACCAGAAAATGGGGAAAATTGTATTGTTCGTTCGTCATTTTTCGTAGGCTTTTGACACTGTTTATAGACAAAGGTTGTGATATATTCTGTTAAAGGAGAGAATAAACGGGAAAATGTTTAAAATATTGTCCAGCATATATTCAAACGTGAAATCGTGTGTCCACACCCCAAATCGAAAGACCGAATATTTTGACTGTCTGTAGGCGTTCGGCAAGGCTGCATGCTAAGCCCTTTTTTATTTTCCCTTTTCATAAACTGTTCTTTGAATTGCATCAACGCAATGATCATAGCATTCATCTACCTCCGACCCTGTCGAACTTTTCTGCCTATTATCTGCAGATGATGTAACAATGTTTTCAGATACGGTGATCGGGTTGCAAAGATCTCTTAAAATATTAAATAGTTACTGTGTCAGGTGGAAAATGAAAGTGAATTGGGAAAAACATAAATGTTGGTTTTTAAAGCTGGTGGTCACTTGTCTAAGAATGAAAAAAAGTTGAAGAAATCGAGGCAGTTTCCTACTATAAATATCTTGGGGTTGTATTTTCTTGTCGACTTATATGGTCGACAGCAACAAAGGTTTTAGCACAACAAGCCAAAAAGTCCATGTTTGCCATTATGAAAATAAGTGACAAACAGGTCCCCTTAATTATGGTGTATTATTTAAACTTTTCGACTCCAGGATTTTGCCAATTTTAACATATGGTGCTGAAATTTGGGGGTTTCGACAGTATGATTGCCTCGAACGAATCCAGTTTCTTGCTTGTAGGTATTACCTTGGTGTCTCACAAAAATCCCCAAACAGTTGTTTATTAGGTGAGTGTGGGAGGTATCTCATTTTTTCAGTATACCGCGAAACGCTGTGCAAAATATTGGACAAAATTAATTAACATGCCCCATAATAGATATCCCCGTAAATGTTATGATATGCTTTACAGTATAGAAGAGTCATACATGGATCACTGATATAAAAAAAATTGTTGTTTATTTGTAATATGAAAAAATGTTGGTACAGTCAGGAAGTTAACAATACTAGCACGTTTATGGAAACATTTACTGTTGGATTCAAATGTTACTTGCAGCATAGCTGGCTAAGTGACATATGTACGTTTGAAAAACTCGTGACTTTTCGCGAATTTAAAACAGAGCTACAGCGGGAGAAATATCTTACTTCGGTCACTATAAACTCCCACAGAAAAACCTTAGCACGTTTTCGTTGCTCTTCGTATAGCCTACGCATAGAAAATGACAGGGGAACTCTTGAGATAGACCAGCGGCTTTGTAAAGTCTGTTATACAAATCAAATAGAAATAGTATGCCCATTTTATTCTGAATTTCGTCAATTGTATCTTCCAAAATATTATTTCCACCCTCCATCTTTTCATAAATTTGTAGAATTATTAACTTTACAAGAAACAAATATAATTAAAAGTTTGGCAGCCTATGCTTATCACACATTGAAACTTAGAAGCGATATTGCTGATTTTTTGTAATTTAAGAATATTTATGTATATACTTTTATGGGCCGATGGCCTTGAACTTGTACATAAAGATCATATATATATATATGGTGTTTAGTGTTCCAAGAACATGTGTTCTGTATTTTATTTTGCTAGAATCGAATTCACTGGCCTCACACATATATGTATACATGTTTGCCTTGAAATGTAGCCGATCTCATTGTCTAAGTGCCACACTTTAGAGTCGAGTCTTACATTGGCTGAACTATTTGTATATATGACAATAAAACAGGAATAATTCTGTTCAGCACACACAGTATGTGACAAATAGTCTTTCAAAGGTCAGAATGGCATTGGCTCTTTAGTGCACTAAATAATTAAACAACGTCTAAATAACCACTCACCTACCCATAATGTAGAAAATATGCATAATCAGGACATCCTACGTGTTGATGTTGATGTATATCTACTAATGCAAATAGTTATTAAATACATATTGTAACATGATTATCTAATTAAATCGTATATTTTATTATGTTATTGTATTATAATGGGCATATGTGAGTGCGCATTCAGATTATTTGCGCTATTGGCCATTATTTTATTTTTTGAGAATGGCCTAAAATGTTGTGTTGTTGTGTTTATTGAATCACACAACCTCATTTTCTGAACCCAAAACGTCATCTAGAAATGGCGTGTACTGAACATGACCCCCACCAAGGGCTTCGATATCGTGCACATGGTAAAGCATCTTGCAATAAGATATGGGCATGTTAACCACTCAATCATAATAACTGATTAAAAACGTTCAGCTCAAAATGGCATGCAGTGAATATGCATACATAGTGTCCAAAGTTTGAAGGAAGTTGGTACACCATGTTACACCCTGCTCATCATAATCGAACTTTATACTAAGACAGTTTCATAGATTAAGGTGCAGATTTGTGGGCACTCGGAGTGATTTTTTGCTTGTTCTTACCTAGACAGACTTGGCTAGATAGTGTTAAAAGTGCAGAGCATTATCAATGCAGGAACATACTAAAAAATCGATTTTAAAATGTGTATGTGATTAAAAGTCCCGAAAGTTTGTTTGCGTTGCTCTTTGATTGACAAGTCACTGTTGATGTTATCTGCAAATGAGTTGCTGGCCTCAGTTATGGTGCGGCGATGTGTAGCTTCCTATCCCCGACCCTGTTTAACTTACCTCAAGCGCTATCAACTAGTCTCGCAAACGACAAAAAAATAGATAAGACGTAGATGCTTCCAGCATGCAAGCGGAATAACAAAAAAACACAGTTTTAAATGATAAGTAAACTTTACCATCCTTATCTCCCAACATGTCAACAACTTCCAGTCTGGCAGCTTCCAGTGGTATACTATTTAATATTTTTTTACGCATATTTTTTTCTCTAAAGGCAATTTAAAACTGACTTGTACATTTTTCGTTTCGCTGTAACGATCACCGTGCTGGTAGCATTGCGAATAAACACCATTGCTGTGCTGCCATCGATAACTATTTTTTCACTAACTAACTAACTAACGTCAGATGCTCGGTTAATTAAAAATACCATGGAAATTACAGAGAAATCGGCAACGAGCTGCTGTTTTTAAACACTGCGGGAAAAATCAAGCACTTTGCGATGCCATCTTGGTTACCTTAATTGGAAACCCCCTTTCTGCTAACATGTATCTGTAGCGATGTCGCCAAGTACGTTGTACGGCCATGCTCAGTGACCTCTGGTTCTAAGGCACTCTATGAATGAGGTCTTTCCAGAGGTCGTGGTTCGTTTAATTTTTACCGACTCGTCTCGTCTGTAGTTGAATGAAACCTGTCTCAATTTACAATAGTTTGCCTTTCATTTTGACTTTTTCGAACCGGCGTTTGAGCGATTGAGTAATAAAAACTGCGAATGGCCCTTGTGTAGCAAAATATTACGACCCATTTCAACCTTGCCGTCTAACTTCGCACGGTCCATTTCACCGGAGATCGTGAGAAAACTGCGTCATACAGAGTATTTTTAAAGGTTTGAGGAAAGGTAAATTTAGACACAACCCACCCAATGTCGATCGAACATCAGCAAGCGTCGGTTGATTTTGGATTTTAGCATGTCGATGTGATGCAATAACCATTTATGTAGACGATTAACGTCACTGTCATAAAACGGACATTATATCCGTTCGTGTTTTCTGGTAGGAAAATTACTTAGCTCCCACCGGTGTTGCCAGTTTGTCTTGACATTGACCGGGATTGAATATACAGCACATATCGTGCTTGAAAACTTTGTTATACGAAAACAAAACATACTATATATACGGCTGGACGCCCTTTTTGTCAATAAACAACTGATAAACGTTGCGTGAAAGTTTCAATCGAAATAAACAAGAATTGTGAGAGGTATTTAGATTTGAACATCCATGGTAAACTGGAAAATACATGTGGAGATAATGGATAATTTGCATAACCATTCACTTAGTAAGGAGTTTGCTAATGCTCATAATTAAAATGGCTGTAACAGTTCCAAATTTAAACCTATTATTGTTTTGTAAAAAGTTAAATGTAGTGCATAATATGGAGATCCCGTCATTACTTTTTTCACCATATTTCCTATTTATTGTTTATGTACAGCCTTGCTAAATCTTGCAAAGCATTTAAAAAGAGAGAATGTTTGTACCTGTTTTCTATATTTTAAAATCGTCGTTTGAGTATGTTCCACTATTCACAATGCTGCAAAATGTTAACAGTCTATAGCCAAGACTATAGCAAAACAAATCACTTCCAAGTGCTTACGAACCTGAATCTATACCTTAAGTACAACCAATTTGATTTACAGTAGTTTTTTTTATTCAAGTAATGTTCGATAATGAAAATTTGAATACTCTAGTACAATTATTAAGCTCCTCTAAAAGCCAAGTCATTAACTCGTTAGCTCTATTTATTTAACATCAAGTTAGAATAACCTAATATGCTTGCATATATAAATATTAATATCCCCATCACATTATATAGTGCTTATACTATCTATTGACACCCTCTTCATCTATATTTTTATACATATTTCGTAATATAAATTTATTTTTTGTCAACAATTATTTTGTATGATGGTAATGGGCCGAAGGCCATTAAACAACAAATAAATTATTATTATTAAATAATGTTCAATAATGAAAATCAATCGGGTTGCTGGCAAACATTAGACATTTTTGTCAATGATTGGTGAGAGAATTTATATTATGTGTAATAAAATGTCTTTAAAAGCTGATATGTTTTTTGGATCGCCAAAGGGGCCAAGTGAAGTAAAAGTTAGAATTAACTGACAGCTAGAGATATACAAATTGATAGTCTAAAACAGTTCAGTTTAATCCAGTGTCTGAATAAGCCATCTTGAACTATGTTGTTCCACGAATTTGTCGAGAGTTATTTTGCAACAATGTTTAATCATGGCACGACTGTTTTTGGGATATGTACATTACCACAATTGCAAAATTTCATAATGAAGTTGGCAATCCTTCAACTTAGATACTAATTAAATTGAGTTGACCAAATACAAAAAAACGGTGATTGTTCACCTAGGCATTTTCGAGCAGTGCTTAGCAGTATCCACAAAAAAACTCTCAAGCAAATGGGACATGGTAAAATGTCATGGCTGATTGTAACTACACAGATGGATGGCTCAAGGACAATTGCAACTGAAAATGCGGCAAATGTAACAGGGTGCTGCGTTTGTCCAACTATTTCATTTCAGAAACCAAATGAACTCATTTAAACTAGACGGAGCATTGTTTAAATAGAGTGCTGTTAACAACAGAATACCCAGGTATTGACAGTATAACTCTACGATCTTACTGCAATGTAGTTTCGGAGGCATTGTTTTTCCGGACAGTCTTCACAAATATGAATGTGCATAGCAAGTAAATTATCTTGTCAAATCATAGAAAATTGTGACTGCCAGACAATATGTAATTGGTTGAAATGATGGAGTTTCCCGGCTCATCATTTATTTACTAGTGACGTCTTCTTGGATCACTGTTTTCTAACATGTATTATCTTAACATATACTGTTTATTTTTACCCATGGTGTACACGTAATAACAATTTACTTGCTGATCTAGCAAATCTGTTTTGCAAAACAAAAAATTGCGTCAAATCTCAAGTGTGAAAAGTAGTACTTTTGTTTCTTTGTCAAAATTGGCATACTCATAATTTGCAATTTGGCTCTCTTTTCGTTAGGAGTCCAAGCCAATGTGGCTTTGAATTGTTTTGTTAACATTCTAATTTGATCAGAAGCCATACTCCTTTTTTCTTTTTAAATATTTTTTTATGCCAGGCGACAGTTCTGGACATTGATTGTCACTGTTGTCTCTCCTGAAACTTTTTTGTATGTGCTAATTGCTCGCCATACTCCTTACCAAAACGTGATCATTGAAAAATGTCTCAGATTGATACATGTCCAATGAAGTGACATATTTTACATATGTCCAAAATATGCCTGGGACATGTGCACTCCTATTCAGATATGACTGAAACATTTCCTGTTAAAATCATTATTTTAAACCTAGTTCCTGGCTAGTTTGTTAGGAACAGGCATGCGCAGTAAATTTTCAAATCGTGCTATTCATGAAATTGTATTCAAACTAAAAGCTAGATATGGACATTTCTCAGACCGGTCTCAAACGCGTCCAAAAAGACTTATAATATGTGTGCACTTTGAAGCATAATTGCATGAGGTCGCACAATATCTCATGTCGGCCATGTCGGCCATGTTAAATAAATATGATGTGGTGGCATTGGCACAGTGTTCAGAAATCCTGCACCTAAACTGCCATTTATCATACAAAATTGTCAGCAACCTAAATCTGGTGTCATCTGGAGCTTGATTCAAGAAGCTGCACCTATTTATTGAACAGTTTGAGTCAATATTCAATATTCATTGAAATCACAAATACAGGCATGGAGTTATGTTGATATGCTTTTCAACATAGGAATGAATGCAAGCACATTTAAAAGTGCTTCTCGCATTGATGTTCTAATTATCACATTTACTTGATGAAGGCAGTCTACACCATATGAATATGAGTTACATTAGTTCATTTGTTATTTTATTGGGTTATGGCTTTTGTCAATTATTTGGAAAATGTTGCTGGGAATAAATGCTCAATCTTCATGCTGATGTTAGTGTGTCTTTGTTCATTGTAACCACTCAATGTATTCCTGTGCTTAAAATGAGTCTATAACATATTTATGTTTGTGATATGTTTGAAGCATCTCTTAGATTATACATAAATATTTTAATCAAACGCCAAACATGTCCCAAATCTGGCCACACCAGTCATACAAAATTATACTAGTTTCAAAATAGTAGATGATGGTGATACACATCTGAAGTATGTCTCATTCACACATTTGTTTAAAATTGATGTTTCGGGCAATCGATCTGATATTGAGTACGTACGATAAAATTGTAGTGATCAGTCACAAGATCATTTTTTTTCATTATTCATGAAGTGTTGGGGGCAATTAGTGTTTTCGCAAATGGTGACTTGTGAAGCATTCCGTACATTACTGATATAATTATGTAATCCACGAACATGCCATGTTATTTTCGCCCTGGATTGAATGGACGGGCAGAGGCGACACCTGGAACCTACAACTGCTGTTCAAATGGCCTTGAAAGTATCTTCATTTGATACAATATTGGAGTTTGATTATTGCGACAGTTTGATCATAAATGCTATATGCAATAATGTATATTTTATCGTGTGTCGAAAGCAAATGTTTTTGAAGTGTTACAAATATATCCTATCACAGGATCGCCACTGGGGGCATCATTTATTCAGTGTGGACGTGGACAGACAGTTACCACACATGGCAGCCCGAATAATCCCTGTCATCGACTTCACTGCGTATGGTTTGCTGAGAGAGTCTCCGGAAGAGGAGTTTTTCCAGAAACTTATAGATGACGTACATAATGCATTCAAGACAATCGGTTTTCTTTATTTGACCAACCATGGTATTCCACAAACACTGGTGAGTATAGATCGAATGCACGCGCCATTATCAAACACATCATCCGCTATTTTAGCCTTCAGTATAAAATCGTAATAAATACGGCTAGAATGTATTCGTTACGTTTTCGATGTGTATTGATTTGCAATATAATTCATCTGGAATGTTAAAGTGAAATTCGGTGACTAGGTAGCACCCTGAAACGCTGGAAACCTAATCACGTCCGAATTTATGAAACTGTTCGTTGATGTGCTGCTATTTGCAAGGAGGATATATTGCGAATTACACATATCACTTAACACTTTTGAATACCATCCTCGTTCCAATTAAGTAAATGTTATTTTCTCTTCATTATTTTATTAGATATTAAATTTGTTACATTACACAAAGTAATATTTTAAGACATTTATAGATATTACAAGAAATAATTAATAAATGGCAATATTAATGTTATATCAACACTGACATTTTAAAAAATAGGTCGAGGTCAAACAAAAAATAGCGAATTAGTATTTAGATAACAAAGTAGCATTTTCATTGTTTAAAAATAGTTCAAACCAGTCACTACATAAATGTAAATCTAATTAGCAATAACGTTTATTTATAAATGTTATCATTATTGTTTGTATGTACGGCGAACCCGTGAGAAATACTAGGCACACTGGGAATTTCAACATTATTGGCAAAAGCTCGCATACTTTGGGTGAATACTATACCATAATAGAAGCATAGTTGGTAAATATATTGTATGTATTTCTGGTCGCACGGCTTTTCAAGGTCAGTGGCTTGCAATTATAACGTATTGCTTTGATGCCAAATAAGTGGTTTGTGAAAACTGACATTAGAGGCGAGGGTTTGATAGTTTGATATTCAAATCCCTGAGATTTGAGTATTTATGTTGCAATTTCACAATACCACATGCCATTCCACTACGTGCCATGTCATTTGATGCAACGACATCCATTCCAATATGTGCCATACAATTTGATGCAAGAACATGCAATTCCACCATGCGCCATGTCATTTGATGCAATGACATGCCATTCCACAATGCGCAATGCCATTTTATGCAACGACATGCCATTCTACCAAGCGCCATGTCATTTGATGCAATGACATGCCATTCTACAATGTGCAATGCCATTTTATGCAACAACATGCCATTCTACCATACACTATGTCATTTGATGCAACAACATGCCATTCCACAATGCGGAATGCCATTTTATGTAACGACATGCCATTCCACTATGCGCCATGCCTTTTGATGCAATGATATGCCAATCCACTATGTGCAATGCCATTTTATGTAACGACATGCCATTCCACAATGCGCCATGCTTTTTGATGCAATGACATGCATTCTACTATCCGCAATGCAATTTTATGTAAACACATGCCATTCCACTATGTGCCATGTTATTTGATGAAACTACATGTCATTTCACTTTGTGCCATTTTATTTGATGCAACGACATGCCATGTTACTGTGCGCCATGCAACTTTTCCTTCCAAGGATCCACCATGGTATTTATTTATTTATTTATTTATTTATTTATTTATTTATTTATTTATTTATTTATTTATTTATTTATTTATTTATTTATTTATTTATTTATTTATTTATTTATTTATTTATTTATTTATTTATTTATTTATTTTGATGCAGATTGATAATGCATTCAAGCATTCATCTATGTTCTTTTCCTTGCCATCTGAAACAAAGAATAAATATCTGAAAATGAAGAATAGCCACCACGGCTACATCGAAAATGGCGGGGAAGCGTAAGTAGTTCCACTGCTTAACATTGAATCAGTTTGTGTTAGTTATATTTTAGTTTAAAACAATTCTTTACTAACCCTAACTCCCATCTTGTTATCTTGAAGACGGACTAAGTGGGCGCATACTTAGAACAAGTCTGAAACAAACAATCTCATTCACTATACACAATCAAAACCGATGGAATAACTCTTAAAATGATTATATTCAACTCCTAAAATGATCTGCAATGGTATGTCGAGTATATTTCATTTTATGTATGCTACTAGCATCTAAATATTTGGAGGTTATAAATTTTATTTTATTTTATTTTATTTTATTGTTTATTTGTTAATAGTTTTTTAAAAGTTTTGGTAATTGCGAATGCCAAACAAGGATCTGACCCAATGAAAATATAAATCCCGTTCAAATCTCGTATAAGCTACAGCCAATCACAGCTAACATTTTAAATTGGCCGACGGCGTACTCATTGGAGAAATATTTAACAAACAATTCCAATGTACAAGAAAAAAGATCATGTTGCGTCGCATGGGTTTCATTTTGAAGACAATCATCTCATCTCAATCAAAGGTTGGCCGGGGAAAATGCCCGGGAAAGATGGTTAAATGCTGTTTTTCATTTGCCTTTGAAAGCTAAAAAATCATGTTCTGTCATGTACTGCGACGGACAATTTATTTAATTTTTCCTTTTACTCACTCGCACCTTAAACTGTTAAAGTGAGAAGCCTATACTTTTCGCAGTGTAGCAAGACTGCATGTTCTCATCGGTGTTAGTGTTTATTAGTTTGTCTCATCCATTTTCCCGCAAATTTGTGTTGCCCTCATAAATTATCTGTGGGAATTTGAATTCTCGTTATTGAACTATTATATTCCAAAATTGTCATTTCCAACAAATATGTACACTTCCTGATGCATCTTCGCCAGCCAAGGTTCGTTTATTCAGTCATCTCTTCGACTTTACACCAAACACTGAGCATAATTATCTAGATGGAAACAAAAAAATAAATAAATCATGATGATAGAACACTCTAGGCAGCTATAGTAAGCAATGCAAACTGATTTTAAACTGTATAACGGTGTATACGCAGAATATTGGAGAATATATTTCCTGATCAATTTAGATGTGTGCGAAATAAAAACTATTTTATTCTAGTCCAAATCAGCTCAATTACTTTAATATTCGTTGTTGTACGAAATGTTGATACATTTTAATAAATATTTACAGCTACGGCTTCAATACCGTAGACGAGTTTGGCAAGACAGTCACCAAAACAGTCACCCGTCTCTAGGGCAAGTGACTGGAAAAAGATACCGGTGTTCGGTGGAACCGGTGGAAAAAAATCGTCACTCCTGGAATAACTACGCAAAATAACAACCTAAACTGGAACCATTTAAGCCACAATATTAACATAAAAATCATAGATGATTTTCGTTGCATTTGACAACTTATCGAAAAGCCGTTATTTTCCCGATCGTTTTCATCGCTAAAGTCGGTATAATCGCCATTTTATTTGAGTGTGTGTGTGACCTGATTCTGGTGACGTCATCAGGTGCGCTATAGAAGGAGGTCTGTGATTCGTTGACTAAACCAGTCATAGGAGGTCTCGTTGCAATCTCGGTACATATGCATTGGTTCAGATGATAAATATACCTAATCACAAATACGTAATAAAAAAATATTAAAATAAAATATAAAATAAAATACACGCCGTAAATACATCGGATTGTATCAGAAAGTGGCTCATTCCACGTTTAATATTTAAACATAGTACTCTATTTCACGTTTATAAAAATATTTAGGATTTCGTCTTTTGCCTTTTTCAAATTTGACATATTTTAAAGCACTCTCGATTGCCTGTTTAGAGAATCTGTCTGTCGTGGTTGTTACAATTGAACAATAAACATTTGGTTTAATTTTCAGAACAAACCCGAGTAGACCTGGGGATTACAAGGAATGTTATAACTACGTGCCTATGTTTTGTATTGGTAATTCCAAGGTAAGTTTATATATATGTCAGGAGTAAGGGAGGTGTGATAATATGATATTTATATAAATGTGTTTGTCGAATCAGAGATAAGGTAACTGTATTAATTATTTGTATTTAACATTTAACAGACCAAAAATGGCACCAGACACATTAAGGGTATAATTACTACTAATAAGCGACAATGATGTAATATTTCTAAGATTACTGATTGGTCTGAAAATTCAAACATAATTTCTCGTCATGCTTTGTTTAAATTGAGTATTGTTACAGTGTAAGGCCTGTTTATTGCAATTGAAAGTGCCACCCGCAGAACTCACACTGGACAGGGGGTTCTTTCACTGCGAGTATCGGGTAGACAAGACAATAGTAATGGAAATGAAATACACATAACAACGTTATTACAAGATACCTTTGCTTTCGACACTATCCGAGTAATTTTTTTAAATGAAAATAACATATATTTATTGATTAATAATATATAATTTACAGTGATATGTATTTCATTCGTTTTAACTTTTGTTAAAAATTTGTTTGAATCCAGTACAAATGCACAAATATAAAAGTGATTCAGATTGAAGTTCAACATGAGAGATATGCAACATTCTTTTGTCTCCCAAATGTCAGTTCAGCAAAATACAATATGGGGATTGTTGAAATGACTTCAAGTTGTCTATTTGTAGATGATGCCGACAGACAATTCGGATCTTAAGTTCACAGAATCCATTCTAAATGTATTTGATGTATGCATGGAATTATCCAATCGGCTGTTTGAGGTCATGGCGAGGGGTCTACAACTGGAGGTGAGTTTATCCAAGGGAAAGAACAAAACTATGTGGTAATATCGATGAAATAGACAGATGCGTCAGTTCTTTGGCCAACACTCGTGCATAATATATAATACTGCTGTACTAAGAACAATTTCTATTAACCTATCACTATCAATTATATATTATCATATAATTAATTGCAGCTTTATTGAGTTATTAATGATTTATTTTTAGAGTGATCGCATTTTTGCGTTATTTCATTTTCACAGGATCCATTACTATTTGTAAACGCTCATAAAGGCATCAAAGGACCAGACAATACTACAACACTGAGAACTCTCTACTACCCACCAATATCACCGGGTATTGAATTGAAACCCAATCAGATACGATGTGAAGAGCATTCAGATTATGGATCAATGACATTACTATTCCAAGATGATATTGGAGGACTAGAGGTAGGTTATTTTCAACAGTTTGTTGGAGTCTGATCAAAATCGTTTCTCAAAAAACAACTTTACATCATATCATGACGATAGAATCAGTCAATTTAGAAATATCATGTATGTTATCGGGAAGCATTTTGACACGATTTTACTGAAAAGACGATTTGTACACAAACCTATGTTTTACATGACATTGTAGGATTATTTAGGCTCAACAACTTGCATGTCTGATATTAGAAACAACAATTTCAAAACAAATTGTTTCCTAATTGTGTTTCTAAGTGGCAACCTCGCAATGCTGATGCATTGTGGCACATCCCTGACAATCACGTGATCGCGCCAACGGCTCCGTTCATTGGTCTGTTACATGTTTCATCTGTCTCGCCTAAAGATTTTTTTAGAAGTATGTAAGATTTGGTACTAGACGTGAACAGTCGGGCATCATCGATATCGTTGAAAACTGGTTATACGCATAAAGCTGAACTATCCGTTTGAGGAAATGCCTATTTTTCGGGGGTTGAACATATACAGACCCGCCAGAAAGTATTTACGCGCCACACTACAGGCAGCTACTACCTACGATATTATACAATAAAATAAACTCAATAACGGTTTGAATAAATATATTTATATATCTAATAAAATATGCGTTTTTACACACAATAAAAACAACAAAATTGTCATTGTCATACAGGATTGAATAAAAACGGCAGTCTGAACGAAACAGTGAAAAAACGTTCGAATTCTCTATGGAGAATACCGTGTAAACGCAAGCTCATGAATATTAATGAAGACATAGAACGCGGCGATTGTCAATAAAGCGTGTGTCCACCTCTTCGCTGGATGACTTCTCTGAGCCGTTTTGGCATGGTATCGACGAGTTTCCGACACATGTTCACTTGGGACTGTCCCCAAGCTTCCATTATACTCGCGTATAAATCCTCGATGTTAGCAACTGGTCGGGAATGCACCTCTAAATCGATCAACTCCCAGAGGTTCTCAATGGGATTCAAATCTGGAGACTGTGCAGGCCAATTCAAAGTGGTAAAGTTGTCGAAAAAATATCCGTACTCTTGTGGATTATTTAGAAAATCCGTCACTGCCAATGCTGTGTGAACGGGGGCATTATCCTGTTGGAAATGAAAATTGGGTCCAACGAGTCTTAGTGCCGACGGTATCATTTCGTTTTGCAGGATATCCAAATATTTCCATCGGTTCATGGTCGTCGGTACACGGACCAGCGACCCTAAGCCGGTAGCCGAAAAACATCCCCACACCATGACGCTACCACCACCAAATTTTATTGTAGGTTTAATGCATTTCAGCTCGTATTCTTCACCTGGTCTCCGACGTACAAATAATCTTCCACGGCTACGAAACACCGTAAACTTTGATTCGTCCGACCAGATAACTTGAGCCCACTGCGCCGGAGTCCAGTCGATGTGTTGTCTGGCAAATTGCAACCGCGCTGCGATGTGTCGAGGTTGTAGTTTAGGTTTCTTTTTTGCAACACAGCCGCGAAGATTACCATCCTTATATAGTCTTGATTTTATAGTGCTCAAACTCAATCTTTTCCCAGTGAGTTGATTAAAATTGGCACGCAAATCACGGGCGGTGTGAAACCGATTCGCTAAACTAGACCTGATGAGTAGCCGTCTTCGCGTTGCGTTGTACGCCTTGGTCGACCTGATCGACGACGATTGCCCATACTACCTCGCAGACGAAGTTTTCGCAGGTTGAAACGTATGGAGCCTTCAGAAATTCCCAGTCTTCTTGCAATTTCCCTATTAGACACTCCTTCTGTATACAGTGCTTCAATGTTCCCTTTAGTAAATTCTGACAATTCCCTAACTTTCGGCATGGCTCAATGTTTGTAAATAAAAATTACGTATCTGACACTATGACCTCGATAGGAATATTCATGAACTACAACTGACAGGTATTCCCGCCCAGAAGCGCGTGTTGAAATAATTTCAGCTTCCCAATTGGTTCAAATTTGCATGAGAAAGGACACGACTATCGCACATGTTTTATGGCGCGAAGTTTTAATGAGATGCAAATATATGCAAATGAGCGCGCTCCCATAGAGCGAACCATGGCGATTTTCGCTCACTGAAAAAACGTCTACATACAAAAAAACTAAACACAAATGTACCATTTTATTTTGACTAAAATGCACTAGTACTTCTTAAATTTAGTATATTTTAAAGTCAACACATCATGTTACCCGGAATTGTTATTTTTAGTTACGAAAACGATCAAATGACAGGTGCGTAAATATTTTCTGGCGGGTCTGTATCTCTCCAACGTAAGAATTCAAACTTGTCAAGCTTGTCGAAGTCCCTACTGCTACGCATAGTTACCGTGTACAGTAAATAAAGTAGTTGGATGGTTAGCATTCAACGAACATAATAGCTCTTACTAGGTGATGACCTGCAGAGGCGGTGGCACGAAATTTTTCACTAACCTTGCGCGCGACCTTACTAGGAGGTCTGGGGGAATGCTCCCCTTAAAAATTGGAAAATCAATACTCTCTGAAACGCTATTTCCTGCATTTTAAGGGTCAAGTTTTGCTGGAGGGGCGACGCCACAAACCTGATATGTCACACATGTTCATGTGTCTTGAATAGAGTTATTTTGTATGGTATATGTGACAATCAAAACTCGTATTCGTATATGAATACTTTATATCAGTGTCGTATTTAACTGAATACGATGTTGTTGTTTTTTTATAATTGAATATATCACTGACACTCTGCTGTCCTTATATTTATAGACCACGGCGTAGTCAGTCAAAACATTTCTGTGAATACAAAAAAAAATCAATATATAAATACAACAGACTGGTTTTGAAAATGTTTATATTTCACAGATACAATGTCTGGATGGTAGTTTTATTGACGCCACGCCCATAGATGGAAGTATTATTGTCAACATAGGAGATTTAATGCAGCGATGGACTTCTGATAAACTCGTTTCCGCAGTTAGTGACATCGCCTATTTATAATATATATGGTTTGCTTGTGTTTAAATATAACTGTTACATAGATTATTGCGGGTTCTACATGTGAAACAGGACGTATAGCATGAGGTCTATATATCATTGTCTTGTTGATATAGTGAATATATTTTATCGAATGTTTGTTTTAAAATGTTTTACTTTTCAATTGTTTTTGATCTTGGACAGGCTAACCTTCTAAATGAATGACTGAAAATGTATGTTGTTCAAGCATGTTGTTATTTCTACATTTGAGTATTAAGGCGAGAGGATCGACACCTGCGCACGCACAGGAATTGAGTTCCAAACGATGATAACCGCACAAACTAAAAATGCAAAGGCTCATGGATATAGGCTTGTTTGTAAACTTTGACACGCTATGGCCATCTGACGCATGCGCGGGTGACGACTCGCCCGCTTTAACTCTACGAAATGCCATAATTTAGATGTGTTTTTTTTCATATGTAATACACTTACGGTAATGCTGTTACGTCATTGAGTTAATTGTATTTTATGTTTGTTTACAGGTACATAAAGTTGGAATACCAAAAAGCATCAAAAAAAGAGAATCCAGTCGTCAATCGATAGCATTTTTCAACGTTCCTGATAATGTTTCTGTTGTCAAGTGTGTGGATGGTAGTGATAAATACCCACCAATACGCCCTGACGATTACCTTAAACAAAAATTTTACGAAACTTTTAAGATATAATCTTAAATATACAATTGCTAAATTTAGGATTTGTGAATGTTTCCCATACCAGACATTTGCATATGCATGTAAACATACACTGATCGTATTCTTCTTCGACGTCACAAAATACATTACGAAACATCTTATGATTTAGTCTTAGAAATGTAATCCAAGTTCACAATATTAGCTGGTAGTATACAAACTATATAAATTCGTAAACTGTGTTTCTAGATACAGTTGATTATTCTTTGTCTTAATCTTGTTGATTATTCTTTGTTTTGATCTTGTTGATTATTCTTTGTCTTGATCATTTATCAATTTTTTGACTGTGAAACTATGTGCTTTGTCAAATACACCATACTAATTATCAATAATATATGTGATAATACATTCTGTTTTCAAAATGACATCCTAAACTTTATGAACGTATATTTAAAACATATATTGAAATAAAATTGCTATTCTTATTAACCACGCCCTTTGGTGACGAGACGCTACTTTGACGTTAATGGGTGACAGGAATTCCGTCGATATAGGTCTGTAATCGTCTATCAATTATGATTTTTTGTTTTTGAGGCGTTTTACTTATTTAAGAAACAAACAACTGGGGAGTTGGGGAGTCGAAACCTACGCTTGCGTCAGGTGGCCATAGCGTGTCATTGATTACAAACAAGCGTCTACCCATGAGCCTTTGCGTTCTTAACGTGTGTTATCATCGCTTTGGACTCAATTCCCGCGCGTGCGCGTGTGACGACCCTCCCGCTTTAAACGACATTGTGTTCACCCATATATGGAAGAAGCATTAACTCCATATTGGATTTTGCAAAGGATTGTGTGCTAGAAAATTGAACTATAGAGGGTGTTTGGAAAACTCGTACCTTTGCCATACAGCCTTGTGCTAACAATATCTGTAAACCTGTTTTCTAGCAACTTATGATTGTATTTTTGAACTTTCCATTAATTTCACTGGTAAGATTGTTTTGAAGATTTTTTTTCAGATTTTTTACTGTTTGTGACTGCAAGCTGTCTGCAACCATAAGATACGAGTTTCCCCCAACGCATTTTATGCTTCATTTTTCTATCCCACAAAATCCAATGTGGAGTTAACACAATTCTCCCCTATACCTTAGCTCATTGAGGTAAAAGACTGTCTTTTACCCCCATGGTCAGCTTGACATCACAGGAAAATTACATCAATAGAGGGCGCGATTTCTAGGAATAGTGTATTATGTAACATTCTATACCTTGCGTACAATCAAGAGGCCTATAGTTTACTTTCAAATAAATTTTCATTGTCCCTCCAGTTGACATTGATATGTTACCAGTATCTCAGGATCAGAGTAAACTGATTAATACACAGTGGTGTGGTGTGGTGTGATAACTATAGTGACCCAGATGTCACTGAAACGCCTTGTTCACAGTCATGTCTTTTTCTTAATTGCACCTGACTTATGTTTGTCACTTAGCGTAGGGATCAAAAACATTGTTATTAATATCAGGGCGACAGTATCTGCAACTAATACTATATATATATTTGGTAGAAAAAACATAAAAATTAATATTTTCAGTTCTGTTTCCATGGCAACTATTTTACAAGCAAGTTTGGCACCAGTACATATATGCTACCATGTTCTAAACTTTCAGCCAATTTGAAGTTCAACTTGTGAAGTTATAGATGATCAATTTCTGACAACAGATTCTATGATGTCATACTTTACCCATAATCCTTTCCTGAAGAATCAAGATGGCGGACTACAAGAATTGGTGAAAAGTTGAATATCTAGAGAATGAAAAGTGATGAAAAAAATGTGAATTGCATGTTCTTACTCTTACCGAGCTCTTTAATCTGGGAGTATTATGTTGTTAGCCTTGAATTCCCCTTTAACCTCTATCAGATGTGTTCATTTCTTAGTGATGATTAGTTTTTCACTTTTGATATTTTTTTACTTTTGTATGTATATGGAGTATTAGTATTGTATTTTAATTTACTGTCACCTTTCTATCATATATAGACTGTAAAATATCATATCTTAATATATATTAGCTGAAATTGCTCCAATTCAAAGGGTCAATTATGAAAAACACCCTCATACTGAGAGACAATTTGTAGTTTAAAGTTTGAGATAGTGTAGATACAGTTTTGCTACCAGATTGATAGTACAGTAAAGAAGTGGGAAGAAGTATAAACGAAACCTACGACCAAAACATTAATTGCTTCTTCATTGGGTTAAAATACATATTTCCCTGCATCTACGGAAGACATGACAAATAGCACATAGCATGATGTCACACTACCGATCTTTGTCATATTGTACCTATTACCGTGTTTTATACTACTCGATAACTAGGACACTGCTCATATCGGCAATCTCATGTGTTTATTTTCAGAAGTATTATACCGGGCGCGTATTCGGTATTATTTGAGCTTCTTTTGCTTTAAAAATATACCTATGCATACTTACCGCAAGAGTAGCATCAATCATCGCCTACGGTACGGATTGATACACACCTCTTGCTACCTTCAAGCCAAGATTCAGTATCGCGTTATTATATACAATTACATATAGCATAACTCGTGATGACAGGCAATTGTAGGATTATTTAGGCTCAACAACTAAAGTGAATTGCAAACGAAAGCATCAAATGTATCTTACGTGCTAACGCTGAATAATATCCAATATTTGTATGTAGTATTCTTTCAAAAGTCACGTTTTGCAATATTATTGAACAACATATTATAATGTTTTAGTTTGGTAGTTTCGTCAATGTGCCTTGAAATTCAACTGATTGCACACTTGACATGTGACTGTTTTGGATTGCTATGGGTATTTTAACTATTTTAAAAAAATCAAGATAACGTGTGAAGATGATAGCTTTATTGACGTCAAAAAACCGGAAGAGATGTTTTGTGAATCTGGGATATTTAATGGAGAGATGGACATCTGACACACTGAAAGCAAGGGTAAGTATCAGCATAAACGCCATTTGTGACATCTTTTCATCTTGCTTTGTTTTTTATCTCAAAGTTTTTAAATGACATAAGACGACACGAACGCATTTATTAAGATAGTTTCATCATTGGCCGGTGAACATTTTCGCCGATTGTGCATTAACAACCATTAGCATCGCAGAAGAGGCCAAGCGGAGTAAAAGTAAAAGTAAGAATACTGGCAGCGAGTGATTGACCAATTGATAGTCTAAAACAGTTCAGTTGTGAGGGCGTTGTTTAACAGAGTCCTGCATGACACTGCGAAAAAAGACGAATATTTCTTCAAAATTGACGAGTCATCGGGTGTAGGGGTGAGTATATGGTTTTATGAATGTCCCATGAACATCATGGAAAACGTTGGTGTTTGGAAGATTATTCTACACTTGTTAATTAGGCAATGCCAAGTTTGTGGCTGAATGGTGTACGTTATAACTGGCCGTGGATTTTTTGGGAGTGCAAAGAGTACTCTTCGATGTGAAGACTGTGGAGGGGTTTCTCAACGGGTAGTTTGTTCTCAGGTTGATATTCAATTTTGCCCTAACTGTAATAAAAAACGCTTTGGATCCGGTAATTCTAATGCTGATAGCTGTCACACGACAGGAGGTGGACCTCAATGTCAGGCCACAGATAGTGCAGAAATTAATGAATTGCTGTGTTTCTTGGTCGATAAGATTCATATTTTTCTAACCGATATCATTGTCAAGCTGTGCACAGACCATTTCGACAATGAGGATACTGAAGGCTCTAAGAAATTTGTGTTTGTTATGTTGTAATAATTCGCAATACATTAAACGTCGACAGGGCCAATAATAGTTGAAATTGATTCCCGAAACGGATGACGAGAACTGCCGTGTTTTGTTGCCAATGATTAGGGTAAATTACCACCAATTGATATTACTCATGTGGTTGTTTTCGTAATGACTAGGGAAATGAAATCGGTTAGATCAGAAGTATTTGAGCTGAAGGAATCAGTTCTACGATCTCAATCAAAGCTCTCAATCAAAAATCTGTTCAACAAAATGAAATTCATGAAAAGATGATTTGAAAATCAGGATGTATGGACTAGGCCTGGAATTATACAGTCTGGGGATTGTGAGGATTTGCGTGAGACAGTATTGAATGACGGAAACAGGACAAGAGTGACAATCAGTCTTGTCACGCTTATGCTGGCTCTGTGGGAAAACACTCTCTGATGAAAGAGGGCAGTATAAAAACGTATGCAATACAAGTGAAGTCGCTTTTACCTGGCGTGAGTAGGGTTGTTAAACATTTTAATAAAGATGGCGGCTTCAAAATAGTGAAGCCGCATGTTGCCGAGGTAACCATGAATGTGGCAACTGTGCGTGGTAATAGTTGCTTCATAGTGGTCAAGAGCCGGCGGCGTAGGCGCCCTCATCCGTCAGTTGGAACAGTCAGTGTGGATGAATTGTGCGCCATCACAGCGTTTCGCTCTAATTCTTTTAAAATATTCGTATCTTGATTAGCACCGATTACAAAGTCGTAGGAAATTTGCAGTTTTCTGAAGATGTAAAATGTGAAAACATAAATCTAAGTTTGATACATATAGTTCATTTGTTGTCGAATCTGATAGGGAAGTGTCGCATCGACTATTAAGTCCTGCTCCGTGGCCCAATGGGGTATTACTAATTATGAACATGGCAGTCAGCCTGGTAAAATATAACCTTAGAGATGCAAACTCATCTATTAATGATATTCGAACATCTGTAATGAACTAATGTGCTTCCCTTTGGTTCGAACCTGTCATTTCAACAGTGTCAGTCGAACTTAGATATATACAACCCGAGTTCCATGCCGTGAAGACTTGTAAAAGAGGTCATGTACTAGGAAACTTTGGCCCCACATTTGGCCCCAAGCACACCGAAAATAAGCGAAGTTGTGCTTAGTGAATCACACGTTTATTATACACATATTTTCACGTGATTACATTGCAATTTATATCATACCAACTTGTATATTCGAGTTGGACATTATAAACACATATTACATGAGTTTTATAGATACTTTATGAATACATTGTTTACGAGTTGTTTTAATAGTGGCAATTTCACAATGCTTTAACCTTTGAAATACATCCCTGGTAATTATTTGATCACGCCAATGGCTGCAGCCATTAGCTGTTCGCATTGTTTACTCTGCCACGCTTTCGATTTTTGTTTGAGTTTTAAGATTTTGTCAGGGTAGTAAACAGCGAGGCATTACCTCAGCTGATCGTTTGGATGAATAGAGCTGGACTAATCCATAATGAACATTTGTGAGCACCATCGGCAAAGTGAGTCGACGTTCTCTACACACCACGCTAGTATACCACCAGCAGTATAACTAGACAAAAACTGCAAATCCAGTAGACGACAAAGATACTAACACTGACAAAAACCTTCAGTTTTAGGCACGTATTTTTCAGTATGAAAAAAAATAATATTGCCGCAAATTTGGTTCGCAGATGTACTCTGTGGCAGACAGTGGTCAATGTTTTGTTTATATGACTTTTTGCAAAAAAAACACACACAAAGCAATCATGAAAACATTATACACATGGTACAGACTTCAACTTTCAGCTGAACTGGGTCAAAATAGAAATAAAGTAAAACTACACAGACTGGATTTTCTATACCTAATGGCCTCTATCTGAAACAGGAAGTGTTAATTAGTTCCAGTTCCAATTATTGCCTGAGGTTTCCGTTTTTCTATTTGCAAACAGATTAAATGGAAAAAATATTAAGACTCCCGTGCTGTCAACACTCACGTGGGATTCACTGGAAATTATATGCAATAACATGAATGCATTCACATTATTTCTTCTTTTTCGCTAATGGATAACAACTATTACAGAAGCTGCTCACCTCTGGACAACTGCCCACATCACACTGCAGAATTATCCAGCACACTGACCTACTTTGCATCACAAATGCAGTCATCACTCCAGCCTATACTAAATAAAATACATACACCCTCTTGTAAGTGCATACAACTAACTTCCAATTCCCACTTGCATACCAGCACACTGCTAATTAAATCGTGATCTGATTCATGTACACCTGTACACACGTTGCCAATCAACCACTGGGCACCATAAGTAGATTATGTGATATACGTTAAATTGTTAAATTAAATTCATTTTACAGTAATATAACCTACATACACAAATTACTAGTCAATATAACAGAAAGAAAGCTTAGAAAGTCAGCTCCCACATTATCTGCACTCCTAAATGATTCAATCCGGAATCTAAACGGTTGTAGAGTTCATTGCTCTCGCGAGCATTTGTCATCTTAGTATGTTGTATATACACAAGTGATTGATGATCTGTTTGTAACACAAATTAACGCCCATACAAATATACATCAAAATACTGCACACCCCAGACTATGGCTAACCATTCCTTTTCCGCGTAGTAGTACACAATATAAACTGCTTCGAACAATTGAGTAGCAATAAGATGGGGAACACAATTTGGTTTTTAGGGATGTAAAAGCGATTTCTTGGCTAGGACCCCATTGGTTCAGTCTCACAGACTGTAATGTTGTTCAAGCAGCAAAAGTCAATGCAGAATTTTACAGAACCAACCTTTTTCTTCGCCAGAACAACTGGGGGATAGTATGGAGAGTTTGATAGTTCTATTACCCCCATAGCGCTCCATCATAGACAGCGCTTCTTCACTTCATCTTTCATAGCATAGGGTTTAGGATAAGGTTCTGCTCACTGGCTCATCCAGTTGTAAGCCTTATCTCGTGCTCTCTAAAATTAGTCCTTCCCGGAACATTGGTCAGAACACCAGAGTATTCCCCCAATAATTCCTTCTGTTCGTCGTTCAAATTGGAGTTCACTGCTACATCCTGTATAAATTGAGTTGGTTGTATGATGGGAGAGATCAACACTCCTCAAAGGTATCATTATTTGGATTACCATAACTGAACTCAACTTCCGGTTTAGCTTTAGCTTTAGCGAGTTAGCAGGAAATGTTGTCGTCTTGCAAGAAAGATTAATCTTGTAATTAGTATCATTCAATCGCCCCATTACTTGGATTATTAGATATGCGTTTATTCAATTAAATTACTTTTACCGTACTATAACCTATATACACACATTAATAATAAATATAACAAATAACATCAAAATAGTGACAAATTTGTCACAATTATACATGTTGAGTTTTTACACAGATGTCAAACAATAAAATGTTGTCATGTGACTAATTACGTTGTGGAAAAGTTGTTCAACGGTAGTGCTGTTGCAGTGTATTTTTACTACTATTTTAATATGATAACTCCCGTCCGTCCACGACACATTCACGCTTTATGTATAGTTATACTACTTTTTGTCTCGTCCCCATTGTTCTAACTATGTTACTTAATTTCGTTAGCGGACAGTTTCAACCTAATTAATTATGCATTCTTGTTAACGGTACTGTTTTATCAATAGATTAACAAGCCGGGACTGTTAATAATGAATGGGTTAATTTAAATATTCATGAGCACAACAGGAGTGAAAAGCTGATTAACATAACAGGTGGCCACTGAATGAAAACGAAGAACAAGGTGGAATTTTCATTTAATTATTTAAATACGCAATGACGATTATACGATACATTTTAAAAACGTATTTCAAGTTTCATATTTCCTTTTACAAAATTCACGGACACTTGGGAAGAATCGGTTATGACAGTGGTATTAGATTTGTCCTCGTCTGTTGGGGTGGTAGATATGTCATGCGTTTCCGCTTCTTTCACAGTTTTCGGTTTGGATGGCTGCAATGCGTCTGACACTGCTTTCGTCTGCTCGTCGCACGTCCGCTTGTAGCTTCTAATTGCTAGACTGGAGTGACCCGTTCTTTCTGCTATTAGCTGCTCGTCGAAATTTTGCCGGAACAGCGTGGTTGCCTGTGCAACCTGTTTAATTAAAATAAAATATAATGTATCAATATGAAAGTACAATAGCTTGTAACAGTCCACCTCATAGCAATGTAAAATATCAATATATTGTTATAGTACGTTCAATCGTTCAGCTTTTTTAAAACACGCCAAAGCCGTTTGCATTAAATCTTTATCGCGTGAAAAGAATCCGACATATCGTGCCAGAGAATATAATATTTAAATGGTATTCCACCAAAGAGTTTGCATGAAAAAATGGAGTTAACGAGTAGTGATTATTTTCGACATAAAGTTATGACTATTTCTCGTCAGTGGGGAAATCGAACATTGCATTACTAAAGTGCAAATTCTAATACGTACCTTTCCTGAATGCCCAGTATGATAACCTTTTATCCCAGCAAAATCAGTCATCTGCTTTGCTCTTTCCACTCATTCCATGTTTTGACGCCCCATTTTGTAGCGCTGCGTGTTGTCTGGTTGTTTGCGTGACTGCTGGTATTCGGTGACTTGTTTGCTGTCAACTGGAGGCAAAAAACGGAATTCTTTCTGAATATCGCTCAGTTTAAAGTCCTCGGCGTCGTCCACATCAATTTGGAACAACCAGTTTTCCAAATCCCAATCAATTTCCGGAGCAGCAAATTCTTGAGCGGACATGATTCTGGCGGGTCTCCGGAGTTCACCCAACAATGTGCTACACTGTTCTCACAAATAAGCACCAAAGTCACGTGATCGAATGTTTTATATGCAATTCTACGTGGTCCAATCAGTGTTGGTTATGGTAATACAATAAAGTCCGCTGTTGGTGGATTTTATTGTTAAACAAAACAAACTCTGCTGAGTAAATGCCGATTGGCTAGAACTTTTCAACACATCTGTTATAGCCAATGAGCACGGCTGATAATTGCGGTTGACTACACCTGGTTTAGAATTGCGATTTACACAATAGCGCTGCAAACATCCGCCATGACCACAGGATTTAAAATAAGCCGTGCAGTATAACTTCGTATAGCTGCGCGCCTCGGACTTTTACCAGACCGAGGCTCCAAAAGTAGCCGCTATTTCCCGTTAATCTACTCGTAGGGGTAGTATAACTATCGCACGAGTTGGAGTGCGTTTATAACTGTAAAGGCCACATTTTTTGTCAGCATCTTGTAAACGCACGAGGCCGAAGGCCGATTGCGTTTACAAGATGCTGACAAAAAACTGTGGCCTTTATAGTTGTAAACGCACGACAACGAGTTGCGATTAACGGCTTATACCACGCATCCCCATGCATAAAATGATTAAATTGCAAGAGATTTTTAGCAACTGTTTTGGTTGTGCGTGAGATTGTGCCACTTCAAATTTGCATGACAATGCTCTTTGAGATTCACATTAGGAAAGCTCATCTGCGTTCATCGAATACGATTGGATGTAAGTGATATGACCAATAAGCCTTATTTGCTGAATGGTCTTTTCAAATAAACTCCACTCATTGGTCAATATTTTGAATACATTTGAATTTTCCACGTGTCAAAGCATGGTCTTGTCATTTCGAATGCAGGCAGCGCTCAGTGATGGTCGAATACAGTGACATCTCCGATTCGGAGTACAACGATGACATTGAGAGATTTTGCTCTCAATACGACGAAAAAGAAGATTTAAGTTAACAAAACAACAAGAACGTCAACGTTTCGGTTTACCTGTATACAATGAACAGATAGCTGCCATTCAGAATTTGCGAGTGCCAAAAAACACGCGTAGATGTACTAACTGGGGAGTGTCTGTGTGGGATGAATGGGGCCGAGCCAGAAATGAACGAGTCGAGAAGCACGGGGTAAGCAGTATTGACGTGTTCACATTTGTTCCCAGATTATGCAGCGAACTTGGTGTACGTGAACTTTCATTTTGGTTGTGTCGCTTTGTTGTCGAGGCTCGTCGACAAGACGGAACAGAATATTCATCTAATAGCCTGCGTGTGCTTTGTAGCGCAATTCAGAGATTTACGTGACGAATGCAAAAGAGTTGACTTGTGCTTTATGGATACACATGCTCGGGAATTTATGGAATTCCATCACACCCTGGACGGTGTAATGAAGAGTATAGACAGACGGGGAATAGGTGTTATTAAACGTCAAGCTGAACCATACACAGATGATGAAAACAAATTGTGGGATAAGGTTTTTTCCATAGTCTGCTACAAATTTGAGTTATGCGGTCTACTTTATGTGTGTAAAGTGTTTGCGTTCCGAGCAGTCGACGAACATAGTAGCCTTACAGCCGAACAGTTCGTACAAGGATAAGACAATCAAGCTGACTATATGAAATTTAATGGTAGACCGTGTAAAAATAATCAAGGCGGACTGTATTACCCGCGGAAAATACCGTATAAAAATGTGGGCCAATACGGCGATCCTTCCAACACGCGTTGTGTTCAGTTATTGAAACGTTATTTGCAATGTATTCCACCGAAAGGTTCCTTCTACCGACGTCCACTGACGTCCAGCGGAGGGCTCAAATTTTCTAAACAGAAGATTGGAGTAAATACTTTACAATATCCAAAAAGAATGTGTGATCTGGCTGGAATAGATGGGTATCATACTGGACACTCGGGTAAGGTAAGTTTGTCTCGAGTGATTCTGGGATGGTTGGGATCTTGGGATGGGTTCAAATGTGTTTGAATTTCGCCGATTGAAAACAAATATTGTACATTGTGAAAACGTATTTCAAACGCGATGCAAATAAATGTTGGTATATTTACTTCTCAAATCATTCTTTTCATACTTTTAGGTTACTGCGGCGACTTCCTTGTATGAAAAAGGCTTTGATTAGCAACTAATCAAAGAACGCACTGGTCACAGATCGGATGATGGGTTGAGACCATATAAACGAACAAGTAACTCTCTTCAGAAAATCGTATCTGATGCTCTCCAACCTCCACTACCGAAAGCAAGTAATTGACGATTCCGATTCCGTACACAAGCCCAAGGTTGAAAGATATGAACAGCCACCGCCTGAACCAGTGACTGCAACATCACATGCAGAATTCAGTCAAATGTGTCGTTCAAATGATTGTTGTTCTAAACAAATTAAAATTAAGATCCAGGACTGAAACAAATGTGTCAATATTGAATTGTAGTGTTGTAGTACTGTTTTTCCCATAGAAAGTATAATTAAATTAGTGTGATTTGCACCCTCATAGTGATTTGTGTGATTAAATGCATATACTTTGTTTAATTTGTAATGCAAATTGTAAACGGTAACGCTTTGATTGATATGCAAATTGTAAACTGTTACACTTCTATTGATATGTTAATTGTAAACGCCGCACTTTTGATACAAATTGTAGCATTTACACTTTGCATATGAATGAAAGTGTGACCGTTTACACTTTGCATATTTGCGAATGCGTTGCTTTTTACAATTTGCATATAAATTCACCCTGTTTGCAAGAATAACTCGTTGGCGAGAACAATGATACACGTGACCAAAAGTGGTATAAATACACGTTCATCTACACGTCTTGGAATGAAACCTCAAAAGTCGCCCGTATTGTTTGACTTGTTGTCTCCAGGGCATTCATGACATGTACACATAGAACGTAAATCATTGTAAAGGTTCATGAATACATTAACTGGCTTACGTGACTTCTGCACTCATTATATGGTAGCAATATGGCAGCATCCACAGTTCCCATCATTGACTTCTCGGCATATAATCTAAATAGAAATACACCTGATGCCGAGACTTACCAGAAACTTATCGATGACGTACATCATGGTTTCACTACCGCTGGATGTGTTTATTTTATAAATCATGGCATTCCAGAACTTACGGTGAGTGAAAATACATTGTAATGAGAAGGTAGATTATGCCAGTGTTGGACCTTATTTTGGCTACTGGACCCAAATGTATACACAGTAGTTCAGTGCAGATTAGTCCTGCTTTATTCATCCAAACGATCAGCTGAGGTAATGCCTCGGTGTTCCCTTCCCTGTCAAATCTCCAACTCCTGCAGCCATTGTCATGATCACATAATTACCGTGGATGTGTCCCAAATGTTAAAGCACAGCTACTGTTGAAAACAACTTTTAAATAAAGTATTTATAAAATTCCTGTGTGTAGTACTGTAGGATACTTTATTCTCGCTTGTAATTTATTTTCGCTGAAGGAAGGCTTCAGTGAAAATATAATCCAGCAAATATACTTTTTTTCCTATATTTCACATTCAACTCAGTGAAAATATATTCCAAACAAAATACCCATAAAGTCTTTCAGCGAAAATTAATTCCAGCTAAAATAAAGTATTCTACAGTATATGTTTTAATGTCTACTTTGAACTTGCAAGTTGTTATAATAAAAAAATCAATGTAATAACATGAAGATAGCGTATAATTCACTAAGCACAACTTCGCCTAATGTCGGTGTGTTTGGGGCCACATGTGGGATCACAGGTTTCTAGTACAGAATCTCTCTCGCATGTCTTTACGTTACGGGTGCATAGCTCTAACATCGATCAACTTAGCTGACGACGCTTACACTGAGAAATACCAGGTTCGACTAAAGAGGAATAAACGTCATTTCATTACAGATAGTCTAGCTTTATTCATCCATGTAGTTTAGCTGATTAATCACGAAATGTTGGCTTTATTACTCAAAACGGCCAGCTTAAGTAACGCCTCGCTGCTTACTTTCATAACAAAAAATTACATAATCTAAGTAAATATGCGATCAACCAGTGGCTGAAGCTGGTATAATCACGTGATTACCGAGTCTCAAAGTTAGTTGAGGCTTTTCAAAAATTGACATTACTGAGAACAGTAGATAAAGTATTTATGAAATGTATGTTTAAATTATCTACTGAAAGCAGTTGATCCTAAATAATAACAAAAGTATGTACGTGAAGTCCTAATGCTAACACATTGCCTTCCAAACTAATCAGAGATATTCCCATCTCACATGAATTGATTTACATTGAATTCTAATACACGCTCTAAAAATGTGAAAGGTGAGTTACAAGAGAAAGGATATTCTACAAATTATCAAACAATGTTCCACAAAAGAACATACGGTTAATTCTACAATATGTTATATATTAAGTGCACAGTGCGTATAGCGCCGATCTGCTTCGATAGGATTGCCCTTACAATCTGAGTTAAATGAGCTCTGTCTGAGTTGTCAAACGGCATCAAAGGAGTCAAACCAAGTGTCGTAAAAGCTATAGCTTTCAAGGTTCAAAGGGGTATGCTCATGGTTGCTGGGAATTGTACAAACCTTGCCACAATTTAAACTTGAATATTTTAGTCATTTGTTTGCATTCAATTCATTTTTTTATTCCCAATGGGGCAAACGATAATGCGTTAGTGAATTTGTACTACACTGGATACGACAATAGAATTGTTGTATTAATATATGTTGTAAGTGTGTGTTACTGTTTTTAGTAATATAACACCAAAAGTAAAATGACAGCTGAAGGCGTTGTGTCGTCCCAGCACGGACCAGAACTACGCTATTTTGGGGCAAGTTTATTTCTATAATATTTCTCAGTTTAATGTATAATTATTTAGTAAAGACACCACTGAAACGATTTATTAAATCCGTAAAATACGTGCCGATCGACGACTGATTTTGAAACGCTTGAAGTTTCGAACAAACTCCCGGAACCCATTGCGCGATATGCGTGAGATCGGTGTAGAGAAGACACCGGACTGCAGAGTCGATGAGCTGAGCTGAGGTTTACTTTGTGAAAGTGGTAGCCCATGTGATATTGGTGATGCAATAACAATATTTCTTAGATCAGAAAAAAAATGAGCATTGTTTTATATCGATTGATTGAATACTTCCTGAAAAAGAGACGTTTTTTTTCAAAGATATACTGCAACATTATATTTCCTAGTAAAATTAAATGTATTCGTGTTGTGGAAGTATTGATTCCAATGTCTGAATTCTGCGTTGACCCGAACAATATCACTCTGCGTTTAAGTGCGTGACTACTGCAGTTGAACTCGGATTAAAGGCAGATTATTTGTATAAGGAAAATCAAAACATACATTGTATGATATATATGTTGACCTCGCCATGTCGTCAGAGTGTATGGTTCACATAGTCTACTGATCAGGTGTGTTGTATATGATACAGATAAAAAGTATATCGTCGTAAATGTCATGTCATAAACGCGCTGAACATAGAGTCAAACAATTAATTGAATCAATGTGTATTTTCACCTATATAAGTTTTAAAAATAATATCCTTCTAGATTGACAACGCATTTCATCAGTCGGCGAATTTCTTCACTTTACCAACTGAGACAAAGCTGAAATACTCGAGACCTGATAATAGTAACCATGGTTACGTTGCAATTGGCAGTGAACTGTAAGTACCTTTCCAGTCTTTGACCAGAAATAGATATTTGCACTCTTGGAGTTGTTTATTTGTTTTTTAATTGTGTATGAATAATTCAATGCATTCTAAGACTTTATTTTTCAATGCGTCTTCAAATGTATGATTCTATAGTGTTATTTTAATGACCTTATGTTATGCTTGTATGATTAAATCATGTTGATGAAATAAGTTTTAGGAAAAAGCCATACTAATGATTGTTTATAATAATATTACATGTTCATACCCACGTGAATAATTCCCAAAATTCAATTGGTGCTCAAGACAAAAAATATTATATTCAATATGCATAAGCGTCTATGCTATATTTGCAGTTTTTCCGCTGACAGACCTGGAGACTATAAGGAGTCTTTCAATTATATACCTTTGAAGGGAGACGCAAATACAAAGGTAAGACGATATACCTTTTATTCTAACTCATGGTGATTTCAGAAGGGAAGTGATTCGGTATCAACAAGTATTCAGTCCTGGGGAAGCAATATTTTTGATGTTTTAAATGAATGCCGTTGATTCCATCACATATCAGCGTTAATACAATGGATTTCTCTACAAAGACTTTAATTGGCCACAATCATTACACATATATCCTAGTTTTTGATAGATTCTAATAATTTGAGTAATATTTTATGTATGATACTGTAGATATTCCCGAATGAAGAGGTACCAAAGTTCTCCCAAGCATTGACTACTCTGTACAAGAAATGCATACAGTTAGGCAACCGCATATTAGAAGTCGTGGGGCGGGGCTTGCCAATAAAGGTGAGTGTGACGAAATATTGGGCTCTTAACTATGGACTGCCATTAAAAATTGACAAGGATAATGTGTCTGTAACGAATGTGTTTTGGTTTTACAAAAGTAAAATGAGTCAAAAAAATTGAAGAGGAGAAAAAACAATCACTCAACAAGCTAAAAACTGCTGTGTATATTATTCTGATTCAGCCTAATTGTCCAATACATTACTTTATTATACATTGACAGTAATAAGGTTAAAATAAATATTACACAATTGAGTGGCCCCATCAACAAATAAACGAATACACACTCAAGCATGTGAACACCCATAGTTTTGCTTGATAACGAATGTACCTTCATCTGCCAATCATTTAATTAACTGTGACCAGGGATAAAAGTTATATCTTTTTGAGACCGTTCTCAAAAATTCCCTTATTTTTGTAGGATCCTCTATTGTTCGTAAAAGCTCATGGAGGGCTTAACAGTGAAGCCAATACGTCCAGAATGAGAACTGTATGGTATCCGCCAATCCAAGACGATGACCTCAAAACCGATCAGTTACGATGTGGTGAACATGCAGACTATGGTTCAATTACTCTGGTATTCCAAGATGACAAAGGAGGGTTACAGGTAATTTGAATGTGCAATAAATAATCATGTTTATCACCAAACCATTGTTGTGATGTAATCAGCTTCATTTGCTATTGCATAATTCATTACCTCGAGTCAGCATTCGTTATTCTGCATGGAGCACTAAGTGATCACCATGCTGCCCAAGTGCCTGTTTCTTTTGTTCTGATTATTATACTTTCAGGGCCTTCTAGCAGCACTTTCTTGAGGTCAAGAACTTCCGACATTAAATCATCAACTAGTTAAACACCGCTGTTTCACTTAACACAACAACAACTTTTAGTGTATCTTTTTTAACCGACTTTTTCAGATTTTGTGTTGATCACGTGATTCGGCGGCCAACTTTTGGATTTGACCAATTACTCTATGTGATATACTGGCATGTATCATTTACTTCACTAACACAATCTACCTTTACTATTTCGATTCGATTCTGCAAGTAATTTGCATAGATGGTATTTAAGAGCAATGACTGATATATACTTATGACTAATATGTCATCACATTACCATATATGGTCGTTTGACTTTCATTGTAATCCATAATTGTAATATCTCAAGCATTTTTTCAAATATTTAAAACATTGTACAAGAGATGTGGCTAATATAATATATGTATTTTTGTCTTCTTCCTGGAGGGGGGGGCGTGTATTTTTTGTGGCACCCGCAAAATAGCAATCTCAGTTCAAATATTTGAAAACGATAAAAAGGCTGCTCGTATTGTCAAACTAAAAATCGCACGTGACACTCACCGCTCACCTAGTCCGATATGGTAACTCAACACTCAATTATTACACGAACAGAATTATTGTGATTTCATTGAACTCTTATGAAAGCAGTGGCGCTTAGAATAAGATAAGTTCGCGTCTATTCAAAATTGGTGGGACGTAGACAAACTGAAAATTAAATTGCTTTCACAAACAGTACAGCAAAGCCAGAACACAGAAACTAAAAGTCGCTAAACAAACTTTTGAAAACGAGCTACATACGCTTGAAAATAATGCCGCCACTCGTAATAACGTTCAATCGCTTATTACTGAAAAGAAATCCTTGCTCAATAAACTTATTGAATCCCAGTTACAGGGCGCCATCGTGCGGACGAGATTTAAGCAGTTGCACGAAAGTGATGCAGCAACTACTTTTTTTATCAACCTGGAACAATACAAAGGTGTGAACAGGTCCATGTCACGGCTGGTAATGATTTAAGATTTAAGCAGTTTCACGGAAGTGACGCAGAAATTACCTTTTTTATCAACCTGGAACAATACAAAGGTGTGAACAAGTCCATGTTACCGCTGGTAATGGGTGATGGTTCGACAACTGATGACCTAGACTGGTCCAGCTGTGATGATTTAAAAAATAAAAATAAAAAAAATAGTTCTGCGAAAGGTGGGATGAACGTGAAACCCCCACAGACTGGTCTTATTTGCTGCTAATCTGTTACAAAAAAGAAGCGGGGGCGTGCGCGCTGCATAATGAGGTGAATATTGTGGGTCGGGTTAAAGGTAAACTTGTCGACAATGCCAAACTTTTTTTCATCTAAACAGAACGGAGCAAATTCAAATGCAATCCATTTGCCGCTTCCGGTCAAAAGGGCAACGAAAACGTCGTGGCCATCAGTGAAACCATCAATTATAGCTTTTTCGATTTGTCTATCAGTGATGGCGAATAAACTCAACAACAACATATAGCCTGGCATTGACGTCTGCCAACCGAATTGTTTAAACAATTCTGACCAATCATCGGGCCAGACTACCTTCGCATTCACTGACTCGATCAACAAAGGCACATTGCCTTTATCATACCACAGAGCTCTAATAATCATTATACCAAAGAAGGGCAATAATATTTTAATTAAAACTGGCGTCCTGTGTCTTTACTTTGTACAGACTACAAAATTCTTCCCAAAACATTGTTTGCTCGGTTACGCTCTGTTCTCGCCGAAATCATACATATTGATCAAAGTTATTCTATTCCCGGAAGAAACATTTCCGACAATATTAATTTGTTATGTGACTCTATTTTTTATGCAAACCAACAAAACAATTCCGTTAGCAATAGTTTCAATTGATCAGAAATAGCGTTTGATCGTATTTCTTCAATACTCTACATGCGTTTGGTTTTGCAGAAACTTTCATTAATTTTATTAGTACAATATACACTGACTCGGTAAGTCTCATTAAAATTAACCAAATTCTTACATCTCCACTTATTTTAATCGTGTAGAAGACAAGGGTGTTCTCTCTCGGGACAACTTTATGCAGTATGAACCCGTATTACAAACAAATCTCACTAAAAGTGGCATTAGAGGGTTGACTTTACCAGGCTGCAAAGAAAGAAAATGCCACCTATCATCCTACGCAGATGACGTGAATTTCATCATAACGCGGGATATTGATTATGAAAGACTGAAGTACTGGTTATAAATTTATCAAAACTCATCAAATGCAAACGTTAACCTTAATAAATATGAAGGACTGTGGCCGGGTGCTTGGATAAAACGTTCGGACAATCCTCTGGATCTGAAATGGAACAATAAAGGTCTTAAAATGCCTGGGTAGATTTATTGGGAACAACAAGACATTCAGCCAGAGTAATTGGAATATTGTTTTAACCAAAATTGACAACAAACTACAGAACTGGTGTAAATTTGTGTAAGCACTTTCTTACCGTGGTCGGGTACTGGTCATTAACCAGCTTTGTGCATCCAAACTATGGCATCGCCTCATTTCTATGTCACCCATAAGATGTGGCAAGGTAAACACTGGGGCGGGCTCGGGCTTATTCACATTAAATCTAGGAATAAAGCAATCAGAATCAAATATCTTAAACGCTACCTCTACTCCGGTCTTGATCATCCAAGCTTCTGTTTTACTGATTACTTTTTAAGGCATTACGGAAACCTAAACTACAATAAACAACTCTTCTGTGCATTTTTTGAAAACCTCGCTCACATTTTCAACGTTCCAGTATTCTACAACGAACGTCTTGCCGTTTTCAGCTCGATAACAGTTACATGAGCTTCTGAACCTTCTAAAATTCATAAATACTTTAACGAGCCTATTTATAATAGCCCGATGATTCTTAATCTTTCCACCAATCAACCATTTTCTACAGGTCACTTCGCCTGTGATGGAGTGACCAGATTTGTTGATATGATGAATCTGAAATACCGTCGCTGGAAAACTACTGACGAACTTGCAACTCGGATCCAGATACACTCTACCCGAATTCTTAAACAAAAAATCGAAAAGATTTTCACACTGGTATTTTATCAAGCTTCCCGGACTTACCATTTCTGGACTACTTCAATGAAGAAACAGATGAGCCGCCTGTCACACGCAACGTAATATTACCGTAATTGGTATAGTACAGGTGTGATGGTTCAAATACCAAAATGGCAACAGTAACAGAAAGACTTCCCTGGCGGCGATGATAAAACACGAACACGGAGTCAACAGATGAGGTTTCAACTGGTACTGGTATTATTATACTCTGCAAACATCAAGTACAATAACGCGGTAAAACTCCACTACTTCAATAACTAGATACTTAAACTCCAATACAATTCAACGAGATCTCCGATCTGAACTCAGTGCTGAACAACTCCCCTATATATACCCCCACTGTCTATAAATAGACCATTACATCAGCATACATAATGAGTCTGGAACTTACTACAAATTCCTAGAATGTTCCATTACCTTCTATTGCCTTCTACAGTGTTCTATTAACTATCCAACCAGTTCCTAAAAATATAGAATATTCTACCCAGAACATTCTCAGTGACACGGAAGTGGTAAACAAATCGTATGCGACACCGCCATCTCTTGACACCACTCGCTACAATTACTCATTATATATCAGCTCTGACAATGAAGACAAGTCTGTATGTTTATATGAAAAAAAGAGTTATTTACAATCTTTTAATTAATTCACTTGATACTAACAACGGTAGACTTGATTCCGCATGGAGTGATATTATTGGTATACCAACGGATATTGAGCCCAATTTTAATGTATTTATGACACTCCAATTGTTAAATGACGTCTACTTAAAGGGGCCATATCTACAGGTACATGTATGCAAGCTGTACGCTACTCAAGTAACAATACAAGTGAATTCCTAATTTGTAAATATATTCCCGATGACCTATTACATATGTTATCAGAATGTCCACGGCTCATTTCACTCCTCGCATCTATTTTTAACCTAGCAAAAGCAATCGCAAATACTGATGTAACACCCCTAGCATGGTTCCTTTTTGGTCCTCTTTATGATAAAGCTAGGAAGTCTGACTGCCAGCTATTTAACTATATTTTTTATCACTGCCAGGATTGTAATACATACTACTCATTATTATGTAAACTGGAGAACGAGGAATTGCGGTTCATATCTATTGTTAAACTGTAAATATATATATTTCATTCCACCTCATTTGTTCTGTAATTCGCCCCTTTACTTGTATGTAATGTAACAACATTTACTATTTAATGTCATCCAGAATAAATGTCACCTGTTAAAATCAAAATCTTCTTCTTCTTCAATACACGTAACTGTAAACTTCCGAGCACTATAAGGAATGAGCTCTTGCAGCAAGTCTTATAATGAAGACATTGAAAAAAAGATATGACTAACATATAAGATGACCATAAATAATCGTGTGACTTTATTATATAGGTTCTTTTCATTGACGTCTATTAGATGTGTTTATTTCCTGGTGATAATTAGTTTTCTGTTTTGGTGAATCTTTTTGTAATTTTGTGTGTATATGGAGCATCAGTAACGTTAATTTACTGTCACTTACTATCATATAGAGACTGCAAATTATCATATCTTCTTAAATCTTGGCCGAAATTGCTCCAATTTGGAGGGGTGAATTATGAAAAAGCCCCCCATATTTTGTGTATTTTTTATATAATATAATAGAGAAGTGGGCGTGTCCTCAGAAACCAAGCCTACGCCCAGAGCAACCACACATTAAATAGCAAATTTGTGAAACATTAATTGCTTCTTTATTGAGTAGAAATATATATATTCCTACATCTGCGAAGAGGCGTAATACATACCAGATTAAAAATAGCATGGCATCACACCTTCGATCTTTGTTACATTGTACCAGCTACCGTGTTTTATACTACCCGATAAGACACGTATTCGGTGTTATTCGAGTTATTTTCACTGTAGAAATATACGAATGCATTTTTGCCGGTAGAGTAGCATCAATCATCGCCTACGGCTCGGATTGATAGACAACTTTTGCTGACATCAAACCAGGACGCAATATCGCGTCAATTTTGTGCATTTGCAAGACCGTCGCTATTCGAGCACATCGAATGTATCTTACGTGCTAACGCTAAACGATATACAATGTGTGTACATAATATATTTTAACTGCCACGTGCGATAATATTGAACACCATATGAACTATGAGTATTTTCCTAGAAATGGATTTGCCTTTGTTGTTTAATTTTCTAGATGGCGTGTGAAGATGGTAGCTTTATTGACGTCAAACCAGAAAAAGGCGGTGTTTTTGTGAATCTGGGATATATAATGGAGAGATGGACATCTGACACACTGAAAGCAAGGGTAAGTATCAGCATAAACGCCATTTTGTGACATCTTCTCATCATGTTTTTTTTGTTTTTAAATGGCATAAGACTGGATGCATATATTAAGATAATTTCATCATTGTCCGGTGACCATTTTTGCGGATTGTGCATTAACAACCATTAGCAATCATAGTATCGACGCACCCTCGACTTCAAAGATGAATCATAAAGACATAACACAGTTTAATGATAAAGCACAAGAAAATTTTTCAATAAACGTCCGAGGCCTGTAGAATAAAGACTCTCAGCAGGCCGTTAACGAGTGTTGTTTGTTGTCAACAATGTTGATAACAATTTATAAACATAAATAATGTTTATAGCATTGTTGACAACAAACAACTAGTGGATTTCTAATGTTTGGAACAAAGAGTACTTTTGTGATAAACGAACAGTTAAAAAATATATAGATGAACCAAAAATGTAGTATTACGTATATAAGCCCATACATGAAACTTGTTCATGTTCTTTTGAATATTCAAAATCATTAGAGAGTATGTAATGTTTACGTAGACGCTAGCTATGTAGTTATGTAATAATGTGGATAAACTATAGGGCACAGTCGTAGAGACATATTTATCCTTCTTTGCCTCGATACGTTGATTGATATTTGTATATTATCTTTACAGGTACATAGAGTTGTAAACCCAGAATCCAGTGAATTAAAAAAACAAGCTCGTCAGTCACTTATCTGTTTTGTTGAACCAGATAAGGCATGTATCATCAAGTGTGTGGACGGGAGCAACAAGTATCCTCCAATTACCAGCATGGATTTTCTCAACATGAAATACGGTGAAATCAGGGGGTTCTAGTGGTTTAAATCGGACGAAATATGGGGTCAATTCTAGTGGTATTTAGTGAGTATTGTCTTTCTCCGAAACTTGAGTTCGTCTATTTTTATAAATAAATATCAGTTTCAATATTGTAAATGATGACAAATATTTGGCTATAGCGACATTTAGTACTCGTGGGGAATCATCTTTATTCGGAATTCTCATAATGTGACAGATGTTGCATATTTAAGTACGGCTTTACCATTCATTGTAACATTTAGTGTTCCAAGAACATGTTTTCTGTATTTTTCCTTTGCTAGAATCAAATCAATCTCATTGTCTAAGAGAGTTGGATATTTACACTTAGCTCCAAGTGCCACACTTTAGAGTCAAGTCTTACATTGGCTGAACTATTTGTATATATGACAATAATGAGCGTGAAAGGTAAACTGGGTTGTCAAATGTATATATATATCACTCCTGTTAGACAGGAATAATGCTGTTCAGCACACACTGTATATTACAAATAGTCTTTCAAAGATCAGAATGGCTCTTCAGTGCACTAAATAAACAACGTCTAAATAACCACTCATCCACCCATAATGTAGAAATTATGCATAATCAGGACATCCTACGTGTTGTATTAAGGGGGAAAATGCTGTTACTGATGTTGATGCATATCTACTAATGCAAATAGATATTAAAACATATTGTAACATGCTTATCTTATTAAATCGTATATTTTATTGTGCGATTGTATTGTAATGGCCATATGCGAGTGTATGTTCAGACTATTTGCGCTATTGGCCATTATTTTATTTTTTTTAAAGGTTGTGTTGTTGTGTTTATTTCAAGGAAATAACTCCTGAGTTATTAAACCACACAACCTCAATTTCTGACCCCAAAACGTCAGCTAGAAATGGCCAGTACTGTACATGGCCCAACCAAGGGCTTCGAACTCGCGCGCATGGTATAGCACCTCGCAACAGTATATGAACATGTTTGAATTAAACTATTGAGAGATGTTTGTAATATGAATGAAACGTTTCCTATTAAAATCATTATTTTAAACCTAGCTCCTGACTAGTTTGTTCAAAACAGGCATGTTCAGAAAATTTTTAAACAGTGCTATTCATGAAATTGTATTCAAACTAAAAAAGATGGATATGGACATTTCTCAGACTGGTTTCAAACGTGTCCAAAAAGTCTTATAGCATTTGTGCATTTTGAGGCATAATTGCATGAGGTCGCACACTATCTCATGTCGGTCATGTTGGATTTTTAAATAAATATGATGTGGTAGCATTGACACAGTGTTTAGAAATCCTGCAGCTTAACTGCCATTTATCATACCAAATTGTCAGCAATCAAAGTCTGACGTCATCTGGAGCTAGATTCCAGAAGTTGCAGCTATTGTTTTGACAGTTTCAGTCAATTAATATTCATTGAAATCATAAATACAGGCATGAGTGAGTTATGTTGATATGCTTTTCTACATAGGAATGAATGCAAGCACATTTGGAAGTGCTGCTCACATTGATGTTCTAATTATCACATTTGCTCTACACCATATGAATATGATTTGTATTGATTCATTTGTTATTTTATTGGGTTATGGCTTTTGTCAATTATTTTGAAAATGTTGCTGGGAATAAATGCTCAATTTTCATACTTATGTTAGTGTGTCTTTGTTCATTGTAACCACTAAATGTATTCATATGCTTGAAATGTGTCTATAACATGTTTATGTTTGTGATATGTTTGAAGCATCTTTTAGGTTATACATATGTTTTAATCAAACGCCAAACATGTCCCAAATCTGGCCACATCAGTCATACAAAATTATACTAGTTTCAAAATAGTAGATGATGATGAGACACATCTGAAGTATGTTTCACTCACAGTATCAAACATGAATGACACTAGTCCCATTTCGTTTGACAAAACCATTGAACAGAATTATTTGAAACTTTCAATAATGATAGGCCCTCATATGAAATGGTGCATATCGGAATTTGGATTGGTCGATTTGTTTGGCTGCTATTTTGAATTTGAGTTAGCCAGGATGTCCGGGCATTCCTCAAAGGTGGTCACGTGATTTGGCCACGTAGGAAGGAGTTTCATACTGATATCAAAGTTATCCAATTGAAGAGAAAGTTGTCATGTTGCAATTTGCATCAGTCACGTGGTATTGGAGTGTCATTTTGGATTTCTGACAAAAATTTGTTTTTCTTAAGTGATTCAACTGATCAGTTATTATGTTATTTTGCCACCATCTTAGATTTTCATTAAAAACCAGTATTTTGAGTATTTATTACTTTTGATTGCTTTAATCGCATGTGGCACAGAGAACGCTGGCTCCTTATGGAAAAAATATAATAATTTTCACCAGTCACGTGCTTAAGCCGCCATTTTGAATTTCTCTCAAAACTCAAAATTTTGGCATTTGTTTTCAATGATTGTATCAACCAATCAACTTGATATCTTGCATGTGCATCTAGGACTAGAGATTCTTAGAAGAATAATTAAAAAAGGTTGGATTATTTACATTGTTTGGTCGCCATCTTGAACTTATTGCAGAACTGCCCAAAATTCAAACATTTGTTAATGTAATTAATGTTTCAGGCAATTGATCTGAAATTGAGGATGTAGGATAAAATTGTAGTCAAGATCAATTTTTATTTTACAAAAACTTCAAACTAGATCTGCTCAATTCCTCGTATTTTAATCATCACATGATATTTACAATCATTTGGCACAGGCCATCTATATCTGACATGCTCTCAAGTTTGAAATTATAACCGGTTAAATAAATTTCGCAGTCATTTTGTTTTTACAAGAAATAGCTGAAATCCTTCAATATATTATTTCCATAACGTTCTTGGCCAATTAAGACAAAATATGATATGAAAAATCGACATTAGAAAACATTCAAAATTTGACCCAAAAGTACATTAGAATTTGACAATTGGCCCGGGTGCTCACATAGTTTGCTTGTCATATCAGTTTGAAAAAAAATGAAAAAAAAATCTAATAATCAATTTCTTGCAAAATTCTCCACTATATGATCTAATATTTAGTTTGTTGCGTAAATCACATTTATACACTAATGTACTTTGGTTTCAATTTTGGATTGAATGCATATAAAACATGCTCATAAATGCATCACCAATTGATTTTAGACCCAAAATTGATGAATGTTTTTTATTGTAGGTTGAGTGATATATGATGTAACAATATCTCGAATAAAAATATGTGTCACGTGACGTTCAGAGCTATTATAGTCTGTATGTCGTATTGGATGAATATCTGAATGCGGCTGACTTCTCAAAAAAATACACTGAACCATTTGACTTAATTATGTTGCGAAGCTGCCTTAAATGAAAATGTGTTCTATTTGCTGGTTGGTTATACAGTCAGGTATGCACATATATAATTCCTAGAAATGTATTTAAAATATTATTTTAACATGAGAAAAAAGGGTGTGCCTAGTAATCATTACCATAGCAACATCGTTCCACAATCTGTCAGCAGTAAATGTGTTTTATTAATGACGTATCACTGATAGAATAATGGTACTACTTTTATAAATGTCCACCAAAACATTGCCATGGTCACGCGATGTTTGTACATTCTGGCTGTTTTCAAAGTGAGAAGCACAAACTAATTTGCAGTAGGACTAGTTAGCCAATGATAATATGTGTTTTTTTTTGTTCTATTTCCTCGCTTGGTAATCGGCAGAACGATGATCTTGAAGAATCAAGTAACACCTTATACCACGATAACATTATTTTTATTTGTAAATTATAACCATTTCACAAAAAGATCATTATGAGCTATCGATAAAATATTCTAAAATTGTAAGAAGTAAGAAGAAATCAACATGAGAGCCCTCTAATAACAAATACACGCCAGGATTACGCGTAATAAAAGTCTTGTGGCTGAGATACTTTCGGTGTTCTAGCCGCAAGGTACTCGGGGAAGCCCAATCATCAACTACACTTAAAACAACAATCTTATTTTTACACAAATATTTACAAGTTTATTTTAGCAGTAACATGTATTTTTCTCAAGGTATACATGTCTTCAAGGCGGCTATCACAGATATCGTACCATGCTGCATCATAACTTGGAAGTCAGTAGTAGACGACCAAATCATATTCCCCGTGTTCAATGAAATGGCAAGCTTTGTCATCCAATCCATGCAGCGTACACAGTGAACACTTTTCATTATTCATGAATTGTTGGGGCAATTAGTGTTTTCGCTAATGGTGACATGTGAAGTATTCCGTACAATAATGAAGTCCACGAACATGCCATGCTATTACCGCCCTAGATTTAACGGGCAGGCAGAAGCGACACCTGAATCTACGACTGCTGTTCAAATAGTCTTGAAAGTCTCTTCCTTTGATACCATCTTGGATCATTGCGACAGTTTTATTATAGCTAATCGCAATCATGTTCATCGTGTGTCGAGAGCAAATGTTTTTGAAGTGTTAAAGATATATCCTAACACAGGGTCGCCACTGGGGGCATCCTATATTCAGTTCGGACGTGGACCGACAATTATCAAATATGGCAGCCCCAACTACCCCTGTCATTGACTTCACTGCGTATGGTTTGCAGAGAGAGTCCCCGGACGAAGAATGTTTCCGGAAACTGGTAGATGAAGTACATTATGCATTGAAGACAATCGGTTTTCTTTATTTGACAAACCATGGTATTCCACAAACACTGGTGAGTATAGATCGAATGCACGCGCCATTATCAAACACATCATCCGCCATTTTAGCCGTCAGTATAAAATCTAAATAAATATGGCCAGAATGTATTCGTTACGTTTTCGATGTGTATTGATTTGCAATATAATTCATCTGGACTTTGAATGTGAAATTCGGCGACTAAATAGCACCCTGTGACGCTGGAAACCTAATCACGTCCGAATTTATGAAACTGTTGGTTGATGTTCTGTTCTGTTCTCAATTTGTTACATTACACAACATATTTTTTTAGATATTTTAGACATTTGTAGATATAACAAGAAATAATTAGAAACGGTAATATTAATGTTATTTCAACACTAAACTTTCAAAAAACAGACCGAGGTTAAACAGAAAAAAGCGAATTACTATTTAGATAACAAAGAGGAATTTTTATTGTATAAAAATAGTCCCAACCAGTCACTAAACAAAAGTAAATCTAAATAGTCTTAATGTTTATTTATAAATGTAATCTCCATTGCTTATATGTACGGTGAACCGTGAGAAACACGTAGGCGCACTAGGTACTACGGTAACATTGAAGCATAGTTGATAAATATATGTATTTCCGATCGCGTGGCTTTCCAAGGTAAGTGGCTTGCAGATATAACTGATGACGTATTACCTTGATGCAAAATAAGTGGTTTGTGATAACCGACATTAGAGGCGAGGGTGGGGTAGGTTTACATTCTAATCCCTGAGATTTGAGTATTTATGTTGCAATACCACGTACCATTCCACAATTCCCATGCCATTTGATGCCAAAACATGCCATTCCACTATGCGCAATGCCATTTAATGCAACAACATGCCATTCCACTATGCGCCATGCCATTTAATGCAACGACATGCCATTCCACTATGCGCAATGCCGAGCTTGTGAAATAGACCATCCTTCACAAATACGACACGCTTGTTTATCTTATGGATTCTGCGATAAGGACACCCAGGTTAGCCAAATTCGCCAATACATCGTCCAAGCTTTGCGCGATATTGATGCCCGTAAAATTGCCACTCGTTACGATGCCTTTCAACGCATTCACCCAGAACTGGTCGGAAAATATTCTCGACGGTATAATCGTGTGCTATTCCAACGTTATAAATCGACCCCTGAATTGTGCTTACCCTCCTGTAAAATCATGTTATCAACACGCGAAATGGATTCCCAACTTGTTGACATCATACAGCAGCATACATAGAATAAACATGTTGTTCATACTTTAGCAGTTATTCTCTATGGTACAGTGAAATGTAGGAAAATTGGGGAGTTTTCAACCTAGTTTTGCTATCATTTTCAATCATTTTTTTTAAATGTCATGTATAACCATTTTTATTTACTCAGTGTGAATACTTTACTGCGTTTAAAAATGTATACTGCATGTATTTCAACCTTCTTTTTTTAAAAATGTCATTTTTTTAATTCTCATTATTACTCCTAAGAATATCATTCTTATATTACTTATAATAATATCATTCTTATATTACTCAGTGTGAATACTTAAGTGTTTGAAAAATGTTTTCTATTTCAATTTATGATTAATTACTTCAAAAAACAAAACACCAAAAAAAATAAACAAAAGATATATTTAATGTAACTTATCTTACTAGTTTTGTCATCTAATATCATTCTTATATAACTCAGTGTGAATACTTAACAGCGTTTGAAAATGTATACCATTTCAATTTATGATTAATTACTTCAAAAAACAAAACACAAAAACAAATAAAAAAATATATGTAATGTAACTGATCTTACTAGTTTTTTTGTCAAAAATGTATACCCTATGTATTTAAACCATTTTTAAAATGTCATGTTTTTTAATGTTAATATTCTTCTTTTGTGTAATAAACAACGTTAGTTTTCAAAATGACGTGTATTTATTTGTGTGTGTGTGTGTGTGAGCGCCCTCTGTCGTTCGTTCAGAAAATTCTTTCCTGACGTCAATGGTTGTGAACGCCTGACGTCATCCCGGCGACACGATAGGTACGACCATGAGGGCGCTGTTCGTGGGATGACGTCATAACATCCCACGATGACGCAATATCGGTATGGGATATTCCCAATATGACGTCACCGTTATGACGTCAACCCATGAACAGCGCCCTCATGTTCGTACCTATAGTGTCGCCTAAACTACTTACGTTTCTTCCGTCCAACTTAATCAGCGGTTATTTAAAAGTATACGTTATAAACATTGAACGGAAATCTGCGGTTTTTCAGAAATTACCGTTGATTTACGTTGGACTGAATGGACGACAAACGTAGCATTTCCGGCTGACGGTTACGCGACGGATATGCCACCCTGTTACGTTCAGACGCTGGTACTCGACTCGTATAACAAATAAAACGCCCGAATGCAAGCAGTGTGCAAGATAGAACGGTAGTATATTTTCAATGGCCTATTCAAATGTCACATAACTTTGTGTGCTACACCACACCTCAAACAAAAATGCTAACAGTAACATACAACCAATATAGACTTCCGTTTAAAAACGGCAAAAAGAACAAACAGTCAAAATTAACAATACATATCAAATCAAAGAGTTCGTTCTGTGCTGGCCTGTCACTCCGTCGTCTTCGAACTTTTGTCACAACTCTCAGGTGGTGTCAATCTTCATTCTTTCATCTCCGTCGAAGCGTACCAAGTTTCAGCTCACACGTGGACTTCTTGCAGCTTCTTCCAACACGTCACCGGAACGAAAACACAAGCCAGACCGGACAGCTAACAATGTTCAAGAGCAAACCCCATTTCCTAATAAACTGATAAACCAGTCAGTGATACTGGTAAAATTATAGTGCTATCAGTTTACCGTCTATTTGGATTCTTCTTGCTATCAGTTTACCGTCTAATTGCCGTCCTCTCCTCAACGTAAAACAAAAGGCTTTTTTATAGCCAAAGCAGACTCCCTAACTCAGTACAAATAATTATGCAAAATAGGGATAAATTGACAAAAGAACACAACATAAAGCGACCGAGGACAATATGACGTTTCAATAAAACCCCAACTAGAAATTACACAAATAATAAATACATAAAATAAACTCAAACGTAACACACCCACATAGTCCGACGGTTACGCTGCGGTTTTACTGCATAACCGCCATGTAACAGTTGTGTAACCGTACCGGAAACACGCGAGTTCATGCCGTGAATGGTTTAACCTTTGAAACAGATCCCTGGTAATTACATGATCACGCCAATGGATACAGCCATTAGCTGTTCGCTTTGTTTACTCTGCCACTTATTTTTCAGTATAAAAAAAAACATTTGGTCTGCAGATGTACTCTATGGAAGTCAGTGGTCAATGTTTTTTTATATGACTTTTTGCACAAAAAAACACACAAACAAATCATGAAAACCTTATACACATGGTGCAGACTTTACCTTTCAGCTTAACACCGGGTCAAAATAAATCACAGCGTTTCTTACCTTTAAAACAGTACTTCCTGGATAGCTGCAGTGTATGTTCACTGAGACAGTGGAGTTTTTATATATCTACTGGCTCGTATCTGAAACAGGAAGTATTTGAAGCGCTCGACTTATGAAAGGGGTCTATGAATTATTGCCTGAGGTTTCCGTTTTTTTCTATTTGCAAACGGATTAAATGTCAAGACTCCCGTGCTGTCAGCACTCAAGTGAGATTCACTGGAAATTACATGCAATAATATGAATGCATTCACATTTTCTCTTTTTTTCGCTAATGAATAACCACTATTACAGAAGATGCTCACTCCTGGACAACTGCCCACATCACACTGCAGAATTACCCAGCACACTAACCTACTTTGCACCCCAAAAGCAGTCATCACTCCAGCATACAATAGTTAAAATCCATAAACCTACCTGTAAGTGCATACAACTAACTTCCAATACGCACTCGCATACCAACAAACTGCTAGTTAGACCATGATCTGATTCATGTACACCTGTACATTAGTTGCCGAGCAACCACTCGGCACCATAAGTAGATTATGTGATATGCGTTTATTAAATTCTATTTATTTTACAGTAACATAACCTACATACACACATTACTAGTCAATATAAAAAATAACACCAAATTCGTGACAAATTTGTCGCATCACTCTTTCCTTCCAAAAAAAGTGTGTTACAGAGACACTTTTTCCTTTAGTTCTCAGCAAAATAACTTTTGCTTAGAAAGTCAGCTCTCAATGATCTGCACCCATAAATGATTCAATCCTGTATCTAAACGGCTGTAGAGCGCATTACTTCAGCATTTGTCATATTAGTATGTTATATATACACAAGTGATTTATGATCTGTTTGTAACACAAATTCATCCCCAAACAAGTATACAACGAAATTCTGCACACCCTGCATTCTGCTTCGAACAATTGAGTAGCTATAAGATGGGGAACAAAATTAATTTGCTTTTTAGGGACCCCATTGGTTCAGTATCACAAACTGTAATGCTGTTCAAGCGTCAAAAGCCAATGCAGAAATTTACAAAACCATCCTTTTTCATCATCAGAACATTTGGGGGGAAAGTATGGAGAGTTTGATAGTTCTATTATCCCCATAGCGCTCCATCTTAGACAGAGCTTCTTCACTGTATCTTTCATAGCATAGGGTTTAGATTAAGGTTCCGCTTACTGGCTCATCAGTTGCGATCCTTATCTCGTGCTCTCCAAAATTGGTCTTTCCTGGAACATTGGTCAGAACACCAGAGTATTTCCCCAATAATTCCTTCACCTCAATCTTTTGTTCCTCGTTCAAATTGTTCACTACTACATCCTGTATAGATTGAGTTGGCTGTATGGCGAGATGAACACTCCTCAAAGGTATCATTATTAGGATTACCAAAACTGGACTCAACTTCCGGTTTAACATAGAGCTTTAGCAAGTTAGCATGAAATGTCGTCGTCTTGCCAGAAAGATTAATCTTGTAATTAGTATCATTTAATCGCCACAATACTAGGATTATGTGATATGCGTTAATTCAATTATAATACTTTTATAGTACTTTAAACTATATACACAAATTAACAATAAATATGAAAAATAACACCAAAATAGTGACAAATTTGTCACAATTATACACAGATGTCAAACAATAAAATGTTGCAAGGTGACTAATTACGTTGTGGAAAGTTGTTCAACACTGCACTGCTGTTCCAGTGTATTTCTACAACTATTTTGATATGATAACTCCCGTTCTTCCACGACACATTCACGCTTTATATACATGTTCATCTACACATCCTGGGAATGAAACCTCAAAAGTCGCCCGTATTTTGTTTATTGTTATCTACAGGGCCTGCGTGACTTGTACACATAGAACGTAAATCATTGTAAAGGTTCATGAATACATAAACTGGCTTACGTGACTTCTGTACTCATTAAATGGTAGCAATATGGCAGCACAGACAATTCCCGTTTTTGACTTCTCGGCATATAATCTAAATAGAAATACACCTGATGCCGAGACATACCAGAAGCTTATTGATGACGTACATCATGGTTTCATTACCGCTGGATGTGTTTATTTCATAAATCACGGCATTCCAAAACTTGCGGTGAGTGGAAATACTTTGTAATAGGAAGGTTGATTTTGCCAGTGTATGACATTGTTTTGGCTACTGGAGTTGCAGTTCGACCCAAATGTACACACAGTACGTAGTTCATTGCAGATTAGTTCAGCTTATTTCATCCAAACGATCAGCTGAGGTAATGCCTCGGTGTCCCCTTTCTTGCCAAATCTTACAAACTCCCGTAGCCGTTGCCATGATCACATAATTACCGGCGATGTGTCTCAAATGTTAAAGTACTGTCACTGTTGAAAACAACTTGTAAATGAAGTATTTAAAAAAATCCTCTATGTAGTATATGTTTATAATGTCTACTACGAACATACAAGTTGTTATAATACAAATTTCAATGTAATAACATGACAATAGCGTATAAAAAACGTGTAATTTACTAAGCACAACTTTCGCTCAGTGACGGTGTGCTTGGGCCACATGCGGGGTCACATGTCTTTACGTTTGGGGTGAATAGCTCTAACATCAACCGACTTAGCCGACGTCGCTTACACTGTAGAAATACCAGGTTCGACCGCAAAGGAATATGCTAACTCATTCCCTTTCGAAATAATCAGAGATATTCCCATCTCACGTGATTCTAATAAACGCTCTAAAAATATGAAAGGTACATTACAAGAGATGAAAGGCCATTCTACAAATTATCAAACAAGGTTATACAAAGGTACATAAGGTTAAATATACAATATGTTATATATTAAGTGCACAGTGCGTATGGTGGCAATCTGCTTCGCTGGATTGCCCTTAACATCGCTGTTCTGTGTGTCACTGTGCGGGTGATTTCCAGTGTATTCAAGCTGAGTCGAACGAGCTATGTCAGAGATGTCAAACGGCATCAAAGGAGTCAAAGCAAGTGTCGTAAAGCTCACGCTACAGCTTTCTAAGTCACTCAAAAGGAAATGCTCATGGTTGGTGGGAATTGTACAGCCCTTGGCACAATGAACTTGAGCATTTTAGACTTTTGTTTGCGTTCAATCAATTCTTTTTATTTTATTTTCAGACAGACGATAGTGCGTTTGTGAATTTGTAATGCACTTAGTACGAACATGCAACAATAGAAATGTTGTATCAAATTATGTTGTAAGTGTGTGTTACTGTTTTCAGTAATATAACACAAAAAGTCAAATGACAGCTAAAGGCTGTCGCCCCAGCACGGACCAGAACTACGGTATTTTAGGGCAAGTTTATTTGTATAATATTTCTCAGTTTAATTCATAATTATATAGCTAAGACATCACTGAAACAATTTATTATATCCGTAAAATACGTGCCTATCGACGACAACAAACTCCCGGAACTCCTTGTGCGATATGTGTTAGATCGGTGTAGAGAAGACGCCGGACTGCAGAGTCGATGAGCTGAGCTGAGGTTCTCTTTGTGAATGTGGCAGCCCATGTGATATTGGTGATGCAATAACAAGATTTTAAAAGTTCTTAGATCAAAAGAAAAATAAGCAATGTTGTATATCGATTGATTGAATACTTCCTGAAAGAGAGACGATTTTTAAGATATATTGCTACATTATATTACCCAGTAAAATTGTATTCGTGTTTTGGAGGTATTGATTCCAATGTCTGAATGTTACGTTGACCCGAACATGGATATCAATCAGCGTTGTGACTACTGTAGTTGAACAGTTTACAGGCAGATTATTTGTGTAAGGCAAATCAAAACATACATTGTATGATAGTTATGTTGACCTCGTCAATTCGTCAGAGTGTATTGTTCTCATAGTCTACTGATCATATTTGATGTATATGATACAGATAAAAAGTATATCGTCGTAAATGCCATGTCATAAACGCTCTGAACATACAGTCAAACAGTCACTTGAATCAATGTGTACTTTCACTTATATAAATTAGAAACATTCTATATCCTTCTAGATTGACAACGCATTTCAGCAGTCGGCAAATTTCTTCACTTTACCAACTGAGACGAAGGTGAAATACTCGAGACCCGATAATAGTAACCATGGTTATGTTGCAATTGGCAGTGAATGGTAAGTACCTTTATTATTGTTGGTGATATGACGTATTGGAGCACACGTTACAAAACAAACTCAGATAGGTGGGATTCGAGTTCACAATGCAATATTGTATCACAATAAACAGAACGCTTTCCTGTACCGCCTATTACCAAATCCCCGGTCTTTGTAATCGTTTACCAGAAATAGATATTTGCATTGAATACATAAGTCTTTTTCTGCGACTCTTGGAATTTAATTGTTTTTAAATATTGTATGAAGAATTCAGTGCAATCTAAGACTTTATTTTTCAAAGTATCTTCAAATGTATGATTCCATAGTGTTATTGACCTTGTGTCTTATTTGTATGATTAAACGATGTTGATGAATAATTTTAGAAATAGCCATACTAATAATTGTTTATAATAATATTACAAGTTCATATATACCCACGTGAATAACTCCCAAAATTTAATTGGAGCTCAAGACAAAAGAATGTTAAATTTAATATACATAAGCGTCTATGCTATATGCAGTCTTTCCGCTAACAGACCTGGAGACTATAAGGAATCATTCAATTATATACCTTTGAAGGGAGAGGCAAATACAAAGGTAAGAAGATAAATCTTTTATTCTGATTCATTGTGATTTCAGAAAGGAAGTTATTCGGTATCAACAAGTATTCAGTCCTGAGGAAGCAATATTTTTGATTTTTTAAGTGAATACCATTAATTTCATCAAATATATGTACAATAACTTCAATTGGCCATAATTATTGCACATATATCCTAGATTTTGGCAGATTCTAATAATTTGAACAATATTTGTATGTACTGTAGATATTCCCGAATGAAGAAGTACCAAAGTTCTCCCAAGCATTGACAACTCTGTACCAGGAATGCATACAGTTAATCAACCGCATATTAGAGGTCGTGGGGCGGGGTTTACCAATAGAGGTGAGTGTGACAAAATATTGGGTTCTTAACTATGGATTGTCATTAAAAATTGACAAGGATAACGTGTCTATAATGAATGTGTGTGTTTGGTTTCACGAAAGTAAAATCTGCCAAACAAATTAAAGAATGGGAAAAAACAATCAACAAGTTAAATACTGCTGTGTATATTACTAATTGTCCAATATATTATTTTATCTTATTTTCTATCAACGTATACTATAGTTACGTATTACACAATTGAGTGGCCCCTCAAGCATGTGAACACCCATAGTTTTGCCTGATAACGAATGTACCTTCATCTGCCAATCATTTATCTTATAGAGACCGTTCTCAAAAATTACCTTATTTTTGTAGGATCCTCTTTTGTTCGTAAAAGCTCATGAAGGGCTTAACAGTGAAGCCAATATGTCAACAATGAGTACTGTATGGTATCCGCCAATCCAAGACGATGACCTCAAAACCGATCAGATACGATGTGGTGAACATGTAGATTATGGTTCAATTACTCTGGTATTCCAAGATGACAAAGGAGGGTTACAGGTAATTTAAATGTGAAAAAAATAATCATGTTTATCACCAAACAATTGTTGTGATGTGATCAGCATTATTTGCTATTGCGTAATTCATTACCTTCGAGTCAGCCTTCGTTGTTCTGCATGGAGCACTATGTATACGTGATCACAATACTGTCCATAGGCCTGTTTCTTTGGTTCTGATTATTATACTTTCAAGGCCTTCTAGCAGCACTTTCTTGAGGTCAAGGACTTCCGACATTAAATCATCAACTAGTTAAACACCGCTGTTTCGCCTAACACAACATTTTGTAGACAACACATCTTTTAGTGATTCTTCTTAAACAGACAGATTTGTTTATTGATCACGTGGTTCTGCGGCTAATTTTTGGATTTGACCATTTACTGGCATGTATCAGTTACTTCACTAACACAATCTACCTTGGCTATTCCGATTCGATTCTGCATATAATTTGCGTAATTGGTATTTAAGAGCAATGACTTATGTATACTAATGGCTAATATATTATCACATTATCATATATGGTCGTTTGACTTTCATTATAATCCATAATTGCAATATCTCAAGCATTGTAGCATTTTTTCCAAATGCCACAAGTATTGAAAGCATTGTACAAGAGATGTGGCTAATATAATAGATTTCTCTTCTTCTTTTTCAATACACGTAACTGTAAACTCCCAGACACTATAAAGAATGAGCTATTGCAACAAGTCTTATAATGAAGACATTGACAAAATATTTGACTAACATATATAAGATAACCATAGATCTTCGTGTGACTTTATTATTTAGGTTCTTTTCATTAACCTCTCTGCTCATTTCTTTGTGGTGATTAGTTTTCTATTTTTATTGTGAATCTTTTTGTCATTTGGTAAACAAGGATATTTTTTACTTTTGTGTGTATATTGAGCATTAGTAACGTATGTTAATTTACAGTCAGCTTTGTATAATATATAGAGACTGCAAATTATCATATGGTCGAAATTGCTCCGATTTGGAGGGTAAATAATGAAAAAGACTCCCATATTTTGAGTATTTTTTTAGAGTTTTAGATATTTAGATACAGGCATGCTTCCCAGATTTATAGTACAGTAGAGAAGTGGGCGTGTCCCCTAGAAACCATGCCAAAGCAACCAATAATTAATCAGCATAGTTTGGTAAACATGAGTATTGATTAAAAATATATATTTCCCTGCATCTACGGAATGAATTGTTATACGAGGCGCGTATTCGGTGTTATTTGAGTTATTTTGAATTTGAATATACCAAAGTATTATTGCCGCTACATTAGCAATACTCATCACTTATGGCTCGGATTGATACAAACCTCTTTCTGACATCAAGCTAGGATCCAATATCGCGTTATTATATACACATATTAGAACTCGTGATCATGACAGCCAATAGATTTTGTGCATTTGCATGACCGTCGCAAATTAGAGCGAATTGCAAATGAACGCATCGAATGTATCTTACGTGCTACCCCTAAATGATATTCAATGTAGTGTTCGCGTGGTTTAGTATGACAGTTTCGTCAATGTTCCTCGAGTCTGCAAATGCGCATTTCGATCAGACAGATAGTCAACTGATTGCACACTTGACATGTAACTTTTCTGGAGTGTTATGCAAGAACATTTGAACAACTATGAGTATTTGTCCTAGAAATGGATTAGACTTTATTATTATTTTTCTAGATGGCGTGTGAAGATGGTAGCTTTATTGACGTCAAACCAGAAAAAGGGGGTGTTTTTGTGAATCTGGGATATTTAATGGAGAGATGGACTTCTGACACACTGAAAGCAAGGGTAAGTAACAGCATTAACGCCATTTGTGACATATTCTCATCTTTATTGATAAAGAATGGCTTAACGGTAAGTTTTGGGTTGAGTTTTCAATAAACGTCCGAGGCCGGTAGAAAATAGACTTCAAGCACGCCGCTAACTACCAATAGCGTCCAAGTGTGCAAACATTGTTGACAACAAACAACTAGTGAATGGATGATGTTGTGTAGTTGTGTAATAATATGGTTAAAATATAGATCACAGTTGTAAAGACATGTTTATCCCATCTTTGCCTCGATGCAATGATATATGTTTGTATTTTATCTTTACAGGTACACAGAGTTGTAAACCCCGAATCCAGTGAAATAAAAAAACAAGCTCGCCAGTCACTTATCTGTTTTGTTAACCCAGATAAGGCATGTATCATCAAGTGTGTGGACAGGAGCAACAAGTATCCTCCAATCACCAGCATGGATTTCCTCAACATGAAATTCGGTGAAGTCTATCAAAATTTTCAGACCGATTAAGAAGAATTCATGCAATCTATATTATACATATGTCTATAGCGGCCTCTAGCACTGGGAAATCATCGTTATTCAGAATTCTGAATGTGTTGCATATTTAAGTAGGGCTTTACCATCCATTGTAACATTTAGTGTTCCAATTTCCTTGCTCAGTATATTTGGTAAAATTTTTACTTCGATACTAAATAGACGGCTGTATTTTGGGTAGAAGCACTTGGTAAGATCGACGAAGCACAGGTGGGATTCAGGAAGGGTTACTCAACGTTTGATAACATTTTTATTATGCAGTCAATTATTCAAAAGTACATTACCAGAAAATGGGGAAAATTGTATTGTTCGTTCGTCATTTGTCGTAGGCTTTTGACACTGTTTATAGACAAAGGTTGTGATATATTCTGTTAAAGGAGAGAATAAACGGGAAAATGTTTAAAATATTGTCCAGCATATATTCAAACGTGAAATCGTGTGTCCACACCCCAAATCGAAAGACCGAATATTTTGACTGTCTGTAGGCGTTCGGCAAGGCTGCATGCTAAGCCCTTTTTTATTTCCCCTTTTCATAAACTGTTCTTTGAATTGCATCAACGCAATGATCATAGCATTCATCTATCTCCGACCCTGTCGAACTTTTCTGCCTATTATTTGCAGATGATGTAACAATGTTTTCAGATACGGTGACCGGGTTGCAAAGATCTCTTAAAATATTAAATAGTTACTGTGTCAGGTTGAAAATGTTATGATATGCTTTACAGTATAGAAGAGTCATACATGGATCACTGATATAAAAAAATTGTTGTTTATTTGTAATATGAAAAATTGTTGGTACAGTCAGGAAGTTAACAATACTAGCACGTTTATGGAAACATTTACTGTTGGATTCAAATGTTACTTGCAGCATAGCTGGCTAAGTGACATATGTACGTTTGAAAAACTCGTGACTTTTCGCGAATTTAAAACAGAGCTACAGCGGGAGAAATATCTTACTTCGGTCACTATAAACTCCCACAGAAAAACCTTAGCACGTTTTCGTTGCTCTTCGTATAGCCTACGCATAGAAAATGACAGGGGAACTCTTGAGATAGACCAGCGGCTTTGTAAAGTCTGTTATACAAATCAAATAGAAATAGTATGCCCATTTTATTCTGAATTTCGTCAATTGTATCTTCCAAAATATTATTTCCACCCTCCATCTTTTCATAAATTTGTAGAATTATTAACTTTACAAGAAACAAATATAATTAAAAGTTTGGCAGCCTATGCTTATCACACATTCACACATTGAAACTTAGAAGCGATATTGCTGATTTTTTGTAATTTAAGAATATTTATGTATATACTTTTATGGGCCGATGGCCTTGAACTTGTACATAAAGATCATATATATATATATATATATATATATATATATATATATATATATATATATATATATATATATATATATATATATATATGGTGTTTAGTGTTCCAAGAACATGTTTTCTGTATTTTATTTTGCTAGAATCGAATTCACTGGCCTCACACATATATGTATACATGTTTGCCTTGAAATGTAGCCGATCTCATTGTCTAAGTGCCACACTTTAGAGTCGAGTCTTACATTGGCTGAACTATTTGTATATATGACAATAAAACAGGAATAATTCTGTTCAGCACACACAGTATGTGACAAATAGTCTTTCAAAGGTCAGAATGGCATTGGCTCTTTAGTGCACTAAATAATTAAACAACGTCTAAATAACCACTCACCTACCCATAATGTAGAAAATATGCATAATCAGGACATCCTACGTGTTGATGTTGATGTATATCTACTAATGCAAATAGTTATTAAATACATATTGTAACATGATTATCTAATTAAATCGTATATTTTATTATGTTATTGTATTATAATGGGCATATGTGAGTGCGCATTCAGATTATTTGCGCTATTGGCCATTATTTTATTTTTTGAGAATGGCCTAAAATGTTGTGTTGTTGTGTTTATTGAATCACACAGCCTCATTTTCTGAACCCAAAACGTCATCTAGAAATGGCGTGTACTGAACATGACCCCCACCAAGGGCTTCGATATCGTGCACATGGTAAAGCATCTTGCAATAAGATATGGGCATGTTAACCACTCAATCATAATAACTGATTAAAAACGTTCAGCTCAAAATGGCATGCAGTGAATATGCATACATAGTGTCCAAAGTTTGAAGGAAGTTGGTACACCATGTTACACCCTGCTCATCATAATCGAACTTTATACTAAGACAGTTTCATAGATTAAGGTGCAGATTTGTGGGCACTCGGAGTGATTTTTTGCTTGTTCTTACCTAGACAGACTTGGCTAGATAGTGTTAAAAGTGCAGAGCATTATCAATGCAGGAACATACTAAAAAATCGATTTTAAAATGTGTATGTGATTAAAAGTCCCGAAAGTTTGTTTGCGTTGCTCTTTGATTGACAAGTCACTGTTGATGTTATCTGCAAATGAGTTGCTGGCCTCAGTTATGGTGCGGCGATGTGTAGCTTCCTATCCCCGACCCTGTTTAACTTACCTCAAGCGCTATCAACTAGTCTCGCAAACGACAAAAAAATAGATAAGACGTAGATGCTTCCAGCATGCAAGCGGAATAACAAAAAAACACAGTTTTAAATGATAAGTAAACTTTACCATCCTTATCTCCCAACATGTCAACAACTTCCAGTCTGGCAGCTTCCAGTGGTATACTATTTAATATTTTTTTACGCATATTTTTTTCTCTAAAGGCAATTTAAAACTGACTTGTACATTTTTCGTTTCGCTGTAACGATCACCGTGCTGGTAGCATTGCGAATAAACACCATTGCTGTGCTGCCATCGATAACTATTTTTTCACTAACTAACTAACGTCAGATGCTCGGTTAATTAAAAATACCATGGAAATTACAGAGAAATCGGCAACGAGCTGCTGTTTTTAAACACTGCGGGAAAAATCAAGCACTTTGCGATGCCATCTTGGTTACCTTAATTGGAAACCCCCTTTCTGCTAACATGTATCTGTAGCGATGTCGCCAAGTACGTTGTACGGCCATGCTCAGTGACCTCTGGTTCTAAGGCACTCTATGAATGAGGTCTTTCCAGAGGTCGTGGTTCGTTTAATTTTTACCGACTCGTCTCGTCTGTAGTTGAATGAAACCTGTCTCAATTTACAATAGTTTGCCTTTCATTTTGACTTTTTCGAACCGGCGTTTGAGCGATTGAGTAATAAAAACTGCGAATGGCCCTTGTGTAGCAAAATATTACGACCCATTTCAACCTTGCCGTCTAACTTCGCACGGTCCATTTCACCGGAGATCGTGAGAAAACTGCGTCATACAGAGTATTTTTAAAGGTTTGAGGAAAGGTAAATTTAGACACAACCCACCCAATGTCGATCGAACATCAGCAAGCGTCGGTTGATTTTGGATTTTAGCATGTCGATGTGATGCAATAACCATTTATGTAGACGATTAACGTCACTGTCATAAAACGGACATTATATCCGTTCGTGTTTTCTGGTAGGAAAATTACTTAGCTCCCACAGGTGTTGCCAGTTTGTCTTGACATTGACCGGGATTGAATATACAGCACATATCGTGCTTGAAAACTTTGTTATACGAAAACAAAACATACTATATATACGGCTGGACGGACGCCCTTTTTGTCAATAAACAACTGATAAACGTTGCGTGAAAGTTTCAATCGAAATAAACAAGAATTGTGAGAGGTATTTAGATTTGAACATCCATGGTAAACTGGAAAATACGTGTGGAGATAATGGATAATTTGCATAACCATTCACTTAGTAAGGAGTTTGCTAATGCTCATAATTAAAATGGCTGTAACAGTTCCAAATTTAAACCTATTATTGTTTTGTAAAAAGTTAAATGTAGTGCATAATATGGAGATCCCGTCATTACTTTTTTCACCATATTTCCTATTTATTGTTTATGTACAGCCTTGCTAAATCTTGCAAAGCATTTAAAAAGAGAGAATGTTTGTACCTGTTTTCTATATTTTAAAATCGTCGTTTGAGTATGTTCCACTATTCACAATGCTGCAAAATTTTAACAGTCTATAGCCAAGACTATAGCAAAACAAATCACTTCCAAGTGCTTACGAACCTGAATCTATACCTTAAGTACAACCAATTTGATTTACAGTAGTTTTTTTTATTCAAGTAATGTTCGATAATGAAAATTTGAATACTCTAGTACAATTATTAAGCTCCTCTAAAAGCCAAGTCATTAACTCGTTAGCTCTATTTATTTAACATCAAGTTAGAATAACCTAATATGCTTGCATATATAAATATTAATATCCCCATCACATTATATAGTGCTTATACTATCTATTGACACCCTCTTCATCTATATTTTTATACATATTTCGTAATATAAATTTATTTTTTGTCAACAATTATTTTGTATGATGGTGATGGGCCGAAGGCCATTAAACAACAAATAAATTATTATTATTAAATAATGTTCAATAATGAAAATCAATCGGGTTGCTGGCAAACATTAGACATTTTTGTCAATGATTGGTGAGAGAATTTATATTATGTGTAATAAAATGTCTTTAAAAGCTGATATGTTTTTTGGATCGCCAAAGGGGCCAAGTGAAGTAAAAGTTAGAATTAACTGACAGCTAGAGATATACAAATTGATAGTCTAAAACAGTTCAGTTTAATCCAGTGTCTGAATAAGCCATCTTGAACTATGTTGTTCCACGAATTTGTCGAGAGTTATTTTGCAACAATGTTTAATCATGGCACGACTGTTTTTGGGATATGTACATTACCACAATTGCAAAATTTCATAATGAAGTTGGCAATCCTTCAACTTAGATACTAATTAAATTGAGTTGACCAAATACAAAAAAACGGTGATTGTTCACCTAGGCATTTTCGAGCAGTGCTTAGCAGTATCCACAAAAAAACTCTCAAGCAAATGGGACATGGTAAAAAGTAATGGCTGATTGTAACTACACAGATGGATGGCTCAAAGACAATTGCAACTGAAAATGCGGCAAATGTAACAGGGTGCTGCGTTTGTCCAACTATTTCATTTCAGAAACCAAATGAACTCATTTAAACTAGACGGAGCATTGTTTAAATAGAGTGCTGTTAACAACAGAATACCCAGGTATTGACAGTATAACTCTACGATCTTACTGCAATGTAGTTTCGGAGGCATTGTTTTTCCGGACAGTCTTCACAAATATGAATGTGCATAGCAAGTAAATTATCTTGTCAAATCATAGAAAATTGTGACTGCCAGACAATATGTAATTGGTTGAAATGATGGAGTTTCCCGGCTCATCATTTATTTACTAGTGACGTCTTCTTGGATCACTGTTTTCTAACATGTATTATCTTAACATATACTGTTTATTTTTACCCATGGTGTGCACGTAATAACAATTTACTTGCTGATCTAGCAAATCTGTTTTGCAAAACAAAAAATTGCGTCAAATCTCAAGTGTGAAAAGTAGTACTTTTGTTTCTTTGTCAAAATTGGCATACTCATAATTTGCAATTTGGCTCTCTTTTGGTTAGGAGTCCAAGCCAATGTGGCTTTGAATTGTTTTGTTAACATTCTAATTTGACCAGAAGCCATACTCCTTTTTTCTTTTTAAATATTTTTTTATGCCAGGCGACAGTTCTGGACATTGATTGTCACTGTTGTCTCTCCTGAAACTTTTTTGTATGTGCTAATTGCTCGCCATACTCCTTACCAAAACGTGATCATTGAAAAATGTCTCAGATTGATACATGTCCAATGAAGTGACATATTTTACATATGTCCAAAATATGCCTGGGACATGTGCACTCCTATTCATATATGACTGAAACAATTCCTGTTAAAATCATTATTTTAAACCTAGTTCCTATCTAGTTTGTTAGAAACAGGCATGCTCAGTAAATTTTCAAACCGTGCTATTCATGAAATTGTATTCAAACTAAAAAGATAGATATGGACATTTCTCAGACTGGTCTCAAACGCGTCCGAAAAGACTTATAATATGTGTGCACTTTGAGGCATAATTGCATGAGGTCGCGCAATATTTCATGTCGGTCATGTTAAGTAAATATGATGTGGTGGCATTGGCACAGTGTTCAGAAATCCTGCAACTAAACTGCCATTTATCATACTAAATGTTCAGCAACCTAAGTCTGACGTCACCTGGAGCTTGATTCAAGAAGCTGCAGCTATTTATTGAACAGTTTGAGTCAAGTAATATTCATACAAATACAGCCATGGAGTTATGTTGATATGCTTTTCCACATAGGAATGAATGCAAGCACATTTAAAAGTGCTTCTCGCATTGATGTTCTAATTATATCATCACATTTACTTGATGAATGCAGTCTACACCACATGAATATGAGTTACATTATTTCATTTGTTATTTTATTGTAGTATGGCTTTTGTCAATTATTTGGATAATGTTGCTTGGAATAAATGCTCAATCTTCATACTGATGTTAGTGTGTCTTTGTTCATTGTAACCACTAAATGTATTCATATGCTTGAAATGTGTCTATAATATGTTTATGTTTGTGATATGTTTGAAGCATCTTTTAGGTTATACATATATGTTGTAATCAAACGCCAAACATGTCCCAAATCTGGCAACATCAGTCATACAAAATTATACTAGTTTCAAAATAGTAGATGATGATGAGACACATCTGAAGTATGTCTCATTCACACATTTGTTTAAAATTGATGTTACGGGCAATTGATATAATATTGAGTATGTAAGATAAAATTGTAGTGATCAGTCACAAGATCTTTTTTTTCATTATTCATGAATTGTTGGGGGCAATTAGTGTTTTCGCAAATGGTGACTTGTGAAGCATTCCGTACATTACTGATATAATAATGTAATCCACGAACATGCCATGTTTTTATCGCCCTGGATTGAATGGACGGGCAGAGGCGACACCTGGAACCTACGACTGCTGTTCAAATGGCTTTGAAATATTTTCCTTTGATACCATCTTGGAGTTTGACCATTGCGACAGTTTATTCATAAATGCTATTCGCAATGATGTATATTTTATCGTGTGTCGAGAGCAAATGTATTTCAAGTGTTCAAAATATATCCTAACACAGGGTCGCTACTGGGGGCATCATTTATTCAGTGTGGACGTGGTCCGACAGTTATCAGACATGGCAGCCCGAACAATCCCTGTCATCGACTTCACTGCGTATGGTTTGCGGAGAGAGTCTCCGCAAGAAGAGTTTTTCCAGAAACTGATAGATGACCTACATAGTGCATTCAAGACAATCGGTTTTCTTTATTTGACCAACCATGGTATTCCACAAACACTGGTGAGTATAGATCGAATGCACGTGCCACTATTAAACGCATCATCCGCCATTTTAGCCGTCATTATAAAATCTAAATAAATACGGACAGAATGTATTTATTACGTTTTCGATGTGTATTGATTTGTATTTGATTCGGTGACTAGGTAGCACCCTGAAACGCTGGAAATCTAATCAAGTCCGAATTTATGAAACTGTTCGTTGATGTTCTGCTATTTGCAAGGAGGTTATATTGCGAATTTCGTAGCCAGAACACATATCACTTAACACTATTGAATACCATTGTCGTTCCAATTAAGTAAATGTTATTTTCTTATTATATTATTTTATTAGGTATTAAATTTGTTACATTCCACAAAGTAATATTTTAGGACAGACTGAAATTTTAAAAAATAGATCGTAAATAGACATTTGTAGATATTACAAGAAATAATTAATAAACGGCAATATTAATGTTATTTCAACTCTGAACTTTCAAAAAATAGATCGAGGTTAAACAAAAAATAACAAATTAGTATTTAGATTACAAACCAGCATTTTTATTGTTTAAAAATAGTCCAAACCAGTCACTACATAAATGTAAATCTAAATAGCAATACCGTTTATTTATAAATGTTATTAATATTGTTTATATGTAGGCGAACCCGTGAGAAATACATAGGCACACTGGGTATTTCAACATTATTGGCAAAAGCTCGCATGCTTTGGGGGAATACTATACCGTATTAGAGGCATAGTTGGTAAATATATTGTATGTATTTCTGATCGCACGGCTTTTCAAGGTCAGTGGCTTGCAATTATAACTGATAACGTACTGCCTTGATGCCAAATAAGTGATTTGTGATAACTGACACTAGAGGCGAGAGTGGGGTAGTTTGACATTCAAATCCCTGCGACTTGAGTATTTATGTTGCAATTCCACAATACCACATGCCATTCCATTATGTGCCATGTCATTTAATGCAACGACATGCCATTCCAATATGTGCCATACCATTTTATGCAAGGACATGTCATTCCACCATGCCCCATGCCATTTGATTCAATGACATGCCATTCCACTATGCGTCATATTCATTTGATACAACGACATGCCATTCCACAATGTGCAATGCCATTTTATGCAACGACATGTCATTCCACCAAGCGCCATGTCATTTGATTCAATGACATGCCATTCCACTATGCGTCATATTCATTTGATGCAACAACATGCCATTCCACAATGCGCAATGCCATTTTATGCAAGGACATGTCATTCCACCATGCGCCATGTCATTTAATTCAATAACATGCCATTCCACTATGCGTCAAATTCACTTGATGCAACGACATGGCATTACACAATGCGCAATGCCATTTTATGTCATTTGATGCAATGACATGCCATTCAATAATGTACAATGCCATTTTATGCAACGACGTGCCATTCCACGATACGCCATGTCATTTGATGCAACGACATGCCATTCCACAATTCGCAAAGCCATTTCATGCAACGACGTGCCATTCCACTATGCACAATGCAATTTTATGTAACCACATGCCATTCCACTATGTGCCATGTCATTTGATGAAACGACATGTCATTTCACTTTGTGCCATGTCATTTGATGTAACAACATGCCATTTCATTATGCACAATGTCATTCGATGCAACAAAATGCAATTCCACTATGTGCCATGTCATTGTATGCTGTAATCTGATGTCGTTCATTGGTGTCGTTGTACTTGTATATTAATATGAGGTTATTACGAGGATCCCTCAAAGTATACACGAAGACAGTACAGCTGGAGCATCGACCGATGTGCAAAGTGGCATACTGTCTGAGTGCATACTTTGCGATATCCTCATAATAACCTCATTATACATCTTTTCTTATACATCTTCCACCATGTTATTTATTTATTTATTTATTTATTTATTTATTTATTTATTTATTTATTTATTTATTTATTTATTTATTTATTTATTTATTTATTTATTTATTTATTTATTTATTTATTTATTTATTTATTTTGATACAGATTGATAATGCATTCAAGCATTCATCTATGTTCTTTTCCTTGCCATTTGAAACAAAGAATAAATATCGGAAAATGAAGAATAGCCACCACGGCTACATCGAAGATGGCGGGGAAGCGTAAGTAGTTTCTACTGCTTAACATTGAATCATTTTGTGTTAGTTATATTTTAGTTTAAAACAGTTCTTTACTAACCCTAACTCCCATCTTGCTATCTTGAAGACGGACTAAGTGGGCGCATACTTAGAACAAGTCTGAAACAAACAATCTCATTCACTATGCACAATCAAAACCGATGGAATAACTCAGACTTGAGGTTCAGGATATCAAACAATATTTCTTAAAATGATTATATTCAACTCCTAAAATGACCTGCAAGGTTATGTCGAGTATATTTCATTTTATGTATGCTACTAGCATCTAAATATTTGGAGGTTATATATGTTATTTTATTTTATTTTATTTTATTTTATTTTATTTTATTTTATTTTATTTTATTTTATTTTATTTTATTTTATTTTTAATCTATTGTTTATTTGTTGATAGTTTTTTAAAAGTTTTGGTAATTGCGAATACCAAACAAGGATCTGACCCAATGAAAATATAAATCCCGTTCAAATCTCGTATAAGCTACAACCAATCACAGCTAGCATTTTATATTGGCCGACGGCGTACTCATTGGAGAAAATATTTAACAAACAATTCCAATGTACAAGAGAAAAGATCATGTTGCGGCGCATGGGTTTCATTTTGAAGACAATCATCTCATCTCAATCAAAGGTTGGCCGGGGGAAATGCCCGGAAAAGATGGTTAAATGCTGTTTTTTCATTTGCCTTTGAAAGCTAAAAAATCATGTTCTGTCATGTACAGCGACGGACAATTTATTTAATTTTTCCTTTTACTCACTGGCACCTTAAATTGTTAAAGTGAGAAGCCTATACTTTTTGCAGTCTGGCAAGACTGCATGTTCTCATCGGTGTTAGTGTTTATTAGTTTGTCTCATCCATTTTCCCGCAAATTTGTGTTGCCCTCATAAATTATCAGTGGGAATTTGAATTCTCGTCATTGAACTATTATATTCCAAAATTTTCATTTCCAACAAATGTGTACACTTCCTGATGCATCTTCGCCAACCAAGGTTCGTTTATTCAGTCATCTCTTCGACTTTACACCAAACACTGAGCATAATTATCTTGAATGGAAAGAAAAAAATAAGTAAATCATAATGATTAGAACACTCTAAGCAGCTATAGTAAACAATGCAAACTGATTTTAAACTGTATAACGGTGTATACGCAGAATATTGGAGAATATATTTCCTGATCAATTTCGATGTGTGCGAAATAAAAACTATTTTATTCTAGTCCAAATCAGCTCAATTACTTTAATATTCGTTGTTGTACAAAATGTTGATACATTTTAATAAATATTTACAGCTACGGCTTCAATACCGTAGACGAGTTTGGCAAGACAGTCAACAAAACAGTCACCCGTCTCTAGGGCAAGTGACTGGAAAAAGATACCGGTGTTCGGTGGAACCGGTGGAAAAAATCGTCACTCCTGGAATAACTACGCAAAATAACAACCTAAACTGGAACCATTTAAGCCACAATATTAACATAAAAATCATAGATGATTTTCGTTGCATTTGAAAATGATAAACTTACTGAAAAGCCGTTTGTTCCCGATCGTTTTCATCGCTAAAGTCGGTATAATCGCCATTTTATTTGAGTGTGTTTGTGACCTGATTCTGGTGACGTCATCAGGTGCGCTATAGAAGGAGGTCTGTGATTCGTTGACTAAACCAGTCATAGGAGGTCTCGTTGCAATCTCGGTACATAGGCATTGGTTCAGATGTTAAATATACCGAATCACAAATACGTAATATAAAAATATTAAAAAAATATAAAATAAAATACACGCCGTAAATACATCAGATTGTATCAGAAAGTGGCTCACTCCACGTTAATATTTAAACATTGTACTTTATTTCACGTTTATAAAAATATTTAGGATTTTGTCTTTTGCCCTTTTCAAATTTGACATATTTTAACGCACTCTCGATTGCTAGTTTAGATAATCTGTCTGTCGTAGTTGTTACAATTGAACAATAAACATCTGGTTTAATTTTCAGAACAAACCCGAGTAGACCCGGGGATTACAAGGATTGTTTTAACCACGTGCCTATGTTTTGTATTGGTAATCCCAGGGTGAGTTTATATATATTTGATGTATGCATGGAATTATCCAATCGGCTGTTTGAGGTCATGGCGAGGGGTCTAGAACTGGAGGTGAGTTTATTCAAGAGAAAGAACAAAAGTAGGTGGTAACGTCGATGAAATAGACAGATGCGTCAGTTCTTTGGCCAACACTCGTGCATAATATATAATACTGCTGTAGTAAGAATAATTTCTATTAACCTATCACTATCAACTCTATATTATCATATCATTAATTGCAGCTTTATTTAGTTATTAATTTTTTGCGTTATTTCATTTCATTTTTACAGGACCCATTACTATTTGTAAACGCTCATAAAGGCATCAAAGGACCAGACAATACTACAACACTGAGAACTCTCTACTACCCACCAATATCACAGGGTATTGAATTGGAACCCAATCAAATACTATGTGGAGAGCATTCAGATTATGGGGCAATGACATTACTATTCCAAGACAACATTAGAGGGTTAGAGGTATGTCATTGTCATTCCAAGATGAAATTGGGGGACTAGAGTTAGGTCATTGTCATTCAAATATGACATTGGAGAACTAGAGGTAGGTCATTATCATTACAAAATGACATATGGGGTCAAAAGTGAAATGCTTGATATTCCAAGACAACGACATCAGAGGTCCGACAAGTACGTCAGTGATAAACATATATCAATGAACAACTACAGATTCAAGTATGGATATGGCAAGACGTCGGGGTCAAAGCACAATCGTTATTAACATCTTTAAGTAAGCAATTCAACCATTGAGATCACATACACTCCAATTCCAAACCATAATATTGAATACAATATAAACATGACATATTTAAAGTATTTGGCTAATGAATAGTATATTTGGTATGGACAAACACTTAATAACTGCACAATCATAGCTCTGATCGGAGGGGGATTGGCACAAGAGGGCGCCATCCGATCTGAATGGAACGTTTCGAAGTCAGTCGTCTAAATAATTTCAGCGATTTCGTTACAGAATAATCCTCAACAAAACTTAGAAACATCTCGTAGAAAAATGCAGACTCTAAATTTATGACTAATGCAATACAATTTTTTGCTGGAGCCCGAGTTCTACGCGTGATTGTTCCATTTCAAACTGCGCATGCACACACACTGTGGTTTCTCGAAATGCATACTAATTAAGTAACTTGTCACTGACAAAAGTCACTGAAAACATTTTCGTGACGATATAATCTAGAACTATCATGTATGCTATATATTATTTGTTTTAGTACAATATATTTTGCCAGCATGTCACTTCTCCCCTTGGTTCTTTGTTTGGTTTTGTGTTGGATTCTGTGTTGTTTCCTGCTTTATTTCGGCTTCATTGATTTTTATCAACTTATCCTGATATTTGTATCAAGTTATAAAGCTGAACTATCCGTATTGAGGAAATGCCTATTCTTCCGGGGTTGAACATAAAATCTCTCTAATGTAAGTATTCCGAGATCCAAGTGCATTAGTACTCGTACTGGTGTCATCCACTTCCCAAATAACTCGCACACAGTTGCGTTAGGGTAACCAGTTTATTCAAGGTAGCGGTGAAAACTATAATAGGATAAAGAAATCACCTGTCAAATGACGTCATCGCTGACTAAACGAACGAGCGTGAACGACTTGCAGAAAATGCATTGAAATTGCGAAAAATACACATATCAAATTACGACACTCGGCGCTAAAGTGGCCTGAACAACTCATGAGTCAATAAATTGCGTCCACGCCTAAAGAGGGCAGCATACTCTAAAAAGTGAAAGGGCGTTCAGCACACTCCCCGTCTAAAAATGAGCGATAGAGATAATTTTCACTAAACGCTAGAACACTAACACTAAACTTAATTCTAATCAAACAAATAATGTTCAGAATTGTTTTCTTTGATACTTTGGATCAAAACGAGTTCGGCAATTGGTCTCTGGTAGATTTGTCTTACGTTGTCTCTACAAACCATGATGTCAGCTTATCTGATCTTGTTGTCATCACTGTAGTATGTGTTCATGACACGCGCAAGAGGCCAGTCATTGCGAGAGCATTCTTTATCTCTCAACAGGACGACGTCACCTTCATTGATGTTTGCAGTAGTCTTGTTCCACTTGCGTCTTGGTTGATGGCTTTGTAGAAACTCCTTCCTCCAATGCACCCAGAACTGGTTGGCAAGATACTGTACGCGACACCACATTTTCCTGCTGTACATGTCTTGCTGAATGAATGTACCCAGAGGAAGGTGTACTTGTTGCGTCTTCATAGTGAGAAGCATACAATGACTGAGTGTCAGCGGCTCATTGGCATCGGAAGATATGGTGGTTATGGATTGAGCATTGACTATGGCGGAAACTCTGGCCATTAGTTTGGAAAGCAAATCATGCGTGAACTGCAATTTGCCAAGTTGAACGTACATAGAGTTAAGGACTTGTCTGACGGTATCAATCTGTCTCTCCCATATGCCCCCAAAATGTGAGGCATGAGGTGGATTGAACACCCATTCACATTGGCGTTCTGTTTTGAACTTGATGCTGGTCAGGTTCTTTGAGAACTTCTCTTAGTTCGTTCTTCGCTCCTATGAAGTTTGTGTCCTGGTCACATCTCAGTTTCTTAACAGGGCCACGAATGGCTATGAAGCAACGCAGTGCATAGATGAAGGTGGATGATCTCGATGTGTATGGCTGTTGCATAAAGACATACAAAGATGGCCCATCGTTTGGTTCTTGATGAACCACCTCTCGTTCTCCTGTTCACTACACTCCAGGGGCTGAAGACATCCATCCCTACATTTGTGAATGGTTTGGTGTTTTAAGCTCTGACTGCTGGAAGGTCTGCCATCACTTGCATTGGACTTTTTGCTCTCAGCTTTTTGCAGGTTGTACATTTTTATAGGATGGTTCTTACTAAGTCATGTAGGCTAGGAATCCAGAAACTTTTTGCTCTGATTGCTACATGTTTGAGTTGACGACCTTGATGTTCAGTCTCTCTGTGAATGTTTTCAGCATTAAGCCATGAGATGTGGCTGTTTTTGGGAGTAGTATTGGATGGCGGCCACAGAGATCAGGATCGGTTTGACGAACTTTGCCTCCAACACGAATAAGTACATCCTTGTCCATCATCAGTTGTGTCTGCAATCGTCAATACCTTGAGTTGATCTGCGAACACCACTTCTTGTACTGTGCAGAGGATAATGATCTATGCACATGTAGCGGTGATAAACTTCGATGGAAGTTCACTATTGTCACTCTGGTGTTTCTGTAACTTGATTATAAGGGTCGCTGCTGCTCTCTTAAGAGCAGTCCATGTTGAGAATCGGCGGAATCTCTCAGACCCTAGACTATGCAGTTAGGCTTGTGCGGTTTAGCAGACATTGCCTAGGATGCGTGGTTGTTTTCGAACTTCTGGGTCTTCTTCTGTTATTGCATACTGGATGATTTCTGTTGTGTGTCCAGACCTGAAGTCAGATTCCCAGAGGAAGGAAGGGCCTGTAAGCCATACAGTATACATACGTTGTTGGGCTGAAACAGATCTTGTTGCGAGATCGGCCGGATTCTGTTTGTTGGACACATTGGTTTGGTGAAGATACATTATGTATCTTCTGTACTCGATTTGCTACATATACGTGGAAGCGTTTTGATTGTTTGCTCAAGTAGCCTAGAACGTTTGTACTGTCAGTGTGAAAAACTGTGCGGTCAATAGTACTTTTAATTTCTATAGCTACCTTTTGTCCCAATTGTGTTGCTAAAACGGCTGCACAAAGCTCTAAGCGTGGAATTGAAAAGGAATGTGAGGGATTAAATTTAGCTTTGCCAAGAAGAAATGCTACATGAACTTTACCATCTTGGTCCACTAGTCGTATATTAGAGACAGCTGCTATGGCTGCGTTGCTCGCATCGGAAAATACATTACATTCACTTTGAATTATGGAACCTAAATCAGGTAGAATGTAACAGCGTTGTAGATGTACCTTCTCTGCATATGTAAGTCTGTTACACCAGTGGGTCCAGCGATGTAGGTATTCAGCTGAAAGCGAATGGTCCTATCCAACGCTGGCCATTTCACGTCCCTTTGGCCTTTCTGTCATGAGTCCCTTGAGAATGCACTTTTCTTCTATTGTAACTGGAGCTAGTATTCCTATTGGGTCATAGATGGAGTTTATGGTCGCTAATACTCCCCGTCGTGAGAATGGCTTGTCCTTCAAGTCCACTTTGAATGTTAAAGTGTCCGCTTGAAGGAACCATTGTATCCCTAGTGATTGCTGTGAGGGTAGAGTGTCTTGACTAAAATCTAAACATTGCAGGTCCCTTGCGCATACTTCACTTGGGAGGACGATCATAACATCCTTGTCATTGAAGACTATTTTGTTGAAATAAATGTTCTTGATGGCTAACATGTCTCTTGTTCTTTTGATGAGGCTTATTGCTGTCGCCGCATCAGGTTCAGATGTTAAACCGTCATCTATATAGAAATCGTTGTGTATGAAGTCTTTCACGTCTTTACCAGGTGGATTGGTTTTCTGTGGCAATCATTTTTAGGCCTAATGTGGCTAGCACAGGGGAGGAACTGTTCTCAAAAAGGTGAACATTCATATGATATTGTATCACATGTCTCATGGGGTTGTTGTCCTAGAACCAGAAGAAGCGAAGATAATCATGATGTTCCTTGTTGACATAAAGCTTTGAAACATCTGTTCCACGTCGCCCATTGTACCTACTGGTTTGCTAAGGAATCGCAGTATGACACCAAGTAAGCTATTCATCTTATCAGGTCCCTGAAGTAGTGCATCATTCAGTGAGACACCATTAAATCTAGCGCTTGAGTCAAATACTACTCGTATCTGAGATTTCCTAGGGTGGTAAACACCAATGTGCGGTAAGTACCAAGAATTATTGTCGTCTAATTCTGACATTGGAACTGGACTAGCATGTTTACGTTCGATGACTTTGCCCATGAACTGCAGGTACTGTTGCATCATTTCTGGTTTGCATTTGAGCTGGTTCTGGAAATTAGTAAAGCGATTGAGTGCCGACTGCTGATTGTTTGGTTGTTCATTCGGATTTTGTTTGAAAGGTAGAGGGAATTCAAGGTTTTCCTGAGGGTTTGTGTGAGCACCCTTTTGCATAACGTCAAGGAACTGTTTGTCTTCAACAGAGAGGACAACTTTCTCATCATCTGCTGTCTTTTCAAATATAGCTATGCTACGTTTTGGGGTGACTGGGTCTTTAATATGCAAGTGATGATCACATTTGAGTGTTGTATCTGTTCTGTCTGTCATGTGTGTGTCCAGGTAGTTCACTGTTGCTGTTGTGCAGTGTACCGAAGCTCTGATAACGCCCCTTACAGTTTCCATATACAGTTCACCAGATACCCTCCACCCTATGGTTGGTGCGATGAGCCCATGGTGAGTTGGTCGGCCCATTTCTGGTCTCTCTGACTTTCAGTGGTTCTGGACAGTTTCTGCTAATAAGACGATGTATACCAATGTGTTCTCTCAATTCAGGAAATTTGTCGCCTATAAGTTTTAGATGATCAAATGTTTTACATATTTCTGGTGAAGGTATATCGTTTTGTGTCACTGGGTATGTAATCGTTCTTGAGTAGGACTGGAAGGGTGAACTTCTTCTTGCCATCAATGGGTTCAATCACGATGTGGTCACCACGTCTTCCAGTTCTTCGTTCGCCCTTGGCACTGCATGTTGACAGTTCATACTCAAGTGTTGGACCCTGTATCTCCAATGCATTAAACAGATGGGTGTCCCCATACATGCAGTGGACTGATCATCGAGTACTGCATATGATTCTATGAAATGTGTTGGGCTGGATTGTTTGTAGACCTTTGCTAAATCTATTTTGCCACACGAACGTCCAGCTGTGCACTTAATGAGTTTTGTGCAATTTGATGTTATTGCCTGAGCTCTATCAGTTTTTCTTTGGTTCGGTTTCTGCACCATGTTTAGTTGTGTTTGGTGCTCTGACGGATACCACACTTGATGCTTAAGTTTCAGTCTTTTGCGAGGTGTTTCTGTGTGCACCTAAAACACAATCCTTTGATCTTGAATACCTACTGGACCCACTGGTGTAACAGACTTACATATGCGGAGAAGGTACATCTACAACGCTGTTACATTCCACCTGACTTAGGTTCTACTATTCAAAGTGAATATCATGTATTTTCTGATGCGAGCAACCGTGCCATAGCAGCTGTCTCGTTTTTGTTACGGGGTAACACTGAGATATATATAATACTTAGACAATGATATAGAGTTCAATCAAGATACACATATCCGAGTTATTTTATTTCCTAATTCTGTGTGTATATGGCAAAGATATACTACAGAAACCCCGACAGGACACAACAAAGACAATTTCTGTCCTCACAATTCACGATTTCTAGCCTCAAATATCAGAAATTATCAGATGTTAACACCAGATACAAATTCAATAATAATACGGCTGGATGGCAAAGAAATCTTGCATAAAAGTTGGTGAAATCTTTAGGTAAACAAATTTGGCGAAAAAACACTAGACGCATCGAATTGTCACTATTCTGAGGTCCAAGTGCATTAGTACTCGTACTGGTGTCAACCACTTCCCAAATAACTCGTACACAGTTGCGTTATGGTATCCAGTTTATTCAAGGTAGCGGTGAAAACTATAACAGGATGTAGAAATCATGGAAATTGCGAAAAATACACTCGACACTCCACTCATGAGTCAATAAATTCAGAAAATAACTTAATTCGCGGAGTCTAGTGTTCTTTTAGAAGGACTTTATGTAGCGATCTTCAGTCGTGCAAAATGCGTTTAGCGTACGCGTATGAGACTCTAACCCATAATAGTCATAACGAACTCTGACCTACACTAAACGTAACGTCCGCGCCTAAATAGGAAGGTATACTGTTAAAAGTGAAACGGCGTCCAGCACAGTAAGGATTACCTGCCAAGCTTGTCGAAATCCCCACTTCTACGCATCCTTACCGTGTACAGTAAATAAAGTATTTGGATGTTTAGCATTCAACGACCAGAATAGCTCTAATTAGATGTCACACATGTCACAGATGTTCACGTGTCTTGAATAGGGTTATTTTGTATGAAATATGTGACAATCAAAACTCGTATTCGTATATAAATACTTTATATCAGTGTCGTATTTAACTGAATACGATGTTTTTTTATAATTGATTATATCACTGACACTCTGCTGTCCTTATATTTATAGACCACGGCGTAGTCAGTCAAAACATTTCTGTGAATACAAAAAAATTAATAAATATATAAATACAACAAACTAATTTTAAAATATTTATATTTCACAGATACAATGTCTGGATGGTAGTTTTATTGATGCCACGCCTATAGATGGAAGTATTGTTGTCAACATAGGAGATTTAATGCAGCGATGGACTTCTGATAAACTCGTTTCCGCAGTGAGTGACATCGCCTGATTATAATATATATGGTTTGCCTGTGTTTAAATATAACTGTTACATAGATTATTGTGGGTTCCACATGTGAAGCAGGCTGTGATAGTTCTTTATCAGTTCAGATATCAGTTTATTTAAAGTCACGCCGCGTCCTGCTCAATATGCGACTTGTATAGCGTCGTACACACGGGTGTAAAATACGTTGTTTGTTTACATGGAATTCGAACTCTACTCGACTACAACAACTGTTTACGTATACCATGCAATCCATATAGCATTGTCTTATTGATATAATGAATATATTTTATCTAATGTTTGTTTCAAAATATTTCACTTTTCAATTGTTGTTTTTTTCTTGGACAGGCTAACTTTTTAAATGAATGACTGAAAATGTATGATGTTCAAGCATGTTGTTATTCCAATATTTGAGTATTAAAGCGAGGGGGTCACCTATACACGCACGGTAATTGAGTCCCAAGCGATAATAACAACACACGCTAAATGCAAAGGCTCATGGGTAAACGCTTGTTTGTAAACATTAACACGCTATGGCCATCTGACGCATGCGCAGGTGACGACTCCCCTGCTTTAACTCAACGAAACCGAGCCTAATTATGCCAGAATTTTTCAATCTGTAATACACTTACTGTAATGCTGCTACGTCGTGGAGGTAATTTTGTTTTATGTTTGTTTACAGGTACATAAAGTTGGAATACCAAAAAGCATCAAAAAACAAGAATCCAGTCGTCAATCGATAGCATATTTCAACGTTCCTGATAATTCTTCTGTTATCAAGTGTGTGGATGGTAGTGATAAATACCTACCAGTACGCCCTGACGACTACCTTAACCAAAAGTTTTACGAAACTTTCAGGATTTAATCTTAAATATACAATTGCTAAATTTATGATTTGTGAATGTTTCCCATACCAGACATTTGCATATGCATGTAAACATACACTGATCGTATTCTTCTTCAACGTCACAGAATACATTACGAAACATCTTATGATTTAGTCTTAGAAATGTAGTCCAAGTTCACAATAATAGCTGGTAGTATAACAACTATATAAATTCGTAAATTGCGTTTCTAGATACAGTTGATTATTCTTTGTCTTAATCTTGTTAATTATTCTTTGTCTTGATCATTAATCAAGTTTATGACTCCAATAAAACTAACGGTGAAACTATATGCGTTGTCAAATACAGCAGCATACAAATACACAACTCACCCTTTTGTGAACTCTGACACGAGGTATCATATTTCAAAACAACGTTGAAGATGTTTTAAAAAGTGTTATGAGGTCAAAATGTAGGCCACTCAACAGTAGACGAATTGGGAAATTGAATTCAAATCTTTTATAGTGTCACTAAGTACGGCGAACATCTTTTCTGTGGCTTATTTCGGTTTTTTTGTAAATAACACCTCTTTATTTGCACATTGATCACGTGATTATACAGTTCCATTTTTGGGGAGGGGAATATTCATTTCATATTATTTAACTTGATGGGATTCAAAGAATATGTTACTTCAGAAATGTGCTATGGAATTGCAATAGCAAAAACATCTACTGCATCATTAACGCATTTCTTCGTCAGCTCATGGAGATAAAAGACTGTATTTTACCTCCATGGTTAGCTTGACATCGCAGGAAAATTGCACCAATAGATACAATACATAATTGTAAATACAATTGTATAACAGAAAACAATACATCCATAATAAACTGTTGAAAAGAAACTAACGAGTGGTGTTTTGGTTAACACGTCCCTGATGACTTCATGATTAATTCATTAACTTACCATGAGATTCCCCGTGGCCTTCATCCCTTGTCTATTTCTTACACTAGATACCAGCCGATACCCCCCTCCCGCGTACAGTTGATTATAGTTCCTGTGTTCCCTGTGTTTAAACTGGGGGAGTCGTCACCTGCGCAGGGGTAGAGTCGACTTTTCAGAACTCGGAACCTCAGAACTCAGAACCTCAGAACCCACAACCTCAGAACTCAGAACCTCAGAACCCACAACCTCAGAACTCAGAACCTGGAGTGCGCCCTCAGACGAAGAAATTGGGGTCAATGAATAAATTAGTTTTTTTTTTATTATATTTTGTTGTTCTTGTTGTTTTGATATTTAATTAGGTATTTTGATCACAGCAAAAAATTAAAGGTATCTGGGGAAACATCAAACAATTTGGTTGACTCATCTTGTCAGACATCGAATCCCAGTGCGTCCTCAAACGATAGAAGCTTTTCTTAGAACTGCGATCGCGCGGCCACGCTCGTCCCTTTTGTGAATGAAAAGGTAAGGATATTCCATTAATTGATTTTAGAATGTTAATATTATATCAATGAATCTTCATTGAACTACAGGAAATAGAAAATAAATGCACATAACGTGGAATTGCAAATCATTCTCTCTTTTTTCCATTGGCCATCCAGACGAACCCAGGGCCACTCCCAGACCACCATGTTGGTCAACATAATGTGTTCATGAATATGTATAATATTGATCGTCTTGAATAACGGCGATTAAATTCCCAGGGTTTCCTGGGGGTTTTTGGTCTATGGGAGGTGTCGCGGGTTTGGGAGGGACCTCAATCTCGTAACATTTTCGGAGGTGAAATTTTTTTGGCGGAAGTAGCAGAATTTTGGAGGACACCCCCCCCCCAAAAAAAAACGGTCCTGGAGGATTCCGTGTTCAAAATAATCCATTGACCCGGGGTGTCACGTACATGTAATACTTAGTTATATTTTGAAACGGTACTCGGCGAGAGCTTTGAAATATTAAAGTAACTTAACGTGTCTTGCCATGGTGTATTTTGCTGTGTTCAGAGAGCTGTAATGAGAAGGAGACTGGACCAAATTAAGAGTATTAAAACCCCTTTGTTTTGACCAGTTTAATCCTCTTATTTATCTGGTTATCTCTTTGAACTATATGATAGATGTGTATGTTTGTTTTAAAGGAGTGTTATTTATAAAGTGCAGGTTATACAATGATTATGATTTATATAACAAATGATTTATGATTGTTGGCACGGGCATGTCTTGTCAAATGTTCAGTTGGTCACTGATGTTTTCATCGGCCTTCATATATTTAAGAAATAAAAATAGGGCAAAGAGAAGAAATGTTTATTTATAATAACATCACCCCAGACAATCATTGTTCATCCCTTATTTTCATATTCGAATTTAATCACAATTTTCTTTTATGCAGATGTTTCCTTGTCCTTTTAAAGGATGTGATACTACCCTGCAAGATGCACAAGCTTGCTAAGATCTCATATTTCAATATGTCATCCACCATCAGTATTTATGGTATGTCCAATCTGTGATGTTAATTTTAATGTTAATGTTGGTACAGATGCTAGTATGGCCAAACACAGACAGACACGTGACAGACACCCAGTTTCACCAATTAAAGTTAAGACAGAACAGGTGAAGTGGATGAAGTGATAGATTTGACAGTTTCACCTGTACAAGCTGACAAATATCAGGTATACATGACATCTTTCATATTGTATTTTTAGCTGAAATGGACTTTTCCACTCGTCCCAGTTATCGCATGAGGTCTTGATTTCTTGTGAAACAGTTTGATCTGAAAACCCTGGTGGGAAATATGATCCTGAAGTAATTTTATTTTATTCATGAATATTTACCAAAACTATATCTTCTCTAAAACTGCCAGTCAGATTGACTATGATGAATTGTGCCACATGTGTGATACATTATGCAAACCTCAAACATCCTCTATCACAATTATAGCACAATCACATGATATTTTTAGAAAACTTTTTTTTCCTACTTTGATTTTTTTATTGACTTCATACCAAACTGTGAACTGGAAAATCTATTACCTTCATACTAGATTTACAATTTATTTTCACTCTCAACTTTTTTAAAACTGAAAACTGAGCAGACCTTGGGAAGTAGATAAATGATAAGAATCCTTAATAGTGAAAGAATTAGTTCGATAATTCTAAATGAAAGTCAGTGGAATATGTTATATAGCACAGTATAGGTCCAGTTTGTTTTGGAAATTGTGAAACGTCATCTGTTCTTTATCATGCTGAAGCATTCTTTCATTTGAACTACACAAATATCTTCTCTTTAATTGTTACAGCAGACAACGGGAGTACATGCTGAGCATCTCTGGTTGTTAGTCCAAGTTCGGACAAAGTCGGAAACGGGGACTATTAATTAAACGGGGACATCAAGTAACTTCATGATCGGAGCAAAAATGACTGACTGGCGGCCATATTGGATGTAAAATTTGCAGATAACAAAATTCGGTTTTAAATACTCCAGGAAAGTGTTCTATATTCTTCTTATAATTAGGTGTTCGTATTTAAGGAATTTTTATACACAATAACGACGAATTCGTCCGAATTTTGTTATCGGTTGGCTTAATATAACCCCAACGGATCGCATTTTTGTGAAAGATTGGTATTTTTGTCAAGATTTGTAGGAATCTGAAAAACTCGTTTCACAACTTGTCTCTTATTTAGTTTTATGCTGCATTCAAGATGCCGCCCCCGATATAGTAAATATCGTATTTATTTTATTATCACGTGTGCCGCCAGCTGACTGTGTTCCAGTCATACCTCATTGAAAACATACAGATGAAAAAGGGGACCCAGCATATCTACATGTCACTTGTACTGAACATTGAGTTCAGTGACAGCTAATACTGAACAAGGACTATGCATTGTCAATGCTTGTTAATGTCTTGTTCATTGTTAGTCCAAACGTGACTGAACTTGGTCTCCACAACAAAGTACATCTACTGGTACATATATACCAGTGATACCTGGAAAAAGACGTGACAGAGAAGATTCTCCACAACCAAGTACATCTACCGGTACATATACACCAGTGATACTTGCAAGAAGATGTAACAGAGAAGATTCTCCACAACCAAGTACATCTACCAGTACATATACACCAGTGATATCAGGAAGAAAACGTGACAGAGAAGATTCTCCACAACCAAGTACATCTACCAGTACATATACACCAGTGATATCAGGAAGAAGACGTGACAGAGAAGATTCTCCGCAACCAAGTACATCTACCGGTACATATACACCAGTGATACCTGGAAGAAGATGTGACAGAGAAGATTCTCCACAACCAAGTACATCTACTGGTACATATACACCAGTGATACCTGGAAGAAGATCTGACAGAGAAGATTCGCCACAACCAAGTACATCTACTGGTACATATACACCAGTGATACCTGGAATTAGACATGACAGAGAAGATTTTCCATAACCAAGTACATCTACCGGTACATATACACCAGTGATATCAGGAAGAAGATGTGACAGAGAAGATTCTCCACAACAAAGTAGATCTACCGGTACATATGCACCAATGATACCTGGAAGAAGATGTGACAGAGAAGATTCTCCACAACCTAGTACATCTACCGGTACATATACACCAGTGATGCCTGGAAGAAGATGTGACAGAGAAGATTCTCCACAACAAAGTACATCTACTGGTACATATACACCAGTGATACCTGGAAGAAGATGTGACAGAAAAGATTCTCGACAACCAAGTACATCTACTGGTACATATACACCAGTGATACCTGGAAGAAGATGTGACAGAAAAGATTCTCCACAACCAAGTACATCTACTGATTTGATTAAAATGCTAGCTGTTTTGATTTTGGAAAATGTCATTCCCACCATGATTCTTGGACATATGTCATTTAGTTTATTGGCTTAACCAGTAGTTTTAAATGAGCAATATTCAAATTTGTGTTCAAGTATTTGTTAATGATACATGTGTGAAAGACATGCTTAAATATAAAAGGAACATCGACTTTTTTCATGACATATAGTAATTTGTTTTGTTTTTCTCCAGGACCCAGTTATTATTTCTGATCATAGTAGCAGTGAGAATTGGGATGAAATGACGAAATATTGGAAGGATGACAAATCGTTTCTAGTATTGTCAACAGGACTTCGTGGAAGGTATGAACCAAAAGAAGCAGTGCAGATTATATGGACAGCTAATCAAGATGAAATGTAAAAACGTTGCCCCACTTTGTCGTGAAAATGTAGCATTCCTCCTAGATGTAAATTCGGTTGCACATATAGATGACAAAAGGAGTGATATGATTCGCAAGTTCATGAAAACACAGCTGATATGTGGTCGGTTAATAAAATGCATTGAATCAGATGAAAAGTTAGAAATAACACTATTGAGTAAGAACAAGAAACTGAACTCCAGTAGTGAGAATGAGTTTCTTTCGAACATAAACTCAAAGAAAAACGACTTTCATTTTGTTTAGTCATCTATGTACTTGACAAACAACAATAATAAAATTGTTAATGATGTAGCCATTGTTCAGTATCACATAGATAATGGAAAAGATTATGTGGAGTTTGATGTCCCCTCATATGGTTTAAAGATAGTGGTAGACCTTTTCATAGCAAGCCTAAGTCTAGTTTAGATAGAGCAAGAGAATATTTATCATCAGGTCTGTCTACAGCAGTTGTACACCAGAAAATACTGGAGGAAAGTGGTGGTGCTCTTAAAGCGGGACATCCTGGCCAGCTGGTAAACAAAAAGCAGTTGAGAGAGATGAAGGTCAAAGTGAAGAATATTACTTCAAGTAGTGAGAGCCAATTATCTTTGGAAATGAGACTTACCCATGTGACATGTGGGTGCTTGGTACGAAGCAACAAATCATGGATTTGAAGTGCTTCTGTTGCCAAGATATTATAAGTTATCCTCTTGGTGTAGACCCCACTTTCAATAATGGGAAACGTGAATGCACTCCATTTACTTATAAGCATCTACCATTGGAAAGTAAGAGCTCTAGCCATCCTTCTGTATTTCTTGGTCCAGTAGCTCTCCATCACTACAGAGATTACAATGCTTTTAAGAAGGTTATATGATGTGTTGTTTCAAGCTGTATAGAGTTGGGAGAAAACTTGAAAGGCTATCTGACAGATGGTGAGCGAGCAAAACATTCTTGAGAAAAATTGAAATTCAGAGTGATGAAGAGCAGAAACACTTCCATTCCACTTCACATTTGGGAAGAGAGATAGTCAAGAAGAAGGTGTGATGGATGCTGTGATAAAAAGGATCTGAAAACTAGACTGAAATCTTTAAAAGAACCACTTGCTATAAAGGAAAGATAAATAGTCAAATCTGATGATAATAGTTATAAATCACAATAGTGGTTATATCTAGACAAACACTGTGAGATAATGAAATACTGCATGATTAGTTCAGCAAGATTAAAGGGTGGCAAGCCAGTAGATGATAATGTTATACTAATCAATCGGAGAGTATGAATCTGATTTTAACAAAGCAGAAGAAGGCTGTCACAGAGGCAAAGCAGACTGCCAAGGGACCATCCTCAAAGATGGAAATAATCACAGACATCTATCTTTTGAGCTTAGCATAATGAGCTTACCGTGGCAATTATTGGGTTGAGCGATGAATACGAGTTGGCAGAAATAGCTGAACACCTTAGCGTGAGTAAAGAAGACTGGTTCGACTGGACAGAAGAACAGCGAAAATATTATGTGGAGCAGATATATAAAATGAGCATTCAAGATATTTTCTCAAAGAAGAAAATTGATTACCTTTTACCATAGCCTGAAAACGAATGGGTTCGTGGATGTCCAAGAATGTCTAAGTAGCTTACTTGATGTCAATGACAGGATTGCAGAAACTGTACATAAGGCAGCGGAAGAGTTGTTAAACAATGAAGGGGCTGTACAGCAAAAGGCTACACTACAGAAGAAAAGTCAACAACAGTGGTGTGTTGCATCTAGAGGTGACAACATAAAATCATATTCATGCAAAGTGTACACTGATCATGATATCTATGACTGTCCACATTATAAAGCAGAGAAAAATTGTGGGCATTCTTTATGCCTTGCAGACAAAGTTAAGAAGTTACCAGACCATCTAGAATAGCTACTTCACAACAAATCCAGTAATACCACCAAACAACTAGAACCATCTGACACAACAAAACATGGGGGAAAAGGGACGGCGTAGTAAATACTCATACAGACCTACACCAGCAACACAAGTCAGTAGGCCTACAGTAACTGCTGATTCATCAAGATTCAAAAGGATCTGGTATAACGATAAGCCATTTTGTGTAATACTTGCAACTGATAGTGTAAAAGATTGTTGTTACAAGTGCGGTGTACAATTTAATGTTGATCCACCAGCAGCACCACCATATGACATCTGCTTTACTCCTGAAGAAAAGTGGGAGTATTGTCCACAGAAGACAAACCTTCATCATAGATGTAACCGAGAATGCCAAAAGGAGCCATTGGGTAATCGCACTACCATACAAAGCCTCCATGTTCATGGAAATTGTGTCCGACAAAGATATCCATACATAAATAATTCATACGTTCACATTCCTGAAGAGGTCCGCCCACACCTTAGTGAACTACATTTCAGTATGCTAAAGGACATATACAGATATCAGTAAATATAACCAGGGTTATACTTTCAATTGTGTGATTTGAACATTCATTGAGATCTGGCTGATATATAATATTCTAACTATTGACATTACCGGTGCATTTGATCTGGGCACACACGTGAAATCAATGATACTATTGCCTTTATGTTATTGTTCATTATTTGCTTTATTATAATGATTTAACATGATATACACACTATAAACAGAGTAAAAATACTGTATTATTCGCCATTTGTGTCGGAACAACATTTGTAATTTTACTGTTAATTAAAACATAGCAAAAATATATTGGTCCATTCCTTATCCATATGCATTTCAGGTGGTCAACTTACTCCTGTGAACATTTCTATTGATGTGCACACATTATGTTGACTCTCCTCAACAAAGCACACTAGTCTGTCTTAAATACAGTTAATATATTACAGCTTAACCACAATTTGTAATGAAATAAAAAACAGATTACAAAATCACAAGTTACCCCCCCCCTAAAAAACAGTATTCTGATAACAGGGTTGTGCAATATTTCACAAACATCATCTGCCATATCCAATGAATTATGCATGCATGCATGCATGACCCACCCTTTTTGAACTGTGGTCAATTATTGCTAATGACATTCTCACAATTGATATTCCGTTTGAACTGACACACATGTCCATACAATGTTAGTATAAGCCAATCAGAAAAAGCAGTTCAGACACAGTTTTTTTTTTAATTTGTCAAATCCTATCAAGTACAAACAAAATCTCAATGAATTTCGAAAGATGGCAAATATCAACATGAATTTTACTTCAAAAATGCCATCACATACAAAAATCTGAAGAGCTCAACTGAGGTTTCATTTTATTATGACAAATCATTTGCATTATTGAGATAAGAACCATATACATGCAAGTGCCATCACATAAAAGATTTGTAACAGACTTGGTAACATCTACACTTGGTTATATGTACACTTGGTAACATGTAGACTTGGTAGCATGTAGACTGGTAACATGCAGACTTGGTTACATATGGACTTGGTTACATGTAGACTTGGTAACATGTAGACTAGACTTGGTAACATGTAGACTGGTAATAATTAGAAGTTTCTCAAAATTAAGTATGAGGATGCTATAATGTTGGATTTCTTTACAAAAAAATGGATTCCTTGAACATTTGAGATGACATGTCATAATGTCAGAAATGTAAAAAAATCGGTATGAGGGCACCATAACGATGATAGAGGGCGCTGCAGATTAGCCAAGACTGCCAATTCTGTCACCATTCTAACACTATTCTATTAAAGCAGATTGATCGAAGCAAAATGACGTCATTAATATTTTATTGAAATAACTTCACGTATACAGAAAAACAGCCATGAACATGATAAAAATCCGTGGAATTAATAAGCAAATTATTTTTAGAATTATCAGGTCTGTGAATAAACTCGCACATCTCAATCAAATATCATTGAAATCTAACATTGAACTATAAGATGTAAATGATTTTGTAGCTAATTAATATGCAAATTGGCTAATTAAGCGCAGTTTGGTCTAAAAAAATATTATATTTAAGTTGATAGTTAAGAATGTTTTCTTTTCACATAAAAAACATAATTCATAAACCTTAATTTCTTCGTTTGGGGGCGCACTCCAAATTCTGAGTTCTAGGGTTCTGAGGTTCTGAATTCTGAAAGGTCAACTGCGCATGCATAAGGTGGCATGTTATCGTCGCTTGCGACTAAATTCCTGCGCGTGCGCAGGTGACGATACTTCAGCTGAGTCACTAGTTTCAGTGTCTCATGTGTAACATTGAAATTAGGTTATAGTAGTTACAACAGAACCACAATTATTAGAGGGGAGGCAAGGGGGTAGCTGGTACGGTTTTACGGGATTTAAAAAGGGCTTTTTACAATTTACAAGGAAAAAAAGATGTTTTTACAGTTTACAATGTTAAAAAATGGAACATTGAATGGTCCAAAGAACTCTCCGACTCAAATGCTCCGCCATTACCGCGCCATTCGGTTAGAGGGCCTTTTCCGTCTTTCTATTTACGTTGTACGAACAAAAAAAATATTGCAATTACGTTGAACGAAAATAACCCTTGCCCCCCCCCCCCTCTTATTATACAGACATGTTTCATTTTGTTACATATTTCTTTCTTTTTTGTAAACAAATTAAAAAAGTGTGAAAAATACATGCAAATATTTTCATGGGATCCTCCCAAACCATATATTGTAAAATCCAGTTAACGCAGTGCATTCATCGTTCGTTTCTTGCCAGTAATAGTATGCATAGTATAGTATGTGACAAGCGCATTAGTAATGCACATATTCATGCCGTCATTTTCTGCGATCAGCTGCCCTTTCAAAATACACGTCCAAGTGCAGACGCACACTTATTGATATGTAAGCAGTGTGTTTAATCATATACGTCAGAGGGTCTATGGTTTAATATGGCAGTCCAAACAATCCCTGTAATCGACATCAGGGCGTATGGTTTGCAGAGAGAGTCCCCGGACGAAGAGTGTTTCCAGGAACTGGTAGATGACGTACATAATGCATTGAAGACGATCGTTTTTTTTTATTTGACAAACCATGGTATTCCACACGAACTGGTGAGTACGGGTTCTCTATTTGTTCAATTTGTTAGACAACGAGGCGAAGTTCTTGTATATTATGACACCGTCCCCTGTTGAGGGACGGTGATTATGAGTAATACACATAACAAACATGTTTTCTGGAGCAGTTTCAAGATAGAAACCTGGTCGGTAATAAACTTATACTGATATAGGTGGGGCCCATATGTTATATGCGGTCCCACTTGTCCAAGCTACTTAGAGTCTACAACTAAGCAACAACTTTTTCTATCCCATATTTTTCTATCTTATATTTAAGGAGAGAGAGTGCCTAATGCTTGGGCAGTTTGAAGGTTAGGACATGAATTACTAAACAAATTAGACAAATGTGACTCTTTTGTAACATGATGCAGGCGTATAAACTATAGAAGTAAAACCTTGACAGGGGGTTTACAAAAAGACAATATGAAACTGAAAAAAAATGAAATATAGAAATATAATAGAAGCTTTGTGAATAGTAATGAATGATAATTAAAACCGTCGTAAAGATAAAAATAACAAAAGAATGATTTAAAATACAAATAAGCAAATGGAAATATACATGGGTAAATGAAAAGATAGTAATGAACGGCAATAATAAAAATGATCGTTTTGTTTCTTATAGTATTTCTGTATTTTGTAACAAATCTTGAGGAAGACATACTTTGCATCATCAGAATGGTGTATTAAATCATCCTGAAGTATTCCCGACTATTTTGAGTCGTGGATGGCGGGAGAATGAGTATAAATGAACTGTTCAATGATTTTGAATTTGTTTTGTTTTGAACTGTTGAACTCGTCAACAGTGGCGAGACTTGACACTAGAACGAGAAAATAATTAATAGGCACAAATAGTTTTGAGGGCATGGCAAAAAAATACAAGACTTTCTCTTTTGGCAACTATGATTGTTGTTGTCAACTTTCATTTCACTTGTATCTCCTAACTGGGCTGCGATCTTTTTTTGTCTTTCATGTTGAATTTTGTCTGCAGTCCATAAAACGATCAATGATTTTATTTTCACCGCAGTAAAATTCACCACTCTCACACCCATAGCCATCCTTGTCGTGATTGTGAAAATGTTTTGAGAACACAGTCATTGAAAGTAGCACATGAATTGTTAACCCTGTTATTGGAGACCCACATTTGTTATTTTTAGCCTAATTTGCATAAATGTAATACCTGCACATTTTAACATTTTAATCTGAGGTATATCATATTATTAATTCTCATATTATAAAAATTTTCAGATTGTTGATAGTAATGTAAAATGTGAGTTAAATGATAGTATATTAATAATATTTGTTTTTGTTTCAAATTAATAACGCATTTTTACTTATTATAATTTTACCTGATTACAAGATAGACAAAAATGGTAAAATTTAAAATTCATAATAATAATATTATTTGTTTTATGTTGCAGATTGATAATGCATTGAAACAGTCATCAACATTTTTCTCTTTGCCAACTGAGACAAAAAAGAAGTATGCCAGACCAACAAATAGTAACCATGGTTATGTTGAGATTGGCAGAGAAGCGTGAGTAGTCACAACACTGAAATTACTGTTACACAGAATATTGACATAGGGGTTGAGTTGACGAATGTTGTGAATCTGAAATTAATGAAACTTCTGGCATTTGGTTTGATTTCCACCAGCAAAGAAAGAAATTCAAACAGTTTTCTCTTCTGAGACAGTTTCTACTACTGTAACAGAAATTTCAACAATTTTATGAGAATCCATCGTAAACCTTTTGAGTCATCCTGCTAAAAGTCAAACCAACAAACGAACAATACCTCTTTTCCCGAGGTAATTATAATGCATTTTAATGTTCCCTGTCTTAATAAGGACCCCAGTGTAATATGTTTCCTGTCTTAAGGACCCCAGTGTAATTTATTCTCTATCTTAATGACCCCAGTGTAATATTTTTTCTGTCTTAATGACCCCAGTGTAATATTTTTCCTGTCTTAATGACCCCGGTGTAATATGTTCCCTGTCTTAGGGACCCCAGTGTAATATGTTCTCTGTCTTAATGACCCCAGTGTAATATTTTTCCCGTCTTAATGACCCCAGTGTAATATTTTTCCTGTCTTAATGACCCCAGTGTAATATTTTTCCTGTCTTAATGACCCTGGTGTAAAATGTTTCCTGTCTTAATAAGGACCCCAGTGTAATATTTTTCCTGTCTTAATGACCCCAGTGTAATATGTTTCCTGTCTTAATAAGGACCCCAGTGTAATATGTTTCCCGTCTTAATGACCCCAGTGTAATTTGTTCCCTGTCTTAAGGACCCTAGTGTAATATGTTTCCTGTTGTAAAGCCCCAGTGTTATATGTTTCCTGTCTTAAAGAGCCCAATGTAATATTTTTCCTTTCTTAATGACCCCAGTGTAATATGTTTCCAGTCTTAAAGACCCCAGTGTAATATGTTTCCAGTCTTAAAGACCCCAGTGTAATATGTTTTCTGTCTTAAAGACCCCAGTGTAATATGTTTCCTGTCTTAATAAGGACCCCAGTGTAATATGTTTCCCGTCTTAATGACCCCAGTGTAATTTGTTCCCTGTCTTAAGGACCCTAGTGTAATATGTTTCCTGTTGTAAAGCCCCAGTGTTATATGTTTCCTGTCTTAAAGAGCCCAATGTAATATTTTTCCTTTCTTAATGACCCCAGTGTAATATGTTTCCAGTCTTAAAGACCCCAGTGTAATATGTTTCCTGTCTTAATGACCCCATTGTAATATGTTTCCTGTCTTAATGACCCCAGTGTAATTTGTTTCCTGTCTTAATGAACCTAGTATCATATATTCTCTGTCATAAGGACCCCAGTGTAATATGTTTTTTGTCATAAAGACTCTAGTGTAATTTGTTCCTTGTCTTAAAGACCCCGGTGTAATTTGTTTCCTGTCTTAAGTGTGATCAATCTGATTAAAATCTGATGTAGGTATAAGGCTCCAATTTTTTTTTTTTTTTTTTTTTAAATATTTTTTGATAACCTTTATATTATATTTATTTGTATTTTAGTTTGATCATGTCGATTTTTTGGTTTTTCTTGCCGTTAATCAGTTCTTAGAAAATCGTGTCCCATACAAATGCCTATACAAATCTCGTACAAATCTCGCCCAGGGACCAGCCAATCAGATCACAGGTTACAAACGCGCTTGAGCATGACTGAAAACATGGCGGCGTACGGCAGCTACTTTTGTGTGAGCTGGACCTCATACAACTTATTAACAATGCAGTTTTTTCGATGATGGATCGTTGTCTAAAATAACAAGTAAGTAGCATTAGCCGTGATTGCATTTCATTTCTGTTTGGTGGCAGATGAATTACATATGCCAGTAATGTTGTTTTTTGCCTCTGGATCGGCGTCAGTGATCCGGTATCAACTTCAAGTCGTTTTATCCCAATCACGAATGTTTAAGATCGGGCCAACAACGCTAGCGATCAATTCACCATGTTCCATGTTTGTTTGTTTTTTCAGGAAGAACGTGACACCCCAGAAACAATTATCTCCCAGGGCAGATGAATGTGTTGTTTGTGGATTCAGTTTTAGAAACAAACTAATAGTATTCGCGTGTCGATAGTATTTATTTAATTTACATAATATTTATGTTAATCACCTATATTTTATTTATTGATGTGCATTGCTAACAGCACAGCTATCTCAGCTGAGAGGCTACAAGCACAGTGTGCTTTTTTTCACCAACTCTTGTAATGCAAATTTCATACAATTTACGTTATGAGATTAATGCAGAACATGGATTAATTTATCATGTTAATTAGTATTTTCTTAGACATGATTCTGTGCTATAATTTTTTTTTCATATCAGTTCTGTTTTGTTTTTGTTTTTTTGTTGATTTTGTGAATTATTGATGACTTCATTGTTCTTGTCTATGTCTGATCAGAATTGATTCCTGAATCCATCTACTAGTATTTTTTAGTCAGTGTTTTTGAATTTCTCAGTTTATATCTTTGGTCACACAAAGAAAAAATCCACCAGATATCTTTAGTATCTATCAATTTGTTGTTTAACTAAGATTCTCAACAGGCATTTTGGAATAGTTGTGCCATTTTGATAAACAGTACCATCACAATTAACTAATAGTAGGTAGCCACATATTCCTGTTGACTTAGCAACAACTAAAATTAAAATTCTAAAAATGTGATGAATAGCTGCCAAATACTTTTATTTTTTATAAGAGTATTTTCAGTAAATTAGTGATTGACAAACATATTTTTTTTTTTGAGAAATATATATTTATTGGTACTTGTTCTGTCAATTGTTTTTTTAAGCAGATGAACATGTTATGCTTATGAAAACAGCTGAAAAAAAATTTAATGGCTTAATATACCTGTAAATATATGCTATGTTTCATGACATTAACCAACGTGTCACTTATTTAGGTGATGTGGTTTATTGCTCTTCGTGTCACTGATATCTTCATTTGATGCAAAAATCTTCAATTTACATGACAAAACAAGACTGCTGAGATGGTTCATCATCTCTACCAACTCAACCCTACCCCTGTATTATAATTTTCAATATCGAAAGAGGGATCTAAATGGAGTACATGAGTTGTTTTCATAAAAATTTCCATACCAAAGGCTGTGTGGCAGAATATTAATCTCAAACTTTAGTTGGTCACTTCAGCTATTTCTTTTAGATGCGATTCTTGTACAATACTGTCAGTTTCCTTATAGTACATTCGCATATAAAAACTGACTGGGAATACTAGTTTTTGAAATAATGATAAAGAGCTAATGAACAATAAGTAATTGTCTGTGGGAAAGTATCGTTCTCTTCTCTTAGTTTGTCAACCATCCAATAAAATATGGATGTACTGTCTCTAGGAGTCTTTACGACTGACAATCCAATGTTCCCCATTTGGGCAAATGTTTATAGTCTTGCAATCTGGAATAATGTAATGAGGCTGTCTTTCAACTGGGTCCGTAGAGTTAGAGGCGACTGGGACACGATTTTCTAAGAACTGATTAATGGCAAGAAAAACCAAAAAATCGACCTAATCAAACTAAAATACAAATAAATATAATATAAAGGGTTATCAAAAAATATTTAAAAAAAAAAAAAAAAAAAAAAAAAAAAAAATTGGAGCCTCATACCTACATCGGATTTTAATCAGATTGAAGTGTGATATGTTTAAAATTATACTATTTTTCCTAATTCATGAAATTCGCAATGTATTTCAGTTTAAACATGAGACTTCACCTGAAATGACAGAATGCACTTCAATTTATCCAGAAAAACAGACCCAACTGTATTGATAACTTGGATAGATATGAAATCAGTGACCTTTGACCCCAGTGCAACAATGATGATGAGCCTGTATTTTTGAGTATGATGAGTATAATTTTTTGGGGTGAAAGGTGAAAGTTTTTTTTCATTTTTTCTGTGTTTTCTCAGAGAAAATAGCAGTCACAGATTTAAAAAAAAAATTATTGATAAAGGCAAAGTATGATTGCCAATCAATGCTTCTTATGAATTGACTATCTTGTGTCTGTCCATCCATGTGTGTATGCATGCCCGCTTATATCTTTGACGTACCTGGGCTGATCACATTCAAATTTCACACATCTATTATACGTCTTGGGTTACATAAGTTCATTCATTAATTCATAATCTCATTCAAGATGGCCGAATGGCGTCCATTTTTATGTTCATCGAAGCATTTTTGCCATTTCGGAAATGAACCTAGTTTGTATATGGATAGATTTCATTCTTGTTGCACGTCATTTTGTTGTGCTAATCAGATTCAAGTCGGCTGAATGGCGACCATTTTAATGTAAAAATCGATCAAATATTTCTGAACCTAGATCTCAGTTATACATGAAATACATCATACATTGGTGGCAACACAGGGGTCAGAGGGTGCAGTTGCCCCCTCTAAAACACCCCCCCTCCAATCAAGCTGGAACCCTTTGTGTCATTAAAATTTGCCCCTCAAAATGCAGGAAATAGCGTTTCAGAGGGTCTATATTTCTAAATTAAGTAAGGTAAGGTTAGATAAGATTAGTGAGCAGATCTCCCCCTCCCCATGACAAATTTCGTGCTGCCCCCTCTGTTTTATATATCAGGTAATTTGTTCCATGTTCTGATTAAGAATTGCTGACATATTTCAGTTTTGTTTAGTAATTAACTGATGATGATTCTGTCATGTCAAGATTTGTTTGGTTGAAAAAAATTACATTTTTTATTTTCAGACTGAATCCTGATAGACCGGGAGATTATAAAGAACTTTTCAATTTTGCTCCACAAGAATGTACTGGAAAACTACAGGTGAGTATCAAAGTTAGATTAAATTTATGGTCTTCAAAGATATAATATTAATGTCACTTTTTTCGCATTGCAATGATGGTTTTTGTGTTACATGAATGAAGGAAATGAAATAAAGTGTGGAATTACCATAGTTTTTTGAAGATAATCAATGCCCAAAATGAAGTGAAAAAAAACATGCGCAATATGTCTTTTTGATTCATTACTTATGCCAAAAAAGTCATATCATTTATATGACTTACAAGTACTATACAAATTGATATTATTTAATTGTTATTATTATGGTTATAGATGAAGGTCAATGAATGAATGAAATTTATTTCACCAAAAAAAACAAAACAAAAAAACAAAGGTAAAGGTAGAAGTTGCACAGGTAGTAAATACATATAAATAAATAATTAAATAAATAAATAAATAAAAATGTCTAGTATTCTTAGTTTTTTGAAAAGAGGAGCAGCATGGGAATACGGAGATGTATATGGAGAGAAAATGCCTGTTGTCGTTGTCGTTGACTCCATTGTGTCTCACAAAATGTGAAGTACCAATGTTTCAAGACTTTGGATAAGATTGTTAAATTTGTGAATTTATGGATAATTCCGGCTTATTAGGTAATTTTGGAAGTAATTTCAGGCAGCTTGGTGTGAGACTGATGTTTGAAATCAGAATAGATTCTGGCATATGCACCATATACATAGATAATGAAGAGCATCTTTCCTCTTTATAAATATAATTGTTGCAGGCAAAATAAACTGTATACTGTAGAAGTATAATTACTCACTGTACAATGTATAAGGTTAAAGGGCGGTGGTCGTCGCGTAGCGCATGTTGGAATTTCATGTAAACCATCAATGTATTTTACACGCGTTGTATACGTCGCTATAAGTCCCATATCGAACAGGACGCGGCGTGACAACCACAGCCCTTTATGGGGATTTGATGTACAGGTTTGAAATTTACTGGCACAATACACTTTATTTTTTACTGTTCATATTTACCAACTTGTAATTTAGCCTAGCACGTAATTGTTTCGTATACAGTATTATTATAAAGAGTATCGCTATGTTCTCTCCACGAAAGTAACTTAGCATCCAGCTAATTTGCATAACAGTATACTATGTCAATCACCTCTATTATACACTGTATTCATTATTATGGTAATTAAGCTATATTGTTTATTCAAAATTATAGGGGTCCCTATTCTATTGATTTAGGAGAACCCAGGTTTGGTACACATATGATAAGTACACATGATGTAGTGCCTATGTTTGCAGTGAATGTTTTCACAAATAAATTATAAAAGACATTCAGCCATCATATTGTGCAATACAGTTGTATGGGGTGCTGTTTGTGCAATTATTTATATAGCGTTTTTTTATGGATTTAAGCTATATGAAAAAAATTATATGATTTTTCATTATTAATAAATAATGATTTTTCAAATCAATTACTGTAAAATACTTTATTTTCGCTTGGAATTAATTTTCGCTGAAGTAGTGATTCAGTGAAAATAAAATCCAGCAAATATATCTTTTTTTCTATATTTTACATTCAACTCACCAAAAATCAGTGAAAATAAATTCCATGCAAAACATCCAAAAAGTCTTTTCAGCGAAAAATTAATTCCAGTGAAAATAAATTATTTCACAGTATATAGAACTCATGAGTTAACATTTTTGTTTTATTTCTAAAGATTCATACTATTATATATATATATATATATATATAATATCTTTATGTAAATTTTATTATTTTTTAATAAGTTATTTTCATGTTATTTAATTATGACATGAGGTAAGTTATACACATAAAGAAACTATGAAAATAATCTTTTTTTGCAGCAGATATTTACAAACTAAGAATCAACGTATTATATACTTTATTTTGTTTATGTGATTTTTATACAAAAAATTGTGTTTCCTATATAATCAGAAAAGTGTGTAATATTATTTACATATTATGCAGCAAAATGCATTATTTATAAATAAATACCATTATATTTAAAGTAAGCTCGTTATTTGTAAATAATGATACAGACTCGTGTATTTCCTATTGCTAAATAAATTTGACTAAGTGCATTGAATGTAAATAACGAAGCGCGAACATCAAAGTGTATGAATAATTGCGACTCGATGAACATAACTTTATTTGCAAACCATAGACGTTGGTGGCGTTTTAATGATTTATAGGAAAAGTTAAAATTGTTTATAAATAAATAATGTATACCAGATTTGTACAAATAATACAAATATTGATATGTCCTAAATACTGGAATTATGAAAACTAATTAATGAAAATTGGAATTGGATATCACCTCTAAATTTGAATGGTTTGCATACAATTTCTTGCAATGTAAATTTGTGACAGACTGTCCTATTATAGATATAATACATAGACATTACCATTTCAATATTATTTAGTTCACATAGGGCAGCGCCCTCTCGAGTTCATTATAGTTATTGTATACGCTTTTGTTGTTGTTATTGTTACTTCTTCAGCCATGTTAGTAATAAACTAGTAACGATCTTGTTACGCGTATGTATTGCCTCTATTGCCTGTCACAGAATTATATAATAAAACAACGTACGCACCCTTATTATTTACATATAAAAAAACATGATTACTTCAACACCATGACCCCTGACCAGACGTTATCCGGATGTTGATAACCCAAACAATAGCACAGCAAATCTGTGTACAACCACAGTAAGCTGGTGCACATTTACTTTATGGGGGCCGCTATCTTGAATAACACATGGAACTAAATTAATAGACCAGTTGCGAAACATGTTTTTCAGAAGAAACAAACAAATAATTGTTATTACAACTCAGCAGCCAATCAGCGATGGTCTTACGGTAGTTGTCGTCAATGGGAGCCAGAATATATCATCAGAGCACATGCTAAGGGGTTATAGACAATCTTTCAATTAATTAATGGCTATGAAAAATATAACAATGTTATATTTTAGCCACTGTGGGTGTTAATACGTTTTAGCCTTAAGCTGAATATAAAGGTACTTACTGCAAATTGTGTTTTAGATGTTACCAGAGAAAGAGGTGCCAGAGTTCTCAGGATCACTGATGGCTTTATATGGTAAATGTAAAGAGTTGAGTAACCAAATGTTGGAAATTATGGCAAGAGGATTAGAAATTGAAGTAAGTCACAAAAATTCCCTTTATCTTGAATATTTCTTTACTTATAGCATATGAGGTGACATAATGGTAGCTTCTAAAACAATTATTAGTACAGTGTATATGCTACTATTTTGTGTTTTGTCCAATGTTTGAATTTGATATTAAATGATGTAATTCATTAAGATTAATATATTTAAAGGGGGTTGACAATAGCAATGTTAACAGCTATTTTTTTTCTTATTAGGATCCATTACTGTTTGTGAAAGCCCATAATGGTATTGGGAGTCCAGCAAATGATACAGCATTAAGAACACTTTGGTATCCACCGATACCCAATGATGAAATTAAACCTAATCAGATACGATGTGGAGAGCATTCAGATTATGGATCAGTTACATTACTATTCCAAGATGACGTTGGAGGACTACAGGTAAGTATATGTTCATGCCTAATAGGTTATTTTACCTTTCACTGCAAGGCCTTGCCTAATATGTAAAAGACATGAACCGATTTTGAAATTGTATTCCAAAAAAGAATATGGCATTGAGATACCCTTACTTCTTTGGTTATAATCAAATGTGTATCCTACATTATTAAGTATTGAAATACCCCAAAATTACATTTGCTATATTCGACGCCACACAATGCTGTGACCTTTGTTTGTGCTGATTTTATTTCGATTTTATGCAAAAGACAGGATCTTAAAGTTAATGAATATTTTATTGAAGATATGTCATCTTCTTGAAGCTTTTATTATATGGCTTTATGCCATTAAAGTACTGAAAAGTTAAAATTAGTGTCACTGATTCAAATTTTTAGAAAAAATGTTCGAAATTGCTATATTTATTATGTCTCCAAATTTTGCCTGGTAATTTGGGATGAAACAATCATACATTAATAATGATATAATATTAATATTTGTAAAAAGTTTCTGAAAACTTCCAATAATGTTTGGATTTGTGCCCATGATTTATGCTCGATATATCAGCAATTGGACTCAGCTTGAACTGTCTTTAGTGGTCATTCTTGAATGTTTGGGAACGTTTTTTTTCATTATCCTTTCATCACTCTCTCCCGGAAACACATGTTGCTCAAATGTATTTGTAAATGAGCATCTAATAAATCTATCTATAAAGTACAATGTTTAATGCCTTCCATCAAACACAGCATTCCTAAATTCGTTGTGAGGGTTGGCACTGGTTTTGGTGCTAGTTTTGTGCCAATTGCAGCCCAGCAAGTTAGTGGTGCATAGTTTCTCATCCAATCGGTGCAAATTTCATTTCAAATATCCTTACTTCCATCCCAAAACCTGCAATGTTGAAAAAGATTAAACAGTGTAAAACATTTCTCTATCAGGAACTAGTCTAGAAATTCTGCCTCTGAACCCAGGAGTTGGGAATGGGAAGTAAAACTAACCAAACCAACCCATCAACCATGGATATCTAGGGATAGTTTCCATCACTCAGAGAAACACTGAGCCAAAATCATAAAATCTGCTTCACTATTTCTGAACACTTGGTGTATCCTTACATAAACAACAACTAGCTTTCCATCACCAGTTAAGGTATAAACTTAAACTTGACTTGAGGTTTGAATTAATTTAACATGTATAAGTGGAGTAGATAAATATATCATGCATCTGTCTTTCTAGATCAAAAATATTGATGGTACTTTTGTGGATGCCAAGCCCTTGGAGGGAAGTATACTTGTGAATATAGGAGATCTTATGCAAAGATGGACATCTGATAAATTAGTATCCACAGTGAGTATAAACAAGTTTATCTCCACAGTATTGTGCTGTATGTCAGATATGTTCTTGCATTGAATAAAATCCAAACACTGAGATTATTAATTTGGGACTTGTTTGTCGAAGCCATTTCTTGGACCAAATTATATCTTACTTGTTACATGATGTCATACATATGCACATCATTTTTTTTAGTCGATCAAATAATGTCATCTGGCATCCAGTTTGGACATAAAACATCCTAATACTTAAATATGTCCAAAGCTTGCTCTCAGAAATTACTTTGTACGACTGGCTGCAATTTTGTTTTTTTATCAAATTCTCTGGGATACAATGACCAATGGTTGATACAAATACATATGCATCTATTTTTGTGTAAATGATCTCATCAAATGTATCCAACTGGTAATGCAAGGTGATCATTTCATGATACTATAAATGCTAAAGCCTGGTAAAAAAATTAGCTAAACCTGACCACAGTCCCTCTATTCTCGGTCTGGAAAAAATTCGCAGTCTATTGTCCCAGGGCTGGTTACGGGTAAATAAACCATTCACACCTTTGACAATGAGCCACGAAGCTGTGCGTACACTAACTTTAGCACTGTGATCACAAACTATAAACAGAACAGAACATATTACCGTGATTTGTCAAAATACGAACATCTGAGAAAAAACTAACTACATCACCAAAAGGTTAATGTACAAATCTATTCACATTGAAAAAAATATTATGGTTGAACATGGTTTTCATACTATAAAATGGGCCAACCCGCTGACTCGCGTCAAGCAAGTTAGTAAATCAAAAACAAAATGGCGCTCGTAAATAAATTCTCAGTGGGGCGAAAAAAAAGTCTGCCTACTCAATTTCTGGCAGTGCTAAAGAATTGATACTGCAGGATCTTATTCTTAGAGACATGATGTCACCAGCATTGTAAACTACATCCCAAATATATGCTTGGAAACAAAAATAATGACACGAAAATTCGAATGGCAATGAATCGGCGAGAGGCCATCAATATTTTGAACGGAAAAAGTGATGCCTAAATATGACACGTATACTTTATATAATATAATAAAACAAGCACAATGAACCGATCCACCAACTACAACTGGGTTTAAGCTATCCAATAAACTAAAAAAACATTGATCTTTCTAAAACACATGACAAATAGAAGGGCCCAACCGGTCAAGGTTGTTAGACGTGTTCCAAGTTGTGATCCCTGTCCTCAAATTTAAGTGCGATATTCACGAATAATAATGTCAATATGCCACTATAGAAAGACTTGCCGGCTAAAGACTTATGTTGAGCTTCTAAATCTATATAAATTATCAAAATATATGTTTTTTTCGGTTGTAAAAACTAGAACATGAAGGGAACAATGAATCGTTCGTTTCAATAAAATCCTCTGATATCAAGAGACTATGCTTCGCGGAAAGCCATACCCAGCGCAGTCCAAGCACAGCGGGTAATTTACACCTTAGACAATAGCCGTTTCCAGACCATGGATAGAGCACTGTGACCTAACCAAACCAATATCAATCAAATTGTGTATGATAATAATACATATTCGGTGGTAGGTGCATCCAGTTTTTTCTTTCACTATTTACCTGAAACAATGTTATTGTCTCTGGCATTTACTTTTAAGCTCACTAACTTCTTATTTCAACATACAATGCACTCAAATGATTCATGGGACTATATAATTTACAATGATGTAGTAGTCTTTAAGGCTGATTTACAGGAGACAATGCATGAGGCTACATAGCGGCAATAGTAATAAACACGCGGCAAGGCAGCTAATTGTTGCAATGTGTCAATGTGTTGCCAGAAAAACTGTCCTTGCCTGACCCATAATAGCTATTTGATTATATCAGATCATATATTAGGGGCATCTCATGAGGCAAAGCATGACATGCATGAACTGTGTTATGTAAACTTGTCTTTACGTTAGTAGTGATGGATTCAATATTTTGGCTTGAGTTTGTTATCCATTGATTCGTGGGGTTGTTTTAAAGGCATGTGTATCAGCTGGGAGGCGTGTAATACAAAAATTACAATCCAAATATGAGCATAAAAGAATAATTACACTTGTATGGTTGGACATATATTACTTTTACTTTAAACATGGCTTTGTCTTTTTCTGATTACTAACTAATTTCTCTTTTGTATACCTTTTTATTTTTACAGGTGCATAGAGTATTGATACCCGAGACAAGTAAAATGAAAAACTCAAGTCGTCAGTCTCTAACTTTTTTCTGTCATCCTGATAGTTCATTTGTTATAAAGTGTATTGATGGTAATGACAAGTATCCACCAATCACTGGTCAGGCTTACCTTAAACAGCGATTTGATGCCACCTATCAATATTAATACATCCAATGAGATCCACCAGTCATTGATGTACATCAAACAACGATTTAATTTGATATCACATATCAATATTAAAACTTCGTACATTTAATTTGATCCACCAATCACTGATGCTGTTCACCCAAAAGAACGATTTGATATCACCTACCAATATTAAAACTCCATACATTCAATTGGATCCACCAATCACTGGTGCTGTTTACCCAAAAGAACGATTTGATATCACCTATCCATATTAAAACTCCATTCATTCAATTGGATCCACCAATCACTGGTGCTGTTTACCCAAAAGAACGATTTGATATCACCTATCAATATTAAAACTCTATACATTCAACGAGATCTACCAATCACTGGTGCTGTTTACCCAGAATAACGATGTTATATCACATACCCATATTAAAACTCCATACATTCAATTGGATTCATCAGTCACTGGTGCTGTTTACCCAATAGTACGATTTGATATCACCTATCAATATTAAAACTCTATACATTCAACGAGATCTACCAATCACAGGCGCTGTTTACCCAAAATAACAATTTGGTAGCAATATTAAAATTCCATACATTCAATTGGATCCACCAATCACTGGTGCTGTTTACCCAAAAGAACGATTTGATATCACATATCCATATTAAAACTTCATTCATTCAATTGGATCCACAAATCACTGGTGCTGTTTACCCAAAATAACGATTTTATATCACATATCCATATTAAAACTCCATACATTCAATTGGATTCATCAGTCACTGGTGCTGTTTACCCAAAAGTACGATTTGATATCACCTATCCATATTAAAACTTCATACATTGAATTGGATTCATCAGTCACTGGTGCTGTTTACCCAAAAGTACGATTTGATATCACATATCCATATTAAAAAACTCCATACATTCAATTGGATCCATCAATCACTGGTGCTGTTTACCCAAAATAACGATTTGATATCACATATCCATATCAAAACTCCATACATTCTATTGGATCCATCAATCACTGGTGCTGTTGACCCAAAATAACGATTTGATATCACCTATCCATATTAAAACTTCATACATTCAATGGGATCCACCAATCATGGTGCTGTTTACCCCAAACAACGATTTGATATCACCTATCAATATCAAAACTCCATTCATTCAATTGGATCCACCAATCACTGGTGCTGTTGACCCAAAATAACGATTTGATATCACCTATCAATATTAAAACTTTTTACATTCAACGAGATATACCAGTCACTGATGCTGTTTACCCCAAACAACGATTTGATATCACCTATCAAGATTAAAACTCCATACATTCAATGGGATCCACCAATCACTGGTGCTGTTCACCTCAAACAACGATTTTATATCACCTATCAATATTAAAACTCTATACATTCAACGAGATCTACCAGTCACTGATGCTGTTTACCTCAAACAACGATTTGATATCACCTATCACTATTAAAACTCTATACATTCAACGAGATATACCAGTCACTGATGCTGTTTACCTCAAACAACGATTTGATATCACCTATCACTATTAAAACTCTATACATTCAACGAGATCCACCAGTCACTGGTGTTGTTTACCTCGAACAACGATTTGATGTCACCTATCAGTAAACTAAATACATTCAGTGAGAAACACCGATCACTGATAATGTTATTAATTCGATTTATTCACTGTAGCTTGTACAATCTAGAAGTTTTGTTGTTAAAAATTAATATCTTGTGATAGTATGCAAGTGAATCATTTAACATGCTAATGTTACAATTTGTAGTGATCAGTTTTCTGATTTTTTTTCTTGAACTTCAAACACATAAATAGATTCTCAGCAATTCTTTTTCGCTACTGTTATAGTTGGAAATTACGTAAAACTAAAGTTAATTTTCTAAAGTTTTAGTTTATTTGAAAGTCGATGACTATGATTTTTATTATTTTGGTCATGAAGTTTATTTTACGTGTAACACCATGGCCATTAGTTTGAGATTTAGGGATTATTTTTGCATAAACGGGCGTACTTTCTTTTAGGTTATTATTAACCATTCTTTTATCATATTGCAATTTTATGAGCATATCATTTATTTCAATACGTAATTATCTTGTCCGTAGTACATCTGCAATGTATTCGACTGGTGTTACATTTGAACATGGTGATATATAAATTAGTTTGTCCACTTCGATTTTATTAGCGTTGGACAGGTATAGCTTTCCGTAAAAGCGACAGGCAAGACTAATAGATGTTTGCAATAGAAATAGCCAAAGCTTTCAAAACTGGTACACATGTTCCCAGTGCAGAAGCGGTGGCACGATTTTTTTCCCCGAGAGGACGAGATCCCCTATGGTGGTTCACTGAATAAAATATGGTACGCAAGCTGAAGTAAAAACGTGTAAAAGGGGTGTTATTTTAAATTAGTTATTTGACGTGTGTACCGTGTTTAGGGTTGAATAAAGTAATAAAGTGTGAAAAAAGGAATGTATATAGGGTATGTATTTTAAGTTTCTGCACTTGAAAAGGAGTGTAATGTCACAAAAATGCGTGTTTAGAGACTTGGAGTATCCCCCCCCCCCCCCGCGGGTGAGATCTGAAATCTAGACCCTCTGAAACGCTATTTCCTGCATTTTGAGGGGCATACTTTACTATTGTTACCCACAATGCCTGCTTAGATTTCAAGGCCAAAGATACAGTATCACAAAACGCGCTTTGAGTTAACAATGCAACCATTAGGCCTAAATTATTGTGCTGAGTGATGATACTCATATTGAAAATATCAGCTACCGGGTGGCATCTTCAGTAAAGTCAAGGTTCATGCCATACACAACTTGAGAAGGTTCATGAGCAAGTGACATGCAAAATCGCTCTCATGGACAATTTGTCTGTATCTAGCAAGACGTTGTCATCCAAGTCAAACTACGGGCACGTATGGTATCACATTTTATTTATTATGTGTTGTATATTCAATTCATATAGATGTAAGTAATACAATGAACGAAAACTCATTGAAGCTACAACTTTAAAATCAAGAATCACTCTCTCTACCAAAAGCGAATTTAAACAAGTACATCTCACATAATTAGAAATCCAAAATGCTGCAACTAAACTTAAAAGTAAAAATGCTCCAGGCGCAGATAAAATTACCAATGAAATAATCAAAGCCAACAGGAACCATTAATAAAAACATTACACAAGTTATGCGATTTAATTCGCCAGAGTGGATACATCCCAAGTTTCTGGAATTTAGGAATGATCACCCCTATTTTCAAAAAGGTGACAAAACAAACAATTACAGAGGCATCATACTTCTTAATAGTATAACTGTAAACTTTACACCAGTTTGAGCAGCGGCTTTTGAAACATCTAAAGGAAAACAATTATTAGAAAACCAATTGGATTCATACCTAATTTATTTGTCCTCAAACCACAAAAAACCTAAGCAATAAACTTCCAGAAAACCTTTGATTCCATCTGGCAACTCGGACTCTTCTGGCAACTTACCCAATGTGGTAAGTTATGGACTCAGTCCACTTTTTTCAACGTCTATGTAAATGGCATTATAAAATCAGACGTTTTTTCTTTTGTTTTTGTGCTAGGCTACAGTTGAATTGTTACTGAATGTTACTGTTGTTTTGCCTGACTTCTCGTTTAATGTGCAAATTGCAAGTACTATCGCTGACACATTTTGCCACAGAAGCCATATTTATGTTTGGAACTACATGTCAGGACTGTTCGGCCATCTCTCTATTAAAAGGCAATTTAATACGTTATTCTGGCGTCAACTATACTCGGTCGAACACAAACACCTGCAGAACCTAACCAAGGTTCCCCCAAAGTCGCATTCGTTAGTGAATGAATCTAGATCAGTGGTATTAGCCTTCCCATTGAGTCTGTGGCACACTCACCCAGGGTAGGGGGTCTACACTTGTTGGTGTTCAGCCTAAAGTAGGATTTAAATGTTGGCCTACCGATCATGAGTCTGATTCAACAAGCAACATACAACCAGCGATCAGTTAAAAACATCATTAGACTTGCCTCGACCCGCCATGTCGCTTAAACAAAAGTCTCCCATTCTGCTATATGCAGACGACCTCGCAGTGTTGTCCCAATCACATATCGGCTTAAACAATAAATTCAGAAATGGAAATATCTCTAAATCAAAAAATTGCATGTTCTGTAAACCACTGGACAAACTCAAATTTGATGTTGATGAAAGAAACTTGAAAATACAAAAACCTACACAAACCTCGGAATTAAACACACAAATCTGGAAACTTCGCCGGAGCTCAAAGCAAGAGTAATGAAGGCATGTTTCAAAATGTTATTCTCAGAAAAAAACGAATTTAATCAAAACATACATACATAAATATGTTTGGTGCAATTGCAAAGCCAATTATGCTTTACTGCAGTGAAATTTGGACGAGCGAAAACATCAACAAATCGCATCGTATGGCAAATCTGTCTAAACCATGCAATGAAAAAAGTACAAATACATTTCTGCAAATACCGTCTGAAAGTAAATAACAAAGCAAGTAATTTGGCATGCCTGCTAGAGTTGGGGAGTTATCCACTCCTAGCAACAAGCCTAAAATATATGATCGAATATTGGTTCAAGTAATTCTAACGCTGGTTCATGAAGCTTACTGTTACAGTGGCGGCGGCACTGGGCCGGGGGACAGAAGGCCCCCCAAATCAAGCTGAAACCCTTTGTATCAACAAAACTTGCCCCTCAAAATGCAGCAAAATAGCGTTTCAGAGGGTCAAGATTTCAGATCTCGCCCCTAATGCAAAATGTCGTGCCACCGCCTCTGAAACTAGACATATATCTTAATAAAAAGGGAAAGAACAACTGGGTAACAGACATTTTAGAAACTTTGAATATGGGAAATATTTGGAAAAAACATAAATCTAAGGATGACAAAAAAATGTATATACAGTATATGTAACATGTCTATATTAGAACAATTATTTAAAATCCAAAGCACAGAAACATCACATGATGACAATAAAGGCACAAACCATGAAAACAAGTTACGAACCTAGTTAGGAAACATAATTTGCATATGATAATATTTCACCACAATCGAAAATCCAAATCATAGAGCTGACAAGGTTCAGAATAGTGTTCATATCCTTCAAATATATATATATAACCTTATATTGAAAACGAAAAACATTTGTTTGTCAATTGTAATTCATAGAAGTAGGAACGACAAATCATGAATACAAATATTAAATACAATAAAAGCAACTTTAGAACGGATGATGAACACCTAACAGATATACTAAAAAGTAAAAATCACAGCAAAAAAACATTGAGCTAAAAAAGTAAACCCACACTTGTTTCTAAAGAAAGAATCCTAAAAAATTCGTATTCCTGGATATGACTCACTATAAACTATTTAACAACTTGCCCAGATAACTACATGCTTCTGGAGTTATTGGTATCATCTTGACGGGTGCTAGCAGGGTATGCTTACCGATTCTGGACACCTGGTACCACCACTTGTACAGAGACGTAGAGTGGTTCAAGATGGTTCATACTTACACTGTTGGCGAATTGTGCGTCTCATGGACCTGATGACTTTTGTCATCTTGTATGTTATTGGATAATAGATTTGTTTTGATGTTATATTATTACATTCAAATTTATTGAATAAGCCAATGAGCGTCCCAGAATTATTGTGCTTATAGCATGGTAAGTTGACCAGTATATTCACCCGGTTTGCTTAGATCGACTAGTCACTAATTTGATTGCTGGAAAACAGCCCAATACACGTTTTCTGTAACCGTGCCTACTGACTAGTGACGGGCGTTTCTGTGTGCGACGTCGAAATCACGCTTATGGGTGAAAACATTTTCGTTCAAATTGGCTATTCTTTATCTTGATTCCTTAGCGTTATATACGCTATGACGATCACGTGACCATGACGTTTTCAATACTTGTAAAAATAAAACGTTTCTGTGCTTAAATGAAACACAATTTAAGCTACACAGTTAACAAAAAAAAGTAGAAAAAAATATTCATCCCTCACTGAAACAATAAATTAAAGTCAGATAACACAAAAAATAACAAACCAGGGGAAAACAAACTGAGGACATACAGAGCATTCAAGAAATGTTTGAAATGAATAATTATTTAACAATGCTAACAAATATTGATACACGAGAGTCATTATCTCGATTCCGTTTAGTAACCACGACCGCAAAATCGAAACATACGAAACCGAAATTTCCAACAGAAAGGAGTCTATAATCTTTGCCCAAATAAAGAAGTAGAAGACGATTGCAATTTTATAACAACTTAATCTGTTTACAACGATCAAAGAAAGAAATTGAATAAGAACGCCGGAAATTTGACAGAGTACAAATTTATAGTAATGGGGAAAAAATGATTATGAAGCTTAGTATAATCACAATCTTGTTGAACATTGCACTAAAATAAGACCGCAGCACCCCATAGTATAGTTATACGGTATATGTATTGTAATGTATTTTCGTATGTTAATGGAGAGTGAATCTTGTAATTTGTAAATGTAATTTTGTAACAAGTATGCATTTTTATTTTTCACTGTTAATCAATTTTTTTTATTGTATTGTGGTATTAGTGACTTTACTGTTGTACTTCTCAAAATCAGTGTTGTGTCAATAAATAGATGTATATTATTGACCTTGGAAAGTTCATAGAAGAAAGGGAATGTGTTATAATAATAATAACTTGATAGACATTATTCATTTTGAATAGAACATAGTCAAATACTATTCTAAGAAACAAAAAAAAAGAAATGATGAAAATAAAGATACTGATAACACTGGTTTAGAAAATGGCACTTTCGTTAATATAAACTGTCAGTTCTATATGTATGTTGCCCGTAATTTATATAAACTTTGCTTCGTTATCTAACATTGTGAAAGGATGATTTGAGGTTTGTGCTTTTATTTAAGTACTTCTCTGTTTTAAATTCTTTCTTGAATTTACTGTATGGTATGTTCTTAATTTATTATTTTCCTCAGATTTAGATTTTTCTGAATTAATTGCTTTTCTCCACAAATCTACATACCTTGCTTCTATTTGATCACTTATGTGATGTATGTTTTTCTTAGTCTCTTTCCAATAATTATTAATTTCACTTTCGCCTAGTATTTCTTGTATTGGTTTTGCCCATTGTGATTGATCAATAATGTTTCTATATATGTTTTATCTGTATACTTCTCTGAACCCCATATTTCACATCAATGAGTTAGTATTGGTCTTATTATATGGTCAAAAACGTTGATCCAAGTTGCTATGTTGATATTTGTTGATGTGCTAATTATTTTTTGAGTTTGTAATGCTTCCTTATATAAATGTTCTTTTGCTAGATCGAACTTGGTTTAAATTCTATTCCTAAATATTTATAAGTTTTAACTACTTCTAGTTATTTAATTTAACAAAAATTATACTATATTAAAAATCATAATTTTTGTTTTAGATGTGTTTACTTTTAGGTTCCACATACTGAAGTAGGCTGCCAACTTATTGAAACAACGAACCTTTCTTCAGTTTCAGACATAAAGACAAGGTCATCAGCATATAACAGGCTACTAATTGTATTGTTGTTTAACTTAACTGCTTTACATGACTTATCTAGTTGTCCTGGTAAATCATTTAGGAATAAATTGAAGAGTATTGGGCTGATGTTACAACTTTGTCTTCCACCTCTGAGTGATTTGAAATCTTTAGTCATTCCATTTTTTAATTTTATATTGTATCTCACATCATCATACATACTTTTAATTACCTGATATACGTTTCCAGTAATATTATTCTTTAACAAATTATAATATGCTATCAAAGGCTTTAATTTTTGTAAATCTTCAAATCCAACAAACACTTTGTTTATTTTATGCCTATTTTTTGTTGTAACTTTGTTATTAATGTATTTATCAACAATTGTTTTAAGTACAAACATGTCTCTAGTTCTATAACCAGGTCTGTCGTTCTATATCTCTCTGGTAGGACTGTAACAATTGACAGGGACCGAAGATGTACTCCTACCTACTCGTGTTCGAATATGTAATAGACGAAAAGCGTTCGACGAAAGTTATTGCCGTTGAGGGCGTAACCACCTTCAATCAGCTGTGTATTCAAAATACACGCCAGAGCACTGACCGGTAAGAGAGCACGGGTGTTATGTAAATAGTGCATTTTGGTATGGCGGCCCATACAATCCCTGTCATCGACTTCACTGCGTATGGTTTGCAGAGAGAGTCCCCGGACGAAGAGTGTTTCCAGGAACTAATAGATGACGTACATAATGCATTGAAGACGATCGGTTTTCTTTATTTGACAAACCATGGTATTCCACAAGAACTGGTCAGTGACGGTTATAATACTAATAATATTGCATGGTTTTCTATAATTATAATGTCTCATGTTTTTGTGTTGAAGTTGTAGCATATATGACCACGGAAAAACAGCCGTGTTTTTGCAATTCCAAGTATAGTATGGTGATATGTGTTTGCTCGGAAGGAAAATGCAACCTGATCCAAAAGTGTTGCAATATTGTTCACTGGGTCACATGACCTTCAACAACCCTGTTGTTCGTTCAGTGAATGGTACAATAAAGATGCTATCAACACGGTTACAGCGAAACGAAAATTGTTTACTTCAGTGTTAAAATGAAAAAAAATGCGTGAGAAACATTTTTTTTAGTATCGCCCACAATGCGAAAAGCTTAAAACCTATGCACCAAGAGGAGACAACCCCCACCCCCGAAAATCAAGCTGAAACCCTTTGTGTCAGCACAGACTGTGGTGTCAGCAAAATCTGCCTCTCCAAATGCAGTAAATAGCGTTTCAGAGTGTCTAGATTTCAGATCTCGCCCCTCATGCAAGATTTCCGCCGCTGTGTGGAAGTGTCCTTGTCTTTGTTTTGTTGTTTGCAAGGCTAGTTGATCGCGCTTAACAAGGAGCCAAGGACAGGAATTCACAAATCGCTTCTCCATAACTGAGGCCAGCAACTCATTTGCATATATCGTCAACAGTGTCATGTCAATCAAAGAGCAACGTAAACAAACCTTGGGGACTTTTAATCACATACTTGTGCCTCAGTTCCCTATATTTTAAAATCGTTATTTGAGTATGATGCAACATTTACAAAATTCTTGAAATTTTAACACTGTTTAGTTAAGAAAAATCAAAAAAAAAAATCACTTTGATTGCCCCCGAACCTACATTACTAATTGGGGAGAAATGTGTTAATAAAAGAAATAGTCTAAGTTAGAACAATAAAAAAGAAAGTGAAATGAAAGACAACCTTGCCATAAATTATCCAATAAAACTGACAGAAATCGTACAAACATTGAAAGGATTTAAAAACAATAAAGCAATTTTACCAGAAAGTATGTAGCTAGTGAAATGCTGAAATACAGCAACAAAAAAGTGAAACAATTGTTACAGAAATTATACACCTATGTTCTGGATACAGGAATTTATCTCAAAATATGGAGTACAAGTTTCATCGCATCTGCCCATAAAAAAGAATTTTTGAAAGCCAGAGAGATACAAACAATTACCATGGAAACGTAATTACCAAAGTGTTTTAATAGTATGATTATAATTCCCAAATAACAGAATATCAAAATACCCACATTTTGTAGAATGTAATACTTCCATATCAGGCTGGATTTCGTCAAAAACATTGGATAGTGGATCATGTTCTAACTCTCCATTCTATCAAACTGGATCAAAGAAAATTTACTGTTGTTTGTAGACCTCAAAAAATGTTTGATTCAGTATAGAAAACAGTGAGTATACTAACAGTTGGGACTGACATTATAGAAAAGACACAAGTCATTATATTCTGCATTAATTGATGTAAAACTAGTAAAACTAATTAATATTGAGGAACAATACATCTATTTAGAAGTTATTTTTTCAAATCAACTGGCTCAATAACACTCGCAACAGATAGGTTTGCTGATAAAGTTTACAAAGTAACAATGATACAATCCAAAATATACGCAACATCAAAAAATTTTGAAAAAATTAAAGAAAATCTTTTTAATACAACACAAATACCAATATTGACATATGCTTGTGAAATGTGGGGTATCTTTCTTAACCGAACTAACTTGGGATAAAACAAGACTGAAAAATTTCACCTGTAATTCTGTCACAAAATTATTAATGTAGGGAACAAATCCACCAAAATAATATGTAAAATGAAGCTTGGTGGAGAACCTCTCATTGGTAAAGTCTATGGTTACAAATACATGGAGAAATTAAGCAAGCAAGTAAACAAAAAAATAGTTCATGCTTAACAATGCTTGAAAAATCAGAAATAAAAAACATCAATTAAAAAAAATATGAGAAAGACTGGAATAATAAAAACAAAAATTAAAATGACAAATTACATACATATACATTGCAGTACTTTAAAAAATAAACTTGAAGAGGAGGAATACATATACATATTACATGTAAAAGAATCATGTTAAAATGACTGCAAAATTCAGTCATAAACTGGCAATATAAAAAAAGGTGCGCACAACCATGGAAGGTATTAGGGGAGAAGAGAGGACATTTTTGTTTTTTCATGATCACTTTAATTTATTTATTGGTACTTGGTTGCAATTCAGTCTAGCTCGAAAGCAGTAAAAGTTATCGGAGATAAATTGACACCAAAATTGCACATCTTGACCAAAATACAGATATTCTATCAATAAGAAGTTTCCAGGATTCTACCAGGGTCCTAACATCATATTTCACACGCACAATGTGATTAAAAGTCAGTTTGTCAGGAATAGACTAAAAACAAAATGGTGGAACTATTGCGTAAAAGTCATGTGTTTTTTTCACATCGTAGATCAGTGCACGTAATTGACCAAGTTTATCTGAAAGAGTATAAAGCCCCACTTAACCCTTTTAAATACTTCCTGAGACAACAAGATGTGTTTTTATTCGTTTTCAAACTGAAACAATTTTGCTACAGAGCAGTCTTTCATCTATACTCATGCTGGGAAAACAACTATTTTATTTTCGATGACAGGTCTTACCAGTAACCTATAACCATATGAACCGTGCTGTGCATGTTTACTGCTTCCTCATTTTTCATGTTCAGAGCAAGTTTATTATTCAGCTCTAAAATTCAGGAGTCAAACCTGTTTTGTTGAGTAAGGAAAAATAGACAATGATGATAAAGCTTGAAATAAAAGATATAAATCTGGATTAAAACTTCTCCTCTCTCCTCCCATACTACCGACCATGACACAATCAAATAAACCATTAGAAATACATGTAGTATTTGTTCTCATTGCTAAGATGAATTTACACCATTTGATAAACTGTAAATTATTCAACAAAGCAAGAAACAATTTCAATTTCTACTCAAAATCGTACAAAGTGATGATTTCATTTACCACATTTTATATTATTATTATTGTTGACAATTTCATTGTACTTTGTTTCTGATGTATTCAAATTAGAAAAAAAAATGGTAAAATGTAATTTAAAAATCATGATATTACCATATTATACAGTAATTTCATTTCTTTTATGTTGCAGATTGATAATGCATTTAAACAGTCATCAAAATTTTTTGCCTTGCCAAGTGAAACAAAAAATAAGTATGCCAGACCAACAAATGACAACCATGGCTATGTTGAGATTGGTAGAGAAGCGTAAGTATAGTCCCTAAGGGAAGAGTAGGAAATCAAACGGGCGGTGCACCGCGGTCATTACCGCGGTGGTGGTGGGTGCTCGCCGGTCGACCGCATTTTATGCAAATTTATGCATAGAATCCATGACCCCGGTTTACCGCGGTCGTGTGCGGTGGGCTCGCACAGCAATTCACACTTATTGTCAAGACCATTAATGAACACAAGGAACTGGGAAATTAACAGGATCACAAAGTTCTAATGAAAAATTAAACCAATTTGGCTGAGCCAAAAGCTAGGAAACTAGTCTATAATAGTTCACATTATTTTATTTGCCTGAGCTTTGGAATAAAATCACAAAACGATCCAGAAAGACGCAGAGATCAATATAGTATAAAATAAGATCGCATTATTTTGTGAATATATATCATGCATGGTCTCAGAAAATGTTTAAAAAGATTAATGTTTCGCGTGGACCAAATATAATCACGCATAAGTATAAATTCAAAGTGTTTTAATACATTGGTGAGAGGTCGCATTTACGTGAACAAGAACATGCACTAAGAAGAAAAAGCAAGCCAAAGTCGAAACGGGGTGTATCATGGACTTGGTACAACATGCGTTGCGACAATTGAGTGATCGTCGACATCATTTTGGGGCACAATTGAACTTGTACGTTGCGAAACTTGCTACGCGGCGATGCTGACATCAAGTGTGTGTTGACCGAAGTTTGACCCCCAAGTCACGCGCTGAACTGGCGCGTTACCTTAGCAACCTTTTTCTTTCTTGGTCCGCGCTTCGATCTCGTAAATTTGTTATCCTATCCGGCGGTACTGTAATAACACAACTTGTATCCAACTCTGTATTGGCTTTGAATATTTCAACATCGTTTACTTAGTGTGCTGCTTTTCTAATAACGCAAATATGTTTACAGTATTGGACGGGCTCTAAATATTTCAACTTTGCAATGTATTACTTTTATAATAATTACGTAAACTATGTTATTTTTATTATTGTTGGGACACTAACCCGGGCTATTGGGTCTGTGAATATTTCAATATTACCGACTTGATAATGTGTTGCATTCGTAATTATTACGCAAATATAAACATGGGCGCATTTAAATCATTGAAAAAGATAGTCAGGTCCCGGAGTCAGGTGTCTAACGAAAGTTGAGAAAATAATTTAAATACTTGTGACTCATCGGTGAATTATTTTATTCGAAATAAAGTGAATATGTAATATTAACCATACAATAACATACAATATCATGCGTAATGTTAAATTTTTTTATAATAAACTCGCAGCGCACTTCGATCGCATTATTCACGTACATTTTGACTGAACTCTAATAACCACGTGTTTGAATTACGTGCGGCAATGGGCAATGACCTCAATGAGTTCACGCACTGACATTTAAATTCGGGCCACCCAGTTTGACGCAAAACGATATAGTTACTTAACATTTGTTCAAAAAATCGGTAAACTCTCGCGAAGAGTTAACTGAAAGGCAACGTCGTTTTTGACCAAAAAAAAAACACGTCAATACAAGATTATGTGTGCAAGGTTAGATTTATAGAATGTACATGACCGCTTAACTCTGTTTTTTTTTAATAATCATGCCGCACGTGAAACACGGGAGACATTTTAGTTCGTCCATTTCTTGTTTACCGATCTTGAACTTTTTGTCTGGAATGCGATACAGGCAAAGAATAAACATTAATGATACCCACCGTTGTCAAATCAACAAGAGGCTCGAATCAGGAAGGCTTGGCTATTTAAAACTTCGTAAATAACATTCTTTTCATGTGGTAGACTTTATTCAAGTGTAACAAACGTAAGTGAAATGTATGGACGAGTCATAATACTCGTACCTTCGAAAGTTACGACTTTTACTCTTGGAATTGGTGATAAATACATGCATAAAATACAACATTGTTTCACGCAACAACAATTCGTATACAGCATTGGACTTATGGATTTTTATATTAATAAAATACGTGGGCCGATAATATTACTATATTGCTTAGTATTTCCATGCCAGCGATGCTCGTAACATGCTCGATTTAAAAACAGCTATTTGAAACAAAGACTCATGGAATCACAAAGGCAACTGTTAAGTACGTATTTCACACTTTTCCTACGACCGCGGTTGCAACCGGTATCGGTGGCCACCGCGGTAGAGACCCCTAATTATAAGCAGTCCGCGGCTCTCCCCGGTGTACCGCGGAGAGCCGCGGTGATTACCGCGGTGAACCGCCCGTTTGATTTCCTACTCTTCCCTAAATGAGAATATTCCTGATTTATTTATTTATTTATTTATTTATTTATTTATTTATTTATTTATTTATTTATTTATTTACTCATTCATTTATTTATTTATTTATTTGTTTATTTACTTATTCATTTATTCATTCATTCATTCTTTCATTTATTTATTTATTTATTTATTTATTTATCTATTTATTTATTTATTTGCTCATTCATTTATTTTATTCATTCATTCATTGGTTCATTTATTAATTTATTTGTTTTATTTATTCATTCATTCATTCATTCATTCATTCATTCATTCATTCATTCATTCATTCATTCATTCAACTGTTTTAATTAGGAATTGTTTTAAAGTGATACAGTATGTATTTATAATTTGTTTGTGGTAGAAGTAACAATTTCATTTTAAGGGCCTTTTGCTGTGAATGATTAGATCATTAAAAAACTGTAATAGTGAAAGTGAATTACATGCAACATGCCATCGAAAACAAATCCCAGTGACAATAAGACATTTTTCTGTTTACTGTGAGATCCCACATTATGCATAAAATCTAAATGTAAAAAGAGGATAAACAAAGGTCATAGCGTCAAAGTGACCGTCAAAACATTGCATGGGATTTGACAATCGCAAAAATATTTTGATGTGTTGATTTTTTCTTGAATAACGTAACCTGATCGTGAACTCCACTTTGACCATGTTACATGTATATCAGGGTGGAATTGATTTTGAAAGAATTTTAGCTTTCAATTTAAATGTGTCTATTGTCAGAAAGTATTTACTTACAAACAAAGAGGTGCTAATTTAACAACATTGACTAGTATTGTTAATAAGCCGCTACCTCATCGGGCGACTAGGTCCATTGTATACAAATTATATAATCCATGACTGACAGGAAGCGTGTCGGTCAGTATGTAATTATAATAACAATCGGACAATAGTCATGATCGGAAGCGTTTCCGTGGTGGGCACTAATTTTGAGTGCCGGTCCGGGCCGACCAGTGTGGCAATATTCCTGGACATTTGATAATGGTTGATTTTGATGAAATAAGAATATTTTAATGCCATATTTCAATCACTTGGAAAGATATATCATTTGATTTTTGTGCTAGACGTTGGATCCGCCTCTTTCACATATTTCTCACAGTGATTACCATAATATTACGTAAATATTCTACATTAATGTTAATTATATTATCAGTTTTGTGAGTCACATGTTGCTATGACATTATGGTTCAATTATGCATGTGGCATGTTAATCCTGAATGTTACTGCCTGTTTTGGCATGATTCATTCAAACCCTGAAAATATGTTAACATGTACTGCTTCTGAGCTTCTAATCCAATAATGATATTGGTATAAAGAAGCTTTGTGGGGTTTGTCAAGACTGTCGTCTGTCAAAATAGCCGCAAGATGAATAGCTTAAAGCGGGGCAATCGTCACCTGCGAATGCGTCACATGGCCATAGCGTGTCATTGTTTACAAACAAGCATCTACCCATGAACCTTTGCATTTTTAGCGTGTGTTGTTATCGTCGCTTGGGACTCAATTCTCGCACGTGTGCAGGTGACGACCCTCCCGCTTTAAAGTTGTAAACTCTTTTTGGGATTCCAACCCACACCCCATCTGACATGAAGTTTTTACCACTCTTCTGATCAACAACCACAGTTTATTTGCCTACCTTTGAATCAGTATATAGCGATTATAAATGAACGCGTGAATGTATCACTAGAGCTCAGATGTTGTAGGATAATTTAAATGGAAAAATCATTGTTCAGCTATCATAAATAAACTAGCACATTTTTTTTTTCTCAAATTTATTTTAAAACTTTTTGTTAATACTGTCAGTAAATAGGAAATTGTTATTCCATCAAAAATTACCAAAGAATTACAGAAAAACATTTTGGCGTGAACAGTGAGTTATGTTATATTGACACATTGTTAGTTTGTTGGTAACCCTTTTCTCATGCTAAAACTATGTTGCAATATTTTGCCTATTTTTATTTATTTTTCTATAAATAATTTTGGAGCTGATGAACCTATTTTTCTATTGACTATAGGTTTTGATCAAAATGTAAAAAACAAACAAACATGAAACCATATTGGTTATATTTGTCAAAGGTGATAAAAATTATCTTTGGCAATCAAAGAGGTTAAATATTTATCTAACTCTAATATAGCTGAAGACATATCACTGCACCAGTGCTGTGCTAAATCAACAAGAAAAGACACGACCATAGTACAGGAATTTTTTCTAGAAAAAACTGCATGAGGGAGGACTGGAATTCAGCGGCGCCACAAAGCGGGGAGATAGGGTTCTTCCTACCAGGGTGTGGAGTTTTTGATAATTCTAAGTTAAAATTGAGCATTCTATGGCTTCCTTGGGGCCAAAATTACTATTAGACATATCACAGTTGAAGACTGTGGCAACATGTGATCCCTTGTCAATCAGAATTTTATGGTTCCCAGAGAATCTGTTCCTTAGGGTAAGGGGGCGCATGGCCATGGCTTGAGGGCGCTGTGCTCCTGTTCACTGTTGATCACAATACAAATTAACCCAGAAGGTCTATTGTTATAATGTTGATTAAAGTTCATTTAAAGGACAGCCTTGAGTACACCTTGTGAGTTGTTGAATTTGTCAAATCAAATGTCAACTGATAACACAATGCATATCAGTGAAATGCAAAATATACCCCAGTTTAAATTTTGACATTGATTGTCACTAGATTGTGATACTGTGAAATACTTTATTTTCGCTTGGAATTAATTTTCGCTATTTTCGCTGAAGTAATTATTAAGTGAAAAATAAAATCCAGAGAATATACTTTTTTTTCCTATATTTTACATTCTACTCATCAAAAATCAGTCGAAAAGTCTTTTCAGTGAAAATTACCGTAAAATCTGTATTAACGGTAGAAGCCGCATCTCTAATATAAGTCGCACACATTTTTTTTGAACAATTGAGACCAAAAAATTCACCATTTCTCATATGTGTAGATCCTCTAATAGAAGCCGCATCCCCTCAGTTGCATTGTACCATTTTAATAGAAGCTGCAGCTTCTAATACAGATTTTACAATAATTCCAGTGAAAATTAAGTATTTTACAGTAGATTATTTGCATATTGTACATCTTCCTTTAAAGGTGAGCAATTCACATGCATAATTTTGCCTAGGTGAGCTAAAACAAACTTGCCCCATTTTTTTGTTCCTGTTCTGATGCAGTACAAAAACAAAAGGACTTATGTTTTGAACATTTAGGATACCCACAATGCATTGTCACTGGAAACATTACCATACCCATGATGCATTGTCACTGGAAACATTATGAAACCATACCCACAATGCATTGTCACTGGAAACATTACCATACCCATGATGCATTGTCACTGGAAACATTATGAAACCATACCCACAAAGCATTGTTACTGGAAACATTACCATAACCATACCCATGATGCATTGTCACTGGAAACATTACCATAACCATACCCACAATGCATTGCTACTGGAAACATTACCTGAGTGCTTATTTTGTTGAAAGTGAAACTTTCAAAAATAACATTGTTTTTTTTTTTCAGACTGAATCCTGATAGACCTGGGGATTACAAAGAACTTTTTAATTATTTACCCCAGAAATGCACTGTAAGTACTTATAATAATAATAATGTTGGATTGTTGTTGATCACTCAAAAAATGTTAGTAAACAATAGTATATATAACATATAGTTATACTAAAGCAATGAAAAATGACACTATTTTTGACACTAGCAAATCTAAATAGTGGGTAGAGAATTGCTCAGATAAAAAGTTTTCAAGGCACTGTGACTGAGTTAAATATACATACAAATGTAGACTCAGTTTACTTATCTCATCTTGTGTTGTATTTTAGTTGTTGCTAAAGAAAGAGTTGCCAGAGTTCTCGGAATCGGTGATGGCTTTATTTGGTAAATGTAAAGAGTTGAGTAACCGAATGTTGGAAATTATGGCAAGAGGATTAGAAATTGAAGTAAGTCACAATCCCCTCATCTTGTATATTTGTCTACTTACGTCAGCTCATTGACATGAAACTTCTCAAAGACAAGTGTATTCTGTTGCTGATTGGATGAATTGAATATAAAGACTATTATACACCTGTCACCATAATGCCATAAGTGGCAGCATGCCGTAATTTCGCAGTATTTTTGGAGTATTTTACGTGGTATTTTCATTCTACCATATTAAAAATTGGCTGCCACCAGAGTTTGACCGGACTCCACACAAAGCTGGTTCTGTTCTAAACTTTTTGGATTTCGGCATTCCTATGATGTATCCTTCGAAGGAAAATTTCTATAATAATTAGATTATTACAAGGATACCGCAAAATATGCATGAAAACAGTACACTTTCACATTGACTTCCGCTGCGTGTCAATCGTTACTACAGCTGTACTGTCTTCATGCATACTTTGAGGTATCCTCATAATAACCTTATATTATTATAAGTTTTGGCCACCCGTGTATATGTTTCAAAATGAATAGAATAGAATAGAATAGAATAGAACTATATTGAAATATTGTTACAAATTAGCACTAATGACATCGAAAATGTTTTATTAAAAATGAAAATCAAAAAAAAAAAAAGATCGATAGTTACAGCTATTTTCGCTTTTATATATTTAACAATAACAATATTAACATCAATATGTGGATTTTTTGTAGCTCACTATGTATTTATTGTTTTTTGTTTGTTTTTTAATAAGGATCCATTACTGTTTGTCAAAGCACATGCTGGTATTGGCAGTCAAGTCAATGGTACACTAATTAGATCACTTTGGTACCCACCCATACCCAATGATGAAATTAAACCTAATCAGATACGATGTGGAGAGCATTCAGATTATGGATCAATTACATTACTATTCCAAGATGACGTAGGAGGACTACAGGTAAGAATATTATTAATCCAATATGACATTGGAAGATTAGAGGTGAGGATATTATTAATCCAATATGACATTGAAAGATTAGAGGTGAAAATATTTTTAGTCCAATATGACATTGGAAGATTAGAGGTGAGGATATTATTAATCCATTATGGCATTGAAGGATTAAAAGTGAGGATATTATTAATTCGATATGACATTGGAGGATTAGAGGTGAGGATATTATTAATCCAGTATGGCATTGGAGGATTAGAGTTGAGGATATTATTAATCCAATATGACATTGAAAGATTAAAAGTGAAGATATTATTAATCCGATATGACATTGGAGGATTAGAGGTGAGGATATTATTAATCCAGTATGGCATTGGAGGATTAGAGGTGAGGATATTATTAATCCAATATGACATTGAAGGATTAAAAGTGAGAATATTATTAATCCATTATGGCATTGGGGGGATTAGAGGTGAGGATATTATTAATCTGATATGACATTGAAAGATTAAAGGTGAGGATATTATTAATCCAATATGACACTGAAGGATTAAAAGTGAGGATATTATTAATTCGATATGACATTGGAGGATTAGAGGTGAGGATATTATTAATCCAGTATGGCATTGGAGGATTAGAGGTGAGGATATTATTAATCCAATATGACATTGAAGGATTAAAAGTGAGGATATTATTAATCCGATATGACATTGGATGATTAGAGGTGAGGATATTATTAATCCAGTATGGCATTGGACGATTAGAGGTGAGGATATTATTAATCCAATATGACATTGAAGGATTAAAAGTGAGGATATTATTAATCCATTATGGCATTGGAGGATTAGAGGTGAGGATATTATTAATCCGATATGACATTGAAGGATTAAAGGTGAGGATATTATTAATCCAATATGACACTGAAGGATTAAGGGTGAGGATATTATTAATCCGATATGATATTGGATGATTAGAGGTGAGGATATTATTAATCCGATATGACATTAGAGGATTAGAGGTGAGGATATTATTAATCCATTATGGCATTGGAGGATTAGAGGTGAGGATATTATTAATCCGATATGATATTGGATGATTAGAGGTGAGGATATTATTAATCCATTATGGCATTGGAGGATTAGAGGTGAGGATATTATTAATCCAGTATGGCATTGGAGGATTAGAGGTGAGGATAGTATTAATCCAATATGACATTGAAGGATTAAAGATGAGGATATTATTAATCCAATATGACATTGAAGGATTAAAGGTGAGGATATTATTAATCCAATATGACATAGAAGGATTAAAAGTGAGGATATTATTAATCCAATATGACATTGGAGGATTAGAGGTGAGGATATTATTAATCCAATATGACATTGGAGGATTAGAGGTGAGGATATTATTAATCCAATATGACATTGAAGGATTAAAGGTGAGGATATTATTAATCCAATATGACATAGAAGGATTAAAAGTGAGGATATTATTAATCCAATATGACATTGGAGGATTAGAGGTGAGGATATTATTAATCCAATATGACATTGGAGGATTAGAGGTGAGGATATTATTAATCCAATATGACATTGGAGGATTAAAAGTGAGGATATTATTAATCCAATATGACATTGGAGGATTAGAGGTGAGGATATTATTAATCCAATATGATATTGAAGGATTAAAAGTGAGGATATTATTAATCCAATATGACATTGAAGGATTAGAGGTGAGGATATTATTAATCCAATATGACATAGAAGGATTAAAGGTGAGGATATTATTAATCCAATATGACATTGAAGGATTAGAGGTGAGGATATTATTAATCCAATATGACATAGAAGGATTAAAAGTGAGGATATTATTAATCCAATATGACATTGAAGGATTAGAGGTGAGGATATTATTAATCCAATATGACATTGAAGGATTAAAAGTGAGGATATTATTAATCCAATATGACATTGAAGGATTAAAGGTGAGGATATTATTAATCCAATATGATATTGGATGATTAGAGGTGAGGATATTATTAATCCAGTATGGCATTGGAGGATTAGAGGTGAGGATATTATTAATCCAATATGACATTGAAGGATTAGAGGTGTTTATATCATGCAGAATAGTAATAATAAATTACATATAAGCAGGAATATAGACCTAATAAGTAGGTACATAAATTCTTAATCACATACAAGTTATGATTGTTTACCAGTGACTTCAGTCTCCAAATTGAGTCTCCTATGTAGCACACTCAGCCATGGTAGGGATCACCACCTTTTCTTGGTGTTCATCTCCAGATAGAATTTGAGTCTGGTCTACCAATCATTGGTACAGTGAAACCATGTTATCAATGATTATTCGTTCGAACAGAGACTTAAAATTTGGTCCCTGTCTGGCCGTCCTTCCATCCGTCCCTCTGGATCATATTTCAGAATCCTATGCACCAAATCTATTAATTCTTGTGCCTAGTACTTTATCTGGGACATATGCACATGTAGTGGTTTACTGATTTAATCCAAGATTGGTGAATAGCAGCCATTTTGCTTTTTTAAAATGTGGTATCTTGTGCATGCTCTGTCATTTTTTTTCAAATTTGGTACATACATTATACATGTTAGAACACATGTCTATGGCGGTTCATTTCACAATTGGATCAAAGATGGCTGACTGGTAGCCGTTTTGTGTTTTGAAAATGTTGCATCTTGTGCATGCTTTGTCAGTTTTTGGTCAAATTTGGTATATACATTATACATGTTAGGATACACGTCTATGATGTCCACTTGGAAGCCATTTTGTTTATTTGAAAATGTGGTATCTTATGTAAGCTTTGCCAGGTTTTTGCCAGGTTTTTGTACATACACTATACATGTTAGAATCCATGTCCATGACAATTTTTTTTATAATCAGATCAAAGATGGCTGACTGGTGGTCATCTTGCTTTGTGACCATTCTACTTTATTTCCAAGGCTTATGGACCATTTGCATTCATATTTGGCACATACATACATCATACATATAGGAATACATGTTCATGTCAGTTTGTTCCATAATCAGATCAGAGATTGCTGACTGGCATCAGTTTTTTTGAAAATGTGGTGTCTTGGACAGGATTTATTAGTTTTCAAATTTGATACAAACATTAAACATGTTGAGATACAAGTCAAAGACCAGCCAATTATACACTCTCAATAATTAATTATGTTTTAGTGCATATTATTTTATTTTTGGCATAAATAACATTTCCCCCAATTCCAATGGGGACTATGTCATTAACAATGAGATGTTTCGTCTACCGGTATATTATTGTCATTCTCACTTTTCAGCTACTTGCACTATCCATCCCATAATTTAACATGTGGAGTAGATGATTATAACATGCATCTGTTTTTACAGGTCAAAAGTATTGATGGTACTTTTGTGGATGCCACACCAATGACAGGAAGTATTGTTGTGAATATTGGAGATCTTATGCAAAGATGGACATCTGATAAACTTGTATCCACAGTGAGTATACACAAGCTTATCACCACAATATCGTGCTGCATGCCATGTGTGTCCTCGTATGCATGTGTCATGTAGATAAACTCTGATTCTTTGTTTGGGGTTCAAGGATAAGATGCTGACATAGTAAAACAACTGTGGAATACTTTATTTTCGCTGGAATTAATTTTCACTAAAAAGGCTTTTTGGGCGTTTTGTATGGAATTTATTTTCACTGATTTTTGATGAGTTTAATGTGAAATATAGGGAAAAAAAAGTATATTCGCTGGATTTTATTTTTTCACGGAATCATCCCTTCAGTGAAAATAGCGAAAATAAATTCCAAGCGAAAATAAAGTATTCTACAGTATTTAAGCAATTTCATCACTTGGACATATACTTAAGATAGGTATGTAATATACATGTAATATACCCGGTATATTATTATACATCTGTCACTGTAACGCCATAAGTTACAGCGTGCTATAATTTTGCGGTATTGCACTGGGCATTTTCATTCTACCATATTAGGGGGGGGGCAAGGGTTATTTTCGTTCAACGTAATTGTAATATTTTTTTGTTCGTACAACTTAAATTGAAAAAATAAATTACGTAATTCTGTAATCACAGGCTAGACGCACAACATAATCAATCAAATATTGTTTTCGTACACTGTAAAAATGTGTCATTTTTCTCAGTATGTACAAGAATTTACATCGAAATAAAAAAAGTCGTAAAGAATAATCAAGGGAAATTCACACAATTCACTGCAAAATTCAATTTAAACTTGTAAAAAGCCCTTTTTATTTCCCGTAAAACTGTACCAGCTACCCCCCCTCATATTAGGAAATGCAAATTACAAATATGGAACGATTACACATATGAGGGTCCTCTAATAATAAAAAAACAAACATAGCTGCCCCAGGGTTTGTTTTGTTTTAAACATTTTGGATTTTGGCATTCCGATGATGTATTCCTGGGAGTGAAAGATGTATAATAATAATAAGGTTACTACGAGGATACTGCAAAGTATGCACTCATACAGTTAGCTGTTGCGTCAACCTCTGCTGTATGTCAGTCAGTATTCTCGCTGTACTGCCTACGTGCATACTTTGCAGTATCCTTGTAATTACCTCATATTACAGTTTGAATATTGGCGTTTATGCACAAACACGCATAATTTATTCTACATTATTCACTAATTTCTCTTTTGTATTCTTCTTATCTTCACAGGTGCACAGAGTGTTGATACCAGAGACAAGTAAAATGAAAAACTCAAGTCGTCAGTCTCTAACTTTTTTCTGTCATCCTGATAGTTCATTTGTTATAAAGTGTGTTGATGGTAATGACAAGTATCCACCAATCACTGATGATGTTTATCTTAAACAGCGATTTGATGTAACATATCAGTATTAAACAAAATTACTGACATTCAATGAGATCAACCAATGAATGTTGTTTAACTTAAACAGCGATTTGATGTAACATATCAGTATTAAACAAAATTACTGACATTCAATGAGATCAACCAATGAATGTTGTTTAACTTAAACAGCGATTTGATGTAACATATCAGTATTAAACAAAATTACTGACATTCAATGAGATCAACCAATGAATGTTGTTTAACTTAAACAGCGATTTGATGTAACATATCAGTATTAAACAAAACTACTGACATTCAATGAGATCAACCAATGAATCATGTTTAACTAGAACACTGATTTAATGTAACATATATGTATGGAACAAAACTATTGACATTCATTCAATGAGATCAACCAATGAATCATGTTTAACTTAAACATTGATTTAATGTAACCTATCAGTATTAAACAAAACTATTAACATTCAATAAGATCAACCAATGAATCATGTTTAACTTAAACATTGATTTAATGTAACCTATCAGTATTAAACAAAACTACTGACATTCAATGAGATAAACCAAAGAATCATATTTAACTTAAACATTGATTTAATGTAACCTATCAGTATTAAACAAAACTATTGACATTCAATAAGATCAAACAATGAATCATGTTTAACTTAAACACTGACTTAATGTAACGTATCAGTATTAAAAAAACCACATCCATTCAATGAGATCAACCAATGAATTATGTTGAACTAAAACATTGATTTAATGTAACCTATCAGTATTAAACAAAACTACTGACATTCAATGAGATCAACCAATGAATTATGTTTAACTAAAACATTGATTTAATGTAATCTATCAGTATCAAACAACACCATATCCATTCAATGAGATCAACCAATGAATGTTGTTTACCTTAAACACTGATTTAATGTAACCTGTCAGTATTAAAAAACTACATCCATTCAATGAAATCAACCAATGAATTATGTTTAGCTAAAACATTGATTTAATGTAATCTATCAGTATCAAACAACACCATATCCATTCACTGAGATTAACCAATGAATGTTGTTTACCTTAAACATTGATTTAATATAACCTATCAATATTAAACAGAACTACTGACATTCAATGAGATCACCCAATGAATGATGTTTACCTTAAACATTGATTTAATGTAACTTATCAGTATTAAACAGAACTACTGACATGCAATGAGATCAACCAATGAATGATGTTTACCTTAAACATTGATTCAATGTAACCTATCAGTATTAAACAAAACCAATCAACCAATGAATAATGTTTATTTTTAAAGCCGATGATTATCACGTCCTGTTCGCAATGAGACTTGTACCGATGTGCACAGCGTATTTAAAATACATTGTTTGTTTACATGGAATTTGAACACACACTGCACGATGACCATCATCCTTTAAAAAGTTTAGTGTAACCTATCAGTAATGAAAAAAAACTAATACATTCCAGGAGATCAACCAATCACTGTTGATGTTTACTTTAAACAACAATAATGTAACTTATCAATGTTAAAACTACAATCATTCAATGAGATTCACCAATGAATGATGTTTACTTTAAACGGTGGTAGTTGTTGCACGGATATATGGGTCTCATATAAACAAAGATGGCGCAGATCAACAAGTACAAACTGAGACGTTACCATTCTTTAATTAGGTACTTAGGTGATTGGTAGGTATCCAAGGAGTCACCGGCAGTAATTAGTGCAAGTCGCGCCCAGGTCAAACCTCATACTTGTGATTTCCATTAGAAGAGCGCATTGGATTGTGGGAAAATCAATGTTTATTGACTCAAATGTTGCACATGTGCAGCGCGATGGCCGCCGCCCTTTAAACAAACAATTTTATTTAACTATTAGTAGTAAACAAAACTACATACTGGTACATTTATTTAGATCAAGTGCTTATTATTAATGTTAACATTTAACAACAATGGGATGTGACCTATCAGTAATAAACTAACACTAAATACATTCTTATACTGCCTGTTGAAATTTGTGTGTGTTCGTACTGTAATTATATTAATTTTATGCTGTTGGTTGTCTATGCCAGTGGGCAGAATTGTCCCCAAGTGCAATCGTAACTGAGTACATTCATATTGAACCATGAATACATGGATATATATGTGTGTAGTTGTATATTCTACATGTGTATGTTTGAGTGATGCTTGAAATTTGGATTGTGCATGTCCATTTAGTCACTGTGGAACCATGCTCTTTACACGTCATTCTAGTCGTTATTAGAACAGCCAGTATGGACTGTTGGGGAGAAACTTGATTGTATGTTCTTGTTTATGTACCAAGATATTCGTTTATCTCTAAATATATTCATAAATGTGATTGAACGAATCGTTGTGTGGTCCATGGCACTATAAAGTACCCATTTTTTTTTTTATCATTTTTACATTGGACATTGATTTCAAATTACAATGTACTTGCTTAAAGCAGGAGGGGTGTCACCTGTGCACGCAATTGAGTCCCAAGCGATGATAACAACGCACACTAAAACGCAAAGGCTCATGGGTAGACGCTTGTTTGTAAACAATGACACGTTATGGCCATCTGACGCATGCGCAGGTGACGACTCCCCCCGCTTTAACATTTTGAACCTTATCAAATTCCTAAGGAACTGCTGTATTTGTTATTCAAAAGTACGGTATGTTTTGCAATGTCTGGTCAGAATTCTATTACAAAAATAGTACACAAAGATATAAATCCATTGTCATAACGCGTAGCTCTGAATATTTTAGCTAAAAAGAAGCGGGGGCAAGGGGGTACTACTGGTACAGTTTTACGCGAAATAAACGACGTTTTCACAGTTTACAGTGAAAATTGAATTTTGCAGTGAACTGTGTCATCTAGTTGTTTTACAGTTGCGAAAATGTAATTTCCCTGGATTATTCTTTACGACTTTTTTTATTTGGATGTAAATTCTTGTACGTACCGAGAAAAATGACACTTTTTTACAGTGTACCAAAAAAATATTTGATTGATTACGTTGTACGTCTAGCCTGTGATTACAGAATTACGGAATTTATTTTTTCAATTTACGTTGTACGAACAAAAAAATATTGAAATTACGTTGAATGAAAATAACCCTCACTGATGTTGAAATTATTGATATGTTAAATTTTGTTATTGACAATATATTAGTCAAAGGCATGGTGGATTTGTATTTAGGACTATTGTCATTTCAATGGGTACGAATTGTGCACCACTTCTCTCAGACTGTCCTATTATAGACAATACATAGACGTTATTATTGAGTTCACATTATGGCAGCGCCCTCTAGAGTTCATTATAGTTATTGTTTACACTTTCGTTCTTGTTATTGTCACTTCTTCGGCCATGTTAGTAATAAACCAGTAACGGTCTTGTTACGCATATTTATTGCCTCTATCGCCTGTCACAGATACATTGACGACCTCTTGAGTTTAAATAACATGAATGTTTGTAGTTGTCTTCACTTGATATCTCAATACTTGATACTATCAGGGACGCAGCTGAGCAGGGATTCAGCGTCATACATTGAATTGCTTCTCCTAATTTAACCTAATGGTTTAAAATGAATGCCGTATGATAATTTTTATTTTGAAATTACGAATTACCTGTATCAAGTAACATTACCACAGCTCCAGCTTGTGATGTTAACATGTCAAATTTTAAGACACTATATAGCATTAGCTGTGGAATCATATCCCTGTATGTTGCCGGTCGCATTTTTATGTGACTGACTGGCCTATGGGCCGACCAGACTCAGTCACGTAAAAAATGCGACCGGCAACATCGGGCAATGTTCGACATACAACAACAAAATTAAAAAGAAGACAGCCAAATGAAATTGTTAGGGCAAAATTCGATTGAAGGTCGCACTAAAGAGCTACGAGACCGCAGCTATATATAGCATATAGGTCAGGTGGTTTCTAGTAAGACATAGCTAACTAGATGTAAAGCTAGTTAAGCAAGGTTACTCAAAGACTTTCAAAAAAAACTTTTCATTGTTTATAAACAAGTGTCTACCCATAATCCTTTGCGTTTTAGCGTGTGTTGTTATCGTCACTTGCGACTCAATTCCCGTGCGTGCGCAGGTGATGATCCTCTCGCTTTAAATTCATGATCTAAATTCAACTCTTCAAATTAACAAGACATTTCAAGCTGCGTTGGCAAAATTATTCACAAGTATAATAAACGAAAGAAAAAAAAACACTATTTAACGCAAAACTGACAGTCTCTGTATCCTTAGAATAATTATGCCAGTATCATACAAAATAAAATAGTCAATAAGATTGTACACATGATTCATAATAGACTAGACAGGCAGCTGAAATCGGACTCATGTGGGACTCATAGCAACGTACACAACATGTGCAAGATACCTTGTTTGTTTACATGCGCTGCGCGACAACCACTACCCTTTAATAGTAATATATATAACATTGCGAAAGACATGTAAGGTAAAATAAAGGTGAATGGTGTTCCAACCAAACCATTTTTATCACAGACAGACAGACAAACAGACTGAAGTCAAACAATTCTGCAATGCAATTTATACACGATTTACCGTACATTTTCGATTTTGTCACTTGGAATTCACAAACCTCAATGATTAATAAAAATAAGCTCCCTAATGTACGTTGATGGCATGGTTATCCTAACGGGAATATCATTTAAATCTAACCTAAATCTAAAAACGTGGATGTCCCTTTTTGGTAAATTAGTGCGTTCGTCTATGACAGTGATGTCCGGGGGATGAAAGCTCATACCAATCAAACGTTGAGGGCGCATCTTAGTTTCTGTAGATTTGGACAAATTCCCACTCGGTGTTTTTATTTTAAAAAACAATTAGCTGAATATAATAACCTGGTCACGAATGCGTCAAATGAACTTTTGAAGGATATTGAACTGGTCAATAAACAACTCAACACAAAATGATACATCACTGTGGAAAATAAAATCACATTTGAAGCAGATAACCCTGCCAGAAGATTTTTTATATAACTTAAATAATCGTAGGAAGTTCCTAATTTTAATGAAAATGTATTTTAAAAAATTTGATTTGTATTAATGGGTGTTTTTCTTATGTTATATTTTTCCGATAAATTTTAAAGCAGGGGGAGTCGTCACCTGCGCATGCGTCAGATGGCCATAGCGTGTCATTGTTTACAAACAAGCGTCTACCTATGAGCCGGCGTTTTTAGCGTGTGTTGGTATCGTCGCCTGGGACTCAATTCCCGCGCGTGCGCAGGTGACTACCCTCCCGCTTTAAGCGTTTTTTATTTAATAACTTGAATTGGGATTTATATGTTGACCATAACTGTGTAACCGCAGGAACCATGCAGTAATTGGATACCTTTAATATCGCAATCGATTGAGCAACAACAATAATCAATATATTGTAAAACACGTCTTTTTAGCTAGCATGTCATTTTAGCTAATCTGTAATTTTGCTAACTTAGAATAAAATATATTCTCACAATGAGATTATTGGCATTTTAGCTACCGGTAAATTAAGATTTTGTTAATTCATGTATTGAGTCAAATTCGCTAAAATGGCATGTAGCTATTTCAATGTGTTTTAAAGTAACCTAATTACGTGATGTCATTCTGAAAATAGATAAGGGATGTTGCGATTGTGGCGTAATTGGGCGACAATAGCAATCGTATTCGCGGTATTAAAATGAGTGGAAGAGAGTCGTCAAGGTCGACGGCGATTAACCCCGGAACTGCGTTCCGTTACAATCGTTAGCCAATCAGCTTTCACTATCACTTATCACATGACCAGGCAGCTGACTACGCCTAAAAACAATTTACATCGTGCAGTGGAGACGTGCTGAGAAGTGAGTGTCTTTTTAACATCTGTAGTGAAACCTGTTGACATACATCATGGCGAAGAAAAGGCCAAAGGTAGATGACGACGGCAACGAAGTGGTCGATTCGCCGCCTCCCGAGGAATCTAACAAATCCAAATACGGTAAGTGTCAGCTATACTGTAATGTCCGGCAACACAGTCAATTCGTTCGGATTTGATCAACGCGATTATGTACGTCACGTTTTATTTGTAAACAGTGTGCGTCATTCTCACGGCCGTATCTCAGTGTTGTGTTTTTAAGCGAGGTTTTTTTTTTTTTTAATTCGAAGGCTTGTTCTCTTTCAACGCGTCCCGGGTAAAATGTTTGTTGATGTGTTGGCCGACGCGGTCGATTTAATAATGCGTGTATTGTTATGTTAATTTTATTAGATTTTCAAAAGCTCAAAAGCGCAGCAATATTAATTGTCCATACTTATTGTTCTGACGTTTGTCTTAGCGTAGGGTGCATTTCTGGTGTTCTTATTTTCCAAGACACACAACGCCACAAAACACCGATGTATTATTGTTGTCGTTTTTTTCTATAGATGTCTCAGTAGTGATTTTTGAGGTCAATAACACAAACACTGAAATTGAACAATGTTTGTTTCTAAAATACTGCTGTGCTATCTGTTTATTAAAACTAGTTGTATGCTAACAATAATCCATTTGTCAATAGAGATTTGAAAATCAAGGACTTTCATAGTATTAAAAATATATATACATATTGTTTTTGCCACCGGTGAAGCTTAGTCAATATTAAAAATAGACAAAATGAATCATTTGATATTGGACCTTAACCCAGCCAAAAATGACACACCCTATGAAATGTATTTTAATGTTAGCCATAATGTCACGAATGTCACATAAGTTGTATAATAATGGCCCATATGTTAACAATTTATCAGTCGATCAGATGGAGGCAAACATATTTCATGCTTGTATTACAACTGTTTAGCATAAATTATCTGGTTCAAAACTAATAAAACATCCAGTATTGTTGTTTGCTTGAAAATCCTAATTTCTTAATCCAATCTAATAAACCATAAACCTTATTAATCATACAGTATCCAGAGTTTTGTGCTAGCAATGATAATGTTGAGATTGACTGCACATGGCAAGAATAAGCAAACACCATTGGATGTAATGTGACCATGACTGATTTATTCAAAATGAATCAAGTTCATGTTTATGTTTCTTGATTCACATCAGTCATGTGACTAAATTCTTTAACTGAATGTTTGTTTCCATTCATACTATAAACTGCTTATTTTTGCAAGAGACTAATTGTAAAAATCCCAAATATTTGTAGCAGTGACAATTTTTAAGTGATTTTTGTGAAAGTTTTGTCGCCATGTAAGCTCAAAATCGCGTAAATATCTAACAGTGAAACTAGATGATTTACAGTAGTCAGTCTGGGCATGTAATAAATGGGTATCTTTCTGAATGACAATTAATTATCGTGGAATGTATGGATGACACAGTTGTTGTAATATTATCCAGTAAATGTATAACTTCACTAGCATTATTATTGATAAATAATATTTTACTTGAGGTTTAGCAGTAATGAGCATATGCCATAGTAAGATTTATTCGCAGTACTAACTCTGTAACCTAGATTTGACCTTCAGTTTGGCCTACTTATTGAGGTGTCAGATGCAGTGGATTAATAACAACTATTTAAAATATGCAATTTAATTCAACTAATATATTGAATTTGATGATTTAATAATTTGTTTACGTTTTAGAATATTTCTGATCAACTTTTAGCGTAAATAATAATGAAATAATTTGTAAATTACAATCCTTTTGTTCAGTGTTTGAGTCTGTCTCTGGCCTATATTCTTGCTTTAATAACTATATTCCACTTTATTTTAATTACATGTGTATTTAATTTCCAGGTTTGAAGATAGGCTATTAGAACTTGATCAGTAAATTATGTAAGGGGTATTTAACAATATTGTACAACTTAGCACAAAGAAATTGACAGGATACAAAAATAATATTTACCAAAAAAAACCATTTGATTAAAAAAAAATATTGTTTACAATGCAGTCTAATTCTAGAAAAAAACAAGTTTCTAAGTTACTAAATAAGTAAATTATGGGAGTGGGACTTAACAATATCGTACAACTTTGCACAAAGAAATAGACAGGATACCAAAAAAAAATATTTACAAAAAACACAAACATTTGATTGAAAAAAAATATTGTTTACAATGCAGTATTATTCTTGAAAACATAAGTTACTAATGTAATAAGTACTTATCTATTTAAAAAAAATGAAGAAAACAAATGTTATTTATATACGTAAATGAATCTGCTATGCAGGAAATGGCAGATATGTCTAGAACTGCATCCGTTTTCAAGATTTTTGATATTGTGGAATTTTGTAAACATGTAGACATACATGTCTATAAAGATTCTGTTCTAGATATTACCCAGTGCCACCTCAAAGAACATATCGTCACATTACCACACTACTGTGGTGATGAAACCTTAACCTTTGACCCATGCATATTTACAATACCAATTCATAGTTGTCATAATAGAAACTGTCATGTAAGTGTCAAACTCTGATTATTAATTAACACCTTGTTGGCATTGACACTGCAGTTCGGCGTCTTCCACACCGATCTGACGCATATCGCGCTAGGTGTGCCGGGAGTTTGTTCGAAATTTCGAACGTTTCAAAGTCAATCGTCGATTGACACGTATTTTACGGATATATTAAATCGTTTCAGAGACCTGTTTACTAAATAGTGATAAATGAAACTTAGAAAACTTGTAAGAACAAACTGGGCCCAAAATTGTGCAAATTTGCAATAAGTTTACGCTGCTGGAGTCTGGTTCGGATTGAGTTCTACGCGTGATTTTATTGCGCTCAAGGACGTTCTATTTTCGAACTAGTTGAAACCGGAAATAATGCAACTACTTTCGAACTTCAAACACAAATTTGATTATCGTTATTATGTGTTAGTTTTTGTTGTTTCAAAGTTTGAATTATGTATGACAATATTATTTCACTCTATAAACAATATTTCACTAAAATATGTGGTTCAAAGGCAACCCAAATTGTAAAAAGCAATATCAAGTTCCGCGTATAAATACTGTTGTAAAGAGGCGGCGGAGCGGAATTTTAGCCAAAATCGGCTAGTGAGGCGTCATATGACACAGGTTTGTGCTGGGACAGCGCTTCCGGTGACGACATAACGGTAAGGCGTCATATGACACAGGTTTGTGCTGGAACAGCGCTTCCGGTGACGACACAACGACCTTGTTAGCTATTAAGTGATAAATACCTATGAAAATTGTCACTTTCATTATTCAGTTAATACTGTATACACTAGTATCTTACAAAACCTGTAATCTGACACTGAATTTAACAGGTTAGTAACATCACAATAGAAAAATAAAAAAGATTAAAAGTAAACAAGCTCACAGTAGTTCCCTTCCACTCTGTACTGCCATGGTGTACTCCCTGGGATTGCCATCTTCCCCTTTAAAACAGTTATAATCTGATCAAGTCAACACCACAGCTGAATCGGGCATTTGAAAAAATCTATTATTTTAAATGTTTACAGTTTGAAAATTTAATTTTTGTGTTTTGTTTTTATTACTAACATATTAAACATGGAAGTGTGTGTATCTCCAATACAAATGCATATAAACCAAAAAACAAAATGGCTGATTACTCAATCATTAAAATATTTCCTTTTTCAACCATAGAAAAATAATAACTCGTATCTAAATTCCAAATTTAGCTGCTTTCAGTTTCAGGAAGTACGGTAGATGAATTCTTTTCAGAAAGTTTACAAAAGTGATACCACCCTATTCATTTCATCAATTGTTACCGTTACACCCTATTGTACATTATACAATGAGATGGAGAAGAAAGAACTCATTCTGGTCTATTTATGTTGGACCCAATTGAACCATCACCAAAAAAAATTAAAGTGAAAGCATTTACACTTTAGACTATTCTAATACTCAATTTCTTTAAAAAGCAAATTTTCTCATGTTCCAATTCTGTTAATTGACGTGCATCTATTTAAATATTTACTCTGAGCTTGATGAATTCATGATATTTTTTCTGGTATTTATAAACATTAATGCAAAAATACTACAAAGCTTTAGCTCTCGTAGAGGCAGTATGAAAGAAATTAGAATCAGAAACGCATTAATCTTGCTTTTCAATTTACTTTCTGAAAGTTTTTCGGGTTGCTACAGCAAACAATAGATATTCTCTGGTGTGTGTGGGAAAACCCATAATAATTAAAGTCCTACCTGGGGCTTGAAAATCATATAGGTTACACCCCTCCCCCTCAACCAATCAATTCTGGTTTCTGTTTTGTGCTGTGGCATACCATACTTTTAATGTTTACTTTTAATTATTATATAATATTACTCTGCTGTGATATATTTATGTTCTCAAACATAATAGTTTCTGTGGCAAAATGCTCTGTGTTGTGCTCAAAAAAATTTTAAAAATCACACATACAAATTTAATTCCTACCCCCAAGCTGAAAATCAAGTAAGTTTTTAACCCCACTATGACAGGTCAAACTTAACTGTATTTGGTAAATAACTTGCACTTTTGAGTACCCCACCTGCCTCGGATTTGTCTGCCCTGCTACAGAAAAATATTTTGTGAAAGATTTCAATAGCGAGGCAGAGAAAACAGATGGAGGCAGTAGGATTATCTTGTGAGTTTCTTGCAGCTGAATCTAAGATTTACAATCAGTAACACGTCAGTGAATTGAAATGATCAATCAGTATAGTCGCCAATGGTTACAGTGAGTGTAAAGTAAGAATATTATGACTGTTCCTAATAGACACTGAGTAATATTTACAATCCTCGGGGGCGGACATCCGGGCATTTTCACCGCCTGGCAACCAGCGGCGGTGAAAACAAAGGCCCAAAACTCGCAGAAAACGGTACTTTGGGATGATTGTTGAGACTCCTCTGAACAGTGTAACAAGATTAGCCCTACGTGTGTAACATATATAAATTTGGTTGTTCGGGATTACTTCAAAGTTGAGTTTGTGTTGTTTTCTTGAATTTTCACCGGCTCGACCGGCGTTCCACAGCAGCGCGCACAGAGCCCATATAGAAATGCATGGTACAGTGGTGCGCGTCTTAGCAACGTGGAACGTCTGTGACGTAGCTCCGCCCCCGAGGATAGTACAAAATTGTTTCTTTTTATATAAAAAACTGGTGTTCAAACTGATCTGTTTATACCAGTAGTACCTGCAGCTATGCTTAGTAATTTAATGCAGAATCAGTGCAAACCAGTATCCAATCATAGAAATGCAAGTAAAAATCAGCTTGGGAGAGAATATTTATCTGGCAAACCTGTCAGTGCAGGCAGACATTGGTTTTCTCCTAGTGAACAACATAAATGAAAATGGGGGTGACATGTCGAATGGTTATATTCTTAAAGAAGAGGTATTTAAGTTTTCTAATTACAGTGTGAACAAAATTGGTATCATTACATCGAAAATGTATATGTGGAGCAGTAAAAGAAGATGTCTGGGGACATTTCCTTGGATAATTTACTACATTCCATTACATTTACTTCTTTTCTTTTTTTTTGCCTGAAACCAAAGCTGTAACTGTATATCGTACCTCAGACCAAATATGCCCAACCCTGTGCCCGGTTGACGTATGGCGATAGTTTTAAAATAAAAACTGTTGCATTATTGTAAACATCATGTACTAGTGCTTTAATATTATTCACACACAGCTCCTTAGCTCAGACTAAAGTGGTGTTCTCACTAGACGAAATAAGCCGTTGTCACAACGCCTTTTATTTGAGAACGTTGTTAAAATGTTTGTGTGAACAGAATACGCCATTGTGTCGCTAGCGTTTTTGACACCGCCCTAAAAAGGGTGGACCAGATCTTAAACGCTGTTGTCACACCGGCTCTTGCACAATGTATGTGCTGTGTGAACACAATACGACAGCCAAAAGTCCTCTATCGCCAACTTATTTTGACATTATTTTCTTGACATTACACAAGATGGTATCAGAGGTCACAAATCGCATGTCGAACTGGTCAGACGAAGAAACTAGATTACTGATATCTGTTTGGAGAGAATTCTATTTCTTCCCACCAGTTATTTCCCCATTGTCAAGTTCAAATCCCTCGGGTTGCTGGGTCTGTTGTTGCGTTATTCATACACGCGAATAGCGTGAACATGAACTGATCATTTCTCGATCTTGTTCGACCTGACAAGTTGGCGATTTCTTTCTCTTCGAAATCTTTATTAATCGATCGTCATTGCCTTCTTCTCAAGCTTAGAAACAGAAACAAAGCAAGTGCATTTACCAGAGGGGACTCCATGTTTTCGATTGACCTTTCCATTTGTTTATTGACCTTTCCGTGGCATGGTTCATTGTGGGCGCAAAACACCAGTGTTTAAAGTAAGAACGTGAGCAGACAATTCAGCTGATTATCTAATATTTGCACAACAAAAAAACGTTTTTTTAGATGTGTGAGAACGTAGCTTAAGAGGTCAAATACCTTAATAGCCCATGCTAAAAAAATATGCATGAACGCTAAGCCTGTGCTAAGCGTAGCTTGAATACTACTATTTGAAGTAAGAATGATAATTTATTACTTTACACTTACTATTAAAATCTTTAATGATGACTGGATAACTGGTAGCACTATTAAAATTGATCTGAGGGTTTGAAAGACATTGGATACACTCACCTTACTGCTATAGGGGGACTGTGATACAATTGCTGGATATTTTTAACATAGTTTTGTTGATATCAAGAAATGCATAATGATAAATATATAAATAATTAATTATTTATGTTTAATTTGCTCGTTTGTATTTAAAGCAGCATTTCATGTTACCCAATAGCAAAATAATTTTTGCTTATTGGTGAAAACTTTTCTGCTTGTGTATTTTGACAGAATCTTCACACATAATTTATTATAATAATCCATATTTATAGATATAGTCGTATACTAGTATATCACATTTAGGGCTATAAAGTGACATATAATCTGATGAAAATCTATTCTACAGGAATTTGATAGGAAAAATGTTTACAACTTCTGGACTTGAAAAGAACTGAGCGCTATTTTTGGTGTTCATTAATAATGGGTCTTTAAATATTGAAACATTTTGTACTCTGGGTAACTTAATTTTGTATTGTGGATTACTTTATTTTCATCATATATTGGTGCCAGTGAATCAGTCAGTTTAGAAATCTGCATTTGGTAAATATCTGCTGCGCAATACTAGCCTGTAAAAATTTCTAAATTATTTCAACATTGGAAAAAAAATGTATTACAAATAGATAATTCATATTGCCAATCGCCACAGTCTTTCCATGTTTTTATACTAAACATCCATCCTGAAAATAATCTAGCTGCATAATTGGCTCCATTTGTCATTCTGCGTTTACTCAGCTTGGACCTTGCTTTTGTGTGCCATGCTATATATATGGATTGAATATTAATTTATAATATATTCATTCTGTATCATCTGGCCTGTAAAACTGCATAACCTTCTTAATTCAACCACGGGACTCCAAACCTTGTAGTTCAAAATTTTGTGTGTTTTTTTTAAATTATTTTGAATAATCCGTCTTAGTTTGCAATTATAATTAAAATTTATCTACCAATATGCATTAAGGTAGAAGCCGAGTCATAATTTTTGACAAAATTTGTCATAAATCGCATGACATTGTTAATTAGTTTATTATGTACAATCATGAAGCTAATGTCCCATTGTACAATGAAATAGCATTATTTTGTGTGTTACAGTTATGCTTTTTGAGAAACATGTCCTAATATTTCTCGAAAATTGCTATTTTTAGAACAATTCCATAGAACACAATGTTAAAGAAAAATTGCATTTTTTGACACTTTTTAAAACCCAGATTTTTTAAATAATTCAGAACAACAAAAAGTACTCCATCATTAACAATATATGATTTTTTCAGCCTATGTCACCAGGCTAGATTTTGAGATATTGCAAAATATCTCTGCCATAGAAACCTGTGGTAAAAGTGTTATAATAGTGTCAAAATGGCGACTTTCCACTAAAATACAACCATTAATTTCTCGGGAAAAAAGGCTGGTGACCCCCAACTTTTTTTAGGTCAATATCCTTATATTGCCTTGGAGTACAATTTATTGCAAAATGAAAAAATTCTGAGTTTTTTAATTTATGAGAAGGCTCCTACCTTAATATTGTTTTTTTTTTTTGGTCCTAGTATTTATAATGACTTTGTTAGATTGAATTTCTTGCTCATTGGAATGAAAGTGATACTTCCTCTGAGTCAGAATTCAGTTTTGGCAGCAGGATATATGGATTTGAATCAGACAATGTATGTGTTGTACTGTACACAAACTAACTTGTATATCTGTAGAAAAGTATGTGTAGAATTCAATCTACACAATATTGTACTTGCTATATTAGAAATGCCACTCAAATAGAACTGCACTTAAACCAACATTCATTCATTCATTCATTCATTCATTCATTCATTCATTCATTCATTCATTCATTCATGCATTCATTCATTCATTTATTTATTTATTCATTCATTTATTATTGTATACTGAATTATAGACACACCTCTCTTATTTATGTAACTGTATATGGTACAGTAATAATTAAGCAAATACAGAATAAAAACATTTTTAAGCTATCTGTGATTTGAAAATTATATTAATTAATTATAAAATTATGACGATTTCATACAACTTAAATTACATTATTTCTTTGAATGCGGGTGATAAACTTGTAATAAAAATTTGAATTAGTAATTCATCATCTAAAAAGTGGTATATTAAAAAAGGGTTATAGTTTCCATGACAACAATATTATTTTTGAAAGTAATAAAGTAAATGAATAAAAGCCAGAATAATTATTCTGCTACAGTTCAAGAATCATAAACAAGAAGCCAAAGTTTCTTGTTTTTCAGATTCCAAAAATTTCAAAGGATTTCTAATCTTATAAAATTTTCACTCTATATTCCATCTTTAAATTGACAAAGAAAAATATGTTTTTCATCATTATTTTATAACTTCGTTCAACCATTAGTACTTTTTTCACGGTCATTTATTTTGTTGACAAAATTATTCATAAATTTCAAAATTTTTTGTTGTCAAAATTTGATGGATTATTTATAATATCAAAATTTTGAGGATATGAATACCTATAATGTCACATGGCAGAGTGCTGTTTAAAAACTTAACACCGTAAAGCTATGTTTATTATCGATCGTATCAATTGTATTTACGTCTGCCATGTATTATGTTTGTAGCCAATGAAGTACGGCATGTGTGAATTACATTTTCAAATTTGTTGCATGCTGAGTTCGTTTGATGAAAATACCTTTTCCCATGATGCAATGCGCCAAACTTTATAAACTTTACAATGTTTCACATATGCTTATTTGTACACCTATATTTATTTGCGATTATGAACTATTAAAAGTAAACACTCGAAGAGTAAATGCAACTTTCTGACAAAAAAAAAACCTTCATTGAAATTTTGTATTTATGGTTCAACATTTGGCTTGTTGACATAGTAATGAATAATACCCAAAACAAATGTTTACTCCCCTGGTTTGCAATTAATGTGTGAAAAATATGTCTGTTGGCGTCATAGTTACTTGACAACCTGCTTGAACTTTGGACCTCAGTATACCTTGTATTATTATACATCTGTCACCGTAACGTAAGTTACAGCGTGTCGTAATTTTGTGGAATTCATGGGATATTTTCTTACTATCATACATAAAAGGAAATGCGAATTTCAAATATGGAATGATTATGCGCATAAGCGTCCTCTAATAATAAAAACAAACATGGCTGCCACCACGGACTGTGGACTCCACACAAAGAAGTTCGCTGATTCTGTTCTAAATTTTGTGGATTTCGGCATTCCAATGATGTATCCTTGGAAGGAAAAGATGTATATTAATAAGAATATTATGAGGATACCTCAAAGTATGCACTCAGACAGGATGCTTTTGTATTGACCTCCGCTGCGCGACGGTCAATACTCCAGCTGTACTGTCTTCATGCATACTTTGAGGTATCCTCGTAATAACCTCATATACATACGAAATAACAACAATAGCAAACTTGTCCATACCAGAGGGTGGAACTTCGTTGACTCATTGCATTCACAAATTCAACAATTTCTTAGAAATCTTAATTACAACAGATCAAAAGCATTAATGAGTGACACTATGCCAATCAATAGATTGATATCCTAATAGTGATGTACCTGTATGTATGCCAGTATAAATGAGTATGGATTAATAAATTTCTTAATTATATATTTACCTACTTTACCAAGATACAAACGAAAAAGACACATTAAAGGCACTTAGCTAATATGCAAATCAGCTAAATAATTTGTTCACATTTTCACTGTAGGAAAATATTTGTACTCTCTTAAAAGTCTGCCTTGTTCATTTATTTTAATAAATAAAAAATAGGTATGTATTAATTCGAGTAATGTTACATTCATGCCATATTTGCTCTAAGTAGAAGCACACTTAAAAATAAAAAAATGTTTTATTTTTGTCATAGATTTGTCTATCATTTTCATAAGTTCATGCACTTCTAATAGAGCAAATATGGTATTGTAATATTAAATATAACTGACCCTTCATAATAATTAAAATCATCCCCCATGTTAAGCCGTGTTGTTTCCGGGCACAATCTGTTTACCGATATCTCACCCTCTGACATCCATTACTGCTAATAAACACATGTATTTTTTTTATAATACTACTAAAAAATTATTAAATTTTTTTTTCATCATTTTATCAAATCCTCTTTTAATCGAGCAAATATGTGTATACCAGTAACTGTTCTCTTGTCAAAAACAATACTGTAGAAACATTATTTGTTAACGATATCTATTGTGAACGTATCAGGATCAGTATTGGTTTTGAATTTTCGAATTTTCCAGGGAAACAATAATGTTTATTGTAATTAATGTACAAAGCATAGTAGGCAACAATAGAACCCCAATTTTGTGTATTTTACAATGTCATATGGGACCCATATTTTTGTTCTGAAAGAAAGACATTTATATATTTACACAATGCGTATATATAATTAAATTTCAAATAAAGTATAACTAGCATACTAGATTTATTACAGAATTATTAATAAAGGTCACGTGACAATACCCAGGCACGACTTCTCAATTCCAGCAGCAATACGTGTGTCAGCAGAATATATACAGAAACTCTGAGACACTGATGAAGAATTTTCAATTAAATAATGGAGCAGTAAATAAAATTGTACATCAGGGTATTAATGACAATAATTAATATTATTATACATCTGTCATCGTAACGCCATTAGTTACAGCGTGCCATAATTTTGCGGTATTTTAAGGGGTATTTTCCTCCTATCGTATTAGGAAATATGAATTCCAAATATGCTCAGGCAGTACACTGTCGCATCGACCACCGCTGCGTGTCGGTCGATACTCCAGCTGTACTGTCTTCATGCATACTTTTCGATATCCTAGTTTTAACCTCATATTATGTCATGTGATTTGAAACTGTATCACCTACCATACATGTACTTGCATATATTACACGAATACTGTAAAATATTTTCACTTGGAATTTATTTTTGCTACAGTGAAATACTTTGTTTTTAATAGCTGGAATTAATTTTCGCTGAAAAGACTTTTTGAGTGTTTTGTATGGGATTTAATTTCACTGATTTTTGATGAGTTGAATGTAAAACATAAGAAAAAAGATATACTCGCTCGATTTTATTTTCACTGAATCATCTCTACAGGTAAAATAGTGAAAATAAATTGCTACAACGTACTCAATTACTAGTGACATTTCTTGTACTTTAAATTGAAGTCTTTGAAAAGTGAAAATAAACTTCACACAAAAAAGTCAAAAGGTCATTTCAGCGAAAATTAATTCCAGCGAAAATACAGCACAGTATCGCATAGTTTGACGTCATATATTTCCAAATTTATTTTTGTTTTACGTTCTACAGTACCAGCAGGTTCTCTCAATGTTTCAGGGGTATATATGGGGGAAATGATTAATCGGTTGAAATTTTTAAAAGATGTCAGTGAATCAACAAATATCCAAAATGAGCAAAATCACCACATGTACTTCATTCATGCAATTAAGTGAAATTAAACGCCAGTACGTCAACAAAATTAACATACTACATGTAGGTGTATGATATATTCGTATTTGTGTTATTTCAACAACAGTTCCACTTTTAACGCTTTTTTAGATTCAGAAATCCACATAGCGTGGTTAGATACAAAACTGCAGTGACAATCACTAGTCGCTAGCGTATGCTGACATCATGAAATATTGTGGATTTATATACTAACATACATTTGCACTAATACAGTATACAGTAGTATGTGAACAAATAACTATTTCTAATACTGTGGAATACTTTATTTTCGCTGGAATTAATTTTCGCTGAAAAGGCTTTTTGGGCGTTTTGCTTAGAATTTATTTTCACTGATTTTTGATGAGTTTAATGTGAAATATAGGAAAAAAAGTATATTCGCTGGATTTTATTTTCACGGAATCATCCCTTCTGCGAAAATAGCGAAAATAAATTCCAAGCGAAAATAAAGTATTCTACAGTATAGGATTTATATAAATGTATAGATGTCTCTGTTTTCTGCTTTCTGTAACTAATGGTAACCTAAGCTTAACATGCACTGAAACACATCTCCAATCGAAGCACACCTAATCCAAACATTGTATTTTGAAAAAAAATAAAATGCATGTATGACCATATTTAGACCATTATAAGACATCTATACATTAAAAACACCTGCCCTACTAATAGACTTAGTACGATATACTGTAAAATGACTAATTTTTTGCTGGGTTTAAATTTTGCTGATTTACCATTTCCGGCATGTTCAGTGGGTTTTAAATTCACGGTTTTATCATTTAGATAATGTGTTCTATGCTAAATTTAACATATATTCACTGGGTTTTAATTTAGAGCATTTTCCAGTCAGCGAAATAAGCAAAATTAAAACCTAGTGAATAATTAACCCTTTTACAGTATCATTATATTCTACCATGGTCAACAATTATCTATGGAATGTTGAAAATGTAAAAAATATATAATTGAAAAATAAATTATGCATACAGGTAATACCATATTTGTTCTATTAGTGACGCATACATGTATGTGCCCACAATGATAAAGTTTACAATAAAGACAATTTTGCGCTACATATTAGATATATTCTTTTAAATATTTTTGTATATTTTTCATTCTTAATTATTTATAAATACATGTAAGTCTTAAAAATATATTCTTAATTTAATACAAAATTTACTAATAACAATAGGAAGCATAAATCCTCTCTCCTCCCTCCTCTTTTTCTGGGAGTATCATCCTAGTAAATTTTTATTCATTCTCAGACTTGATATACTTAGTATAATGAATGGCTGAGACTAGGCAAGAAGTGTCTTGAATTAATATCTCTAATTATGTCTTCAATCATTTTGGAACAAAGTCATTCAGTCGTAACCAGTTTTAAATTTATTTCACAACTGATATTGACAGTTTTTTTACTGTATTTAGGACTTTACCAATTTAGTGCGTTCTAATCTGTCTCTCACCGTGCCAGATGTGCATTGTGGTTTCTATGGCAATCATCATATTTTTTTTTTCACATGAAGCATCATATTTTTTATATTTCATGTAATTTTTGTAGTGATTAATTTTAAAACTAAAAGTAATAAATTTGTAGTCTTTTTAAATTATCAGAAAATATTTGCATCTTTGCTGCAAGTCTAGTGATGAGATTTTATGTCTATCTATACTCAATTTTGTGTACAATATATGTCCGGACGCATATTTCACTTTGGGAGATTTTAATGATTTATTATTTTAAATTGTTTTAAAGAGCAAAAATCCACAAACTTGAAATGTTATAGGGTATTTGAATTATTGACGCAGCTTATCTGACTACTTTTGTTCTATAAATAGTTACATTATACAGTATGTTTATTATTCTTATCCGACAATAACAACATTTTTTTTTTTTATTTCTATATTATGTGTGACTTATTTATAAATAAATTTATTATTTCATATTATCATCTATTTCGATCATATCTCACATTTTTTTCAGTAATCCTAATATATTTCCTCCATTTAAGAATACAGCTGATGGAATACAGGGTAAAAAACGCAACCCATAATGTCTACTGGGACATCAAGAATTAGTTCCATTAATTATTTTTATGTAATACGTTGCATTGTATTTTTCTCTCAGAAGCTTATGGACGTTTCATCTCATCCCAATACTAGCCCCCCTCCCTCGTTTGTTCTTACGTGCATGTATTCTGGATATTTAGACTCCCTAGCAAAACATTAGCATTTGTTCTAAAATGACGCTGAAGTCTTAGACAATTTAGCGTGGTGTACCGCAAAATATATCCTGTAGAGATTACAATGTACAATCAGTATGTATGCACTGGAGGAAATATTTAATAAATATTTCATGTTAATGTAAATGTTGTATTATTTTTATTATTTTATTTTATTAACCTTAGGCTCTCTGCACTTAGATGAAACTCATATGTATGGTAATTAATTAATGCAGTAACAAGAATAAAACTCTTTGTAACTTTATAATGCATGCAATCCCCTGTTCTGACAAGAGTGGATAAATTAAAGGGTGTGCAGTCGTAATGAGAATTGCCAAGTCTCGCTCTGAATAACAAATTTTCCTGTGCTTCAACCTCTTTACCACCAGACTTTCTCACCAAAATTTGTCAGCACTTTTTTCTTAATTTCTACAATATTTCTGAATATAAACCCTAATTTTGGAGCCAACAGACAAAATTTGATAACATTTTTAGTTTTTACTCCAAAAATTTTGCAGCTTTTGTCCCACTCTTCTGAAGCACAGCGCAGACTATAAGCAGGACTATTTTGTGAATTTGTGATGAAAAGAGGGAACTGGTGGTGAATGGTTTAAGCTTTTAGCTGTCAAAGTTCAAACTCAACCTGCGAATTTATGGACATTGTTGTTGTCGTCGTAGCGATGATGTGTTTTAAGGATCGCATTCTTAAGTTTTTCAACTCTTGTCAGCATATAGTAATATTCCTTGTACGAGCTCAATGGCACTGCATGTTATAGTTTCACTGCCTTCCAAACCCTACCAGCATTTATTTAACTGAATCTTAAAAGAGATTCCTATCATGTATGTATTTCCATTTATGGTATAATAATCTGCTATTCGATTTATCCATCCATGAAAACTGACATACTTACATGCACTCCTCTCAATATTTTACTCACTTAAAATACTGTAGAATACTTTATTTTCGCTTGGAATTTATTGTCGCTGAAGGGATGATTCTGTGAAAATAAAATCCATTTCACATTAAACTCATCAAAAATCAGTGAAAATAAATTCCATACAAAACGCCCAAAAAGCCTTTTCAGCGAAAATTAATTCCAGCGAAAATGAAGTATTCCACAGTATATATTTCTTAATGTCGGCACACTGTGCAGTATTTTTCATCAATTCAGCCAGTATTTAATATGTTATTTTTCACTAATGTTTATTTTGAATAATTTCAAGAATAGGAATAACGTTCTTGCTTGGCGTTACTGTGATAGCAAAGATATCAGTTAAAATAACTGTTCCTGTCTTTTAGGTTACAATTACATAAATCACTTCTCCCAGGGTTTCATTTATTACAGTTGTGCTCTGAATACCTAATTAGCATCTCCAGTACATGTATGACATTTTCTCATTGGCTAATACATAGAAGGTCAAAGTTCATGTACATGTTTGTATTTTGCAAATACATGCTTTTGTTTGAAAAGCATTAAAATCATCTTAAATATCTGTCATTGATTGCAAGGGAAAAAAAATGAGGATTTGTCAATATCAATTCTGCTATTCTGTGCATCTTTGAATTATGAATCCCTTTGCATTGAGACAATATTTAAAAGGTTTATGCAAGGACAGCCAAAACAATTACTAACATTCAAATAACCGGAAATGCATTAAAATGTTTATTATATACTTCCTGCAATTCACACAAATTCTGACTATAAATTAGGCCATATAACGAATTCAAGAACCCAAGATCACTTTGAATACTCTCAGAGAGTAACATAAAATTTCTACTTTGATTTACCGAATTGACCCATATTAGTAACTATATAAACAAAATGAATGTTGAATGCCACAACTCAACAGATACTGCACAATACTATTTGGTCGAAATGCCAAAATCTAAATCATCAAACACTCCGAAACCATACATTTATATTCATGTGACATATGTGTATTCATTGGAAAGGGAGATTTGTCATCGCGACTGCGAGCATCCTATATGGATCCTATTCTTCAACAACAACAAATCAAATTTGTTTTAATATTTGATACCATGATGATCACCACTTTTTAACCCATGTCATCTTTCGCAAATTAAACCCACATCATTTTTCCATAATCTTGATCAAGACCTGTAATCAAAAGAAATTTATGTCCGTTTGGTCCAAAATGAACAAAAAATTCTAGAAAATTAGATTAACATATGCATGATGTTGCAACAAAGTTTCACAGAATAAAATTATAGCATCATTATATAATTATATAAATTTATTTCGCCTGAAAAAAACAAAAATATGTGCATAAGATAATAATAATAATTTACAACATGTTATCTGGTGTGGAACACAGATACAGTTTGCTTAAGGGACGACGTCAAAAGATCGATGTTGGATAAAAAACTTATTTGCTTTCGTTTGGGGGTGGGGGGTTTTGACCCCAAAAAGTTTCTATCCTACAAAAACGATTTTATTTTTTCATGAAGTCAAAAAAAATCTTGGAGTATATGTAATTTGTTTTTTTCTCTATCCCATCATGGACAAAAATAACAGAAAATGAAAAAAAACATCCAAGACGAGAAAATGGTTTGGTCCGAGTGTAAAGTCTGTTTACACCCACCCGACAAACAACTGCTATGCCATACTACTGTCTGATTATCAATTTGTATTTAATGGTGAATTTAGTCTGACGCCATGATCAATATTTATCAATTAAAGTTTCAGTGGGGGTAGGGGGGTTTGGAAAAAAACTAAAGGAATTAAGTTTTTTATCCTACATTGAACTTTTGATGTTGTCCCTAAAACTGATCGTGTCTGCACCCCATTTAAAGGATTATTAAAGGTGCTTGCATGTTTAAGAAACGAAAAAAAATGTTGCAACGAGTCATCTTCATTACCTGATATAAAGACATTTAAGAACTGTCTTCTGATTCATATATTGTTAATTGTGTTGGGGGTTGACATATTACAGATAATATATAAATATTTGGTATACATTTTAATTGTTTTATCATTTTTTTCATTCCCATTATGGTATTTCTGGGATGGTCATTTTTGGGGATTTATTTTGGTGGATTTATTCTCATGGTTTTTGGAGTGGTTATTATTTGTTCAAAAAGTTTATTAATAATGTATTGGTGTACTTGAAATGTTTTTTTGATTACTTTTAAAGTAAAGTTGAAAATTATTATTAAATACAACTTTTTTATTTACAGGTGATCCACATAAATACGATCCATCGTTTCACGGCCCGATCGCTAACAGGTAGGTTCTGAAGAATGCAATTTATCAGTTCACTTAGCTATTTTACCTCCGCTGTCGACTTTGTCGAGCGGAGCTTATCATATGAGTGATTGTCCGTCATCGTTCATGTCAATGTTTTACTTTTTCGACTTCTTCTTGAAAACTACAAGCCTGAATGCTTTGATACTTGGTGTATATGTACCTTGGGTAGACCTCTCTTAGGTTTGTTCATTTCATGATGATATCTTCAATTCTCTAATTTTGGTGAATATTTTTGTCATTTTTAGTAAAAAGTGATATTTTCGACTTCTTGTTAAAAACCGCAAGTCCAATTGCTTTTATATTACATACATAGGTACTACATGTGGACCTCTCTCAGACTTGTTCATTTTGTAATGATATCTGTAATTCTCTAATTTTGGTGAATATTTTTGTCATTTTTGGTAAAAAGTGAGATTTTCGACTTCTTGTTAAAAACCGCAAGTCTGATTGCTTTTATTAGCTCCGCTGTCGACTTTGTCGAGCGGAGCTTATCATATGAGTGATTGTCCGTCGTCGTCCGTGTCAATGTTTTACTTTTTAGCTCCGCTGTCGACTTTGTCGAGCGGAGCTTATTCATATGAGTGATTGTCCGTCGTCGTTTGTGTCAATGTTTTACTTTTTCGACTTCTTCTTGAAAACTACAAGCCTGAATGCTTTGATACTTGGTGTATATGTACCTTGGGTAGACCTCTCTTAGATTTGTTCATTTCATGTTGATATCTTCAATTCTCTAATTTTGGTGAATATTTTTGTCATTTTTGGTAAAAAGTGATATTTTCGACTTCTTGTTAAAAACCGCAAGTGCAATTGCTTTGATATTACATATATAGGTACTACATGTGGACCTCTCTCAGATTTGTTCATTTTGTAATGATATCTTCAATTCTCCTATTTGGGTGAATATTTTTGTCATTTTTAGTAAAAAGTGATATTTTCGACTTCTTGTTAAAAACCGCAAGTTCAATTGCTTTGATATTACATATATAGGTACTACATGTGGACCTCTCTCAGATTTGTTCATTTTGTAATGATATCTTCAATTCTTTAATTTTGGTGAATATTTTTGTCATTTTTGGTAAAAAGTGATATTTTCAACTTCTTGTTGAAAACTGCAAGTCCAATTGCTTTTATATTACATACATAGGTACTACATGTGGACCTCTCTCAGATTTGTTCATTTTGTAATGATATCTTTAATTTTGGTGAATATTTTTGTCATTTTTGGTAAAAAGTGAGATTTTCGACTTCTTGTTAAAAACCGCAAATCTGATTGCTTTTATATTACATATATAGGTGTTACATGTGGACCTTGTTAATTTCGTGGTGATATCTTCAATTACTTAATTTTGATGATTATGTTTGTCATTTTTGGTGAAAAGTGATATTTTTGAATTCTTGTTGAAAACAGCAAGGTCCTTTGCTTTGATACTATACATATTGTTCATTTTCTAATGATATCTTAAGTTCTTTAATTGAAATGTGCATTGCTAACAGCGGAGCTATCTCAGCCAACAGGCTGCTTGTTTTTAACTATTTTAAAACATTTGTAAGAATAGCATGCATATCTTTAAAGCGCTGTGGTTATTGCGCAGCACATGTTTGAATTTCATGTAAATAAACAATGTATTTTACACGCGTTGTATACGTCGCTATGAGTCCCATATCGAACAGGACGCGGCACGACGACTGCCGCCCTTTAAGTGTATTTTTCACAACAATTAGGGAAATACATGTATCGCAATTATCAGACCTTCCTTCTAGGAACTTGAACCATCTTTTGGCGGTTTATCGGAATAAGATTCTTATTTCCATGTTTCTATTTGCAGGGGTTGCACTGATGTCATATGTTGTATACTTTTTATTCTATTTATCGCTGGGATGTTTGTTGTAGGATATTTTGGTAAGTGTTGTTTGTTACACATGATCTTTCCGTGACCATATTGAGATATCTCAGTTCACCAAAAAACATTTGCAACATTTCATTAAAATTAGATGAACTATTGAATTTAGGCTTATAAGGCATCAGCTATAAATCAAAACTACACCTGAAAGAAGAATGACACTAGAAAATTTAAGTAAATATAAAATTTCTTGTCATTTGTAACAACGATATATTAATGGGGCATTGAACTTAAATTTGTTTCTGTCAAAGTTACGTTTTTGACTCCCGTGTGCGAAGCACAAAAGGGAGTCTTTGCAGTTACCCTGTCTGTATGTCTGTATGTATTTATGTATGTCACTTTTTTTGTTCCACCGTTATCTCAAGAACCACTAATCAAATTTTGATGAAACTTTGTACATAGATGCTCTGGGATAATGCGCAGAGGTTTTGGTAAAAATCTATGAATATTAATTACCTAATTTGCATGATAATTAGCTGAATTTTAGCTGTTTCAAGACTGTTCCACTGATATCTGAAGAACCACTCATTGGATTTTGATGAAATTTGACACATGGATGCTCTGAACTAGTGCGCAGATTTGATTAGTTTTGGGTAAAAATCTATGAATATTAATTACCTAATTTGCATGATAATTAACTGATTTTAAGCTGTTCTATGACTTTTCCACTGATTTTTGAAGAACCACTCATTGGATTTCAATGAAACTTGGCACATGGATGCTCTGAACTAATGCACAGATTTGATTAGTTTTGGGTAAAAATCTGTTAATATTATTAATTACCTAATTTACATAATGATTAATCAATTTTCAGCTTTTCCACTGATATCTCAAGTACTAATCATAACATTTCAATAAAACTTGGTACATAGGTGTCCTATGACACTGCACAGACCTGATGGTTTTTAGGGTAATATCAGTACATATTAATTACCTAATTTGCATAATTAATTAACTTTCAGCTTTTGATATTTCGCATAGTACTGATCACGTTTCAATGAAACTTGGTACATAGTTACTTGAGGACTGTGCAGAGACCTAATTAGTTTTTTGGTAAATATTTGTGCATATTAATCACCTTATTAGCATAATTAGTTAATTTTCAGCTTTTCACCTGATATCTCAAGTACTAATCATCACATTTCAATGAGACTTGCGACATAGCTGTTCTAGGACTATGCAGAGACCTGATTAATTTTGAGATAAAAAATTGTGCCTATTAATTACCTAATTTGCATAATTAGTTAATTTTTTGCTGTTCTATGGCTGTTGCACTGATGTCTAAAAACCACTCATTGGATTTCAATGAAACTTTTAAATAGTACCCATCACATTTCAATGAACCTAAGACAATGCACCATATTAGTTTTTGGTAAATATTTATGCTTCTTAATCACCTAATTAACATAATTAATTAATACTAATATCTCAAGTATTGATCATCACATATGAATAAAACTTGGTACATAAATGCTCTAGGACAATAGACAGCCTGATTAATTTTGGGTTAAAATCTGTTCATATTAATTCTCTAATTAGCATAATAATTAATATTTGTTTGGTTCTAATCACATTCCAATGAAACTTGGTACATTGTGCAGACCTTATTAGTTTTACACCTGAAACTGTTCATATTAGTTACCTTATTTGCATAATTAGTTTTCAGCTATTCCATCAATATCTCAAGTATAAGTAATTTTGAATTAATTTTTAATGTGTCTCCAAAACTCTCAGCACACGGGAGTTCTTTCTAAGCTTTCTTTGATTTATATTATCTCCATCATATATATAGACCTGAAAATATAACACTTTAAGTTAGTTGCACTTTATGAACTCATTATATATAAATACATTATTTTCCATATAAATTATGCGAAAAATATTTTTAATAATTTATTCTATAATCTTTGATGGTCTATTCTAATATTTAAATAATAATGTCACTCAGTTTGTTAATAAAAAACAATTAAACCTACAAATGTCAATTCTGGACATTGTTCACTTGAGTGATCATTGAAGCAATATGATCTGATATTTAATTTTATCAATTATTTCGCTCTGTATTATTTCTGACAGCCATTTATCCGGGATCAAATTGAACTCTGCGTGCATGCATGTGTATGTTTGTGTGTGCATGCGTGTGGATAGATACACTGGATTTAAAACAAACCGTTGCATCTCCATTGTTTATTATACCTGTGGTTTGCAATACGAGTGACAGACTGTAATGACACATGTCAATATATATTGAAAGTATCTCAAAATTACCATTCTACACTGTCAAATATACATGTACCAGCTTAATTTTTTCCAAATGAACCTAATTTAAATACAAAAACTGAATTGGTTGAATAATTCAAGCATAAATTCTATTATTATTAGGTATTATTATTGATATATTTAATTTATATTTTTGAAATCAGTATTCAAATTAAAATTCACGTGTTAAAGATTTTGAAAATTAGATAGTGGCGCAGTTGTTATGCCAGATGATTTTTGATGCGAGTCCCTTGCAATGTATCCAACACACAATATTTACGATAATGGTGGCACTTCAAAGTAAACCTTGACTAAATTTAACCCAAATAAAAATCGGTTCAACACATAAAGCTGCGATTTTTTCCCGCCATCTTTTTGAAAATTTATTTACATTTTTATTATAATTTCATTGTGTGTTATAGACCAAATAAACATAATTCCCTATTGGCTGCTGGTTTTTGGAGAAAAATCGTCCGGGTTTGTTTTTTGAAAGTTGACCTTGGCATTAAATCGATTCATATGTCAGGTGCCTATTCCCTTCCTTAATTCTGACATATGTACCATGTCATATTTTCTTAGTCACTTTTTTTTTTTTTTTGCCTGTGTTGTTAAGAATATTCAATATTGGTAAAACATTCTCGAATATTTTTACAAACTCATGATTCATAATTCATTGATGATAGAATTTCGCTTGATATATATATTATGTATTCTTTTAACAGGATGGTCTCGTGGTAATCCAAGTAAACTAATCTATCCTACCGATACCCGAGGCCAAATATGTGGATATAACGAGGCTGTTCAGTACGTAAAATTATTAATGTTAATATTTTATAATAAACTTACTTTAACTGTATAGTCATGCGACACTTTCCATAGAATCAAGCTCTAAAACTTATAAATTATATAATTATTTTTATCTGTATATTTATTCTTGGTTCTAAAAAATCCAATCCTTATAAGTGGTGACTTATTTTGCTTGAAAGGGGAAAAAAATGAGTACCATTATGCTGATAACAATTCTGAAAGGGTTTTTGAATCCACCTTCTATGTTCTTGCTTTCGGAAGGATATTCTGATGAAGATGTTTAATGATTTATGCCTATCGTCCCACACAATCAACTTCAATTCTTAAAATGTTTTCTTTTTCATTTCAGAAATAAATCTCTCCTATTCTTCTTCGATCTGTTAGCCTGTGCTGATACCACAACGTTACTCGAATTCCAGTGTCCGACAACACAGGTAAGATGGGTATCTCAATAGAACCTGGTTTACCCCAACCCCCTGGCCTTCAATGACTCTTCAGATAGGTTAGTTTGCCCCCATAGAATAAAGTTGTATTTATATGTATAGTCAGCTATTTTGAGACACTCTGAGAATGACTAGCTAGCTCCAACATGGTATTGATTGTCAATATTATATTGGTTTTATTCAAAAAGAAGGAAGTACATGTATTTTGTCTGAAACTAGAACTGAAAAACAATTATCCTGTTTCGCTGTACTGTAAACATGTAAGAAGTAACTGACACCCATTCCTTTTCAGATCAAGTGTTGGTTTGAGGTTTTAGATATCACAAATGTCACCCATTACTGTCCATACACATTTTTATATGAAATAATTTGTTTTAGTAAAACGGTCACTGAAGTTGGGATTTTGCAAAAAAATATTCTTCTTTAGTGGTTTAGTTCGATATTACTTTTTTTCAGTTTCATACTTTTTAATGCCATAATTTTGCAGCAATAATTTTTTAAATTAAAAAAAAAATATTACAAAATTATGTGGGTTTATTTTGTTAAAAAATTTGTAAGCAAAGTTTACTTTACAGCATTAAAAGTTTAATACTTGTTTCTAGGTGTGTGTGAACTCTTGTCCAGACAAGACGTGGGTCGGACTGTCTGCCCAGGCCGAACTACTTACAGCCCTTGTCCCATATGTAGGCAGTCTACCAACAGATGTCTTCACCATAGCTGAGCCAACGACGACCGTTTCAGATCGACAATCTGCCGCTGATGATGTCAGTCACATCTGGGCAGACTTCATCTGTGATTATGACATTGATCCAAAGCAGGAATTCGTCGACTATGGATTGGTAAGTTGAACGACCTTGAGTATCTAATCATATCAATTTAATAGAAACTACAATTTATTTAGTACAATCTTTCTTGAACATTTTTTTTTTTTTTGACGCAACTTTTTTTTTTGCAGACACCATTAGCACTGTTTGACGTAGGCAAGTGTGCTTACTATACGCTAGAGAGTAGAGACTGTAAGTATCATTTACATTTTTAACCTTTGTACTAAAAAACTATCACTCAATATTTGGAAATCTGACACAAATAGTACATCATACATTGTAATATATCATTTGAAGCATGTCAACTAAACAAGCTGCTCTCTGATTGGTCTGATTGTTAGGTTTTAGGGTTGGGTAGCCAATCAGACACACTCTTATAAGTAGCTTTGCATTGACTCTAATATGATCATGGCAAAATTTACTTGCAGAAAATACACAGATCAACAGATCTGAAATTTTAAATCAGAGTTAGGCTGTCCATTATCTGAAGCTCCTTAGTTTGGTATACATTAGTTACTCATGGTTTTAAACTTACTTTCACCCTGATATAATATATTACAGTAAACTTGAACAGAAAAAACGTTATTTGATGCCTATAAGCTGTGGTTGAGTGTCAGTTTTGATTACCGGTACTACCAACTTTTTGAAAGACAAAGTAAACAATTAATTCTGCCATAGAGGGCATTGTTCATTGTGTTACACATTCAAGCAGTATTATTTAATAGCATATTTAAAAATAATAGTTTGTCATATCTTTCTCAATAATATACTGTCTTTTTAGCTAACATGTCATTTTCGCTAATTTAGCTAACCTGCAATTTTGCTAATTCAAGATGTCGCTAATTTAGAATAAAGTATATTCTCACAATGAGATTGTTGGCATTTTAGATAAATTAAGATTTTGTTCATTCATGTATTGAGTCAAATTCTCTAAAATGGCATGTAGCTAATTTCAATATGTTTTACAGTGGAATTACAAAATCCAATGATGTCACAGGGAATTGCAAAATTTTTTTTATTGGTTCTGTAGCAGGTGTTCATCAACCAATCATGGAAAGTGTTACTTAATCATCTTCTTGTATTTCTATTCTTATTTTTTTAGTGTACATGCGATGTATTCCATCATTTTTTCTTGATGCTGTTGGTAATCTGGATGATGTAGTTCAGGATATAAATAACTCCACTCTGACTGATCCAAGAACTGGAAAGAATATCACAGGAAATGATATAAACTTAGCTGAGAAGTAAGACTGATATCAACTATTAAACATTTTAATAAACATGTTTGAATCATTCAACAATTTTACGCTCATGTTTGTTATTTTCTTCTGTCAAAATTACAACCAGGAAAGTTTGTCTTATTTTTTTCTCGGGAAAGATTATACTGTAAAAGGATTAATTATTCACTGGGTTTTAATTTTGCTTATTCCACTGACTTGAAAATGCGCTATTTAAAATTAAAACCCAGTGAATATGTAAAGTTTTGCATGAACACATTATTTACAAGTAAATGCTAAAACCATGAATTTAAAACCCACCGAATATGCCTGAAATGGTAAATCAGCGAAATTTAAACCCAGCGAAAATTAGTCATTTTACAGAATTTACTAGATATCTTGACTCTCAGGAATTAGTTTTAAACAGATCTGATGTAAAACATTTTTATTCTCTTTGAATGCCATATATTTTTTCTTATCAAAATTTTGGTTCAATATTTTGCACATTTTAATTTATTTTTCTGTAATTTCCTTATAATTTTGAACAAAAGGGACATTTGTGTGTATTACACAAGTCACAGAACATTGCATGAATTGTGTAGCTGTGGTGAGGTGATTTTATTGGGAGTCATTTAATCAAGGATTCACAATACTTTTCATGACATTTCATTGTTGTGAATGCTCTCAACTTATAAAATCACAAACATTTCTGGTTGCAACACTCTAAAGTACTTTCTTCAGTTTATTTGCTTCACTGTTGACTTTGTCGAGCGGAGCTGATCATGTTACTGATTGCTTTGATTGATTTGCTTTGATATTATACATATAAATACCCCAGGTGAACTGATCTCAGATTTGTTCATTTTGTGATGGTATCTTCAATTTTCTACTTTCTGAGCTATCTCAGCCGAGAGGCTGCTTGTTGACTTGTTTTATTTTTTTATTATAGAGCTATAGCAGCCTTTATTAATGTACAAAATGTAGCAACTATGGTATTCCACGATTTTGAAGACTCTTGGCACTTGATGTTAGGGTAGGTGAACAATCTACAGATTGGATTTTCTTTTTCAACATGACACATGGGTCAAATCGAAAATTGAAAAACATATAGCATTCATTATATATGTGATTTATGTGTTGATTTTTATCACCTATATTGAAATGTGAAAATAGAGAGTCCATTTGTTGGAAATGAAAGTGCAGGAGTCAATTGAAACAAACACTGAGAATTTTTTAATGTCCATTGCAATTTTGCAAGGGGAAATGTTGTCAGCGTTTTTCATGATTAGTTTATTTCAGTTCCCTCAGTGAATATTAAAAATTATAACAAACTGACTGGTTATGAAAGTATCCCCACCCTTACAATAGACCAATAGAACACTGTGAGAATCACGCGTTATGCGTGAAATCGAACGTAAAAATAGGACAAACAAAGCTCATAGCAGTCATAGTGGCATCAAACATCACGTGGGATTCGACAAACACGAAAGTATTTTGAGGGACATTTCCATGCTTAATAATGTGCTGTCCACATTTGATGATAGGCAATTTCGATTAAGTAAGGGTATTCGGAAGCAATATTCCTCTGTCGTAGAGCGGCCAGTGGATGTGAGCTACAAAATAAATAAATTCGATTTCAAAATCAAATCGTTCGATTTTTACGGCACACGTTCGATGCGCGTCTTTTATGCATCTCGCAGGATCTCGCAATTGTACCGAAAATCACCTATTTGAATAAATTTCACTTGAAATTTAAAAACAAAGCCATTCCTAGACTTTACCTCTTAATTGTTTTATGAGACAAAAAATGCAACATAGTTACTGTATCGCTGAATGAATTGCCTCTCAAAACTTTACAATTTGTTTTTATTTCACAGTGGATTGTTTTTGGCATCAGTGTTGTCCTTTTTCTGGATACTAATAATGCGATGGATTGCTGGTATCATGGTCTACTTTGGAATATGCGCCATGTTTGTCTTGTTAGTTTTTGGTAAGTTAATTATTCATATGTTGATGGTAAATTAATTATCTTCTCTGTCCTGCTGATTGCAGGATTTTCCTCATCTGAGATCTGACAGTGCCGGTTTCTAGCATCTGGTATTGTCTGGAACCCCAAACAAATTCTGCTATTTGACCCTATTATTTACATTACATATTGCAGACTTGCATGCACATGCAGCTAACTTATCATCCCATCCTGGTATTTTATTAAAGCGTAAGGGTTTTACCATGCTACATGGCTACTGACATGCAGTACTGTGAAATACTTTATTTTAGCTGGAATTAATTTTCACTGAAAAGACATTTTGGGTGTTTTGTATGGAGTTTATTTTCACTGATTTTTGACGAGTTGAATTTGAAGTATAGGGAAAAAAATATATTCGCTGGATTTTATTTTCACGGAATCATCCTTTCAGTGAAAATAGCGATAATAAATTCCAAGCAAAAATAAAGTATTCTACAGTACTTGAACTTACGAGAAAACAATAGTAATCCTGCTATGTTGTGTTTCTTACTCATCCTGAAAATAACAACTCGTGAGAATTTTGTTCCAAATCAAATTACCATCAGCCTAATCTTAATAATATGAGATTACATGTTGTTATATTCGTTGTTTGATATTATTTTGGGTTCATCTGCAGGTCAGTATTACTGCTACACCATGTACATAGATATGGAGAATGTTGAAGGATCTGATGCTGCGTACGAATTCACCTTAAATCTGAAAAGCTATCTACAGTTGAGAAATACATGGCTAGCGTTCGGTATGTATCTTTATTTCAATGCGATTGAGTGAAATATACATGGCTAGTATGTGGTAAGAATGTTTAATTGAGTGCGAATTCAGCGCAGTATTGTGGTCTTAGATATTTGCATCATTAATTCTGTCTAATTTATTTCTAGGTATAATACTGAGTGTCATTACCCTTATTATGGTGTTATTACTTATATTCCTGTGCAACCGAATACGTATCGCTATTGCGTTAATCAAAGAAGGCAGTCGGTAAGAATAATTATACAATTTTACCATATTTATTCATACTTACCTTACACTCAAGCAATACTAAGATATCTATTTAAGTCTGATTGATTTGATATTGTACTACAGGTGGACCTCTTTCAAATTTGTACATTTTTTGATGATATCTTCAATTCTCTAATTGAGATGTGCATTGCTAACAGCAAAGCTATCTCAGCTGAGAGGCTGCTTGTTCTGTCGTGCAATTTTTGCAATATAATCGATTGTTGTAAAATGCCTTCAATGTTAAATTTTTTTTACTCATAGGGCCGTGTCAACCATGATGTTCACGCTAATCTGGCCGGTCATACCGTTCTTTCTCGAAGTCATTATATTTGTTGTATGGGCCATCATGGCTGTGTACCTCGCAACATCGGGACAACCGGTGTACATGGTTGGAGAAGTCCCAAATAACTACAATGGTAGTGCTTTCACTAATGGCACAGAGTGTGACCCCGAAGTAAGTTCTAATTTGTTCTCATAATCTCAAGGATTAGATATGGCATCAGATGTCTGATAGAATGCTTTGTCGGTCCAATTGTTACCAGGCGACAGTTGAACAACATTGTAGTCGCTCCTGACTTTTTTATGCAAATTGCTGATGGTAGATATATCGGTAATGTCGGTTGCCATATAAAACATACTCCATATTTGGGACTACATGACAGGGCTGTAGGACCTTCTTCCGCACATAATGTCATTATTGCAACTCAATGTGCTAGTTTATAAATGATTCTACAAATTGCTTTATTAAATATCATACAAAAAAATACACTAGCAGTGTCTGCACTACCTGGTGACTACCTAACTATATATCTATATTTTTTATTTATTTATAGACGTTTGATAACGATAACACATCGGCCATGTGTATATTCGTCAAATATGGCGGAGACCCAAATTTATTTCGTATGCAAATATATCTTCTGTTTGGTCTTCTTTGGTTGACATGTTTTGTGGTGGCGCTAAGTCAAATGGTACTAGCAGGAGCGTTTGCTTCGTACTACTGGGCATTCCATAAACCAAAGGATATCCCACAATTCCCATTGACTATGTCCCTTTGGAGATCACTGAGGTGAGTTCAAAAATATGACTTTTTCTATCTGACCGTTCATTGATATTTTTTTAAATATCTCAGTACTTATATATGACATTTTTACTTGACCGAAAGCGAATTATAAATTACCTGTATTTTATTTTTTGAATAGAAATTTATGCTGTTTCAACTATAGACAAACCAACCAGTAAAATGATTAAAATAAACTTTGGTATCACAGATTATTTGAACAATAATTGTGATTTAATCTCCAATTGTTGTGTTTTTGTTATACAGGCACATTAAATGTTTACTTTGGCTGATCACGCTGCCATCCATCTGCAATGATATGTGTTAATTACCTGATTGTTAAAATGAGTTCGTGACGCGAAAGTCTTCCTGAAGTATCAGTAATGACGAAACTCACAATACTGTGAAAGATGTGTAACCACGATCGAGGTGTACTCCCGTATCAAATACATTAGTTGCTTCATTATTTGGTATAAGAATTCTTTCATTTAGTAAAATTAATTATTTAAAAATTTGTCGTTATAGATATCATCTTGGTTCACTAGCGTTTGGTTCATTGTTGATTGCCATCGTCAAAATGATTCGAGTTATGCTGGAATATATTGAGAGAAAGTTGAAAGGTTAGTTGATTTTTTTTATCAGAATATTATAGCAAAGTTTTATTAGTGAGAAATTGTGTACATTGGAATTATTCATGAACTGATGTGAACTGATGTGATGAATTCTTTAGTTTTTATACAATAGATTACTTTATTTTAGCAGGAATTTATTTCCCCGGAAAAAAAACTCATACTCATTTTCCAAGTGAAAATAATATATTCTAAAATAATCATATATGCATAGATGCAGTAGACTGATTGAGACATCTTTTTTTATTGCAAATTAACATCTAAATAAACATTAAAATATAAACATTCACTGTTGGGTATTTACACGTATTCATCTGACGATATACTTGTTTATTACAAAGGATTTAGGGATGACGTCAAAAGATCGATGTCGGATAAAAAACTTATTTCCTTTAGTTTGGGGATGGGGGGGGGGGGGGTTGACCTCAAAAAGTTTCCATCCTACAAAACCGATTTTATTTTTTAATGAAGTCAAAAAAATCTTGGAGTATTTGTAGTTCGTTTTTTTCTATCCAATCATAGACAGAAATAACCGAAAAGGGAAAAAAAACAGAAAAATGGTTTGGTTCGAGTGTAAATTTGTGCGTCAAATGAGGTGCATTTGTAAAATCTTTTTACACCCACCCGACAACCAACTGCTATGCAATACTACTGTCCGATTATCAATTTGTATTTAATGGTGAATGTAGTCTGATGCCATTACCAATATTTATCAATTAAGTTTCAGTGGGGGGGTAGGGGGGTTTGGAAAAAAACTAAAGGAATTAAGTTTTTTATCCGACATCGATCTTTTGACGTCGTCCCTTATAACATAAGATTTACCGTAAGCAACTTTCAACAACCATGTAGACTGATGTGAAAGTCTCACACGAAGCAAACTCTCATGACTTGTGAATTCAAGTTCACAATCAAGAACACATTAGTCAAACTTAGTTCCAATGTTATAACATTAGTAGTGTCACAGAATGACTGAATTTTTGATTACACCGAAAATTAGCGAAATTATAAATACGCATAAATGCATGTACTGTAGAATACTTTATTTTCGCTTGAAATTTATTTTCGCTATTTTTGCTGAAGGAATGATTCAGTGAAAATGAAATCTACCTTTTTTTCTATATTTTACATTCAAGTTGTCAAAAATCAGTGAAAATAAATTCAATACAAAACACCCAAATTGTCTTTTCAGCGAAAATTAATTCCAGCTAAAAAAAAGTATTTTACAGTATCTACGCGCATTGCAAATAAGCAAGGATACTATCAAAAATGGTTTTTGATGAACACAAATTAGTTCTTTGACAGATTCTCTATTTTTAATTAGGATTTTTAGAAAATTAAGTTTGTCTTATGATTTTGTAATCATTTCACAATTCATAACCTTGCATACCCTTATTCTTGACTACACATACTGTGGAATACTTTATTTTCGTTGGAATTAATTTTCGCTGAAAAGGCTTTTTGGGCGTTCTGTATTTTCACTGATTTTTGATGAGTTGAATATGAAATAAAGGAAAAAAAGTATAATCGCTGGATTTTATTTTCACGGAATCATCCCTTTCGCGAAAATAGCGAAAATAAATTCCAAGCCAAAATAAAGTATTCTACAGTACAAACTAGTCTAAATACAGCAGTTAACATGCACAACATATTATAGTTTGATCGCATCAGTGTATTGAACTTCAACTTCGTCGCGTTTGTTTTGTCCTGTAGGAACCGAAAACCAGTGCACAAAATTCATGATAAAATGTTTGAAATGTTGTTTCTGGTGTTTGGAGAAACTTCTCAAGTTCATCAACAAAAATGCCTACATTATGGTAAGTGGAAATCTCAATTTTCAATTTCTGTTATTTCATTTATGGGCGATATGACACTTTCACCGGAATTTCCTAATACAATATTTTGGTAAATTATGATCAATGTACGATGACTGGCTATTTGTTCATTTCATGATGATATCTTCAATTCTCTAATTTTGATGAATATTTTTGTCATTTTATGGTAAAAAGTGATATTTTTGACTTCTTGTTGAAAACCGCAAGTCAGATTTCTTTTATATTACATATATAGGTACTACATGTGGACCGCTTTCAGATTTGTTCATTTCATGATGATATCTTTAATTCTCTAATTTTAGTGAATATTTTTTTAATTTTTGGTAAAAAGTGATATTATTGACTTCTTGTTGAAAACCACAAGTCCAATTGCTTTTATATTACATTTATAGGTACTACAGGTAGATTTGTTTGTAGACCTCTCTCAGATTTGTTCATTTTGTGATATCTTCAATTCTTTAAGCGAAATGTGCATTGCTAACAGCGGAGCTATCTCAGCTGACAGGCTGCTTGTTAAATTATGGTCCTCAATTGACTGCTATTCCATTCAAAATGACTGCCAGACTAAGGAGTAACTCTATGAAGGAAATCGCAAAGTTGTTTCCATGGTAACAAGTTTGTGTATTTAATCTTTTTCGGTTATTTGATTTTATCTTTCAGTCAGTAAAATATTTTCAAAATTCTGTATAATTACTAGTGCATGCATCGTGCATCTATAACAAGAATATTTAGTTTCAAATGACAGATCAGCCGGGTTAAAGTCTATAGTGCGACTACTGTGAGATCATTTTAGAAGTCACTCCTAAATGCCACATTCGTCGGGATGCATGTAGTCAAACAATGTTTTCACATGCAGAGTAATCCATATCGAACTTGACACAACCACTGTATCATTTTAATAAATGTTTGAATTGGTATGCAAATTAAGCTAATTATTATGCATAGATTTGTACCTACAGTCTCATCAGGACTTACGGTATTACAAAGTACAGTATGTTGGATGGTAGGATCAAGTTTTGCATACAACACAAAATGTAGTGTTTTGTATTTTTATATTTTCTGTTTCTAGATTGCTATATATGGTGAAAACTTCTGCACATCGGCAAAGAATGCATTTTTCCTTTTAATGAGAAACATTGTGAGGTTAGTATGCAAATTAACCTACTCAATATGCATAAATTTGCACTGAAGTATAAATTTTCAAATTTTAATTTGTCATTGGTCTGAATCTACTTGATTCTAAGTGAAAATTAAAAAATAATTTACGGTTTAATTATTTAAAATTCTTGAAATTTGAGTATAGTGATTCATATTAATAAAATATCGCATTCACAACTTGATGCACGGTTGTAAAATGTTAAGTGGCGCCCTCAATGTTGTCTATTTAATAAACTCCTGTTTATAAGTATAAAATTTTGTTGTTTACAGAGTAGTAGTAATTGACTGGATTGCAGACTTCCTGTTGTTTATTGGGAAACTCTGCATTGTCCTGTCATGTGGTGTTGGTGCTTTCTATTTCTTCACGGGTAAAGTTGAGTGGTTCAACGATCTTGTCGAGATACCCAATCTGAACTACTATTGGATTCCAATTCTAGTAAGTTTCCTTTATTCTCATTATATAATATTATGATTCTATTATTAAAGCGTCACTGTCACATGACTTCATGATCGAAATGGGTCCCATGCAACTATGCAATACGTGTGTAAAATGTATTGTTGCGTTATTGAGCATGTGTCGCATACCGATTGTATAATTTCTTTTATTATGTATGTGCTTCATCAAGGGCAGATAATAGATAAAGGTGGTGTTCCCACTGGTCATGAGAATACAGATTTCTTTTTTTTTCAAGAAACACCAATGTCTTTCACCTTAAAGTCAGAATTCATGGTAACATTATTTGTATCTCAAAAATAACACATTATTTTCTATTTCGTAGGTAATGATTATTGGAACGTACGCTATCGCCACGTGTTTCTTTAGCGTCTACGGGATGGCAGTAGATACGCTATTTCTATGTTTCTGTAAGTATTGTGAACGGTAATTCATTCTACTCTTGAGCGTATACCAATTATTTGTTATCAACTTGATATCAGAAGTGAAGCTTTCTACATCTCGCTCAGTGATTGTAGTATTATCTATTTTGCTGACTTTTACTTAAAGCGCGGTAGTCATCGTGCAGCGCATGTTTGAATTTCATGTAAATAAACAATGTATTGTACACGTCGCTATGAGTCCCATATCGAACAGGATGCGGCGCGACGACTGCCGCCCTTTAATCTAAAACCTAAAGGTCAGACTTCCTAGTATGAGTATATGTAGTTGTTAAACTTTTTTTTTTCTTTAATTATTTGGGTTATATTTCTACTGATATTGAACCTGAAAGTACCAGGATGGGTGACCTTTTGGGGTCATGCATAAAATTCAATTCAATTGCCAAATCTATTAATGAAACTATGCAATTTGATTTCAACATTTCACAACATTTTGTTTTCTTTTTGTAGTGGAAGATTTGGAACGTCACAACGGGTCACCAGAGAAACCATATTATATGAACAAAGAATTGATGAAGATTCTTGGAAAGAAAAATAAACCACTACCAGTAGATGACTAGAATCGAGTACCTGTTTTTAAAGAGAAGAGATGAAAAGTGTTACCAAGACAAGTTTTTAAACAAATTTTTTAGCGTTAGAAAAAAATTTAATATAGTCAACAATGCGCCATTTTTAAATTAGAAGAATTAACAAATATTACATTTTTTAAACAAAAATATCATGGAGTAAATAATTAGGATACATTTTCGTTTGGTCCAATCACGATTGCAATTAACCAATCACAATTGTGATTGTGTGTTCGATGAAACTCAATTCTGATTGTACTTGGTAATCATAATAAACACACTCTGGGCCATGGTTACTATGGTTTCAAATGCCCCTACGGTAGTTATACAATGGCAAATGTATATTTTTTTTAAAAAAAGAAAAATAGAAAATTATTATTAGAGGTGTTTTCTCTCACCTATATCCTGGCTGTCAACATTTTTTAAAGTGTGTGAGTTTCTTTTTAAATGAAAATTTGAACTAAAATTCTTTTATGACTTCAAGGATAGTTTTCATTTCAATTTTATATAATAACTTTTTAGGCATAATATATCTATGTGTATTATAGTAGATTATGACTCGCATCTATCGTGGTGTTTAGCCACGAAACTTTATCTCATTTTCAAAACTATAATATTTATCAAAAAACTGTATTTACAAAAACTGTATACACTTTCGCTGTCGGTATTTTGGGATTGTGCACAACAAATTTTGTGTAGTAGACAAGTTGTAGGATGGACTGGAAAAGAAGAGCGCCCTCTGTAGTCGAAAGTTGGTTTTTACTTTGTACATTCTCTGTAGATTGAACTAGGAAATTATGCACACTCTTGATATTCATCAGTATTTCAAAGCAGTAAGCAATATACTCTTCAAATTCATCAGTTTGACAAAACTCTCAAATATGATATTATTAACTTTTTAATACCAAAAAATCAACCATAACTGTTAAGATTAATCTTAAAATATATTTTCACTTATTCAGTACGATTTATAACGCCTAAACTATCAATAAATAAATCATCAAAATTATATAGCTGTATAATTAAAAGTTTTACTGTATTTTGCCAGCGTGTATCTTTGCTTCAAATACCAAGTAATCAATATTTGCTTTTTTCCATATATTCAAGAATTTGGATAATTTGGCAGTACATGTATTTATTTAATATTTCTATAATTCAGGGTTTTGTAATGAGAATTATTTGAGAACCAGGAATTTGAATTAAGTAGTAAATGGCCAAAAAATAAAATAAAATACATTATTGTCAACAAAAATTTTTTTTAACTAGAAATATCAGGGAATAGCAAAGGTTTATTTTATTTGTTTAGTGCTGTTTTTTTTTTTTCTTGTTGTTTTTTAGGGCCTGTTCTGAAGCTTAATGATGTGAAATATTTTTTCAAGATGTATTTATATTTTACATTTTTACAAATTTATTTACAAATTTTAGAGGCTGTCATTGAAGTCAATGTGGAAAAAGAGGCTATCTTTAAAGAATTATTCAGTTTTTTATTTTCCTTTTTAATCTGGTTTTAGTTGGTTTTTATTCTTTATTCTTTAATTTACTAACAATATTTTAGGATTTTTGACAACTAACCACAGTCTACATATTTAATAAAAAAAACATGCTTTAAATTGCATGGATTATGGATATTTCAGTTTCACCTGTCAATAACATTAACCACAAGTTCTTAAACCCTTTGAAAGCCTTAAAAAACTTTGGTCATCTTTCACAAAATAAACAGGCATATTTCTTTAACATTTGATTCTCATCTTTTCCTTTTGTGCAGTATTTTGGAAAAAAAACACTGAAAATTTGCAACATTTGGCTCCAAATTTAAAGGACATACATATTTTTTCGACATGGAGGTGCTGTTAATTGATCTTGTGCATCAAAGTAGGAAAAAATGTCTTTGATTAATAAAGTCAGAAAAGCTATGTTTTTTTTTCATTGTTAATATTCTCTTTACTGATTACTAACTACCGGTAGCTATTGTGGCCAACATACAAAGTCATTCCGAGACTAGATGTTTATACTGCCATGCAATTGCTTCACTAGGTGAGATTCTCATAAAAAAAAAATCGAATTTAGAATCAGTATCTAAAATATCCCCAAAATGGGTCAGACTTGGACTATGCAGGCAAATATATCTCTACTTGTTTGTTTTTTTATCCTCAGTTGTGATTGTTGACTTTTTTGATTATTGACAAAAAGTTACTGTTTATGTAGGATGACAGGAATTATATAATGACTGTTGACCTTTAGAATTTTTTTTATCACTTCTACTTTAACCTTCAAGTCTTAAGTAACACACCGAGTCATTGGGCGTTCTCACAAAATGTCATTAATGTATTCGGCAAATGCTAGTTTGGGGGGGAAAAGTTGTATGAATCGATGTAATATTTTCTTGATATTTCTCTTCATTATCTAAATACTTATACTAGGATATATTTAATGTAATCTGTTTATCAGATTGCTTCAGCGATAGATTTATTACAAAAAATCACACCAAATTGAAAACATGATCTTATAAAAAAAGAATGTTTGCAATGTTTGTATGAAAGTTTTTAAAGTGCCACATTCATCGCACATGTGATGTGTCAATGCATGTGAAGTATATCGAACCAAATCTGGTGTGAAACAACTATGACTGCCTCTTTAAACGTCTCTGGTCAATTTAAATCTCGCCCACTTGGTCACAAAATCCCCTCACTGACAAATTAAGGATGGTCGTGGCTAACTTTTAAAAATAGCAATTTCCTCAAACTTTGCTAAATTATTCTTTGTAATTGACTGTTTTAAATAAGCAGAGGGTACCAAGGGTCTCATGATTCAATATTGTATAATGTTTTACCAATTTTCCAATCAAACATGGCCACCAAAGTACAATTAACGCAATAGGGAAATATTTGTTTTTAAACCTTGGCTGTAATATATCTGTCATTTCTGATCTTGTCACATATCACTATTTTTTTCTCCAATTATTGGTATATTTTTGAATAAAGACGTATTAAAAAAACATCATAGTTTCATCATGTTTTATTTTCTTTATGGGTTTTAGTGGGTTGAATGTATGAGACAAATATTTGCATTAGACCAATCACTCATTGAATCCAATACCGGTAATTTTATTTCTTGTTAAAAGGATTAAAACAAAAATAAATGCAAGAACTTGCATTTTTTTTTTGTGTGAGTTTGTGTCATAAAATATTCTATGATTTTTTATGAAAATAGAATTTTTTTCTGAATTCACTTCAAAAAGCTGAAAATAGGTGCATCATACTGTGGTATGCTGTAAGAGGACTGCTCCATTGTTATAAAACAGTTCATATTGTTGCTAGCCACTAATTTGTTTTATTTAGATATTCCTGCAACAAAATTATATCTACTGGATTATTTTTTTTTCTCCTGGTGATTTACTGGAAATAGCGCACTCTGGTGGTAAGAATAAGTTGATCGTTTCTTTATGTTGAGTCAACACGTAAAATGACTGCCGTGCATGTCTAGTTTTCTACCAATATCTGGTTTGCTTGGGAGTTGAAACTGACATGCAGTCGTAGTCTTTCAAACACGTTCAGGCACTGCTAACACAACTTGCTGTACAGTCAGCACCAACATCTTTGCGATTAGGCAACCACTATGTTTTACCCCCCGGAGGAGGCACTATCCTTTCAGTTTGGTAGGGATGTGCGGACGGGAAGTAAAACCCCAACTCCATCATAGACGATTTTCACCTCAAAAACCATACTTCTTTAATAGACCGAATATTGATTTTGTATATCCCATCAGAGACCAAATTGTCACCAAATGTATTCAGTTATAGGTTGAATCTACTCATCAATCAGAATGAATGATCGATCCAGGAGTACTTACTTTTCAACACACAAATTCATGTTATTTGATTCACAAAAAGTTATTTGACAAATAGATCAGAGACAGGAAATGATCAGTCAACTCAATAGGTCAACTAATATTTTGTGGACATTGATACTATTTTGGATAGTTTTCATCAATAACTGATTATTTCTTGTGCCACCTGTTCTGAAAACAGACCCCATCCTAGACCGGCAAACCTGATATTGGACCTCAATGCAAGAAAATCTATACCGCATTCTACACCAAACAGCTAAAAATTACGACCCCAAAGGGCGGCACGTGCCCATCATGTGATTTGTATTATGTATTAGCCCATGAACTACCATGGTCGACCATCAATTACAAGGGTACGTGACTATGGTCAACCATACTTTTACGTATGTCATAAAAAACATTGCAATTCCCGATGGCGTTTGCGCGTTTACCGTTTGTGCGCTTGCACATAATGCGCGACATGACGTCACATGCAAACTTTAATTGAAATTAAGGATATATACGCTTTTGGTAATTTTCCTATAGTTGACCATGAACTACCATGGTAGTTGATGGTCGTAAATGTAAACAAACAATGTATTTCACACGTGTTGTATGCGTCAATATGAATCTCCAGTGCAGTGGAGGCGGCCCAGGGGGGCAGAGGGGGCGATTGCCCCCTCGAAAAAAATCAAGCTGAAACCCTTTGTGTCAGCAAAATTTGCCTCTCAAAATGCAGGAAATAGCGTTTCAGAGGGTCTAGATTTCAAAATTGTTAAGAGGGAGAATGCCCCCTGGTAAGGTCGCGCCTTTGGATGGTGAGCAGATATCGCCCCTCCATGCAAAATTTAGTGCCGCCGCCTCTGATCCCAAATCGAACAGGACACGGCGCGACAATAAAAATGAAAAATTATCTTTAAAATGCTGTTTCCATTACAGCCAGACGCAGTTCTCTCTCAAAATACTATCGGTTGGTTATTTTGTCAAGGCACAGACAGGTTAACAACGAACAAACGCCGACAAAAACACAATCTCCTTGGTGAAGGCAATTAATTCAGAGAGCGCTTGTAACTTGGTCCAACAATATATATGTAGAAACGTTGTCATTTTGGGATAGGAAGATACATACACTCTGTGGAAATAAAATAACGATTTTCATAGCTCCTAAATATCGGTGTTCTACTGTCAGTAAAATTATGGAAAATGATTCATCTATTTATTATTTTCAACTTTAACGATTCGCCCGGGATCATGAACATTTCCGTGATTTTCACACCTTCCGTTAAGGTGGTGTTGGTCTGTTTTTCTATGGGTAGCGTTTCCAAGGTGATGTGCTGGCTGCATGATGTTCTTTATAAATGACATTATTGCAAGTACTCTTGTGCGTTGAGTAATACAATTGTCATGTTGTGTTCACTCAAATCAGAAATTCGTGGAGATAGTTTAATTCTAAAAATTGTTTATTCTCACTGTGATGGAATTATAGATGTTAATTTGAAAGCGCGCTAACAGGTTTCGATAACAATCCACTGTTGCCATGTTTATACTACATTACTAAGACTGTTAAAGATGTAATCGATTCAGGTATGTTAAAACATATCCCCAGAATTGCGTAGTGTTCAAACTGATGATTTGAAGCGCTATATAGTGTGTAGTATAAAATAGATTGAACGATTTTGCGCACATACCTGCTACTGTCTATCATGAGCGACAGGGTGTTCGCCAGCCACCAGTCTACCCACCATACAGACTGGCAACATTTGCCCATTTTTTTTGTTTTTTCCTATTGTTCTTTGATAATTTTGTCAAAATTTTTCGAAACCCATTTTCATTTTCATGAAGTTGAATTATTTTGGACTGGCAGTTGCCAATTCCTTGCTAACAGCCTGATGGGCGATACAGATAATTTCAAAGGGACCAGTAAAATTATCTTAAAACACATTTAAACAATTTGTTTCGAAATTCGAACACGCTCTGTGCGACGTCTGTAGACATTTATGTTCACGGCCTTATTTCGAATTAAACTAGTGAAAACAGGATCGATATGTTTTTTTTAAAATTCGGATGACAAATTTCATTAACTATCGATTTTTTTATTTCTTCTTAATTTCGATTTTTTTTTTATTTAAGTGTTTGTAATCAGAACATTCCGTAATAATATTGATTGTATATGATTTAATCTCTATCTGTCTTCGGACCGGAACCAAATGCTATGTTATTATAGTTGCTTTGATCTCCCTGTTGACATTCGCACTTCAACTTACAGAAAAAGTAATTTTTCACCTTTGATTAAGTCAGGGGTCATAGAATGCAGATACGGGCATGGCAAACACACCTTTGTAAAGCTTGAAGTCTGGCGATTCTAAAAATATATACTTTCCTGGGTCTATTTGTAGTCATTTGGTCACAATTAGAAGATGAAAACAAGTAAGCAAATAATAGTCCCGCTACCTTAATTGCAGTAGAGATGAATTGTGGCTGGTTTCTTTGACGAGTTAGAGGCAGTTTTGGTCAGTACATGCAGAGGACTATTTGCATCAGGTGAACATTTGCATCCATATTAGATGAATAGTCAAGAAGAGAGGGGACAATGAGGTGTCTTTCTGTAAAGTTCCTTATCTAGTTTCTTCCAATTACATTTTCAATAGCCGCAGGTTTGGGTTTTAGGAGGAACTCTCTTCTCCCGATGAAGAGATGCTTTCATGTCACCGGAAAAAATATGTGAGATGTAGATTGATACTTTTCAATGGTTCCATGAAGTTCGAGGGAGGCAGACAAGTAGTCATCAGAGCTAGAATAGCCTCTTGAATATATATGCATCACTGATAATAAACGAGGTACTTTTTATATTAATTCCGATGATATTTTTACTACAACCCGGAGGTCTACTAATATATTTAAGAGATATTTTCACAAATAGATGCAATACCACCATAGCGGTTGGTTAGCCGAGTATTTTGGAGGGCAATGATATCAATTGATTGTATAGCTGAATTTAAATAGTGCATTTCAACGTACATTCTTATTATAAAAGGAGGCAAGCGAGAGAGAGTCGCATATTAAATTAGAGGTACTTTCAATAGTTAAAATGTAGGTGATTTTTTTAGTAGATTTAGTTGTAGATATTACAGGAGGATAGACTATCGGAGGATAATAATATGGGGCCCATGGGAGAGGTGCATGTATTCAATTTCCTCTGTTTATAAAAACGGTCACGTTTTCCTATCATTATTTTGTTTAGGTTATTGCAGCGACTCTACATGGATACGGCGAACAACCGATAAAAAAGTGTATTGGCAATGATCCAATGCAGAACAGACGTAGACGAGTACTACTCGTTGTTCCCTACAGAAAATGGCGCACCTGCAACCACCAAACTGTAAATTCAGTCATCGTCCAAAGACACGGGAAAGCAGACATCGACAGAAACCACAATTCCAACTGAAAATAATGATAATATATTTGAAAAAAAATATTCGATATTTGTAATGCCATGCCCCCCCCCCCCCCAACACATGACGATTCATATCGTCTTGATTACGCATTATGCATAACTTCTCTGCGATTTACGCTCCGTATATCTTAAGCGAAGCTTGGACCCCCCAATACATTTTGCTGGATCCGCCACTGATGTTTTTGCAATTTCTAATTTACATATAAAAACATGTGCGATTTGCACAACTCGACTTGTGTATGTTTTGCGTATGAATGCTTTTATCGATATTTATATGCAAATAAGTAAACCTTCCCAGTTACGTGAATATTCGAGTTTTAATCAGGTCAATTACGTCTTCATAAAACTGTGGGGTTTAATAATTTGAATATCAATGTAATCGTGAAAAATTACTAATTTAATATAAATACAATTAAAATATATAATAACAATATACTGTAAAATGACTAATTTTCACTGGGTTTAAATTTCACTGATTTACCATTTCAGGCATATTCAGTGGGTTTTAAATTCACGGTTTTATCATTTAGATAATGTGTTCTATGCTAAATTTTACATATTCACTGTGTTTTAATTTAGCGCATTTTTCCAGTCAGCGAAATAAGCTAAATTAAAACCCAGTGAATAATTACCCCCTTTACAGTAATTAATATGAAATAGGTGTTGCAGTAATAAATGGCGGCGCACGACATTTTGCATGAGGGGCGAGATCTGAAATCTAGACACTCTGAAACGCTATTTACTGCATTTTGAGGGGCAAATTTTGCTGACAGGTGGCCGACTGCGCCACCCCCCTAGTACAAAACAATATGGCAAGTGTATCTGTGGCACAGACTTGCATAAGCGTGTTTAGACATGCTTCATTTGACTTACCCGGCCTTTGCAATTTCATATTTTGTTCCTTTAAATCGTGGTCCGACGCGAAATTAAAGCGCGGTGGTCGTAGCGCAGCGCGTGTTCGAATTTCGCGTAAACAAACAATGTATTTTACACGCGTTGTATACGTCGCTATGAGTCCCATATCGAACAGGACGCGACACGACGACTGCCGCCCTTTAACTTCGTTCTAAAGAATTATCATGTTAACAGTGGCGGATCCAGAGGGGGGCCATGCCCCCCCCAAACGCATGACGATTCAACCATGCTTTATTGTACTTAGATATATGTCCATTTTAGGATACGACTTCAATAAAGACTATTACTTATATATGATCTGGATTACGCATAGCTTCTCTGCGATTTACGCTCCGTATATCTTAAGCGAAGCTTGGACCCCCCCCCCAATACATTTTGCTGGATCCGCCACTGATCATGTAAAACAATAAAATTGACAAGACTGTGCTGCACGTCAAATGGGAGTATGCACTGTACCCCCAACCCCTCAATTGTATATGACCCCCATACAAGTGTTTTCAACTAAGAGGGGTAGTCGGGTAGATACGATTATTTCGGTGGGCGATGGAGGGTTAGTTTTAGGATTAGTTTGGTGGGGTACAATAAATAGCATTTCCAAAATGAATGAGTGAAAACACAGACAAATGTCAGATTTTAGTGAAAATGCACATCTCGTTGAAACCAGTTAATGACCAGACCGTCAACGTCTGGTCGTTTACGACTTGGTTTCGCGGTAACGTTAAATGGGGGGAAATGTAAGATATTATCTTTCAGAAAAAAACAAACTCTACTTGTATGTGAAGTCTAGGTGGAGGGCCAAGGTACTAAAAACTGACGGAGGGCGGGGGTCTACTGCATGAACTCGAAACAATAGCCATGTTCACAGTCCCTCTTGAGGGACTGTGCCATGTTCAATGAAAATTTGGGTAGGGGAAAAAATGTTGTTGCGAAAAAATGACATTTTTTTTTTAAACTTGCGTCATTTCCGGACAGTTTCAAGTGTCTAAATTTGGTGTAAAGCCCTTTTTGAATTCTGACCTACGTTTTGCTTTTATTTATTTTTCAAAAAATGTTACTCATATCTAGTGGATTTCGGGGAAAAGTGTAACCCGCTTCGACGGCACATCACACACGTATTCCTTTATCGACATTGTGACGTTTATAACAGAAAGCTGATAATACGTCGCGTTGCAGGCTGGGTAATTTGCACAACAAACTCGTTTACCTGCGCCGCTTTCACTGATATGCCAGGATATTTTTCAAGACTGTGCCGGATATAACACATCGCTCTGATTTTTAAACTCGCTAGGCACTCACTATGGGCGAAGACAACAAAGTAGCACCCGAAGATGCAGATAGTAAGAAATACGGTAAGTAATAGGCGGGCGGAAAGTGGGCTGCCGTCGTTGTGCTTTCCCACTGTTTCTTGTGTTGCTCTAATCTCGTTTCAATGTTTTGGTTTGTCAGTGAGTGGACTCGTGTCCGCGTATACAGGCAGTTCGCGCCAGGTAACCAACAGCAGGAACATGATCACTTTCGACACGTAATTTATCAAAGTACCTGGGGGTACTTGGGTTGTCATGCATACAATAGGGCAAATGTAAATCATTTTGTAAATTGGGTAGACGTTGCACGGATAAGGAAGTACACCATATTTTCTGGCTCACAACCTCTGTTCTGAACCACGGCCACAATCGATGATTTCTGTCAGTATTTTTGCCGCCTAGCCATATATTCTTGAGAAAACTGGTGGAAAGAAGAAGGGGGTACTAAAAACTTCAAATTTCCATAAAATTCGTAACAAAATGTCGTCGGAAAATCTTGAATTAGACGATTTGGAGGATGGCCGTGAAACCAAGGTAACAAAATACGGTGAGTGGTAATACATGTTGCATATAACTAGATTCACAGCTTATTTCTTTGAAGTTATTGCACAGTCACGGAAAGCTCTATAAACTTTAGCTGGAATTGTACGTTTGACAAACTGCGAGCTCTAATATACAAGAAATCACGTTTGTTAATTCATAACGGGATATAAAATATCTGTGAATCACTTAGTATTTAAAAATATCCTTGGACTCCCTCAATTAATTACCCTGTATTTTTTAGGCTTACCACCTCGAGAAAGTAGCTAACTCGGAAAGAAGGAACAGAATACGTCATTCAGTTTTATTTTAAGACTAGAAACTTTTACGAATTTGTTACCACACCCTTTATTTAAGTTTATTTCCCCCTCTCATAGTTTTACTTATTTCGTTCAGTTTGGTGTTACGTTCACTGCTTGAAAGTTGGGTTACATTTGTTATAAACGTGGTTGTTTTATTTATATCAGTAGCTGCCACCCAGCAAAGTAAAAACCACATTACCTGTTTTGTAGCTGCCTCTCAAATCATTATGCAAACAAGGAAATATTAGAAATGTTGATTTTTGTCTCTCACGAAAGTAAAGCATATTTTTTTCTTCTAATCAAATGTATGGCAAAACATTTTAGAGAGGAACCAAATTCACTATTAATATTGATAATAATTTTTACTGTACAAGATATCTTCAATATTTTCCCTAAGATGACTTGTATTTGGCCTGAAAGACTGACAAGTCTATAAGAACATATTTTATTAAAGTTCTAAAACTAAAAAAGTGACAACTGTAACAAGGTTGACTTATCGGCAAATGATTTTATTTAATATTCCAGTATTTTATACAAAACACGAGTGTAATTTCATAAATATAGTGTACTCTTGATATGTCCAATGACACCAAAGTACAAAAATAACTGCAGTATTTCCCCCTGCATAGTGAAAAAGGGAGGCTCACCTCCATCTCTGATGCTGTGTAACAGGACTGCCATTATTTGTGAATGAGTTTTGTTTGCAACATAAAAAAAAATGTTATTTTACTAAATATTTAGTTTGATAAACGCTGATAGTGGCCCTATGCCACTTCTGTGATTGATTGTACACAACTTTCCACCCAGTCACTGTGAAGGGGTTCAGTTATTTTAATTTTCCAACAATTGATCTAAGTTTAGACCATTTTGTTTATTATGTGAGAATACAGGAGGAGTGATTCACACGTACCGAACAAACGGCATGTGCACATTTACAAGTATGAGGGTGGTCGATGAGTTGACGTCATTTCCCACCTGCGACATCACAGATTTGTGTACTCAATCATTTGTAAACAAATATAACACCATGTTTACTGACTATTTATTCTCTGCTTCCAAGGAGACAAAACAAATTCTGAATTCCACATTCAGTCGTCAGTTATTACTAGCACTATCGTGATCATATTTTCCCCAGCAAGGATACTGAGAAACCAGTGGATGAACATCTACGCGGAAATTGCACAAATGCTTTGATGAATTCTCCAATCAGAGTCTATGAACTCTCAAGCGTTCATGAATTATTAATGAGCAGTTGCCGGTAGCAACATCTAACAATGACCCAAACATTGACAGCTCCCCCATTGTGATTTGATGAATTGCTGTGATGTCATTGATGATATTTATTTATATGCTAATAAGCTGTTCTATTGTTGTTTTATTCTCCCTCCAGTCATGCCCTGCTTGACTCATTCAAAGCTTATTGTTTCAGTTAGACTGTTGTAGTTACTTATTTCTATTGATAACAACAGCAGTTGCAAACTTGTTTATTCTGTCAGGGGTCAGTGAAAAATAATGCATTCACTTCAAACAGTGTTCTATATTTAGCATATTGTTGACATCATCATGGATATAAAATATCGTGTATGACGTACGGAGTCATGTCAGTGACCTGCCAAAAGATATGAACACTTTATGACAATGTTGTACGACCTTGGGAATGTCTTTCTACTTTTTTAGTGGTAGAGTTTGTAACAATAAAGCCAGCAAACAAACATCCATCCAACAATGTAAATTAAATCAACATACACATGCTTCACAATAACTATTTGAAATTACATAGTACATGTACCATCAAATTTTAATTATTTTAATCTGGTCTGCAGAGCATTTATATTCATTGCGTACTTATCTCATTTTAAAAAATAAAAAAAAATTCTATTTATGTAGCCTGAGGTGACATTTTGTATTATTTCGGTACTCTAAAGTAAATGGAGTAAATGCACACCTTTTGATTTATAATTTTAGAGTGTGAATGACAAACACTGCTTTGAACAAGATTTATCCCACTCACAAGTGAGGTCAAAGGCCGGTGGCCATTTTAGAATATAATTGTTCAACCATATCTGACCATATTTGACCATGTTCATTATTATCATAAGCTGAACCATAGACCCTGGGTCTATGCCTGTTCTCCTGTAATACTTGTATACTACCAGGGGTAGTATTTTGACTTAAATTATTTGATGGATACATTGTCAGTGAATATTCCCATAATATTTAAATCAAAACGTAAAAAAAGAAACTGTCTAATGCCTGTTAATGTGCATTACCGTATGTGAACCGCTTTAATTTAGTGACAATATTTTTGTAAAATTGTAAAGTTGGGAACATTTCACCAGGGTACTGGGAAATCTGCTATTACCGGTATAAATGTTTTATATGTGTCCCCTTATTTTGCTTTATTAGAATCACATGTGCTTATACAAATGATGATCTAGCGTAACAATAAAAAAAAATTCTGGTTTCCAGGCTGTTATTGAAGATAATATATAGTACATGTATTTCACAGTTTGAGATAATTTTTTTTGCGAAGGTAAATTTAACAAAAGTTAGAAAAGTTAGGTACTATAGACTTATTTAATTTTTCATGATTTTTCCTGCCTCGCGAAATCCATGCAAATTAGTTTATCAAAATTGAACAGTTGTTAATACCCTTCATAAAAGTACATCAGATTTTGAAATTAACTTTGGGGGATCATTGCACAAGTCATAATCAAAACAAGGAGCTGAGAATGATAATGTGGGTGTTGTGAACAAAATTTAAACCTCTGGCCACCTGTTGATTCATGCTGAATAAATCTAATTTTTCTAATTTTAGGAGAACCGGCGAAGTATGATCCAACTTTTAAAGGACCAATTGCAAATAGGTAAGAACATGCTAAAGTTTTAGCGTTAATACCATGTACTGTATTTGCTTTATTAGTAGCGCAAATGACTATGATTCATTTTCTAATACATTATTGTTTCATATGTACTTTAATAGATTCAGTAGGTTTTTTTATTTTATTTGCATTTGGCAGGTAGTTATGTAGCTGAAAAAAATATGCTGGCACCTGCCAAAGCAGTTTACCTTGTTGATAGTATGTGTATATAAATCATTATTATACATCTGTCACCGTAACGCCATAGGTTACAGCGTGCCGTAATTTTGCGGTATTTCATGGGGTATTTTCATCCTACCATATTAGGAAATGCAAATTCCAAATATGGAATGATTATGCGCGTAAGCATCCTCTAATAATAAAAACAAACATGGCTGCCACCATGGTTTGACCGAACTCCATACAAAGAAGTTCGCTGATTCTGTTCTAAACTTTTGGGATTTCGGCATTCCCATGATGTATCCTTGGAAGGAAAAGATGTATAATAATAAGGTTATTACGAAAATACTTCAAAGTATGCACTCGGACAGTACGCTGTCGCATTGACTTCCGCTGCGCGTTGTTCGATAATGCCGTTGTACTGTCTTCGTGCATACTTTAAGGTATCTTCGTAATAACCTTATATAATTAACAGCTTAAAATGAAAAATAAGTGGCATACTGTAAAATGTTCAATGTTCGCGGCTTAAATTTTCGCAACTCAAAGATTTTATTGCATTTTGTGTATACAAAATTTTGTCTCTTCATGTTGGACCACTTCTAAAATATTTTCTCTGCTACAAAATTTTGCTATTTTCACTTATTTCTGAATAATTTGTTTTTTGCAAAATTAAAACAATAAACAGTATAATAAGTATTAGTGAATGGGCACCTCACTTTAACACCCCCAAAACATCAAAATGAAAATTTGTGTTCACCATGTTGCCAGATGAGGGGAATGTTGCATTCTTTTGGGGGAAATAAGATTACAAAATGACAGTATTTTGTTGTTTGGTCTATATGTGAGCTTCACCAAGACATTACAATATTTGATTGTAGGCAACTTTCAGAAATAATTTGTTGAAAACAACTAACTATACCACAGTGAAAACTCAAAATGGTTATAGGGAGTTTTTGCTGACCAGATTTTTCTGAGACTCGCTGTTAAATATCCCCAAATAATTACTTGCTGGCTCAATAAAATTGGTGTATACAATATGTGCAAGCAGTCACTCATGACTACAATGCCAGCACCTGAGGCATTTTTCTACCCATAAAAGGTGTGTGACTTGTACAGAATTCCTAATTAGACTTTGTAGAAGGTATCCATGTAAAAGTCATTACTTGTGACGATACAGTTAATGTGGTATAGCTAGTACTATCCAGGTGGTTGCCAATCCCTGGCTGAAGAAATGTTGATGGTTTGTCAAAACTATTATATTTAATACAGTTATTATTATTAAATAAAATAAGCTTGCTTGTTTATCATAATGTCTTGCATATTAATCTGATTCATAAGGGTTTTGATTTGACTGATAAATGAAATTCGCTGAATTTAATCTATGTGAATATTGTAAACTGCTCAATTTTGCTTCTGGAAATTTTCAAGATTTGATGATTTTCTGGAATTCATGAGACAACAAATTTTGCAAAACCCTGAAGTAATTTTCACTGCTGCAAAAATTAACGATTTTCACTGAATCACAGAAATTTTTCTTTCATGAATTAAAAGCAGTTTACAATATATATTAATACACCAAAACTCATTGTATTACTGGCACCTCCCTGAATATATAACCAAGATGTTATTTGTAAGAATACTGGAAATAACATGTATTATTATATATCTGTCACTGTACCGCCATAAGTTACAGCATGCCGTAATTTTTCAATATTTCATGGGGTATTTTCATCCTACCATATTAGGAAATGCGAATTCCAAATATGGAATGATTGCGCATGTAAGCCTCCTCTAATAATAAAAACAAAACATGGCTCCCACCAGAGTTTGACCGAACTCCACACAAGAATTTCGCTGTTTCTGTTCTAACTTCTAAGCATTTTGAATTTCGGAATTCCCATGGTGTATCCTTGGAAGGAATAGATATATTTTAATAAGGTTATTACTAAGATACCTCAAAGTATGCTCTCAGACAGTACGTCGTGCATCAACCTCTGCTGCGCATCAGTCGATACTCCAGCTGTACTGTCTTCGTGCATTTTTTGAGGTATTCGCGTAATACCCTTGTAGTATTTGAGAAGCAGTACTGACATTGTTTTAAATACGTAACGATAGAAAAAAAATGTCATTACTACTTTGAGAAATATCCAGTATTCACCAAGAATGACCTCATTATCATATGTGCAAGCAACAAAAAACAGAAGCAGGACAAGTTTGAAAAAAAAGGAGAACCGAGATCAGCAACAGCAGAGACTACAACACAGACCGTACACTTGTTTGTTGTGGGAGTACACATAATCCAATATTAACTACCGGTAGTGAAATTTAATATCTGTGAAAATAAATGCCTTTAATAGTAAGTTGTCTAGTGCTAGATGGTACCTTACTCGGCTTGGACAAAATATTTACGCATACAATAATCACAAATAATAACATATTGAGCCAAATTTGTTTGGCTCTCTGTGTGTTTAAATATACTAGTAAAAATCTCCAAGTAGTTGAACCAATAGTACCAGATTTATCAAACTATGTTGTATTATTTTTATCTAAATAATAAATATAAGTTCGCCATAGTATTATAATTCACGATTTTCAACTAACAAAATATTTTTCTTTCTATGATTAACCTGTTTTTAATGAGTTTCTAAATAGTTGATATTGTTTACATTCCAGGAGCTGCACAGATATCATCTGTTGTGTCATATTCATAGTTTTTATTGCCGGCATGTTTGCTGTTGGATATTTTGGTGAGTAAAACATTCTTTCAGTAATTGTAAATAGTTGTGGGACCTAGCAACTAATAAATATCGCACCTGAAAATGTGTACACTTATGTAAACAAATTGTGAATGTGACCAAAAGGTCATACATTCTGGTATTTTATGGTGGTACTTACCGGTATTTACTATCAATGAAAATTCCTCAATTATTTTTCCAAATACTAGTAATGCAAGTACAATACAGTCCTGACATAACCTTCCAAGCTGCTTATTAGCTGGCTTTTTATAATACTGTAAAAGGGTTAATTATTCACTGGGTTTTAATTTTGCTTATTTGGCTGACTGAAAATTAAAACCCAGTGAATATGTAAAATTGAGCTTAGAACACATTATCTAAATGCTAAAACCGTGAATTTAAAATCCACTGAATATGCCTGAAATGGTAAATCAGCGAAATTTAAACCCAGTGAAAATTAGTCATTTTACAGTAATAATAATAATTATAATAATGAATTTATTGCATCCTTAGAAATAGTTTCCATTGGTTGACAGCAATAAAATGTTAGTTTAGTAATAAAGTACATTACATACATGTTGTATAAAACTAAAGTAAAAGTAAAATGTCAGTTATTGTTATTTCTGATTTCAAATATTTTGTATAAGTATTCACCAATTTGTCTTACTGTAAAATCTGTATTAGAAACCGCGGCTTCTATTAAAATGATACAATGCAATAGAGGGGATGCGGCTTCTATTAGAGCACCTACACATTTGAGAAATGCTGAATTTTTGCTTCTCAATTATTCAAAAAGAATGGGTGCGACTTCTATTAGGGATGCGGCTTCTAATACAGATTTTACGGTATTAGTACGTCTTCTCTTGAACTCGTAATATATTTAAATATCTGGTCATCACTTTTCAATTCTTCTGGAATATTGATATTATTAAATACATGTAACTCATAAGAACTAATAATTTTCAAAGCGATTATCATTGTCATAAATAATTTCAAAATATTTTTCGTGGTATTTATCTGTTATTATTACATTGTACAAAACCATATTAAGGATGTACATGTAGTAGAGGTTTTTTTCGTTGAGAATATTAAATTTACTTTTTTTCCACATTCTCTTATAAGTACTGTAAAATCTGTATTAGAAGCCGCGGCTTCTATTAAAATGGTACAATGCAACAGAGGGGATGCAGCTTCTATTAGAGCATCTACACATATGAGAAATGATGAATTTTTAGTTCAATTTATTCAAATAGTATGGATGCGACTTCTATTAGGGATGCGGCTTCTAATACAGATTTTACGGTATATAGAAAGCATGCTTTCAACTGATTTAAGAGGGAAATAAATTTTGAGTAAATCTGAAATGTTTTTTTGTGTGATTTTCACGCATAAGAAAACGTCGGTATTTGGGGTTAGTCTAGAGAGTTGATCTCGACTCCCAGCTGCTCCACGACAGTGATCTTTGACATAGGTATTCTCTGATAGCTGCTAATAAAATCTGGCAAAGATAGTTTGTCTACCACTTTGACTTTGGAAAATACGACACAACTCTCTCCTTTATGAACTTTGACAACGGGGTATCATATTTCAAAATAACGTTGACGATGTTTTTAAAAAGTGTTATGAGGTAAAAATCTAAGACAAGCAACAGTAGAAATTAAATTCAAACCTTTTATAGTGTGCCGCGAACATCATTTCTGTGGCCTTCTTGCGGTTTCTTCGAAAATAACACCTCTATTTGCACAGTGATTACGTGATTACACGGTATAATTTTTTATTAGAATATTTATTTCATATTATTTGAAAAATAAGCTTTCTAAAAATATATAACTTGATGGGATTCAAAAAATATGTTACCTCAGAAATGTGCTATGCAATTTCAATAGCAGTAACCTCTACTGCAGTTTAGATATGAGGCACAATTTAAAAATTTAGCAGTTTTAAAAGCAAGCTAAATACTAAGTTGTAAACAGTACTATAGTTATTGAATTAAAAAAAAACACTATGGCTTAACTTATCAAGAATTAAAGCGCGATAGTCGTCGCACTGCGCATGTGCGAGATATATGGGTCTCATTTAAACAAAGATGGCGATTTTGACTGTTGCGCAGATCAACGAGTAAGAAATGTGACGTTTCCAAGCTTTAATTAAGCAATTTTCATGTTATTGGAAGGTATCGAAGGAGTCACCGGCGGTAATCAGTGCAAGTCGCGCCCACGTCAAACCTCATACTTGTGATTTCCATTTGAAGAGCGCATTGGATTATGGGAAAATCAATGTTTATCAACACAAATGTCGCACATGTGCAGCGTGACGACTACCGCGCTTTAAGGTAGAATATTAGAAAGTATTAACGGTACTATTATAGAATACATGTAGCTATACACCACAAAAATGCCAGGATATATGATCATTAGGAGGTCATGTAATTGTAACTGGAATAGAATAATGCTTTATTAATACCGTAAAGAAAGAGTTAACATTTCTTTTTAGGTTTTCAGATTAATAAAGTAAATAATAAAAGTACATGAAATGTAAAAATTGATTTAAAAAAAGAACTCAAAATTGATGAACGACAAAAATACTACAGACTATTATTAATAATATAAGAAATATTAAAATACCGTGATATGTAAGTATATCTGTATGTAGCACAGAATATGTATAAAATATAAAAGAACATGACAAAATAAAAGAATTTAATAGTCTTGTTTATATTTAATTAAATATTTGCAGAGAGTGATAAGATGGTTTGTATGATTACTAGTACTCAGTACAGTAACCAGGAAGTTAGTTCTATGGTTATAAAACAATAACAATACAAATTCAAAAAGTGTAGATTGCAGAATAACAGGAAGTATTACAGAATCTCATCTTCAGTCCAATTTTCCCTGAGAATAATGCCTCTGGGTGTGCTCGTGTCATGTCGGAAATGGCATAACAAAATGAATAATTATGAGTATACATGTAATAGTAGTTCTTTTAAATAGACCTTGAATAAAATGTTTTAGGCACTCAAGGGTTCAATGCCCATGCCAAAAGGTCTAGGCCGGGTCTTAAAAACAGCTCAGATTTAGCTCAATCCCGGAGTTGCACTTTCTATGAATGGCAAGCAGTATGATGAGCCCTTGTACTTAGAACTGTTGCTTGACGCGAAAATACCAATCTTGGACAGCTGTATTTGACTAAACAGTACATCTGTTTAATTGAAGTTAATGGAAGAAACAAACAAAAAATAACTGTTTCAAAGTGCTTTATCAAATTTTACAAGTCTACCTTGGGTCTCTTAAATGCCAGAATGATCGCTATTGTATGATTATATGAAGAGTCATAGACACAACCATAAGATTTAATGTCTTCACAACAGAGTATTAAAGCTATGACCATAGCAACGAAGTAACTGTTTTCTTATTGCTTAGGAACTCTACAAAACAATAAGTTTATATATACATGTATCTGGTAGACCATGAATAATTTCCAGTCTGTCTCCAGGGTTCTTTTTGTTGCCATAGTTAATTCATTTAAATAAGAGTGTGTCTGAGAGGTAGAATATGTGTTTAGAATAATGTGTTGTGGTATATAGATTTGGTGTCGTTGTTTTTTAATTCTTGACTTTTTATATGATGTATGACGGCATATATTTTGGATAGAACAGATCACAGCATGTCATATCGACCAGAATAATGTGTGGTGGTATATAGATTTGGTGTCGTTGTTTTTTAATTTAATTCACAGCGTGTCACAGCGTGTCACAACGACCACTTAAGTCAAAAACAGTTTTGTACTAAGAGTTTTTATCCCAATATGAGAATTAAACTAAAACATGTTATTTTCTTTCCATTTCAGCTTGGAGCAATGGAAATCCATATAAACTAATATATGCTACTGATGGTAGGGGGCAGATTTGTGGCTATGATACTTTAGTTGCGTGAGTATATATATCTATTTTATCCTATCCATTTTATCTATTTTATATTATTAATGTTTTCACCACCAGACTTCTTCACCCTAATTTATTCTGCATCGTTTTGTTTATATTCTTCAATATTTCTGGAAATGAACCCTAATTTTAGAGCCAACAAACAAAATTTGTGTCAATTTTCAGTTTTTAGTCAAAAAATTGGGCTACCCTGGTATTTTTGACCCAATCTTCTGAAGGAAAGTGCAGACTATAAACGGGACTATTTTTTGAATTTGTGATGAAAAGAGGGAACTGGTGGTAAAAAAGTTAAATTGATTTAATCAGTTGTGATTTGTAGAAAAGTATAAAGATGATATTGGTTTTAGAGTTAATTAATTACCGATATGCATGCAAAATACATCCATAATCATGATCAAAAACTGAACAATATAAATATGAGTTGTGTTCACGTTACACGAAGTACGGGCTAAGATTTAAGCGGATTTAGGCTTATCTAGCATATTTGCATTTCGGCTAGACCCAATTGCGTCCACGCACAAGGAGGGCCAGTCGTTAGCATGGGCTAAAGGGCGCCATCAGTCGGTGACCTTTGGCAAGCCGCTATTTACGAACGAAAAATGGATGACACGCGCGAGGTTCTATTTCTGCTGCTGAAATGTTTCGTTCTAATTTTGAAGCGACGTGCATAGAAACGCGAGAGAAGGCGGGCCCAACTTATTTGGATGCACAGAAACAGTATACAACGGCGTAACAGAATACAGAGTTTTATTAATGCATGTCGTAGACAGCGAACCAAATTTATTTTGTCTAGGATTGGAGCTGCTGTACGCTGTACTACAGCGACCTGATCAGTGTGGAAGCGTGTACACTGAGCTCGGTTACCATTTTGGGAATGAGAAAGTTAGATATATTTGATCACATGCATAATGTTCACACCATAGGTCGCTACAGAGGGTGCTTAGCCCTGGGCTAAGCGTTCGCGCACACATCGTTAGCCCGTGCTAAGGGTCTAGACCGCGTCTTAAATTCGGATCAGATTTAACTCGTACTTAGCATTCCTTAGCCCGTGCTAAGCGTTCACGCACGTTTGCTTAGCACGGGCTAAGGAATTTGACCTCTTAGCCCGTGCTAAGGAGCTGTGTGTGAACGCAACTATAGTGTACATCAAACCTGCGTTAGTGACCACCTGTGTACAAAGATCAACTGTATCTCCATAGTGACTGCTTTTAGGTAGTCACAAGGTATAAAGTATTAACACCTTGTCCTCTTTGAGCACCTTTTCAGGAATATTTTTGCAGATTTGCTTTTGTTTGGAAAGCAAAAAAATAAGCAGCATTCTTTTTATAAAACAAATTTTAATTTCCCCAACCTTAAAACAAATGTTTTAGTTACAACATTATTATCTTATCAGTTTGTGAATGAATAATATTGTTTTAAATGTACAAGTTGACAATCAATAAAAAAATAATCTTACCTCCATATAAAGACCCACCTGTCTCTGCAGGTCGTTTAAATGAAGTCCCTGGTTGGTCGCTATACAACTATGATGATATCCATAGTTTATTATGCACGCCAATTGAACGTCAATTAAACATGTGTCGTACAATGGCTTCACACAATGTAGTTATCACTGAAAAGTTTAATTGTGTGAACAGAGATTAACACAATATTTGGAAACGTAAAACACATGTAATAAATGCTTGGTAAAATGTCCTTTCTTATTATATAACTTTCCTCCTATATTTTATGTTCAATTAAGTGAAAAACACTCATAAAATGGGTCTTTTCAGCGAAAATTAATTCCAGCTAAAATAAAGTATTTTATAGTTAACTGTGAATAACTGCAACTCTCATATTATAGGAAAGCCTAATTGTTGTAATCATATCTGAGTATTTCTAAGAATAAACTCATTTATTTATTAAAGTAATTAGTGTGGCATAAGCTAGTTGAGTGTGAAATTGTCAGGATATACTGATCTTATAGAAATATTATTTTGTTTGATTTTGCATAATATTTGTCTGGTAACTAGTTTGCATACCATATGAACATAATAAATATGATAAAATTAAAATTGGTATAATAAAAATTTGCATATCATTTGCCAACTAATTGCGCAACACATAAACATAACAATATAATTAGCGTAATATAATTTTACATTTAGAGGTTAATTTATCCTTCCAGAGAACTGTGCTGGGCATACAATTGAATCAATTTTCAGAATGAAATATATTGACAAGACTTAAAGGACAATTATTTGGCTAAATTTGAACTTGACATTTGTATTTATTGACACAGTATTGGACAAAACCAGGTTTTCAGAATTGATAAATATTTGAGTAGTTTGTCATTGCAAAAGATGACCTTGTTTGATAATCAAATTTAAGTGTAGCTGTTATTGCATCAATGTTTCCATGTTAACTGCCATTCGATATGACACAGATTGACCTCTTGACCTTGACCTAGATATTTTTCTAATTTTGTTTGATTAAATAATTTGAAACGTTCAATTCAGTAATATTTGATGACACTGAAGAACAAATCAAAAATGTCAACAGCCGCTGTTTTATAAATATATATTTGTATACTAAATATGAATATGAAATGAAAAAATACAATAAATAATTGTAATTGTGTTTCCCAATATGTATTTCTTTAAACACCATAAGATATTTATGTAGGTCTTGATCAAGATAATTGACTAAATATGGAAAACAATTCTACTGCAGATTACAGTTTATGAAATATGTGGTACAAGTTGACCTTGGCTTGAGTTGGAAGGGATGTACGTTTGTGATTTGGAAATTTAATTCTCACACAAGTTCTCGATTTTTGATTTTCATTAATTTTATATCTGGGTACTGGTAGTCATTTTTAAGGAGTCGCCAACAAGTGCCAGATCTCCAAATGTGCATATACAATTGTAGGCAACAAGATAAGATTGTGATGTGACAGTAAGGCAGACACCCTCTTATTTAGAACGAGGCAGGGAACAAAAACACTCACATTTTTTAGAGAATTCTGGGTTGGGTGGGTGTCCCTCTATTTTTGCAATTCTAGTTGAGCCACTGGTAACCTAACAGTTGTTAAAAACATGTTACACAAATTACTATTAAAAACTAATCCACTAAACTTGCTGTACGTATATAAATATAAAACATTTTGTAGTTAAATTTATTCTTATAAAATGTAATAATATTGTTACAGTAATATTTAATCACTAGACTTGATTGTTTTTGGGTATAAATATCCTGAACGTTACCATAACAACATTATTTGTTGACGCTATTGAAAGCCACCACAATGGCATGATGGATTATGTGCCCGGTGGCTATTTGACTGCTTCATTTCATTTACATTATTCATAATTCTCCTATTATAATAGCATTAAATAGCATGTTAATATAAATATTTAAGAGTCTACAAAATGGCCAAAAAAATATTAGTTTTTCTACATTGTGTATTCATTTTTACTGCTTATAGGAGTCTCTGTATGGTTATTGTAAAAACATGCTAATGAATATCAAAGGGCGGTGGTTGTCACGTCGCCGTCCTGTTCAATATGGGACTCGTTGCGACATATTCAATGCATGTAAAATGCTTTGATGTTTACATGAAATTCGAATAGCGCTGCGCGACGACCACCGCGCTTTAAGTCATGTGCAAGTGTCTCAGACAATTCATGTTCCACAACCCCATGCTATATTCTGTTCATCTTGTCCCATTTACTGTTTAATTATAACGAATTTTGCTATTAAAGTCAGTGAAAAACGCAAAATGTTGTCGCAGTGAAAATTTCTCTGCAGGTTTACGACACAGTGTCAGTGACTTTTGCAAAAATTTGTCTTCACAAATTCCATAAATTCCTCAAATCAGAAAAACATTTTTTTTTCTAAAATGTTTTTGTGCCAGGCGACAGTTCCGGACATTGAATGTCACTGTTGTCTCCCCTGACTTTTTTTTTTTTTAGTGCAAATTGCAAATGCTAGTGCATTTTGTCACAGATGTCATATTCATGTTTGGGTCTACATGACAGGGCTGTGTGGCCATCTCTCTGTCAAATAGCAATTTGTAATGCGCTATCCTGGCGTCAACCAGACTTGACCAAACACAAGCACCTAGCACCAAGGTTCCCCCAAAGTCGCATTCATTAGTTAATGAATCTTGGCCAGTGGAATTGGCCTACCCATTGAATCTGTGGCACACTCACCCAGGGTAGGGGTTGACCCTTTTTGATGTTCAGCCTAAAGTAGGTTTTGAACTTGGGTCTACCAATCATGAGTCTGATAACCACCACTATGCTACCAGTGACTGGTCGAGCTGTGAAAATTAAGCAGTGAGAAAATTCCACATTTTCATCAAAACTTAGATCCATGACATTTAACTTTCATTTAACATACTGTACTTGTGGTTTTATTTATTATTATTTTTTTACTATTTATTATAGAGACAAGCCATATTTATTTTATTTTGACATAACTGCTTGTGCAAGTGCTGCTTCACTATTAGAACTACAGTGTCCCACTACACAGGTATGTATTGAATGAATGCATCAAGTAATTCATCACTTTATAATATGATTATTTAGACCAAAACAAATCACTCACTTTGTTCATTTGTCATAGAATTAGAATTTGGGAATCATAACATCAAAATGCAAATGTTCTGTCTAAAAGAACTTCTGAATTTGGCATTTTTTTTTTGTCTGTATTTTTTTTTTCTGTATCTGGATTGCCATTCAATTTGTAAAGTTAGAAAATTTTTTATTACGTAAATGTTTAGAATCTATTGACTTGGCAGTCTTATGATTTTGCTAACCCTTACTACTGTAAAATAATTTATTTTAGCTGGAATTAATTTTTGCTGAAAATACTTTTTGGGCGTTTTGTTATTTTCACTGATTTTTGACGAGTTGAATGAATGTAAAATATAGGAAAAAAGGTATACTCACTGAATTTTATTTTCACTAAATCTCTCCTTCAGCAAAAATAATAAAAATTTATCCCAAACAAAAATAAAGTATTTTACAGTAATATTCAAATGTGTATTTGCTCTGCCAGTAGGGAATGTTCTTAAAGAGGCACTTCCAGTTAAGCCTAATCTCACAACAAATTTACTTTCTGGATTAAAATAACAATGGATAACAAACAAACAATCGATTAACTTTGTAAATAACATAAACAATAGTGTCCCATGATTCTTTGGTGCAATCCCTGGGCTTGGAAGGTTTCCCTTCTAATACATAATGATCAGTATACGATAAATTCTTTTTTTTTTTACCTGCATTTTCGTTACCATAGTGATGTGCTTCTGATAAAGTAAATACATGTATGAGCCATTATTTATGCTAGTGTTGATATAAATATATAAAATACTTAAATGATTGGTAAATTATAATTGATAAAGAACAAAACAAAACCACTAAATGAATTACTTCAATGTTCTAGATTTGTGTGTCGAAATGTCCAACAGAGAATTGGGTCGGATATTTAGAGGAAGTAAAATATCAGGACCCAACAACTACGCTGAGTGTAGAATGGACTAAATTCATCTGTGATTATGATATAGATGCGGAAAACTCTGGAAAGGTAAGGAATATATCACTACTTACTCTTTATCACCCTCCCCCTCCCCCAGCTCTGGCAGGTCTCCATGATTAACTATGAATACTTGATTTCAACAAACAGTGTGGCTAGTTTTAGGTCTAAAGATGCTGCTTCATATATTATGATAGTAATAATCTCAATTGGGAGCTGTATCATAAATTACACAAGTTATATGCATAATAATAAGCTTATATTTCAATGTAAAATATATTGAACTTTTGAAGCCAGTTTGACCTTGATTGAAGTATATATCAATTAATTTAAACCGCGGGTTCGGATATATAAAAGGAATGATGGCCGCCAGTTTTCAGTATCCAAATAACACTCAAGCGTGAAACATCTCTTCGGGGTGCCGCAAAATCACTTTTTCCGGCAAACTTAACGCCTGTTTTTTTAATTTGTTGGAGCCTTTTTTTCAAGTTGCATAACGTCATTATTGCCTAAACAACTGGGTGAACCATGCAAATTACATTTCCCATGACGCACTGGTGGTTTTATTACTGTTTATTTTTTATATGTTTGAATGATTGATACTTACAAGATTATGACCAAATTCTTCAGTCCCTTGTGCAGCAGTGGATTCAATTCATTTTCAAGCTTACCGGTAGATTACCTTGGTACCTAACAGAAATGCCTGCCTCTTTAAAATGAATTAAAATTGTAATGTTGATATACTTCTGTAATTGATTTTTTTAATTTTTTTTATTAGAGTCCATTAACTCTGTTTGAAGATGATGAATGTGCATCATACTACTTGGAATCATCTGATTGTAAGTAATCAAATCGTTACACGTTTGTTTTGTTATTGTACATTTTTAGCTCCACTGTCTACTTTGTCGAGGGGAGCTTATCATATGAGTGATTGTCCGTGTCAATGTTTTACTTTTTAGACTTCTTCTTAAAAACTACAAGCCTGAATGCTTTTATACTTGGTGTATATGTACCTTGGGCGGGCTTCTCTTAGATTTGTTCATTTCATGATGATATCTTCAATTCTCTAATTTAAATGATTATTTTTGTCTTTTTTGGTAAAAAGTGATATTTTTTAGACTTGTTAAAAACCGCAAGTCTGATTGCTTTGATACTATACATATAGGTACTACATGTGGACCTCTCTCAGATTTGTTCATTTCGCGATGATATCTTCAATTATCCAATTTTGATGAATATTTTTGTTATTTTTGGTAAATTCCATTAAATTTCTTGTTGAAAACAGTACCGGTAAGACCGATTGCTTTGATACTATGCATATTGTTCATTTTCTAATGAGTTCTTTAATTAAAATGTGCCTTGCTAACAGCGGAGCTATCTCAGCCGACAGACTGCTTGTTTACTTTAGAGATGTACGTATACATGTACTGTAAAATACTTTATTTTAGCTGGAATTAATTTTCGCTGAAACGAATTTTTGGGTCTTTTGTGTGGAATATATTTTCACTGATTTTTGACGAGTTGAATGTAAAATATAGAAAAAAAGGTATATTCGCTGGATTTTATTTTTACTGAATCATTCCTTCAGCGAAAATAGCGAAAATTTTACAGTATTAAGCAAAAATGTTCAGCAATTATATTTTGCTAAAATCTGTTTAACTTTTCTAAGCACCAAAGTCAATTTATGTCAACATTCGTAAATTTTATACCCACAAATTATTTCAGAATTTTTTTAAAAATCTTTACCTGTATCTAACAAGTAGCCAATAAGGAATTATTTCCATCTGAACCAAAATTATCAACAGAAAAACTGACAAAATTTAAGTTGCACCAAAACCGAAGAAATAATTATTGTAGTTCAGCTAATGTCTTTTTGTCTATTTATTTTGGCTATCAATGATGTAAACATTGTATTTTATTATGGTATTTAAGTACAGCAATTATATTTCTAATATATGCATGTGAAATTACATTTGGTATTTTGGTCAATAGAGCACTCGCTGTTGTTAAACCATTCTTGTCATTTTATATACTGTAAAACATGCCGTTTGTCGCGAGCATGTCTTTTTAGTGAATTTAGCGAGAGAACTGATTCGCTAAATCAAGATGTCGCTAATGACTTTTAAATTCAAAATGGCCAAGGCTTGGGGATTTGTATAATCCAGAACATAAAAATCTGGGTTGCTTCCTAATTACACTTGACAGTTTTTTCAACATGTTTTACTGTATGTATCTCTTTAAACACCATTGTATATATATGTAGGTATCGACCAAGATAATTGACCACAATCCGCTAAAATAGCATGTCGCTTTTTCAACATGTTTTACAGTAGTATATTGAGCAGTCCTGACTTCAATCACCATGTGTGTGCATGGCTTCCAAAACCTTAAGACAATATCCTTAATATGATTGGCACGTAGAAACTTTAATAGTCTACATGAATTGAATTCATTTATCAATTGTTGATTGTTTCTTTGTCTACTAGTGTATGGTCGATGTATCCCGTCTTTCATTGTAACAGCGGTGGAGGCTGCAAGTGGTCTAATCACAGATTCAAGTAACCATACCCTAGTAGATGCTAATAACCAAACTATCTCACTTGATGATTTAGAAGCTGCTCAAATGTAAGTTATTGTGAACTCTGTTATCTCTTCCAATCAAATTGCAACAATTTGCATATATTAGCAAATATTTTGCATATATAAGCATATGTTTTGCATATGTTAGCATACATTTTGCATATGTTAGCATACATTTTGCATATATGTTAGCATACATTTTGCATATGTTAGCATACATTTTCATATATTAGCATACATTTGCATATATTAGCATATGTTTGCATATATTAGCACACATATGCATATATTAGCACACATATGCATATGTTAGCATACATTTTGCATATGTTAGCACACATATGCATATGTTAGCATACATTTGCATATATTAGCATACATTTGCATATATTAGCATACGTTTTGCATATGTTAGCACGCAAATTTGTATATGTATCAGTCTATCCTATCAAGTCTGAATTCAATTGTTATGAAATTGTTTTATATACCCTTTATACATTGTATAGTTCAATCCATGTGGTTACCGATACTTTGGTTTCCACTTATCAGTCGTTACTTTGTGTGTGTGGCATTCTCGCATTGACTTCATATAATTTCTAATTGCAGAGCTCTTGCATATTATATCAACGCCAGAGCCATTGCTGATAAAGTATTTGATGATATCACAGAGACGTGGACGTTTCTCATTGGGTGAGTTACTTGTGCTGTTATGTAGTGAAATCTGAAAAAAAAGTTTGACCCCCAATCATCCTGTACTTTGTACTTCTATGTTGCATGAGAAGAGTGTGTGGCTGTGATTTGGCTCGGAGTATAACCACTGTATACTATAGGTTGGAACAATTAACGAAGTCGGAAAGTTTCATGTCAGGATTGACATTTATTGAACTATGAAATGGGAAACATCTACATCAGCTTGAAACAACAAAATAATAATGGCAGAGCCGCGAGGTTCTCAAGTGTCACATGACACGAAACTCAAGTTGTGATAGGTTGGTTCTAAACCAATCACTGATCGGGGTAATATAGTCATAAGGATCATAATAGAAATACGAATAATCTAAACTAAACATCAAAGTTATCGCTGCACAGAAATAATACAGCAAATGGAATGATAATAGAAAACATTTTGATGTCTAAGTAGACAATTCAACTTAATTAGCAAACACACCTATGGTTTGTATCTTGCTCTGACAGAGTGTAAATTGGTTTAAGGAACCAAGATGAAAAAGCGAGTTTCATTCCAAATATTAAAAAAATGTTTTAGTGTATGTGCCATAGAGAATTAAGTGAGTGAAAATGGGACAAAAATATGGGCATTTTGATCAAGGCAGATTGTTAACAAGATGTTTTAGTTGTAATGTCATCAGTGAAGTAAAATATAGTGGAATATTAATTTTGAGATTGGGGACAAAACATCCCTAAGTATGTGTCAACCATGACCCATTAGCGTATGTGAAAATAGTAAGAACTATACTACCATATTTGCTCTATTAGAAGAGCATCTTTAATTACCAGTGCATACAGACTAAAAATCACTGACATTTGTTGTATACTGAATCATTAAAATATTACTTATTTTAACCATAGAAACAAAAACTTGTAATTTATGTAAGTGTATGCGCTACTAATAGAACAAATACAGTAAATGCGTATTACAGAATTCATGTGCGTTCCGTTTTAATGAAAGTATATTTGGAGGATGGTTCACCGTGTTTGTTTTGACGAAAATTGGTTCATTATTGAAGGTTGTTCTTTTCACCTGTAATAATTGGGCAATGGAAAGTTTTTGTTTCGGTATGAACTCCCAAGTTTTTATTTCTGAATTAATGATAGATTTTTTTTTTTTTCAGTGGAGCGGTAATTGGAATGCTTATTAGTTTCATTTTCATAGTATTAATGAGATGGATTGCTGGTATTGTGGTTTGGTTAATTATTATACTCTTATTTCTGTTGCTGGCCCTTGGTACGTATAGAATGACACTTAAATGTAATTAATAAAATTAGATGGTAGTGAAATAATGTCCAAAATTAGTTGCATAAACATTTGAAAAGATGCATCTCTCCAAATAATTCAAAGCTACGCTGATATCATACAAAATTCTGAATTGTTTGTGTTACGAACGTGACTTACGAACGTGACTTACGAATGTGACTTACGAATGTGACTTACGAACATGACTTACGAACTTGGGTTACGAACGTGGGTTACGAAAACATTCAGTTACATAAATGACCACACCACTATTTTTGAAATCATGCCCACTTTTGCAAAATCTTGCCCAAATTGTAACTTTGAGTTACGGGCAACATATATTTGTAACTGTTAATTCAAGTTTGAGTTACTAAAAGTATAATGCTCAACAAAAACTAAAAATGTATGTTGATCGTAACTTGAAGTTTGGTTAACTGTTGATTGAACATTGAGTAACAATAGACCATTTTCCGTTTACTGCGAGAATCACGCGTTATGCGTGAAATCGAACGTAAAAAACAGGACAAACAAAGGTCATAGCGTCGTAGTCGCGTCAAACATCGCGTGGGATTCGACAAACGCGAAGTATTTTGGGTGACATTTCCATGTCAATAATGTGCTGTACACATTTGATGATGGGCAATTTCGACTAAGTGAGGATATTCGAATGCAATATTCCTCTGTCGAAGATCGGCCGGTCGATGTGAGCTACGAAGAAAAGAAATTTGAGTTCAAAATCAAATCGTTCGATTTTTGCGGCAGACGTTCGACGCGCGTCTTTCATGCATCTCGCGAGATCTCGCAGTTGTACGGAAAATCACCTATTCAGATGTTGTTTCTAAAATATGGGTGTGGTCACTTATGTAATTAGATGTTTTCATAACTCCTTTTCATAATTTGATTTCTGTAACTTGATGTTCGTATCTCAGCTCCTCATATCGACTAAAATCTCTAAGCGGCTTGTTTTTCCTGAACTGAAACATAATTGGTCCAGTCATAATTTGTCCACTAAATACAACCTTCATTATTAATTTCAATCCCTTGCATGTCAAAGTCATCTTTTGTCACCGTTTGTAAAATTACTGTCACAGCGATAATAATCTGCTAGGCAATGTTTCAATTTACATGTGCATCGCTGTTTCACTAACAATATCATTATACATCAAGCAGTATTGCTTATAAATTAATGAACTCTTGTAGGAAACACAATTACGTCTATTTGGTTAAAAATTAACAAGGAAATTTCAAGAAAATATCTAAAAATGTGTCGAATGTAGCTCCAAAATTGTGTTAAAATAAATAATTTAAAATCTGTCCATCAGTATTTTGATACTGTCCAAGAAGTGTTAGTTCTTTATCTGTGATGTTTGTGTTTAGATGGATTACTTTAATTAAGACTACCGGTATATAATAGGTCTGAAATTGCCAAATCACATTTTTTGCAAACCATATTTGCTTTATTGAAAAATAACATGCATTACATAAACACTGTTTGATTAACATAAACAATACCTAAGGCATTTATTCATCCACAATACTGTAAAAGGGTTAATTATTCAGTGGGTTTTAATTTTGCTTATTTCGCTGACTAGAAAATGTGCTAAATTAAAACCCAGTGAATATGTAAAATATATATATATATGTAAAATTTAGCATAGAACACCTTATCTAAATGGTAAAATTGTGAATTAAAAATTTCCACTAAATATGCCTGAAATGGTAAATCAGCGAAATTTAAATCCAGTGAAAATTAGTCATTTTACAGTATATATATATATATATATATATATATCTCTCTCTCTCCCTCTCTATATATATCTCTCTCTCCCTTTTTTTTTTTGGTACCATAAGTGTATGTTTGTTATAAGCAGTTTACGATTTCCTTATTGTCGTTATAACCCCCCTAGGCAACTCATAAAAATGTCCAGGAGAATAGGCTTATTGGGATTAAAATTGTCAAAGTCAAAATAAACACAAGATTGTTCAAAGGATAGGGAGATACATTTTTCAAATCAGTTTATTTTATATCAGAAATATTGTGCAGTTTTTGCAACTGTTTTACGCATGTGACTGAAACATTTATTTTATTGCAGGTATTTACTTGTGTTACACTGAATACGCTGAATTAGCCAGTGTTGATACTTCATCCATTGAGTTTGAATTCACAACAAATCTTACAAGCTATTTAGACATGAAGGAAACATGGCTGGCTTTCAGTAAGTTGAATGTTACACTCTTTTCAATATTGATAATGTTAGCATTCATGTGTGAATAATAATACTAGAAAAACTATTGAAAGTAGCATGTGTGTGCTAAAATGTAAAAATGGCTACCCTGTTTTTCAAATTTTATAAAAAAAATGTATTTCCAGAGATGCATCTTCTGAGGTAGTCACTGTGAATGCCCCTAAAATCATGAGTGATCGTGACCTACACTAGAATGGTCTTACTAGAATTTGGATGTATGGCATGTATAATTCACACATGTAATTTTGAATTGAAATGACGTAAAATAACTCAATCATGAGTCAAATCAAGACACGCAACTTTTCACTAATTTTGAAAAACAATGGATGTACAAAAACACTGATTTTTTATGAGCTGGCAGGCATTCACAATCAATGTATTTCATGACTAAAAGCAGCTTAAAAATTTATGGAAGAAAAAGAAAATTCTTTGTTACTGCAAGTGTGTGGGATTACGTTTGAATTGTAGGGCTTTGTTCACTTTTGTTGCCAACATGATTTTATAGGTTTTCATAGCTTACAGTAGTTTTAAATTGTGAGTCTAATTTGCACAAGACGTCTGTATGTAATCAAGTGCTTGTCTCCGGTCAATCTCTCACGTATGGGTGCAAAGCACAAAAGGAATTCATTACTTATTATTTTCAAGTGGCTCAGAAAGAAAAGTTGCAGAAATGTAAAGGGGTTTGTCAATAAACACCTTGACATGCACGACTCTCACAACTAACATGACAAAAGTGGAGTTCACACCATCCCTGAGTGCCTTGTGGTTAAGACACAGAAAGTAGAAATATAATTGGCAGGGTTGGTTGCCCTTGCATACCAAGAGAACAAGACATGAGCTATTAATGGTCTGAGACCTACAACCAGTGGGTGTTTCTTAGATTGTATTTTGGTGAAACTTAATGAAATTCAATAAAAGTTTCTGTTCATGATGAATAAACATCTTTTATTTAATTTTTCAGCTATCATCCTGGGTGTAGTTCTTGCTATTCTGATTTTGATTGTAATATTCCTGTTTAAGCGAATCAGACTGGCAATTGCATTGATCAAAGAAGGCAGCAGGTATGGCATTCAATCCACCTTTTCTTACCTGTACCTGATCTTTCTATACAGCATTATAACTAATTTTGCAAAATCCACTGATGTTCAGGAAAAAAATAATTATATATTTCTGATATGGAGAAATAGTATTTATTTAATTGTCATGAGAGTATATGCAACTCGTTCCTGGAAAAAATTTCTTGGCCAAATTTGTTTTCAGAAGTTTGTTGGACATTTTTTACCCTATGAAATGAATGTGCTAAATTACATTTTCAAAAGATCAAATAAGTTTCTAAAATTAATTTGAACAATATTTCAATTGTTGTATAATGGCTCTAGTGCTAATCAATCTCACATAGAGTACCGGTAATTTATAACAACTGTTAATTTATGAATCAAAAATTGCCTAAATGTTTAAAAATGAAATTGTTAAATACTGTAAAATACTTTATTTTTGTTTAGAACTTATTTTCGGAGAAGGAATGATTCAGTGAAATGAAATCCAGTGAATACTGTTAAATACTTTATTTTAGGTAGAATTAATTTTTGCTGAAAGGACTTTTTGTGTTTTTTGTATGGAATTTATTTTCACTGATTTTTGACAAGTAGAATGTAAAATGTAGAAAAAAAAGGTATATTCGCTCGATTTTATTTTCACTGAATCAATTCTGAAGCGAAAATAACGAAAATTAATTCCAACTGAAAATAAAGTATTTTACATTCACTGATATATCAGGGTAAATAAACTTGATACAAAAGACCCAAAAAGTATCTTTACATTACTGTAAGCATTCTATTCATTGGACAATGAACACCTAATAATTTTTGGAGGTGGTGGAATTGCCAGAAAACTATTTATATTTGAACTCAAAAAGTCTTTAAGGTGTAAGTAGTCTGTAATAATTTGATAAACGACTCAATTTAGTTCATTAAATTTACATTCCTACTTTCTATCAAATGCTGAACACGTTGTACTGATTTTGTGATCACCATGAAAAAATAACATCAGTTGCTATGGCAACAAATCCTGGAATATTGTAGCACCAAACCTAGCATGCACTGTTTTAATTGTGCCTTATGTCAGTTGCACTTGATTACCTAGGTTCTTTATTTTTTCTTTGGTTGCAGGGCAGTTTCAAGTTGTATGTTCACACTTTTATGGCCTGTCATTCCATTTTTGCTTGAGGTTGCGCTATTTGCATTCTGGATTGTGTTAGCTGTTTACCTAGCCACCTCTGGTAGTGCTACTTATGCCATTGCCAATGCACCTACTGACTATCCTATTGCTAATGGTACATCCTGTGATGTCACAGTAAGTATATTTTCATCGGTCACTGGTAGGATAGCGGTTGTAGCATCGGTAGTAGACCCAAGTTCAAATCCTACCTGATGTTGAACACCAAAAACTGTCATGTGCCACAGACTTGATGACCAAGATTCATTAACTAATAGATGGAACTTTGGGGAAATCACAGTAAGGTTCCAAGGTTATTGACAGGTTAATGCCAGATAGCACATCAAATTGCCTTTTGACAGAAAGATTGCCACAGACAGCCCAGTCATGTAGTCCCACACATGGATATAAGGTGTTCGTGGCAAAATGCACTATGTATCAGCTGTTGCACATGAAATTTGAACATAAAAAGTCAGGGGAGACAACAGTGACATTCAGTATAATAAAATGAAACCTACCGGACTCTGACATAAATTCGCCCATCCAAAAAATCGCCGTTATATTGATCATCAAATATTTTTTTTGGGGAGGGGCTTATATTTTCATTGAAAAATCCACTTTCGTTGACTTTCAACGCCAGCAGTTGGACCACCAAAAACAAAAAAAAATAATTATTGCAGAAGCTGATCTAAGATTTTATACATTTTTTTTCTTGCTGGATTAAAAAGTAGACCACGCATCTTTCTCCCGAAAAAATCACATTAACAAACCTTGTGCGCCAAATACAATTATTTTTTTTTGCATTTTATTAGTAACGAAAGTACATTCTAAAAGAAAAAATGTTTTATTTTCTAGCTGTTTGATGGCAACAACACCGGAGCACAGTGTATCTTTGTTGAGTACAGCGGAGATCCCAATCTTTTTCGCATGCAGATTTATATTCTCTTTGGACTGTTTTGGATTATGAATTTCATCGTTGCATTGGATCAAATTGTTCTGGCTGGAGCGTTCGCTTCATATTACTGGGCTTTCACAAAACCTAAGGATATTCCAGTGTTTCCAGTCTCTTACTCATTAGGAAGATCGTTAAGGTAATTTTTCTTTATTCATGTTATCAAATAAATAAAAAGATGAAAGATATCCACCTACAAAATAGTAAACAAGAGATTCAATGAATCGTTTTGTACTACTTATCGCCTCCAGAAGGCTTTCCACAGGACGTAAAAATATGTATATTTTGACATATGATGAAAAAATAATACTGTAGAATACTTTATTTTCGCTTGGAATTTATTTTCGCTATTTCCACTGAAGGGATGATTCCGTGAAAATAAAATCCAGCGAATATACTTTTTTTCCTATATTTCACATTAAACTTATCAAAAATCAGTAAAAATAAATTCCATACAAAATGCCCAAAAAACCTTTTAAGCGAAAATTAATTCCAGCGAAAATAAAGTATTCCACAGTATATAATGTATTACATGGTACTTTTTGATGTATAAAAGTATTACAAAATTTACAGATTTTTTAGTGGATTTTTTCAATATACTCTATGAAAACTGCTACTATTTTTAGCATATTATTTAACAACTTTATATGTGAACAAGTGAGTAATATGGACACATGTCAAAAATGCACGAGTAGCATTCTACCTTAAGCATGTGTGTGTAGGAAGTTTTTTTTTACACCAATAAAATGCTTGTCCTTCGCAGGTATCATTTAGGGTCCTTGGCCTTTGGTTCTTTTATCATTGCTGTCATACAAATAATCCGAGTGATGTTGGAATATCTTGATCATAAACTGAAAGGTAAATAGACATCACGAGTACATGTGCTTGTGGTCAAAATCTTGTGGTCAAAAAATAGCTTTAACCACATATGGCTTGTAAATTTTCAAAAAAAAAGTATTTTTTCGTTGTTTTGAGAAGATCTTAGGAAGACATTCTGCTAAAATCTGATGATTGTGTGTCGCTGTTCTGATTCAGAACAAACTACGAATTTCAACATTCAGAAATATATTTTACCATCCTCCATCTTCTTTAATTTAATCTGTGTGTATTTACGAATCATTGTTGATTTTGTTCAGCATAAAGTAAGTTTGCTGTAGTGAGTTACCTGTTGATTTTCTAAACCATTACATGAAACTACCTTATTTTCTTTATACAGGTTCAGAAAATAAAGTTGCCAAGTTTTTATTGAAGTGTATGAAATGTTGTTTTTGGTGTTTGGAGAAATTTATGAAATTTCTAAACAAGAATGCATACATTATGGTGAGTATATTGTACTGCAGAAGTTATTGTCAACACCAGAGGGCGCTATCTTATTCCAATTCAGTAAACTGGTCAAATAGAAGAAAGAAAATGGGGTCCTTGTTATGTCATGTGCTTATGTGATCTTTCTGACAGCGTTCCCATAACTTGTTTGATTCACACATACATCTATGTAGTAACAGCAGCACTGAACAGTGCCATTGTTTTGGGGCAAGTGCGAAAAACTAGTAACTAAGCAACAAGTGTATCTAGGAAAAGAACAATTTGCCTCTAGAGGGCGTACATCATGACACCTGTTGAATATTTTACCTAAGATTTAGCAATTTGTGTGTATTTTTATAATTATCATGTTTTATTTCATTCAACCAACGTGTTCAAACATACTGTCATACCTGCTATTTGTATTACCCTCCCATTAATTAAAGCGAGAGGGTTGTCACTTGTGCGGGAATTGAGTCCCAATCGACGATAACAACGCGCTCTAAAAACGCAAAGGCTCATGGATAGAGGCTTATTTGTAAACAATGACACGCTATGGCCATCTGACGCATGCGCAGGTGACGACTCCCCAGCTTTAAAATTAATACTAAATTTATTTTTATTTTTTTTCTCTCTCATTCAGATTGCTGTTTATGGCAAAAACTTTTGTACGTCTGCAAAGAATGCCTTCTTCCTACTGATGAGAAACATTGTCAGGTGAAATTTCAGATTCCCATTTGTAGATTTTAACTTGTCATTAAAGTGCTGTAAAATATTTTCGCTTGGAATTAATTTACGCTATTTTCGTTGAAGGAATGATTCAGTGAAAATAAAATCCAGCGAATATACCTTTTTTTCTATATTTTACATTCAACTCGTCAAATATCAGTGAACATATGTTCCCTACAAAACACCCAAAAAGTCTTTTCAGCAAAAATTAATTGCAGCTAAAATAAAGTATTTTACAATATATGAAATTTGGGGTTTGATTGTTAATAGAATTCAACATCTGTTGTGCTGATAATCATAACTAGGCATAACTAATTTAAATTATATGTCTACATTTTAGAGTTGTTGTTCTGGACAAGATTACAGACTTCTTACTATTTCTTGGCAAATTGATGGTGACAGCAGCGGTTGGCACACTCGCGTATTTCTTTTTCACAAATCAAATATCTTGGTATGAGACGTACTTAAGTGATTATTTAGGTTCTGTGCCAACTCTCAACTATTACTGGATACCCATGATTGTGAGTAATGATTTCTATTATCCACCACGTCTTTCATTTCATTCCAAGGCTTTATTTCTTTTCATTAGTTGCACATGCCCTTATACATAAATGCAAATACTTTTTAGTCATTGATGCAGTATACAACAAATTTTGGGGTTATATGCACTTATATAAATACAAGATGTAAATTGGGGTTCTCTATATACACTTCTATTCCTGCATAAAATTAAGTCAGAAGAAAAAGACAGATCTTAGTGCTTGTAACCAGGATGGTGTCCTGTGATGTAATCACGGGGATTGACTGTGACACAGTTGATTTAGTCATATGATTGATGAGGTTATGTAACCTTGGGATCTATGTACTGTGATATGCAATGCAGATGACGAAAGGAGTTCTGATCGTGCATCAATTGAACATATATTAATCAATGGCATGACAGAAAATAGACAATTGATTTGAGAGCAGGGTTATCACTGCATTCAAATACACATTTTGTGAAAAAAATAAAGGAAACTAGCAAAACTAAGCAAGACAAACACTAACCAGTTCATTCAAAGGCTTACTCTTTTTTCTATAAATGTCATGCATCTTCATCACATTTTACCAATTTGTTATATGTCTGTATTCATGTCAGCTATACATGGAGACTAAGCACCCAAATTCAAAACAAATATAAGTAATAGGTCATGTATTATTTGCAGTTTCATTTAAAAAACAATTCATCATCAAATTAATTAATTAATTAATTAATTAATTAATTTTGCCATAAAACACTGAGAAATGATACAAGATGAAAAAAGGGGTACCGGTATATCTCTCGTCTTTTCTGATTTTCATCACACCCTGCACTAAATAAAAATTAATTGGAAATTGTTCCTTAAGTCCTCCTAACCTGAACCCTGAACCTAACACTCCATCCCCCTATTGTAATTGTATATGCCCCTTGAAATAACATTGTCCTGAAGAGAGGTCTATACAATTAACACTGGGGGAGAGACACTGGAGGGGCAGGGGATTATGGGTGAAGGGGCCCTAAGGAACTCTTACCAATTAATTAGTATCACAGTATAACCACATTCTGGTTCACCTTTACTCTGGGTGAAAATCAATAGTTTGAAGATAAATCTGTTTTGTTGCAGATTATTTGCATTTTAACCTACTTAATAGCATCCATCTTCTTTAGCGTGTACAATATGGCTATCGATACGCTGTTTCTCTGTTTCCGTAAGTACATTGATAGTTTACGAATCTTAACAATCGATGGTGAGAATTGTTTTACCATGCTTATGTTATATCTGATTGATTGTACAGGCTGTGAACCTATAAACATTACCTAGACACCTTAAAAAAAATTCACTTAATGGTACCACTGTCACAATATCATATTTTTAAATGTATTTATTCAGATTCTTTTTTTTCTTCCATTTTTAGTTGAGGACTTGGAGAGGCATGACGGTAGTGCTGAGAAGCCTTACTACATGAGCAAAGAATTAATGAACATCGCTGGAGCCAAAAATGATAAAAATGTGAAAAAGAAATAAACGTATATATTTAATTATTTTTAATCAAAACATTTTAATACAGAAATTATTTTTATGTCATATTACAAAACTTCATTTTTAGATCTACATAATTTTTTTTATCCTTATACCTTTCTCAACTCTATTTACTAAATATCTAGTTTTCTACAACATTCATTTTGATTGGTTCACATCTAATTATTTGCATGCCATCAGCCAATTAGTTTGGATATTACTAAAATGAAATGTATAATTGGGAAAGCATATTGATTAAACAAGAATTGAAAAACCGTCCAGATGATTTAAGATTTTAATTGTCCTTAAAACCCCTGAGTGCCATAATATTGTACATTTTGTCTGATATTATTTTTTTATTAATTTTTTATTTCAATAATTTTTTTTCAATTTTGGACGTAATTAACAAGTCTTAATCAAATTTTAGATAGAATTGTGAGTTTAAAATTTGTGAAATGTGACAAAAGTTGGCTGTGGCACTCAAAGGGTTTAAAGTCGGCTTGTTTTGTACTACTAGTGGTTGTACTGTCACCAAAATTATGTTTAGGGATTAGCCTTACCGAAAGTAGAACATCATCGAGCAATTTCGTAGCTTCAGTTGTAATTGAGTTTTCAGCACCTTTGGGGGTCATCAAGACAACAAATCATACACAGGATTATCTGTTCGATGAATGAAGATGGACTATATTATGAATTTAATATTAATGTGTAATTTCCATCAAAATTAATCGTACCATTATCTCCTACCTTATTACAAAATATGAATTACAATATGGCTTGATATTTTCAAGATGGCAGATATTTTAAAATGAAAGTTCATATCAAGAAAGTTAGGCTAATTTCCACAATATTGCTTAGTTTTAGGGTACTCACACGAAGCGATTAGGTCAAGAAGTCGATGTGACATTGACCTGTCATGTATACTATACCATCATTTGCAGTAAACCAATAGGGGATTTTCCGTACAATTGCGAGATCTCGCGAGATGCATGAAAGACGCGCGTCGAACGTCTGCCGCAAAAAAAGAACGATTTGATTTTGAACTTGAATTTCCTTATTTCGTAGCTCACACCGTCCGGCCGATCTTCGACAGAGGAATATTGCTTCCGAATACCCTCACTTAATCGAAATTGCCTATCATCAAATGTGGACAGCACATTATTAAGCATGGAAATGTCCCCGAAATACTTTCGCGTTTGTCGAATCCCACGCGATGTTTGACGCCACTACGACGCTATGACCTTTGTTTGTCCTGTTTTTACGTTCGATTTCACGCATAACGCGTGATTCTCGCAGTATACGGAAAATGGTCTATTAGTGTGTCTTTACATGCTTTCATTAATAACTTCCAAGACATACAAGGATATGAATAAGTTTTTTGCCCAACAGTAAAACAGCGCATATAAAACTTAACACTATTTGCTATAATCACAGCGTAAATAATAAACCTATGGATCAATATACGAGGTAAATTTCAATACAGACAGGTCGTATCAGTAATTATTAACGATGTGCCTTTATACAATTAAATTAAGTTACACTGTGGAATACTTTATTTTCGCTGGAATTAGTTTTCACTGAAAAGGCTTTTTGGGCGTTCTTTATGGAATTTTTTTGATGAGTTTGAATGTGAAATATAGGAAAAAAAGTATATTCACTGGATTTGATTTTCACGGAATCATCCCTTCAGTGAAAATAACGAAAATAAATTCCAAGCAAAAATAAAGTATTCTACAGTATTTGTTTTTAAACTGGATGATGGTTTACAGTCTATATTAATGACTTTAGTATTTTTTTTATGTGTATATATACTAAACATCATTCCAAGTATTTAAGAAAGTGGTAAATTTGTTTCAATATAATGACATCAGTATTTTTTTGTCATATGTATATAAACAAGACATTATATATCTACAGTCTTTCCATTATATTTTAATTTTAAACCTCTGACAGTATTTTAATATTGCTTCTATATTTACCATGTCATTAGATTGCAGGTGGTTTGAGTTTCAAAAATCATATGGTTTATTTATAGTCATGTGACCTATTTGCATACTTGTGGGGGGGAAATGTGATTGGCTATTTGGTATCATAATACATTTTCCATCATGTGATTGGCTGTTTGACATCACATGATCTTGCTTATTAGATGATTGTGTCAGCTTTACAACTTTAGATCAGATTTCATTTTAAATTTGTAGAGAGATTTTTCACCCACTTGAATTTTACAGTTGGAATAGAAATGAAAAGGTTATACATACTTTTATGCATTCCTTGCACCCTTCTTTTGTAAGTGGTACTACCCTTTATGACATATAGGGGTGCTGACGTTATGTTAAAATATATATATGCAGGAATGACAGCATTATTGGAAATCAGTGAAAACTGCTTGAATTAATAAATATACTGTACAGAAATTGGTAGTAGGTAAATGTAGTTCTGTAGCATCTATGTTTAAGGTAGTAAGAAAGATACAAGTGATTGCCACGAAACATCTGGTTATATTAATTAATTACTGAATACTTTACCTTTTTAAATGTGGGAGAAAATTTTTTTTTAGATTTTTATTATAACTATTTATCACCTTGTAGATTCTAGATTAACTAGAGCGGGTGCAATCTTTGTAATTTTTAGAAAAGAGGAATATTTTTAGAAACTAGCTGTGCAAATAATGTTTTTTATAATAAATCTGACATGATTTTGTGAAGTGTTTTCTGAGTGAAGCAATAACAATATTATGTCATAAAGGCAAAGATTTTACACTCATTTAAAATGTTTAACTCAATATGGTCAAATGAAGATCAGTATTCAGATTTGTCATTATTCAGATAAACATTTTTTTTCTCTCACAAGGATCTTTATTTTATGACTTTTGTAGTAACACAATTTTTTGTGATGGAATGAAAGGAGTGAGCTCACATCCTCTCTTAATTGCTTTTTGATTCAAGGTGGACTTTTCTTTTTATAGAAGTAAACATCAGATTTACAGGCATTACAGCAAACTTAATACTTCTTTTTTAAATATTATTTTAAATTATTTTTTGTTTTACCTTGTAAATCATTTGGAATATCATGTGAACTATTGAAGTATACTAATGAAGTTTTTAAATTTACAATGTTCAGCTTGGTATGAAGTGTCTGAATCAAGCTAACATTGTTCTGTGGTACAAGAAATGTTTTTACTGTGTAATAACTTATCATGCTTTTTTAAAAATTAAAAACTATTTTAAGATAATTGTGATTATAACTTTGTGATTCTTTGTATGATAGCCCTGATAAAGTTGGGTGGATTTATGCATATTGATAAAGGAGTGGAGTTTGTTTGATGTGCGCATGTTCAACATTTGTGTTGATAACCATTGATTTTCCCACAATCAAATGCGCACTTCAAATGAAAATCACAAGTGAGCTTTGGCCCTGGCGTGACTTGCACTGAATACCGCCGGTGACTCCTTCGATATCTACCATTCACCTAAAAATTACCTAATTAAAGCTTGGAAACGTCTCAGTGTGTACTCGCTGATCTGCGCAACAGTCAAAGTCACCATCTTTGTGTATATAAGATTTATATATTTCGCACATGCGTGGCACGACGACTACCGCCCTTTAACAATCAATGAAGAGCAGTGTGTGTAATGTATAGTAGTCAGGAAATAATTCTTTCCTAGAACACAAAAAATAATGTAATTTATTGAATATACCTAGTATATTTAATCCTAAAAGTATTTTAACCTAACAGCTAAGACCAAAAAAGAATTTTGCATGATATTTTTTTTAATGTGTCTTACCACCGGTTTTGCAGCAAGGTGAATTCTAACATTGTCGCTGAGGGCAGTATACAACCAATGGAAGGCGAATGTACAGAAGTGGGATACGGACTTGAGATAATGACTGAAAATGAATCTAGAAAGATCAGTGAAAACTGCAATATAGGTTATCATTATTCAGAAATATTTATTTTCAAACTAACATTCTCGGTGAATGTAAAACGAGTGGCTAGTTTGTAACTAAACAAACTTAATTCAAACCACTATATAATTAAAGCGCGGTGGTCGTCGCGCTGCGCGTGTTTGAATTTCATGTAAATAAACAATGTATTTCACACGCGTTGTATACGTCGCTATGAGTCCCATATCAAACAGGACGCGGCACGACGCCCGCCGCCCTTTAATGCGATGCTGAGAGTACAGATTGAATCGAGTAATACCGGTACATTTTTCCTATGAAACACTCTTTTTCCTATAAAACCATCTTGCGACGAATCACTTCTATGACGTGACACAAGGCTGGTCAAACGTCTATAACACCTGGTCTGTAGTCTCCCATCAACGAAAATTATGTTTGAGATTTTACTATATTCTAGATAACAAACTACTACACAACCGAACAAAGTTTTCGATGTGAACGACATTGGCTGGATCCATATACTAGTCCGTTTTTTGTTTTGTTTTTGACGTCATATATGCATTCTGTCACTGGAGGGCGCGACTTAATGAATAGTGTATTACGTCACAGTCCCTCCACAACGTGGATGGACTGTGATTACGTGCATGAATTCAAACTGTTCAAGACTTGTCAAAATGAGGAATTGACTGCAAATGTATCTTATTATTTTGCCTAGCAAATAAAGAACGGTATCCATCTTGTTATAGCTCTACGCCCTACCATGGTGGCCGTATGTTGAATAGGCAAATTCTTCGCTTGTCGTTGACACAAGAGCGCCCCTTAAATTTAAAATTAGTTGTTTTGTTTTCATAGCATTTATTTTTACACGACAGACAGCAAAGGTCAAACATTCACACTAATTTACCCAGTCCACTCTGTCGCCTCGGTCAGAACGACACATGTACATAAGTTAATCGAAGTTTTTTGTGCCCGTATCTTGTCATCGGGACTATTTTAGTATTGGTTACATAATTTATGCTACTAAATTGTGCTTCATTGACGAATAATTAATAAAGCATCGTATTTCTGGCAATAACAATCGTCGTCGCATAGCAACGTAATACATGTCAACTATTAACAGGGGATACCAACAGAAAATCGATAAAACTGGGAATTCGCCCGACTCTAACCAATCAGATTAGTCATAGCATATCACGTGTTCTTGTCATTATCTCTACATGTCATCTCCTGTCATCAGGGCTAATCTAAGCGTCTTGTCGTTGCTGTTCTTATGAGTTATAGTCATTACAGTCGACAATGGGAAAGAAAAACAAAGTTGAGCACTCGGACATTGAAGGATCTGCCCATGACAGTTCAAAAGCAGATAAGAACAAAGACGGTGAGTGATTTTATGCGCCAATTGATCAAACTGAAAAATTACAATATTATATTGATTGTCCGCGTTGGAAGTGTTTACGTTTGCCATCGATGACAACATAAAAGCCTCGTTCCGTACCCCATAAGTATCTTGTGTAAAAATGAGCTAAGTTTCAGTTTGTAATATAGACAGCCTCAAAATCCGGGTTCGTTCAACTACCAAAGGTCGAATTTATATATTTATCTACTCTAGCGAGTAATAACTTTAGTTTAGAGCGCAGCTGTCATTTCCTTGCTGATCTATTTCAGAATGATGCTTTAAAAAAAAACATGGTTACTGTGCTATTTCAGTAGCATATTCTGCACGGAGAAGATGAGGTGGCCCTCTGGACAATATGTAAATGTTTACTTTGTTCTTTCTTTGCATGTAATGAAGGAAGATGTGGTAACGAGTTATGTTAATGTTGTCATTGTTGTAGTAGTTGTACTGAGTAAGTCGCGTGTGGTTACAATAACTCAAAAAGTTTGTATCCGATTGTTTAAAAGACAGTATAACATATCGGCTAAGATTTTTGCGCAACGCTCTAATTATGAGCTATGATTATATGTATATATATATATGGTTTCAAAGTCTATACAAACTATTATATGTTGTGCTTTAAACATTGAGTGTTATATGAGCTGCCAACTTATTGTTTCACGGGGAAGGAAGTTTTTACCAGCTATCTAATAAATCCTTCACTTTAAATTTGAAAAGTCCAGAGAATGGTATAATTTACCAATCATCAAAAATGACAGTAATTACCAGTAATTCGTTATGACTATAATATTATACACGCAGAAATTTAAACCACTAGAAAATATGAGTTTTATAATAGCAATTTTCGAAGAATGGCAAGTTTGCCGACTCATCGTCATGTATAGCCGTGGTTTCCCGGCGTTTTGGGTCCGGGAAGGTATTTTGCTTCGTCTGTCAATTATATATACATCGTCGGTATAGGGTCACCCGAACAAAAGCGCAACCACTTGCGCCAATGGGGCGCAAGGGATGGTGAGCATATCTCCTCTACGCAGCCCCCCCCCCCCCCATGCACAATTTCGTTCCACCGCCTTTGCAATAGCAGAAAATCATTCTTCAAACCATATGCATGACCGGAAATTACATCAACATAATTATATTTGTTTACAAGATATGTATGTATTGTCATGCTATTGTATTGATATGCGTCCGTATTTACATATATTGTTTAAACAAATTTTAACACAAGGATAAGAAACATTTTAGGTGATCTCATTAGCTTGCAGAGTAGCATCTATTGACTGTCGACAGTCCTCGGGCCTAATGTAAATATGTATCATAGACTAACGGCATTCCTGTCCCGGCGTTCGCAATGTATTCACGCCTATTATGTTCATACACAATATATAATAATAATAACAGATTAATATTAGGTACGACCCACTGTTGACAGTCTATAGCATCTAGTGAAGATCCCGTAGTTTCTTACGTGAGCTCACCAACTCTAGTTACTCAATGAAGATAAAGCATGTATATTCATGAATAATATGAGTAATGTAACCACACTGTACCATAAACCTTTTAAATAATTCATGCTTAAATAACAACGCTGCAAATTTTCATAAATATTCTTTTTTTATTTTATTCCTGTTATCTGGTTGACAAATTAAATATATCGACAATTTGCCAGTGAATAGAATATAATTTACACATTGTCTTATTGTATATGTAGTAAGTTATACCAGCTCATAGAACGACATAATACTTATAATAATATACTTTAGTATTATAAATCTGTCACCGTAACGCCATAAGTTGCAGTGTGCCGTAATTTTGCGGTATTGCACTGGGTATTTTCATCTTACCATATTAGGAAACGCGAATTACATGTAAACAAGCAATCTGATTTGCATACGAATATACAGTAACATTTGATTTTGGCAAGCAATTCATTCACCATGATTTATAACAACGAAAATCAACAAGGACCAATCATGTTTTCCGAGTATTTGTCATGTCATACTCTTCTAGCAACTACCAAACTGATATGACTCACTGTGCAATAACCAGAAGGCTGTAATGCGTGTTGGTACTTCAAGCCTTGCCGTTTGAAGCCAACAATGATGAAACCATTTTATTTCTATGTGCATCACAGAAATAATACTTCACGCAACTAATATCACAAATAGCACATTAATTACAAGTAATTATAGAATAAGGAAAAGCATGATAAGCTAATGTTATTGTTTAGGACAAAGCAAAACTGAAATACTGTTCACTCCACCAAAATCACGAATATAGCAGTAGGTAGTATTAGGGAACCTTCTTTTGTGTTTAAAAAAATGGCATGCCCCTCCCATATACGACCTCCCCCAACGGCAGAAGAAATGGTCAGTCCCTTAAATCATTCAATCAACACGAACAGTTTCAAACTATATAATACAAACGCCGTTAAGATATGGCGATGGTAAAAGATATTCAGCAGCTACATGTTACTGGATTACCAATATTTCCTGGAAAACTTTGTTTCCTTTAATGCTGAGGCACACGTTTTTTTTCATTGGCGATGCTGTGGTTTTGGTTGGTAGTTATATATCTTAAATTTTCAAGAGCTTCTAAATTTCTGTTTTCGATTTCTTCTCTAGACACTATTATCTTCTGTTCTGATGTGATGTGATATGATGCCTAATATCAACTTGTTGCTCAGTCTACATGTGACGTCGTTTATTTGCCTCTGCGACCATGAGGTTCACATCTCTTTAAATTTGGTAGCTTTTTCACACCAAGTTTGTAGTTGATACATTGGTGTATGCAGTGAACGATCTGTAGATAACAGTGTTTTAGTATGTCAGCCAAATAGGCTATAGACAATGTTTCCATCCCTCTTTTAATGCGTTTCTCGAATTGGGTAGTGATAGGTAAAATCAGCACCTACTTCACGTGACCTCAACATCAGTGATTTGGCAGTTTTAACTGAGTTCTCCACTTTGTTGCTATTATATGGATACCCGGAGAATTTGTTATGTTTTCAAATCAGTTTGCTGTAGCGTATTCGCGGAATTGTTTGGAGTTGTATGGCATGTCGTCACTGAAGTATTAATTGGTTTACTGAGAAGTGGCGTTTTTATTTTCTTGATTTCTGATGCAGTCTTCTCATACAGGCATCCAATCTCAAACTGTAGTAATTTAACAGCCAAAGGTGGTAATATAATTCCTTTTGCTGTATCTTAGAATGTCTGAAGATATTTTCTCCCAAGGAAAATCAAGAACATCACAATATATCATTGGATATCATCGAGATCATTTTTTCTTCCTGCTCAATAAATGACTTCACTGGTTGTTTGGAAGTTGTGTAATTTGTCTCTCTCGTCTTAAATTTAATCAGTATTATGATACATCAAAAACCTTTGAATACTAGATGTGAAGGTTAGTTGAAAGGGTATTTTTGTTAATGGGCCATACCCTCAAGATAACATCTTTAATTGCTGAAGGATAACATCGTTCGCATTTTCCCTTTGGGTTTCTCTTAGTTGTTGAGAGAAGATTGGTAGAAAATTTATCATATACCCACTTCAATATCTGAGCTATCGAGAAACGCAAGAAATTTCCTCGTCACGTTTCTATCTTTACTTTGCAAGTGGTTGTCACGCCACTACTGTACTTGCATCTCAGTAGCTGACCAGACTACATTTTGTGTAGTTCCATTCTACATCTTGGTGAGTTTATCTTCTCGCATATTTCAGAGAGATGTTCACAGTACTTTCCTCCTTATACGTTGTCTTAACTCAGAATTGTCAGAGAGGCATTTATCAGCGAAATGATTCATTCCACCACAATATGAACATCGCTTGGCACAAACTGGGCTCTTGTGTACTAGCACCGAATTTGCATTTTTTTAACAATCTGTGGATGTATCACGATTAGTAATATGTGACGTACTCTACTTGCTGGCCGTGTTTCCCTTCTTTACGTGTCTTTTCTTCTTCTTCTCTACTTCACTGAAGGTTTAGTTGTGACTCAGCATCACTAGTTAATATCAAAGTTCTCAATTCACAATGAACTGGAAAGGTATCTATGTGAGGTCTTTATTCAAAAACAACTAATACAATTCTACAGTCGTGCTAGTAACATCGAAAACACATTATTAAATAAAACTTTTGTAGTAAACAAACAATTAAAAAGCAAATGTTATTCTGCAATCAAATCACATTTATTAATAAAACAAATATTAATCTCAAACAACAGATAAATGCAAACACAGGAATTATAGCATCAACATTGAACAACATTTATTACAAATTAAAAGAGACATTCAGTCCGATAAAGTGACCACTCACTAAAAATTGAATGATGTGGCCAATCTAATGTACCCGATAATAAACGAATCTGTGGACAATGCGATGGCAATAGCCTTGAAGACGAATAGCATTTTATATTGGCTTGTACCAAACGCAAAAAATTAAATTAATTTAGATGCTCTCACAATCAACTTTCTTAATTTCTTAAATGTTCTATAACGTAATTACGAAAGCACGCGTTAGTATAGTTACAAAAATATCTCCGCCCGAAAGGATGTATTAATGAATCTTCGTTGACAAATCATTGATAGAGCACCGTAAATCTGGCTAGTGGCCGTTGCCACAGTAACGCAATATAATAAGTCTGATATTAAAGGCGGACTGATAAAACATTGTTAAATATAGAGCTTAGCAGGAAATACTTACCGTTTTACAGCTATCATAACACCAATAATGACTTACTTTATAAACCAACACAAACTGTAGCATATCGAAAGGCTAGGGAATCTATACATGGATATATACAGGTGGAGATAAAGGTAAATCTAGGCTAGACTTTGCCCTGGTTTTTCGACTAAAAATTCCACGCCTGTTAAACATAAACAAAAACAATGTCTAACAGCTCATCACCCAAAACTGACTTGTTAAATATTTATTTAAAATATACAAACAACATATCATTTTGTGTTGTTTTTTTTTGCATTGTTAATTAATACTTTATTCAATGCCGTTATTTAACCGATTTGACACCTTTGATCGTACAAAAGATACAAATTTCCGCGTAATCGAAATTCACGTAGATAACCATTGTCTAGTTTGTCAGGTAGTTTTCTAATGTTATGCCATAGTTGGATATATTATAAACTGTTGACGGCTTTATTATGCTTCAAAGCAGGTGTACCCAAATCATCATTAAATACAATCCCATTTCTTCTTTCACTTAAGTGTTTATATATTCAGAGCCATTTGTTTTAAGAGGATTTGGTAGTTTAGAAAATATTAGTGTTAATCGTTTGAAGTTGTTTATGTAATATCATTCATTTTAAAGATATTCCAAATGTTTGAAGAATATTCCCGAGCAGCTTCCATTTTTTCTTTCAAAAACATAATTTTCATTTCGGAATCCATTTTTTTTCGAATTAATGATTGAAAATACTTTTCTTTGTTTTAAAAATACTCTACTAATAAAGGTTTTATTTGGACATATTTCAGTAAATACAACATATTTATAAACTGTATACGTAGTACATGCATTATTATGATACGTTGTACGTGTAAAGTTATTGCAGAGGTTGTTTACCGTGGATTCTGGCTTTGCGGACGCTGATAGAGAGAAGAAAGCATGAAGGCTGCAGGGTTTACTTAGTATAGTTAATATTTAACAAGAGATACAACCATTAAACAGATGACGTTGGGAGATGCAACCGATTCTAACCAATCAGAATGGTCGTAGCGTATCACGTTTTCTGGTGGGCTTGTCAGTGTCTGTACAGGTCAAATGTAATCATTTGGGGGTATTAGATGGCTTATGGTTATAGTTTTTAAGAGTTTTAAATATAATAGTCGCCAGGACGATGGGACAGAAAGAGAAACATTATGATTACCCCGAGTCAGACAGCGATGAGTCGGACTCTGACAGGTCAACAGAAGAGACGAATAAATACGGTGAGTAACGGACTTTGTTTGTGATGCGCAAATTTAGTCGAACAGAAAAAATACATCGAGTAGAATGTTCGGGTTTTCGTTTGGCTACTGTTGACAAAATAAACGCCATGTTCAGTATCTCAAATGTATCCAGTATGAAATGTGTTCGTAGCCTCAGAATGGAGTTGAGAAATAGGTTTATTCTTCAGTTCCAGTTTAATGATATAAGTAGTGTGAATATACTGGTTGATTCAACAACCCAAGTTCGAATTTATTTGTTTATGCTAGTATGAGTTCCTCATAGACCTAAACATGTTTCCTGAAAATTTAAAATATTTAAAACATTTAATTTCGCGGTCGAATCAGCAGAATTATAGATAAAGCCTCTCACGGCCGATTCACGCGGAACGTAGATCCCATCAAATATGCTCAAAATGGTACAAAACTAATAGTTTGGATTACCAATGGGTGTTTTAATTTTTTTTAATTATCGTAAATGTAGATTCAAATAGTAGGTTGTGATGAATGTTTGTTGAGCTCTCATGTGTGCAAAGTTCAAATGGGAGGTAATGACGTTCTGATGTCTGTTTGTCTATCCTGTCATCTGTATGTGTCAAATCCTGATCCTTTAATATATCAAGCACCCCTGAAAGGTACACAGGTATTACAAACACCAGACCTGTTTATATTTTGCATATTAATTAGCTAGTTTGCATATTAAATTTTGAGACAAATCTATGCATATTAATTACTAATTTGTATAATTATTCGTAAATTTTAGGCTTTTGCACTGATATTAATCTGTGCATATTAATTATTTTATTTGCATGATTAGTCAATTTTTAACTATTGATATTTCAAGTACTAATCATTACATTTCAATGGAACTTGGCACATATATTAGTTTAGGTATAAAAAATTGTGCATATTAATCCCTGAATTTGCATAATGATTATTCAATTTTTGGCTTTTCCACTGAAATCTACAGTACTAATCATCCCATTTCATACATAGATGCTTTAGGACAATGCACAGAAAATGTGTGCATATTAATTAGCCAATTTGCATAATTAGCCGATTTTTGGCCTTCACACTGATATCTTTAAGTCAGTAAAAATTGTTTCACTGTAGCAGAGTGAAATGTTATTTGGGTTCGCTGTGAGATCAATTGTTTAAAGTTTAAGGAAGAGTATAAAATGGTTCAGATTCATCAGGGAGTTGTGGTCATTTGAATCAATGTTAAAATCACTGGTTAATATAATGTTTGACTGAGTTGAGTTCATTTTTAAGCCCATTCATACCTGGTTTTCTATGATATACAATACAATAAGTGTGTCTATCTGTTTCAATAGCCAGGTTATGGTTACAATAGTCTTTGCAGTTTAATTTAATTTTATACTAATTACCTGTAACTGTTTTTAGCTTACTTTTAAAAAAATTATAAAGAACATTCTGGATCAAAAACAAACTTTTTATTGAGAGAGACCTCAATAATGGATGTGAGTTAATCAGCCCCAATTAATTTAATTATTTAGTAATAAATTAACACACAGGAGTACTTCTCATGTTTGGTTTAAAAATGAGGAGCCATACATTAGCATAATATTAGCATATTATAATGGCCTACAGAGAAGTTAAAAAAATCATCCTCGACTGTGGCTGCTTTATTTTACACCTTATCATATGAGCTTATCATATGAGTGATTGTCCGTCGTCGTCTGTCGTCCATGTCAATGTTTTACTTTTTCGACTTCTTCTTGAAAACTACAAGCCTGAATGCTTTGATACTTGATGTATATGTACCTTGGGTAGACCTCTCTTAGATTTGTTCATTTCGTGATGATATCTTTAATTTGCTAATTTTAGTGAATATTTTTGTAATTTTTGGTAAAAGTGATATTTTCAACTTCTTTTAAAAAAATGCAAGTCCGATTGCTTTTATATTACACATATAGGTACTACATGTGGATCTCTTTCAGATTTGTTAATTTCGTGATGATATCTTCAATTATCTAATTTTGATGATTATCTTTGTCATTTTTGGTGAAAAGTGATATTTTTGAATTCTTGTTAAAAACAGCAAGTCTGGTTGCTTTGATACTACTGGTATACATATTGTTCATTTTCTAATGATATCTTCAGTTCTTAATTGAAATGTGCATTGCAAACAGCGGAGCTATCTCAGCTGACAGGCTGCTTGTTTTTCACATCTTACAGGCATGCATAAGTACTGCATTGCAATTTGTTTTCTGTTCTTGTATATTATCTTTAAAAGCATGTTTTCTCGTATCATGTATCCTATTTGACATCGTGACAAAGTTATTACGCCTTATCAATTTATTGATAACCTTTTTCATTATCTTGGGCGTGTGGGTCACGCACATCATACTTCATTCCAGATGTATGTACATGTATTTTTTCATGATTCAATTCAAGATGGCAGAATGGCAGCCATCTTAAGGCCAAAAATGTATTAATATCACATAATGTTCTCAATTCCGCAATGGATTCAAAATAGCAAACTCATGGTGGCCATTTTTTTCTCCTTCAACATGCATGGACCAATCAAGTTTAAACTTCACTCTTACATCAGACATCATATTGGACAAATGCACATGCATTTTTGTAACCATCAAATCCAAAATGACTGACTGGCGGCCATGGATATGGCTTTGGTAGTCATGCGATATCCCATGCCTGTAACATAAAACAGAGAATATGACATTGACACTGACTTCTATTCAAACTATGCCAACTTTTTGTTTCTGCAACACCATGCATGCATTTTTCTATTGGTGTCTAGCCTGCAAATTTGTTTTTCAAAAAAAAATTACCCTTGATTTCAAACATTCAAAATTTTTCCTGACTTTGGTGTTTTTGGGGCAAATTTTGTTGTTGGTCTTTTTTTTATCCATATAGAACTGAGCCAAAATGATCTTTGCGATTATGACATCACCTTATGATGTACTGTAAAATGACTAATTTTCACTTGGTTTAAATTTCGCTGATTTACCATTTCAGGCATATTCAGTGGGTTTTAAATTCACGGTTTTATCATTTCAGATAATGTGTTCTATGCTAAATTTTACATATTCATTGGGTTTTAATTTAGCGCATTTTCCAGTCAGTGAAATAAGCAAAATTAAAACACAGTGAATAATTAATCTTTTTAAAGTAACACCTAGACAGCTGGAAGGATTTTTTTGTTCAAACAAAGCGTAGACAAACAAAAAAAATTAATAAATCATGTGAGGTAGCATAACATCTTATTTGCATACTTTGATGTGTCAAAGTTGAATTTGTAGTTCTATACATAAAAAATATAAAAATATATGTAGAAACAAACATACAAGTCATTGTATTATTCATTATTAAAGCGTGGTGTTCGTCGCGCAGCGCATGTTCCAATTTCATGTAAACAAACAATGCATTTTACACGCGTTGTGTATGTCGCTATGAGTCCCATATCGAACAGGACGCGGCACGATGACCATGCTCTTTAATATACTTATATTCTTTGTTTCCATGACAACAGTATACATCAAAACTTGGCTCTGTTTAGGATTAATTAACAAGAGATTAATTTTGTAAGACAAGAAATAACAAAGAACAAAGAATGCCAGTAACTTTCATGAAATCTCAACTGCAATTAAATCACAAATAGAAAAATATGAAAGATTTCCATTGATAAAATGAATAAATAAAGCTAAGATAAATAATTAATAAATAACTTGTATCGATTTATTAGTTGGAAAATTTATTTTACTATAAAATGCATGCATATTATAAAGTAACTTATTTATGGGACTACCGGTATATTACATATTAACTCCATATTTATACACCCTTCAATTCAAATTGAAAAAAGTTGTTTATAATTTAGATGTTTTATTTGTAGCCATGGTCTGCTCATATGAATCTACTGTAAAATACTTTATTTTTGCTTGGAATTCATTTTCACTATTTTCGCTGAAGGAATGATTAAGTGAAAACAAAATCTAATGAATATACCCTTTTTCCTATGTTTCACATTCAACTTGTCAAAAATCAGTGAAAATAAATTCCATACAAAAACACCCAAAAAGTTTTTTCAGCGAAAATTAATTCCAGCTAAAATAATGTATTTTACAGTACTATATTTTGTCACTGACGAGCTGCATGTGCTAATTTATGAATATCCATATTTTTTAGTCCCCGTTTGGTGACTTATGTTTTGACCCTTGTGCGTCCGTGCTTCCATGCGTCTGGACCTGTATCTTAGAAATGCCTGGACGAATCATAATCAAACTTCACACATACATCATACATCATATTATACATATGCACGTCAATATGTTTCACGATCTGATTCAAGATGGCCGAATGGCAGCCATTTTTGTGCTAAAAAAATCATCATAATCAAGTATTTCTCTGCTGTTTACAGATGGATTTTGTTCAAACTTAGTATATACATATGCTTTGACTGATTATGTTCAAATTTTTAATATTCATTACACATCATGTCATAGATAGACAGATATATTGGTTTGATGATCCTATTCAAAATGGCCAAATGGTGGTCATTATTGTGCTAAAAAATCATCAAATATCAAGCATTTCTGGATGAATTTTGTTCAAACTTGGTATATACATCAGACATTACGGGTTCCTGATGCTCATCATTTTAATTTTCAGATCGGATTTAAAATGGCTGACTGGCGGCCATTTTGTTTTTATGAATGAGCTTCTAGACCCATATCTCTGACTTGCTTTGACTGATTATGTTCAAATTTTTAATATTCATTATACATCATGTCATAGATTTACAGATATATTGGTTTGACAATCCTATTCAAAATAGCCGAATGGTGGCCATTTTTGTGCTAAAAAATCATCATATATCTAGCATTTCTGGCATTTTTGAATGGATTTCGTTCAAACTTAGTACATACATTAGACATTACAGGTTACTGATGCACATCATTTTATTTTTCAGATCGGATTCAAAATGGCTGACTGGCGGCCATTTTGTATAAATGATTGGGCTTTTAGAGCCATGTCTCTGACATGCTTTGACTGATTATGTTCAAATTTTATATATTTGTTGTACATCATGTTATAGATATATACATCGCCAGTAATGATACAAACACCGGTGAACGATAAGAAACAGCTCTATTGAAAAGCAACAACAATGGCGGAAGACACCCGTCATGCACAGCGCTACTAAAGGAGCGCACACAACTATAAATACAAGCCTTTGGTGAACTATAAATACTAGCCACTGGCGCATAACAAATGGCTGATTTTGTTTTAATTAATGCTGTTTCAGAGCAATATCTCCCAATATGGACAAGTACTTGTTTGACGATCAGATACAAATGTCAATCTTTTTAATGTTAAACAATCATAATCTTATTCCTGACATGGTTATATTCCAGCTATATTACTATAAACAAAACTATATATCTTAAATTTGATAACTAACAGGGACTGTGCCATGCATGGCTTGTTCAATTTAAAACTAGCTTTTATCTCCATTACACTGGAGTCAACGTGCCCATGTTTATACACTGTAGTCTCGTTATAACGAACTCCTTGGGAGACATACAATTAGTTTGTTATAGTGAATTGTTCACTATATTGAAGCACATAATACATTGGGTTTATTGTAAGCGAGAGACATGTTATATGTTCATTATATTGAGGTAACAGTGTAATAGTTTTCCATTTTTACAATGGAAGGTTGTCTCCCATAATGCATTGTACATATGTGCAGTAACATGCCCAGTTGTGCAAAATTTGAATTCAATAATTCACAGGGTTGAATTTTTTCACCTTAGGGGGGATATAATGATGGGGTGGAGCTGCATTTATGGGGTGTATTTTATGATCACAACCACGTAGCTATAGATTTGATTGTCTCTACGCTGTAGAAAGCTGTCAAGTTTTTGACATTTTTCTGGCATTTCAAATGCAATATTTGTTTCAGACAATTTTGCATCATACCAAAATAAATAAAAAAAACCTAGGCGGGTCTGAGTTACACAGTCACACTCCTTGTAGTTGAAATTTGCTGAGTGAACCCTTAGCGGCCAAAGTCTTATCATGTAAGTGAGTGCATCCAGCTAATACATACAACCAAGACCAAGAAACAAATTTCCTCTTCAGGTCATGAAAACTGAATATTGCCCTCCACTTCAGTAGCTTTATGTTTAGCGTTGTCTTTACAATAGAATGTGAGGTACAAGTCATATTATATAATATTATATAATTTTTCACACAATTGTGTTATTTATTTATTTATTTATTTATTTATTTATTTATTTATTTATTTATTTATTTATTTATTTATTTATTTATTTATTTATTTATTTATTTATTTATTTATTCGTTTGTTTGTTTGTTTGTTTGTTTATTTATTTATTTATTTATTTATTTATTTATTTATTTATTTATTTATTTATTTATTTATTTATTTATTTATTTATTTATTTATTTATTTATTTATTTATCTGGTGCATCTCTTTCCCAACAGGACTAATTTATAAAAAAATGTTAATTATTTTATTATATGTTTGGTTTCAGGTGAGAAAAAAAAGTACGATCCTTCATTTAATGGACCAATAACAAACAGGTACATGATTTGAATATTTTTCAAATGTTTTTTATAAATAGTGCTACTATAATAACCTATACATAATCTGAAAGCTTACTATACCGGGTAATATCAGTGAATACGACCTCACCAATGCTTGTGTACAGATATTTAGCAGTTATTAGCTACGAAATAAAGGCAAATAAAAAAAACAACAAGACAAGATCATCTAGCCCCAATGTATATAAAACTTTGATATCATCAGTTTGCAATTTTATGCAAATTGGATAGATTCGTATATGTAAATACCATTTTCTGTGCAATTTATGTTTTGTTTTTAATAGTCGAATTGGTCAAAAAAGCACAGTAGCAAAATTTGGCATTGAGGTAATCTCTCACACAGACACTGGTAGGTATATGCAATTAATCGTCTTAATATATTTAAGCTTTCAGATGATGTATGCATAATAATTAGGTTGTAACGAGATTACAGCTCCCTGCTTATAGTAATTTTACCTTTCAGAGAATGTCTGAAACACAAACATTGTTAAATTGTTTTTTCCTTTTGCTATGTTTGTACCTTAATGACATTCAGCCGAATATATTGTTTGTAAAGTGTTGGCTGATATCAGGTTCGTATCAATAATAAGGATTTAAACAAGGAAGAATTGAACAAATTCTTGTGTTGATGTAACTCATATTCTGAACTTAAACAAATAGTATTGACATATTCGGACAAAGTCTGACAACAAGGTCTTATGTTTTAACCTCTGTGCATGCATCCATCTCTGTATCTCAGACACAACTTGGACCGATCACATTTTTGGGTTACATATGGCCAAATGGTGGCCATTTTTATGCTTAAAAATCATCAAAATCAAGCATTCCTGTCATTATGGAACCAGATCTGAGTTGTGTATGGACGGTACCTGTTCAAACTAGTACAAACATCAAAATTATGGTACCTAGACGGATCCAAATCATTTTGTTTTTTAGATTGAATTCAAAATGGCCGACTGTTTTTGTTTTTAATAGTGAATGCAGTTTTGGAGCCATATCCCTGACTGTTCATGTTCAAATGTTTCTCAAACTTGAGAACTCATTATTATTAACTTATCATTATTATTACGTAATCTTATATTGTATTATTTTAACTAATGATTTCATGTTTAAAAAAACTTTTAAAAAACTGACAGCAATTAATGAAAAAAAAAAGTATATAAAAATAAGTCTTTTCTGCTAATAATATTTTTTTGGAATGGTATTTATATGTATTTTTAGGAGCTGTACAGACGTTATTTGCTGCCTTATATTTGTTATCTTTGCAACTGGTCTTGGTTTTATCGCATATTATGGTAACTATAGCAACACAATTTTATTTTAGTAACCTATGTAGTCACTTTATTCAATGAACATTGAACATCCAATATTTACTATATTTAATAATTATACACTTTCATATTAATTAGAATTTCATAAACTACTTAGCATAATTTCAATAATAAAGTTTGGTGCATGTGTGATTCAGGATTGATTAGATTTAATTTAAGCTTCGAACAACATATTACTGATAAAAAAATTTTAAAGTATAAACAAAATATTATAAATAAAAACAATGCAGCAATTTTGGTGAGTTTGCACTTCAAGTGTTCCCACAGTTGATACATACAAGAAATGTTCAAGTAGTGCCCCTGGTGTGCATGGCAAGCTTTCTACACAGATGTATGTACAACAGTCACATAGTATCATTTGTATGATACGTACGTAGCATTCCTACAGTGACTAGAACTGTTTATACTATTCCATCGTTCATTGTACATCTTTAATACCATCACCTAGCTGTAGGGATACATACATGTATCACTGATCTACTGACTTCATTATCAGAACAACCACCGTATTATTGATTTTAAAGGTGGAGCACACATTGTGACCTCATGGGTGTCTGTGATAAACCCTCCGATGGTTTCAGAAATATAATAAATATCAGATATGATCTATTTATTTACATTTTTCCACCATTCTAAATACAGTTTAATTGCTTCCAATAAAAATCTTAAATGTTTTAAACTTTTCAACAAACTTCATATAGCAAAATATTATTTGTTCTGGTTCATACTGCTTGACTTATTAAGTTTATAGAAAATGTATATTTATTATCAATTCATTGGATAGGATGCGAAAAAATACCCTGATTTAAATTACATGTTTGCATAGTTTTCAGGTCTGTGTAAACTGTTTGATGTGATGTGTGTGTGAGTCACGGTAAATCATAAAATTGTTATTGCAGAGAAATTTTCAGTGAGCCTTGTTTTAAAATTAAAGTATTTATTTTATTTTCCTCTGTTTTATCAACTGCTTGCCATGTACACCAACATTGAAAAAAAGCTGGAGCAATACCTGATACTATTTTTTTTATACAAAACAAAATTTGAGAAGATTAAATTACAAATGCAGTGGGTAACAATCCATAGACACTGGGCGTAGATTATCCCCATTTTATTGTAAATGATTATTCATTAAAGCAAGATTTTCTATCTTCATTACTTTCTCTGTATATGAAGTGACTCAAAGTAAGGCCAGACTTTTATTATCCCTTGTTTCGCCAATCCGCCGAATGAACAGTAGCTGATAATGAAATAAAAATAAAATTTTATTTCAGCGTAATTTCTCGTGCCCGTCGACTTGTAAGCGCAAAAAAAATTGCTAAAAAAACATTATTTTTATCTTCATTTTTTTACCGTCCCCCACATACCAAATACAAGTTTCGTGGGAGTATCATGATCAAGGTACGGAAGTCTCGCGCAGATGAGAAACAAGGTTATACATTGAATAAAATTTTATTTCATTTCTTCTCTCCGATCAATGATCTCACTTACAATTCTTTGAGAATCACACAAATCGAATGGAAAAAAAAAATTAAAATTTTATTTTTTTTCCCACCCTCCTCAAAAAAATTGCCTCATAAAAACTCGAGAAACAAGGAATAGAAAAAGTCTGGCCTAATTTTGAAAAAAAAAATTTACTAATAGTTTACGATTTAAACAATTAGGTCAAAAAAAAGTTATGTTGAATATTTAGCATTTATTATAAAATACATGAATACATGCTTTAAAGATTGATTAGGATCAATCAAATATCCTCTGAAACATTTCCCTGCTTTACCATATGGTGGCGCACTTCACTCGTATGCAAATTTGCAAGAAAAAATTGAATTACTGTAGAATACCGGTACTTTATTTTCGCTTGGAATTCATTTTCGCTATTTTTGCCAAAGTTATTATTCAGTGAAAATAAAATCCAGCGAATATACTTTTTTCCTATAATTCACATTCAACTTGTCAATAATCAGTGAAAATAAATTCCATACAAAACACCCAAAATAGCATTTCAGCGAAAATTAAATCCAGCTAAAATAAAGTATTCCACAGTATTTATTCAGATATAAATCCCAGCTAACCAAAATAAAATTATGTACACCCAATCTGTTATCTTACAATTTAACCTTTCATAGTAAAAACAAATGTATTTTTGCTTCCCACCACTAGAAGGGAATTGTTTGCAATGGTTAATGATGGGATTATTAGTCCCCGTTCAGGCGCAGCCTGAAAAGGGGACTAATAATTCAGGTTATGTCCATAATTCCGTCTCCAACATTTTCTCAGAAATTCTACAGCAGATATCAGTGAAACTCGGCAGGTTGATGAGCATGTCCCCTCCGAGTATGCACGTAATTTTTTTTCCAGATCTGAAAATCCCAAGTGGGTCTTTTTCGCGATTTTATCAAAAATTGCCTCTCCCGGCAACATTGACAAAACGTCTGCGCATGCTCAGAATAAATTAATTACTGTAAAATACTTTATTTTTGCTTGCAACATTTTTTTGCTATTTTCGCTGAAGGAATGTTTCAGTTAAAATAAAATCCAGCGAATATACCCTTTTCTTATATTTTACAGTCAACTTGTCAAAAATCAATGAAAATAAATTCAATACAAAACACCCAGAAAAAGTCTTTTCAGCGAATGATAATTCCAGCTGAAATAAAATATTTTACAGTAGATTAGAGCTGTGAGTAAGGCTGCTGTTATTACGGCACGTGATTTCTCCATTGCGTGCAATTTATTATAGTACTGTTTATACATGTATTCTGTTTGGCTCAGTGGTCTCATTCACTCGTTACTAGAAGAACTAGTAACTTTATTTGATTTCAAGAACTTCAAGAAGGCGGCATAAGAGACGTGTTTGCAAAGGTAAGTTTTCCAGTTTATTGGGGTACGATTGGTGTACATTTCGTGACGTACGGACGTGAATATTATGATGATTGCCAGCTTTATATTCTTGTGAAAAACCAAAAAAAGCAAACAATTGTCTCTAATCTACGAAACTTGTTTGTGAATTGTATACCCTGTCAAATTATTGTACACGAACGATTAATTCACGAGGACATAGTTTTCAAGTACCGGTAAATCGTTTTCCGGTCTTTTGCTTGTGTAGCGATTTCCGAAATATTCACAACTCGGGGGGGGGGGGGATTTCTCTGTGTCGATCAATTTATTCATTATATAATAGCAGGTTGCCTATGATTATATTCGTATTTTTTATGTTGTGAGCATTGAACTGTTAGTTGCAATGAAGATTTTGGCGATCTTGTGCGATTCAACATGGCGGATGTACAGTGACAACACGTGTATGGACGGTCGGTCGAGCAGTCTGCAACGGACCACAGTCTGTGAACGGACCGTGAAATCGCCCGTTTTTTCGGCAGTTTTTTTTTTTAATGTTTTGGATACTTCATTCACTCCTGATGCCTAAAAGAGTCTAATTTATATTTTACCGTAGTCATTGACACCTATTCAAGAGTATCATGTTTATTGTGAATAGCGTGAATGGGTAAGCTTCGTTTCGACAATGGGCTGTTATTTCTGTGAACAATGTTAAATTATTCTTTGAATGCTCAGTTTATTTTTTGAAAACAACTAATTTTTCGATTTAAAAAAAATCATGCCGTTTTCCCCGTCAAAATCAAAGCATAAAGATCTTGCTAAACATCGGTGAATCCCCTGTTGCGTTCACCACGAGGTCACTGAGCCGTCATTAACATATTTAAATGACCACGTGTACTGAAATAACATGGCGGATATCGCATCGCATCGCATTTACATTCGACCGAAATCATTCGTTTACGATGAAACTAAGTTGAATATTACTTCCAATTCATAAAAATTCAACGAATTATTTTTTTGTGCGTATTATAATCATTACTGAATAATAATAAACAATTGCAATACTTCGAAAACAAGTAAGTTATTCACTTGCAAAACACAGAATGACCAGATTGTGCTACCGTGATCATTTGCTACCGGTACTAACAACTAAGCAATGTATTCGTGTTTGTATTTATTCGAAACTTCTTTTAGAAAATACTTTACTTTTCGTAATCTTTACTGAATTTTTGGGGGGGATTCAATTCCAACATTTCGCGATGCCAAACCAAAGGCCTTTCACTCTTTGAGTGTGACACCTAAACCAGAAGTTTTATGGTGTATAAACTGGCACTAAATGAAAAAGCCGTTGAACCTTATTCAAATTTATAATTACATGTTATTATGTATTTAATTATGAAAACTGACTAAATTAAATGTGATCTTATTTTTAATTTGAACAGAATTATGATTTATATCGGTAATGACGTTTTCATCCAATATTAATAGTGCAATTGTTAAAATGCCTACCTACACATTTATTGTTTTTGTTTCTGTTGCCCTGAAATAGACATTTGTAAAAAAAAAAAATTTAAAAATCATGCTTGATTCAAATTCAAAAAAAAAGATGTAGCCATGTAGCCCCTTCCTGTTATCTGTTTCCAACTTCTTCCAGAGTAAAACTGGTGAAGCCTTGTAATTGCCATACAATCATCAACTGTGGGAAAACTTGTATGTTATTGAAAATCTTTATTTTGTTGTCTGTGAATTAATATAATATTTGAAATGGTGTAATGGTGCAAAATATTCTCAAACAATTGGTTTTCTGGTGGCACTACACTGTGCATTTATGCATGATCTCAGCTTACTAAGTGATGATGGTGGTTGAAATGGAAAACTGAATACAAAAATCCAGTAACATCTCAAACGAATTTCCGTCTGCTGTGAATGCATGTTTTGTTACATCAAATAAATAACCCAATTTTATTGAATGTATCCAAAAACATGGTACCAATGATCTGAAATTTCAGGAGTGCTCACTGAAGGTTTATCAATCTTGCTTATTGTCTTGTTCTTTACCAATCCTGCATTTCAGTTACTAGAATTTATACTAAAAAAAAATAGTTTCTGTTTTTCTTCTAATAATTCGGCCACTCTCAAAAACAAATATTTTTCCATGGTCGAAATGCAAGAAGAATACAAAACTACTGTGATTGCCTAGCGATACCTGTAGGGCCATTGTCAATTAGTTCGCCTGATCAACACAGCGTTATACATAGGGCTGATATTGAATCACGGAGAGTAAAATCTTGTGATACTAATCTCTAGAACCGCTCAGATTGGTACATACCGGTATGTCTTATGAACCCACATGTGTATATCTTTAACAATACTAATTTTAAACTTTTTTTTTTTTACAGTGGTGCTGTGAACTGCTTCAATTTTGCAAGGCAATTTTTTCTGGGTTCCTACAACATGGAGTGTCAGGGACTTTATTGAAATTTCATAGAATCCTGAATATAGCTAGAAGTGAAAATTAAATGGTTTGCAGTATTTTATACCCATTAATAATGATGAAATGCAATAATATCACTGCACTAAAAAGACTTCAAACAATTATTGTTACTTCTCCATTGAAGGTTATGAGCAGACCAACCTTTACTGGCTTCCTTAATTATTACATGTACTTGCTCTGAAAACATAGCTTTTACAATTGTTTAAATTAACAGATGTTGTTCTATGTACAATGAATACATTTTAAATAATAAACCTTACTGTATTAATAAAAAATTGTATTTGACAACATGAGAATGATTCTGATGCCCAGTGGTGATGTTGAAACAAACCCAGGTCCTGGTAATATACCTGATTAACAAAGAAGTCATGTACATCAAGGTTCACTCAGATTTATGAATGCAGTTTCTTGAGCAAGTATACATGTATGACAAATAGTTTTGTTGCACTTGTGTACTCTGAGATTCTGAACATGGGTCAGTGGAAGTTCTTAGTTGTCAGTACAAAACTAGATTATGGGAAATCACTTTATGATGAGTTGTACCCACATAGAGTACATATTCATTCACCTGTTTGCAGATGTTCCTTGTACTACTTTATAATCAAATAACGGGGACTGTGACATTTCATGTCTTGTTTTTCAGGTTACACTGTGGGTGATCCAGACAAACTTTTTTACAAAGCAGATTCTCTAGGCCAGATTTGCGGGGTTGATGTTGAGTATGTTTTTGCTAATTTTTTTTTCTCATTTCATGAAACGTTTAAAAATGTCATTTTAACTTGATTATATAAAAGAATTAATTATTCACTGGGTTTTAATTTTGCTTATTTCGCTGACTAGAAAATGCGCTAAATTGAAACCCAGTGAATATGTAAAATTTAGCATAGAACACATTATCTAAATGGTAAAACCGTGAATTTAAAACTCACTGAATATACCTGAAATGCAAAATCAGCGAAATTTAAACCCGGTGAATATTAATCATTTTACAGTATAATAAAATATATAATATTAAAAACAAAAGAACTAAGTATTTCCAACTATAGAGTTGACCAAATACACTATAAGGCATCATAACATTTATAATGAATTGTTATTTATTTTTGTTATAAACTGTTTCCAACACCAGAGGGTAGAAAATTAAGTAATTTGATACAAATTGTTGTTTACAGGGATAGTCCATGTCTTTTTTACTTTGACTTCAAAGCATGCTCAGAAGAGACAGAGAACAATGAGTTGACCATAGAATGTGATACACCGCAAGTAAGCACAAAAGTTTTTAGACTTAAAAAATTTATTATGTAGAATTATCAACAAAAAAACTAAATAAGTAATTTTCAGCAACTGCAAATTTAACAGATTTTTCATTAACGAGCGTTAGTCGTCACGCTGCGCATGTGCGAATTTGTGTTGATAAACATTGATTTTCCCATAATTCAATGCGCTCTTCTAATGGAAATCACAAGTATGAGGTTCGACCTGGGCACGACTTGCACTATTTACCACCGGTGACTCATTCGATACCTTACAATCACCTAAAAAAGCTTGGTAACGCCTTTGATCTGCCCAACAGTCAAAGTCACCATCTTTGTTTATATGAGATCCATATATGTCGCGCATGCGTGGCGCGACGACTACAGCCCTTTAATTTTTTTTCGTTGTTAAGGTATGTATTGAGGAATGCCCGACAGAGAACTGGAATGGTTACGAAGAAGAATCCAGGTACTTAACGAATCCTACCAACGTCAGATGGGATAAATTCATATGCAAATATCATATAGATCCCGCTACGTCCGGAAAGGTATGTGACGTACCCTTGTTATATGAACACAGCATGTCATATTCTATAATCACAGTCCCCATTACAAAAAACTAAATATCAATTTTTTTAAAATAAATTGTTTTTGTTTGATTTTAGTCTCCAGCTGAGTTGTTTGAGGATGAAGACTGCGCCGCATACTATTTAGCAAGCTCACTTAGTAACTATTATTTATTTATTTCATTATTTTTTTTCAAATTTGTTATCATATTCAACTAGTGATTTGGGATTAGAAGAGGTTTTGTCTAACAATGGGGAAAAGGGGATTTCTTGTTTTGTGTATTAGAAAAATTATATTTATATTTCCGTGATTGTTTTACTTTTTATTGACATTTTAAATTCACCCTGGCTTAACTGATGTAGTCGCATATTCAAAATTCCTTATTGAAATTAGTAGATTAGACACAAATAGAGATTTACTATTTTTGTAACCTGTCTTGCTAAACATAGACTCAAAAAAGATCTGAACTTATTTTGCTGAGCGTTCATTATATGGCAGCAAGCAAAAAAGAAAAAAAGAAAAACTGTTAACTTTTTAAATGGTGATAATAATGCTGAACTTTTGGGGGGTTAAGTTTAAACTTTAAAAAATTGAATTTCCAGTAGGCAAAAAAATTGGAGAAAGAAATTTTGTGAATATTTCACTGGGATTCAAAATTCACATGACAATAAAATGTCCTTTTAATGCAAGAAAAATATTTTTTAGCCATATTTAACAAAATAAAATTAACATAATATTTTTCATATTTTTGACCACAATTTAATTAAAGGGCGGTGGTCATCGTGCTATGCATGTGCGACATTTGTGTTGATAAACATTGATTTTCCCACAATCCAATGTACTCTTTTAATCGAAATCACAAGTATGAGGTTTGACCTGGGTGCGACTTGCACTTATTACCTCTTGATACCTCCAGTCACCTAAAAATACCAAATTAAAGCTTTGTAACATCTAAACTGTCATATCCGCCATCTTTGTTTATATGAGACCCATATATCTCGCGCATGCGTCGGGCGATGACTACCGCCCTTTAAAACCTGTAGCCAATGCGGGCTTATGTCTACTTGGTCCACAATTATCATCAAAATGAAAATAGGCAAAATTTTTATCAAACTTAAGAATAACAGTTTATGCAAATATTTGATGATTGAATATAATTCTCGTATGCTTACAGGTGATGGAAGATGTGTTCCAGATTTTATTCTAAGTGGTGAACCACTTCCTGCCGAGGTTGTCAACTCCACATTACCAAACAACCAAACTTTAACGGAAGAGGATTTAGACGCGATTGATTCGTAAGTTTCAAGATTTGAATACAAATAGAATTTTCTAATTTTGTTAATGTTGCTTGATATAATAGTACATGCACTTACTAGAAGGTTTGTCAAAATACTAGTAATCCATTTTTCAATGATCCAGCATTAAAGCGAGAGGGTAGTCACCTGGGCATGCGCGGGAATTGAGTCCCAAGCGATGAGAACAACACACGCTAAAAACACAAAGGCTCATGGGTAAACCCTTGTTTGTAAACAATGACACGTTATGGCCATCTGACGCATGCGCAGGCAATGACTCCCCTGCTTTAAATAAATGCAATAAATGTAGGGCAAATGCAACATAAGCCAAAGCAATTATGCCCCCTTTTGTTGGATGAACTTCCACTTTCCATTCGTCAGTCAATCAAAATCAATATTTTTAAGAGAAATCTGAGAACTCATCTGTTTAGAAGACAGCTCTTCATTTAATTCCGATTTTACTGGTATTACAAATTATTTTTAAAGTATTTTGAAAACTTTTTTTTATAATATATATATGATTTGTATTCATGTTTGACACAATGAACATCACTTAAGAAATTTGTTATTATTATTATTATATTAAAGTTTAAGAAGTAAGGTACTGTGAAATACTTATTTTCACTTCGAATTAATTTATGCAATTTTTGCTAAAGGGAAGAATCAGTTAAAATAAAATCCAGCGAATAATACCTTTTTCCTAAACTTTACTTTCAACTCATCAAAAATCAGTGAAAATAAATTCCATACAAAACGCAAAAAAAGTCTTTTCAGTGAAAATTAATTCCAGCTAAAATAAAGTATTTTACAGTAAATGCAATCAAGGTCAAAGTTCAAATGTTGACTTTAAGTATTTTCTTACAGTGTGATAGCTATTGGTGGTCAAGTCATTGATGATGTCATTGCATCTCTGTGGTTTCTTGCAATGTAAGTATTGGTAGATGAGAGAAATATTATGAACTTTTTGAAATTAAATGTCATATTTGTATATCTGGATAAATTTGTAAATGTTTTTATTGAAAACAATTAGTCAATTATTGTATATGTATCGATAATACACAATTTTAGAAATTTCAGAGTTATAGAGTATATGTTCCATTCTCAACAAAGTGTGATTATGTTTCAAATGTTGACATTAGGACTGTACTCGTAAAACGAGGACTTGTGTTTTGGGTTGGTTTGATGACACTCTTGCATTGTGGGACCCCTCTAAATCTATCACTGATGACACTCTTGCATTGTGGGAGCTTTCTAAATCCACCACTGATGACACTCTTGCATTATGGGAGCCCTCTAAATCCATCACTGATGACACTCTTGCATTGTGGGACCTCTCTAAATCTATCACTGATGACACTCTTGCATTGTGGGACCCCTCTAAATCCATCACTGATGACACTCTTGCATTGTGGGACCCCTCTAAATCCATCACTGATGACACTCTTGCATTGTGGGACCTCTCTAAATCCATCACTGATGACACTCTTGCATTGTGGGACCCCTCTAAATCCATCACTGATGACACTCTTGCATTGTGGGACCCCTCTAAATCCATCACTGATGACACTCTTGCATTGTGGGACCCCTCTAAATCCATCACTGATGACACTCTTGCATTGTGGGACCTCTCTAAATCCATCACTGATGACACTCTTACATTGTGGGACCTCTCTAAATCCATCACTGATGACACTCTTGCATTGTGGGACCTCTCTAAATCCATCACTGATGACACTCTTGCATTGTGGGACCCCTCTAAATCCATCACTGATGACACTCTTGCATTGTGGGACCCCTCTAAATCCATCACTGATGACACTCTTGCATTGTGGGACCCCTCTAAATCTATCACTGATGACACTCTTGCATTGTGGGAGCTCTCTAAATCCACCACTGATGACACTCTTGCATTATGGGAGCCCTCTAAATCCATCACTGATGACACTCTTGCATTGTGGGACCCCTCTAAATCCATCATTGATGACACTCTTGCATTGTGGGATCTCTCTAAATCCATCACTGATGACACTCTTGCATTGTGGGATCTCTCTAAATTCACCACTGATGACGCTCTTGCATTGTGAGACCCCTCTAAATTCACCACTGATGACGCTCTTGCATTGTGAGACCCCTCTAAATTCACCACTGATGACGCTCTTGCATTGTTTTTCAGAGGTCTGTTATTTGCTGCTATAGTCTCATTTCTATTCATAGTATTAATGAGATGGCTGGCTAGGATTATGGTATTTGTCATCATATTTGTTGTGATGGGTCTACTTGCTGTTGGTAAGACTTTTTTTCTCTTTCTTAAAGCGGGAGGGTCGTCACCTGCGCATGCCCGGGAATTAAGTCCCAAGCGACGATAACAACACATGCTAAAAACGCAAAGGCTCATAGGCAGACGGTTGTTTGTAAACAATGACACGCTATGGCCATCTGACTTCCCCGCTTTAAATTGACTTTTAAAGACCATTCGCTGGTGAATTTTAGAATTGATTAGACCAACAACAACAATTAAATCTTTGTTTATTTTGTGTTAATATATCAAAATATTATCATTTCAAAAATTTTTCATTTCACATATGTGTTGATGCTCTAACAGAAGCTGCATCCCCTCTGTTGCATTGAACCATTTTAATAGAAGCCACAGTTTATAAGACAGATTTTACAGTAATTGTGCTTGTCTTGAATTTCTCAGCTGAATCATCACATATCCTTTGTCATTTTTTAGTGACTGTGTATTGTTTTTACAATTACAATGAGTTGGTAGAAGCAGAAGAAAATGGACAGATCACTGACTATGATAATTGGGAAACAATGTCTAATATTTGGCTGGGAGTTGGTATGTACCGTGACATCACCTTGGCTATCAGTATAGTCATAACTGACCAATCATTTTAAAGGATTACCATCATGTGACCAATATCAACCAATGATGTTTAACAATTCTTATCACATGATTTTCATCAACCAATAATAATAGTTGTTTATATGATAATTTGCATGCAACCATAACTTTCAGCATTCTAATTGTTCAGAAAAGTTTGCAGTTTCCAGATTCTTTAAATAAATTTCTGTTTTCAAATACTGAAACATTTGATTTTTTTTTTTTTTGATTTTTCCAGGTATTGCATTGGGTATTATTTTTCTGATATTGTTTCTGCTTCTATTATTCCTGAGAAAAAGGATAAAACTAGCAATTGCCCTGATAGCTGAAGCCAGCAGGTTTGCTTAATAGTATATTGCTATCTAACCTCATCAATAATCATGTTTTTATTACTGGTAAACTTTCCGTTTTTATGCAATCTGGGAAGTTTGAATTACTTAACGAATTACAGGATGACGAAGTTGAAATATCCAAGAACCAGCTCATACCAAAAATTATATCTCAAAAGTGAATATTCTTGGTGTATTTTAAGTCTCACTGGACCGGAAATGGGAATTTGTTACTACTCTAAATATCCAAGCATATTTTAGTATAAAGTAGTAAAAAGAATATTTAATATGTGTGCAGTACCCCGGTAGTTACCCCCCCCCAAATATACTCCATGAAATATCCTTGTATTTTTCTAGGGCTATTGGTTATATGATGTATACACTCTTCTTTCCATTGATTCCATTCGTTCTTGAAATCTTTGTATTGGTACTCTGGGCAACACTGACATTGTATCCTTTATATTTTACCAAAAAGTGTAATTGAAGCTTCTAAGTTGCAGAATGCACCTTCAACTTTGAGCTTTTTGTGCCGTTCCTTATAGTAAAGCTTATTTCTCTGCCAATCGTATGCCAGTATTAGGGAATGCACATTACTGAGGGGGGGGCAAGGGGGGTAGCTGGTACAGTTTTACGGGAAATAAAAAGGGCTTTTTTACAATTTACAAGGAAAAAAAGACGTTTTTACAGTTTACAGTGAAAATTGAATTTTGCAGTGAATTGTGTCATCTAGTCGTTTCACAGTTTCGAAAATGTAGTTTCCCTGGATTATTCTTTACGACTTTTTTTATTTGGATGTAAATTCTTGTACGTACCAAGAAAAATTACACATTTTTACAGTGTACAAAAAAAATATTTGATTGATTACGTTGTACGTCTAGCCTGTGATTACAGAATTACGGAATTTATTTTTTCAATTTACGTTGTACGAACAAAAAAATATTGCAATTACGTTGAACGAAAATAACCCTTGCCCCCCCCTTTCATTACTGTATGGTGATAACAGGGCATGAATTATAATTCCTTAAAATGTTGATAAATTGAATATATATTTATGCTGTGATTGGTTGGTTAAGAATGTTTTGTTTAGCGTGTCTAATACTGTAAAGGGGGTAATTATTCACTGGGTTTTAATTTAGCTTATTTCGCTGACTGGAAAATGCGCTAAATTAAAACCCAGTGAATATGTAAAATTTAGCATAGAACACATTATCTAAATGACGAAACCGCGAATTTAAAACCCACTGAATATGCCTGAAATGGTAAATCAGTGAAATTTAAACCCAGTGAAAATTAGTCATTTTACAGTATTTTAAATTTAGAAGACTACTGTAAAATCTGTATTAAAAGCCGCGTTTTTCATTAAAATGGTACAATGCAACAGAGAGGATGCAGTTTCTATTAGAACATCTACAAGTATTATGAGAAATTGGTATTTTTTTCGTTATTTTATTAGGGACCCAGCTTCTAATACAGATTTTACGGTATTATCATAATACAATCAGTCGCAAGACGTACCAAGAAAAGATTTATAAAATTTGAGTTGTGAGAAATCACAGTCTGCCCCAACAATATTTGTTGTGTTTAAAATCTACTTTCTAACAATATGATGAGTTTTATGTAATATTCATTAAATAATTATAAAAAGTTTAAAATTAAATGATGTTAAAGCATCACAATCATCGCACCAAATACGTTTGATGTGGGTCCCATGCTACATGTGTAAAATATATTCAATTTGTTAGTTTACATGATAGTCAAGAACTGTAAGTTTTTTATGATATCAAAATTTGATGATATGACATTTCATAATATATTTTCAATTTAAAAAAAAAAAAAATTAAATTTGATTTAACAATAGATTAATTTCTTAACTTGAAACAAATATTAGTTTCCTGGCAACCATTAGTACACCGACTTACACCGTCCAGAATGCGTCACCAGATTTTCATATGGCAAATGGAACATCTTGTGAGCCAGATGTAAGTTCTTTTTATTTGTATAGGTTAAATTGTGTAGACACAAAACACTCTTCAGAGATACAAACTGAAAATCCTATAATTGGATGCCATTTTACTTTTGTCATTTTTCACAGAATAAAAAATACTAATAAATGATAACTTTTTCCATCTTTTTTTTTTCTAAAATTTGATCAAGACCAAGATATTTATTTCATCTATGGTTTAACAAAGAGATTTATTGAAAAGCACACGATAAAATATCATTATTTTGGCAATGCGAAGAAATGGCTCACACACATAGACAATTTTGTTTTTGTCACTGAAATTTTATAATTTTGTAACATCAAATTTTGTTATTCATTTCATAGAGTTTTTACAATATGAGCGGCCTGTCAGATACTGCACGGTGTGTCTGGACAGGGGACTATTATTGGGAATCTTATATATGGGTTCTTCAGTTCTACAATCTCTTTGCATTGGTCTGGTTACTGAATCTTGTGATGGCATTTGGGGAAATGTCACTGGCGGGAGCCTTTGCTTCATATTATTGGGCGTTTACCAAGCCTGACGATATCAAGTCTCTCCCTGTGATACGATCAATGTGGCGCTCTATCAGGCAAGTCATTTGCATATATGAAATATTGGTATACTGTGAAATACTTTATTTTAGCTGGAATTAATTTTCGCTGAAAAACACTCTTTGGGTGTTTTGTATGCAATTTATTTTCACTGATTTTTGGCGAGTTAAATGTAAAATATAGAAAAAAAAGTATATTCGCTGGATTTTATTTTCACTGAATCATTACCTCAGCGAAAATAGCGAAAATAAAGTATTTTACAGTAGTTGGGTGTATATAGTGTGGAACTAAAAAGGTTTGAAAACAAAAAAACGAGTAAGAGTAAAAAAAAAAGAAAAAAAAAGAGTAAAGAAAAATCACATTGTTTCAGTTCTACACATAGTAAAAAAAATAATTTGCGCCAATATTCCACAATCTCTCAAACAGTTTGTAATGTTCAGATTTTTCTGAACACAAACTTTCAGTTCTAAATTCTGCGAAAGAATAAGTATAACCTTGGTTTTATTTATACCTATTTTCTCTGATAGCTATAGGTACTTATCGGGTAATATTGCAACCTAGTTAATAAGAAATGTTAAATATAGAGTGTTTTGTTTAATTCACAAATCAATGCTTTTTAATCTTCAATAACAAATCCTAATTTAATACATCTTCGACTGATGCACTTTATTTGGCTTGTCTGTTGAGTCTTTCAGCGACCAGGCAATACGATGAGCGTACAACAAAAATTGTACTAAGCAATTAATGCATATAGATTATTTGGTGTGTACAGTGTATATAGTTTTAGAAAGGGTACTGATGATATTTATAATAGATGTGCATATTTACCAGGTATCATCTAGGTTCTCTAGCATTTGGTTCTCTGGTGTTGACGTTTTTACGATTCATCAGATGGTTTCTACAACTGCTGGAGAAAAAATTCAGTAAGTATATAAATAGCTGCACAAATGCTGCAACTTAATTGTAACATGTATAGAAAAAGCTACACAAATGCTGCAACTTAATTGTAACATGTATAGCAAAAGCTACACAAATGCTGCAACTTAATTGTAACATGTATATAAATAGCTGCACCAATGCTGCAACTTAATTGTAACATGTATATAAATAGCTGCACCAATGCTGCAACTTAATTGTAACATGTATAGCAAAAGCTACACAAATGCTGCAACTTAATTGTAACATGTATATAAATAGCTGCACCAATGCTGCAACTTAATTGTAACATGTATATAAATAGCTGCACAAATGCTGCAACTTAATTGTAACATGTATATAAATAGCTGCACCAATGCTGCAACTTAATTGTAACATGTATATAAATAGCTGCACCAATGCTGCAACTTAATTGTAACATGTATATAAATAGCTGCACCAATGCTGCAACTTAATTGTAACATGTATATAAATAGCTGCACCAATGCTGCAACTTAATTGTAACATGTATAGTAAAAACTACACAAATGCTGCAACTTAATTGTAACATGTATATAAATAGCTGCACCAATGCTGCAACTTAATTGTAACATGTATAGTAAAAACTACACAAATGCTGCAACTTAATTGTAACATGTATATAAATAGCTGCACCAATGCTGCAACTTAATTGTAACATGTATAGTAAAAACTACACAAATGCTGCAACTTAATTGTAACATGTATATAAATAGCTGCACAAATGCTGCAACTTAATTGTAACATGTATATAAATAGCTGCACAAATGCTGCAACTTAATTGTAACATGTATATAAATAGCTGCACAAATGCTGCAACTTAATTGTAACATGTATATAAATAGCTGCACAAGTGCTGCAACTTAATTGTAACATGTATATAAATAGCTGCACAAATGCTGCAACTTAATTGTAACATGTATAGAAAAAGCTACACAAATGCTGCAACTTAATTGTAACATGTATAGAAAAAGCTGCACAAATGCTGCAACTTAATTGTAACATGTATATAAATAGCTGCACAAGTGTTGCAACTTAATTGTAACATGTATATAAATAGCTGCACAAATGCTGCAACTTAAATGTAACATGTATATAAATAGCTGCACAAGTGTTGCAACTTAATTGTAACATGTATATAAATAGCTGCACAAATGCTGCAACTTAATTGTAACATGTATATAAATAGCTGCACAAGTGCTGCAACTTAATTGTAACATGTATACAAATAGCTGCACAAATGCTGCAACTTAATTGTAACATGTATATAAATAGCTGCACAAATGCTGCAACTTAATTGTAACATGTATATAAATAGCTGCACGAGTGCTGCAACTTAATTGTAACATGTATATAAATAGCTGCACGAGTGCTGCAACTTAATTGTAACATGTATATAAATAGCTGCACAAGTGCTGCAACTTAATTGTAACATGTATATAAATAGCTGCACAAATGCTGCAACTTAAATGTAACATGTATATAAATAGCTGCACAAGTGCTGCAACTTAATTGTAACATGTATATAAATAGCTGCACAAGTGCTGCAACTTAATTGTAACATGTATATAAATAGCTGCACGAGTGCTGCAACTTAATTGTAACATGTATATAAATAGCTGCACAAGTGCTGCAACTTAATTGTAACATGTATATAAATAGCTGCACAAATGCTGCAACTTAAATGTAACATGTATATAAATAGCTGCACAAGTGCTGCAACTTAATTGTAACATGTATATAAATAGCTGCACGAGTGCTGCAACTTAATTGTAACATGTATATAAATAGCTGCACAAGTGCTGCAACTTAATTGTAACATGTATATAAATAGCTGCACAAATGCTGCAACTTAAATGTAACATGTATATAAATAGCTGCACAAGTACTGCAACTTAATTGTAACATGTATATAAATAGCTGCACGAGTGCTGCAACTTAATTGTAACATGTATATAAATAGCTGCACAAATGCTGCAACTTAATTGTATTTTGTAACATGTACAGAAAAAGCTACACAAATGCTGCAACTTAATTGTAACATGTATAGAAAAAGCTACACAAATGCTGCAACTTAATTGTAACATGTATATAAATAGCTGCACAAATGCTGCAACTTAATTGTAACATGTATATAAATAGCTGCACAAAGGCTGCAACATAATCGTAACATGTATAGAAAAAGCTGCACAAAAGCTGCAACTTAATTGTAACATGTATAGAAAAAGCTACAAAAATGCTGCAACTTAATTGTAACATGTATAGAAAAAGCTACACAAATGCTGCAACTTAATTGTAACATGTATAGCAAAAGCTACACAAATGCTGCAACTTAATTGTAACATGTATAGAAAAAGCTACACAAATGCTGCAACTTAATTGTAACATTATAGAAAAAGCTACACAAATGCTGTAACTTAATTGTAACATGTATAGAAAAAGCTACACAAATGCTGTAACTTAATTGTAACATGTATAGAAAAAGCTACACAAATGCTGCAACTTAATTGTAACATGTATAGAAAAAGCTACACAAATGCTGCAACTTAATTGTAACATGTATAGAAAAAGCTACACAAATGCTGTAACTTAATTGTAACATGTATAGAAAAAGCTACACAAATGCTGCAACTTAATTGTAACATGTATAGCAAAAGCTACACAAATGCTGTAACTTAATTGTAACATGTATAGAAAAAGCTACACAAATGCTGCAACTTAATTGTAACATTATAGAAAAAGCTACACAAATGCTGTAACTTAATTGTAACATGTATAGAAAAAGCTACACAAATGCTGTAACTTAATTGTAACATTATAGAAAAAGCTACACAAATGCTGTAACTTAATTGTAACATTATAGAAAAAGCTACACAAATGCTGCAACTTAATTGTAACATTATAGAAAAAGCTACACAAATGCTGCAACTTAATTGTAACATGTATAGAAAAAGCTACACAAATGCTGCAACTTAATTGTAACATGTATAGAAAAAGCTACACAAATGCTGCAACTTAACTGTAACATGTATAGCAAAAAGCTACACAAATGCTGCAACTTAATTGTAACATGTATAGAAAAAGCTACACATATGCTGCAACATAATTGTAACATGTATAGAAAAAGCTACACAAATGCTGCAACTTAACTGTAACATGTATAGCAAAAAGCTACACAAATGCTGCAACTTAATTGTAACATGTATAGAAAAAGCTGCACAAAAGCTGCAACTTAATTGTAACATGTATAGAAAAAGCTACACAAATGCTGCAACTTAATTGTAACATTATAGAAAAAGCTACACAAATGCTGCAACTTAATTGTAACATGTATAGAAAAAGCTACACAAATGCTGCAACTTAACTGTAACATGTATAGCAAAAAGCTACACATATGCTGCAACATAATTGTAACATGTATAGAAAAAGCTACACAAATGCTGCAACTTAATTGTAACATTATAGAAAAAGCTACACAAATGCTGCAACTTAATTGTAACATGTATAGAAAAAGCTACACAAATGCTGCAACTTAATTGTAACATGTATAGAAAAAGCTACACAAATGCTGCAACTTAACTGTAACATGTATAGCAAAAAGCTACACAAATGCTGCAACTTAATTGTAACATGTATAGAAAAAGCTACACAAAAGCTGCAACTTAATTGTAACATGTATAGAAAAAGCTACACAAATGCTGCAACATAATCGTAACATGTATAGAAAAAGCTGCACAAAAGCTGCAACTTAATCGTAACATGTATAGAAAAAGCTGCACAAAAGCTGCAACTTAATTGTAACATGTATAGAAAAAGCTACACAAATGCTGCAACTTAATTGTGACATGTATAGCAAAAACTACACAAATGCTGCAACTTAATTGTAACATGTATAGAAAAAGCTACGCAATTGCTGCAACTTAATTGTAACATGTATAGAAAAAGCTACACAAATGCTGCAACTTAATCGTAACATGTATAGAAAAAGCTACACAAATGCTGCAACTTAATTGTAACATGTATAGAAAAAGCTACACAAATGCTGCAACTTAATTGTAACATGTATAGAAAAAGCTACACAAATGCTGCAACTTAATTGTAACATGTATAGTAAAAACTACACAAATGCTGCAACTTAACTGTAACATGTATAGCAAAAAGCTACACAAATGCTGCAACTTAATTGTAACATGTATAGAAAAAGCTACACAAATGCTGCAACTTAATTGTAACATGTATAGAAAAAGCTACACAAATGCTGCAACTTAATTGTAACATGTATGGAAAAAGCTACACAAATGCTGCAACTTAATTGCAACATGTATAGAAAAAACTAGTTATAGTTTTATACATAATTTCACTCACTTGTTTTTCAGGTGTTGATAATGCGTGTTGCAAGTTCATGTTCAAATGTATGAAATGCTGCTTCTGGTGTTTGGAAAAATTTCTAAGATTTCTCAATCGGAATGCTTATATCGAGGTAAGAAAGCCGCATGTATTATTGAGACTGATCTTCAACATAATGTAAAATGAATTCTGGCCTTTCTTCAGTCATATAAGTATACTGTAGGCTAATTATAAACATTATTGCCACTGTAGGACATCCTCAACATAATGGTTTGAAATAAAATGTGATAAATGCAAACTCACAGTGATTAGATAAACATATGCAAGCTTAATTAGGAACACATTTCTTATTACATGCTGTAGAATACTTTATTTTTGCTTAGAATTTATTTTTGCTGAAGGGATGATTTCGTGAAAATAAACTCCAGCGAATATACTTTTTTTACTTATATTTCACATTCAACTTATAAAAATCAGTGAAAATAAATTCCATACAAAACACCCAAATAATCTTTTCAGCCAAATTAATTCCAACTAAAATAAAGTATTCTACAGTAAATAACTGCCAAGCCATTAAAAATAAATTGGCCATTGGTTCTAGACATATGTAAAGATCACTTTGCAGAACATAAATAGACTTTATGGCAACAAAATAATGTAAATTTTGTTTTGAATATTCTTTGTAGATTGCTGTTTATGGAGAGAATTTTTGCACTTCTGCGAAAACTGTATTTTCGTTATTAATGAGAAACATTGTCAGGTTAGTATTATGGGATATAATATTGTCAGGCAACTGAGAGTACGGAAAGTATGTGCAGTAAGAATGAGTATTAGTATTATGGTAATTATTTTCAGTGCAATTCAAACTCTTAGGCTGATAATTAATTAGATTCGTTAAAATTGTTTTCCTTTTTATCTGAGAAAGTTCATCATTGTGCTGTTACAATACTTCCTCTTTTGTAATAAATAATAAAATTTGGTTTCCTGATTTTCGAAAATTTGAACCGTGTATGAAAGTTTTCTGCACTAAATAGAGCTATACAATGTATGTGTAACAGAATAATAAGAACTAACATGTTAATTTTCTTTTCTTATTTGTAGAGCTGCTGTATTGAATGGAATGACAAGTTTTTTGTTATTTTTGGGAAAACTATTGGTTGTGTTGACAGTGATCTTACCTGCTTTCTACATCTTGAGTGGACAAGTCACCTTTATTGAAGATTCCGATGTTGTCGTCATGCCAGATCTCAACTATGTCTGGGTACCATTCTTGGTAAAAAAATCAACTTGAGTTTTAAATTATAAATGTGATGAACAGATCTGCAAACTTTCTTATTGATTTTCATTTCTTGTTGTACTCTAAAGTGTGGTGAAGAACTGAATGAATAACAACAGATTTTGTTTTGGTCCAACATATTTTTTTAGTAAAAGTACAGAAAATGTGTACTTTCTGGTGAGAACTTGATTGAAAACATGATATACCCCGGTAAACCCAGTACATAAATTTGCATATATGTATCAAAATATTCATTATACTACAGTCAAAATTTGAATACCAACGCCCACTTTCCACACTGTTTACCCACAAATTTGCATAATTATTGCCATGTTTTAGTAAAAAATGTATCAAAGGAATTTAAGTCCATTTGGTCTTAAAAAAAACAAAATTACAAAAAAATACAAAAAATGTGGACATATAATGGTGGGAAATCATGGCATTAAAGCACGGTAGTCGTTGCGCCACGCATGTGCGAGATATATGGGTCTCATATAAACAACGATGGCAACTTTGACTGTTGCGCAGATCAACGAGTACAAACTGAGTGCAAGTCACACCCAGGTCAAACCTCATACTTGTGATTTCCATTTGAAGAGCGCATTGGATTGTGGGAAAATCAATGTTTATCAACACAAATGTCGAACATGCGAAGACTACCCCGCTTTAATTAAAGTAAAAGATGATTGTTTTCAACAGTTAAAGATAAAGTAATAACAAATGTATCAATTGTATCAAAAACAATTTTATATTAATATTTATGTTATCATAATTTCTCTTTTTGTTTGCTTTATGTAGTTAATTATTATTGGTGCGTATATAATCGCGTCATGTTTCTTTGGTGTTTATGACATGGCCGTGGACACACTTTTTATTTGCTTCTGTAAGTATACTGTAAAATTACTGAACAATTTTATTATTATTATTGTTAATAAAATTAAAATTAATTTTGCCTAAATTTGCAATTCCAAATAAAATGGCTAAAACAATTTTACTTTTTACACCTTGTTGGTATTAAGTTTTGAAATTGGGATATGGTACATGAATGGCAATCATTTTAAATTGTAGATTTTGTAAAGGCAGCCATATTATGATATTCATTATAAAAAAAACTATTAGTCAATTACTGAAAATGTCTGAGTTAGTACAATGTATTGCATGATTTAATACAAATAAAAAATATTATTATACATCTGTCACCGTAATGACATAAGTTACAGAGTGCCGTAATTTTGCGGTATTTTACAGAGTATATGCGAATTCCAAATATGGAATGATTAGCGCATAAGCGTCTTGTAATTATAAAAACAAACATGGCTGCCACCAGAGTTTGACCAGACTGATTCTGTTCTAAACATTTTGGATTTCAGCATTCCCATGATGTATCCTTGGAAGGCAAAGATGTATAATAAATAATAAGGTTATTACGAGAATACCTCAAGATATGCACTCAGACAGTACGCCACGCATTGACCTCCGCTGCACGTCGGTCGATACTCCAGCTGTACCATCTTAGTCCATACTTTGAGGTATCCTCGTAATAATCTTATATTATCCCCTGCATAGCATCTCACATATAATGCCAATTAACTATTTTTCAGTGGAAGACTTAGAACGTAATGATGGTACACCTGAGAAGCCCTATTACATGTCAAAAAGTCTCATGTCTATCTGCGGAGTAAAGAATAAAAAGCCAAAAAAAGAGAAAAAGAAGAAGAAAAAATAATTTAGACGCCGGATTACATGTTGCCAATTGTTTTCAAAAACACTTTTTAAAAAATTGTGCTTATGTTTAAAATTATGTATAAATATTTAAGCGAGAGAGTCGTCACCTACGCATGCGTCAGATGGCCATAGCGTGTCACTGTTTACAGACAAGTGTCTACCTATGAGCCTTTGGGACAGGTGACAACACTCCTGCTTTAAGCAATATTAAATGCTGTATATATTCTTTTAAAAATTTCCTTTTCATTTTGTATTATCTGCAGAACACACCCCCTCTAATTATTGTGATGACCATTAAAAGTGATAAAATCAGTTGGTATGGCAACCATTCTTGAAATATTAAAACTGAAGCTAACCTGCACCAAATCATGCATCCTTAATTGTTTTAATCACTCAAGACTACATTACTTTTTTTAGAAGAGCTTTCTTAATTCTATTTTAGAATTATTTTGGATAATATTACTTATAAACTATACATTTTCAAATATTTTTTGAATATTATTTTGATTGACATTTCAAGTGTGTGTGTTTGTAACTACCGTTATCAGGTTTTTTTCTAGAAAAAAAACTGCAAGAGGGGGCACTGCAATTCAGTGGCACCATCAAGTGGAAGAGATAGGGTTCTCCCTACCAGGGTGTGGAGTTTTTGATAATTCTAAGTTAATAAAATAGAGCATTCTATGGCTTCCTTGGGCCCAAAATTACTATCAGACAGGTCACAGTTGAAGACTGTGGCCACATGTGATCCCTGGTCAATCAGAATTTCATGGTTGCCTGGATCTGCTCCCCAGGGTAAGGGGCTCATGTCCATGGCATGAGGGCGCTGTGCCCCTATTCCCTTATTTAAAAAAATCCCTGCCGTTATAATGAATATTGTTTGTGGTTTTTTGTGTTGTTATATTTATCTATTTTACATATGTATATATATCCCTGATGTATTTACTGTTTAGTTAACAAATGATTTTTTTCTGATATACTTTTATAATATTTTTATAATAATTGATTAATTTTGTAATCATTATGCATACATATCAAAACAAAAAGTTAAAAAAAATCAAAACATTCATGTTATTTTTGAACCAAAAAATCCACTTTAGTCATGTTGATTATCCTTGAACAAAAAAAAAACTCATGACAGGGACTAGCAACCATGGACAATCCTTCTCAATTCTTTACTGTATCTTTATGATAAGTATAGTTTTAGTTTTTTTAGAATAGTTTGTTATACCTTTATTACATTTGTATTCACCTAAATTGAATTTCTTTCAATATGGTTGTAATAAAGAATTGTCTTATCTTACATAAAAAAATATCAAAATTTAGTAGGAAAATAATGCAGAATCACAACATGAGGTTACTACACTGTCTACATAACAGATTGGAGCCAGTAATCGGTCTTCACCAATATTACAAAAAATATACATATAGAACTAATGAGGAGTGTATAATTTAAAACATGTCTGAATTTAAAACAGATCAGACAAATAAACACAAAAACAAAGCAACAGAGACAATGATAATGATGACAAGTTGACGACACAAAAGTATTGCTGAAATCACAGAGTACTTATCAGTAAGGTAAAACTAACCTGTCTCACGACGGTCTAATCCCAGCTCACGTTCCCTGTAAAGCGTTGCAAAGCAAAGTGTAAAAAAGCTGGATTTAGAATGTTTTGTTGCATGTCATACACTCCAAACATGATGCTGTGAATTTTGTATACCAGATTCGACTGATACCCTGCCCATCCTAAACCCTGCCCATGGGGGGTGTTTTGAATAGTGGGCGATGTTTTGGTCCACACAATGCTTGACTGAACCAACAAACATTTTAACAGACCCCAATTTTGCCGTTCGACATCTTGCATCTTGTGTACTACTTCAAATATGACGCTAAAAATAAATCACTGTGAAGTCGCAACGCTTTTGAGCAAACATTACCCAAAAAGATTTTCTCTTGGTATACTCTTCCGTAATAGTAAACTGGAATGTTTGGTCAAAATAGCAAGTTAATGTACTTTGAATAAAAATCTCTGAATACTAACAAGTTATTTGGAGAAGTTAAGGTGAAATATTTTCAACTGATTTTGTTTTTGCTGTCTTTAATTCAAATTGACATTACCATCAACACCATCCTTCATATTGTGAGCTTTAATGCAATATTTTATATGATTTTAAATTAGTAATTCTGAAAAAATTTGTAAAAAAGAAAAAATATTCATGTGCAGTATATGTATGTAATTTTAATTATTTTTATAACATTTTCTTTATGTTAAAAATTCTAATAAATAATCACTATTATATGAAGCATGTCTGTGTCATGTTTTAATATTTATATAATTATAGTGCATTTATATATTAAATATTTTATTTTATCTCATGGCAAAGGAGATTTTGACTGAAATGTTGTTTTATCATACTGTAAAGCATTAAATTCACACTACAAATAGATGTTCATGATTGAACAAATTGCTCAAGTCACTGCGACTCAAGCAATTCATTCATTTACAAAAAAAATTCCCTGACTTGAAAAATTCTTAAAACACTAAGATAGTTTTAACACTAAAAACTCATGGATTATTTAAAATTATTTGAAACAATTTGTTTAGACATGAAATTCAGAATTTTCACGAAAAATGGCAGAATTTGGATATTTTTGCATTTCAGTTTTATGAATGAAAATATATATAAAAATGCTTGTACTGTTAGGTATGTTATGTTAGTGTTAGAGTATACACTTTAATATGCGAATGACAGAAGTGTGTTTATGGTAAATAAAATCACATAATCAATTAATCACATGTTAATGATCTGTTATCCTCGGGCAGACATCCAGGAATTTTGATCGCCTGGCAACCATCACGGTGAAAACAAAGACCGAAAACTCAGAGAAAAACGGTACTTTGGGATAGTTGTTGAGACTCCCCTGAACAGTGTAACAAGATTATCCATGTGTGTGTAACGCATATAAATTTGATTATTCAGGATTACTTCAGTTGAGTTTGTGTTTTTTTATCGAATTTAGCTGTTTTCATTGGCTCTTCAATCGGCGTTCCACAGCAGCTCGCACAGAGTCCATAGAAATACATGGCAGAGTGTTGTCAGCTGTTGCCATGCAATGGCTAATAGCATATGTGATATTTACAGAGATGGTAAGAGATACAGACGGATTAAAACTGAATGAAAAACCCATTTTCTTCACGAAGTCAACAAACACTCCAATAGTTAAAGGGAAGTGCATCGCAACATGTGCTGTTTATTTCCACAGAATTTAAATGCACATGGCTGTGATGACCATTGACCACCGAAAGAAAAAAATCATATTTTAAATCTTACATATCGCTAATACATGAAGCCTGATTCACATTTCGATACTCCCATAGCCATTATTTGAGATATACCTCAATTGTTTTGTTTTTTTAGATATATTTTCAGTGTCCAGTATGTTTGGATTTTCTTTATCTGCCTTTGTTTCTTAGCAACGACAGAATTTCTAGATAATCTGTTGTTGCTAGCCTATGTTGGTAGTTATTGGTTGTAGCTAAAAAACAAAGACAGATAAAAGAAAACTCAGAAGTGATCGCCCCCCCCCCCACTCAGGATCCATAGGGGGTCGCATGCGCGTTCCCATTTTCTCGGGAAAGAGGGTACTTTTTGACGATCTGTCTCGGGAACATTTTCCCGAGAAAATCGTAGAAAAGGGGGTATTTTTTGCTTGTTTTCCCGAGATTCTCAAAATAGGGGGTGTATTTCAAAACACTTCCCGAGATATACAAAAAAGGGGGGTTTAAAAGGAGTTCTAGACTGAAAAGTTCCCTAGATAGGGGGTGAAATTCATCGGAAAAGCCTGTGAAAGGGGGGGGGGTAAATTTTCTTCTTTTCCCTAGATAGGGAGGGTCAAAAAAAATGAGGGAACAAGCATAGGCCCCCCTAAATATAGGGAGTGGGGGGGGGGGTCGTCCAGCCTATGGCACTACAAATGTCCTGTGCAATTTTCAGGCCATTTGCTTATCTAATAGTGTTAAAAACCAGTGTTTTCAAATAATTCTTATTTTATGTACCCCGGTATACATAACTGCATAATTCTTTGAAATACATTTGTTAGGTATTGTTACACATACATTTTCGTTTGTTTTGTAACCTTTGTACTTATTATAAATAAACTTTACTATGCTAAAAACCAAAAAAAAAGAAATGTCAAATTTCTTTAAGGATGTAAAAAGGCAATTCAATTCTATTCTATTCTATTCTATTCTATTCTATTCTATTCTATTCTATTCTATTCTATTCTATTCTATTCTATTCTATTCTATTCTATTCTAATAGTCAGAATAGTAAAAAAAAAAAACAATAGTGAAATTGGCCATCAGATTATTTTTTGTACAAGCATTATAATGACATATGCACTACCGCATTCAACTATATCTTAGCTTTCAGATGATATATAGGTTATTATAGTAGCATGCTCAGTAACCTTTAGAGAATGCCTGAATCAGAGATCAATTATCAATTAGTTGTTTTCCTGTTGCTACATTGATACTGAAGGAATAATTTGGTGAATATAAAATCCAGCGAATATAAATTTTTACCTATATACTACATTCAACTTCAAAAATCAGTAAAAATCAATTCCATACAAAATGCCCCAGAACTCTTTTCAGCGAAAATTAATTCCAGCTAAAAAAAAGTATTTTACAGTATACAATTCAAAATTCACTGGTTGTGGTGGAAAACTGTTTCATTGTAAATATTTATTTCGGGGAATGTTCTGATATTAGAACTCCTACAAGGAAGACTACTGTGTAGATCTGTCATGTTATGGTTTTTAGTCTCAAACACGCCATATGGTTTCTGTGTCAAAAAGAAACTTGTATATACATTGGCAGTGAGGGCAGAGTAGGCCAGAATCCTCTCAGCTCTGTAGAAATTTAAGCAATGAATGTAAACAAACCAAGTCTAAGTTGAGATTTGTATTTACATCCATAATACCTCAACAACTCGTTAATTTGTTCTTCAAACTAAAACAATAAAACAAGTAATCTGGTGAGAAACTTTCACATGAACAAAGGGGATTAAAAAAAAAACAGTAGCAACTTTCTCACAACACAACGTTTCTCTCAAATTCAGAAGAAATATTTGATCACAGTCAAGTTGTAGAACATTTATTTCTGAGCATGTATACCAAATTTCCATTCTGTACAATTCCTACAACACAAGCTTCTATGTTTGCAAAGTTATATATACGCCCTCAATAATATTATTTTTTTAGCATGCGCATTTGCGACAAAGAGGGCGTTGTGTCGCGCTATGCATCATGGGCGAAAGAGTCGCTTGACAACAAACACACAAAATCCAAAATGGAGTACACGGGGAGTAACTACGATGGTGATTACAAAAATGGGCGGTAAGTGTGCCGTGATTGCATCCTTGGTGTCATATTAACGATGGCCTGTGTCGTCGTAATAAACAGTGACATCGTATCGTAATTATTGCGCATTCTGATTGTCAGAATTTGGTGTCAAGTCGACTCAAGATACCGGGAAGACTTGATTTTCCGAATTATAAGCAAACAATATTTTAGTTAAGGTAGCGAGAAGGGAAATTTTCATTTTTTTCTTGATTTTTCAAAAATTGATAAAACGGTTACTTTAAACCTTGATACATCACCCCAGGTTTACAAAAGATCGAAATTGCGAAATAACGTTGCTTAAATTAGTGTTTTAAAACACTAGCAGAAAAGACTACAACTGCCGTTTCGTGGATATATGCATAGTGTTTATCTTTGGAAGGAATTAAATGATAACATCTTATCTGTATACTCTGTTGTTGACGATTCTGATATAACGGGTGATAAGCTTCCAGTTGCAAACAATGCGTGTTTATCTAACGTCCATTGTCAGCATTATTGTCAGTCGAGACTTCGTCGGAGAAACATGGTCACACAGTACTCATTTCGCCCAACCTTCCGCTTTTACATCGACCGCTTATCGTTTAATTTCCGACCACGCGGTCTTGTCCGACCGGAAACCGACCGCATTTTATTCGCGTTTTTTTTTTCGCTCGCTCGCTCATTGAAAACATTGACCGCTCGCCCAAACACTGAAAACTGGCACATGGGTGGTCGAAATGGTGGTTTTGATAGTAAAGTGTGAACATACAACTAGTATTAACTATTATTACATTCTGAACGACACTTTCAAACCTAATAGCTGTATTACACTTGTATCGTGAAAGCAACTGAACTGGGACCTCTTGTTACGTGTTTTGGGTGCTTGTTCTAGATGTAATATTTTTATTTTAATTTTAATGAGACAGTTACGTGAAAAAAGCCTAGGTAACTCCTTTTGACAGAGCAGAGAAACGAGGAAATGTTAGTGATTAATTCCAAAAATAACGATATCGAATTCACATCGGTCCACGTCTGGTAAAATTTGACATTCAATTTTTAAAATTAAGTCACGATCATTGAATGAGCTCGGTCTATACCGTATACGTACCGCAAAAGTGTTCTCACAAAAAATATTTTCGACTAAAAATGGCCACATGCCCTGAAAAAATCGAACAGAGCTTGACATTTATCACATGTATCATGCACTTTCGGTGTAATAACACCCGTGTGATATTTTTGGTATTACACACTTTGAAAGTGACGTCACACTTTAAGTCTGTGATGTGATTGGCCAATACACCTAATTTCACCTTTGACCTAATCAGTAAAGTTAGTACTGAATTGTGCAACACTTACGATGAGGCAGATTTTAATGACAAATTATGTAGAAATTATTACATATTATACTTATTAGATTTTTAGATTCTATATAATCTCTGATTTTATCGCTGTTGAATAAACAAAATATTAAAGATATTAATCACAGTCTCAATTCTCCCAACCCGAAAATAGTTCGGGCATGATAATGTTTCGTCTGCTGTCAATCGCACAAATTTGCATCTCAAAGTAAACAAACCTTCAGCTGATCGAACGTTCGAAATCATGATACATATGGGCGACTTAGTCAATACTTTTGATGTAGACGTGACAGAATTTATGAATGATGAGCAAGAAAGACCAAGTGAAGGTACGTTTACGTTTTTTCTTTCGTCAGAACTGATATACTGAGATCATGATCACTCGGCGTATTGTATGCTCGCATAATGCATTGGGTAAAAACACATCACAATACTGCGAGTACTAGATAAAATGATTCCACAACATGAATTTATTTTTATATTTATAATAACAAATGTAACATTTCTTTTCGTCACAGAAAATGCTTCTTTGGGTGAAGCGACAGCACAGACCACTGACAGCGACGGCGCCGAGGCCGGGCCTTCACGACCATGTAAATTTGTGCCAGTCACCGATGTCGATGTCAGAAGAACAATCGAAACTCAACAAAACAAAAACACAGCCAAGAAAACTCTATGTGATATGAGATTACTGGGTCAATTTTTGAAGACACCAGAAATAAACGAAGCTAGAGAAATTCACGAAATCCCTCCAAATGAACTGGAAACAATTTTATGCACATTTTTTATCAGTGTCCGTAAACCAAGCGGTGATGACTACGAGCCTACTTCCTTACGATCTATGCTTTCTAGCTTTGAACGTCACCTGAAACGACACAAATACATGTATTCACTGATCAGTAGTATTGAGTTTAATGAGGTGCGGGAAACAATAAAAGCAAAGCAGAAGAAATTAAAGAAAGATGGTAAGGGCAACCTACCGCGAACAGCTAAGGCGGCTACAGATGAGGAAATCGAAATTCTGTGGGAATCGGGACAGTTTGGGTCCCACAGTCATGAAGCCATAATAAGTACTATGTGGTTTTATAACACAGTACATTTTGGTCTGAGGGGTAATACCGAGCACCGTAACATGTGTTGGGGAGATGTGAGCCTATGTACTGATAGTCGTGAATATATTGAGTTTTCTGAACGGCAAACTAAAATTCGGACTGGAGAAAATCCAAGGGATACCAGAAAAGTGAAGCCAAAGATGTGGGACGTCCCTGCGAATCCCAGAAGATGTCCAGTTGCTATTTTCAAAAAATATCTCAGTCTACGGCCAGCTGGTTTAATACAAAAATAGTGACGACCCATACTACATTAAGTGACCAAAATATACCACCGACACAAATAATGCAGATCTCCGGTTATCGTAACATTCAGTCCGTCAATGCCTACAGCACTATATCAGAAAACCAACACAGAGAAATTTCTGGCATTTTAAATAATCAAGTAGCCACCCCTAACTATAGCACATCAAACCCATGCCAAACATCAATACCTTCTGTTATGCAACCTCAGCCACAACGTAACATAGCGTCCCAGTTGACATCAACCAATATCAGCCATCATGCCCGACCTTGAGTTCACAATCCACACCGATATTTGGAGGCCCCATTTCCGGCGAAGTATTTAATGTACACGTACATTACAACATTGCCATAATGATAGCTCAACAATTCCACCGAAAAGACGTCGAATATATGTGTTTGATTCCTCTCAGTCATCAGATGAGAACTAAATAATAACTTTCAATCGACGCAGCGTTGACTTCCATGTTTGATCTCGTGGACCATGTCAATGACGTCATGGAGTGACGGGGAAAACCCCGATAAATACTTGTAGTTCCTACAGCTTTTTGATGTATTTAATAGTTTTTACTGCTTTCGTTTTTCGCTTTAAGTGTTTAAGTTAAAAATAATGTAATTTGTTTATTTGTATTCTAACTAGGTTGGTGTTTGGACTTTTATTAAAGTTTTTTTTTGATCGCTTTTGTCTCTTCAATGATTCTTCACTTTTACTTGTTCGACTGAATCAATGCGCCCAGTGTTTGCGTTGTCGATTTCGGCTGCCGACGATAGTGGAAACATTTGGCTTTGAATTACAACAAAAAAGAATACATGTGATAAATAGGATCTCAAATTCGTGACCGTGTAATATCGGATTTATTAAACTCGTGTAGTAATTTCCATATGTTCCTCGCCAAAGGCTCGGAACATATGAAAATTACTACACTCGTTTAATAAATCCGATATTACACGGTCACTCATTGGAGATCCTCTATGTATGAATAATTTATTGGGCTTAAAAGAAAAACGTGTCAAATTTAGTTATAGCCATAACTATTTGGTGGCCAGTCGATGAACAATTCAAAGTCCTTCAGGGCTGAAAATCATCGACGCTACTCTGGTTTACTTAATTTCACAACTTGCAGAGAAAACTGATTAAAATAAAATAAAGCAAGCAATTGATAAGGATGATTATTAATATTTTCCCCGATGCTCTTCGAATTTTTATTTTTTTTATTTCAAGGTAAGAAATGGCTAGCTGAAGTTGCATCGTCTTCAATACGGTTGTTTCACCGCGAACAACTCTAGCTCTGTTTTGGGCATGGTTTAGTTTTGCGATGTAAAATAAAATATATATTAAAATATTAATACTTGATTAATTATTTGGGGTTTCAGCCCACAAATTATGGACATGATCTCCATGAATTACGGTCAATGTTTGTCTTCTCTCGGCTGATTGTCACGGTGTTGATCGACGCCCTTCCTAAACTCTGTATGGAGAAACCAACGGGGATCGACATTCCAAACAAACAATCGAAATTATCAACGAAAGACGAGATTTTTCTAGATATTTACAAACATACTGTCATGACAAACATATGTAAAGTTAACAAATACACAAAGAGGTGTAATATTAGGTTTTATTTTAGGCTTAGAAATATTTTCTTTCACTCAGCCCATGCATGTAACTGCCATTTAGCTTTAAGGTCCTTCAGCATCGGGGGAAAACAACAATAATTATACAAAACACATTGCGAAGACTCAACAATCAGGAAAGAAACCCCAGACAACCCTGTCGTACTTGTGTTGAAATACATTTTGTATTTCACGTCAGAATATTGTTTAAAATAAAATATTCAGTCCAAGCCAAATCGAGGTCAAAGGGTCAGGTTGCGTGCATATAATTATATATAGTTAAAACAAAAAGTATTTGAACTTTTGTCAGCTGTTCAACATCTATAAAAACCAGAAAGACAATTATAAGGCAATGTGAACCTCGTAAATTATTCTGTTAGTCCGAATTTTAAATGCGCGCGAGCGAGCAGGTGGGCGGTGATATTTCGGGGTTTGCGCGGTTGAAAATAAAGCGGAAATTGTCCGGTCGAATTCAACAAGCGGTCGCAAAAGCGAGAGAAAAAGGTGATTGAAAAGCGGAAGCGGGCGGGAGGTTGTGCGAAAGGAGTACTGTAACTTTGCACAACTTTCTTTTAAATCGTTTTATTTTCCAAGTCAATATTCTATTTTACTAATACATTTTTTTTCTAACGCAATGCCGAAAAAAAGAAAGAAAGCGTTGACAGACGAGGCAAAGAAAAATCTGCCACTCAGTGTCGCACTCTGACACAGCAATTTTTTTTCAAACATCGGCCATTTTGTTTCACCATGAAAACCGTTTTATTAGATGTCTTATCTGAGACACTTGAAGGATTAGCTTGTTTATAAACTGTCAGCGTGTACAGTGGGACAGTAATGTTTGTCAGAGGATTATCCCTCGTTGTTCGTTTGCATAACAATGGCAAACCCGAACGTTCCTGGAGTACGGACTCAAATGCCAGCAGTTTTCTTCATTTTTCGCGCTCGAGCTTGAAATTATTCATTATCTGACACTCTTTATGAGTTCTATGATATCAGTGGTTAATATGTTTGGCCATTTTTAGTGTATATTTATAATAATGCAGCAAATCTACAGTGTTTTATTAACCAAAACTGTTTTTCGCGTTTTTCTCGAGTTGAAGTTTTGATCGAGAACGACTCATTGGGACCGCCGCCAAATCAAGTGCGTTCGGACTTGGACATTCAAACTCGCAGTTATCGTTCAAAAGATAATGATGGTGCGAAATTTGTCTGGGTTTTTAAAGAAAATGCTTTGTCACAGAATAATAGTCTGTTAAAGGTGCCAAGTATGAAATAATTTGGGGACAAAAAAACAAACCTGCATAGAAATCGGAATAATAGGTCTTTTGATTATCGGAGACGCATTTCAATGGACTTGATTACGGACAATGCATAACTTAAATTTCACCAGGAAATTCCGCAGTGTGCTCTCGCAATCGCGTACTTAGTCATTTTTACAAGGTTCGCCATTTTTGATGTCACGTGATAATTATGTAAACAATGTCTGTCCAGTTTGTGCGAACTTGCACCTCTATACTTAGTCTTTTGATATATATAACCTAAATTACTGTTCTGAACGAGACAACAGACAGAGAATGTTTTATTTAAAAACGTCACAAAACCTTCTCGCTACCTTAAGAAGGGAAAGATAAAATTTAAATAACTGATACTGTTTTCAAGTTTGATCCACCGCGTGATCTCTCTCACTGTCGATTTTGTAAAACGAATTACCAAATTATTTAAAGCCAAGCAAAATAATTTTTCTCTACTCTTCACCCTCTCAGAATGGAAGGTAAGGGACTTTATGATTTCCCAACTGGTACAAGATACGAAGGTGAGATGAACGACGGCATGTTTCATGGACAAGGCACAATATTCTTTCCCAATGGAAGTAAATATGTTGCAAAGTGGGAAAATGGAATAGCTGTCGATGTAAGTAGTATTATCGTACATTTTAAGAGATACTGATGCAGTAGTGTCCGTATGGGAAAAAAACTAGTTAGTGTCCTTGTATAAGTATTACATGATTTTTTTAATATAGTTAGTGATAACCTATCTCATTTATGTACCGATATACACAATTTAACTTAAAGGTTGATGGTCGTCGCACTGTGCATGTGCAACATTTGTATTGATAAACATTGGTTTTCCCACAATCCAATGCGCTCTTCTAATAGAAATCATAAGTATGAAGTTTGACCTGGGCGCGACTTGCACTAATTACTGTCAGTGACTCCTTCGATACCTTCCAATTACCTAAAGCTTGGTAGCATTTCAATAGATGATTTTCCGTACAATTGCGAGATCTCGCGAGATGCATGTAAGACGCACGTCGAACGTCTGCCGCAAAAATCGAATGATTTGATTTTGAAATTCGAGTTTCTTTATTTCGTAGCTCACATCGACCAGCCGATCTTCGACAGAGGAATATTGCTTTCGAATACCCTTACTTAATCAAAATTGCCTATCATCAAATGTGTACAGCACATTACTAAGCATGGAAATGTCCCCAAAATATTTTTGCGTTTGTCGAATCCCACGCGATGTTTGACGACAGAACGACGCTATGACCTTTGTTTGTCCTGTTTTTACGTTCGATTTCACGCATAACGCGTGATTCTCGCAGTGAACGGAAAATGGTCAATTTGTACTTATTAATTTGCACAACAGTCAAAGTTGCCATCTTTGTTTATATGAGAACCATATATCTCGCACATGCGTGGCGCGACGACTACCGCCCTTTAATCATCCAGTGCTTTCTACTATACTATTGGTCAAAGAAGTTCAATTAACATACTACACATGGTACTCTCGTTGAATCGTCCATGGATATAACATTTGCATATTCGTAAAAGTCCTTGGCTTAGTCAAAGATTTTCTGAAGTAACTATAATTTGGTTGAAAGAATCATGTTTATTTTCCATAATAATTCAATAGCAGTTCTTGACCTAATGCTGGATGGTCACACAAAGTCAGTGTAGAGTAGTAAATCTTTATAATCTCGTTATTTTTCACTGATGTCTTTTTCTAATTGATAGGGTAAATACACGTTTGCCGACGGTCTTGAGTACGATGAACCTGAATGGCTATATTGTGACGGGTATGACAGGAGGTTTTTTACTGAAATTTGTAATGGTTTACAACCAGCAGGTGAGAGTCTGTATCCTGTAATCCTGTACTTTGCTATCCCAAATGTGTCCAGATCCCAAACTGTTAAAAGTACCATGAACTGATGGATCTCTTTGAGTGTGAGAAAACTACACATAATGTTTTGCTCCTCAAGTAATGTTCCATTTTGTCTTGTCATTGCATCCACTTCCACTGATATATTTAATCATGATATTTAGAACAGTGGACATGCTTACTGAAAAGAATGGAACATTATGTTGGGGGCAAAACAAGTTGTGGTTCTCTCACTTTCAACAAGTTATCAAGTCATTTGCATCTAAGATTTATCAAAATTGTGATGGCTTGGTAATCTAGTGGACTGGGGTTGTGTACCAAGAGTTATGTTGAATATCAAATCCAACATTAGAATGGTCTTTCAACCAATTTCTTCCACTGAAAGACGTATCTCTTGACACAAGGTAGTGCTCCACAGACTGTACCTATATGTTAAATAAACAATTATTATTATCGTCTATTTCGAAGCACACCAATAGATGTTTTGAATTTCAAGTCCACTAACCACAAGATTTTCACAATTAAATGTACTTACAAACAGACAGGTGTTTTAAGGTAGCGAGAGGGGAAAAACTAGAAAAAAAATCTTTTTTCTAAAAATCCCGGATTATGCAACCTTATATTGTGTACTTTCTTTATCTTTGGTCCGAATTTACAGTGCGCGGTGCATTTGTTGCGTAATTTCAATTTATTCCCGGAAACTTAGTTGTAGGTGAACACGTCCTTCACGCATTTACATATTATGTTGAATGACAGACTGAAGACAGAGGATTTAATTTGCATACTGATTTGTTGACCATCCAGCTTTATTATATCCTGTGTAATCTATAAGTAGTGTCCGTTACGCGATCGAAGTACAAACAAACATTACACTATAGTATTTCAAGCTTTTCTCGGTGTTTTAATAACCTAAGATGAAAAAAACTGGCCGCTGAAAAATGTCTGTCGCCGTTAAAAGATATCTAAATGAAAGTGACCTGGGCTCATATTATAGTCAGCCTGCAGAGTGGAATAAAAAAAATTTCCTGCGTCAAAAAAGAGTGGACATTCTTTTGATGTGAATCGTAAGCTGGTGATCGCGGCTCGTGGCATTGGAAAGGGTCGTCGTGCAATGTGTAAATTTAGTAGCTATATGGGATTACCGCCTCCTCTATTACTGGTATATCTGGAACCACATTCAGAGAAAACACTCGGAAAGTTTTAGACGTTGCTAAAAGACTATTAGAACAAGAATTTCAAGATGCCGACGATGAAATAAGAAAACTCAAAACAGAATTGGCAGAGATAGATGAGAGTGGTGACACGGATAAAAAAAACCAGTGGATATAGCGGTTTCTGTCGACGGGTCAAGCTGGGTGGTCCGAATTCAAATATCATGGCGTGAACTTTGGAGGTCATTACCCAATGCTACACGTAATTCAGACAGCTAACTGATTATAGCAAATTCGATAACGGTACACTCTCCATAGGCTGAGAGTAATGCAAACATATCTGTACTTGAAGGCATGTATATGCCGTAAGTAAATATATGCTGTCATGAAGGCCCGCCCTATGTTTAGAGAACCGATTGTACTGTTGACGCTGTTCAACATAACAAAGGGACTTGAATAAATTAATTGCGCGGTACGCCATCTTGCTCAAGTTAACATCCATTTTCGACGAAACTGCTAAGTTTTGTCACGTTTTAGGAAACAACCAACCAATTTTTCACGATCTAACATTTCACGCATATCAGATACTTGTATATTTACAAAGTATGATCAAAATGGTCGACATTTTGTCATTAATTAGCTGTTTATCTGTGGCCAAATTCAAAAACGTTTTATTGAGTTTTTACGGAAACTATTTTTTGACTATCATAACTATTGAAGATGTCATTTTTCAACACTTTTCTCTATGCTAACGATGTACAAATTACACAATCTATTCGCCACAAAATGGGCTAAAATATGATGTCTCATGGACATTTATGTGAGCCATTGACGTTGAGTTACAGCCTTGGGAACAGGAAGACGTTTGTAAAATTGAGTCCATAAAGTTCAACAGGCTTTATCTCCAGAACTATGGGGCACATACAAATTTCGAGACGCATTCTCAAAGACCATTATCTTATAAAGAAACAGTGAAAAGATCAGAGACATAGAAAAAAGGAACACCGAGAAACTGACAATCCCGCAAAAAAACTCTCCGTTTAGGAGGTTAACGAGAACGATCGTAACTTAATCTCCTGAGCAAATATCAAGACGAAACATATATGACCGTATTCTGCTATATCTCAGCTTTCTGAAAACATATACAGTGCCATAACTGCATGCTTAGTAACTGGTGAGGAAAGTCCTAAACTCGATTAAACTATAAATTATGTTTCCCCTCTCGCTACCTTAAGGTGTTCAATAATTGTGACATCTTTGGCAGCCATCAACGTCTTTTCTCAAAGCTCAACATTCTTCACATTTAGTATCAGTATACATACGTTATGAAAATTCAATAGTCAATTATTATAATACCTTCAACTATGAGTTGTTTGACAATAAAAATACAAAATGATCTTTTGTAGTAAATGTACAAGTCAGTTACCATGTATGACAAAATACTATTAATCAAATAATTCATGAGTTGTCCATTTACACTTGAAAATAAAATCTAAATATTAATTCTTGCCTGAAGATATAATTGGCTTTATGTTTCTGCCGAAAGAAAAGATCAGTTAGAAAATGGAACTTTCTCAATTCTCAACACAAGCATTGGTTTGAGTCAAGTACACAGTACATTTTACTTTGGTGTAACTTAACTTGATTTAATTTTTGTTTAATATTGTTCATATCTTTACAGGTCGATCACAGTTAACAAATCGCGTTCCTCCACGTGAAATTCCTGAAGGTTGCTACGATTGTGGAGATGGTTTTTATAATCCTAAAACAAGAGTGGTCATAGATTACAATAAAAAATTCCTCAGAAATGCAGGTATGTTCCGCAAGTGAAGGAATGATAGCAGTAAAAGGTGTGTGTGTGTTAAAGTACCCAAGTGTAAATGGAATTGTATCTGACCGGGCCGTCGAATGGGTCATCTACAGCGGGCACCATAACATTTTTCATTTGGGATATCGAGAAACAAGAATCGTTATGGCATTCATACGCACAACACCTCACCATGTTTAAACTTTTAAGTAGTCAGTTAACAAGGTCTTTCATAGTAGCATTTCTATGGGATTGACATACTAGAATGAATGGGTTCAATTATCAGTGTTAACTGATGACATCATTGACTGGCTCTCTAGAGGCGAAATAACACCATACAAAGTGGACGTTTGTCGTCTACTTCACAGCCTGTTTTATACTTGATATTTAGAGTATTTCGCAGCACATACAAGATGTTTTTTACCCTAGAATTCATTCATAGATCTCAAATTTCATGTACGGAGTGATAAAAGCCAGACCTCGGCTCCCCTTTAACACCCATGTCAAATGTAGTGGGACGTTTGATATGAAATCATGGTTAAGGTCATAACACTGTTGGAAATATTCCTAAAACATACAGCAATGTTGCAAAGGAAATTGATAGAGGTAGCAGTTTATCTGATCAGTTTATGATGACTTTTTCCCCTCTTCCAACATATACATACTGCAGGGTGGGGGGGGGGGGGTCATGCTTTTTGTGTGTATTTTGTTTTGCCTAAATGAAAGGCTGTGTAATTTTGTTAGTCATACATAAAATTTATATCATAAAAAAAAATTATTATACACTCCATCGATCTATTGTTTCATTTCAGATGATGATGAACATGATTGGATAGTCAAGACATGTCGTAAAGGCTGGGATGAAATTGTTGGATATAAACCAAAGCTGGAAGCGTGAAGCTGACAGATTGACTGGCGACAATGTTTGTGTATTCCGACTGTGACCAATCTTGAAATGTACATTCCAAAATATTTATATTTTTTTGTAAGATAAGGATAGCCTGCTTTTGAAAAGAAGAAAGAATACAAATCTTTGAATAAATTTTAGTCACAAATATTTCATTGAATGTCAAAGGTTCAAGCCCGAAACAAAACCTTTGTCATGTTAGTGGATATCACTCACACTCGCGTACATTAATGTGTTGGTGGTCTATGGATCTCAACTTTATGTAATACCAGTCAAATCATGGACAGATGCATTTAAGTGCACCTGTACACTTCGCAGGCAGACAAAATACAAATGTGCCAGTTGTCTTTCCCGACCCAGCAACCCCCTCCTTTGGTTAATAGTAAGTACATTGACCACAATTGCCTATGTATATATCGTATTGTAAAGTCTAAAAATGAGTACCATTTAGTCAAAAACAAGAGAAATGTTTCTGGATGAGTTTTTATTTGTACATAAGTTCAATAAATAGGAAATTAAAAAAACAAAACATGTTTTGTGCTTGCATAAAAAGAGTTCCGTTTTGGTATTGAGAGGTCACAAGCCACTGGTTGTACTGGTGTAACCCTAAACTAATACTAGCTAAAATGTCTCTAGTTGCAAATAACAATGACTTTGTGCATGTGTACATCAGTGAAACTGATAAACTGCTGATTAAGAAGATTTAATGAATCAGAATGTGCAATAAGTTATTTTGATGTTCCTACATTAAAGCAGGGGAGTCATTAACCTTTGCATTTTTAGCGTGTGTTGTTATCATCGCTTGAGAATTCCTGCGCATGTGACGACCCTCTCGCTTTAATATAGCCATACATATAACAAATATTTGATGTTATTCACACAATTCTATCACATGTTGAATTGTGAGCCTTAATGTTCCATTGGTCTACATACTAAGCGATGTATGTTTACGAAAGTTTTAGCATCTAGGAAAGTATTTGGGGATGTAGTCGTATTCTTTCCAGCGTTTCCTCTGGCATACAAAACACAGGATTAACAGTTTTTATCTTATCTGGAAAACTTCCTAATAACGATAAACCAGCAATTCCAAATAAAGTATGAAATGGATCAACCTGTGAAGGTGAGGAAAAAACAGAATGTCAGTTAATAGAAGAAAAATACTTCCAATGCAAAAAACATTTTTTGCATACTCGCAGTATAGGTTCTCAAACTTTGTACTGTTTACATCAATGTACTCGAAAAATTAATTTTTGACGCGACAAACAGGTGCTATGATAAAATAGAGTCTAAAATTAAAAAAGAACAAATCAAAGCAGATAGGAACACAATTACCACGCAATATAATGCTGAGTGTACCTACCACGTCACCAGGTCTGTCGGAGAAACCACCAGTCTCATCATCTTGACACGCTAATATAAAAGTTTCTAATTTCTTTTTATCAATCCAGTGTATTCTACCGATGATTTTCAACGATGCTAACACCCACCAGGAATAACACACATCTGGCAGTTTTTCAGGTCGACCTAGATAACAGTTATGATAATATATTGGTATTCTCATCGCAGTCACACTCTCTCAATACAATGTCAAGTTGTGTTAATGAATTCAAAACTGACAATGCTGATCAGAACTTAGTGGGAAATATGTAACAGCAAACTGGAAAATTTTCTCAACTAGACAAGATGTCTTTTGAATTGTACACAACCATGGAAACAGATTGAATCATCACTATATGTTATTGTAGCACATCCACAAATTTTTAACAAATGCTCTAAAACCGTGGTGTGGATGAACATTAGAGTTTGAGTTCATCTAAGCATGTATGAACAATGAACTTAATTTTGTTGTAACACAGATTACTGTAATACTTTATTTTCGCTATTTTCGCTGATGGAATGATTCAGTGAAAATAAAATTCAGTGAATATGCCTTTTTCCTATATTTTACATTCAACTTTTCAAAAATCAGTGAAAATAAATTCCATAGAAAACACCCAAAAAGTCTTTTCAGTGAAAATTAATTCCAGCTAAAATAAACTATTCTACAGTAGTTAACATTTTTTCTAAAAGTCAATTCAGTCGCTACTCGGCATTATTCTACCCTGCATTGTAATTCTGAAATAAGTAAACATTTCATTGTTGCAAAACCCTTGTGGCAGTTGTCGTTCATAAAGCTACCATCCAAGCCACTCGGCCAACAACAATTGTATACACTAGTGGTGCCAATGGCTCTCCTTCACATGTAGCTTACCGTTACTAATTGCAAAGCCACCATTCTAGTCTAACTTACCATTCAAGCCACCCGATGGTAGTTGCCGTTCACACAGCCACCATCCAAGCAAATCTGCATTTATGTGATGTAAACGACCAATGATAGACAGCATACCAACGCAGCAGTAGATCTGAAATAGAGATAGAACCGAACAAATTCAAGTCATAAAACAATCAGTCACTGATTTGCATATTAAAATAATAAAACAAGCAGCCTCTCGGCTGAGATAGCTCTGCTGTTTGCAATGCACATTTCAATTATAGAACAGAAGATATCATTAGAAAATGAACAATATGCATAGTATCAATGCAATGGGACTTGCTGTTTTCAACAAGAATTCAAAAATATCATTTTTCACCATAAATGATTGTGGTTTTTAACAAGAAGAAAATATCACTTTTTACCAAAAATGACAAAAATATTCACCAAAATTAGAGAATTGAAGATATCATCATGAAATGAACAAATCTGAGAGAGGTCTACCCAAGGTACATATACACCAAATATCAAAGCATTCAGGGTTGTAGTTTTCAAGAAGAAGTCAAACAAGCAGCCTATCGGCTGAGATAGCTCCGCTGTTAGCAATGCACATGGCAATTAAAGAACAGAAGATATCATTAGAAAATGAACAAATCTGAGAGAGGTCCACATGTAGTACCTATATATGTAATATCAAAGCAATTGGACTTGTGGTTTTTAACAAGAAGTCGAAAATATCACTTTTTACTAAAAATGACAAAAATATTCACCCAAATAGGAGAATTGAAGATATCATCATGAAATGAACAAATCTGAGAAAGGTCCACATGTATGATGTAGTACCTATATATGTAATGTCAAAGCAATTGGATGTACGGTTTTTAACAAGAAGTTGAAAATAACACTTTTTACCAAAAATGACAAAAATATTCACCAAAATTAGAGAATTGAAGATATCATCATGAAATGAACAAATATAAGAGAGGTCTACCCAAGGTACATATACACCAAGTATCAAAGCATTCAGGCTTATAGTTTTCAAGAAGAAGTCGAAAAAGTAAAACATTGACACGGACGACGACGGACAATCACTCATATGATAAGCTCTGCTCGACAAAGTCGACAGCAGAGCTAAAAAGTAAAACATTGACACAGACAACGGACAATCACTCATATGATGAGCTCCGCTCGACAAAGTCGACAGCGAAGCTAAAAAACAGAACAAATCATTGCTTTACCTGACCAGAATGAGATTCAGATCCGGGTAGACATCCAAACCCACCATCATAGTTCATGCATTTTAAAACAAATTCCATGGCTTTATCCACATCGATTTCATCAAGACGACCCTGAAATTAATTAAAAGCAAATTAATTTAAAAAAAAATTGTCATACTAACATTACCATAATCAATTGTCAATTTATATAAATTTTCTTTTTTTTTTTTTGTAACCCACCGTACTCACCAGTAACGAGAGGCAAGCTACGGCAACAAATGAAAACCTTGTATCAACTTCACCTGCAAAAACATAAATCAACCATTACGAGTGGGCAGGGTGGGGGAGAGTGGGGTAGAGGGGCATGGAAGGCAGAGGGCTGAAGAGAAATGAAGTGAGGGTGTCAATCAGGTAAGTCAAACACACAGTGAATCTTAGTGATTTCAGCCGCTTCATTAAGAAGAAAAATTAGAAGAAGCTTAAGAACAAGGTCAAAAACAACACTGACCCCACTTGTCTCCGGTGAACGACCCGTCTTCTTGCTGTAAGCCTTTGATATAGTCTACTACTTTATTCACATTGATGGCGTCCACTTTGTTATACAACGTTAAAATCTAATGCAAAAAGACAAATTTAATGAGAAAAACAAAGTAATCAATTCCCTATAGTTAGAGGGCAGTGTTGCAGATAATTTGAATGGTCACAACACAGCAAATTCCAAGAGTGGACATTATCACCTCAATGTATAATCGGAATTAAGATGAAATTGTCTTTTGTCTTGTTTTATTGATTTCCGTGAATGAAAAACAATGTTTTATTAGTACAATGTGTTTAGAAAAGGTATGAATGTGTTTTTTATAAAATATTCCTAAATATTTTCAGTTAAAAACAACTTGACCAATCCCAATACCTTAGCCATTATATAATTCCAGTGATCAGTGCGGCGGCCTTTGACCTATTGTGACAATTTTGTAGGTACCTTTAAATGAATGTTTAATAATTAAGTCATTCAGTGCCTAAATGCAGTAACAATACAACTTTTTGATATTTAAAATATATATCTGAGAATGATTAGAATATATATTTGATGCGATCTACGTTTGTTGTGATTGAGGAATTTATAGCCAATGATTGGAAGGTACTTTTCGGGTAATTGTTCTATGAAACAGTAAATTAACAGAAAACACTTATTGATGATGTCCGGTGAATATCCAAATCACTGAGTATTACAGAGTACAGTGTTCTCTCCAGGCCTTTCAAGCACTGCAGGCCTGTGTCACTTAACCAAAAAGCGACGTCGCTTTCGTTTCGCCCATGATCCTTGAAATCTTGTTCACAATGCTTATTGTATTGTTTACAAGTGTCAGTCTGCACAACTTTAAAACAATAACATGTATTGATTGAAAGGTAATCTCGCTTTTGTTAGACATACGGAAACAGTGCTAAAAACGGAAATCTACAAAAAGTTACCAAGTATTTCAAGGGTGCGAAGCCTGCAAATCCAAAAACAAATACTTGGGTAGTAATGTGACAAAACAAGTCTCACAAAACACAAAGCAGGGTACATCGGGATGATCTATCCCAATTTGCTGCACTGCTGTTAATTGCAGTTTTTACTACTTCATTGCTGGTGACACTACCTAATTACCAAAAATTTATAAAAAAACAAGTGAAATTAAGTCGCATTGAAAGGAAAACTGTAAATAAATCGAAGAAAAAATTATTTAACTGTGGACGAGAAGAAAAAACAAACCCTGACCTCTGGAAGTACCTCTTTCATAGAGTGCCTCATTACCGAGGAACACTGCCCTAAGGCGACGTAACAGACAGGGGGTTGCATGACACGATTGGTTGAAATAATCGTCTCATTTACATAAATTAATATTCATGAGCAATGAAAATCTTAACTTTGTAGTAAAATTTTGCCAAAATGCTTTCCGATAACACAAAAATAATCGAAAAACTGATGTAAAGGTGTTTTTTGAGACAGGTTTTTGATCAGACTCCAGCAAACTGTTGAAAGTAACCACAGGTTTTTTCTTTACCATGATCATAGCAACCTAAGAAATTCATTAAGAATGCAGAAGCATGTTTATATTTCACTCTAGTACTATTGCTCAAAATGTTTTCAATAACTTTCACCAGCAACAAGATACCTAATTAGTATACATTTCGAGAAATAACTGTGTGTGTGCATGCGCAGTTTGAAATGGAAAAATTTTTAACGCAATAAAATCACATGTGGAACTCACTCCAGCAAGAAACTTGTGGCGGTTAAATTGTTTTGCTATAGACATAATTTTCGAACCTGTATATTTGTATGTGATGTTTCTATATTTCGTTGAGAATTACTCAGTAAAAACACTGAAATGATTTCATCTGTTCGTAAACGGGATGTTGGTGCTTCGACGATGGGGTACAAATGACTGACTTCAAGATGTTCCATCCAAATTGGACGGCGCCCTCCTGTGCCAATCCCCCCACACGTTTTGACATCACGAACAATGCATGATGGGTTACAAAGGGATTTCGATTGAGGTATTAAATATGACGGTGCAGAGTGCATGTTTTTTCGCGATGTTTAAAAACAACATCTTGTTGGCAATTTTGATGTAAATTCTAAGATAATCGTCAATGAATCGTTTTAATTAACAAAACATTCTAAATTTGGTATTTGTTCACCAAAAAGTCAGATAGCAATGATCGCAACAATAGCTGACGATGTTACGGTGATCGTATCGCTACGCATGAGGTATAAGGTCAATAACAAATCGCAGACTTTAGTTTTGAAATGCCGTTGCGAAAAAAAAATGTTGTCATTATTGATTTAATAATGTCATCATATTTTGATAACTCGCAATCTCACAGATCTTACAAATTTAACCAAAAAATGTTTTCCTCGATGTCATATGAACTGACATAAAACTGAATGTACTTGTTGCACACAAAATAATGATGAACCAGTTACCTCCATTGATAACAATATATTCACTGACTGACTTTAAGTATTTCCACTTTTTTTTGCTGTTCTATTTCAAACTTTATTTGACTTGATGCACACATAAAATACAATGAAGTAAAATGATATATAATAGATGAGATATAAAAATATCTTTTCTTTATTTTAGTAGGGAAACTAAATATTATGCAAATATAATTATGCAAATTAGATGCATTGTTATGTAAATTAGCCATGATGCTTAAAAATGCGTCTGGGAGAACACTGGAGTCATTTATTTTTTGAGAGTAGTTTGGATTGTATTCCCAAGTCGATTCACTGGTTCAAATTCATGTTATTCAATTGATTTGGTTCATGAATCAATTTATTTATGTCACATGCAAACATCGAGCCCTATTGTGATAGAAAAGTTTCATGACTGAACATTATACAAACTAAGGAATATCAATGGTCCACATACCCCAATTGCATATGACTTGATAGTGGACCGGAGAAAGCGACTTTAGCTCTGACTATGCAACACGTTCAAAATTTACATAAATGCATATTTTATGAAAATATATTACATGTAGAAGTACATGTACTAACCTGTACAGCACTAAGTGTATATAGCATATGCGGATCATGTCCATTACTAGCACTGATTCCACCGCAATCGTGTTGACAATCCTTCACAAACTGAACTACTTTGTCTTTGTCCATGTTATGCAATTTACCAAGTAGGTCCATAGCGGTCAATCCCCAGTAAATGCCACTCATTCGAAGATATTCTGTCATGGCATATTCCTGCATAGAATGGTGGTTATACATGATGTTATATCACTACCGTTGACATTAACATTTAAATTTAATTTTGCTACATTAATAATAATCTTTATTAAACTCATAAACAAATTAAAAATCTTCTATGGTTTGTACTTAAAAAAGTCTTCTTTTTTTTTAAATGGATATAACATGAAAAACAGCGTATTTAAATTAGTACTTGTCTTTTAGTAAAAGCAAAGACACCAGAGAAAGAGGGATGTGCAACTGCGATATTTTTATTGATCTCACGTATGTTGGTGACTGTTAGAAGGATTAAAATAGCGGGTTGAAAATCCCGATGTTGGACATCCTGTCGCTCGTCCCTCTTTTTTTAGTGTCTTTGGTAAAAGCATTGTTTATGTATCTGATAACATGTCTGGGCAGAAATGGCTCTGTAGTGTTTAAAATCATTGTGAATTTGTCTATGCAGTGGTGTGTTGAGAAATTATTGTACTTTCTGTTCAATTGTTCATAAAATTCTGGTCTTTTATTTGAATATATTTGACAGTGCATTATGAAATGTATTTTGACTGCTGTTGTTTTACAAATTTTGCAAATTCTTTCATCAGCTGGTGTTTTGGGACGTATACGTCTCCCAACTTCAATTTCTAGGCAATGGCAGCTTAGTCGTCGTTTGGCTTATGTTTTAACAACTTGAGATTTCATCAATATGAATGAACATGCTTTGGTTTTTCATGAATCTGGAAAATACCCAGATTTCCATGTTATTTTCTTTCCATTTGCCATGCAGTATTATCCACAATAGTTACAAGTATAAAACCCTTACCAAAGACCTAGGAGAAAATGTGGCCATGTGATACATACTGGTATGTATGTACAGTTCTACATATACTTACATATTCGTAATCTTTCTTTGATCCATACGCTGCAATGAACTCAGAGTGTTTGTCACCGAGAAAAGACGTTGGAGCTTTGGAACTGATAGTGACATCTTTGATTGGAGTACCCTGGATGATCAAAACACAATGTTAATAACGCTAATTTCAAAATCCCTTTTATTAAACCACTATAAATCAGATTTAGCCATATCCAGCATGGCCACTAGTCCTGCATGAAATCATACGGAGAAACAGGTCTGGCCACACCAGATCTGTGAACTCACAAATAAAATTTATCAAAAGATATGCTCACAAATATTTTTCGTCAAATTTTCATTTTGGGTGTAAATGATGTTGACACATGCTGAATATTGCTACCCCTTCATGTTTACAATGGAATTAAAACATGTCTCCATGGATACGCTATGAATGGTATATAAAGGTAACAGTTACATTAACATATATTACCGGTAAGACCCATTTGAGTCAGGTTCATCTCATGGTTAAATAGATGGCACCTAATTCACCATTTGTACCACAAATGGCAGCCAAATACAAATCACAAGCACACATGTGTGTTCAAACACCTGTGTAAATTAGCTGTATTTGGAATATGGTAAATCACGTTTCATGATACAGAATGAGTATGATCAATTCACCATTCAAATTCAAACTGTCGTCTGGTGTGGTATTAACCTTTCAACACAGTTCCAAGTGTGTCATTTGAACAACATTCTTACGGATAGTGTGGCAGCAACCTAGATTGGCGCAGTCGGGGCGGTTCATTTATTTTTGTAGTTCAAATAAAATACAAAAATTCGCGAAATGGAGGTGTTAGCGCGAAATCCCCTGTAACTGTGAAATCACCCCGACTGGTTTATTCTGCATGGCCCTCTATCGACACAGCAGGAACCCGTCGATTTTTCAACGGGTAATTATGTTAATGATGTTCTAATTGACAATCATCTGAGCCAATCACAACGTCTCTTCAACTGATCTCTGACCGAAAAGACGTCGGCTGGTTGTAGCAGCCGATTTTTTTTAATTCTACGACTAGTACGAGTTACTTTTTTACAAATTGTGATGAATTAGAAACAACGACTACGACAAACTCGAATTTCAACGTGCCGCCATGTTATGTCTGCAGTGTGACCTTTACCATGTTCACCTCATTTGGCACGTGTTTCCGCGCCCACCTGTGGGCATTCATGAATATTTAATAGCAATGAATTTCCTGCAGAATAAACCAGTCGGGCGATTTCGCGCTAACACCTCCATTTCGATTTTTTGAATTTAAACTACAAAAACAAATTAATCGCCCCGACTGCGCCAGTCTAGCAGCAACCCTGAAATACTACAGTTCAGAACCAACCTTGACCTAGCTATTGAAAAGGGAAGACAAAAACAATCCCAAAACTCATTTAGAAAACAGAATTTGTGGTCAATGTGCACTTCTTCAAAAAGAATATGAGCAACACTTTTTCATGGAATGCCCCAAATACCTATTCAAAATACCTTCGAAAATATTTGTCGACAATAAGGGTTCCTATTGAAAAACAAGCCAATCTCTAAAAATATTATGAATTTAATTGGTCGAATTAACTGTGAATATTAAGAGACAATTAATCATCATTTCACAGTTACTTGGACAGTATTACTTGGCGTTACAGCTTACAAGTGACTGTGAGTAAGACTTTTATAAATATGTATACCGGTCCCTATTTCCAGTGTCCGGAGGCCGAAAAACATCACAGTTGTATTACAGTCTTATTTTGCGTTCACATGTGAGTGAGATCATTCATTTTTCATTCACACGCGAACGTTTCACTCAAAATCAGCGATCATTCCAAACCACGAGAAACAATAGATGTTACGTAATGCATACGGTATAACCATAACGATGTCGGTCTCATTATATCAGCAGTTTTCACCACAATCTTACCCACTTCCGCGTTTACTTACCATTTCGTCGTGTGCTTGTTTGTAACTCATGTGCTCCAAATTCTGTAACGCAGAGCGCCACCAAGAGTTTGACATGTGCACACATTTTATCGCATATAGCAGTGACAATGTTTCTATATATCTATATTTATGTATTTAAGTCAACAGTAAGTGGATTTGATGTTCACTGTCAGCTTTTTTGAAAAAAAACTGCCTAATAATACACATAAACTGCCAATATGACAGCAAATTCAAAAGACAACCGCCATTAAAACCCCACTAAATAATAATGTATTGTAGAAATCCACAAATCTCTATAAACCACTATCCTGTAAAAGGGGGTAATTATTCACTGGGTTTTAATTTTGCTTATTTCGCTGACTGGAAAATGCGCTAAATTAAAACCCAGTGATTATGTAAAATTAAGCATAGAACACATTATCTAAATTATAAAACCGTGAATTTAAAACCCACTGAATATTCTTGAAATACTAAATCAGTGAAATTTAAACCCAGTGAAAATTAGTCATTTTACAGTATATCGTTAGATATTGATATATATCCTTTCCATTGAAAACTGTGACAAAACATGCTATTTTCATCCCATTTTTTCACCATTTTTTTTCGAACAGAACACAGAGTGTTTGGTGACCCCCACCACTTTATTCAATATTGTGGGGAGCCTGATGAGAGCTTAACAACTGTCTATGTTGAAATTTTAAATTGTATGTATTACAAGTAATGTTACATGGGAAGACAACAATTTGGATTGAATTGTACGAAACTGTAAGGAAATATTAAAGCGGGGGAGTCGTCACCTGCGCATGCGTCAGATGGCCATAGCGTGTCATTGTAGACACCCATAAGCCTTTGCGTTTTTAGCGTGTGTTGTTATCGTCGATTGGGACTCAATTCCCGCGCGTGCGCAGGTGATGACCCCCCTACTTTAAATCATTTCAACATTCTCACTAACATCTCTTCATAGACTTGTTTATGTAGAGAAAAAAAAATAGAAAAAAACAAGCAACTCCATAGGGAATAAGAAAAAAAACAATAGAAGAAAGAAAGAAACAAACTGCCAGTGCAGAGAAAACAATTGGAGAAATAACCAATGTACATAGTACATCAATCGAACAAACAATTAATCTGCGAAGAAAACAACTTGAAGACTGAAACTATCTGTTCAGAAAATAGCAGGAGAAACAATTAATCCTGAGAGAAAATAACAGTCTGTTTAAAAACAATTGGAGAAACAAACGAACAATAAAACAATTTGGAGAAACAATCTGCGTAGTACAGTAATATGAAGAACAAACAACCCTTAGATAAAACAATAGGAGAAACAAACACTCTGTAGAGAAAACAATAGAAGAAACAAACACTCTGTAGAGAAAACAATAGGAGAAACAAACACTCTGTAGAGGAATTAATGGGAAAAACAAACAATCTGTAGAGAAAACAATAGAAGAAACAGACAATCTGTAGAGAAAACAATAGAAGAAACAGACAATCTGTAGAGAAAACAATAGAAGAAACAAACACTCTGTAGAGGAATTAATGGGAAAAACAAACAATCTGTAGAGAAAACAATAGAAGAAACAGTCAATCTGTAGAAAAACCGATCGGAGAAACAAACAAACAATCTGTAGAAAAACAATAGAGAAAAAACAAACAATCCACACACAAAAAAAAAAACAATAGGAAGAAACAAAGAAACTGTAGAGAAAACAATAAAAGAAAAAACAAATATAGAGAACATGGCACATCGTCCAATCATGGAAGGTAGATGTCCATGGTCAAATAAACAGAACAAGTATTCTGGCTGAAAACCATCGCCACTAGAAATATCGACGCGCGGATTTAGGGGAGGCGCGCGCGCGTCCTTCAGTCGACAAAAAAACAACAAAACAAAAAATCAATTGACAAACCCACTAGCAGCCCACCGGAGGTTTACTTCGGCCACGTCAATAGGAGCGCCTCCCCTTACCGAATTTCTGGATCAGCCAGTGATATACGTCAACCCTCACCCTGATAGAAATTGTCTCGATAAAGAATGATGCTTTTAAATTATATAAATCGACCCTGCTTCTGCCTTCGCATCTAGGTGTATGTTCCCTGGACCAGAATAAAATACACGTGGATACGGAATACTAGTATATTTATTCCATGTTGGTTATATCACATTACATCATCATCAACCCACCCATCCCCGTAAAAAAATAGGCGATAGACAATGACGTCATACTAAACTGCGCCGAACGTGGCGGGATTGAGTAAAGGCTACGCACGGAATCAATTAAACAACGACGTGCAGCTCGAAAACAGAAATAGTCGCAATCAATACCGTATTCTCAGAATACAGTGACAAGTGTTGTTCTAATGCTCGTGTACAATGTCGCAATAAGACACCCATGAAATACGCAATTAACCTCACTAGATTGCGTTCAATTACAACCAAATTACAAGGAAATGAAATTCCACTGAAATTTACAATTAAGCCTCGACATGACAGTCACTGATATTATACATTTAATGAATTTCTTTGATAAACTGAGACTCAGCTTGTGCATCACACGCCATTCCAATTACGCGTACCCATGCCGGTTATTGATTACATAGGATTGGACGCAGCCAATTCTTTTTTTTTTTTCTCTATTTTCAACTCGACTGAATCCAGGAGAAATGGAAATATATAGCGAACAAGGCAGGCAATTAGACGAGAACAAAGCACTTATGAATATCATAATATCATCTAAATTAATACATTTTCATTTTTCAGCGAGTACAGTAAACGTACAGCTGGCTGTATGGTCTGTCTGAAAATATCGATTTTATTAGATGCGGTTGGAATTTTTAAACCAGTTTTACATTGATATTCGCAATATAACTGCTACACCGTTGCTGTGTAATCTCCCGCCACTCCGTTCGGCGGCTATATATATATTTCATTGACCCAATTGCCGAAGGGTGGGAGGTGGGGGTAGGCACAGGTCCATAATGCAGTTCACAAATATCGTATGAGGTATATTATTCTATCAAATAAATAATAAATATCTGCGTTTTTTCATTGTTCGTTATCTCAAGTCTGAATTGTAATGTTTACCCCCCTTGCGTTCGCTTCATAATCATTGGGCATGCTATCGAGACGTGACCCTGCAATATACAATTGCCGTTGGGAATCATGTCAAATTTCTGATATATTTTGAAAAAGAAACAGCAAATCGGTGGAATTGGACTGTTCATTTCTTATTCACTCATCAAGATTAGATGCAAGAGATAATTTTGTGACGACTTTCCGAATACAGGGCTGAAAAACAAATCACTCTCCCAGGGGCGAATTGTATACACATGAATCGTACTTGCACCCCCGAAAGACATCATGGTTCGCCCCTTTAATGTAATTATACACTACATGTACTTTATTTTAACAGGAATGAATTTTCGCTGAATTTTCGTTTTGTATGAACAATATTTCACAGATTTTATATGAGTTAAATGTAAAATAAAGAAAAGAAAAGTATTTTCACTGATGCATTCCTTCGTCGAAAATAACTTCCAAGTGAAATTAATGTACATAACAGTGTTGATCACGTGCAACGTAGCGCGGTGGCGGTGAGGGTGAAGGCGAGTTCTCGTACTCAGCGCACGAACTTGAATACAAGTGTTGAAATGCGCCAAGCGCAATGATTGTCCGTTAAATGCTTTAGAGACCTGACAATGAGTTGAAGAGATGTATCTTAGCGTACAGATGTAGTTAATTATTCCCTGCGGGCATTTTATAAACTCGTCGTTCACCGAATACTTTCTTCCATCTCCTTGCTTATCAAAGAACGTCATTTACTGTAATGCGCGTAGAAGATAATTACGCACCGTGGGATTGTTATTCGCTAACAACATCTTCTTTCGATAATGAGGCCAGTTGATGATAATACGGCTGTGTTAATGGTAATTTCTGGTTATTAATAAAGCATACTGATTGCGTTCCTAATTAGATAATGTGTCCCTTCGTTATGTCCTAGGCGTACTTGTCGGATTTTTAAAAGTACTACTCAAGAGTCGTGAACGCTGAGGGCGCCCTGTATCATACCAAATCGTTCGTTCTCAATGTGTATCTTTCATTTACTTAGATTCGTCAGTGCGAGGCAACCGAAGAGTTAATTGTAATGTAGAATTTAGGGAAATGCAATAACATTATTTTTTTTTATAAATGTAAAAGTACACTACATTTCAGAAACTCGTGAAACGTTTTATATAAAATATTTATAACTAAAAATCTATATATATATATATATTGTTATACCAGGGCCTATGGTTATACTAATTGTTTCAAATATTTGTTAGATCTGTGATCCCCGTCAGCCAATTTGTACTAAAGGAAAAGACGACGAAATTTATGGGTAATAAAAACCCATGCTGATCTTAACTGGTCCTCAGCTTTCTGAAATGTATAAGAATGAAATTGCAATAATAAATTGTAAAAGACAAGATGCGATATATTGAAAGTAAGCCTCAAAGACCCGTTGTATTCGTTTTTTTCTTCTAACCTATATCAAGACAGAATAGAATTCTACAACGTTTTGGAAACTATCATAGAGAAGGGGTGAATAAGTACTGAGAAATGAATGTAAACTCACAGTTGATGCTGACATAGAAAGTAATGTACGCAAATAACACTGAATAAACGGAAAAGGGGTGTACATGAATCAAAGTCGATGTTGTTATTATGACTACGTAATTATTTAGTCAGCTACAATATTTGATGATATATGGTGGAAAAATGTTTTCTCGGTAAGATGCGAGGCACATATGACAATTTCTTTTTACTAAAATTATTATTTATTTGTCATTGTGACGCAACGCCATTCAGTTTACTGTATGTATGCAACCATGGAGACGTGTTTCAAAACAACGTCCATCTCCCGGACCTTGCATATGCCTCCCTGTTGCATACGCCTCCCTGTTTAATCGTAATTAAAGCGCGGTGGTCGTCGCGCAGCGCGTGTTCGAATTTCATGTAAATAAATAATGTATTTTACACGCGTTGTATACGTCGCTATGAGTCCCATATCGAACAGGACGCGACACGACGACTGCCGCCCTTTAAAGTCGGTAGATCTCCGCTTTAACACCGTCTACAACTAATAATGATTCCGTATCGTCGCCTACGGCATTCGTGAAGACATAATTATTATTTCCGCCCTTTGCGTGATTAACCTCGACGCCTGCAGCTCTGACTTCTCGTTTCAATGAGCGTTAAGTAACGAGGAATGAATTGATGTCTGCTTTCATGACATTGATATTAGTGACGTCATACTTTAATGCGACTCGTTTCAGAAATACACTCCGCGGCTACCAGCGTGAATGCGGTAGAGAGGACGAAAAAGTGGGATTGGGTGGACTAAATGTAGCTGGCATAGTGAAAAGAGACGGTATTTGTCTCACAAAAAAATATGTGTAGTTGCTATCTTATCACACCTTGGTTCAACAGTCAGCCATCCACCCACCAGACAAACAGATATATGTAACGAGCGGTGCGAAGAACAAAATCAGAGAGGCGAAGAAGTAATTTATTTGTTCCCAAACGCCTACAAAGCCCAAGGATTAGTATGTCCTATTGGAATGTAATATCGTAGAATAATCACTATTTTTATGTCCAGGGTAATGGCATAGACGATATGTATAAATTACTAGTTAAACATTCACACACAGAAATCGAATTTTGTAATTTGATGAACATTTTTGTCACGCAGGATAATTTGATTATTATCATGAACGCACACGGCTGATCCGTGCACGCCATTTAATTACACTGTCAGTAATATGAAGGGAATATTACCAGAGCAATTCTCATGAATGCGAAGCGAATTGTTCCTGTCTATGTTAATGTATGACCGATCTAAAAAAAAAGGAGCCTGACGTCCATTACTTATTTCTTTAAAAATATTTTTCGATAACATTAAACCATGAACTCGTCGTTATGTCTTGTGAGTTGGTTCATTTACGCTATACCTGCATGGGTACGGGTCAAGGGGTATGAATGCAACATATGACGTAATGTCACGGGATGTGTGTGCTTCCCTCAGCGAAAGGGTTAAGAGATTGTCCATTAGAAGCTCGGGGATCTGTTTTGAAAAACAAAATTACGACAGAAATAATTACAATGAAATATTTGTATATGACCCCCCCCCCACACACACACACACAGGAAAGAACACAAATTACACTGATATCACTGTGTTCTAGCTTAAAACTAAGGGAATAGGAAATTACACAGTACAATATGTAGTTTTGTCTCGACGTAGAAATTCCAGTGACCATTCCCTAACTTTGTTGCGTAAACACAACGAGAGATCATGTTAGATAATATTACATTATTATTTTCACATGGAATATGCCGGCGTGAATGCTTCTCCGAGTATTGAATGTTCAGTTCTCAAGTTTCGGGGGCAAATCTTTACGAAATTACACACAAATAATGTCCCGGTAATCGGTTCAATAAATTGTGAAATGAAGATGAAAAAAAAGATGTCCCCTGTACAACAAGAAAACATTACCTAGAATACAATACAACATATTAAATGAAAAGAAGTTTGCTAGTGCTTACTGAATTTTGACATGAACATTATATTTTCCTTAGAAGTAAATATGTCAAGATTAATAAGAAATAAGTCAAGTACATTTTTTTATTTATTTTATGATCTTTAGTAGCTCCTTAAGTAACAAGTACTTATATTACAAAGCAAAACTCCCGTGCCAGTACAAAGGGATTTTGCTGTTGACACGTGATGTCATGGTGTGTATGTATGTCTGTTTACGTCAAGTACCATAATCAGATTTCAATGAAGCTTCGTACATAGCTGTATTAGTCACTATGCCGTTGTGTTAAATGATAATCTTAAGTTATTTTGAATAAATTTTAAATATTTCCTTGTTCTACTTGCCTGCCCCCAAACCCTCATTCCTCAGAACACATGGGTTCTTTCTAAGCTTTCTTTTATTTCTTTTAATTTTAGTATAAGTATTAGTCTCTAATTTTGCTGCTGTACGCGTTGAGCGAACTCATACACCGGATGTAGAGAGATCGTTGAACAAATGGTAAGTTGGGTATAATGCAACTGATTGAATTAACCTTTGAACTCTGACCTTTGAACAACGTCGAGTTCGCTCATTATATTTAGATTGCTTTCATGTTTCGTTAAATTTATTCATATTAAATCTATATTACTAATTGTATATCATGTCTATATGTCAATATGTCATTAGTAAGTGTCACATTCGTAGCTCGCTGATTCAAATGTTGTTGCGAATATCTGTGTTGGACCATGGAGGTTTTTTTACCTCCATGGTTGGACAGACCATGTATTGCTAAGAGAATACGGATGTGTTTTTGTTGCTCAGATCGTCTGTACATTGATTATTATCGAAATCTAACACCTGTCCAGTGTAATGTTTATGTTTTGTATTTAAATTATTTACTTTTCAATCACTCTCTGAGCAAGACAGAAGATATGCAAAACAATGAACGAGCTTGAATTTCCACTCAGGTCAATGCCTTGGTTAAAGCGCCACCATCGTTGCGTCGCGTCGTGTTCAGTATGGGTCCCACACGACATAGTATACAACGCTATTAAATTATATTGTTCATTTAGGCGAAATTTAAACTTATTCTGAACAATGCTTTAATTAAGTATTTGTTCCTGATATTAATAGGATCGCTTAAAAGCAAAACAATTATCTCATGCAGTTCATCCAGCAATCAGCACTGATGTGACGCTGGTGGTGCATGTCATGCAGGCAGAGGTGTGAACCGGAGATCAAATTAGTTTGGTGTCGTCGTAGTCGAGTTCAGGGGAGAAACAATATTAGACATGATATCCACACCAGTGACTCTCAATTCGATATCAACCACGTTTCTGAATGTACCACTCGTATATAAACGGAAATATCTATTCGCTACTGACCTGTATTATAAATTGTTTAAAATTGATACAGAATTTGGTCCCCTGGGGATTCCGTTAATAAAAAAGGCGGTTTGGTGTCATACAGTTAGGGTGAGGGATATTAACCTTTCGTGTGTTGCCCATCTATCAATTAGTTTGTGAGATGCCGAAAATGCTTCTCAACATTTGGGACTACTGTTATCAGTGCCATGAAGATGGCGTCTGTTTATAAGTGGCGATTCTGCGCCTGTATATTTTTTAACAGTTTAACTTGCACAACTAAGAAATTAGCCAATCACAAGTTGTGTCGTATTTCCGCATTACATGTGCTGTGAAGAGAGGGACAATTTGTGCTCAGTAATATAATATGAATTTAACATCAGTTTATACGTAAACCACAAAGAAAAACATCTTCTTTCTTAACATGAGATCGTTTTATATTAACGTATCCAACATATAATGATCGGCTCATCCAAAATTCAGTGCTCAAACTGTAGATTTATTTATGGCGAAGGAAACATTGCTAAAAGGCTGTAAAATTCATCAAATATGTCTTTTCTCAATAGTGTAAATTATGGTTCTTATAAAAGTATCACGACCACCCTTTCAACACACACACCCTCATATCACTCGTTGGACGACAGGTGTACCACGACGCAGTGGAGTAATTAAGCAACGAACACGTCGTTGATTGACGCCAATTACGACAGTAGATGAAAACTAAATTAAGCCACAGCGGATTTCATTAAAGTTGTTCCCGTGGCAGAAGTAATTATCCGCTGATGAAAGCTGACAGGAATGTGGAATTCCGCGTAACGCGGAGCTTAAAATGAATTTATATACAACATGCATATAAGTAAGTAAGTTTTGAAAACTAGAGACTTTTTTTTTTGTCGATGATGATGCATTCCAGTGTGCAACGGTGCGCAGTCACACGCACTCAGAACTGTGAGGATGTGACGGAATGGCTGGTTTGCGTGCGGGAGGACTGTTTGAGAAATGGGAGTGGTATAGTTCGCGTGATAGTACCTTAACATAAGCTCGAACGTTCTTTTTAACTATGACGCAATGACAAATGTATTATAAGGTATGTGTTTTGCCGAAAAGTCATTTTAACAATAAAGGCGCATTACGGAATTTCCACAAATATTTTCTATTATTTCTTTAATTTTAATTCACTTCATCTGGTTTTCCACCTTAAACCATCTGAAACAAAGATACAAATTCCGTACGCTCGGGCACCAGGGAACCAGCTATTCGAAACTGTGGTGAGGAGAAATTAATAGCGCCCTCGGTGTCAATTAACACACTTGACGCTTCTATCTTGAGACACACTGTATTCCGTTAAAATGGCGAACAACCCGAATTTCAACTGGAAGCCGTTTTCTGTTATTGAAAATGTCGAATAGTTAAATGTGTGTGTAGAAACGTATGACGCCGGGGGTATATTGAGAGTAAATAAACACATCATTGTGTTAAAATGAGTAATGTTGTTTAAGTAATCAACCTTGTCAGAGCTCGATTAAGATGGACGACGTGAGCCTATATTGATACCTGAATAGGCCTTTATTGAATCGTGACTGGAATGCGATGAAAAATTGACAAGAACATGAGTTGGTATTAAATAAGGTCGCGTATGTATGAGCGATGGTGCACACATTTCGTGTAGTTCCGTCTGAGCCAAGTTCAAGTCGCTGTCGTGAGTATTTATAACCGCCATGTTGCGTGCGTGCGTGATGTCTTGAAGTGCGTGTCTTCGTTTGGGTCCGACTTACGTACAAGCCATTACTAGTCAGCTAGTCCCTAAGTTTAGCCCGTTACTGACCATCATGGTCTGTCTCAGTTAGTCTCTGAGTAAATACAACACAAATACAAAAATACCCCGCATATTGGTAAAACATAGACAAGTTCTATGAAATTCAGGCCCGTATCCTTCTCCCCCCTCACTCCCTTTTTAGATCGTTCACCCCTCTCTGTTGGTGTATTTCAACCAATCCGTTTTTTTACGCAAGTGTTTTAGAACATTTAGACGAACATTCGAATCCACTTTTCAACATCCAAATTATGATAGGCCAAATTAAGTCAATATTTACATTCAACGGAATTCCATCTGCATGTACTGAATCGCAATAAATGTGGGCTTTTACGAGAAGAGTAGATCTGAATGCCGCCATCATTTGAAACAGTAATTCTCACCCAACCTCTAGAAAACATATATGTCATCTCTCCCATCAATATGGTATCATTCATAGTAAAACGATGTGTGTGCGCAGACTGTCGTCTGTTTGTTTAACCGCTGATTTTTACTTACTCGTCATTGTCAAAATAGTTATAAACACTCCATATTCCATTAGTGTTGAAATTAACTTGTAAATATTTGACAACCATTATCAAAATCCGGTTTCCCATCGTTCACGTGTAGCAATTATTTGCGCCTGCGCAGTAGCGTTGGTGTTCGTATAATACACCTTTCGAATAATTCGCGCCCTCTAACGACGAAGGGCGTCTGTGATGTAAACATGGCGGAGACGGATGTAAACAATGCCGTCTCAAATCTGTTTGTTTGTGTAGTTGTTCGTCATTTAAAATACAGTAAATCTATAAAACAAGAAAGAAAATGTCAATGTTAACGGCGTCCCTTACGTGGATGTAACAGAAACTTCTAGGAATGGGTTGTTGTGATAAAAGTACAGGGATGAAAAGCGATTTTTTTTATTTTCTCTATCCTATTATATTTCATTATGTTTCAGATGCAACGCAATGAATATTGTCATTTATATATTTAAACTGAAATACGACGTTCATAAAAATAAACTAACAAACGTTTAATATTAGTACAACCACAAAGTGATTTCCGCTAAAAAAAATTAAAATATAATTTTTTTAACGTACAAAAAATCGAAGGTCGTTACATGTTTTTTTTTTTTTTCCCAATATGGCGGGTGCGCGCTATTAAAAACTACAGGTGTAGGTTGATACAGTGCTTCTCATGGTTGACGTGTCTCCCGTCAGTTATAACACGAGACCACCTTTGTTTATTTTACTTAATAGAATAGAGTGGGTTTGTTGGATTTATTTGTAGACATAGGAAATGGACTTGTAAACATTTCAACTAATATCAATCATGAAGCGATATCATCCAACACTCGGATGACCATCAACTTTGCCATTCTATTCGTCGACAATATCGTCTACCAGATCTTCCCGCCAAAGTATAGTTCACGACCGGTCACCGCGGTGGCGGAGTTCTAGTACTAGACGATGATTGTGTTTACATCCGGCTAAATGGGGAAGTGATGATTTGAAAGTCGCAGATCAGTTCAAAGAAACAGTAAAAGTTACTTTGCGTTTTTAAACAATGCTTATTTTTTTACAAGTTTGTTATGTGATCGAAGACATCCGTTTGTCTGCTATGACTTCTCAACCATATCCGTTCTTGCGTGTTGTTTTTATTCCACCGGAAATGTATCCATGATTTAAGGGGTCGTCTCCGAATTATGAACAACTTGACCTATCGAACAACAACAACATTAGACATCACTTGCCTAATGAGTACAATAATGCTGACTACATACACGCCAAATGCCATCTCCAACATTATGTTAGAGACATGGCGACACTCAAGAAGAAAAAAAAAAACGCACTCAAAACAGCAAATAATAAAAAATACTAGAAACCCTCGAAATGTATTTTGATAACTTAGTAGATATTCGATTAAAAGTACATACAATACAGTGTCTTATTGATTCTGAGACAGCCATTTAATGTGCAAATAGTAGGTTATTGAACCAAATACCAATTTTAAAATATCATTCGCCGTGATCAAAATAATTTTAATGTTGTCAATAGAAATGGACAGAAATTATCAGTAATAGAGATTTTGAATATTTCAGCAATTATATAATATATTAAATGTTAAGACTAAACATGCATGTCATTGATGATTTGAAACAAAAAAATTGTCATGGGATAAGGTTTTATCAGAATTGATAAAGTTAACATTAATTTTGGTTATAGGAAGTGACAATTAAATCTTGTCAATTCCTTCTCGCTAATGGGAAATTGTACGACACCACCTAACGCAGTATTAAAATGGTTCGTTCAAAATCAAAGATTCTTTTTTACGAGTTTAAATTTATTGATTTCGACGAAGCACTTTGTGACGTTTTAAAATAATTCCGAAAATAGAATGTCTAGTACGAATTACTCCATAATTACTCCATAATTGCAATAATGTCGTTTTAAAAGGTACGTACCTAAAATATGTAATTGTTTATGGTGAATATGTTGAGACTTCCGATAATACAATTATTGTGATTTCCGCTTCAGACGGCGACAGAAGACCATAGGGTTGATTGTAACATGCTTTACGAAGTTTAGACAAAGGACTATGAACATAGTAAATAAAATGTCAGTTTATGTGTTTTATTTCATTTTGATTTATTCTCGGAACACACTTTCCAAGAAACAAAATATAACACATTATAATGCGATGTGCCTTGTCATGGAACTTAATTACAAAGCACTTGTGAAAAACTAAACTTGACCACGTTTGACATACTAGATTTGATACGCTCTATGGTAGTCGTGCAATCTATATAGGCGTTGTCTCTCTGGCCGACGCCCATGAAGAATCATTGTAATCGATACCATGATTCCGTCATCTTCCGAAGAAATTTTCACAGTTACTCTCTTCCTCCAATAGATCAGAGCCCTAGTATAACAATATTGATAGACGTTTAACACAAAATTGTCCGATGTGGGTAAATGAACCGGTTTTTTTAATTATTAGCCTCAATTGTAAATCAATTTAATTTTTTTTTTCAATTTAAAACGACCGCCACTGAACCATGGTTTAACGCTATGTCATTATATCCATTACGCCATTTGCCTTCCTTTTGAATTTATTTGATGGCGCTTAATGGTGTGTGGGATGTGTAATATGTTTTACCCGCGTTCATCCGCGTCCACGCCGTGTTCAATATGGGTCCCATGCCACGGGTACAACGCGTATGTGAAGTTAGAGAGGGAAAGGGGGTATGGTGGATACTCGTCGTCATACATAAATTCGTTTTCGTCGTCACGGGTGTGTTCGTCCTTCAAATACACAATTTTTGGTTCACGACGACTGTAACACATTCATTTACCACGTATATCGTCTTCAGACTGTTTTCTTTCATTTTGATTCTCATATCTAGCAGAACGAATTATTTATTTTTTTACAGAAAATTATCTAAGAATCGTTTGTTTCTGTTATTTGTCAGAAACTACTCCTTTGAATGATTACTTTTCTATCAAATCTGATTAAAAAAAAAAAGAATAGAAAGGTATCCCATCTGAAAAAGTACTTACATCATAGCAATTTGTCAAAAAAGGCGGCAACTAAGATAACAAATGCAATCTCACACATTGTAGTTAAAATTGAATGGAAGATAAAAAGGAGGAAACACACGGATAAGATCTAGAAGTACTTAGAGACAATACATTGCAAGTGACGGAAAGTGCCATGTTCAGATATAAACTCGCGAGTTCTCTCTGATGACGGTGATAATTTATTAAAGAAAAAAAGTAGCATTTGGTAGCCAGAGATACACAGCTAGTGTTAGTCAGCAGACACCTACCGCCATCAATCTAGTCCCCGCGGACCGTCTTAGAGGGTCCTAATTACATCCTCGTTCGCCGTTAAGACAATGAACACAGCCATCAGGTGTCAAACATTTGAAATAGTGGGGTTTGGGGTAACAGAGTGTGACATTTTTTTCTTATCTGTGCATTTTTATTTTTCGTCAATGTGCTAGCATTTTTCCCTTGCAACACTTTGCATGGATGTTTTCTCTCTGTGTCTAGCTTTCAGATTGAAAAAAAAGATTTTCCGGCCACCCCCATGATTACAAATGGTCGACCCTGAACAATGACGCATCGTACTTTGCCCATTCGGTTAAAAGATGACAACTGTGTTTATGTGACTGTGATAATTTTTTTTATTGGAATGTACCAGGAAAAAAATCGTTCTATTTTTTTTTACAAAAACGCAGGTCGGTTCGGGCCTGATTGGTTGATAACACATAAATGCACACATGTGTAAGGTGCCACACGGTCACTATATAGTTGAACGTTCCCTTAAACGGGCTATTTTGATATATAATATTTAAATGATACATATTCCGATTTAATAATAAATCTTTACGCATCCTATAATTAATGTTATCAGAATATTTTTTTACTTCAGTCCGGGTGATTTGTGGATTATTTTGAGACGACCCCTATGTCTTACGTTTGTTGGCAAGTATTAATATCAGACCACCATTAACGTTGGTGTAATTTGTTTTAGATCTAGGGACCAACCCTTGCATATTTCACGCTCTTTAGCCCTCCACCGGTGCTGGAAGTTGATTGTGTTTGTATATCTCGGTTTTTCCACAGTATAGTACACTCTAATTGTAATTGATAGCTGTTGCCGACACTCGACCCCCTTTTCATCCACGCTTTGAAGAACGGGTCGGCGTCCCAATAAAAATAATGGATGAAAAAATCGGGATAATGGTACGAGGGATTTGTATTTCCCCGCTGTTTTCTTTGTTAAACCTACACCAAACAGCTGGCACTTACCACAGTATTAGAATATTTGTTCCTGAACGAGGATTATCCTCAAATGATTGCTGAAATCTCAACTTTCTAAACGTATTAGCACTTGGAGAATGCGCGCTATTTTATGTTAGTTTTAATGTCACTTATTTTCCAGCGGAGATCGACTCCCTAAAATGTCAATATATATATAGATATATCTATTTCACAAAATTAATCGATTGAAATCATGAAATTGATAACATCATGGTGCAATTATGATTTGTTTAAATGTCTCGATGCTGCATGACAGTTTCTGTCTGGATATTGATATCGATCTGACACCGGGAGAAATCTGTCAGCGTGAGAAGCCTTTTTGCGGTTGGTGAAATTCTCGCAATTTTCAGAGGGTCGAATTCCACTACATTTTCCGAGACATTGTGAACAACTGCTAGGAATGTCACGTGATGAACGAATGTTCGTTATTAGCTATCTAGGAGAGTTAAGCCCCCCCCCCCAAATAAACAAAACAAAATCTGTCTATATGGTCCAGAAGCTCAAAGCTATTTTAAAAAACGATGCGGTGATGCGATTTTTGTATTAAGAAAGTCAATCTGCGCATGCGTGAACCGGATATCGCACCACCAACGACAGGTCTTGTTTCAAATAAAAAAAAATACACAGATCTACCGGTAATTGTTGTTCGATCTGGTTACTCTGCACTTTTCCATTCTATTCTCAAAAAAAGCAGCCACACTGTCAACTGACGTGGGTTGCTCAGCCGATCACGAACTTTGGAAATAATGACATACGAAAAAAAAACACGAAACTTTTACGAGTTTGCATGTATAATCAATATAACCCATGATAAAATACAACTGAAAAAGTTAAGAAACAAAATTAAAATCTATTGCTACTGTGAATGAGTGCGCTTGTCTTTGAAGCAAAACAAATCCAGCGAGGATTAATTCGAATTATTTATAGCGGTTAGTCCCATCACGCAAATCATCAGAGGCACGTGACATGGCGGACGTCGGAGTAAGTTATACAGCATGACGTCATCACTAATTCTCGGGCTAGCTTACATAAAAGAAGCAATCATACATCGACAGTCTTCTTTTAAATATAACAGAAAGTAATTTTAAACTTTAAGGTTTCCAATTTTCTCGATTTAATTTTTCCCAATCGTTGTTTCAGCTCTACCGACACATGAATTGATTAAAATGAACGTCACTTCCTACAAGTCAGAAATTCACTGTATTCAGACTGAAGTCTGTTTTTATTTTATTTATACATGATATAAATCCCAATTTGTATAAAGTTTGTATTAACATCGCCCCCTTTCGGTTAATTGTGTAGTTGTCCGTGATGCACGTGAGATCTCGCGTTATTTGAAAATAAATGTCAGTCACTTAGTTCTGAAAGACCTTATTGATTTGGATATAGCGACATTAGTTGTTATTACCATGAGTACAGTTCTATTGTCATAGCCTTTATTAAAGTTAAATAACCACACACACACACACACACACCCATAGTTGAAAAGTACTCGTTTTTTTTTCATTAGACATAATGGCCTCCGATTTCATCAACACAAAACCACACTCGGAAGACATTTTCCACTCACAAAAAGCAACTGGATCGAATATAAATAACATCGTTTCGTTTTTTGTAAAGCTAAATGTACTTTTCTTGTAATTCATTTCAAACGCCTGTTTGCAGCTAGCTTTTGTGTAAATACTGTTTTTTTGTACTCATTAACCGACTAGCTATCTCCAAACTTTGAATCGCCACTTCGGTAATCTGTCTCAAATTGCCAGTCATTGATAAATTGTCAGCAATTTTATGTTATTCCTAAAAGTAGATTTGTATATTTTTTTATTATTATTATTATTATTATTATTATTATTATTATTATTATTATTATTATTATTATTATTATTATTATTATTATTATTATTATTATTATTTTAATTTGATAGATTTTTCAGCCCACGTCATCAGAATTATATGCATCAGAATTAATTATATATTTTATACGCGTGTGTTGTATAATTCGTACGAGACCCACGTCAAACACGACGCGACGATTACGGCGCTTTAAAAATTCGCCCGCATTGTTTTGCGAGCGGGAAAATTAAAACTTGCGCAGTATCGGCTGCCACCGCTGTGATGTTGATGAATAACCAAGATGCTATCATAAAATCACGGTGTTTATTGTGAAAAAGCCCCATTATTGCAATCAGTGCTCAAACCGTTCACTCATTGAGACAATATCCGTTTTCACTATCGACCGCAAAAGCATCCCTAATGGGGGTTTGGTCAGGCTCTACAGCAACAGCGCCAGCCAGAATATATTATTGTGAACATACATTTTCGAAGTAAGATACTTAATTTCGGCAAGCTAAAATTGGCGGGTAGATGATCAATTCTCACCGTTCTGCGCTAGTCAAATTTAGAGGTAATCACTGCACGTCGATAATCAGTTTCGAACCACCCAGCTGATGCTTGATTGGACAATAAAACCACTTAGCAGCTGTTAAAAGATATCGTTTTCAATGTCAATATCAGGAGATGACGTCATGCAGCTGACGTTTCTTCTATCTTAAACTAAATACATTTGTGTTCTGGGTTTCCGCGTGTGTAACTTGCCATTTTAATGTCTTTATTGAAGAATACGCAATATTAATAGGTTCCCATAATGCAATGCGGGTAATTTGAGTTCAGCTTCTGATAGGATGTAAAAAATGTGGCACATTTACGATCATCTCCCGCTCAAATTATTTGCATATAAATCATCCTGTGCAAGATGCCTGTTACAAAACTTCAATGTATTTTGGTAACAAACCACAATGAAAAATAAATAAATAAATAAATAAATAAATAAATAAATAAATAAATAAATAAATAAATAAATAAATAAATAAATAAATAAATAAATAAATAAATAAATAAATAAATGCTTTACACGAATATATAAATAAAAAAAACTATGTATTTCACCATACTACGTAGATAACATACTGCCTCGTTACAGTCGATAAAAATTAGGAAGATTCGTGACGGATCGGAAAATGTGATAATTCCAGTTTGATTGACGACATCACGTTCGTGCACATAGAACCAATTATCGAATCCCGTTCATGGGAAAAGAGACTTTTAGCACGTGGGAGTCACCAGTTCCGCGGCATCGTGTTTCTATATCGAATGGAACATGTTGGACGTAACTGGAAAGTCGTTCATTGGTTTGAAGTTACGACCATACATAGTTTTCGAATCACATGATGACGTCGAAAATTCGACAAATCGCGCCGTGCCACCATGACGTGTGCATATTGTTCGCCCCATCTCTCTCTCTCTGCAGATATTGTATTATACCAGATAACTCGGGAAATTGGTTGGTAATGTACAAGGATGCGACGAGCGTAACAACCTGTAATTTCTATGTCAACAAAAGCTCTGGAAATGTCATCAAACAATTACCATGGCAACAATAATTACTGCCGGTGCCCGGGAAAATATTTACTGGAAACACGCGATTTGCTCTTCCCAGTCTTGGTGTGATATGGTTTGTGCACAAAGGGTACATTTTCTGCCGACAATACACATCCTCGGGGTGCTGCCTTGTGATTACAGCGGTGGAGCGACGTGTACAAAATCCGTCCCAAATTATGTCTATATTTTTTAAATAATCGCAAGGTTTTCTACACGCATGGCAATTACGGCATATTAGGTGAGAAGAGCGGCCCATAATTACGTACACTGTGTAAACGACAAAGGTTACATCTCCTTCGTGAGAGCCCCGTAATTTGACAGCTATTATCTGTGTAAAGGTGTCATTACTATCCATGCGTCATTGTTGTATCTCATCTCCATTTTCCATAACTAAATTGATCGATAATTTTAGAGTAATTTTGTGGAAATCTCGCATGTCCAACCTAATCAAAACACGGTCTGTTGGAATCACAGCTCAGACTGCTGTTTCACAAATAAAAGACCCTTCGGCAAGAAGTGTTATTTTGCAAATTTTCTATATTTATTTATAACAAAAACGTTCTTTTACTTCTTACTTGATTTCACCTAAGAATTTTGCAAGTTCGAATATTTTTAAAAAAGGTGGGAAGATGAGAGGGAGAAAGGGAGAGAAGAAGGTTGGCAATGCAAATGATAATAGTTCATTGAAAACGTGACTGACAAGATTTTAATACCAAAGTACGGAAACTATTATATTTCAGACGTAGACGCCTATTTCTCTGTAAATTGGGATCCCAGTTTTCAATTCTATGACCACCATCGCCGTCAGACATTGGCCAAGGAGCAAGGCAAATACATATCCAAATTAATTGTAATGAAAAGCCTATATTTTGACGGGTGTACCCCGGGGGCACTGTTTGCTTTCGTCGCCGGTTCTTGGCATTAATTGTAAATTGTGCATATCTTGCAAAAGCCTAAACCAACACAGGGTTCGTAACGGTAAAGTGACACAGCGTTCATTAGTGGGGAATTGCGAAGATATTGAATAAAAGTACGAATTCATCTTTTTGGTTGGTTGGAAAAAGCGTCTACTGACAAACCTATCCAGAAATGTCAATAAGTTTTCACAATCGTCATTATAATCGAGCCCAAGGCTACTCCACGCTCTCCTCTATTGAACAAATCATGCAAAACTATAGTACTGTACCGCTTTGTAGAAATCAGAATGAGTTAGAACAGTGCGGGCATTGGTGTACGACGTGCAGCAATTTGGACGTTGGAACCACTGTCAACATAGTAGGGAGATCAAACACTTGTGGCTTTTTCATAGAAAGCTGGGACTTTTTCCGAATACATGCGTGTATATGGATGATTGAATTTGAAACGTGACGTCGCGATGGTATTAAAAAATAAAAATAAATCATTAAATCAAAAATCGCATCAGAAGAAGATTTTTAATCTCGGATCGTCTTCTCTGGCATGCTGCGGTGATACATAACACTTACTGACACGTAATATAATAATTATTGGAACGTATTGTGATACTCACTGGCACGTAATAAAATAGTTACTGATACATATCAGAACAGTTACTAGAACGTAACATAACAGTTACAGACCCGTAACATAACAGTTCCCTGACATGTAACATAACCGTTTCAGGAACGTAACATGATATTTACAGACACATACTAACATATATAGTTACAGACAAGTAAAAAAATGTTACTGTAACCAACGTAACAATTAAAGAATGTAACTTAACAGTTACTGATACGTAACATAAAAGTTATAGCTGATTTGCATCTGTTACTGGTACGTCAGTCTTTAATTCAAAATACTCCAAAAGTAGAAAAACTCATTTTCGTGATTACGGCTAAATATCTAATCCTCTCTTCATTCAATAATTCGTGTTAGAAAACTTGTTTCCCCCAAAATGTATGAAGCCATTCACTGATAGACGACTACGGGCGTATCCGGTACAAAGCAGTACATGACGGTTTTGTTACAGGAATTTAGCACTGTACTCTGGGATAGCCATTCAAGAATCAGCTCATATTATTCCATCTGACCAATCAAATCAGCGATTGAATGAGTACGTCGAGTGTTTGTTGTTTGTTTACTCCACAATACAATTAATTGCTTTTTAATAAATACACTGGAAACATAAAATTAATACAGCGACTGTATTTACGGTAGATGACACAAACTGCACATGAGTCGAGCCGCTCATGAAAACACTAATAACTTTCCAAATTATGTTATTATTAAAAACTGTCTTAATTGATTAGGTTGTCGAGTCGTCGGCTGCGCATCGCAATTAATTGGAGGAAAGCTAGTACACACACAATATTATTATTACAACTCGTGGTTTTGTCATTATTATATTTATAATGAGAAATGGACAACGTTATGGAGAGTAATAAATCACCCACGGTTCTTTGCATAACAACCGCGCTGTTTTTTAATGAATCCGATCCCATATTACTGTTGCTTGGGTTTGACGATACCAGTAATTTCGACTGCGCACATCAACTGCGCTTTGTGTAGCAGTTGTTATGTTTTCGTTATTTTTATTACACCACAATTACTAGTTGGAATTTTGAAAAATGCTTGCAATGTGTATCGTGGAAGGGACAGGGGTGGCTGGGTGGGTTTGTGTGTAGTAGGAGTGGAGGTGACGAATCAATGCATGTCCATTCTGTAACGAGGTGTACAATGATAAATTACGACCCCATTCTGATAAAAAAAACTAATTAAATCCGCCCTCCATGACAAAATTAATATCAACACAACTATTTTATCATGAAATCAAAAACGGGAATTTTCCCGTCCATATTGTTGGCGCAGGAACCGTTTAATAGATATATTTATTAATTTTAGCCGTGATTAATGTTTAAACGGATACTGCAACTTTCATTTCCATCTGTCCTGTGGGCGGGAGTGTATTTTACTTTGAGTGAAATGTCGGCAAATTCGTGGAAAAAAAACGCGGCCGTGCTGTTAAGCGGAAACATTCATAGTCATTTCCGTGTGCACACGAAAACGCTTCTATAAAAAAAATAGTCCCTGCAAACCTGTTGTTATGTGTGAATAAACACGAAATTTCGCACACTCTATTTTTTTGTGTTGGGATTATTACTGACAAACTGGTCACAGTGTGGGTAAAAACTGTTTTTTTGTTGTCTGTTACCGCGGAGAAGCTCGGGTGAGACACCCGCGGCCTCTCTAGAAAGGTTGTCATCCTTCCTCGATGCCGTGTCACCAAATACAAAAAATAAAGAATCGCAATCCGATCACAAACAGCTGGAACTTTCTGCTAAGAGCTTAAAATGTTTGAAAAGCTCAAATACAATGAACAAGAAGTGCTCTCTTGTCTCTGCTTACTCCATCACTCGGTGGGCTTTTACGGTTGCCCCTGACAACACACGTGAAGTACATTGCATCTCTTATTAAAAGCCAATTTTACCGTATGGTTTTTAATGTATTGTGATTTCAACATGTCATTAAGCAATGATGTATTAAGTTATAACCTCGATGTAAACCAACCACCTTCCGATGTGTAATTAGGGGATTTGCTCTGCCTCCGCATCATTCAGGCGATCTTTAGATTCACGTTTAAACCCCGATTACAAATAAGAAAGGTTACTTGTTGTAAGGGCAAATTAGCTGTTATTGCGGGTTAGGAATAGGTGTTGTGTTAAGTGTCGTCCATCGCCCCGATAATTACAGAATGTGACGGGCGTACGTTTTATTGGCAGTTGATAAAAGGATCACATTTTCCGAGGGGTGGGGGCTTGAAATTACGTAAGACGACGTAACACAGAGTAGGAAGTAAGAGCGTCATGAGAATAGATGTAGGTTTCAGTTCCGTACAAATAGTTACGACACGTTACGCGAGCACCAAACGATGAAGTGACATTTTGAGTTGAAAACCTGAAAACCCCGATTTTAATAACATCGCACAATGAGTGATACCGATAGTTCAGTATAGGGGTCACTTTAACAATTTGTCCAACTACAACTTAAATTGTAAATCGATCTCAATTTTTCAATTCAACGCATTGTTCATAAACAGTCGGCCGTTATCATGATGTTAGCCGCTCCACTACGCGCAATAAAGTCGTCATGTGCTGATTACCCCGGATGTAGCAACAGTTGCTACGTTGTCGGATTCAACATGGTGACGCAGAGACACAGGAATTTGCACAGTACCAATCTATTAATTTATCAAAACATCGTCTCATTGCCGAGAGCACCATGACAAGACCGACAATATTAGCCTGTAATTTATGTGTGCACGCAATGTGTGATCCAGTGGGATTGTATGTAATCTCCGCTCTCTGCCGGCGATCGCCGGTTATTAATTACCCCACTTATTTGTGTAATCTGTGTTCTCGAGTCGTTTAGACAGATGTAGTTAAAACTGAAGTCCGGCCAATATTTCAGCTGTCTCCAACACTGCACTACCGTAACGATACAGTACGATACACTAGACTAGATTAGACTAGGCTAGGCTAGACTAACGACACACTACGATACACTGCGATACACTAGACTAGACTAGATTAGACTAGACTAACGATACACTACGATACACTAGACTAACGATACACTACGATACACTAGACTGGACTAGACTAGACTAACGACACACTACGATACACTGCGATGCACTAGACTAGACTAACGATACACTAGACTAGACTAGACTAACGATACACTACGATACACTGGACTAACGATACACTACGATACACTAGACTAGATTAACGATACACTACGATATACTAGACTAGACTGGACTAGACTAGACTAACGACACACTACGATACACTGCGATACACTAGACTAGACTGGACTAGACTAGACTAGACTAGACTAGACTAGACTAGACTAGACTAGACTAGACTAGACTACACTACACTACACTACACTACACTACACTACACTGCACTGCACTGCACTGCACTGCACTACACTACACTACACTGCACTACACTACACTACACTACACTACACTACACTACACTATACTACACTAAATAGGGTAGGGTTTTAAAAGACTGACAGAAAGGATACTTTTAGAATACTGATTGACAGCTGCTAACGAGTCGAGCACGGGCACATAACAACTCAAACGTGTTTTGGAGTGTGTAAGACCTCGTTGTTTTAGATGTTCCCTCTGAACAAAACACATCAAATGCAGGAAAACTTATTATCGTGGGATATGCATACGTTTTCCTGCTATATTATCATAATACTACATTATCACATATTTCGTGTATAAATGAAATAAACATGGACAGAATAATTCCATTTTGAAAAAATAAAGTGTTTCGAACGGAAGGAAACGACATCGTATTTTTATGTTGTTTTCCCAGAAGTCCGCATTCATCGAAAAAGAGGGTAATTGTAATTTATTTAAAAATTAGTGGACAGGCGAACGAGGATGTCGTTACCGGCCGCATCCGATCAACGATTCTTACTACTCATCGCAGGTTGTGATCGTGTTGTTTTCGCTGCTTTTCAAATGATTACAATGCCTCACAAAGAGTATAATTGTAGTGTTTTTATAATGTGCAAATGCGTTTGAAATTGTAATTCGGTTCGCAAAAAAATCAGCGGATGGGAAGGCCAATAAAATTGGGAGTAACCAGCCTCCTCGAATTAAACTGCAGTCTAAAGTTGAAATAAATTGGAAAAAAACTAAAATTATTTTCGCAGAACTAAAACACAATTAGTAAAATGTACAATTTATCAACTAGTAAAGTTCACTGGAAAAAGCGTTCTCATAAAGTTATGGTTTTGTCAATGTGTTCACTCTAGAATCATCCTGCAATCCGAATACGCGCGCGTCATGGAACAAAGAGCACTGTCGAACTCCCCTTTCATGACATGGCAAAATCACACGATTCGAATGAAAGCGAACGCCGTGTTATTATAAGTTGTCTAATAAATATGTTTAGTTGTGGCTGTATCTTGCCCAGCATCATCAGTGATTCTCATAAAAAACAATTAACAGAGCTCCAAGAACGCGTTCTATCTCAGACAACTAATTCATAAGTTGTCTGAGGTTCTATCAAGTAGCGAACACTTCTTATATTAGTAATTCAAAGTAAAGGTAGACAATAACGTTTGGCCGAACCAAGTGAGAGGTAACCGAAGTGATCCCATTCTGAAAAATCCGTCATTTTCTTCCCATTACATATTTCCCTATGGATTTGACCTCTGTTTTGAGGACGTGTGCTGCCTTAAGGTCTTCCTAAGGTCAGACACACAAGTCATCCCGGACGATACCAATTAAAACCAACTCTGCATGTCCAAAGGAATTGGTCTAGATCGGCATCGCCGGGTGTGACTTGTAAGTTTATTTAAATAATTGGGTGCTTATTATCTTTTGATTACTAAACAGATTAATTGCCATTAGAATAACACCAGTCATATTAGGAAAAGAATTTCGATACACGATACGTGGGGCCTCTTAGTGTGAATTGCTAGCGTGATACTTGTAAATCAGTTTCGCGGTATGTTCAGCGGGGACGGTCCAAGTAAAGAAGGCTGAATCGTGTATTTATCATTACAATGGATAGTATATAGTTGAGTGATTGACATAAGTAGATGACCAGAAGTCTGTACACAGTTTTGTTTACTAGTATATCGCTTACTTTAAAATCTGACATGTCATAGAAGGTACAGTGAGTGATCGTGTGTGTTTCCAGTTTGTAAACGGCCGCATCAATTGATATGACTGTATTGAGCACCACAGCAACCGCAGCATCCACTGCAAAGAACTACATGTGATGAATGGAGCACGTATGGTCCGCCGTTTGGTTGGCATGTATTTTATTTGACAAATGGAAATGATGGAACATCCTCATACCGTATCTCACCATGTTTATCGGCAACTCACCAATGCGACACCGAGTTCCTCTTAGCAAGGGATAATGTGGGATCGGCAAGGTATCAAAAGTAATCTCCGATAATAGCGGATATTCGCCATTTATCAACGTAATAATCGAAAAATATTCCATTAATATTTCAAATTCTCGACACTCGCAAGTACTTTTCCTGAGCCGCTCTGATTTGTTCATCATGTCCTTCTCGGTTTCAAACATTGAAATGCGGGCGATTCGCATTGATTTGGCTTGATTTGACAATCATGACGGACATTCTTATAATGAATTCGCTGCATTGTCTGCATAGTTATCTAAAATTAACTATTCATCAATTTATATATTGACCCAACCGTCTAGGGTCACGTGGTCTTTTTTTTTTAATATGCCAATTTTGAAAAGTAATTACTTGTTGTATTGTATCTTTTTTCTTGTTAATTTCATTTCCTGATCTCTATGCGAATATACGTTAGAAAATTAATATGATTACCAATTTAGTAAGGCAATTTTAATTACATAGTTGCTGGCTGTGATAACATGGACCACGTGACCGTACTTCCGTGGAGAAAGTGTACAATAACAATTAATAATATCAATAGTTTTTGAATCGTTACTCATACCCATGGCTCGATTTGGCTGATATACCCTGTAGAAATCACCAGTTTATGGCAAAATAAAAACGGACGGGCACATTTATCTAATTTTAAAGAGATTAGCCCAACATAACCCGCCACTTCAATGTGAAACACGGGCCTCCCAAATGCCTCTCGAAATAAGATAACAACCAATAGAGTGGCGGAGGACAAAACAAGCAAAAACATATTTTGTAGAATCTGAACGAGGAGTGATTTCGAAGAAATAAAGTTTATAGGTTCATTTGTTTTCGTTTCAGCATTCACGACAATCAATCATCGTTCTCAATAGCCCTCTAAATATTCGCCTCATTATATCAATGTGATGGCATATAGCAGGTAGTACTATGAATCTTCTAGTTTACGCCATGTCAATTTATACGATTAGTAAATTTGACGGAATTCGTCGGTGCGTCTCTCTCAAGAGTCCCAATGTTCACTGCCACCGTGACAAAATTTCGCGATTTCTCGTGAAACCCACGCGCTTTTACAGAGCACCCAAAATGGGTAACAGTCGTCTCTAAGTATGTAAGTATGGTTAAAAAGAATTCCCCACAGGAGACAATGGCGTCATGATTGACACTAACTTAGACCACGCTGCCACCATGTTTAAAGTTGAATGGCAGGATCAAGACGGTTAATAATTATTTCAGTGTATGAGAATATTCCAGTGATATATTTCGACTGAAGCATGTTGTTATTTCCATGTTCGCGGAACAATCACCTTAAAATGAGAACAGGTGTTATATAAAGCAATGTTACACTGGACATGTCTAAATTGTGTTCCCAGTGTTTTGCAAGAATCCCAATGAGTACAAAATAAAGAAAAATAAGTTGTCGCAATTAAAATGTATCTGTTGTTTATAATTACAAACAATGAAATGTTTCCCTTTGCGGTACAGTCTCTTCCAGTAAAGACTTTTAATAAAACATCGATTAAGGTTTTCTACAGTAAAGTTGAGCGGTACGACAGTAGAACCCCCGCGCCACCACATTCGCTAAATTGAACTTGAAAGAAGCCCCACGGGAAAATGTTTTGTGTTGTTCTCTGGCAATTAAGGAGGCTGAGAAAAAGTGGGGCTTTCGTTTATTTTTCGTGTGGACGATTCTTAGGGAAACCGCTTTCGATATCTCAACAAAGCCCTAAACGCGTTTGTTACGCTGTCAGATTGCATCCGTAAATCTACAAATATAGCTTAGGTACCTGTCCCAAATTATGCCTAATTATTATATGAGTACTACCTGGAGTTCAGTGATATACACACAAAAATAACAAAATAATTGTAACTTTGACCGGTAGCTTCGTGATTTCTATCCGCCTCCCGATTCTGATTTGAATTCTAATCGCACCGTACAGTATAGTTAGTTGAACAGGTCACCTGTGAGATCGGAAAACTGAATGAACTTTTAAGTTAACATTTAATAAAATGCCTGGTCACGCTTAAAACATTTGCCATAAGGTATTCTTTTATTTTCAGTTGCATGCATATTTGTATTAATTAATGTTATTCACGTTTCGCGGTTATCTTAAATATTATACGTACTGTGTTAACCGGTTTAGACGAATCTCGCCAGTATTTCTCGCGTATCACGGTGTTTGTTTATACAACCATTATAACCACTACAAAAACACACGCATCTGTATTATCAATCAGACCGTGTTGTTGTAGTGGCACATAATTAAAGTAGTGGCAAAATTACACAATTAAGGAATGGTTGAAAAGATTTGTTTGTAAGCTGGAGTTTGTCCGTGAATGCGTTGTTAGAAATGGGGGTTGGGTAAACACACACTAAATTGAACGGACTTAGAACTTAATTAGGGTATCATGCCAGCCAGCTAGTGGTGTTTTCTCAACCAATATGAAGGCGGGGTATCTAATGCGTCCACACATGACGACTGAATAGAAGGCAATTTTCGAACGAAACTTGTGTTTGCCCTCTTCTCCTTTGAAACACTCCTACAGTAAACGCCGTGGACACTACCGCGCACTTGTTCTAAGTGTTGAATCGTGAGCATTCGCCAATTCAATTCAATAAAGGTTCGTTGTTCGGTCCCCTGAAGCTAACAGCACACTGCAATTAAAAAAATCGAAGGCAGCTCGTTTGAGGGATATCCCAGGCTCCTCATCACCTTGCCAATGAAGGCGGGTTTCGTTGTTGTCGGCTGCAAAATAAATTTATTGAGCTTAGCTTGTAAAAACCGCGGTAGCGCCAGTCGTTCCCCGTGTACCACAGTACTGCACATCCAATTGAATTTTTCCACCACATCACTATTACATATCTGCCATTTTATACTGCCACCACAGAGAACGATGAATCAATAAACTAGTTTTAGAATATGTATATTAGTAGTAAAGGTCACGTCGTAACTGTGGTACGTATTCGCATGAATCAGCCGTCTAGTTTTCAAGAAAACGGACAAGAGTGATTTGTGTGTGGTATATAACTCACCCTTCACACATTTGAAGCCGTACATGACACTGTGACGTCACCTATAGGATATTCAGATTGGACCTATGTTGCGAACCTGAAGGGGGGGGGGGTGTCATTATATGATCAGCTCATATTCCGTGATTACACGCTGCTTCAATCTTGAAACAACTTTTGGGGTTAGCATATTAAACAAAGGCGAAAACAAGAAGATTTGAAGATCGCCACCAATGTTGAGTTGAGTGAGTTGTTACAGCCTGATTATTAAGTTTGTGTGATATTTTCAAAAGACTGGAAATCAGTGATTCCAATATATACAGGTGCGGGTGTGGTGGTACTAAAATTCATTTTAATATTTTATGGAATTATAGGCACCGTGACGAATACCTTTGTCGTACGACTTGTATCGTGTTAGCCTGTAAGTACGCAAGTATGACATAACACGTTCTCATTTGCATAATTGCCTGTTCATATCGAGGCTCTTCGTTTTATAGCCCAATGTGCGCAAGGGGACCGTGACCGATATGTTGTGGCAAACCCTGGTTCTAAAGTGAGTTTTAGCGAAGACAGACATTCCAGTGTTGCGTAATTATGTGTCTTCATAATCGATACTTGATATATATATATATTGATTACGTAACGTGGATGTAAAGTAATATAATGAGCAGAAGAGCAACAAGGAATTTAAATAAAAAATAAACTCTGCCGTAAGAGAAAGAAAAAGAAAGTCGACAAGCCCGCCGCATTTTCTTTTCGTGCTCACCGTTCTTGCAGACAACTGACAGTGTTTTATTTTCTTAAGAAAAACGAGTCGTGTCCAAGAAAAGGATTACTCCGTCACTTCTGCGTGATTTTACGTGACAATCCTATCCTTTCTTTGTGCACGACTACATATTTAGCTGCTTGTTCACATGTTCTCTCTAATGAGTAAAAACGAAATAAGCAGGAACGTTTTTTTGGAAGGAATTGCTGTAAAACGCCACGCACGTTTCTCAATTAGCTGGCGCTTGTATGGTAGCGTGTGAAGAGAAGTGTGTGGAACGACGACGCTAATTGGCCCAATTATTATAGAGAATGTAACAAGGCCAATTAATAGAACTAGGACTCCCACTACTACGTTAAACTTTGTCGCGAGAACACATAGTCGGCTCTCTTTGATCAAATAGAAAACCTAGCTTCCAGTCAAAGATTCCCCCTAGAATCCGAATACTGTTGTTTCTTACGCAATTACTCGAATGACGTGGACTATTTCAAACGATAGGGGTGGCTGAGACGGTGTTGAGGAGAGTTTTCGGTGGCTTGTTCCGCTCACGAACGTTCCACTAATTGGCAGAACGAAGCAGTGATAGCTTTCAGGAGACAGGAGAAACTTCAATATTTTCTGTGGAGTGGTATACTTCGTTTACCGCCAGCTTCATTATAGCCGGTTATACAGTCTATTATAGTGGCGATAAGTATAAACAAACGTGCAGAATTCATGGATACCCTCAGAGACTCGTCTAACAGTAACCTCAGAACGCGGCGACGCAACCGAAGTGTTCTGCAAATTGCCCGGTAAACAACTCCATAGCAAACTAACAAGCGTCGAAGAAGTGCGATTCCCAATTAAAACGAAGCCCTGTTAGGAAGATCGTTAAAAGCTAGAAAATAGGGGGAATTGGCGGATAAAAGGCGATGGTATGCTCTGTCTGTAAGTCCCGATATAATTGCCTATTGTAGCGGGTCCTGTGGCGACTATAAGTTCAGAAGCAGCAAATACGTCAATGACAACATAAAATTGTACTAATTATTGCACTCTGTGGCGAATTAGGGAGCTAACAAGGACAATCAAGACACACTTGAAATAAACAATCCACAGAGAAAGCACCCAGCATCATGTCGGCATTTCTCTTTTTTAATTCACCCATACATTGCACGCCTTTAAAAGAGGATTTTTTTTCTTTTATTGAGCATGAGGGGAAAGGCTCTCGTATACTAATAGGATTACGGTGTTGATGGGTGTTAGTACAAGGTCTTCAATTGTTGACTCGCCAATCTAGCAATCGTGAAATGAATTTGAGGGAGCACTCCAACCACAATAGCACAAAGCTCTCGATATTGTGAGCTCGTAAAGTTCAAAGCTATTTCTCCTGAAAAACCATCGTGTAATTCCGGCCGCCATTCATCGCGCTAGTGGTGTCTGATTCTTTGGTGACCGTTCACTGTCGATCGTTACCTGCAGATCCATCTCATCTGCAATACATCTCATTATCGGCGCTTACGAAATAAGGCTTCCTGCGCCTGTCTATGTTACTTTTTATCCGGCTCAATAACGAGTTGTTAAACTCCGGCTCATGATCGTTAACAGGCGTATTTGCCAGACATTTATTCGATTTTTTCTCTTCTTTACCGATCTCATCTTGTTTTCTAATCTTTCCATGTTTCCCCCAAGATATCTGCGAGTATATCTCTTAATATTTTATTGTTCGTTCATCGATGACATCGCTGATAAAACACTGACAAAAAATAATTTGTTTTGAGGTTCGCTATATTGAGCGCGGATTATCTGGCATGTTTAGCGCAGAGTGTAGCTCAGAATACGCTGAGACAATTATTTATTTGGGATTTGTTTCAAAGATCAGGTTCATACATTTATTAATATTTATGGTGTATGCTAATTTCACGCATGTAAACACTTATGATTTGTGTGAATATCACATCCCAATCTCGTTTTTAATTTTCTGTCCTCAAACTTTTTTTATTGACGGCATCGCTACAAGTTTTTATGATATCTTTTCTATACCCACCCTCCCTGGGTTGAACTTAGCTAGGAATCCTGAAAGAAAATAATCTCGTAATTAATCCTGTAAGTGAGTGATCCTGTAAGTGAGTAATCCTGTAAGTAAACCTGTAAGTAATCCTGTAAGTAATCCTGTAAGTAAACCTGTAAGTAATCCTGCAAGTAATCCTGTAAGTAAACCTGTAAGTAATCCTGTAAGTACACCTGTGAGTAAACCTGTAAGTAATCCTGTAAGTAAGTAAGTAATCCTGTAAGTAATCCTGTAAGTAATCCTGTAAGTAAGTAAGTAAGTAAGTAAGTAAGTAAGTAAGTAAGTAAGTAAGTAAGTAAGTAAGTAAGTAAGTAAGTAAGTAAGTAAGTAAGTAAGTAAGTAAGTAAGTAAGTGAGTAAGTAAGTGAGTGAGTGAGTGAGTGAGTGAGTGAGTGAGTGAGTGAGTGAGTGAGTGAGTGAGTGAGTGAGTGAGTGAGTGAGTGAGTGAGTGAGTGAGTGAGTCATTAAGTAAGTAAATAAGTAAATAAGTAAGTTACGGGATTTCTGAATGGCTGACTAACAAAATAACTAACTAACTAACTAACTAACTAACTAACTAACTAACTAACTAACTAACTAACTAACTAACTAACTAACTAACTAACTAACTAACTAACTAAATAAATAAATAAATAAATAAATAAATAAATAAATAAATAAATAAATAAATAAATAAATAAATAAATAAATAAATAAATAAATAAATAAATAAATAAATAAATAAATAAATAAATAAATAAATAAATAAATAAATAAATAAATAAATAAATAAATAAATAAATAAATAAATAAATAAATAAATAAATAAATAAATAAATAAGAAGTATGCATATTGTTATGAACATTACCAGACGTGCATTGTACACATGGTTGTTACAATATTGAATTAACGACGTTCATAGTGTCACTTCTATAACTCATACAATAGGCGTGTTGGTCAGATTTACTTTTTTGTGTGCGCTACGGAAATTGAAAATAACAAACATTGTTCGTAAAACTGTACTTATTTAATGACTCCTCATCGGAAAGATGGCGAATGTGACAAACCTGGGAAATAAAATGAACAAGCCTTGTGATGAAAGCAATATAAGCTATAGAAGAGAAGGCAGATAAGGAAATCTACTAATTTCCTTTTTTATTAATTCCCGTATTAATATCTCATTAGTACGTGATCCTCGTTATGAGTAATAAATTTATTTATAATCCATGTTGAATTCAACCTATTACAGTTTCAATTTCCACCTAGAATTGCTTGTTGAAATATTCACACCTGCTTCGAGGTGTTCATCGTCAGTTTCAATTTCCTCGTGCTTCCGTCAGTGCTCGTCATTTTTAGCTTGGTGCTTTCTCATCGCTTGTGTTCAACCCCGAATCACACGGTACGCGACTGCTGTCATTGGCTGGTTGTGGGTCACGTGAGTGCAACGCGACAACGGGACTCAGTCGCGATCAAATTGTAGACAAGAAGTGTCATTGTCATAATGAAAGATATTATTCAGTGCGATGTAGATGCAGTTTTCGTCACGTGACAGAAACAATTATACAAGCCGTCGGAAGATTGAGACTAAAGATGGTATCACCGCATCGAGATAACGACCGATGTGCGGCAGTTTGGCACTTGCGATAAAGACCACATCTTATCAGTACATCCACTGTTGCTACTTAGGGGTGGAACATTGTTTCTAGTGGGGTGAATGTCGTCCAATATACAGACAGATTTGTCCCAATTTACTAAACATTGCTCCCCAAAGACCACGCCCACATATCCATTATGCCTATTATGCTGTCTCCGTTTTTTTGTTCTCTCTCTCTCTCTCTGCAAATTACTGTATTCAGATTTTCGACTAGCCATCTCAGCAAAAATAAAGAATCGTTTGTCAATGAGAACAACGTCATGGTGGATTTGTTGATGGAATAATCATTCATTTAAATCGAAGAGTACACAGACTGCCGCCAGCTCTGGCCAGGGAACGTGTGAATGAAGATCGAGGTGAGCCGTGTCGCCATATACTGTCGGAGTAAAAGGGGCATCTTGAGCTTAAAGGGCAGTGGTCTTCGCGCTGTGCATGTACAACATTTGTGTTGATCAACATTGATCTTCCCATAATCCAATGCGCTCTTCTAATGGATATCACAGGTATGAGGTTTGACCTGGCTTCTTCGATACCTTCCAATCACCTAAAAATACCTAATTAAAGCTTGGTAACGTCTCAGTTTGTACTCGTTAATCTCCGCAACAGTCAAAGTCGCCATCTTTGTTTATATGAGACCCATATATCTCGCGCATGAGTGGCGCGTCAACTACCGCCCTTTAATCATGTAATGGCAAATGTACTTGCTAGATTAGTGTTCTGGTAGTCAGGACACCAATCATAAACACAACAAGCATAGAATTATTTTTTCAAAAAATATATAAATTTACGAAACGCGAACTATCATGCCCAGTCACGTGCCTTCTTTAATAATTGAAAATTTCGAATTTTTCATTCCAAAAAAAATGTTTGAATATTTTACAATTTTCTTTTTCGTGACTTCAATGTTTTACAAATGATGACGCAACATTTGCAAAAGTTGGTATATTTGTTGTTTTATTGTCGATTTGCATACGTTTTACGTAATCAATTTTTCATTGACTTGAACAGCGGCGGTCGCTATGGCTGCGAGCAAGTTTTGAATAAATAAACAAAATTTTCCCCTAGTTGCGTACTACACGTTACTGTGCGTCGTATGTGCGGGACTCACGTCGAACGCACGTGACGACCATTACCGTCTGACAATCTTGAACTATCAGCAGTAAGCAAACTGGTCTTTGACTTTTTTTACTTAAAAAACAAATTTCCTTTAATTATACAGTAAACAATTATTATTTTTTCAAATCAGTATATTCGAGTATGTTGATTGTATTCACTGGATTTCAAACTCAAGGGTGTTTCACTTAAAAAATAATGAATTTTACTGTAATTTTTTATGTTCACTAGTGCTTATCAGCGAAAGAAAGTGAAAGCAGTTTGTAATGTTACATCAGATTCTGAGATAAATCTCTCAGCCTATCAGATTGTATTTATTTGAGCCAATCACAGATGTGATCTTATTGACTGATTATACACGCTGCCGCTCATATATATTATATATATATGTTACGATTGTTAGTCTATAGAATTATGCTTTCTCTCACGTTCGTTCAAATAGTATATATTTACTCCGAATTTATGTATTACACCAGTGTTCATGTGTTGCTACTGGTTACTATGTCAGTCTACCTCGCAATAACCAAAGTCGTTTTTTTGCAAACAACTGCCCTATTTGGTTCTGTTCCAGTATAGTCTTCCAGAATCCTACCTTAGGGAGTTAACTTCTACACACTACGTATGCTTCCCAACATTTTCTAGTCAGCTAGTTGAGTGATTCTGTGACAAGCTTTGAGAAAATATATCATATTATACATTAGAACGCAAGTAACATATGCGTTTGGCTTCAAATAATCCGGTCCTCGTGTCACGTTATTGATTAAAAGAGGGTGCAGTCTCACTCAATAATTTAGGCTCGAGGGTGTCTTTGACAGGAAATTAGCTGTTGGGATTTATGACGAACTGAGGGTTATGTCGGAAGTAGATTAATAGTTCATTATGATTGTACTTCCGTTTCCGGTTTCACGGCAATATACAGCAAAGCAAAACATGCGCGGGTTAATATCTGACGCTTGCAATTAACACAAAAAGTGACGTTTAATGAGTTATATAAAATGAGAAATACACATAAATCTGTGATTTTTAATGTGATTTGTGCGTTGCTATTGGATACTCTTGGCGCGCAGACGTGACAAGTGGACGAAGTGCAGAAGGCTGCGTCAAATTGACAGAACACCTGCAAAGGAAATTCATGCACATCAATACCATGTAGAGCGAGTGAAGATAGGATACGTGTGTGTCGTGGTAAACTGTTGATTTATTTTTTTGATTGCTAAATTAATTGATAGTTTGATTGATTGACTGATAGCTTTGATATTGTTTCAACGACTTGAAGTAATTGGGTTATAGGCAAATATAATAATTCTGTAAGACTGCTTCAAAGAAGGCATGAGTGTTACTAAAACTGTATAATGTGACTCAGATTATTATCGTTATGTGGACTATTTTTTTTCAAAACATATCAATTGCTCTTTAAAAATATGCCCTGGTATCTTTCGCGCTTTCTGTGTTTTGATATGTTAATCAGTCGTTTGCGTGCTTGTTTGTTTTCTTGTATTTTGTATTCTTCGATATGTTATTGCCCTTCGGGGATTATTGTATTTCATTCGGGTATCATCGGACATCATCAGATATGATCGGGTATGATCGGACATGATCGGGAATAATCTTATCTCTACTTCAGCGGACGTTAAATCGAATAATCAATATGTCATTTCCATTATTTATTAATTAATATGCAAATCAGTGTCTATCGTACACGAGCTTCAAATAAAATGATCTCTGAAATAGGTTATCCAACTACCATGCGAGCGAAAATGGGGTCGAATTTACCTTGATTCACTTCTGTGGTCAGCGAGAAAGCAGGACTATGCAGATTAATATTATTAGAATATTTTACCATACCAGTTCGAGTTTTGCTCCGAACATTTTGATTCTGTGTTGTAGGCATCCACGTTACTTTTCAAAGTTTAAATCTGGTTAAGTCGGACAACATATAATTTATAACATGTTGTTATCCGCGCACACTTTTGTAAGATATTTTTGTAGGATATACAACGTACAATGTATGTTTATTCGACGTCAAAACAACCACGATTACTGCGAAATCATGTAAACTGTGATAAATGCGTGAAATAACTAAAAAATGCCAAAAAAGGCACAATTTTATACGTCGAAAAAATATCAACAAGGTGCTCTCTGATTAGCCTGACTGTAAGATGTTAGGGTTGGGTAGCCAATCAGACACACGCTTGTAAGTAGCTTTGCATTGTCTACGCGATATACACCAATAGAGGGTACGATTTCACGTTGGCGACGCCACGTGGGACTTCTCTATGCTGTTACGTATAAATTTGGAAATGTCTTCAACAATTGCTCAAAGGGAAACTTTTCTTTTGCTTCAGTCAATTCTTTATCTGCTGAACTACTCTTCTGGGAATCGTCCCTCAGCCAATCAAAGTGTACGTAAATATATAAGTCACTTGCAATTTGCACATTCAAAAAAAAAAAAAAAAAAAAAGTCAGGAGAGACAACAGTGACATTCAATGTCCGGAACTGTCGCCTGGCACGAAAAATCATAAAAAAAAAAAAAATCTATAAGTCATAATTTGATAGGTTGTCATACCCAGTTTATAAACAAGGTGTTCCCTGATTAGTTGCCAATCTTCACACTTGATTGAGATTCGTTGATCCAAAGTTATGCACGGATTTAGTCACGCGGGAAAGTGAGAATTTGCGCAAACTTCTACGTACCCCAAACATTGGAATGTAAAAATAATGACTTTGTGGACATGAACATACATGAACAGCGTGCATCATCATTCATAGGTGAGGTGTTACTCTTCACACCGGGGTATCACGTGACATACTGGGACTGTGATAGAAATATGCAAAACGCTTCACTAAAAGTTTGGCAAGAACATGGATGGTACTCAAAAGGTTAAATTCGACGCGAGATTAGTGTTATAGTAAGGTGCTTAGTTTTGGCTTTTATCCCATGCAGCTGCCTATTGTCAGAGGGCGGAGAATAACTAGAAGCAGTGCTACGAACAGACAAGCCGTTTACCTAACACTTCATTTCACATTGATCTCAGAACGACGTGTTTACCACCCACTCCGGTGACGCCGTCTAATTAATTGATTAAACAAATATGTCCTGAATAAGTGAAAGGCGCTTTTTCAGAAACATACAAAGGATATAATACAGATTTTAACGTTTTCTCTAGTAATCGCCAAGTCAGCTGAAAAACAATATCTATTGTCCTTGAACGAGCCTGAGTGGCGCGTGTTTTTCTTTAGCGCGCTGCTTGACACATTCAGCCAGAATATTTTCGAAATGAATGAAAACAATCGACGCCAATTTGTCTGTTCTACCCATTTTTTTCTTCAAAATATAAGATTCTGATTTGCCATACAATTGTTGCTCACATTTATATAATAATTTGAACAATAAATATTGCCAAGCATTTGTACGTATTTTGTCAATTATGTATAGGCTTCTTTTAGGTGAGTACGTCGAATTTATTTTATTTTGATTCCCCGTTCTACTGCCCCCCCCCACCCGCCCAACAAACAAATATCTATATTAAGTCGTGGATTGTGAAAGTACACCGATTCACACCCGCCCCCTGATCTACCTCTAACAAGACACTTGACCGAATCCCATGCCATAACAACAGCACTCTAGTTAATAAACCGACAGGTACGCACGGACACTGCGGGGGGTAGATTAAAACCCAGATGACTACACAATGTTTAATTGTCTAACCGTATTGGGTTATGCGTTCTGAACTTACTGAATTTTTACCTGTCCGGAGATAGAAACATCTAATGATGTGTAAATACAAAATGATCGAATATGAAAATTTTCTATACTTATTACTCCATCCACCCCTATAATTTACAATGGTATGACCCCAATATTTAATGTTTCCGACGATTCGGATCTGAGATGTGGCTGCTTTCGGCTACCCGCCGTAATGGCTTTTCAGAAACATTAGACGGTTACATTCAATCTATTCCAGAGGTGATAACATCCAGCTGCCGATTTTTTTTTTCTCCGCTGTTGAAATGAAAACGTTTTAATGCGTGGAATTTACACGGTTTCCTGACACGCGAAACAAATTAAATTCTGATTTACAACCGTCCTGCTAATAAACTGTTTACAAAGTCCAAACTCTTGTTGAATTATAACCGGTTTTAAAAGGGGCAAAACGAGACAGTTTATGTTAATTGGAAGTAAACAATGGGAATGGAGGTTTAACAGAACGCCGTTACAAAAACAAACACGTAAAGGATCAAGGCCCCGAGTCGCACTTTTTTGTTTGTTTTCGCTTTTCGCTTTTACATTTAATTAAACTAGTCCGACTTCCCCTGAGTGAGATGGACACATTTGCCGAATTCAATTTCTGACACCCACAAGGGCGAGAATTTTTCTTCACAGTAGTTTTATTTTTCACACTAAAAATCAGTAAAATAACGCAATCAAAATTATTAAAAAAAATCACAGGCGCTTCCAAGCCGTCGTTGCCAAATGTTGTGATTATGGCGGGTTGCGAATGAGTGATTACATCACTCCTAACCTAAAGTAGATTTGGGTAAACAAATTATTGTTAAAGTTTAATAGAATTACTGAGATGAAAATTATGCTACAATCCCGCGTCCAGTCTGTGTTCAATTATTCGTCTTTCCCCCATCGATGTATGTTACCCATCATGCACTGCGGTTAATGTAAGTGAGTAATGACTAATTAGACTATCGGTAAGGGATAATGAATTTGTAGATGCCCACCCCGGGGCTACACTTTAACTCACTCTCCGAGTCGCCTTGTTTTTTTCCCATTTCCAGACCCAACTACATCGAATATACTAGCAGCCGTCACTGTAAATGTATAACAGCATGCTGAGTAGAAAACGGATCAGTCGAAGTTATTTGAAATTGTTGACCCAGCACGGTCCAAACGTTGATAAACCGTGCACGTAGTCTCGTTCATTTTACCCCGATGACGGAAGGGGCCGATCAACCACTTTATGTCGTGGTCCATCCATCCACTGCCACGTGTGTGTGAATGTTTTTTTTTTGTTTTTTTTTACGAATTTGATTTATTTGACGTATTATTTAGTATAACGTGAATGTTTGAATATTAAATACCGATGTTGTATTAACCAAAAATGACAAAATATTCCCAGGAAAGTTGAAGTCATCTCAAGAGAAGTAGTTTGATTAATAGCAGATATAAACCGTAGATACTTATCGCTACAGGACTGGGTTGCAGTGGGAATGTCATTGAAATTAACGCAGTCGTCACAGTTTTAACGCCTCCACTCAAGCGTTTCCCGCCAAAACGCAACGTTTCAGACAAAGACCGTTCCTGCAATGACGTCCTATCATCCTCTTCTTGGTTACAAACTGTAAACGCGTTATTGATTAACTGCATTTTAAAGGGCGGCAGTCGTCGCACCGCGTCCTGCTCGATATGGGACTCATAGCGACGTATACAACGCGTGTAAAATACATTGTTTATTTACATGAAATTCGAACACGCGCTGCGCGACGACCACCGCGCTTTAATTTTGTTATTTTTGTTTAATTCACTGCCGCCGTGTAGAGCGCATTCGAATTTCGTGTAAGCAGACAATGGGCCATTTCTCGTTCACTGCGAGATCCCGGGTTATGCGTGAAATCATGATCGAACGTAAAAACAAGACACGCGAAGGTCATAGCTGCGTCAAAACGTCATATGCATTTGACGATGATGAGTTTTGATGAAGTAAGGATAATCCACTCTGAATGATCGGTATTTTGACAATGAGCTATTAAAAATAAATTCAAGTTCTAAACCAAATCCTTTAACTTGTGCGGCAGACATACGACCCGCGCCCTTGACGCGGGATCTCGCATTGAACGCATTGCTATTGCAGATGTTGTACGTCGCACGAGACCGAGGCCCATTTCGAGCACGACACATCGCGATGAGTGGCGATTTCACTCTCAGTGCAAATTAATTCCATCATAATATTATGATAGCACTTTTCAGTCTTTTTGTGTTTTCAGATTATCCAATAGCTCTTTAAATAATGCGCAAAATATTGTAAAGAAACCGACAGCCCTTCACTTTGGCAATGTTTGTTTCGCTGTTAACAAAACTCAGATGCAAAAAAATGTGGTCACCGAATTACTTTTAACGCAAACATTAGTCAAACATCTATGAAATTGATTGAACAATTCACCATTGTCCCTATGGTAACTAATTCTCTTCATATCGCAATTGTGTTCAGTAACATATGGTGAAACAATCCTATGTAGATATAGATGGGTACTCATGGTTGCCATAGCGATAAATATTGTATTTATGAAATAACGCCTCAACATTGATTCCTATGGAAATTGCCATTACATAATAATTGTTGATTTTGGATTTTGTCAGACAGAAATATTTCGTATTGGGGTAAATTCAAACAAAAGTTAACAACTTGTGTTAAAATCAGAGAACGATTTGGAAACAACAAAATAAATACTAGTATGCTCGTAGAATGTGATGGTTCGAATGTGCGATTTTAAAATGGGAGTGTTGTGTGTCATTGACATGCCTAAGTATGTTCTCACTTCGAGAGTAGTGTTTATTACAGATCAAGATAAAATGTTTCCAATTCTGTTTAAATTATATTTTATAGTGAAATCACATGACATGTACGTCACCTTGTAAATTAAAACCTTTGCAATATTGACCCTTTTCATGCGCGGATTTAGGGAGAGGCGTGTCCCCTCTTTCAACCCGCAAATAAAGAAAAGAAAAAGAAATTGACAAATCAATTGACAAACCCAGCCCAACGGAGGTCTATTTCGGCCACGTCAATAGGAGCGCGCGCCCCTTAACGAATTTCTGGATCCCCCAGTGTTTTCAGTCCATTGTAGGTTGTCCTGAATTGATGCCGTCACACTGATTTGGGGAAGGCAGCACAGGCAAGAATGTTGGTTAATAACCGCATTTTACCGCACTGGAGACACATAGTAAAAATAAAATTTGAATTGTTGAATTATTTGTCAGGTTTTTATTATTACTTTATTAAATGAAATCAGCACAAGCTGCACTCAATATGATTAAAGCCAGATCTTATTGGGCTCAACTAATTTCTTTTTTATTCTTGTAATAATCCATTTTTTTATTTTATTCATATTTTTTCAAGTTTCAAATTTATTTTCTTAACTTTGCTTTTTAATTTTCTGACTGCGAACGCCCAAAAATCATTTTGCCGTCACAATTCCTCTGTGTATTAGTCATTATGACGTCAACATTCTTCTGTGTATCAGTCATTTTGACGTCATAATATTTCTGTGTATTAGTCATTTTACGTCACCATTTTTCTGTGTGTCAGTCATTTTGACGTCATCATTCTATGTGTATCAGTCATTTTGACGTCACAATTCTCTGTGTATCAGTCATTTTGATGTCATCATTCCATGAAAGTAACACCGCGCACATAAGGCTTCATTAATAATGTAGAGGTAATGAAATCTAAATAAAAAAAACAAAAAACAAAACAAAAGAACACTTATGTTTCAATTAAGTGTTTAGAAAGCGGTAGTCACATACGCACACGAATTAAAACTATTGCAACGTTGACTTCTCTTTTAAAAAGGTCACGACCTCAAATAAACACTCGTGAAAGCATCAATACGACGTCGGCCACTGAGGTTAAAACTTACGAGAACTTGTCTCCATTAATCCCTCCGGGTCGACAAAAAAACTTGTCTGTAAATTGCAATGGATTCTTGTACGAAACTCGACTAAAAACCAACCTCAGAAAATGGAGTAAGTGGTATAAATCCATAGGTATTGTGCATGTGTCTGCTTCCCCATTTTTCTGATTTTGGCAGAAAGTCAGAAACTCCGAGAACGTTCATGTACGATGTGTATTCGGTTAGTCTCGTTTACCCATAATACACCGCGATGAACACGTGAGTTCTAACATACTTTTCAGACCGAATTATACACACCATGTGATTGGCTCTTCCTTTGCATTTCCTCTCCCCTTCCAACAATGGGATAACCACAGTCGGTATTACAGACTCCTAGCCTGACCCTGGTGTCACAGTGCACCTCTGGAGAAATATCCCCTTGCCCTGGGATACCTGTTTCGGAGTCATTCGTGATTTAATGAACTTTTCCGAATCTGCACCTTGACCTTTTTACTCGGCGATAACATCTGAGCCGAAACAGACAGTCTCGGGTGTGCCTACCTCGCCACGGTGCACATGTGAAAAAAAGGCAGCGAGTATGTCCAAAATATCGTATAATGGATTCGACACAATTATAGCACGAGATTGTACGACGAATAAGGACTTTTCAAACAAGTTCAATTTTAAACCAGATAATTGGAAGTAGTTCATCCGATTGCAATCAATAACGTCCGCATTCCATGGTGCATGCCAGTACAATACAAATAAGACAACTGTAAGACAAATATACAGTAAATACCCTACTCAATCAAACCCGATGTAAATGAAACTGATGGAGGAGTTGGATTGTCTGTCGCTTCATATGCTGAGCCGCATGGGTCGAACGTGACGAAACGGGCAATCTGGCATATTAAATCTTAGCAACTAATATCACAATATCCAGGAAACGCCGGATTCCGACAAAATAACGCCTGCTCGTTTAGTTCCTATTATGAGCAAGAAATGATATGAAATCATACATCAAACTGCGTGTTAATTTCTCTCTATCATTGTTAATTTCGTTCCTTATCAATCTAATTTTCGTTTTATCGATGTGCCCCGGGTTAATTACGTGGCAAACCCCTACAATCAACAATGCTGCGTACATCAGATAGGCGAGATGGCTCATTTCTGTTTGTATTGGATGGGGCATTATCAACTCGATTACATTGTTTATTTCATATTTAATTGGCCCAGTTAATATCTAAAAAACACAGCCTGTGCCGTATTTTGCTCTTATCTTCGCGTAAAAGGAAATTAGAAAATGCAATGGAGCAGCTTTTTTTCTCTTTCTTTTTCCATCTGCGTTACCAGCGAGTGTTTAATGGCTTTTATTTGCGACGGAGCATGTTAAAAGCCGCAGTGTTTTCAATTTAACCGTCACCACCTTCTACGATCAAACGATTCTGCAAACCCCATTAGCAGAGAAGACGATTTTTTTTTCTCTCTCTCTCTGCTTATCCCATCTATCCATCGCTCACGTACGTGCTGACACTTAGCACGTTGAGCAAACGTTGTCTTAAGGAGTAAACTCATATTTGCTGTGTGTATACATACAAGGGAGATGTAGTAGTCGACGCAATACAAAGTCATGGTTGAGTGAGAATCGGAGGTTTAATTGAGCTGAAGCCGAGCAGTATGTCGCACGGTCACGCTATGAACCATCAATCGAAGTGAAGCGGGCAAGCATAACAAAACACATCGTAGTACCGAAGCGTACATCCATCACTGTCGTCATCGATATAAAACGACGAGATCTGTGACGGACGCAGAATAAACCGAATTAAAACAAGAAAAAAACAATTATTCTCGCAGCCACGGTGTTTTACGGGTCAAAGGTTATCACTCTACTTGTTTCTGTGTTTATTTCGGCTCGTAATTGCATTTCGCTCCAAGTTTGTAATGTATTTCGTAAATGGCCACGTAGAAGTCGACCATGAATGACAAGAAAACGGACATTTAGTCGTGTTCTACGTGACACGCGCGTAAAGCACAAATTTTGGTGGGAAATGGCGGCGAGGGATAATCTACGTGTTTTGATATCTTTATCAATCAACAGACAAAAATAGCAGGCCTCTCATCTCGGAAAAAATCAATGGTTGATTTATTTCCATAAGACGACACGAAAAAGGCGCCAAAAACGTCACGTGAAGTGATGACCTGACCTGCGAAAATGGTCATTGATCCAGAAATGTTTCATTTCGCTTCATTGTCTGTCGATAAACGGCAGCTGGACTGTTTACTATTGTACACCGACACCTCATTAATCAAGTATTTTGGGCAATAATTGCCAATTTCAATCCATCGCTGAGCAAATGACCATATTTTTCAAACCAAATTAATACGGGTGTCGATAAACAGGTGATTTAAGGTAGCGTGGAAGTGATCACGTGAATTAAACGGGATGCGGATCAGATTATTTCACCATGACAACCAGGTGATCAGTCAAGAGACCTCCTTTAAGACGGACTCAAAAGAACTGAGAGTGTCTGCTTAAGGCAATTTGGTTTTTTTGAAAAGTGTGAACGCCCTTAAGTGGCGCATATGTGGCAAATATCTCCTTAGCCTCTCTAATTGAAGAAATATCCACGCCGATTAAAAAACAGAATCGTCTTCTTCAAGATTCGACAACACGGAATGGTGGTTATTATTGAACGTTGATTTTTTTTTGAAACGGGACGCGTCTCCGAGCTAAGCCAATTAAGGTAGCTTTCTTACCGTCTGACAGGGATTCACGTTGATAAGCGCCCTTGTTAGCAGCAGATAGAGTTATGTCTTCCACCCTTTTAACCGACACTGTCAAGTTGTCAATACCAAGAGTGAGCGGGTTTACAAAGTAGCTGGCACAAATAACAAGAAAAGTCCTCCATGTGTCTTTTGTGTCGTGTTCCGCCGAAAGCAAAACGAGAGTTCCATTAGAACGTAGCTATAATTCATAGGCAAAGGTAATTACCACCCCATATGACTCAACCTAGCAATTGACCCTCTGGTCTTAAACAGACCGATTCATTTCCCAAAAGTTCCATTTTCACAAATGAAATATAGTTCAATTTGGGCCCTTAATTTCATGAGGGGCACGCAATTATTTTTTACACCTCGGCACGTTATGTGAAATGTCGTCGCTATTCGATAAAATGCTATGGATATGTGCCATGCCATGTCGGCCTTTTTAGCTTCTTTCCACGGTTTTTTGAGCTGTGTTAACACGTGGGTCCGTCGGAGCCCGCGGCTATTGTGAAATCAGCCTTCAGTATAGTATATTACGCGCAAATAGCATATACAGTGGACGCCCATAAAACAAGGCGCGCAGTTCAATCTGCACACAACCTAAAGAATTGAGTTTGAGAAAATTGTCTTACAACGAACGCTACGGATGATTGTTTCGCCGTAAATGCACTCGACAGCACCACAAAATGCCAACTCTTTCGTGGATAGCGTAGAGAACGCCCGGAGCTGTGAATATGTCGCCGCTGTCTCATATTTTCAATTTTCGTTCTCCCATCTTGATTTGCGCAATATCCCTGCTAGCAAAATGAAAGCAAACTCGTCCAAATTAAAATGGATCCTTTATTTCTACCATTCTAAATAATGCACTATTCCTGAAAATTATTTCCTTGCAGGGACACTGACATATGTAATCGTACGAGTTGGAAGTTCTGAGATCCTCCAATGATGTTGACAACTCTCAACTTATTTTAGTAGCAGCTGGATGGTGGGGAGAGTAATACATAGCATTTCAAGTTCAGGCGATTTGACGGTGTCACGAGGCATGTTCTCTGTGGTGGACGATAAAACACGTTTTTTAACAATATGTATATAATGTCCTGAAAATGTACAAATACCGATATACCTAAGATCTGAGCGCGGATTTACGTTCAAAAACATGCGCGCCGTACTCTGCACAGACATCGTACAACTTTAACTTTTCGGCAACGATCGAAGCATATACAATTTTAATTTGCGATATCACCTGCTATCATTTTAATTGTTAATATGCAATTGTTGTGAAATTCTGACTAATTATCTAAATTGTCAATATTAATACATCACAAATGTTAGTGCATTGTGGGATAGTTTTATCAGGTTGCACTATGCAGCAGGACCGATTCAGTTTGTGATCGGTGGAGAAGTGTTCGAACACGGTCTTATCCAATCTGGTCCATATCTGCAACACTTCAAAATTCCTATCGCCAATTAGTAAAATCGTCTGGAAATGGCGTACTTATAATTGTTGTTCCCGGCAGTTTATCCCAGAATACATTGCGCCACAGACACACTAATTACCTTGTTTTCTGCTGTAAGCTTCTTTTGATTTTGTCTATCTAGTGTGAGTGTGTGGGGTGGGGGGTGGGTGTTTTATTAATATATTATTCATGTATTTTTTTTCTTCTTCAAAACTGTATCTGAGCAATTTTTTATTTAAATTCATCATCTCCAGAACCATCATATACATTTGTATATTAACGTATATGCCGTGCATTATGTTCGTAGACAGCACGCAATACTACAGTGCCAGTGCCGCGTACGATGTGGTCCCTTGCGATATATACAGCGCGAGTGAAATTCAAGTTTATTTTGGGATGGGCCTTTACAAACTCTGAGGAGTGATGGTAGAATTAACTGTGCAAAATAATTTTTCCTTCACATAGTTTTGTGATATTTCTTTCCATGGTAAATCTACTGTAATTTATTTTCCCCCAAGATTTAGGCGTTCAGATTTTGTTTCTGTTAGTAGTTATTGACCCCTGCAAGATTATAATTTGAATGTATTTTCCTGTGCATTTTTTCCAGATTCTGCCATCGCCCCAGAGTTTTTAAAGGGCGGCAGTCGTCGTGCCGCGTCCTGTTCGATATGGGACTCATAGCGACGTATAGCCCTATTAGACGATGGCCCTTCATGGAAGAAAAACGTTGACGTCGTCGGTCTACTCCAGGGAATGGTCTGACGATGTTTTCACCAATCGAGATTACCCGTGTATATCCGGGCAGCGATGTAGTGTCGAGAACCGATCGAGTGCAGCGTACATCATACATGCTGTATGATGGAGCAACGATTGTTATTAATCGCTTTTGTCCATTATTACATTAGTCCAACTTAACACGTTGTCAGACTTCTTCTAAATATGAAATCTAGAGAAAAAAAATCACATTTCAGTCACGGAGTTGTTAAATGATTTAGCGGGTCACGTGATAAATTGTGCATTTTAATCAACGTTTGAGTGCTTACTAATGGATGTAAGTATGTGCAGGTAAAACACTGTGTATTGACCTTTGTAGTGCAATAGGACTCAATAGTTACGGAACTCAAGCGCGTATAAACAAACTCACCTTCATATTGTACGAGTATACTGCGCAGAATCACTACCCCCCCCCCCCCCCACACACACACACAAGTAACAAGTCCGTATTTACACCATCAGGTTACATTGTTTTGTGTGTACTAAATTTGCGTGAAGATTGTAATATTAGCGTAAATTCACGTTCAATTACGCGCAAATTATGTTGACAATGCTTTGTCATGTGACCTCTGAGTATGATGTCATACTTGCGTCCACGGAGAGTGGCGCTTGCACCCATTCCATACACTTCGCATCAAATCATCCGTATACTGTGCCCACCTCATTAAAACACACTGTTCTCGTTACGTCCTCTCTACAGAATATATCCGATTAAGTCATAGGAGAAAGATTCAAGGTCCCACATTTCCTATTTATCGGACAAAGATCACTTTATTTTTAGTAAATTCGAAAATATTGCATCCTTAAGGTTTCAATTGGTATCGCATCCTGTGCATTGCTTAATTGGTATGAGACAATCTGGAGATTTACGATGGAAGTTCAATCGAGCAATAAGGTATTCCAGAAAAAGGGGATTAATGCCAGTTACACTTAAATCGTATTGGAATAACTTAAGGAGAGTCCGCAACCGGCTTTCATTAATATGCCTAGTATATGATGTCAATTAAGGGTTGGGAGTGGGAGTATTCTGAAACAAATGAAAACGACGTTCGTGGAACGGTGGACATTACAGCAAATGCAACCGGTGACAAATGCGGCTCTAGATGAAAAAAATAACGTGGAAACGCATATTGATAGATAAGGAAAAATGCTTTATTTGGCCTTTTTGTAACAAAAAAGGAACGATTGCCATCATCATTTATGTTGATAAATCAATAAACACGTCCAATATACTTGGAATCGAAGTCCGTTCCCATTCTCTCCATGACAACAGTGAAAATACTCGTAGTAGTAACATTAATAAGGAAAAGTGGTCTGTATACATTATATGGAACCAACGAGAAATAACGTATGCTGAAACGATTTAAATACAAGCGCACCATATAGGTGGGTAAAGACGAAGGGATTGTATCCCCCGGATTCAGCTGTACAGAATGAAAGTGGAAAAAGCTTTCAACAAAACATAACGGAGGACACGAATCAATAATGTAGCAAATTTCAGCAAACAGAAGCAACCTTATTACTATTGTGTTAATTTTATTTTAAATACGCGTCTTCTTTCAGTCGCTTAATAGATGCATTATATTTTTATACAAAAATATAAAAGATAAGCCCCAAACGGTTGCGTTTTGTCAGTGACTGCACGTGTCAGGGTGTAAATAGCTAATGCAACACTATAAGCAACAAATAAATGAAAACACGCCGTGGTCACGTGACGCCGACCGCAATGATCGTTATCAGAGAGGATTTGTTTTTTTTTTATACGTAAATATACGAAACATAGTGCTAGGTACATTGCTGACGCACATGAGAATTAACTTGAATTCCATCAACAAATTCAAATAAAATAAATAACGGCACCTTGTTTTAATTATTCGTGTCACAACACGAATTTTTAATATTGCAAATATTAATAAACTATAATTAAGTTTACATTCGGTTTGGCTTTCGCTTCTATTAACCGATTGCATGACATTTTTACGACAGCAATAAATTCGAACAATTAAGAAATTGTGTACAGATTGACACACAACTAAGGTGGACAGTAATGTTAAAATAAAAAAAAACGATGAGGATTGAGGACTATGCGAACAGTTTTCATGATGTATATGTATAATAGTGCATGTCAAGGCTTAGAAAGTCGCGAAAACTAGTTTTTAGAAGATTAGCTTTCGCTTTAGTGTGTGCTGGGAAAAAAATATGACGTAAATTCCACCAACCAATAAAAAAAAAAACGGCAGACGATACACGCCACTTTACACATTTCGATGCAAGGTATTAGTTTTATCAGAATAAATATCACCTATTTTGAGTATGTGAAATATTACAAAAATATCGCGATATTCTTCAAATAGATTGAACTAGAAATACAATTTGAACAAGAAGAATAAAAAAGAAACTTTCGTTCACTCCCTTTAGTGAAACAAAACAAAAACAAACTGGAGTTCAAAGCCACGGCGTCATGGCGCGTGATAATCGGGCAAGATCTATCAGATCAAGATTGTCCCACTTTGGCTTAATACATTTCTAAGAAAATGACTTAGCATTGCACTTTAATGTTTTAGTTAAATCAATACGTGTCGATTTCATAAAGTAATTATAAAATTATTTCTATCTGCATGATGCCTACAGAATGGGTATACAGTTACAAATATGCTCACACGTGGTTAATGCGACTTTCTCTTCTCACACAAATGCACATTTTAAAAACCAAAAATCAATTTCTGGATACTGAGTATTAAAATTAGCATTATCAAAACGAGCGTACAATATTGGCAAACCAATATTTTGACGTAATTGTGGATTCTCTTTAAGATACCGCGTGAAATCATTAGGAGTAGATGGTGTGTAAACAAACAAACTGGGCCGCCATGATGAAGATACTTCCTCACATCCAGGAATTCAAAGGCGCTTCAACATACTACGGTCCGAGAAGAAGCACAAAATAATAGGTAAACTAAACATTTTAGTTAAAACATTCCCTTTTTAAATATAATTGCATTTTCAAAACTATTTACATTTTTTAAATAATACATGATGTAGAAGTCTCCTTCTTCCTTTTCAAACCACAGTGTTTTTATAATCCAAGTTCTGATAGTTTTTTTTTAAGAGTCAACACCGATTATTCCCGATCCGTCCTTCATTATTTGGTTTAAGTATTCGGCATGTGTAATTCACGACACATCGTCGCGGGAGATTTCCAAAGTTCGATAAGCAGGTGCACGAGGTAAATTCAAGTCCTGACTACATGCCGCAACTGCCTCCACACAAAGATAGGGGTCCCTGCTTCGAATGGTCATTGGATCCCAGTTGTTCAGTACACTTGTTACTGGTTTGACAAATGTTCAAAGAACGTGAAAAAATAACCCGTTTTACGAGGACGATTTCTGTAGTTTGAAGAAAGACTTCCATTACGACAATCGCGGACGTTCTAACACACCTGTAATACAACAGAAAGAAATATGAAGTTAAGCATACATCATTTAAACAGTTACAAATCTTTTTAAATTGCATCTGTTGACGAACTAGAATGTTTTTTGATCAAGTAAATGCATTACGTTCTTTCCTGCCATTATGGTGTTCACACATTCAAAATAATAGGATTGTTGTTTACACAGGCAAATATGTATAGACATACACTCGCATATCGAATAATTGATAATACACAAAAATGTAGCTGTGTCAGTTCTCAGCGAATATTACGCTTGTTTCTACTTTAATATCCGACCCACCACTTCACAAGTAAACAATGGGCATATTAAGCGTAATAAACCACTAAATAAAGAAAATAAATAAGGCGAGGCCGAGTATCAATATTAAACTTAATTTCAAGAAGTTTTAATCAGACTATTATTAATGGCAGGAAATTTAATATCCTGTTAAGAGGTTGTTAATGGTGTTAAGAGGGTTGTTAATGAGTGTAATATTCAACTTCCATACACAGGGTTGTGTACAGTGGTGTCAGTGATCACGTGACTTTTTGATCATCGCTGATGACCTGCCCAACGAAACTTCTTATCCAGTACATTAGTAGTACGAGTTTCCGATTTATCACAACCAAGACAGGGGCAGTGTCTGATATAAAAATGAGTACTATAACACACGGCGCGATTTAATCTTGTTGAACATTATCACCCCTTCCAACCCATCAAAATGTTGGTGTTATATTTTGCACACTTACAAATATTTGTTATAATGCTTTTAATTTTGGATCAAATGGTCATAATGGATGGATAGTTACGAATCTTGATAGCACCTGTGAAACATTTCGGGTGTCGACGAGTCTTCAATTTAATCGCCAATGTACAAGATATACAGTTCTTAAGCTATTCGAATCAAGAATTCCATATTTTCGAAATTCTCGCAAAGGCTTTAGATTTCCATTGTGACCTTAGATGACCTTCGCGAAATCCTACCGCTCGTAACAACACTTGCAGTTAGAAACGTTTCACCATGGACTCTGTCTTTTACCTCCATGGTTTACTAAACCTCCAAGGTTTTCGTGAATAGATGCTGTTTGTTACGTTGTACAAATAGAACGTGGTTGTCCCCTTATGTAAACGGCAGTTCGTGACTACAGTAGACTGGATCGGACGGCACAAACACGCGAACTGATATATCCTCGGGGGCGGTCATCCGGGCATTTTCTACTGCCTGGCAACCCTCGCGGTGAAAACAAAGACCAAAAACTCGCAGAAAACGGTACTTTGCGATGGTTGTTGAGAGTCCCCCTGAACAGTGTAACAAGATTAGCCCTACGTGTGTAACATATATGAATTTGGTTGTTCAGGATTTCTTCAAAGTTGAGTTTGTGTTGTTTTCTCGAGTTTTCACCGGCTCCACCGGCGTTCCACAGCAGCGCGCACAAAGCCCATAGAAATACGTGATACAGTGGTGCGCGTTTTAGCAACGTAGAACGTCCATGACGTAGCTCCGCCCCCGAGGATAGCCATGATGCCCCATATGGGACGTAACAACCACAGCTATTCGTGCACTTTCCATGTTTGTAAGGCTCGAGTAAGAACGGGATGTTTCAGCTCGGTGAGCAAATTATTAAATGTTATTTGCACAACAAACGAGACAGATCTTTAATAAATTACGGAAAACACGCTCGGATAGAATAGGAACGCACAATGCTATAGCAACTATACTGATCCGCGGTCACAGGCGGACATGGGTTCGGCCAAAGGTCCACCACGTGGCTTCAATTTAATATACAAGCTGGATCGGTGGTTCTATCATCAACACACCAATCAAGTAACCAATCTAACACAGAACAAGGCAAATTAAAGGTAATATCTATCATGTTAACATCCCGGACAAACAATCCAAGTCAGTCACATCCAAACCTTCGTTCCAGCAGTGCTCATCCCGCCGCAAATGCCAATCCCCTTCCATGCACTTGAGGGCGCGACTACTATATTGTCAAACAAGTACCAATTTCAATTCACTGGCATGCCTTCCACCGGTGCACACCCCACCCAAACGCTCACCCCCCACAATGTACTCGAGGACAAGTACTAATTTTATTTTAATTTAATTTAATTTATTTTTTTAAGAATTACAAAATCGCTACATAATTGGTCCAAAGCGATAGATATCACGGGGAAAGGCATAATCATTTTCACAACAGTGCATAATATTATATCAGTTCACTGGATCGCTGATAATCGACAAATACATACCAGAACGAACTATCTTGAAAAGGCAGTACAAATGGCATCGCTTCTCCAAACAAGACTAAACACAATAAAAGTTAATTGCTTTTAAACACATATTATTGAATTAACCCAGTTTAAAAGATCCATGCAACATATGTGTGGCTATACTTAACAAAAAAATATGTTAACACGGTCGACGCATGCGTAGATCCTATCACAAAATACGGCTCCCGCGGATCATCATGTCTGGGAAAGCAACATTTGTTAATCACCAACAGGAGGGCCGCGCAAATAAAACTTGTACACGTGATTAATCAGGTTTCGGTCTAGTTAAAATGATTTCTTTAGCTGAATTGGAATTAGAACAGCAAGAGAGATACCCCGAAACTAACATTCAGTCGAACAGGGAGTCGAAAATCCGGGTCTGGTGTCGGATTGATGAGAGCCGGCGCGGGGGGGGGGGACTCCCACGAAGTCGATTATTGGAGCATACCGTCGCAGATGGGACAGTGATGATGTTTCTTTCCAAAAAGACAGTGAGCAGGGTTCTATCGCAATAACATGTGCACATGTACAAGCATAGTCCAAAGCTTGTTTACTTGGCATATGGGAACTCTAATTGGGCGAGTATTCACATTGCACCTCCACTCACGAACTCAAACAAACAAACTAGCCAATTTACTTGGTATATGTACCAACATATGTCGTAGGGCAATCACAATAGGAATGTACGCAGTCAATTCATTGCCGATCCAATTTCTATTAACACACAATAACTGTACCATTTAATCACATTTGCGGGTATCCCCTATATATCTAACTAAAAAAAATAATGGCTTTGTTTGTTTTTTTCAGCGTAGAGCTAATATTACAAAATAAAACCGCTACCACTAAACGAGTCTGGAAAACATCGTACGAGTTTTGTGATGTTTTAAAATACATCTATGACTATAACATCGCCCATCATATTTATAATTCCAAACAGGAATTTTAGTGCATACATATGTGTATTAATTATTTATAACTCCAAGTTCCAAACAATAAGTAGTAACGTCGAAGACTTGTTTACTTTTTTATTTGCAAGAGTTCTGTCAGTTGCCACCAACAGCTGAGCAACTCGTTTGTACTGTGATATCTGGCCTTGATACCATAAAGTTAGAGGTGTTGATCAGTTCACGGATCAGGAGCGAGACAGCAAGAATGTGAAACTCTCTCCTTGGGCCTCGTCACACTCCAGAACACATCGCATTCATTTTCGTTTTATCTCTGGCCACCCTAGCACACTTTTGGTCATGCATCAGCGTTCAGTTTTATTTTTGACATGTATGATAAATTTAGAAGACGGTATGATGCAAGTTTCAGCATATATAAATATATACGTTCGAAGGCATCCCAGCCCGAAATAGCGTTCAGTCATGCTGAGCTGCGTAGAAAATGGGTAAACATATATGGTGAAATAGACGAGACTATTTTTGCCATGTAATTAATTACCCTCTTCCACTTTGTTAAATTAATAGATTAGCTTTATAAATTGCCAATCAACTGCTATTCTGGAAGACCCGATACCAATTAACCTCACTAAATTGGAAATTTAATAGTTATAATATTGCTCAATGGGCAGCTATATACGATGCAAATAAACAGTAGTTTGCTTTCAAAAGATGTATGGCTCGCACGAAAATCGATCTATCGGAACATAGATATGTTCGCCGAGATGAAAAGATTCGACAAATCAGTTTTAAATCGAATTACGACCCTCTTTTGGGCATGTTTATAGAGACTGTAAAGACCGCCATCTAAGTTTTTACCGAGACTAAATTGGAAAGTAACCGACCCGTAGCAAATGGACAGCTGGTTAGCCGTGTTGATTGACGTGTATCGCGCGACGCATGCGCAGAACCAACCTCATCACCAACGGCCAAGTATTTCCAATTCATTTTCCGACTGGGAAATTGGAATACGTTTTAAACAAATAATGCGCTGATTAGGGGGTCTTAATGGCGTCTCATTGTATGGACACCAACATGTGCTGGGGTCTCATCATACATAAAGAAAGGAAATGAACGTGTTTATTTTTACGAGAGTCTATTCATAACATTAGCCGGCTTTGACGGGAACTGGAATTCGTTCCCTTTTTTCCATTAGTGTGTAGATGCCTTCGTAAACACATCGCCTTCAAACGGAGACCGTTTTCCATTTCCTCTCATTTTATGTTCGAGAAATTAATCATGCGCGGATCAAATTTGGCTTTCTTGTTCTCGCACCTGCCTATAGGGAGTCATTGGATGTGAATCGGCCTGATATTCTTCGATTGTCGATCGGTTGGGGCTGTCCCTCAGTGGTGCACGCTTCAGTAGAAATAATGAATTTTCAAATTGAAATTGCAGTCATAAATAGAGCACTAATTATCGTCCGTATGCTTTTCTATATAAGCAAGCCTCTCTTGTGGCACGATCTCATACACTCCACCGCAAATTGGTAGCATCGTTTTTATCGTCTGCCACCAAATTTGCCCGCCAGCAAAATAAAACTGCACATAAGCTCGGATTGTTCATCAGATTTTTCTCTGGGTGTCACTGTATATTCACTCTATGAAATCCTATCTAAGACGAGCTAGAGAACGCGGACATTTGTTTTTTTGGGGGGAATGTAGTCTTTGCGAAGACAACATGACAACGGACGTCTGTCTGCTGTGGGAACATTCAATAGTCTTATGTCAGGTGGTCTGAAGTGGAGGAAACAAACTGAGAACATCGCTATAGAGATAAGCAAAGCCATTGGAATGATCATCATTAAGTCGATGGGATGACTCAAATCTTTCAAAGACCACCAATTTTCATCAGCCGTGATTATCATTTCTTTTTCTTTAAAAAAAAGGAAATTGCAAGTTGCAGCTTGTATGTCCGCCGCTTTTATTGGCTTGCACGTTATCGGGTTGCTCGGCCGTCGAGATTAAAAACACGATATTGGCGCCAAATTTATTTGCAACAACCTCCTCCACTGTTCAATTTCGATAATTAAAAGTTCAATTTCTGATAAATTCGACCTCATTTTCAGCAGTCATGCTATTAGGCTGACTTGTTCCTCCGAAAAATGACGGATCTAATCACAATTTACTGGTATGCCGAGTTTGAGTGACAGACTCGAAAAGCCGTCGAGCAAAATTAATTAAACAGTGGCTGTTATTAAAAAGACGCGTTATTAAACAGGATTGTCTAATTTATTTTGTTAGTAATATACAAGGTAATATTGGATAAATTTTGTGCTATTAAATCTGACAAGACCGTTGTATATTACAGTTGTCATACCACCTTTGATGGGTATTACACAATGCTTTTATTGAGAAATTATGGGTTCGGTGCAGTGCATCAGGGAAACATACTGAGCATTTAACCCGGCGAGTTCTTGCGTGCCATTTTTCAAATTAAAATAACTTCACTACTAATCCGCGTGTATTTACAAATACAATTTGTCGAGTATGCAAACACGCAATTTTCCCCCTCCTCTGACGTCACACAAACATTGGCGGGCAAATTTGAATATGATATAGCGCACGCACAACAAAAACTGCAGAGACATTAATTTAACAACCAGAGATTACTGTTAATTAAAAACGTTAATTTCTACGGTTGTGTCACTTCCTAAGTGTTCTTCTTTTTTTTTCTGGTTTGTTTTTTTCATCACAAAAGCGAACCGAATAAACACATTTCTGGAACCTCCTTGTATCATTTATATGCTAAGAACGTTATTTTTTACTGATAAGTCAAGTATTCATTATAGTTTATTCATATCGGGGTGGGCCAAGGCCGGTTTTTTCTTTCGCCACGTATTGCAATTTTGAAAACGAACCACATTTTTTGCTTCGATTGGGTGTTCACAATTTTAGAAATATAAGCATATCGCGTGGCCGATAATGTAGCATATCTATACACACTCAAATGGCACCCAACAATACAGAGATTAAACCAATCCACGTGTCTGGGCAGGCTTCAACATCGTTGGGAAATAATTTAATGCATTGTCTGGTGGCCTGGCCTAATCTAACTCAACAAAAAACATACAATATAAAACATCAACGATGTTTCTATCCGACTTGAATGTCTTACTGTAACAGGTAGAGGCATATTCTCATTAAACATACATTTCTGTTCGAGTTTTTAAGTATAGCTGCAAGCTTTCACGTATGCCATAACTTGAGTGCTCCTTTTAGCCAACGTGAATGCAATTCCACACCTGGGGAGGTGCCCACTTAGAACTATATGCCCATTCCCCCCTCCCTATCTGCTGTGTCAATCATTCACCGTCGTCTGGGATTGCGTAACACAAGTGTATTCAGGTTTCCTGCAATACTAGCACCAATACAACCATGTGAGTGGGTACACAGGCTTTATTTCGGCGAAACATTGACCGTATCACCGAAGGAGTCGCAGTCCAGGTGATCCAGAAATCATGACACTGGACCCTTTCGGACCTAGTCAATATTTTTTTCCTATTTATGAATTGACAACATCGAGTTAATATTATCAATGTTGACACTATGAAAAGTATATATTTTAAATAAATCTGAAATCTCACAGAGGCAGTTCCACAACCAAGAAAGGGGGGAAACGCCTATTACGTATTTCATCTCTGAACAGGGCCGGATATGCATGGTCTTGGCACTATCCTGTTGTAGACGACATATAAGCGTGCGACATACCTTATTCCTCGCTCGTATTCCTGTGTTATTGTTGGCTCTTAATATCTTAAGGTGGTCGGTCTCACAAAACAGGTTGCCATTAACTATCAGAAACCTGTCACCCGGAACGAGTTGATTGTGACACGACGTGCAAGCAAAACACTTCTGGTGATACACGTTCCCCTGCGCCCGCATGACCAATTCACTGGCTGGTATCGACTGACCACACGAACTGCAAGCACCACTGTTGCCGAAAAGTCTAAAAGGGAAGAAAACAAGGTGTAACAAATTATTGTGAGTTAGTAATATGCTTGGGTGAAGAAGAAGAATTTGGCGTTTCTGTCAACGCATGTGTAGTCCGGTTACTCCGTCGATATCAAATGCTGGTGTCACATGCTCTGGTGGTCGTCAACGATAGGGGGGTCAGTTACACACACATTGTACCCAAAGTGCGTGGCTATACGCAACCACACTGTAGCAAGCCTGAGCACATAGGGGTACATCAACTGTGAACTACAAAAAAAGCAAATCAGAAACTAATCCGGATAAGAGTCAACAGTTTCTACTTGATACATTCTTTGGGATACGTTACAAAACATAGTATAATTGTGAATAGATTCAAGTTGTAGAATATAATATTTGACAACAATTGTAAAAAAAAAGCGATTGCGCAACGCATTTTTAAAAACACAGCGCATGTAGCAATAATGAGTGCACAAACAGACAGGGAGAAATAAGCATGGACATTATACTGACAAAGACAAAACGATGCAAAATTTTTCATTTTTTACTTCTCAAGGACAGACAATAAGTATGGATGCTGTGTGTCCTCAGTCAACCTCGATGGATTGCGTGTATTGGTGCTAACAAAGAGGTGTTAATCGTCAAATATTGCGGGGGGTCCTCCGCCAGTCAGGATGGTCACGTCTGCCTTTTTACTAAGTCCCGCTCCTGTCAACATTGTGCTATTCTCCGCTGTCATCCGATCTCCAGCGCTCGAATCCCCCTCGTCCACTAATGAAATCATCGACCATTACCGCAAAGAGACTTTACCAACATCTGACAGTGCTAGTGGATTTTAAAATCCAAAGTAGTCAGCAAATAACCCAATAAAAGATTTCTAGACGGGACTGACAGCCCTTTTAAAAACAGTTTAAGAGATGTTAGTTTGGTTGGTATTTACTCGTGGATAATAAGAATCGAATTTTCCCCAAGACTGGAGACGATAGGTCTCAATTTAACTGAAAGTCACGTGACAGTCCATATAAAAGAGCACCCCGCGATAAGTGGCCACTATTATAGGCACTAAGATAAAAGCCGTGTCTGTTTGTTGTAACTAAGCTAAACTCTTGTAACACGGGATGGTAAAAGGGCTTCAAATTGAACTTAATTCTGTTAGCGGATCTAGAAAGAAAGTAAACTACCCACGAATGAAGCGGACTAAATCACGTATGTTAGTACTGGCATTGACACGATCCGGTATTTCTTTCTGTACATATCCAAGGTCCCCTTTTTTACATACACTACACAGCAAGCGTGTGTATCTAAAAATAATATCACGAGTTTATTGGAAATTTTCGAGCAAGCTAGATAACAAAGACGCGGGAAAAATTCTCTTGCACGCGTTGAAATCGAGGCTACACACTTCAATATATAGATTTTAGCAGTGGTATACAACATACAGGACATTAAAGTAAATTAACAGCAGAAAAACAACCACCTAATAATACATGGCACGACTAATTACACTAACTGTCGCACAAAGGCGTACATTAATAAAGGCTCATTTCAGATCGAAGTTGTCAGTCAACACACTTTAATCCAAAAACTCTTCCATTGTCATACGCTTTTGTGGGTGGTTTTAAGAAAAACAAGAAAAGTGTTCCCTAATTGTGCCCTGGTAAAGTAGACTTGTTTTCTGAGATCAATAGGAGCTGGGATAGACCCTCTAACGTTTTGCACTGTTACGCACATCGGATGGATTGCCTGGCTGGCTGGCTGGCTGGCTTGGCTGCCGCTTATCATATCATTGATCAGCCTACAATCGTGAATATGGGTTTAATAAAGATGGCGGCGAAACGTACTATACTACGCATGGTTACAGCTACCTGTCCAATATCATATCTCAATTGTGCCCCTGGGAGTTAGATGACGTCTCGCGCTTGTCATTGGAAGCCCACTAAAGAAGGCTTTAATGACATATTAAGGCCTCCAGACAATTTACCATATTTCCAGGATTATTCAGAATACCTGTTGACGGGATTATAGCTTGACATTCTCTACTAGCACGGCAAATCACTACTGAATTTATCCGCCGATATAAAGAAGAGCGCGTTGCAGTCTTAGGAACTGCGGGGGTTTGTCCTCCAGTTTTCGAATGCAATTTCAAAATTGACCCGCCACGAAAGCGTTGGAATTGTGTCGGGAAATGTGCATTGTATCGGGAAAGATTGCCTTGCCCAAAACTAAGTAAAAAGTACTACTATAAACAGCGAGTTCTTAATTCGAAACATCCCACTCTCCGTTTTACGATTAATGGGCCATTACCTTCAAACCATTTGACAACCAACATATGCCCGTCAAAGAGAATAAAACAAATAAATACATTTTATTCGATCCAATTAAAATGGGACATAAAATATAGACCTCGACTGAAGTGATTATAGACTCCCCGCTTTTCCCGCGTTTAAAAAAAAAAAAAAACCGGTGAACATCCTACTCCACGTTATCATACGTACAGCGTTAACAACTTAACCTACCTTCACCGGAAGACAAACAGCTCAATTAAGATCACATATTAACAGTTTCACGTTTATTTAATTGTGATTTGTTTTACATTTTTTTTTATCTATAAATTGCACATAAAAAAAATATAAATTCGTGCACAGGCAACAATATACGTTGGCGCGTACTGCGCACACTGACAGACAGGTGCTATTCCTTAGTGGCCACTATGACCATGGAATATTTATGGCTCCAATTTAAAAGGAGACATTTTCTTCTATATGTTAAATTGAACGAGAAAAACTCAAGTACTCTTTTCTCTATATACTAACCATGTGATTAGGTCACATCAGGTCGATCCGTGGACATCGCCCAATCACATGGTCGATATTAACAATTATTGCATTTTATTTCTCAAGCTCGTTCTGGGCGACTAGGGAATACGTCTCGCCTTCCATATGCTTACACCCATTTGCCCCCTACTCTATATACATTAACGACAGGCAAAATTACACTTTTCATTACTAGAGTTGCCGAGCTGATTTACCGGAGTCGTTCTTCACCGAAACGCTGTCGTGTCAGCGCCGTGATCCGCAGGTAAACAGAAAGCCGAGCGAGGCTGGCTAAATGAAAAAGCATGTACTGAGAGTGTTGACATTCACAAGTAAAAACGTTAACGAGCCTCTACACATTCTAAGTTCATTAAGAATTTCACGGTTGGCGTGGCTCATACTTAATTTAGGTACGAATCGAAAAACTGCATTATGGCATACTAATACAGGCTGAGTGGGTTTGGTCACAGCTAAGTAACGGGCTTTTAGCAAATACTCTAGCGTTTACCAAGTTTTAATGAGACCTCCACTGTGTTCCCAGACAATAGGGCCCGTCTTAATGATACCTCCGTCTCCAGGGCACGGAGATGGCATTCAGTTATATCGAAATGCAGCGTTGATAAAACTAGATCCCTTTTGGTGATACAAGTTTCGGCGTAGAATTCCTCCGAGAGTCGGTAATGGGGAAAAAGGGATAAGACACCGAACACCCATCCATGATGTATGACCATTGTAGACACCCTCGTTACGCAGTTATATTGCGATTTTATTACTAGAAAATATCATTAAATATATATTTTAATACTGTTTCATGGAGTCTTGCGAATGAATAGGTAAGCAGGTGCTCACGTGTCCACAATAATTTACATTTATATAAGCCTATACACGCCATACCCATTATTTACGTCGACAAAAATTGCTGGGCCGAAGTGTTCTTAAGGGAAGCCCTTAACCGGAGCTGTCCGACAATAATAAATGCCTCTATTACAGCAGTCTTATTTTTAGCTGTGACTTAATTTAGAACCAATATGAGAAAGCTATTAAAATAGATTCCCGCAGCTAATCAGTTATGTGTGCGGTGGACAGCCAGTCACCCTAGTGTAAAAGAACGAGTGTTCGTTTCCATAACACACTCGCCGGCCGAAGTGCTCCCCTTTTATACACGTTATATTTGCTCGACACTGAAGCTTAATTACGGAGCATCTGATTAGCCCAGTTTACAATGGTTCGGGGTGTTCGATTCAATCTTTAGCGACGTGCTCTCAATCTTCAATGAGTGCCACCACTTATATCCAATATCTTTGCCGTGCTACCGCCTAATGGCAATTAGAATTCAGTGCACTAATATTAACCAAAGCGATCGCACATGCGCATTAACGTAGAAGACGGCTCAATGGACGCTCGTTCCAGTTATTCGTCAACTAGCGATTTCAATCAATGTACAACGATGCTAGAACCACCATGACTCGCCCGGCACGAGTTTCTAGCCACGTAGGGTGTTTACTCTTCATGTTGGAAAAGATGGAAATAATAAACTAGGCGAAAACATCACCAAATGTGGAATAAACATTGACCAGTCGCTACGTGTTCTCTATATCGCCGACATGTTTGGTTTGTTTTCTGTACAACCAACGTAGGCCCGTCGTCCCCACTATATAATAAAGGTAAACACGCCAATCATCTCAATTAAAAATAAAGATATATAACTGACTAGAAATGACAAGCTCGAAGAGCTTTCAAAAAGTTCAAACATACAGCAGACTGGGTCGAGTTGAATGTGGCGGCACTGTAAACATGCTTTTAAATTCGCAAAAGCACAATAGACCTGATTTTCATTGTAGCACCCACCGACTGTCAATCAGTATACACAGTGCCCGTTGTAATTAGGTAAGCACAATTCGTAGTACTTGATGACCAATAAATGGGAACACATCGCGCAATTACGGGTGAAACTGACAACCAACACGCGTGTATAAACAGACGACTTTCCGCCTAATTAAGACATTAAAACGAAATGCAATTAACCTTACCTTAAATAGTCTTTTTTGCAGAGTATCATGCCTCCCTTCGAAAAACACGACGGACCCAATTCACCAAGCTGCGCCCCACAACACGTACACTTCAAACACCCAGTATGCCAATAGCGATCAAGAGCATGTAGTAAGAATCGGTCCATGATCTTTACGCCACATCCCGCGCAGGACCTGACGTTGGCGTTGTTGTTGTTGTTCGTTGTACTCACTACACTCTGTGCCCGCTGTTGCTGCATGGTTGCTGTAAAAAATAAAATAGTCGACAAAAATGCCTAATAAATAAACAACCCGTGAATGCGAGGAGGAAGGGTGTGTGGGCACAAGTATTTTTATAGCCACATTTTTTACGAGGCTTACCCACAGAGTGAGTCAATCGTGGTGTGTTTTTTACTTGGAGTGTATGCTATATACACCACCACACGCCGTCAAAACATAACGAGACTGACAGGATCCCAGGTTTCAAATTGGGCGGCGAACCGTAGTGGATTTCAAGACCACCCTTGGTGCCCTGGTTGACAATTTCATAATCTTAAAGACAGCGCTGAACGTTTTTTAGTAAGACAGTCGTGTTTCTTCGAAGCTGTCAACAGCCCAGTAATGTATTCTATCTTACAAACGACATGCAAGGCAAGTAATATCGACGCACTGGTGAGGTCAACCCAAGCACTATTTAAAGCGTGCCTCAACGCAGCTGTTAGCGCAATCAGGCCACTATGTGCTTTTAACCAGCGAATGCATGGCTAAAAGGGCGGTCCAGCAGCCCGCAGAACGCACACATTTGACAATCGACGATCCCTACCCTGTAATAGTGGCGGAAAATGACGATAAGCATCGGGAAAAAGAACGAAGGACTGACTGTAAACACACACAGCGATGGCCTCGTCTGCAATATACTAGTATGCACACTCACCGGTAATGTTATCGAACTGAGGACCTTTATTCTCCATTAGCGGACAAGCCGATCTATAGCGATCTATCACAATAATGTGTTGCCACTATAGTCCCTTCACAGTTAAGAAGAAAAAAACGTAACAGCAAATGCTTTTAGCGACGCTGGATATTAGTCATTTAGCTGTGTGTACACGGTAATATATAGAACCATTCCATGTGATGGAGGCGATGATACGTCCGTACAAAGACACTGTGCTCGTTCGTCAACTGGTATGTCGTGACTCGCGGGAGGGTCTGCAGTATCACTCCAGTTATCTCGACGTTACAGTGCGATCGGAGTAGGACGGGTAACTCGCTCGGAATCGCTGTGAACGTGTGTACATGTAGTCGTATGAACTGACGGGTCTGAGAGGTGCCTTCGTGTTAGCCAGCAATGGCTGTTATCGTTGTCGACGTAATGCCAGCACTGAGGCTTTTCACCAGTATTGAACCTTGTCTTGAATGAGACTCAATGATTACCAGCGGGCGAATCACGTTACACCGTTCTAAATAACCGTGTCAGCTGAAACCAACATGTGTGGAGTACTGAAGAGAGCGCCAACAATGGTCAGACGACAAACTAGCCACCTTGCCAGTAATTGCCAACCTAAGTGGCACGTTCCATTATGGTGGCGGGGGAGACTAATTTAGCTTGACATGCTTTTAATCTCCGACCTTGTCATTTTACACGTTATTCCTCTTTGCTGGGTTACGTACTAATGGATCTGAGTGCTCGCTGTACAAAAATAAACCTTTTACCATGATTTGCCTAATGCACTCGCATTCCATTAATCTAATTAAAATAATTCACTACAAGCCCCTCTGTTCATAAACGGCAATCCCACCGCCGGCGGGAAATGGATCGTCCTGGCATAGTTGCGCTGTAATAAGGTATCCATAATTAAAGAGATAATCTGCAGTCACGTGACTCGGGTGTAATTACATTTTACCCTACCACGTTATTTGGTTTTCTATGGGAGCTTGAGTCACATATACCCAAGGCGACAATACAGCTGCTTTCAATGACAGCCAGCGACGAACAACAACAATACCCGCTGTCAATTATTTGTTTACTAACTCATAAGTCCGACACAATTAAGCTTTCTCACGAAACTGATGCTACAATTCGGCACGTAATTGCAATCTACCTGAAAAAATTACCCGGGATGGTTGCGTTATTGTTGACACTGCCGTTAAAGTTGGAGTCCGGACGTTGGGGACGGGATAACGAACGAGTTATTTATTGTACCAATATTGGTATTAATACCGGGAACAACCAGACTAATTAAAACGGTGACAAGCACGTCTGAAACTGGACAGGAAAATTCAATTTAACTACATCGTATAGCTGTCAACACATCCAGGTACATTTCACAGCGAGACAGTATCGGGCCATTGTCTCGGTCAGTATAGCATAATGAAATCCAATATATCACGAAGGATGGAAAAACAATAGCAATAAAACAATGACAGCCACGTCAAATAAATAAATAAATAAACAAAATAACAGCACGAGTAACACGACGTTCCTCAGGTTATCAATGTTGGCGATAGTTTGATTTATTCAGACTACACGACCAGAAATGTGTGTTTGGATCGGCCAATTAAAAGACACACTAATTAACTAGCGCGGGGTCGTCGACCTATCACCACAACTTCATTTCCTTTACCCAACTTATTAAAAAAAATAGTCCGTGTTCTTCAGGGAAGTCGCACAGAGCGGACATCGTACATTCTATCGTATACTGCGTTAGTGGCTTATTAAAAAATATGGTACTTCATTAGTAAGGACTTGGAAGACGCGAACGCGCTAAGCCGGGGGAACCGAGAAGAATTCTTCATGATGTGACGTTTTTTTTTTTCTTTCCAAACCATCGTCGACGCATCACTAGCGTGATTGATGTTTCCAAGCAAGAACCCAATTACAGGTTTAATCCGTCCCCAATTTGAAGGTTTCATTATTGCGAGCTATTATAAAGCTAGTCGAGCAATTTACCCAATGTCAATGAAAATAAACAGGGTTTATTATGAATGGTGGCAGCTGTCATGGAAGGAAATTGGCTGCATTTCGTATGCGACTCGATATTTGAAATTCAATAATAGAAATGGTCGTATCTGGGTTAGGAGCGTTTTCTCTAATTGACACCTATGTTACTCGCTTCGATATCGGACAGTAGTTGTATTTCGTCAGCAAGAACGTATGTGAGCGCCTTATCCGTCCCCGCGCAAGACAATCACACCACGCGAAGCATGCGGTCTTGTCAATTTCGCGGGCCTCGTCACGGAGATTCTGACAAATTTGTGCAGATTCGAGTAAAATGTAATGAAATCACGAGAGCAAATGACACTCATACTGATTAGCAAACTCGTCTCCAGAATGTAATCAAGTCTGTCTTTCAATTACACGAACATCGTCGACAGTCGGGTCGGAAAACGTACTGAGTTTTATATTATCTCTGGGCTGTTTACGTGGTTGGTTGGATGACTGACTTTCCTTGGTGTAATTCGCTGTGATACAAAGTTGAATGAAATTGAGATTACCTAACCTATAAATATTGATTAGTAATTCGGTTTTAATTAAAAGCCAATATTAGAAGGATCTACCACGTGACCGTCTGTCCTCGGAAGGTGGTGGTGCACATCGCAATAACGGCATCGTGTTCACGCAATGCTACCGGGAACGCTATGTAGCTTCTGTTGCCAGCTTTTTTTTGATGTACTAAATGAAAATATGGTTGTTGATAAGGTACTATTTACAAATCAGCGTCTATCACTTTAATTGTTGTGTGTTATGTTATTATTAATTACCTGCTCGCAGGGAAATTAAGAGCTGCGCGGGGAGCCTGAGGCAGACCATGGAGCTAAAAAAAGATCCGTGGGTAGACTATCACAGTTGCTGTTGTTTTGTTTTTTAAAAGCTGCAACTGTCAGGCAGATTGAAAACAAATTAGTTGATGAACTCGGATTAAGTTTCAAAATAATTTTAGCAACTAATGATTGCTGAAGACCTTGAAAGATACATCCCTTTTGACAGATGACGTTCCGATTAATTTCTAATTTTCCCAATTCGATTTTAATCAAGTATTGAAAACAACATGGATGATAGGTTACCGATAAAACGAGAAAATATCGAATAGTGGTCGGCCTTTATTTCTTGACATCACACGTAAATACACTGGATGCGGTCCCGCACAATGTGATATCCTCATCAAGGCAGATAAACAAATTCTGGGGACTATTATATAGAATAACTGGAAAAACACAAAACGATTTGTTTGATTCAAGACAAAAAGAGACAAAACCACCATGCAATTCAACAAGGGACACGAAGGTCAGTGCACTGTCTATGTTGAATCGTCCGAGTCATGAACAGTCGTCACGTAATTGGGTTCCTAATTAACTGTTCTTCCCAATAAGAAAAAAAAGTAAAATGACCCACTCCCCATTCCGTGTCTTAGTTATGTTTCGAGATCGGCTTAGCGTGTTTCCGTCTTAGACTGTCTCTAGTCCATAACGGGATGATGTCAGAAGCCGATCCGACAACGTGACGGGACAAAGTGCACTGACGTACGCTACTTCCCTCCCCTCGACGCATGTTTCACCCTCCCCCTTTATATAAGCTGTTTCGTACCACGTGATCATGTCGCCGCTACACCCATCTCCTTACTAGTACATGTATTTTAATCAACATGTCTAATTGTGTTCACTTCCTTACTCATATCGTCATTCTTTTATGATATTGCTTGGAACCACTCACCCTATTAAATATCTCTTTCATGTTAAATTGGTCGATTACTATCTCAACTTGAAATTTACTTTGGTCATTAACATATAGATGGAAAATAGAATGGAATGAGTGAAATATGAACGCGCATATTAATTCCTTGGAGTCCAACTGCTACGAATATGTACTATTGCAGTTATACGCGACAGTACTGCGTGTTTTGGCAAAATAATACTAGCTGCGATAATATCCACTGAGGACAGCAAGAACACGTCAACGGAATTTGGTGGAGTGAGGGTGTTATCCCCCTCCCCGGCATCGAGGAAAGTGATCTTATCAACGAATAATAATAGAATTCACAGTCAATGTTAGAATTGGACCAATATTTATATACTGAATTTGGTTAGGTTATACGTTTCCTCTTTTACTGAGAAACGTACAATTATAATTTTAAACAGTTCGACTGGAAAATGGAGCCAGTGAACAAGTAATTTTAAAAGATCGTGACATCTGACCACTAAATATTAATTGTATTTGTTCTTTCGGATTCATTTTTTTTCTTATCAAGAAGAAGGCCATTAATAGTAATATAAACTTCAATTATGCACCTTATTACGGGAAAAGATAAACTACAACTTTTGAGTAAATATATACGGGGCGCCGAGTCGTTTATTAGAAAACTACGCCATGTATTTACCTTACTGGACACGGTTACGTCTGATGACGCCCCGAGTTTGTAATATAACTAGCTAGTTTGGGATGTGTTTTCAATAAACAGGAGAGGTGTCCAAGCTACTTTAAAAAATGGCGCACATTCGTACATTTCAGGCGGGGGTGACGGCAGTGATGAGAACGAGGCCGAATGGTGCAATATAATTTGCTGTTCCTTTTAACGCACTGAACGAGTAAGCGAGATCGATTGGGCTCGATGCAATAGTGATATGATATAGATCCCCTTATCTGCACGGTTATATTAGCTTATAATTAGAGGTTAATTGAAAACACACAAAGTGACACTTCCAACAAATTAGCACCGCAGGGGGTTCTCAATATTGAAGTCGGCGGGTATACGCAACTGTAAGCCGTCCCAGTCTGATTCTACGTCCCCCGGTACTGGATTGCAAGATGCTTTTGGACGTAATCATAGCGAGCGGTAAGCTTAATAGTATTTGGAGAACTGTCGACTTGGGAATACCCCGGATGATGGTGATTGCCTGGGAAAAGTGGGTGTTTTTTACGACAATTTTACAGCGTAATCGCGTGATAAAGGTGGGGTAGTTTACAGTGGGGGAAAAGGAGAACTCAGTCAAATTTGAAAATTCAATTAAGTTCTACACGTTTAGCTGTAATAGCAACTCCAGATCGGATTACTTATCTGCGTGAGTTTTTCTGTATTTTGTTTTCATCAAAATGATTTTGAGAATAATTTTATACTTTGGAAGATCAAAACGCAATTAAACTTCAATCTTGTGTTTGTGCATCTCGTCACGGATGTCACGTGGTTCGGGTTTCCCGCGCTGCACCGTTCAGTTTAACCCCGTCCAACGCCCGAGACGATATAATTATGAAGTCTGGAAAACGATCCACGAAAAGATCAATAAATTTACTGAATTCAAAGCGTTTAAGCCTCCATTGACAGGATTCTTCGCAAAAATATCCCCACATATATACACACAAAAATAGACGTCTACACTGATGCGGATCTCAATTATTCGCGATACTCAGCAGAAATATAAGATACACGGAACGCGTATGTACGAGGAAGTGACCGGAAAATTAGACCGGGGGTCCAAATATTTAATAAAATCCCCGTCAAACAATAAACTATATTGGAGACCAGCGTACGGAATGTGCTGTGTTTGGTATGCACGCTCCATAACAACTGCACTCTCTCGCTGTAAGAGGAAACGGGAAAATTGAATTTGCGACTTTCACAAGGGAGCGCGGAAACGTCAGGTTAAACTAGGCTGTGTATTAATCTAAAGGGCAACAAAGGAAAATGACTTGATTAGGGTTTGGTACATTAAGATGGAACGTCTCGATTTTATTGAATTTTGCCGCGAGCAGTACTACTAAAAATGTTCAAGTAAAAGTGCATTGCGGTAAATAACGAAACAATGCTCTAACGCCACACCAAAGGTGTACATTTTATTCCACCCATCCCTAATAGGGGTCGGGCAAAAATGACTGGCGTATGACTTAGCAAGAAGAGAGATGTTTCGCGGTGACGACTGGCACAATACGATATATTGGAGGCCGGGGAGGGTGTAGAATAGGTGACATCTACGAAAGTATGGGAACCGGGTCAATCCAATGATTTCACGCAGGAACAACAGGCGGTTTGGAGCGGATGAGGGAAAATGTGCACACCCACCCGCTTGAAAAACAATATCAATCAGAACACGCAGAAATCTAATTTCAAACCTGAATGTTATTTACCCTGAAATGATTATATAACATATCCCACACTGTCAAGTAAGGATGTTACGTTCCGATAGCGTACCATCCCGGTAAGTGGGCGTGCCTCGATTAAATAGCGGCAGTGTGATTATTTCTCTGAAGTCGAACCTCGGTTATTCTGTACCTCCACACAAGCGTTCGTGTGTGAGACGCGGTTAGTAGTCATACTTGTGCACAGATCTACACTGACGGTGAATGTGCCTACTTAGTCGATGATAGTCGAATTCAACCTTTGCCGAGCATTTGAGCCTAAAAAATAACGAACTCCCTGAGTTAGAATTGGCTTTCAGATCACCGATTGGCTGCACGGATCCAGTACACACGAGGAATTAGCCAATCACGGAACATCTAGCTGGGACAACCAATCATTTTGTAGATCGTGGACACTTACCGATTGCGCAACACTAGTAGTTATCCTACCACATCCCACATCCACATTATTCAAGTTTGTTCCAAAGATATTGTGACGTTTGTTTTTTACCATGATTTATTTGATTGTCTCGGTAGACAGATAAAGTAAGATTTTTTGTTTCTCAACAAGAACATCACGTGATAACGGTTTTTTCATGACAGCGAAGGCTGTTCCAATAACCTGCACCAATCCCACTAATAGAGCGACAACACGTGACGTAAATAAAAACAGTAAAAGTAGAGAAACCAGAAACGAGATTTTACGTAAATTTTATGTAACTATTACTCATTTAGGCCACGAAAGACATTTCAGTAACAAAATCAACAACTCGATGAGATAATAATTCTAGTCAAAATGTCTATTCTTCACGCTACTTTGTTTCTCTGTCGCGAGATGTGCTGACATTTTATCTTCCTGCATTTGCATAACATTTACATATGGCATCTTTTTGCGGGGAGGGAGCATATCTACTCGAGATTTGTTTTCAAATCTAATGTACTATCCCTAACCCGACTACCAATAATGCCACAGTAAAGAAACAAACTACCATCCACTGAAATAAAAATATACACATCGCAACCCTGGGTGTGCGGCAATGTGGGTGGATATTTCGACGACGGTTATCGGCGTGTGGGAGTATGTGTGTTTAATGGAAGAGCCTAATGTCATTTATGGCGTTGAGAAGTCATAAAATATCGAACTATTGTCAGCGTTCGGGACTTAACCCCATGTCGCTATGATTACACTTGCAATCCTACCACTAACTCTTCAACAACTGTAAACGAGTCATTTCTCATCGACTTGAAGAAACATCAAATCGGTGAGCTCTCTCGATCGATCTAGGGATGATGCCTAAATCGGGGCTGGTGGCAGCGTAGTAAATAACATCGATAGTCGCCGTAATTCTAGTCATCCTGACGACTAAGCAGTTTTCCATTAGTGAACTTCTCGAAGGGAGGATACGGTTTTGAATCGTGGTTCTGGATCAAGTTGGAACGCATTTTTCTCATCAGACTGGTCCTCCGATTTAAACACACCCACCACAATTCACTTTAATAGATGTGCGCATGCAGTCAGGGTAAAAGTCGCGTGTCCATGCTGTAGTTTACACTGTGCAAACCAAGGAGCTCGGACCATTTTCGCATAGAAACAAAAAAACAAACAATAATGTCTGATATTATTTCAATGACAAATATAAAATTCTGATAAAGTTATTGCCTAATGGAACATAATATTCCTCATTTAACTTTATAAAATAAATAAATAAAACAAATCGTAACTTAATACAGAAACAGTTCGGGCGTCGTTTAGTAGTGTAAACGCAGTTATGTGAACTACTTTAACTTTGCCGGTTTAGACGGACGGATATAGAGGTCATATGTTTTTGACACATATCCAATTCATTCTAAGTCTCCACAATCATTACCGTATACTTTAACCAATTACGGGATTTCTTGAAATCTTTTGTACAAAACATATTTCTTTTGACCAAAGTCGTGTCAATTTGCGATGGATCTGTGAGATTAATGGTTTACTTTGTGCATTCTAATGTGAATACACTCACCACGACGGAAGTGACGTATGCGGACTTTGCGCTCCTTTTCAGTTCTTGTGCAATGTGTGTATAAGGGTGAACTCCCGTGTAATTGGTTACATATACAAGCTAGTTTACCCAATTTAGCTGGATTCGGCCAAATTGTGACCCGTAATTTTAATTTGAATAATAACAAAGTTAAGTTTCTATTTTCGTAATGATTTTGTTATCACTTCGCGCCGACAATGTAATAAGAGTATTTTAACAGAGTATCTAGGCAACAACCGTTGACAAGGTTTGAAATTCAGCTTCCGAGCATTCGTGGTCGCACCAATGCAAATGCCGATTTCCCCCCCCCCCAAATATGGAGCAATAATCTCCCAGGATGCCAACAAATCTAGTGTACAGACAATAACTAAATGTTTTTGGCTAACGTTTATATACGATGTGTGTAATTTAACAAGTTTCGCTTTGTCAGCATCATTTTCTTTATTACTTAAGTTTGAAAAAAACATAGTTTTAGATCATAACTGTGATCTTTCTTTGTCTAACTAGCTGTGACTGCAATCATTCTCAGCTAAAAATACGAAGAGTATGAAAATTGACACCGTCTACCAAGTAGTGACACAAAAACATCTCACACGGGGTGTGTTGAAACAGTAAGTTACCCATAACCCATTTCATGGCTGTCATCAGATAGAAATCCCAGGATTCCGGGTGTTAATATGAATGTAAATTAAATTCAAATTTTCCCAATGTCGAGATGTGTACAGATATACTAGTGAATACCCCCAGGGCGTGACGATGTTACTACTGATGTTTAGTTAAGATGAATCTCTCAACACGATAGCGAAATATAACAAATACGTCTGTCTTACCGCCGGATTATGGTATCACGGCTGGCGTTGTCAGTTGGGCATAATCTCAGCACTGACTCAGAAGAGTTGGAATTAAAAACAAACAAAGTGAATATAGACTTAACACTTCAGGTGTTTCGCTAGAGAAATCAGCTTTTTTCTTGATACGCGTAAAATTTCAATTCTAGCTCCCGAACACCCGACACGCTCTCAGAATAATGCTCACGCCATGATAAAAAGTGTTCTGTTTTATTATTGGTTTTGAGGTGGAATGTCACAGGGTTTGATGTGACTATTATTATGATACGATGATTGGAAATCCATACATCCCTTCATCCTGACGTATCTGTCAGTCAGATAGGTATCCTGCAGTTACGGACATAATACCAGAGTGTAATCGTTCCCCGGGAATGGTTCCAGCAAAACATGTACACGACGTGTGTAGAGTCGACTGGTAACGGTCCTCGCTCAGTGAGCTAGTTCAAATACTCGACAGATACAAGTGAGGGATCCCCAATTTATTATTTCCACCCAGCTAAACACTCCACACAATAATATTAAAAATGTTCATTTATCATCCACGTATATTGTATGCATATCGATTTTTGGAAGTTTTAAGCGACTTGAAATATGACAACTCTACGTTTGTGCAACTGGACTGATGCCGAGAAAAGAGACAAGTTTGCGTTTGTAATCAGCGTATTTCCAGTTTGCCCACCGGGCCTTCAAGTCGTTTTCCTTCATGATATTTGATAAGAAAGAAACATGTCCTGAAAATACGGGACATCCCACGAGTACCCCGTATCCTCCACAAGCTGGGCAGTGTCAATTTCTTATCAATGTCATCGGTACTTAGGAGAGAGATAAATAGACACCGCCCTCGGGGTGGATTGTCTCCCAGTTGGGGAAGATTATGCCTTCGCGATGACTGTCAATCAATGCCCCGTTCTCACGTACGCATGTTATGAATACTGTCATATAATAAAGATGACGATAATAAGTATTAGACGTTAATCAAAAGAACGCAGAAAACCTGACAAAACCAGAATAACAAGAGAATAGAGGGCGCTATTCACCGGAACATTTTAACATTATCCCAATGCGTACTTTAGTGTCGTAAAAATAAACGTTCCTGAAAAACGACTGTTTTTTTAATCAATAGTTGGGTCTTACACTCATATATACTCAATAGAAAATATATGCTAAAATCTAAAGTAGATAACCCAATGACTGATCACAGTGAATGTGCAAAATGACTGTTCACAGCCACGGTGAATGTACTACACCGCCACTTCAGAAGGAGTGGCATAGTCGACGCGGAGAGCTCTTTTGAATTTCGTGCACACTTTAGTCGCATTGTATATGAGACCCATATGGAACACTACGCGCTGCGTGGACTGTGACGTATTGACTTGTAACAAATCATCTGCTCGACAAATCAAATATTTGAAAAGCCTGAAAGTAGTTAGCATATACCAGTAATTACTGCACGTGCTACGAGCATTTGACATTCTATAATTTTGATAGTCTTGTATTCAACCATGGACCTTAAAACGATCTTTCTAAAGTCTGTGATTCAACTTTGAAAATAACAATGACAACAGCGTTTTGTTATAGATGCGCGTTCATACATTTATTATTCTTACGCCATTTATACTACGCTGTATATACTACATTAGTTATACTACGGCAATTTATAATACGATATATCGCGTCGTGTTACGGTAGATGTTCACAATACAGCAACGATACTACGTCGATATACCCCATATTTATACTACCGTATATATACTACACTATTATTTATATAATAAATATACTCTTTTATATTAAAAACAGTAGTGCGAATCCATACACTGTGGTGTATTATTTCGCGATATTTTTTTTTTTAAATGTGTTATTTGATAAAAGCATTTATGGCATTATAACGGTCGGTCGGGAAAGTCGGGAATCTCGAACTATCAGATAAATTGAACGAAGTATTAAACTCACTGTTTAATTTTACGTCACTTCCGGTATTATACTATCCAATCAATCTACTTACACGAAGAACCGATCAGTCGCGAACCGAGACGTGACGTTTCAGTCAATCCCCTTCACGATGCTAGTCAAAGAAAACGACCATCATTTTAAAAAGTATATCGCCCCTGGCTCCAATTATAAACCCCCTCAAGCAGTTAGTTAAAGAAAAAAATCCAATTGCATCGAATTCTCGTCTTGTTTAATTGAGGTTTATGGGGAACTTGTCGAGATATGTGCCCTGCCAATGAAAACTTATTAAAAACCATAAATTACCCCATAATTACAGATATTGTAAAAAATCACTATGTAGTCTAAAATCAAATATATGTTGTATTAGTCGATGGTAATAAACTACTTTATTTTGATTATGTTATTAACTTCTGTGTAGCGTAATGACGTAGCTGCCAATCACGACCCTCCCATCATGCATTGCGTGGAAGATAGCGAATACTTGTCATGGCCGTGTAACAGTCTTTTCACTATAACTCTACACGTTAATTTGTATTCTAAATTCAAAGTTAAATGAGGTTATCAAAGTATTTGACCAATTTTAAGTTATAATACAAGTCATCGCGATTATTTGCGTTATAGTTTCTATATTAGACCTACCAAACGATTAGAACGAGTGCCAGGTATACTTCTTTACTGTGAACGTGACATTTCCGGAAGTACTAGATATATTGCCTTATACTGTCTTTTCTGTGAAATGCACATCGCGAGAAATCGAGAGATAATAAATTAGACCCTGTACCGCAATATGTTGTCAGCGAAACCCAATTTTAGTATCTAATTGTCAAGTTTGACCTTGGCTGGAATACACTTTGGAATTTTATCTTTTGTCAGTCCACAGTTAACGGTCTGACCTTTCGTTTCTAGTTTTTTTTTTATCAATTACATTTCCAGTTGCAATGGATAAGAAGTCATGCTGTTGTTGTTGTTGTTGTTGTTGTTGTTGTTGTTGTTGTTACGAGTATAAATAAAAGTCTGTTTGTGCCATTCTATTATGCCTCATATATACCACTCCATGAACATCACCCAGTAGTGTATGATAGTAACATATATACCACACTGTAATGTATGGTAGTAACATATATACCACACTATGAACACCACACAGTAGTGTATAGTAGCAACATATATATCACACTATGAACACCATACCAGTGTATGGTAGCAACATATATACCACACTATGAACACCACACAGTAGTGTATAGTAGCAACATATATATCACATTATGAACACCATACCAGTGTATAGTAGCAACATATATATCACATTATGAACACCATACCAGTGTATAGTAGCAACATATATATCACATTATGAACACCATACCAGTGTATAGTAGCAACAAATATACCATACCATGAACATCACCCAGTAGCGTATGGTAGTAACATATATATCCCCCTCTGAACACCACACAGTAGTGTATAGTAGTAACATATATATTACCTTATGAACACCCCACAGTGGTGTATAGCAGTAACATATATATTACCCTCTGAACACCACACAGTAGTGTATAGTAGTAACATATATACCACACTATGAACACCACACAGTAGTGTATAGTAGCAACATATATATCACATTATGAACACCATACCAGTGTATAGTAGCAACATATATACCATACCATGAACATCACCCAGTAGCGTATGGTAGTAACATATATATCCCCCACTGAACACCACACAGTAGTGTATAGTAGTAACAGATATATCACACTCTGAACACCACACTGTAGTGTTTGGTTGTAACATATATACCACACTATGAACACCACACAGTAGTGCATGGTAGTAACATATATACGACACAGTAGTGTATAGTAGTAACATATATACCACACTATGAACACCACACAGTAGTGTGTGGTAGTAACATATATACCACACAGTAGTGTATGGTAGTAACATATATATCACCCTCTGAACACCACACAGTAGTGTATAGTAGTAACATATATATCACACTATAAACACCACACTGTAGTGTATAGTAGTAACATATATATTACCTTATGAACACCCCACAGTGGTGTATAGCAGTAACATATATATTACCCTCTGAACACCACACAGTAGTGTATAGTAGTAACATATATACCACACTATGAACACCACACTGTAGTGTATGGTAGTAACATATATACCACACAGTAGTGTATGGTAGTAACATATATATCACCCTCTGAACACCACACAGTAGTGTATAGTAGTAACATATATATCACACTATAAACACCACACTGTAGTGTATAGTAGTAACATATATATCACCCTCTGAACACCACACAGTAGTGTATAGTAGTAACATATATATCACACTATAAACACCACACTGTAGTGTATAGTAGTAACATATATATCACCCTCTAAACACCACACAGTAGTGTATAGTAGTAACATATATATCACCCTCTGAACACCACACAGTAGTGTATAGTAGTAACATATATATCACACTATAAACACCACACTGTAGTGTATAGTAGTAACATATATATCACCCTCTAAACACCACACAGTAGTGTATAGTAGTAACAGATATATCACACTCTGAACACCACACTGTAGTGTTTGGTTGTAACATATATACCACACTATGAACACCACACAGTAGTGCATGGTAGTAACATATATACGACACAGTAGTGTATAGTAGTAACATATATACCACACTATGAGCACCACACAGTAGTGTGTGGTAGTAACATATATACGACACAGTAGTGTATGGTAGTAACATACATACCACACTATGAACACCACACAGTAGTGTATGGTAGTAACATATATACCACACTATGAATACCACACAATAGTGTATGGTAGTAACATATATATCAAACTATGAACACCACACACTAGTGTATGCTAGTAGCAATATATATCACACTCTGAACACTCCATAGTTGTAAATCCTTGCATTTTGTGTGTAAAATTTCAGAAGAACCATATGTTCAATTATCACACAAACTTGTAAACACCTTCGTCGTAATGAACACATCAGAAAATACCAAAACAGAGCAACATGTTCAACATTGATTTATATAATCTTATGGAAACAACATCGACCATCTACAACTGCAAGAGTCGTTGTTAGCATTTCGAAGTTTCGTATATCCTCGTCCCACTAACAGATACAACAATATTTCCCATGCGACTCATAAATAACCTGGGATACCCCACGTGAGACCACGCAACTCCAGGTCTCTCTGTATATATCTCTTTAAATTTATTTCCACGAAAAGTTTAAACAAAGAAATGAAAATGGGGACTCTAAAAACGAGCGTGTTACCATGACGTAGTCGCTGGTTACAACAGACCGATACAGGATGCAATTTAATAAATAATAATGATGAGGTGCGGGGCATACAATGTTAATCAAACCCTGCAGCTGTTTTCAAACAAAATGACAGTTTCAATAAAACGAGGTATTAATTTGTGTAAGTTGATCGTCTATACAACGTAATGAACATCCCGGCCAATGAAAATGCTCCAGGCGTCCGAATCGTTGCCTAAGAATGACGCAATTTATTTAACAATGTCAATGTACGGTGTTTCAGCTACCGGGCTGATGCTATCGAAATTCATTCATCCATCCATTCATTCATTCATTCATTCATTCATCCATTTATTCGTTCATTCATTCGTTCGTTCATTCGTCCTCATACATCAAAGTGGAAGTCTGCAATATGTACGCTCATAAGGCTCCGTGTGCACTGTTGTACTCACATAAGGCTCTGTGTGCAATGTGGTATTCCCATAAGGCTCTGTGTGCACTGTGGTACTCCCATAAGGCTCTGTGTACACTGTGGTACTCCCATAAGACTATCTGTGCACTTTAGTACTCCAATAAGACTCTGTGTACACTGTGGTACTCATATAAGGCTGTATGTGCACTGTGGTACTCCCATAAGGCTCTGTGTGCACTGTAGTACTCAAATAAGGATCTGTGTGCTCTGTGGTACTCACATAAGGATCTGTGTGCTCTGTGGTACTCATATAAGGCTGTATGTGCACTGTGGTGCTCATATAAGGCTGTATGTGCACTGTGGTACTCCCATAAGGCTCTGTGTGCACTGTAGTACTCAAATAAGGCTATGTGTGCACTGTAGTACTCACATAAGGATCTGTGTGCTCTGTGGTACTCACATAAGGATCTGTGTACACTGTGGTGCTCATATAAGGCTGTATGTGCACTGTGGTACTCCCATAAGGCTCTGTGTACACTGTGGTGCTCATATAAGGCTGTATGTGCACTGTGGTACTTCAATAAGGCTCTGTGTAAACTGTGGTGCTCATATAAGGCTGTATGTGCACTGTGGTGCTCATATAAGGCTGTATGTGCACTGTGGTACTCCCATAAGGCTCTGTGTGCACTGTGGTACTCCCATAAGGCTCTGTGTGCACTGTGGTACTCCCATAAGGCTCTGTGTACACTGTGGTAGTCATATAAGGCTGTATGTGCACTGTGGTACTTCCATAAGGCTCTGTGTGCACTGTAGTACTCAAATAAGGCTCTGTGTGCACTGTGATACTCCCATAAGACTATCTGTGCACTTTAGTACTCCAATAAGACTCTGTGTACACTGTGGTACTCATATAAGGCTGTATGTGCACTGTGGTACTCTCATAAGGCTCTGTGTGCAGTGTAGTACTCAAATATGGCTCTGTGTGCACTGTGGTACTCCCATAAGACTATCTGTGCACTTTAGTACTCCAATAAGACTCTGTGTACACTGCGGTACTCATATATGGCTGTATGTGCACTGTGGTACTCCCATAAGGCTCTGTGTACACTGTGGTACTCCCATAAGGCTCTGTGTACACTGTGGTGCTCATATAAGGCTGTATGTGCACTGTGGTACTCCCATAAGACTATCTGTGCACTGTGGTATTCCCATAAGGCTTTGTGTACACTGTGGTACTCATATAAATCTGTATATGCACTGTGGTATTCCCAATAAGGCTCTGTGTGCACTGTGGTACTCCCATAAGACTCTGTGTGCATTGTAGTACTCATATAAGGCTGTATGTGCACTGTGGTACTCCCATAAGGCTCTGTGTGCAGTGTAGTACTCAAATATGGCTCTGTGTGCACTGTGGTGCTCCCATAAGACTCTGTGTGCATTGTAGTACTCATATAAGGCTGTATGTGCACTGTGGTACTCCCATAAGGCTCTGTGTGCAGTGTAGTACTCAAATATGGCTCTGTGTGCACTGTGGTACTCAAATAAGGCTGTATATGCACTGTGGTACTCCAATAAGACTCTGTGTACACTGTAGTACTCATATAAGGCTGTATGTGCACTGTGGTACTCCCATAAGGCTCTGTGTACACTGTGGTACTCCCATAAGACTATCTGTGCACTTTAGTACTCCAATAAGACTCTGTGTGCACTGTGGTACTCATATAAGGCTGTATGTGCACTGTGGTACTCCAATAAGACTCTGTGTACACTGTGGTACTCAAATAAGGCTGTATGTGCACTGTGGTACTCCCATAAGACTATCTGTGCACTGTGGTACTCAAATAAGGCTCTGTGTACACTGTGGTAGTCATATAAGGCTGTATGTGCACTGTGGTACTCCCATAAGGCTCTGTGTGCACTGTAGTACTCAAATAAGGCTCTGTGTGCACTGTGATACTTCCATAAGACTATCTGTGCACTTTAGTACTCCAATAAGGCTTTGTGTACACTGTAGTACTCATATAAGGCTGTATGTGCACTGTGGTACTCCCATAAGGCTCTGTGTACACTGTGGTACTCCCATAAGACTATCTGTGCACTTTAGTACTCCAATAAGACTCTGTGTGCACTGTGGTACTCATATAAGGCTGTATGTGCACTGTGGTACTCCCATAAGGCTCTGTGTGCACTGTAGTACTCAAATAAGGCTATGTGTGCACTGTAGTACTCACATAAGGATCTGTGTGCTCTGTGGTACTCACATAAGGATCTGTGTGCTCTGTGGTACTCATATAAGGCTGTATGTGCACTGTGGTACTCCCATAAGGCTCTGTGTGCACTGTAGTACTCAAATAAGGCTATGTGTGCACTGTGGTACTCACATAAGGATCTGTGTGCTCTGTGGTACTCATATAAGGCTGTATGTGCACTGTGGTGCTCATATAAGGCTGTATGTGCACTGTGGTACTCCCATAAGGCTCTGTGTACACTGTGGTGCTCATATAAGGCTGTATGTGCACTGTGGTACTTCAATAAGGCTCTGTGTAAACTGTGGTGCTCATATAAGGCTGTATGTGCACTGTGGTGCTCATATAAGGCTGTATGTGCACTGTGGTACTCCCATAAGGCTCTGTGTGCACTGTGGTACTCCCATAAGGCTCTGTGTGCACTGTGGTACTCCCATAAGGCTCTGTGTACACTGTGGTAGTCATATAAGGCTGTATGTGCACTGTGGTACTTCCATAAGGCTCTGTGTGCACTGTAGTACTCAAATAAGGCTCTGTGTGCACTGTGATACTGCCATAAGACTATCTGTGCACTTTAGTACTCCAATAAGACTCTGTGTACACTGTGGTACTCATATAAGGCTGTATGTGCACTGTGGTACTCCCATAAGGCTCTGTGTGCAGTGTAGTACTCAAATATGGCTCTGTGTGCACTGTGGTACTCACATAAGACTATCTGTGCACTTTAGTACTCCAATAAGACTCTGTGTACACTGCGGTACTCATATATGGCTGTATGTGCACTGTGGTACTCCCATAAGGCTCTGTGTGCAGTGTAGTACTCAAATAAGGCTCTGTGTGCACTGTGGTACTCCCATAAGACTATCTGTGCACTTTAGTACTCCAATAAGACTCTGTGTACACTGTGGTACTCATATAAGGCTGTATGTGCACTGTGGTACTCCCATAAGGCTCTGTGTGCAGTGTAGTACTCAAATAAGGCTCTGTGTGCACTGTGGTACTCTCATAAGGCTCTGTGTGCACTGTAGTACTCAAATAAGGCTCTGTGTGCACTGTGGTACTCCCATAAGACTATCTGTGCACTTTAGTACTCCAATAAGACTCTGTGTACACTGCGGTACTCATATATGGCTGTATGTGCACTGTGGTACTCCCATAAGGCTCTGTGTACACTGTGGTACTCCCATAAGGCTCTGTGTACACTGTGGTACTCTTATAAATCTGTATATGCACTGTGGTATTCCCAATAAGGCTCTGTGTGCACTGTGGTACTCCCATAAGACTCTGTGTGCATTGTAGTACTCATATAAGGCTGTATGTGCACTGTGGTACTTCAATAAGGCTCTGTGTAAACTGTGGTGCTCATATAAGGCTGTATGTGCACTGTGGTGCTCATATAAGGCTGTATGTGCACTGTGGTACTCCCATAAGGCTCTGTGTGCACTGTGGTACTCCCATAAGGCTCTGTGTGCACTGTGGTACTCCCATAAGGCTGTATGTACACTGTGGTACTCATATAAGGCTGTATGTGCACTGTGGTACTCCCATAAGGCTCTGTGTGCACTGTGGTACTCCCATAAGACTCTGTGTGCATTGTAGTACTCATATAAGGCTGTATGTGCACTGTGGTACTCCCATAAGGCTCTGTGTGCAGTGTAGTACTCAAATATGGCTCTGTGTGCACTGTGGTGCTCCCATAAGACTCTGTGTGCATTGTAGTACTCATATAAGGCTGTATGTGCACTGTGGTACTCCCATAAGGCTCTGTGTGCAGTGTAGTACTCAAATATGGCTCTGTGTGCACTGTGGTACTCAAATAAGACTATCTGTGCACTGTGGTACTCCCATAAGGCTCTGTGTGCACTGTGGTACTCCCATAAGACTATCTGTGCACTTTAGTACTCCAATAAGACTCTGTGTACACTGTGGTACTCATATAAGGCTGTATGTGCACTGTGGTACTCCCATAAGGCTCTGTGTGCAGTGTAGTACTCAAATAAGGCTCTGTGTGCACTGTGGTACTCTCATAAGGCTCTGTGTGCACTGTAGTACTCAAATAAGGCTCTGTGTGCACTGTGGTACTCCCATAAGACTATCTGTGCACTTTAGTACTCCAATAAGACTCTGTGTACACTGCGGTACTCATATATGGCTGTATGTGCACTGTGGTACTCCCATAAGGCTCTGTGTACACTGTGGTACTCCCATAAGGCTCTGTGTACACTGTGGTACTCTTATAAATCTGTATATGCACTGTGGTATTCCCAATAAGGCTCTGTGTGCACTGTGGTACTCCCATAAGACTCTGTGTGCATTGTAGTACTCATATAAGGCTGTATGTGCACTGTGGTACTTCAATAAGGCTCTGTGTAAACTGTGGTGCTCATATAAGGCTGTATGTGCACTGTGGTGCTCATATAAGGCTGTATGTGCACTGTGGTACTCCCATAAGGCTCTGTGTGCACTGTGGTACTCCCATAAGGCTCTGTGTGCACTGTGGTACTCCCATAAGGCTGTATGTACACTGTGGTACTCATATAAGGCTGTATGTGCACTGTGGTACTCCCATAAGGCTCTGTGTGCACTGTGGTACTCCCATAAGACTCTGTGTGCATTGTAGTACTCATATAAGGCTGTATGTGCACTGTGGTACTCCCATAAGGCTGTGTGTGCAGTGTAGTACTCAAATATGGCTCTGTGTGCACTGTGGTGCTCCCATAAGACTCTGTGTGCATTGTAGTACTCATATAAGGCTGTATGTGCACTGTGGTACTCCCATAAGGCTCTGTGTGCAGTGTAGTACTCAAATATGGCTCTGTGTGCACTGTGGTACTCAAATAAGACTATCTGTGCACTGTGGTACTCCCATAAGGCTCTGTGTGCACTGTGGTGCTCCCATAAGACTATCTGTGTACTTTAGTACTCCAATAAGGCTCTGTGTACACTGTGGTAGTCATATAAGGCTGTATGTGCACTGTGGTACTCCCATAAGGCCCTGTGTGCACTGTAGTACTCAAATAAGACTCTGTGTGCACTGTGGTACTCATATAAGGCTGTATGTGCACTGTGGTACTCTCATAAGGCTCTGTGTGCACTGTAGTACTCCAATAAGACTCTGTGTACACTGTGGTACTCATATATGGCTGTATGTGCACTGTGGTACTCCCATAAGGCTCTGTGTACACTGTGGTACTCATATAAGGCTGTATGTGCACTGTGGTACTCTCATAAGGCTCTGTGTGCAGTGTAGTACTCAAATAAGGCTCTGTGTGCACTGTGATACTCCCATAAGACTATCTGTGCACTTTAGTACTCCAATAAGACTCTGTGTACACTGCGGTACTCATATATGGCTGTATGTGCACTGTGGTACTCCCATAAGGCTCTGTGTACACTGTGGTGCTCATATAAGGCTGTATGTGCACTGTGGTACTCCCATAAGACTATCTGTGCACTGTGGTACTCCCATAAGGCTCTGTGTACACTGTGGTACTCTTATAAATCTGTATATGCACTGTGGTATTCCCAATAAGGCTCTGTGTGCACTGTGGTACTCCCATAAGACTCTGTGTGCATTGTAGTACTCATATAAGGCTGTATGTGCACTGTGGAACTCCCATAAGGCTCTGTGTGCAGTGTAGTACTCAAATATGGCTCTGTGTGCACTGTGGTGCTCCCATAAGACTCTGTGTGCATTGTAGTACTCATATAAGGCTGTATGTGCACTGTGGTACTCCCATAAGGCTCTGTGTGCAGTGTAGTACTCAAATATGGCTCTGTGTGCACTGTGGTACTCAAATAAGGCTGTATGTGCACTGTGGTATTCCCATAAGGCTCTGTGTGCACTGTGGTACTCCCATAAGGCTCTGTGTGCACTGTGGTGCTCCCATAAGACTATCTGTGTACTTTAGTACTCCAATAAGACTCTGTGTGCACTGTGGTACTCATATAAGGCTGTATGTGCACTGTGGTACTCCCATAAGGCTCTGTGTGCACTGTAGTACTCAAATAAGGCTCTGTGTGCACTGTGGTACTCCCATAAGGCTCTGTGTGCACTTTAGTACTCCAATAAGACTCTGTGTGCACTGTAGTACTCCCATAAGACTATCTGTGCACTTTAGTACTCCAATAAGACTCCGTGTACACTGTGGTACTCATATAAGGCTGTATGTGCACTGTGGTACTCCCATAAGGCTCTGTGTGCACTGTGGTACTCCCATAAGGCTGTATGTGCACTGTGGTAATCCCATAAGGCTGTATGTGCACTGTGGTACTCCCATAAGGCTCTGTGTGCACTGTAGTACTCAAATAAGGCTCTGTGTGCACTGTAGTACTCACATAAGGATCTGTGTGATCTGTGGTACTCACATAAGGATCTGTGTGCTCTGTGGTACTCAAATAAGGATCTGTGTGCACTGTGGTACTCACATAAGGATCTGTGTGCTCTGTGGTACGCACATAAGGATATGTGTGCTCTGTGGTACTCACATAAGGATCTGTGTGTTCTGTGGTACGCTCACGAGGCTGTATGTAAATTGGTCATCTTTCTGCTTAAAAGACTGTTTACACAATAGTTTGTTTTTTGTGACATTACTCGACTTTCAGTAAGTTTCACCGTCATGTTGTGTGGTATCACCAGGCCTTTGCATTTTGTATTGTTTTCAACGTTATTGTATTCAGGGTTCCGGATTTCCTTCATACACGTGGACTCGTATTATTACAGCGTTGACTTTCTAATACAGTTCCACAGTTCCACATACACGTCGACTTGATAAGTAAGTAGCGGGCGAAACAAGGATAACATGCCATAGATTCCAGGGTCCGCGGCAGGTCACGCAGTGATAAATGCCAAAGAAAGTTTAAAATGAGCATTTTAAGGCAAATGATGGATGCGTCCCTGATAATTTAATCAAATTAAATTTATAATTAACTATTGATTTCATAAGATCAGTTTGCAACGACCAAATGACAAACGTTTGACAACGGATCAGAGTAACCAGGGAACGAGTGTGTTTTTTTTTAATTAAATAAGGGCGACTGTAGTAAGGTATTACTTTTCAATTTTAATTATAGTCGCCATCAATAACGCATTCGTTATCGCGTTTGGCAGAGAGCGAGATCGGTTAAGAAGACGACAGGGAAAAAACTCGCCAACCGCTTTATTAGGTTTCTGAATGTGCCAGAATAAATGAAGTTAGTATTGTAAATGTAATAAACATTATCCGGAAACCGACATTCATCATTATACTGTCAATTTCAGCGTGATCCAAAATGACAGAAAATATCAAAACGAACGAGTATGCAATAACGTTAAGTAAATGAAGCTGTAGTCCAATTTAAATAACCGGTCATTAAATTACGGGTGGTGTTTATTCCCCCCGTAGTTTCCCATTAAAATAAAGAGTGCTGTGAGTAGAATCGTCCCATGTCGTCATATGTGATGCCTAAAATGCAGTAATATTTATTAGTTTCCATAATGGAGCTAATGGACGCAACATAGTGTCTCATTTAAAAATTGAAGTGGCTCCCTTTAATTAATTCAATTAAATTGTTGAGATGGCTGTATAAGTTTAATTTAAACTCCGACTCATTTTATATTAGTGTACTTTTTACCAGACAATCTTCCAGGAGCCCAGACAATTGGGCTCGCCCAATTTCATCTCCGACGCACGTATATAATGTACATTGCAATAATATTAATATGCATGTACGGTAATAGCGTACAATGCAATGCAACGTAATCGGGCGCTTGTATAATGTAATAGCCACAGCACGTTGATTTCATACCACGCTCAGAGATCGGCCGATGCGAAACGGTTCGGACTTAGAAGGGGATTGAGCTTTCGAGCAACGTGGGTTCATAACAGCCATGATGCACGATGTATGCTAATAAAAAAAACATGAAATAAAAAAAATGCAGTAGAAAATAATAAAATAAGAATAAGACGGACGACATTTCGGGTTTGTTTCTTCTTCAATGATTGAACCCTAACTCAATGTACGATCGAGTGCGTTTCTTTATCGATTACTTAAATTCTGCACCCATTTAGAGGTTTTATTACTGACATTTTCAGGTAAATTACTTGTTTTTTTATTAAATCTAAGTCTAAATGTAGTTAGAGGTTAGTTTGTTCTACCGTTTACGTGTTCTCTAATGAAATTCACTATTTCAATAGAATATTGGAAACGTTTTATAGACGGGCCTAATGTAATCATCGAAATTCTGTAACCCAATTCATGAAGTGTTTTTATTCTGAACAGACCTCTTGCTTTTTCATTTGCCGTAAAGTGCGGAACGCCGAGTCTACATGATTCTCAATAAACTCCATCCCGAAACGAACATGGACATTTCCAGTTAAAAGATATAATAATGACATCGTGGGGCAAAACATATATTAAGGTCATGAATTGAGAATGTGTTCGTTCGCATATACTTTTATGTTACCTGTGTTTGCCAGTTCATGGAAAGTAGTCCGCGCTTGTTCCTACCATCCACGTCACGTAACGTCAAACACAATTGCATCGCAATTCAACAAGAAAAGATACATTCCATTTTTCACCGCGCCAGTGACATTTGTTACACCGTTGTTACATTCACAGTAATCCGATTAATTTCTTTGAATAGAGAAGGTGGGGAATTTGAATAGAGAAGGTGGGGAATTTGAATAGAGAAGGTGGGGAATTTCTATTGAGGGAGGGGTACTTCATTATATGCTACTGCATACACAGGTGTGTTCAACACATAGTTACTTTTTACGCGCAAGCTAAATAATATTCTACGCAGAGAAAAAAAAATCGTGTTCAACAAGTTTCTCTAGAACGGAGCTCTACATTTAGAGATTGGGTGGCTCCAACCTTTGACTCGAACCGTGCCTTCCGGGGTTCCTTCCTATCGGGATCACTCGTTTTCGTTTATTTTCCGGTAATTTTTGCAATGACGACGTTGCGGTCATTACGTTGTTGATACATGGAAAGTACGTCAGGATTTTAAAAAAGTAAAGGAAAACTTGATACGATAATGCCCGAGGACGTAGACATATTACCATGATTATTTTATACTAAAAAAACACGTTTCACTTTGAATTGAAATCGATCTAGTTAACCCATCGATATCAATAAGCAGACCCAACTAATGATTTGAATGTCCTATTTCTGACACCGGACTATTCAACATGCACCGCATCACTGCTTTATTTTTCGACATGTAGGTCCGCGTGAAACTAGGCTCTAAAGTACTTCGGGATCAATAGTGTATGCCCTAATGTCGCGTTAATCAATTACTAAAATGGTTGCTTACTTCCGAATTGTCAATAACGTTTCAATTGTACGTTATGGGGGATGGCCTAATAGTTGTTATGTGAATGCATGAGACAATCACCTCAATAGACGGATCCAATTTACAGATCTTGAAAGCGAGTGGGGGCTCCGGGGCTCAGTAATGATTACCCCCTCCCCTCTCTGCCTGCTTACGTTACAATATATCTCACCGCGTTACACACGGATATGTCTGTAGAAAATATGTCATTAGCATCTCTACTGACTACGGCGACGTAATTGCGGTAAAATGATGAAGTGCATAGTTCTCAGAATTTCTCCTGCCTGTGCCACGTACGTCACTGAAACTAAAGCTAATTCTTCTACATTCAACTCACATATTTTCTGTTATTTATCTGTTTTGTAGCAAAGACAAATTATGTTTACTCGATGCGCACTCGCATTGCCGTATACGCATACGGCCGAAGCTGATCCTCCTCCGTCTACAACAATACAGTAGTTTCAGTTTACACAGCAAATTGGGCAGCGCAGATGTGTTTACGTGTAACCGTGTCTGCCAAATCCGGGGAAGCGGCAGATTCGGTGATTTTACCGTGTAATAATATATTGACTAGATCATACGATGCCGCTAAACCAACTGTGTAATGTTCTAATTTTTGTACATCGATGCCTAATATGCCCGGTCTTGTCGAGTTCTCACACAATAGACTGCCGGATACAGTTTCCATTTAGAGGGAATATCTGAAACTCGCTAGGGATGGGAGAATCAAAGGGAGGCCATGGTTTTCCGGACGCATCTCTCTGAAGATACGGTTCAATTCATCTCGCACACCGCGAAACGCGATGGGTACATCGGAAACTGACAGGCGATTATTTGGGTAAATAAGCCCGGGGCATGTAAACACCCCGAAAGAAATAAGCAACAGGATGCGATACGAGAGGAGAGTACTGTTACGGATTCCACTAAGTCGAACGGCTGCTGGGTCGCCCTCAACGACTGGAATTAATTAATTAATTCTACTCACGCGCGTTTAAATATTGTAAACTCATTAGGCTAATAAGGTTAATTAAGGATAATACATTTTACAAAGTAAAATTAAGACGTAGAGCAATCAATGAAAAGGTAGATTGTATTCCTATTGACGGAAGTCACGGCGTTAGCTCGCTCGCTTGTTTTCTGCAATATCATTTGCGAAATCCGAACTCGGATGAGCTCGGAGCGCCAACGGCGTCAGCTTCCAGCGACGTCACTCAGCGTTACTTCGAAGTTTGTTATCAATTTTTTGTCGTAAAAAAGGCAGGCAATCAAGAAAGGCCTAAATCAGGGGGTGAAAAATCACGTCTGGCGTACATCATTAGGGCCTGTTTTTTTTTTTTTGCCTGATTCTCTCATTATGTCTCGCTCATTAGCGAACTCATTACTTGTCTTCTTCGAAATCAAACCGAACCAGTCTCAAATTTCCAATTTACCAAATTTGGCAAATTTAATGAATTTATTTCAAAACGTAACAAATAAAATAATGGGTCCGGAAAGCTAGATGGAGGGGGGATGCGGTAGGGAGTTTTGAAGGTGACACCGAGCCGAGGCTGACGAGAAGGTCTGCGAAGAGCGAAATTACTTCACGTTGCGCTAGCTGAATGCGGCTAATGAATGAACGACTATTTGCTTGCCCTTATATCAGTTCGTTACTTCGTATTTCACATAACAAGTTACTAAAATTATCGACAATGCCTCGTTATCGGCAAGAAGCGATTAATTAGGCCCAGTTTATCGTGCAGATCCGCAATTTCTATGGCATATTTTCGATTCTTCCCGAACGGGGGTTGATAACAACGCTTATTGTACAGACCAGCATGAGCTAATCAGTTTCGACTCAGCGCCCATTGTGCAACCAAAACCTGATCACTGTTTACACCTATTCACCGTAAGGGTGGCTGTAATCACATCCACTTCATAATTTGTATTGTCTGGCGTGGTATTTGTAATAACGAACTGGGTAACGTAGATCGTATTTTGCACGCTGACTGCCTTTCCCGATTCTTTGCATTTGTCTTCACGAGCCGCTCGTTTCATATCCCGAAGCAGACCGCCAGTATTAACGGCGTGATCCCGGGTCTTGATGAGCTCTCCAAGTCAATTCAGGCTATTTCCCCCCAAGTTTGCATCGCATAATTAGATTGCATGGCTTAACGAGATCCCATTAAATCCGTGAACAATTAAGCAGTGATTGGTACGATGGAAATATACTACCTCGGCATGTCATACGCCGTATTGCCTTGTCAACTATGGAAGGGGGGGGGGGGGGCAACAAAATCCGTCGACAGTCGAACCCATTATATTGACACCAGCAATTAAAAAAAAACTAAAATCGCGCTGCGAACTAGGAGACTATGAATAATAAGACGAGTCGGTTTTCCCCCGAAGTCTTTTAGATAAAAAAAAATCTTTGAAAATTACGTGGATTTTTAGGAGGGATGCGCACAAACATAAATTCGGAAAGTCCAGAAAAACACGTGGGGGTCAAAGGGTCGGACCGAGTGCCTTGTAACGAAGCCAATCAACTTCGCTCACACAAAATTTATGAAGAAAAATCGTGGTTGATAATTCGGCAAAAAGATGACCTTCCACGAAGGAAGAAGTGTCACCCTGTAATTGGGAGAAATATGCACGATTGTAATGAAGGCAATTAGTTGATAGTTAAAACGTTACCCAGAGCCGCGTGGATTACTGATGTCTTGATGTTGTCAACTCGCAAAACATTCATACCCGTGCACGTCAATGAGCATCCAACAATCCAACAGAATTAACACAATAACACATTTTTACGCACATCGGGGGTGGCAACTTTTTTCCCCAGCCATAACACGCACGAATGCGCCGTCAGATCTGGCAATCCTAAGTATCGGAATCAGCACCAATGATAAAAACAATAAAAAATAAACAATATACGCCACTGCAAAACGCACAGAAGTACAACTCACCTGCGACCAAGCTGCTCGACGATGGAGTGAAGTCAACGTTCTGTTGGTCCATATCGATCTGACACCTTGTCCAACTTGTTCGGCGATGAGGGGGGAGTACCACGTAGCAAGTCACGTGCCCTGCGTATCCCAGTCTGCGTCAGTGTGATCTGCTAACACTATCTCACAGCGCTATCGATATGGTGTCACTTCATTACACGTTACACCAAGATATTCCATTTGTGTGAGAGGGGTGTACCACTGTATAGGGATGTGTAGGGATTTGTCCGTTTGGCTTTTCCTTCACTGAAATTTTACGTGATGCGATATTTGAGAAAGTTCGATGAACAACGGAAGCGAAAATAAAACATAACACCCAAAACAAACATGGACGGAAACACGTGTACATATCAACTGCTTCCATGTCATACAACGCTGCAAGTGGAATTGTTAGTAATGTATTGCAAAATACTTTACTTTAGTAAAGCGAGCATTTAGATTAACTTATATTTATATATATATATATATTTATATTGTTGCACAATAAAAGAACACACGTGTACACAACCAATGTGAGCGTTAGAACTGCGGTATGTTTACATTACATTACGCACCTTGGCAACTGTCGTTGCTGTGGCACTGTGAAATATATCAAATTGTATTAGCATATGTATTAGAGCGTCAAATGAGATTGCGGTGATCGTGTTTTTTTGTAACGCGACATCAAGACAACGCTGTCTCGTCATATGGCGACATCATCGATCATATTCCATGGTATCCATGGTGATACATCAATAAACTGTGTAATTGAATCTGGATCGAATTAAACCAGACAGAGAGGATTACACATTTTCATTGTTTTAAAACATTCAATAAATTTCAGTATCCGTATATTCAAGTGATGATTCGTCTAATATAGTTGCTTTTATTGTATATACTGTAGTTTCAATTCCGGGCACACTTGATACGGGACAGTCCATCCCGTAGTCCAGGGTCGTACTAACGTGGCACTAACGCAGCCTAACTGTAATACACTGCACCAGTCCGTAGCTCGAACTACATGCTCGTCGTTACCTTTTCTTGGGCGTCCACGTGGTCACTGCCATCACGCAACATATTCGATCTCGATTTCTAGCAAATGTCGAACTTTTTTCGACATAAAACATAATATATCATTTAACTGTGTTGTTTGAAACAATGAATATGTTTTGAACTTCGCAGAGAACAGGTCTGTGCTTTTGAAAATTATTGTTGCAGAGTTGGCGTTATTAAAACTATGGATTTCACGGGAATTCATCCCTGTTATAATGTAATAGACCCATTAGCATATGCGTACAAATGACTGCACCCCGAAAATATGAAATGTAAATTCTGATATAAATATACATTTTGAATGAAGCCCTACAACCAGTGTACCCTCTAAGTACAAACAGTTGTTGTGACGGAACTAGATGTACTATTTCACTGGCTCGTCATTATAGTGATCTTGAAAAAACATTTTACTATAGTTTTGTAATTTGATAAAATATAATTCACATTTTATAAAAAATATGTGTAAATACGACGGAAATCAGGGACTACAACGTTTCTGTTTGCGTCTCAAGTCATCTAAATGCAGTCACATACAATGTTACATTTCTTTTTCTTGAAGACCGACCTTCCCAGCAGTAAACAGGACCGGGAGAGAGATTCCATTTTGGGAGATTCCATTTTAAATCGGGACTACTACAAAATCAGCTCTGGTAAAGTCATTCTGCCTACAACCATGTCACTTTTACGCACTTCCATAGTGCCGAATATGACCATGCGTATAGAACGGTGGTCACGAAATCATTATACGCGCAATTTCTTTTTGAGAAAGACAACAAAACATTTACGTTGCTATGTAAACATTCTGTTATCTCTCTAATCGGAGACTTAATCATTCTATTGTTCTCCCTACAAGTATCCCAAAAGTAGTTGTTTTTTTCAGGGGTTTATAGTTCCATGAATGGTCCGAGGAACGGAATCAATAGCTGCCACATTAGCTGAGTTGATTTCCTGTAAAAACTATCAGGGGTAAATTCTCTTCCTCCACGGGGTTCTCCACACGCGTCAGGGGGAAATCTCGTCTCGTCTCTCTATCTCGTCCCCTTGAGGTACGGGATCGGGAAAGTCACTTATACTTTACAGTCAAATAAGACACACACAACGAAATACGTTTCAGCTCTCGTCTTAGTCGGTCAATCGAGCACTCTACCAGACACAGCGCCCTGGGGAAAAGTCCCTAAGACTCTCACAAGGCTGAACCAAGATTCGCCCAAGACTGGACTGCCTTAAGGCTCGCCCCAGGACTGGACTCTCGACTGCGTCTGTCGTGGAGTATTCGCCAAGACCAACTCAAACTCTCTTTATTCATTTTCAAAACTCTAACCAATTACAAAACAGTAAAAGACTCTAGGGCGTAACCTTCAATCATAAAGCCAATCATACTAAGTACTGAATACGTCATATCTTTTGATTAATCGTTCACTACATTAATAACTATGGATACCAACTGTCAGAATCGCGACGGATATCTCGTAATTAGTTCCAAACCACTGAGCCAAGTTCCGTCCAAAACTTCAAATAGACCTGAACGATGACAGACATAACACAGCAATTCGCTAATAATCAGTTAATTAAGTCGGTCAACAGATACGCAAAAACAAATTCATGACACAACATTGGCATTATGATACATATCATTATATATAATATACAAATATATATATATAAATACAAACAAAAACATTAGAAACTGTCGATATGTTACTAAGTGTTTATGGCAATGGCTGCCGGAACGTTAGGCACCCCAAACCCCGGGGTGCAAACATTTGTTTTGCAATGATCGAACAACTAGCGGTCTGGGGTCCTTTTCTAATCGTTCTTACAGTTATGATCATAACATAGCACAGCATAGCGGAGAGCAGCGCAACACAGCATGGCGCAGCACATCATAGCACATCACAGCACCGTAGCACAGCGCAACATAACACAGCACAGCACAGCATAACATAGCACAGTGTAGCATACCAATAGCACATTACAGCATATCATATCCACGGAACTCACAATCATTACGGTGGCAGACGTTCGATCTCCGCAAACAATTTATTTTTACTCGTATATACGCTTGGGACCCAAGCACGCGACGTGGCGCGACCACTGCCACCCTTTAAAACTACCTAATAACATTGTTTGATTACTTTAGAATTAAAGTACGTACTCTAAAAACCAAACATGTCGGTAGTTGTCTTTGTACTTAATTGCAAGACGTCGGGACTCTTTGTGGCAATCTATACCTCTGTTTACCCTTAATGAAACAATATATGGTTAGGATTAGACGGGAATTAGTCCAGGTGTGGTTGACTATTAAATAGGCGCGAAGAGTCGACTGTGCTTATGTTTGAAATGAGACATCTATTGTTCTAAATTAAGCTGTTGGTTTTTAATTTAGAAATGTTGTACAGTGTTTACAAACACTAAATCAAGTTAAGTACGGAATACTAATTACAAATTCAATTAAACTTTACTTACCGAGTGTTTCTTTATACTTCCGGGATACCGCAAAACTGTTTATCGTGACCTTACCGCTGTACTTTTCTAAAGTCAATGTTGTTTTTTTAAATAAATTATACTGCCCGTTACGAGTGCAAGTTCACCACGTGTGTGTGTTTTGGCCCAGACAACCTAGCTTTACAACTTTCCGCTTGGCTGCGACTTAGTGTGGACAGGTGAAATGATTCGAAACAGTGGGAGGCGGGGGGGGGGGGTCAGTATTGTCATGGTCCTGGTATTCTGAACTGGGGTAAATCAGGTCGCGTTTTTCTCATGTTTTTTTTTTTTTTTTCCTGCGACCAGCAGTGGTAAAACGATATTTTTTTTAATTAATACACACAACTGACGAAGAAAAAACGCCCCACTCTCGCATTATAAAATACATTTATGCATGGAACGCCAGAACTGTGATATATTATTACGGTACAGGGGCTGTGCGGTCTTTTTTCACACAGACCAATAACCCCTTCTGGTTTCTGAAGCACTTTTGTTTTTACAATATTAATTATATGGAGTTTTCAGTAGAGAACGGTCTTTCTATACGTACCACAGTACTGTGTTACTGTAACATTAGAGACGACAGACAGAAATATAATGAGTACTACTTATTACCAAGTTGCAAATGCAATGGAATGTCACTTCACACTTCTTGGCAAAATACGTTTTTTTTTGTGAGTATTGATATCACAGATGGGAAGCCGAGTTGGGATGGGGTGGGTGTTGGGGGCGTGGTAAAAATTTGCAACAAATAATGCGACTGTAACAGAAGTCGTCATTGAACAGCCAAACACGTTTGGGTGTGGATGTACCAGTACTTGACATGAAATTTTACTCGATTGGAGTAGAACTGTTATTGTTTTGTTGTGTCCATCGGGGGTTATTTAGTTGATTTAGTTTAATTCCCCACTTGTAGCGCACACTTTCTTGCGTGAATTAGTCCACACATGGTCTACCCATGGTCAATCCATGTTATACCGATAGTCCATATGTGTTCCACCCATGGTTTACCAATAGTTCATCAATGGTCTACTAATGATCTATCAATAGTCCATCCATGGTCCATACATGGTCTACCCATAGTACACCTATGGTTCACCCATAGTCTACTCATGGTACGCCCATTGTACGCCCATGGCCTACCCATAGACCACCTATGGCCTACCAGTACTTTACCCATAGTACACCCATGGTCTATCCATAGTACATCTACGGACCACCCATGGTACACTCATGGTGTACCCATGTCACACCCATGGTTTAACCTTGGCACATCCATGGTCTACTTATGGAACACCCATGGCACACCCATGGCCTACTCATGGCACATCCATGGTCTACTCATAGCACACCCATGGTCTACTCAAAGCACACCCATAGACCACCTACGGTCTACCAGTAGTTTACCCATAGTACACCCATGGTCTACCCGTAGTACATCTACGGACAACCCATGGTACACTCATGATGTATCCATGTCACACCCATGGTTTAACCTTGGCACATTCATGGTCTACTTATGGAACACCCATGGTACACCCATGGCCTACTCATGGCACACCCATAGTTTACTCAAGGCACACCCATGGCACACCCATGGCCGACTCATGGCACATCCATGGTCTACTCATAGCACACCCATGGTCTACTCAAAGCACACCCATAGACCACCTATGGTCTACTAGTAGTTTACCCATAGTACACCCATGTAAACCCATAGTACATCTACGGACCACCCATGGTACACTCATGGTCTACCCATGTCACACCCATGGTTTAACCTTGGCACATCCATGGTCTACTTATGGAACACCCATGGTACACCCATGGCCTACTCAAGGTACACCCATGGCCTACTCATGGCACACCCATGGTACACCCATGGCCTACTCATGGCACATCCATGGTCTACTCATGGCACACCCATGGTACACTCATGGTCTACCCATGTCACACCCATGGTTTAACCTTGGCACATCCATGGTCTACTTATGGAACACCCATGGTACACCCATGGCCTACTCAAGGTACATCCATGGTCTACTCATGGCACACCCATGGTACACCCATGGCCTACTCATGACACACCCATGGCCTACTCCCGGGGGTCTACCCATGGTACACCCATGGCCTACTCAAGGTACATCCATGGTCTACTCATGGCCCACTCATGGTACACCCATGGCCTACTCATGACACACCCATGGCCTACTCCCGGGGGTCTACCCATGGTACACCCATGGCCTACTCAAGGTACATCCATGGTCTACTCATGGCACACCCATGGTACACCCATGGTCTACTCATGGCACACCCATGGTACACCCATGGCCTACTCATGACACACCCATGGCCTACTCCCGGGGGTCTACCCATGGTACACCCATGGCCTACTCAAGGTACATCCATGGTCTACTCATGGCACACCCATGGTACACCCATGGTCTACTCATGGCACACCCATGGTCTACTCATGGCACATCCATGGTCTACTCATGGCACACCCATGGTCTACTCCCGGGGGTCTACTCATGGCACACCCATGGTCTACTCCCGGGGGTCTACTCATGGCACACCCATGGTCTACTCCCGGGGGTCTACTCATGGCACACCCATGGTCTACTCCCGGGGGTCTACTCATGGCACATCCATGGTCTACTCCCGGGGGTCTACTCATGACACACCCATGGCCTACTCAAGATACACCCATGATCTACTCATGGCACACCCATGGTCTATTCATGGCACACCCATGGTCTACTCAAGATACACCCATGATCTACTCATGGCACACCCATGGTCTATTCATGGCACATCCATGGTCTACTCATGGCACACCCATGGTCTACTCCCGGGGGTCTACTCATGGCACACCCATGGTCTACTCAAGATACACCCATGATCTACTCATGGCACACCCATGGTCTATTCATGGCACACCCATGGTCTACTCAAGATACACCCATGATCTACTCATGGCACACCCATGGTCTATTCATGGCACATCCATGGTCTACTCATGGCACACCCATGGTCTACTCCCGGGGGTCTACTCATGACACACCCATGGCCTACTCAAGATACACCCATGATCTACTCATGGCACATCCATGGTCTACTCATGGCACACCCATGGTCTACTCCCGGGGGTCTACTCATGGCACACCCATGGTCTACTCCCGGGGGTCTACTCATGGCACACCCATGGTCTACTCCCGGGGGTCTACTCATGGCACATCCATGGTCTACTCCCGGGGGTCTACTCATGACACACCCATGGCCTACTCAAGATACACCCATGATCTACTCATGGCACACCCATGGTCTATTCATGGCACACCCATGGTCTACTCAAGATACACCCATGATCTACTCATGGCACACCCATGGTCTATTCATGGCACATCCATGGTCTACTCATGGCACACCCATGGTCTACTCCCGGGGGTCTACTCATGGCACACCCATGGTCTACTCAAGATACACCCATGATCTACTCATGGCACACCCATGGTCTATTCATGGCACACCCATGGTCTACTCAAGATACACCCATGATCTACTCATGGCACACCCATGGTCTATTCATGGCACATCCATGGTCTACTCATGGCACACCCATGGTCTACTCCCGGGGGTCTACTCATGACACACCCATGGCCTACTCAAGATACACCCATGATCTACTCATGGCACATCCATGGTCTACTCATGGCACACCCATGGTCTACTCCCGGGGGTCTACTCATGGCACACCCATGGTCTACTCCCGGGGGTCTACTCATGGCACATCCATGGTCTACTCCCGGGGGTCTACTCATGACACACCCATGGCCTACTCAAGATACACCCATGATCTACTCATGGCACACCCATGGTCTATTCATGGCACACCCATGGCCTACTCAAGATACACCCATGATCTACTCATGGCACACCCATGGTCTATTCATGGCACACCCATGGTCTACTCATGGAACACCCATGGTATACTCATGGAACACCCATGGTCTACTCATGGAACACCCAAGGTGTACTCATGGAACACCCATGGTATACTGATGGCACACCCATGGTTCACCAATGGTCCACTAATATTTCGTTTGGTTATTTGAAAATCAGCATGTATAAATTCCGCCATGGATTTTGAATTCTAGATACCCCTTCTCGGAGTTGTAGTATCCAATTTTGTTATCAGTGTCACCTTGTCTTTGCATATTATATATCAAATTCAACATTGGGTCGATAAATAGATTATAAATCTACCAAATATACAACTACCGTTATCATAAAAGTAATTTATGTGAGCGACATTATAATCATATCGCCCTCGATGGCCGGGGTGGAGAGGGAGTGGGTAACTCGCATCGCTGTGCAATGGCTCTTATAGTAATATACTTTTTTTAACACAGTTTCTGACGGCCACGATTCCTATACAGTTAATTTCGGATCCATATCGCGCTTATTCAAAAAAAATCCCGACATCTGACTTTATTACAAATGAACGTGTCCTGTATTCAATGTTTTGATTGTGTGATTTTGTATATATATTGTTATAATATATTGACCGCGCGAATATCATAGCTTTGTGATTGTCCAATATCATGCCAGGTCACTCGTGGTGTGAAATATCAATAACATATTTATGAAAAGCACGCTATATTAATAATTTAATTAGTATATAACATAGCATAGTAATAGTAGTTTCTATGAATAATTTCCAGTGATTGATTACATTTGCTCAGCATTCTGGGATTGATGAATTACAATTTGTATCATGTACAATATTTCCAATATGTAATTAATTACAAAAATAATTAATTAATCAGTATTAATTATGCATCTCGGCTATCCAGGATACTTACATAATTACAAATGGTCTTTATATGGCGGTTGATCAATTAATCTGTGAATCAACATATTACAACAATGTCTCAGTTTAAGGGGCAATTTGATAACATATCGTTCCAAGATGGGAAAAATAAATGAAATGTGATTGTTTTGATTAGATTAGATTCACTTCTATACATTGCATTGAAATTACCCAAAGGTGCTCACTGTGGGCACGTTGTCCTTATGTAAAGATGGTCGCCGCTATGGGCTGGTGGTCTTTATATCAATTTTAAAAGTAGGCACTGTGGGCAGGTGAACTTTTTATAAACACGGTCGCCGCTATGAGTAGTTGGTCTTTATATAAAAGTTGGGACTCTTGGCAAATGGTCACCATATAAAGATGGTCGCTATGGGTAGTTGGTCTTTAAATAAAAGTGGTCATTGTGGGGAGGTGGTCTTTAAATAAAAGTGGTCGATATGGGCGGTTTGACAGTATTGCATTTTTTTATTTTTAAGATATAATTCAAGAACTTCTTATGATATATTTAATTACATACAGCGGTTAAAATAATCGAATACATGCATATTAAGTATATCATTTACATATTAATTTTATGAATTTCCATAGTATATAACACTGATAACGAAATTCATACAGACTCAGCTATACTATTACGTGATATTTTTTTTTAAAACATTTTTTAATTAATTGGAACTTAATTAATTACTCACTAAACTAATAATTGGATGGATATTTATTGATAGGGCAGGGCGCCGTTCTGCAATTTTAGGCTAATACGAAAATCTGCAAGTGCGTTTTTTTCAAATTGACTCTATTCTAGTGGTATGTGGAAGCTTCAGAGCGATTGTTTCGAATGACATAACTGTATCCAACATATTTATCGCTTTCTAAAGTTTTCGTTATAGGTTAAAATTACGTTTATTGTTTAAACTGGAAATTTTTCTATATTTTTTAAATCATGGCAAAGCGTCATCAGTCAGCTAAGTGCCGTTTTTGAACCTGTCGATTTTGACTGCGTGCTAGTCCTCACTGAAATATGCTTAACCAGCAAAAATCGGAAAGTGGAAATCAAAATGATGGTTTTCTTCTGATAACGAACGCTAAAATCGAAATACGAAGGCAGGGTGACAAAATGGTTAACGGGCGAACAGTTGATCGGTTGAACGCCCTCTGTAGTTGTTAAATGACACCAGGTGTAGGTCCTCTTTAACGTTTGCGGCGCTCTACACGCCAAACGCCGGTGATGAAAAAGCTGTAGCAATCTCGTCTATTTGGTGTTATTATACCGCTCTGTATCTTTAAATAAAAAACACAAAATTTCTGCAAAAAGCTGTCATGTCAAGGTTAAACGACGGTGTGCTTCCCGTGCTTGCTTTCATAAGAGTAATTTGCTTAGTAGAACAATAATTTGTTGGTACAACTGCGCAAACAGTTACCATGTCCATACTACTTATGCAAATTAATACATAAGTATGCTAATAAAATGCCATGTACCATGTTACCATACCACAGTTACCATGTCCATACTACTTATGCAAATTAACACATAAGTATGCTAATAAAATGCCATATACCATGTTACCATACCACAGTTACCATGTCCATACTACTTATGCAAATTAACACATAAGTATGCTAATAAAATGCCATATACCATGTTACCATACCACAGTTACCATGTCCATACTACTTATGCAAATTAATACATAAGTATGCTAATAAAATGCCATATACCATGTTACCATACCACAGTTACCATGTCCATACCACTTATGCAAATTAACACATAAGTATGCTAATAAAATGCCATATACCATGTTACCATACCACAGTTACCATGTCCATACTACTTATGCAAATTAACACATAAGTATGCTAATAAAATGCCATGTATCATGTTACCATACCACAGTTACCATGTCCATACTACTTATGCAAATTAACACATAAGTATGCTAATAAAATGCCATATACCATGTTACCATACCACAGTTACCATGTCCATACTACTTATGCAAATTAATACATAAGTATGCTAATAAAATGCCATGTACCATGTTACCATACCACAGTTACCATGTCCATACTACTTATGCAAATTAACACATAAGTATGCTAATAAAATGCCATGTACCATGTTACCATACCACAGTTACCATGTCCATACTACTTATGCAAATTAACACATAAGTATGCTAATAAAATGCCATGTACCATGTTACCATACCACAGTTACCATGTCCATACTACTTATGCAAATTAACACATAAGTATGCTAATAAAATGCCATGTACCATGTTACCATACCACATTTACTATGTTCATACTACTTATGCAAATTAACACATAAGTATGCTAATAAAATGCCATGTACCATGTTACCATACCACAGTTACCATGTCCATACTACTTATGCAAATTAACACATAAGTATGCTAATAAAATGCCATATACCATGTTACCATACCACAGTTACCATGTCCATACTACTTATGCAAATTAACACATAAGTATGCTAATAAAATGCCATGTATCATGTTACCATACCACAGTTACCATGTCCATACTACTTATGCAAATTAACACATAAGTATGCTAATAAAATGCCATATACCATGTTACCATACCACAGTTACCATGTCCATACTACTTATGCAAATTAACACATAAGTATGCTAATAAAATGCCATGTACCATGTTACCATACCACAGTTACCATGTCCATACTACTTATGCAAATTAACACATAAGTATGCTAATAAAATGCCATGTACCATGTTACCATACAACAGTTACCATGTCCATACTACTTATGCAAATTAACACATAAGTATGCTAATAAAATGCCATGTACCATGTTACCATACCACAGTTACCATGTCCATACTACTTATGCAAATTAACACATAAGTATGCTAATAAAATGCCATATACCATGTTACCATACCACAGTTACCATGTCCATACTACTTATGCAAATTAACACATAAGTATGCTAATAAAATGCCATGTACCATGTTACCATACCACAGTTACCATGTCCATACTACTTATGCAAATTAACACATAAGTATGCTAATAAAATGCCATGTACCATGTTACCATACCACAGTTACCATGTCCATACTACTTATGCAAATTAACACATAAGTATGCTAATAAAATGCCATGTACCATGTTACCATACCACAGTTACCATGTCCATACTACTTATGCAAATTAACACATAAGTATGCTAATAAAATGCCATGTATTTCATCAAAGAGCGCTTCAAAATACACATTACTATGAAATCCAAAACAATCTAAACTTGGCTAATTATTATGCAATTTATTATGCAAATTGGATAATTAATAGTCATTTCAAATCTTCTCCACGTACAAGTTGTTCGTGATAATTTACCCTATTTATATTAACAATTCAGAATTATTATACAAATTACGAAATTAATTATACACAAATTTGAACCAATAATTAATAAAATCTGTGGGGTTTTCTGAAAGAAATTATGAATAAAACAACAATGAAACCTAATAAGCTGATTATTATGCAAATTAGTAATTAACATGCAAGAATTTCAATTAAAACTAATCTCCGGAATATCCCAGAGCACATATACAGACAGGATAACCTCAAAGACAAAAAATATAATGACTAGAAATAACCATTATTTGCCAGTTGCTTTTATTTTTTCCATCACAACTTCGTTTGTTGACACGAACAAAATGACGAGCAGAACAGCCGCTTCGCTGCGATCTATTGAAAGTAAGCCTCCAAGACCCGTTGGATTCGTTTTTGTTTTTTGTTTTTTGAAGAAGAAAAAAATGATATCCCTATTTTTTGCAATAAAAATATATGTAGAACACAGTGACATACATACCAGCCCACTCCAGGGAATCACAGATTTATCCATAAAGAAACTGACTGGCTTCGTTTGTTGAATGCAAACATGATATACACATGTTTGTCTGTCCGTCAATCTGAAAATAACGTAAGGAAATTAACATTTCCGCTCAGGTACGATTGTGATATAAACTATACCGGTAACTTGTTATGGACCGACGTCTACGTTCACGATGGGTCATACCATTTCGGACACGGGGTCCACCGGCTGTTTTATATACACAATAATTATTTCTTTGGCTTTATTTTCAAAACCAGAAACAACAAACCTCTTTCGTTTGTCAATTCGATTATGGTGAAGACTATCGCAAAAAACTACCGACTCACTGGCTTTAAATATTCCTGATTTTCAGACTTAGTGTAAGACCTAGTATGAGACCTGGTATGAGACTTAGTGTGATACTTAGTATGAGACTTAGTGTGAGACCTAGTATGAGACCTTGTGCGAGACCTAGTATGAGACTTAGTATGAGACTTAGTGTGATACTTAATATGAGACTTAGTGTGAGACCTAGTATGAGACCTCGTGCGAGACCTAGTATGAAACTTGGTATAAGACTTAGCGTGATACTTAGTATGAGACTTAGTGTGAGACCTAGTATGAGATCTAGTATTAGACCTAGTATGAGACATAGTATGAGATCTAGTATTAGACCTAGTGTGAGACCTAGTATGATACCTAGTATGAGATCTAGTATGAGACCTAGTATGAGACCTAGTATGAGACTTAGCGTGAGACTTAGTGTGAGGCCTAGCGTGAGACCTAGTATGAGACCTAGTATTAGACCTAGTGTGAGACCTAGTATGATACCTAGTATGAGATCTAGTATGAGACCTAGTATGAGACCTAGTATGAGACTTAGTGTGAGACCTAGTATGAGACTTAGTATGAGACTTAGTGTGAGGCCTAGTGTAAGAAGACCTAGTATGAGACCTAGTGTGAGACCTAGTATGAGACATAGTATGAGACTTAGTGTGAGACCTAGTATGAGACATAGTTTGAGACTTACTATGAGACTTAGTGTGAGGCCTAGTGTGATACATGGTATGAGACATAGTATGAGACCTAGTATGAAACCAAGTATGAAACTTAGTGTGAGGTCAAGTGTGAGACATTGCGTGAGGTCTAGTATGAGACTTAGTATGACCTGGTATGAGACCTAGTGTGAGGCCCAGCATGAGACTTAGTGAGAGACCTAGTATGAGACCTACTATGAGACTTAGTGTGAGGCCTAGTGTGATACATGGTATGGGACATAGTATGAGACCTAGTATGAAACCTAGTATGAGACTTGGTGTGAGGTCTAGTGTAAGAGTTTGTGAAGCCTAATGTGAGACATAGTATGAAGCCTGGTATGAGACCTAGTATGAGACTTAGTGTGAGACCTAGTATGATACTTAGTATGACCTGGTGGGAGACCTGGTGTGAGAACTAGTATGAGACTTAGTGTGAGGTCTAGTGTGAGACTTTGTGTGAGACCCAGTGTGAGACACAGTATGAAGCCTGGTGTGAGACCTAGCATGAGACTTAGTATGTAACTTAGTGTGGGACCTTGTATGAGACTTAGTATGAGACTTAGTGTGATACCTAGTGTGAGACTTTGTGTGAGACATGGTATGAGACCTAGTATGAGACTTAATATGTGACTTATTGTGAGAACTAGTGTGAGACCTAGTGTGAGACTTAGTGTGAGACCTAGTATGAGACCTGGTATGAGACCTAGTATGAGACCTAGTATGAGACTTAGCATGAGACTTAGTGTGAGACTTAGTGTGAGGCCTAGTATGAGACATGGCATGACACATAGTATGAGACCTCGTATGGGACCTAATATGGGACTTAGTGTGAGACTTAGTGTACGGCCTAGTAATAATAATAATAATAACTTTATTGAAATCGTATCCACAATGGGGAATTGATAAATACAATAAAGGTAATGTATATAAAAATAATGACAAAACAAAATTACAAATATAACTAAATATAACTAAAACTACTAAAATACATAACAGAAAAGAAGATAATTTATAAAGACATGTATGAGACCTAGTGTGAGGCCTAGTGTGAGACATGGCATGACACATAGTATGAGACCTCGTATGAGACCTAATATGGGACTTAGTGTGCAGCCTAGTATGATACTTGGTAAGAGACCAAGTGTGAGACCTTGCATGAATTCATTTCATGCGATGTTATTCATTGCACTCATCGGAACCCAAGTTTGAACTGGCATACTAAGTTAGGAAAAGTGTGGAATTGAGAAGGCCATAAAGATAAAAAGAATACCATCATGCAAGTTCACTACTAATATGGATAATCAGTATACAAGGAGGAAAACATTTATATCAACAACAATCGGTTTCAATGGAATGTGATCTCTTGTGGGAGATGTGTGTAAGTATGCAACACAGGACAGACCCCCTAGTTAGTGCGAGTTAAACGTCACGAGTTGTTGATGAGCACGTGTGGGGCTAATGACATGCAAAAATGTCTGCGAGAGTTGGGTGTTTGTTTTTAGCCTGGTCAACGGACTTGCTTCCCTTGGCCTTCCAATAGTGGCGTTTGTTCGATAAATTCGAAACCAAACAGTAGTGTTTGTATTTAAGGTCTATGAGCCATGATAACCTCCAGGTGTTCATATCCTGGTGTACATCTTTAGATCAATGAGCTGAATTTTTTTTTAACTGATAAGAACGGCCCAAGCACAACATTCTTCATTTATTTGACGCAAACTTCTAGAGTTAGAGAATCATAATTAATTTTCACCTTGAAGTTGTGTGTTTGATTATTTGGCCTTGTTCTCATTACCTCCGGGCCACGTGTCAGCGTCCCCTTCGTGATTTTGAACTTGACTTCTACAAAATGGCACAACAGATCAATTTATCGACGTCTCGAAATAGTTTTCAGGCAAGATGAAGCAAAAACAACAATAGACACGATAAGCAGGTTAATGATTTGTTGAACGATAATAAGGTTATCAACTTGCTGCCCATGGAGCAACAACAGGAACACACACAGATAGCCTAAAATATCTGGACTAAATACAGATCTTACCACGAGGGAGAAGGAGGGTCAAGGACTCGGACGTCGGCCAGGGATACCATAATAAGTTCAAAACAGTCAACAAAACATGTTTATTTTCCGGCCTGGCAGAATTTTATGAAACAATACAACGGATATTTCCATCATCGCTTCTTCGCGTTGGGAAACATCCTCCGACTTGGAACCAATCCAATCCTCCGCGTGCAGTGGATTGGTCCAAGATTAAGATCAGTGGCGACCTTTCAACACGTTGGAACACTTTTCTTCATCACGACGACGTTGAACGTTGGCTCGACAATTTAGTGATATTCAAGTCAGATCGCAGATCAACTATAAAGGATATACACGTTACTTTTCACAAGATGTTTGGGCTCCAACTGACGGCGATCACAATCGTGTGTATGTGTGCCGCGGTTTTGAGTAGACCGTCTTCTCGAACTCTCCAAGAAACCTGTCTGGTAGACGAAATTCAAGTTCAAGAAGATTTTCAAGTGGAACGGGTGAGTTCAGAGATACAGTAGCAATTAGTAGAATTTGACAACAACCCGCACTCCTCAAACCAGCATAAATAACATAGAAGAGGTGAAAGCACTATTATAACAAAGTTGTTATTTCGAAGTTTCAATTGAATTCAACAGATAACATTTCTAGATACGTTACGGTTAATTCGCCACAGTTGTCGGGTTAGAATTGCGTGTAAACAAACAGCGTTTAGGCTCATTGGGTCCGGAGCCTAGAAATGTACAGTAGGGCTGACAAGTTCATGAGCATGCTAGCTTATGAGTGTGTTGATGACTGTGAACATGATAAGTATTTCTTATGATGACATTTTTTTCTTAGAGTCATCAGAAGTACACTTTATATTTTTTGTGGTCGTATATATTTTACTTTTGCACAAAACAACATTCATGCGAGGTCAACAACCTTTTCAACTTGAGGTTTCTGTCGACCATCAACTCTTTGACACTCGTGGCAAACATTGCGACCCACATCGAACAGGATGCGACGCAACGCGGCGACCACCGCCCTTTAAATTTCAATCTGACTGTTTAAGTGCATTGGGAACTTCAATGGGTCATCCGACAACTTCTGTCGTCTGTTGTAATATAAGTGTGAGACATAAAACCCACGAAGAACGACACAAGGGGCGGGATATACTCCTCGCAGGTTCCAGTGATTGTATGAGATACACAACTACGACACCGACCTAATCTAGTTGACACAGGTCGATCGTTTCATCATCACATATGCGTTATCAGCGCAATGCTGACAGCAGTGGTGTAACTGATTCATGTACGCATATGATAACCAGGTTACGCATCAAGGAGAGCCTAGCCAGTGTGAACAGATCTATTGACGCGTCCGCCATGATAATCAGTGGCCCGTTCCTAAACATTATCATCAAAAATCGACTTTTAAGATATTTGATACACCATATTTGGGGTGGGTGGGTGAGGAGGTGTATCACACTCAGTGCATGGCAACATAAATTCACTGTTAGAAAGCTGGACAATCGAAGCTGCCACATTTTGTCCATTTGATGTTTCTAATGTTAGCCGTCGACAGAGGGCGCACATCACGTGACTTTCTGAGTAGGATCCTCCGTGTGTTCAGGCCAGTATTGTTCGGATGGCCCTGATTCTAATCAGGTTTAATCAGTGTAACACCGATTACAATATTGAATTGAACGGTTAATATTAAACTCTCATTGCCAATATTTATTCTTTGTCTATATCGGTTTTTCGAAAATTGTATCAGTCTTTGTAACAATTCTTATATAAGTGTATGTTTACTACCAGAATATAGATTACTGAATACACACTAATCACCGTTTCTATAAAAAAAAAAAAAAAACCTTATACAAATCGTCATAACGGAACTCATAAAAAAGTGACGGAAGTTAGTACTCCCAGTGCAACAAGATTGGTTGGATTCAACTTCCACTGAAATTTATACAAATTTATAAAGATGAAGGAATGCTCTTGTTCGAGAGTACAAGTAGTTATCGTGATCTTACGCCCGTTGTACTTTGAGCGTTCGATGTGTATTGCATTGTAGTATGTTTAACGTTGTCGTGATTTTTATCAGTTTTGAAAAATTGTAGTCAAACTGCCTGACTTGTTATACACCTATAATGTACACCAGGAGTCGACTAAAACTTTGATCACCTAAGGATGCTGGTATGTGACGTATATTTTGGCGTCACCAAGTCTACGGGTTAGGCTCATCTCATACAATGTTTCAAAACTGATAATATAATTATCACACCAATGTTTATCTAAGCATATTTCTTCCATGACACTCACTGTAAAACGGATGTACTAGACCACTGGCGTTAACGTTTCTTTATATGTTTGCAAAGGGACGATTGTTACAGTTGATATGCATAATAATATGATGTTGATGTTAGGATACCGCAATGTGTGCACGATGCAACGGTGTAATGTCTGAGTGCATACTTTGAGGTATCCTCGTAATAGCCTTATTATTATACATCTTTTACTTCCAAGTATAACAACTGCACCCTCACACAAGGATGCATCATGGGAATGCCGAAATCCAAAATGTTTAGAACAGAATCAGCGAACTTCTTTGTGTGGAGTCAGGTTAAACCGTTGTGGCAGCCATGTTTGTTATTATTATTAGAGGACGCTTACGCGCGTAATCATTCCATATTTGGAATTCGCATTTCCTTATATGGTAGAATGAAAATAACTTATAATAACTTATGGCGTTACGGTGATATATGTATAATAATACTACATATATATAATATTAAAACAAATGGGAACTTTACAATTTCGTTGTGAACTATTGCCACGCCTAGAAGCGTCTTACATTGGAATACTTAATGTGTACTTCGTCGCCGGAGGGCACAATTATATCTAGTCGTATAAACTACTTTTCCGGAAGTCGAAGTTACGCCATTTTGCGTGCGCGCGCATGCCGGATATGGGGTGTAACCTAAACATGCACGCGTGATTTTGTGCTTCTGGGTGTGCCAATCGGCGTCACAAAAATAAAATTGCCTTCCATCTATGACATTGTTTGTATTTTCTACCATGACAAAGCAGGCGTATTTCTGCACCAGCTCTCGCTACAAGTTAATCTAAAACAACAGTAATACACGTTATACCGATATAAGATCACATAGTGTGCCATTTTGTATAATTTCATTGTTTTTTTTTATTGGGATGTGACGCACAGTTTAGGGCATACCAAACAAATTAGCAAACATTTGCTGGATAAAAGAGAAAAAAACGAAGCAATGTGAGTTTGAGGAAAATAAATTTGGAAATTTAATTTACTAAAATGCCTAATCCTACCCCTGTTATGCAAGGTCGAAAACATTAGATGCATATGAAAAGTTTTCATTTTGTTTCTAGAATTAAACGTAATAGAATCATTTTTTTTAAATATATTAACGTAGCCAGTGAATATGATGACATCTGTTGTTGTTCTGTAGATAATACACTGCTTGGTACGTATACAGTTTATGTATGGCAATATCTCTAACAACTGTTACACTCATATAATAAATAAGTAAAAAACACACATGGGAATGACCACAATTTTAAAAGTTATCCACAGACCAAACACTATTTTGTTGGAAGTTATACATAATCCCCGTTCAATTTTTCGAGGACTGTGTTGATTAAAATCATGAAAATCTAAGTACATTATTATACAGATGTACATATAAAAAATCTACTTGCAGTATTCAACGCTTGAAATTGTATTTTCGCATCAGAGGTGACTACGCATCCATTTTAGCATTTTGAAACGCTGATTACTCTAAGTAGATTTTTTGACAAGCTTTTTTTTCTATTTAGAACCAGTCTTTACTGTTATATTTTGAGAATTATATTTGAAAAAGGTTATGTGTAAGAAAAATGCGGATGTAATACATTGCATTGCCATCTGTGCGAGTTTGTAATGAATTCTCATCTGTGTGATCGAACTTTATTTTGTCTAAAATCCTATATTGTATCGTACCGACGCAGTGTACGTTACTGTGATTTACGCAATTTACACAACGACCTCAAATAAAAGGTAAAGAACAGAATTATTTTCGAAAATAAAGTTGCACAAAGCAATACGGCTTTTCTATATATTGCGCCCTCCAGAGACGACGTGCTTATATGGCGTGAATGGATGACAGGGAAGTCGTTCAAAGCGTCAATGTCGTTTTTGAGAGATTTTACAAAATTTACACAAGCAAACAGAATTGTTGATTTAAACGGCAATGACAGTTACAATAGCTTGAAGGCTGATCGGTGACCTGGTGATCGGTTCACTTTCATTGTTAAAACATTTAAGTTCCGCGATTATATTGTTTATTAATAGATTTTAACAATTTAGAGAAGCCATTTTTCTCGACTGTGTTCACACGTTTGAGAAGTGGACTATGTAAAATAGCCTCACATGTTTTATACTGTCGTCGATTGTGAATTAAAGCCGGGGAGTCGTCACTTGCGCATGCGTCACATGGCCATAATGTGTCATTGTTTACAAACAAGCGTCTACCCAAGAGCCTTAGCGTTTTTAACGTGTGTTGTTATCGTCGCTTGGGACTCAATTCCCGCGCGTGCGCAGGTGACGACCTTCCCGCTTTAACTGATATTTACCGGTACTCTATATTGAATTCCCAACACTATACTTCATTCAAAGGTATGCACACAGGAATTTAGAATATTTATTACACCAAAGTCCCATCGATGACATTTGACCTTTTTTTTGTCATTCTATTTCAGTACATGGGGACGTGGTACGAAATACACCGTCGCTACACCGAAGAGATCTTCCCTGATAAACAATTGTCAGAATATCATTTGCGTGACGATGGTAAAATAGGAATGGATATACGAGGCGTCAGTATGTAAGTTACGATATAGTATAACATTTGATGTCGATAGAGACTTAAATACTGCAAACAACAACACTTACTGTGTAGAATGAAATAAGTTATTTACCGCGTTTATTTTTTTTAAATATTAATTTATAATTTAAAAAAAAATATCGTACTTACATATAACAAATCTTAATCGAATTTATCTCAGATTGTGCAATTGTGATATATTATATTCGAGTCTTCACCTTAAAAACTTGAAAACAGTGAATTTTGATGAAACGTAAATCAAATATTTGTGAATTGAATTTAATAGGGACCAACCATTCATATGGGGGTAGGTAGCTGGAAGAGTGTAACCAGTGCAATTTGTTTTTTTCAGTGTCTTATCTATACATTTTTATTTTTATTGAAAATGTTTACCCTGCAACATCTTTCTTGCTTTTTTTTGTTAAACAAATTGTGGTGCCGCCACCCCATATGAATTCATATGGTCGACACCTTACCTCGTTTAATACACATTAGCATGTTATCGGAACGTGCCTCGAGCCTCAGTGATTCGATTGCAATAAACCATCGGAGTTGAACTCCGAATAGACTGGGCTCCAACATGGCCTGACTGTCTGGACGACAATCCCAAGTCAAGAGCGCTTTTCCAGCTCAGTTCCGCTAGCGAACCAGACCGAACCGTTTCGGACCACGTTCGACCACAACCTTATAAACGTACAAGATATACAATAGATACCGTTTGCATTTTTAATAAAAGTGGGAGGGTCGTCACCTGTGCACGCGTGGGAATTGAGTCCCAAACAACGATAACCACACACGCTAAAAACGCAAAGGCTTATGGGTAGACGCTTGTTTGTAAAAAATGACATGCTAATGGCCATCTGACCCATGCGCAGGTGACGACCCCCCCCCCGCTTTAAATAAAGAGTCAAAATAAAGTTGTGACTAGACATAACACACAATGACTCAGAAAAAAATCAGAGATAACGTAGCTGATGATTATTATAAACGTGATTGACTTTGATTACTCTAAATAAAAGAAGTCACGCTATCAAAACGTGCTGCGTGTGTTTTTATTAACACTAGGACTCGACTGTTGATAAACACGCGCCACCTGTTTGACTACACAAAATATTATACCAGTGGGTACAACTGCATTTTTCTGGTAAGCGTCCAAATAATTCATTAAATCACCAAACAAATCAAAATCTATTCTATTCTATTCTATTCTATTCTATTCTATTCTATTCTATTCTATTCTATTTTATAGGAGAGACGCCTGCATGCCAGTCGACAGTCTCCACTTTATCGGACAGGCGATGGGAGAGGCAGCAGCTAAACTAACTGTGAGTATGCAACCTCCGAGATCAGGAGGTCACGGTCCACGTCCAGATGGACAAGGGCCTGGACCAGCCCATGGACCACCAGGGCAACATCGGCCACCAGGTCAACGACGTGGACAAGGTCCGCCACATGGTATCGGAACCGGAAACTCCCCAATGTTTCCTGGTGGCGCTCAACAACCATCGATTGAAAAAGAAGGTGGGTGTATATATTTGCGCAAATGAGACTGTTAAGCCTGGATGAACCTGGCATTCATAAAAAAAAAGCGTTTACTTTGCAGGTGTCAGTAACTTTCGAATTCGAATTCGAATTTCGGTTCAGTTTTGGTCATAATTGTTGAGATTAATACATGTAAGATTACTATTAGAAACTCTAGAAGAGGCGATAGAGGGAAAAAATGCTTTTCTTCACTTTGATCTCAAGAAATAGGCGATTTGATTTATCTCTGTAGTTTGTTTTGCTATGATTTATTCCTGTGCATTTTTTTTCTTCAATTCATCGCCCAAATGTTTCTAATGGGTAGAATCAAGTATACCATGATTTCAAACAATTGAGCAAAATAGAAAACTGACCCCAACATAAATCTGTGTCGCTGTGTAATTGAATCGTGATGTTATTGTATTTAAAGGTAGTTATTGGGTGCTGGCCACGGACTACGAGCAATATTCCGTTGTTTACAGTTGTGGGGCTGTCTTGGAAGATGGTACCTGTGAGGATGGGAAAACAATGATATGGGTTCTCAGTCGAACTGTTCATCTCCCAGATGACGTCATCGACACGATTGATGACATCGTTCGGTCAGTTTGCGTTGATCCCGCCCAAGTGAACATCGCGCCAATGGGTATGTACAGACAAAAGCCACCTTTCATTTCTCCTATGGATTTATTGACTGAGACATTTGTCGCTAGAGGGCGCATATGTGTTAATGGTGGTTGCGACTTGCACACTTTTGGGACAATACTTTCAGGAAACTTTGTTAAACTATTTTTTGTGGTCGGCTGTTTAAATTTCGAAGGAAAGAATAGTTTTTGAATTATGAACCTCGAAAATATGCATTTTTGCTAGTTTTCTGAACCAAGTGGCCACCATAGTTTTAAAAAGGTCAGGTAATCGTGATTTTTTCTTCTTCTTACCAAGGCAAATATACTGACACTACGATATCATATTCCTAAAATTGTTTACTACTATATTTCACTAATTACCCGCGTCCATTTTTACCGGAAAATAAATTACTTCAGTTTGACCATTTCTATGATATGTTCTTCAAAGGAAACAGCTGAAAGTGCCACATTCTTGCAGCTCGATTTAGCATTTCGAACGCACAATGCATTTGCACAATCGGTGTACGTGCGTGTAAACAAACACTTTCAGAATACGTGTTTTATACACTCTTACACTCGACTGTTTGATATCTAACAAGAGCGACGGACAAAATCATGTTCGTAGGACGCTTCCCGATCAATATGTTTTAGTATTTTTAAGCTATCTTCGTTTCATTATAATCGTATATACACCACCACCATAACAAATAATATCATCCGAATGCATTGTAAATATCTGCATTCCTTTCTCTGTTTAGAATGTACCCAGGACATACCCGGCAGAAGTTGTCGTGTAAATGAAGATATAGCGGCACAGCCTAACTTCGACATCGAGAGGGTAAGTTGCGAGGTAGTGCGTGGGCTCATTCAAAGCCGGTCACCGGCCCATGCACATCCCATCATATCCCAAACGTATACAATATTTGTCAGTGCCTCAATCCAAATATTCATCTATCAAGTCGTCGTGCTGATAGATATATCTGTTTGTATTGATTTACAACACGGTTATTCACGAAATAATGTAAACAAAATGAAACTGGTGATGACGTAAATAGACACAAATCTCTCGCGAGACTGAACCCCACAAATGTTATGTTAGGAATTCAATATATGGGTGGTGTTTTCTTACTGTAAGGACATTTAGCCTACCGTCGTAGAATTTGGCTTGGATCCAGGAGAACCGACGATTCTTCCCCACGGGGTCCGACTTAGAGAAAACATCCTTAGGTCGACCAACCGACTCAAACTTGACGTACATCGACATGCGATGGGCAAAACGAACCAGTAAAAGTAAACATGTTTAAGAACTTCTTGGTTCGATTGTGTATTCCTGTGCATTATTTAACATTATTTATCTACAATAACATTATTTATCTACAATAACATTATTTATCTATAATAACATTATTTTGGCAAATATAAAAATGGTTTTAATTTTTTGATATTTCAGTATATGGGTACATGGTACGAGATTGCCATGACAAAGAGTCCGTTGTACCCCAACATTCCCAACACTCAAAAAACTATCTTATCCATGCGCGATGATGGTAACGTGTCTGTCACAGTGTCCGGAATTATGAGGTGAGTTTTTCAGCCCAGTTGTCCACGGTCGTCTTTATCGAGCGGAGCTTATCATATGAGTGACTGTCCGTCGTCCGTATCAACTTTTTAGCTCCACTGTCGACTTTGTCGAGCGGAGCTTATCATATGAGTGATTGTCCGTCGTCGTCTGTCGTCGTCCGTCGTCGTCGTCCGTCGTCCGTCGTCCGTGTCAATGTTTTACTTTTTCGACTTCTTCTTGAAAACTACAAGCCTGAATGCTTTGATACTTGGTGTATATGTACCTTGGGTAGACCTCTCTCAGATTTGTTCATTTTGTGATGATATCTTCAGTTCTCTAATTTTGGTGAATATTTTTGTCATTTTTGGTAAAAAGTGATATTTTCGACTTCTTGTTAAAAATCGCAAGTCCGATTGCTTTGATATTACATATATAGGTACTACATGTGGACCTCTCTCAGATTTGTTCATTTTGTGATGATATTTTCAATTCTCTAATTTTGGTAAATATTTTTGTAATTTTTGGTAAAAAGTGATATTTTCGACTTCTTGTTAGAAACCAATAGTTCAATTGCTTTGATATTACATATATAGATACTACATGTAGACCTTTCTCAGATTTGTTCATTTTGTGATGATATCTTCAGTTCTCTAATGTTGGTGAATATTTTTGTCATTTTTGGTAAAAAGTGATATTTTCGACTTCTTGTTGAAAACTGTAAGTCCGATTGCTTTGATATTACATATATAGGTACTACATGTGGACCTCTCTCAGATTTGTTTGTTTTGTGATGATATCTTCAATTCTCTATTTATTTTGGTGAATATTTTTGTATATTTTGGTAAAAAGTGATATTTTCGACTTCTTGTTAAAAATTGTAAGTCCGATTGCTTTGATACTATTCATATTGTTCATTTTCTAAAGATGTCTTCAGTTCTTTAATTGAAATGTGCATTGCTAACAGCGGAGCTATCTCAGCCGATAGGCTGCTTGTTAGTTTTTGGACTTCTTCTTAAAAACTACAATTCTTATTGCTTTGATACTTGGACATACCTCTCTTAGATTTGTCCATTCCGTGATGATATCTCTAATTCTCTAATTTTAATAAATATTTTTGACATTTTTTGGAAAAAAGTGATATTTTCGAATTCTTGTTAAAAACCGCAAGTCTGAATGCTTTGACATTATACATATAGGTGCCTCAGGTAGACCTCTCTCAGATTTGTTCATTTTCTAATGATATTTTCATTTTTTTAATTGAAATGTGCATGTTTTCATTGGCCAATATAGTAACAACTATTTGTTATTGGCAGACGAATTATCATTTTCCTATTGTAAACCTAAAGTTACACTTTTGATTTGCAACGTGAAATAACATCGAAATTAAGATCAGTGCTGCATATAAACCAGATGTTGTTCTGATCAAACACGGAAATTTGTGCGTATGCTCAGTGATTTTTTGTCTCACTGTGTAGGTCCTCGCATTAAAGGCCGGCAGTCATCGTGCCGCGTCCTGTTCGATATGGGACTCATAGCGACGTATACAACGCGTGTAAAATACATTGTTTGTTAACATGAAATTCGAACACGCGCCACGTGACGACTACCGCCTTTCAAGGATGCCACAGTATAGTTTTTTGTATTGACTGCCTCTCGCCTGATGTGAAACCACTCCCCAAAACAACCCTGTAGGCATCAGTCGGTAACACTGCGGCAGAAATTTGGCGATCGGCACCATCTTAAAAACTGTTCCCAGCATAGCGGTGCCGCGGATGGCAACGATGCGCGACGTGCAATTGAAAACGGACAAGAATGCTCACCGCCGGAAAGTGGTGGAATGAAAATCGCTTTGATATGAGCCGTGTCGTTCCGAATAAAAATCCTATTTGGAGTCGAAATGTTTGACTAAATGTATCGACAACATAATTTATTCAGTTTGTGTGAGTTTTTTTTTCAATGTTAAACTGTGTATCGCTGCCTAAAATTCAGACAATATTTCGCTGAGTCTTCGTGCCAGTTGACAAGCCTCTGTGGTCAAGACGGTCCGCAGGTGTTCGATGTGTCGCCGGGATAGCGCAGCCCACGACAAACACGGCCATGTAACTTAGTCTCGGGCATAGACAATGATTTCAATGACAATATTCAATTTCTAGCCTATTACACATACTGCAAAATTATTTTTAAAAAAATCATTATGTTTGTTTTACAGTGGCCCACTTTGCTTTGACCTTGAATTACCAGGCGTGGGTTACATCGTTGATCCACAAGATTCCATGGCGAAATGGCTTGTAGAAATGAACATACCAGGTGGATTTGACATTGGAGATAGCGGTAAATATTGAACAGCGAATGATACGAACAATTACAAAACATATTATGCTTTGATGTATTTCCATTATGTTCCACGAAACTTTTTCTTCTGAAATGTCACCGACAATTACTTTTGAAATACTTCCTTGAAATTACATTTGGACAAATTATGCTATCGACTGGGCCCACATATAGCGTCAATTATCTAACCAAAAAGTGTGTAGTATTCTCTGAGTCAGGCTGTTATCTCAGATCTACAGATGGCCGACACATAACAACTCGCAAATCCCGAAGTAGGTGGCGCTATCTGTCATCACATTGTTAGTTTATAGCGGGAGGGTCGTCACCTGCACACGCGCGGGATTTGAGGCCCAAGCGATCATAACAACACACGCTAAAAACGCAAAGGCCCATGGGTAAACAATTACGCGCTATGGCCATCTGACGCATGCGCATGTGATGACTCCCCTGCTTTAACGTCTCGGTATTTCTACTGTAGGACCATATTGGATAATAGAGACGGACTATGATAGATATGCTATCGTTTATGGATGCAATCGTGTTCTGGAAGATGGCACTTGTCACAGAAACCACAGCAGCGCATGGCTGATGAGTCGTACTCCACACCTACCTGATAACGTCAAACGACGACTACACTATACATTGCCACTACTTTGCATGAGTCCATCGAGAGTTAGACACACACCGCGAGGTAAGTGGAATAAAACCCAGCGTTCTTCTTTTCACATTGTCGCAGAGTTGTTATTTATCATGATCAATTTCTCTGTCGCTTGCTTTTGTGCGTGTGTACGTCTTCAAATCCGCCATCTTGTTCACCCTCGTTCATAGTTTTGTCTATCTACAATATTTATTTATCAAAATAAAACGGTGAGATATTGTAACAGTTCATACTATACTTTTTCTCATTTTTCAGTTGACTGTTGTAACGATGATATATCGCTATTAGCAGCAGGTTAGTTAAATCTTTGATATTCAGGACACTATTTACTTCGAACCAATACTGCTGTCTGTGCAGTGTAATTGTGATTTTCCATGCCAGGGCAGAAATAGTTCTTTCACCATAATGCAAACACTTTCATTGCAGCTGCCGCTGGTGGAGGAAGCCCTGGAGCTGGCGCCCCTGGCAGTGGGGCACCTGGGGGAAGACCAGGTGGACCACCTCAAGTTCCACCCGAAGTAAAGAAATGCCAAGTGTCAAACTTGCGATTACAAAAACCGTTTGATATGGAATCTGTAAGCTAAATACAAATACATTTACTGCGTATTAATTTGAATTTTCATTGGAAGTTATATTCTTGTTTTAATCCATATCATAATAAGTTCAAATAACTTTTGAGGAATGTACCTTGTGTACAATTTTAAGATGTTCAGTTTGTGTGGGTAAACATCACCAAGACACCCTAATTCTTAGCTGCCTGTCTGCATGCCATCAAACATGACATGCATGTATTACCATAATGCTCTGTTACCATCATCATATTGACATATCACAGTACATGTCCCTTTAATATACATATACATACACAGGCGAGTGACTGTGCTTCATGTTCACACACCTTGCCTTATTCAAAAGGCGGTGGTCGTCGCTCGACATTTGTGTTGATAAACATTGATTTTCCCACAATGCAATGCGCTTTTCTAATGAAATCACGAGTACGAGTTTTGCCCCGGGCGCTATTTCGATACCTTCCAATCACCCAAAAAAATACCTCAATTTTTACTCGTTGGTCTGTCAAACTCGCCATCTTTGTTTATATGAGACCATATCTAGCGCATGCGTGGGGCGACGACTACCGCCCTTTAATTACGGCAGGTGACTCCTTCGATACCTTCCAATCACCAAAGCAATTACACAGTTAAAGCTTAGAAAAGTATCACTTTGTACTCGTTGGTCTGCTCAACTGTCAAAGTCGCCATCTTTGTTTATATGAGACCCATATCTGGCACATGCGTGGAACGATGACGACCACCACGAAAAACAAAGCAATGAATCGGCTCGCGAATGTTCCCCTTGTCTACATAGTAAAACTGGAGAGTATTTATGTTTGTATTGTACACATTTCCTTCGCAGTACATGGGTGTGTGGTACGAGGTGGCTTCCCATCACCCCGGCGAATCACACGAGGAATCGTATATCGAAAAATTAGTTTACACATTAACACTGGATAGCATCGTTGATATTCAGAAGACAGGAGTAAAAGAGTAAGTGCAAAACAAATAAATTAAAATTGAAAATGCTAAATGCGCTAAAATATGTACACATACCAAACATGCGTGAATAGCATTCTCCCTTGGGGATATATTAGAGTTTCGAGGAAATTTAAGAGATTAATTTTAAGCCTTATTATTTTACTGAATGTTTAATAGGCATATAATATACATACACATTGGATTGAGCACTGGCACTTTTCTTTTGGAATAGTCGATCTAGGATATATAGATAGATATATAGATGTAGCGTAGCGTTATTTTTTTTTATCTCTACATGTGTTAATCATTATAATTCTATTACAAACACAAGTAAGGGAAATCATATACATACACATTGGATTGAGCACTGGCACTTTTCTTTTGGAATAGTCGATCTAGGATATATAGATAGATATATAGATGTAGCGTTATTTTTTTTATCTCTACATGTGTTAATCATTATAATTCTATTACAAACACAAGTAAGGGAAATCATATACATACACATTGGATTGAGCACTGGCACTTTTCTTTTGGAATAGTCGATCTAGGATATATAGATAGATATATAGATGTAGCGTAGCGTTATTTTTTTATCTCTACATGTGTTAATCATTATAATTCTATTACAAACACAAGTAAGGGAAATCATATACATACACATTGGTTTGAGCACTGGCACTTTTCCTTTGGAATAGTCGACGCTCGTATCTAGGATATATAGATAGATATATAGATGTAGCGTAGCGTTATTTTTTTTTATCTCTACATGTGTTAATCATTATAATTCTATTACAAACACAAGTAAGGGAAAACAATTTCTTCCACTTATGCTTCCTGAGATAACGTTTTGCTATTCAGTCACATTGCTTTCATTTATTTGTCATCTGCGACACTGTAAGCCATGCTTCTTATGTATAGAATACTGTGTAGTTGCGTTTGCTTGATTTGGGTGTTATGAAAATATGCAAGAACTTTAAAACTATGCATTATATAGGAAATGTGTTATTAATTCATATAATGAAGCATATTTGTACATTCACTCGAAGCTGAGTTGTAATTAAAATATGATTTTGTTCACTTTATTTGCTTTATGGATTATGTAAATGTATAGTCAGATTTGGTTAAAACCTACCGTAATATGTATACCTTACGTTGAACATTTAGGTAAATGTTCATAAAACTCTAAGAACAGTCGTCTATTGATTTTCTGCAATTTTCAACACTCGCAAAACAAGACGATTTCGAATTATAGTATTTTGTCGACCGGTCGCCAGACTAATGACACATTTAGTTATTACGTAATAGGTTTCTCACAAAACATCTATAATTTAAAATACAGATTGACATTGGTCGCACCTACAGTCATGTTTTATTTTGTATATTTGCTCTCACGAACTAGTATTTAACAAAACATTGTTGTTTAGTTGTTAGTGTCGCTCAGGATTGACGTTAATTGGTGACTGTGTTGTCTGGCTTGCAACCCAGTGTGCACCTCTAGGCATAGTCGCTAGGCCAATAATGTACTAATATTGTGTTATCGTGTGTCCTTATAATAAATGTCCTGAATTAATCGCTTCCACTGAATGAATCAACACTACGTTCACTCATCACATATTTCAACTCGATAACAGCCCCGCGAACGCAAAAGTGACGTAATCGCCACCAAATCGAATAGACGCGCTCGCTTATATATTCAAGTTAATGTGTTAATAGCGAATATCATGTTTATTTCTGCAGAGATGGCGTGTGCACCAAAGAACCCTTGCAAAACAAGGGAAGACCCATAATCAGCAATGATGCCATATGGAGGCTTAAACTTCCAAACGAAGAACGTATGACAATTATTTATTCTTTTCTCTTTGCAAGATTAAAAGTGATTGCATCACTCACTATATCGGCTGATTACAAGGCATTAAATATCGCTATTCCCAGCTTGAGTAAATATGAGTGACACTGTGTTCATCGTTTGTCATACACAATAACTAATTTTAAAGAAAGTCACATTTTGAATTTTCATTTTATTTATCTTACTAGTACATTTTATCCAAATGAAAATGTATGTACGAGTGTGGCAATTCATGAGACGATGTGGGTGTTATCGCATCGATTGAAATCTTGTTTACACTCGTCGAGTCTTCACGACTGTCTTATTCTAATTTCACAACAGCATCTCTACTGAGAATTGTTCACACCGACTACAGCCGATATGCTGTAGTGTATTTCTGTACACAACTAACTCCACTGGGCACGTGTGCCGAAGACCACGCCGGCGTGCACGTGCACGCCCGAAGTCCCAGTCTTACAGATGAAGAGCAAGCAGAAGTAGCACTTATAATAGGAGACCTTTGCATAGATACCCAGATACTTGAATATAAAACCGAGTTGAATGGTAAGCCATAAAATGACGGTCATCAATAAGTGATTAATGTTATGTACTTTCATATGGGAAATAATTTTACCTATACATCTATACTTTTTAATTTTCTGATTACACAGAAGCTTTTTGTGATCCGAAGACACTTTTGTTTATTTGAATGTGCATGTATGTTTTTCAATTGTATACGAGAATTATGTTTTTGGTAATGATTAAATATCTTCGCTCACAGATCCCTGTACGGAAGAAAATTCCAACGTTGAAGAAGGTTAGTTTATTAATTAATGGTCTGTCAATAATAAACTTAATTTCAACAAATTAAACGTGTTTAGAATTTTGAGACTTGACATGTTCACACGCCAGTAGGCCTCCATTGATGGTGTTGTTAAGTTAATCACTTAACTAGTTACTGTAAAATGACTAATTTTCAGTGGGTTTAAAATTTCATGGTTTCATCATTTAGATAATGTGTTCTATGCTCAATTTTACATATTCATCGGGGTTTAATTTATCACATTTTCCAGTCAGAGAAATAAGCTAAATTGAAACCAAGTAGATAATCAATCCTTTTACAGTTATATATTTAGGTATTTTCGATTTGATTTCACATAGTACATGTAGGGTATAGATGCATTGTATTCGTGTATTCGATGTTACCATTAACAAACTTCTTCAATGATGGAAACTATTTTCAATTTCTTAGTCTCTGAATGTGGAGAGGATGAATTCCATTGTAACAGTCAAGAATGCATAGTAACTGATTGGGTGTGTGACCGTGAACCTGACTGCTTAGACGGATCCGACGAATCACCGGAGCGCTGTGGTAAGTATGTACATTCTATGTTCATTCTAAATCGAAATGATTGGGATGTCGTGTGTCACCAATACTTTAACAGCCATGTAGCTGATTCTACTAGACAGTGCATGCTCCATACCAGGTCGTATCGTCTGATGACATCTTTTTACAATGCTGCTACTAGTGTTTGGTCATCACGTATTATAGAACGTTTATCGTCGCCTGCGTCACTCAAATCTTAACACCGAATGCATCCCAACACTTTTCATAGCTTTTATGGGGGAGCACAGTGCACCTCCAGTTTATTCGAAGCTGTTAATCCATTAAGTAATATTGTTGTAATGTTAATAAGATCTGGTTAGCATTACTTGTATTTAAAGTAACCTACCGACATACCGATGAACAAACCAACCAACAAATAAAACACCAATCAATGTTATCGTACACTGTCTAAATCATCTCTTATGTATCATCTAACCATGATGTATTATTTTTCAGGGCCGCCATGCATCGTGGAGGATATACAATTGAAAGAAGACTTCGACATAGAAAGGGTAATATTTACGATCAATAATTTTAGATTATTAAGAGATAAGACCATTTCCAAAAAAATCCCTCAAATTAACTAAATTTGTTCAATTCTGAATCCTCCACAATATTGAATCCCCCACAACGTCATATTTGATTCGGAGAACAGTCTAGACACGATGATGTGTTCAACATCTCCTCTCACATTATCTATCTATGTCATACCATAGACCTTGCTCCTCGTCCAGTATGGTGCTGTTGTGAGTGATTGTTTAAACAGGAAAAAATTTCGTTCGATGAACGCTGGATTGTGGAAGAACGCGTACACTTATAGCGGGAGGGTCGTCACCTGCGCACGCGCGGGAATTGAGTCCCAAGCGATGATAACAACACATGCTAACAACGCAAAGGCGCATGTTTGTAAACAATGACACGCTATGGCCATCTGACGCATGCGCAGGTGACAACCCCCCCCCGCTTTAACTGGCGTTCGCTGATCGTAAACAAGGAACACTCCAAATGCTTACAAACTGACACATAAATACCAACATTTTAATTATTGCCACATGTTTCAACGTGCCATTTTTTGTCCTTTTACTTTTACTTTTTAGTTTACTGGTGAATGGTTTGAAATCGCCCACAATTTTCCAGGAACTGTATCTCTGCCGGACATCAGAAGTATGACTTACAGCATTACAGATGACAGGGAACTGACTCTTATGATGAACAGCGTCAAAATGTAAGAACTCCGTCTCTGACAGAATGACAATTCTCAGTTTATAGCACAATACTGTTCTCACATTATGAAAAATGATTTTCAGGGGTCTCTTTTTGTATATATACCTTACAGGTCTTATATAGGTAAACTGTTTAGAGGTCTCATTTGAGGTATACTCCTCATAAGTATCATGTTTATGCAATTTAGATGTAGATGTCTTATTTTGCTATACTATTTACAGCTCCTATTTAGTGTACAAGGAGAACTGTCCTAACCTGACCTGACTCTCGTAGATTCTCATACTGTCATCGAGATCCAGACTGTCATTTGTGTTTAAGCACGTATATTAAAGAGTTATAGTCGTGTCACACATGTGCGAGATATATGGGTCTCGTATAAACAAAGTCACCGGCGGTAATTAGTGGAAGTCGTGCCCAGATTGAACCTCACACTTGTGATTCCTTTAGAAGAGCGCATTGGATTGTGGTAAAATCAATGTTTATCAACACAAATGTCGCACATGCGCAGTGTGACGACCACCGCGCTTTAAACATGAAATTGCATTGTCACCTGCGTCTGTATGTAAATAATAACGTAATGACGTTGATTTGTGTTACAGGCACGGTGTATGTACAGGTCATTCTATGCCAGGCAGAGGACGCATGAATGAAAACAATCCTGCCAAGTTAACCATCGCGTTTCCACATATACCAAAAAAATTTGGCAACTTTTCAAATGGTAGGTTTCCAAAGTGTTGCAAAAAAAGGTCTATACAATAAATCAGTGAAGATTTATTGAATAGAAGAAATCATGATAAAGTTATGCCATGTGGGTTTTTTCATATTTCAGTTCGATACTGGGTGGTGGACACGGATTATGAGTTATATGCAATAGTTTACACGTGTATGCAGGTGAATCACGATGGCACGTGCAATCCGCAAAGTGAGTTAGTGTGGTTATTAAGCCGACAGGAAGAACTGGACGAAGACGCACACGATTTGGCAAAGCTTGTACTGAGAGACCGCCTATGCATGCATCGCGATGACCTTAGGGATGATGTGGGTGAGTTGGTCTTGATGATCTAATAGTTTTCATCTTGGTGTTTATTAAAGGGGAACCGCTCAATCCCATGGATTGCACCAAAGAATCATGGGACACTATTGTTTATGTTGTTTACAATGTTAATCTATCTTTTGTTATCCATTGTTATTTTAATCCAGAAAGTAAATTTGTTGTAAAATTAATCTTAACTGGAAGGTGCCCCTTTAAGTTCTTATTTATTTTATAAAACGCCTTTTCTATAAGACGTGTTCCCAAGCGATGAAGCGCTTATAGATGTGACGTGAACATTACGTAGAAATAATAATAATTGTTCTCTGCTTAAAATGTCGGGAGTACATTTGTGAATTCTGTATAAAATATTTCTCTTTCAGTATTATAAAAATCACACCCTGTGTGTGAATATACGTAAACAAAATATACAAACAGTTCAAGAATGGTATTTATTAACTAATTCGTCTCATTTTATAGGTCGTTGTCCAGCTGTGGTACCTCAAGAACGCCCTCCTCCAAAGAAGCCATGTAAGTAATGGACACTTTGTTGTTTGGAATTAATTACAAGTGATTCGCTGTTTTTATATAGATTCGTTGTTTTTTATATTATTTTGTCGCTGAACCACGCAATAAAAATATCTCATTGTTATCTACCCACCAGGTCCCAGACCAGAAATCATGTGCACTGAACACGAATTCCGATGTAACAACGGAGAATGCGCCCCTAAAAGGTGGAAGTGTGATGGTGAAGTTGATTGTGGTGATGGTTCAGATGAGAACAAAGAAACATGTGGTCAGTAATATCAACCGTGACGACGTACCGGCATATGATATTGATTTGTTTGTTTGTTGTTTATTTCAAAGCGAAAGGCCATTGGCTCATTTGCACTAACCCCACTTACAACACATTTAGCTTGCTTGTGAGTTCAAGATTGATACCAATTTAATCGAGAACTTGAGTGTATTTCATTGTTACGATTTTATGCACTTAATGCTGTTAAATGAAATTGCATTTGTTCTTTAGGCCAATGACCTTTGAAATAAACAAACAAATAATATTGATTAGCGTTATTATGAAAACCAAATTCACTGTGATGACTCAATTTCAATTTTTATCATATGAACATATATATATATATAAATATGATTTACATTACATAAGTGTATATATATACCTAATGATATTGACATTCACACCAAATCATTACGTCTGTTATTCGAATTTCGGGCACACTATTGTATTAGCAGAGCCTGCAATTACTTGTAACATTCAAATAGCAAGATATAGTATTTTCCACAACTGAAAGGGCACATAATCTCTCAGGGATATCGTTTATTTGATAGTAGTACATGTAACATGTTTTGTTTTGTTAACAGAAAGAAACGACGATATACGAAATCATTGTAATGTGGATCATTTTAAAGCTCAGCGAGATTTCCAAATATCCGAGGTATGTACGTAGTTACTGCGAGCCTATGGCTGGCAGTGCGATTGTTATTGTAGTGCGATTACGCGCGAGTTGCGCCCTCCGCGGTGCTCCAAACATAACACAGGTCTGATGCCGTTCGGCTGGCGAGGGCGCTACTACGCTTACATGTCAGGCTATGTGTGAAGTGACGCGTGCCATTCGCGTGCGTCATTCCACCTTCACACATTACTTTATAATAGTGATACGCACTATTGTAAAAGAATACAAGTATATCAAATTTATCAAAAAAATGCTATTTAATAGATATAGTCACGAGCCACGAGTAATTGCAAGTGATTTTTGTCGAAACATCATTATTATCAATCCCACTACTAACACCGATACTGTTATTTTTAGTGTGAATATGCATAGCTAAATCGTGACTAAAAAATGACACCCACTCGTGACCTCTAGAGACAAAGTGCTCCTATGACGTAAAAATGACGTAGACAGGTAGTCTGGCAACTTTGGTTATGTATAAGCGTTACACATATACGTCACAAAACGCTTCACCGCCAGAGGGCGCGACTTAATTTGAATAGTGTATTAATAGTTCGTGTGAACACAAATATACTCCTTCGTAATATTCTTCTATATTTATTTTAGTTCATGGGTGACTGGTTTGAAATTGCTCACATCAAAGGCCCACGATTCTTAAAAGTACCTGACACACGTTCCTCCACTTTTACCCTGCGTGATTCGATAGAACCAAACAGCTACAATATAGAGGTGTCACTCAATGGGCTGAAAGTGTAAGCATCTTTTTTTTCAATTATAATATTTGTCGTGTGTCATACCCTAAGTCAGATGTATTTTCTAGCACTGAGGGTATTTTCTTCAAACGTATTTGTACTTGGAGCACTCCTGTGGAAAACGAGCACCCTAACATGATTGACAATTTGCTATGGATGTTACGCCTCGTTGTTTATTATTTAATTAATGTATTATTTGTAGACGTGGTCAGTGTACCGGTCGTGATATGTCGGGAACTGGACATACACTAATAGATCAACCATCAAAGTTCCTCCTGTCGTTTCCAATGATACCCAGCAGTTTTGGCAGCTATGATTCAGGTAAGAAAACAATACAGTGAGACCAAAGGTGTCCGACTATGTTATATAATTTTGTCCAATCAATGTATCAATGAAATGAGACAATGGCAATGATCAAGTATAATAATCTCGTAATCTCTTAGTATTTTTGAGACGTATGCTCCCGAAAACAGTCGAGGTAATCACGAGCCTATTCTAAGTTATTAATGGGTCTTTAATTTTGATATCATTACTAGCGTCTCCAGATCACAATGATCAGTCTAATTTCACACAAAATGTCCGCCTTTATTTGAAAATAAAATATATTTAATTACAATTACGATACTTGCAATACATTTAACTATTTTAACAATAAAATAGATTTCTCATAGGTGAACCTCTTAACATCTGTTAAAGGGCAGTAGTCGTCGCGCCACGCATGCGCAAGATATATGGGCCTCATATGAACAAAGATGGCGACTTTGACTGTTGCGCAAATCAACAAACTGAGACGTTACCAAGCTTTAATTAGGTATTTTGTAGGTGATTGGAAGGTATCGAAAGAGCCACCGGCGGGAATTAGTGCAAGTCGCGCCCAGGTCAAACCCCATATTTTTCAGTGATTGCCATTAGATGAGCGCATTGGATTGTGGGGGAAATGAATGTTTATCAACACAAATGTCGCACATACGTAACGTGACGACTGCTATCGGAAATATAACTAGCCGAGCTTGATGTCGATTTAGGATTCTGCTTACAAATAATTTAGCCAATCATAGTACGTTAATTTTAGCCAATACAACAACCTCATTAATAGTTATTTACCTATCAGCTCGTCTCCCTATTACCCAATCATGTACAAGGCCAAAGTCACTTTCCGCCAAAATGCAAGGAATGTAAACTTGTGTATATAAGTGGGTGCTTTGACACATCACGGCAGAAGTTTCAATAAAGTCATATGTTATAGTGTACACCAGTTCGTCTCTTGTTATCCACCCCTGAACCTTATCTTAACAATTACACACAACTGCCGCCCTTTAAAATTATTAAAATCAATAATTCGTAACTCAAGTTCAATGAGTCAAATTGTTGATGGCCAACTATAGCCACGTTATTTATACATGTAATCCACCGAATTTCCCGGAGTCGTTACTGAATTGTTAAAAAAGTCGCACACCAGCTCAAAAAATGGACCACAGTACAGTTTTAAGGGAAATTAATGAATATCTCCACCTCACTATCAATGTGATTCACATGCATAACATACTAGTACTGTTTTATATTTTAACTGCCTGGACTCATAACATCAAAAGTGTATAACCTGGTCTCGATTTAATGAGGGGAGGCAAGGGGGGTAGCTGGTACAGTTTTACGGGAAATAAAAAGGGCTTTTTACAATTTACAAGGAAAAAAAAGACGTTTTTACAGTTTACAGTGAAAATTGAATTTTGCAGTGAAATGTGTCATCTGGCCGTTTTACAGTTTCGAAAATGTAATTTCCCTGGATTATTCTTTACGACTTTTTTATTTTGGATGTAAATTCTTGTACGTACCGAGAAAATGACACATTTTTACAGTGTACGAAACAAATATTTGATTGATTACGTTGTACGTCTAGCTTGTGATTACAGAATTACGGAATTTATTTTTTCAATTTACGTTGTACGAACAAAAAAATATTGCAATTACGTTGAACGAAAATAACCCTTGCCCCCCCCTTTAATTGATTCTAAGAAAAATAGAAGATTGCCAGGGAAAAAAATAAATGTCCAATTTGCCATTAGTTAGAGAGTCTACGAACGTCTATGAAATTGTAGTTTTTCATTTCAGTGGAATATTGGGTGATGAAGACAGACTACGTCAGCTACGCCATTACGTATAGTTGTCACATGCAAAGGCCGGACGGGACCTGTAGGAGTGACAAGACAATGCTTTGGGTGCTATCGCGTACTCCAACACTAAGCGATGATGTCAGAAGTCAGCTTGACGACGACATCAGAGATCTATGTGTTGATCCAGACATTGTTATTGACTCAGAAGGTATACATCAACTTTAATGTTATCTTGTACTGAGCGATTAGGGGTAACTGTACTATTAAAGATAGTACGGTCAAAGATATGTTTGTTTGTGCCTGGTTTAGTGTGCTCTACTCATAGTAGCGGGTATATTTTTCCCCGGCTTAAAGGTCTCGTCAGCGCGACTGCGGTACAAGATTACTTCATTTAATGTTTTATTTTCTTCAGATCCATGCCAACCAGAGACAACCGATATGCTCGGTAAGTACTATAAAAACAAATAACACATACTTACAAATATATGTGATTAACTCTTTTTCGCCTTAGATGAGAATATTGTTTTCACTCAAGTGTGGCCATGTGTTATCTCGTGTTTTGTACAACGTCCATGCGGCTGACTGATCCTTGCAGCCAAACATTCTAGTTAACTGATACTTTACTTGCCGCTCATAGACGACTTTCCCGGAAGTCGAAGATACGGCGTTTCGCATGCGCGCGTATGTCGTTTTGGGGTGTAACGTAAACTTGCAGGCGTGATACTATATGCTTCTTGGTGCACCGATCGTTGTCACAAAAATAAAATTCCCTTCTATCGACTATCAGCAAACTGAAATGTTTCAGCTGTGACAAAGCAGGAGTATTTTTGCACCCCAGTCTCACTACTTCCGGGAAAGTCGTCTATATCCTCGGGGGCGGAGCTACGTCACGGACGTTCTACGTTGCTAAGACGCGCACCACTGTACAACGTAAGGGCTTTGTGTGCGCTGCTGTGGAACGTCTGTGGAGGCGGTGAAAACTCGAGAAAACAACACAAACTCAACTTTGAAGTAATCCTGAACAACCAAATTCATATATGTTACACATGTAGGGCTAATCTTGTTACACTGTTCAGAGGACTTTCAACAACCATCGCAAAGTACCGTTTTCTGCGAGTTTTTGGTCTTTGTTTTCACCACGAGGGTTGCCAGGCGGTAGAAAATGCCCGGATGTCCGCCCCCAAGGATACCTTTCCTATAATAATAAGTGGCGCCCTCTTGCCCATAGTGAGACGGAGGCCCGTTTAAAATTGGCATGGTTTGCAGTAGTGCATCATAAAGATTATTTTTTGAAGACATTATTTTTTTACTGTATTTATTACGAATAACACAGTTTCACCCATATCCTCGGGGGCGGAGCTACGTCACAAGACGTTCCACGTTGCTACGACGCGCACCACTGTACATGCATTTCTATGAGCTCTGTGCGCGCTGCTGTGAAACGCTGGTCGAGTCGGTGAAAATTCGAGAAAACAACACAAACTCAACTTTGAAGTAATCCCAAACAACCAAATTTATATATGTTACACACGTAGGGCTAATCTTGTTACACTGTTCAGAGGAGTCTCAACAATCATCCCAAAGTACCGTTTTTTGCGAGTTTTGGGCCTTTGTTTTCACCGCCGCGGGTTGCCAGGCGGTGAAAATGCCCGGATGTCCGCCCCCGAGGATACGTCATGTTGATGTCACAGTAGCGCTCTGCCACTAGATGGCGCTATAGGATTGTATGGTCGATTATATTTATGACAAGTTTATGACAAGGATTTGGTTAATTGAAATTCTCAAACGGAATGTAAATGTTATTTTTTCTAACTATTCCCTTACCGACAGTGTACATACATCTACATTCATCTTCCTGGTTACATATTTGGGACGAATTTAAAAAGTTGTGTGAATGGAGTTTATTGGATTCAGCATCGTACCCAGAACTCCCAGAATTCCTAGAATTTGACGATAAAAAAATCGTCATTCCTGGTAAAGGAAATGACGTCAAGTGTTTAGGTATTTGTTGTCTTACATAAAACTCCCCAATAAATAGCAATATGATCCCAAGTTGACCCACTTTTATTTTACTCTTATTCAAAGAAGAAGAAGATTTTTGATTTTTAAAATGTACATTTATTAAAAGACACATTGTCGTTATACATAAATCGATAAAATACAGGTGAGCGTCACTTCTAAATTAACATTCAGATAAATTAATTTTAAAAATTGTGAATATATTGTTAATGACTTTACATAATGCACTAAATATAGCAACTGTTGAATTTGGAAAAATTATTATAATGTTTGTACTTAAATGATATATCTTGCATTAATTAGCTGTTCACCATCATATCTAACAATGGCTTCATTGATGCACCACTTATACGTAAAACATTCTGTATTTCCGTTGCTCAAGTAGTAGTTGAAGAAGAAGAAGAAGAAGAAGATGTCGACGATGTTCCAAAATGCACGCAACACGCTCGTACGGTGACACGAAGAATGAACAGAGCCAAATCAATGGGAACGCAAATTGCTGATTTGACCTTGCCGCGCTGTGATGAGAATGGGAACTACAGACGAAAACAGTGTAATCCGTTCTTGTGAGTATTATAGTAAAATTATAATTAACATAAACAACTCAATATCAAAATTCCTAGTTAAACTAGGTATTTTGCAAGTCCATGAACGCAAAACAAACGAGTGAAGAACAATCTACATGTACAAAACAGCAACTGAAAAGTAACCTCCAACACATGGCTGGGTGAGGAAAAATCACACGAAGAACATAAAACTCTTTACCGATGTATTAGAAACCGAAATTTTCATCTAACTATAAGGCCGTCGCTGATTGACTGCTCAGCTGGAATGACAAGTTTTGGTTTCAAATACCCCAAGAAAATGTTCTATGTTCTTCGTGTAATTAAGTGTTCGTATTTAAGGGATTTTTCCACACAAAAACGACAAATTCGGCCGAATTTTGTTATCGGTTGGCTTAATATTATATTCAAAGATTGGCATTTTTGTCCTAATTTGTAGGAATCTGAAAAACGCGTTTCACAATTTGTCTCATTATTTTTTGTCTTATGCCGCATTCAAGATGGCGGCCCCCATATAGTAAATATTGCATTTATTTTATTATCACGCGTGCGCCAGCTGACTGTGGGGAAAATATAATGAAATCGAAGTCAAGACATAAAGCCATGGCCTGGTGCCAGGTGTTTTGTAAAGAGTGAGCACATTCTTCTCCACGTGGGGCATCTGCCATATATAATTCATTCGTGATTACAGTGATATTAAATATTTTGTTTGTATTCTTGTATGTGAAGTGAGTATAATGTAAGCTCATTTTTCGTGTTACAGGAAACATACAATGTTAAACAAAACAGAAATATATGTAGCCCGTAACTCGAAGCTTTGTTAACATGCTTATTGAGCATTGTGTCACAATTTGGGCGTGTTTTTTTCCAAAAGTGGGCGTGGTTTCAAATCAACTATGTTACCATGTATCAGTGTGTAAACCTAGATGCTGAATTGTTCGAGTTACGGACATCGAGTTACGAAAACGCTCTCAAGGCCTTGGATTGCACTAAATAAACGTCATACAATATACTACACGTCCTGGCATAACTAGGCAAAGCTATTCTCGGGTCGGAATCAGAAAAAAAAAGATTGTCGATAAAAAACAAAAAGAAATAATCCACACGATTTCACAAAACACTCAAATTGTCTGACTAACACACTACCAAGTAAACGATAAAATAATCGGCTCATCTAAAAATATTGCATTTTATTTTTAGCTGCCGTTGCGTAGTTCCAGAGACTGGTGATACAGTACCCGGCACAATCAAACGTGGTTTAGACACAGTCGACATGGACTGTGGTAAGTATCAGATATATAAGGGATGAACCATTGTTTTTTTGCTCTAAAGAGGGGGTAGTTATGTTGTACAAAATATTATTTCTCTCACGTCACGTTGTTTTTTAAGGCGGCATATGTTTTTTCAATCCCATTTTTCTCTCGATTAATTTGTTGTACAAATAATACTAAAACGCCTCACAAAGTTTGCTCTCTCGATTGAAATGATTGCAGTAGGCGAGTTTCGAAACCGATATTATAACATCATTTCAACAAATTCAGTTGTTGACAGAAACAATTATCTTTGTCTCACAGTTTTCATTGCTTCATTTTATTATTCAGACCCTGGCCCACCCGTGGCAGGAGGACGCGGCAGAGGAAACAGCGAGCGGGGAAGAGGTACATTTATATAAAAAACAAATTTTTATTTTCAACGCACACCATAAGTTACACAAAAGCCTTGATTTCTTCAAAATGTATTACGCACAATAGACCTACAACCCTGAAAGCACCATGCGATAAGTTAGTTATCCAACAAAGAGAAGCACTGTAAACATGATCAATTATAATTGGCCGGCTATGTCTGTCGCCAAAAGCCTAGACCCCGACGACCGCACATCTTATTTTCTGGGACATACATTCACTATCAATAAACTTTTTCTCAATTATTTCCTCCCCTAAAATAATGCAATTTATAAACGAAACTCAAACACACTTTAACATAACAAGTATGTTATAATGCTGTTGTAGGAAACAATGTCCCAAAAGTATCAGCACGTGTAATTAAGTTTCAGAAGTTGAATCAAATATTTCTATCGGACGAGATTACGGGGCGTGGGTCGACGGTTTTAGCTGTTACTATACACAAGCGAATTTAGTGGTGGCGCCCCATGAAAAAATACTTGATTACTTGTACATTGCATCACCGTCCCTGATTGTATGTAATACAGTACGGTGATATTGTTAAGTGCACGTCCTAATCAAAATGCCCGTCCCCGCAAAAGATTGTATTCGACCTTCGGCCTCGGGCGTTTAGAAAATACTGGCTACATCTATGGCGTTTACAACAAAGCGACCTGTGCAATCACCTATACATATATGATTACATCGCATTTAAACACATGAACATGTCACATGGTTATGATCTGGCATAATCAGAACCGTTTTCGTTTAAATGTAGGTGTATGTGAAACTCACCCCATTCGTTGCAAAATGTCCTGTTCAACTGGGTTTAAAGTGGAAAATGGGTGCGAAATATGCCAGTGCAACTAGACATGGGAAGGTAGAATTGTTTGAAAAACTCTTTATTTTCGGTGCTTCAGAACAGAACAGTGGTACATGGTATAATTTGTATAGTTGTCATAACTGTATTCACTCACCCTCATATAATTTACATAATTAATTAAACATTAACCAATCAACCAGTTTGAAGCTGAGCAGGCACCAAGGAAATATTATATTACAATCTAAATCAATAAATCCTATCTATGATAGCACCATAGATTGTTTGTTTACACAGTTAAACGAAACCATTATTATCCATCTATATATGTATAAACGTCTTCATTCCAACTAACATAAAGGCACAGGAGCTGTGTTAAGTCCTTCGGGAAAACCAATGTATTTGTTTTGTGTGTGTCTTTATCTTGGCATTTATATCCCCAACATATAGTGGTGTTGTTGTTGGGGGGTGTATGTGGTTACCCGTATGTTCATTAGTCATAATTAAAAGAAAAAAAACATGTTCATTGGAACTTTCCTCGGGAGTTTGCTAACGCCCAATCTGATTAAAATCTGATGTAGTGTACGGGCTTTAATTATTTTAGCTATGAAGTTATTTTAATTTTATTTTTCATTACTTTTGTTATTAATGCCCTTTTATTTTATTATTTTACTTTGATTTTTTTTTAAAATTCCGCCCTACCTACATCTGATCCGACGCCTATGTAAGTCCCGTTCAAATCTCGCGTAAGTAACTGCCAATCACAGACCCCCTTTTATACAGGCTGTCGGTTGCTTATTTTTCAATGTATCTTTCTGTACATTATATTTTGCCCACTTGAATAAATAAACCATTAATAGAAAATTGCTAGTATATTTTTATTTGCAAAAGAAATTCCACAGCATTTTACAATTTTTGTCATTACATTGAATATTTTTTTCACTTCCAACAAATGTGTACACTTCCAGATACATCTTCGCCAGCCAAGGTTCGTTCATTCAGTCATCGCTTCAATTTTACATCACTGAGCATAATTATCTAGAATGGAAGCAAAAAAATAAGTAAATCGTAATGATTAGAACACTGTAAACAGCTATAGAAAACAATGCAAACTGATTTTAAATTGTATAACGGCCCACGGCATCGACGCAGACAAGTGGAGCAAAATAATATTTCCTGATCAATTGCGATGTGTTCCAAATAAAAAAATATTTTATTCCAGTCCAAATCAGCTCAATTACTTTAATAAAGAGTTATTGTATAATGTACAAAACATTGATACAATTTGATGAATATTTACAGCTACGGCTTCAATACCGTAGACGATTTTGGCCCGATCGTCAACAAAACATGGACTGGAAAAAGACACCGGTGTTCGGTGGAACCGGTGGAAACAAAATCGTCACTCCCAGAATAACTATGCAAAATAACGATCTAAAGTCGAACCATTCGAGCCACAATATTAACATAAAAATGACTTTCGTTGCATTTTACAATGATAAACTTACCGAAAAGCCGTGTCATTCTCGGTCGCTAACGTCGGTATAATCCGCCATTTTATTTGAGTCTGTTTGCTACCTGACTCTGCCCGGTGACGTCATCATGTGCGCTATAGAAGGAGGTCTGTGATTCGTTGACTAAAATCGTCGATAGTGGGTCTCGTTGAAATCTCGTTACATAGGCATCGGCTCAGATGTAGGTAGGGCGGAATTAAAAAAAATCACAAAATCAAAATCAAAGTAAAATAATAAAATAAAAGGGCATTAATAACAAATATAATAACAAAGAAAATTAAAATAAGTTTATAGCCAAAATAATTAAAGCCCGTACACTACATCAGATTTTAATCAGATTGGCTAACGCCCCGTACGAATCTTGTTTGCACCCACTGTAAAGAAATTTAAAGCGGGAGGGTCGTCACCTTCGCACGTGCGGGAATTGCATCCACAAACCATCCATGTTGCTGTGATTTATATTTTACATTATGTTGATACTTTTTTTATACAACATTGCGACATACGTTGATGATACAACTTTCTTTCTCGTTCCAGGCTAATCGTGGCGTGACGTACAAATGATGAAAAAAAGACGGAATGATTTTTTTTATTATTGTTAGTACTATTTCCAAACTGATGTAGACAAATTAAAAATTCAAATCATTTCAATCAAGTTACGAGAAAAAAGCACAACAACGAATGCTTAATTTGAGAATGATAATTGCATTTTACTTCCCGAAAATAAAAACATTTTTCACACTAATCTCGTCGTGTGGGCATCCTTGCGGCGCCAGTCATCTTCCAATGCGAACAGTCACACTAAAATTTGTTTGTGGGGGATTTTTGAAGTGGTCATCTAAAACTGCGAACATCATTATTTGTTCATCTCATATTATTCTGACAAAGTTAAGCTAAGTTGCACCCTCTACCAAAAAGTACTATTCGCAGAACATTGAGATAGCAGCTCGCACGAGTTGACCACGTCACGCATTGTAGTAGTGGATGTATTTATGTATCCGATTACGTATACTATATCATATTTTGTCTAAGTTAGACAAAGTGGGGCCCGGCAAGTTAATGGTACCAGGCGTACTGCACTTCCGAAAATTATGGGTAATCTCTTTAGTTTTGTTCGACTCTTCCACGCTGAATCACAATAGTGTGGTACAGCTCGCTGGTGAATGTTGATTTCGCTCTGTTTGGCCAGTGAACAGCTGAGCCCGAGGACCCCTGGACACCAGTGCTCACTTCCAGTAATGCCAGAGCGCATACACTTGGCACAGGTTCTGCTGCCTCCTTGATGTACCAAGAGCTTCGTTCAGCAATCGGGTGCATATAGTTTACCAGCTGGGGCACAGGGGCGATAAAAAAGATGTAGTAGGTATTACCGTCAGTGGCCCGGTATAACCATATTGTGCTATCTTAGAGAAACTGGGGCACAGTGTTTACCAAGCCCTCTGAAGTTGTATGCATGTAAATGGGACAGCTCTGTTGATGCAGACATGTTTAACCAGGGAACTGACAGTATTATCAGGTAGAGGGAAGGGTGACAAGAGGAGGTGTGTCCACCCTCGACCCAGACAAAGTGGTGCTATCAGTGTAATTTGTGTGTGTCAAGAAGTGATATTTACATTATGCTAGTGATGGTGAATCTCATGCAAAGATTAATGAGATGTAATATTCTATTTACAACTGTAAACACGTTATTTATTTACATATATAATAACATTATAATGGAACAAACTCAAGAAGACCTGGACGACCAGTTAAAGGTCCGCTGTAATTATAGACAACTTGTTATGTGAACAGGATAAAAGAACAAGCGGTAAATGATGGCGTCATTTTAAACTCAATCAATATTAGGCATGTTGTAATAACCCAAGGAATGATATGTCGCCATATCATGAACAGACGATATTATGATCGTGTAACATTGTAAGACTGTCGCAAACGCACCTGGAAAAATGCGATGCCCTAATATGTAAATTAATTGTCCACTGGCTATATATTTACCATCTGTTGTGTCCGAAATTGGTGGCCGGAGACAACGAGAAATGACACGAAGATTGCAATTGTTATAGCCTTCGTCTTATGACATTGCTACAATATGGTGTAAGTTGGGAACCAAGTTGGACGACTGGATTATAAGTATGAATTCCCGGGATACAATATACGGCGACAAAAACAAAAACAAAACAAAAAACAAAACAAAAAACGGGCGGTGTGTACAATGGGCAGGGACGTAATCGACACGAGCTTATGACTCGCCCCAACTGGGAATTCCACGGCTGTTTTTGTCGAGCCGGTTTAAAAAGAAATTCCTAAGGATATGCCACGTGTAGCTAGGCAACCTTTCAGCAATCTGTGCTCCACACGCTTCGTTCACTTCCTTGGAGACGTCGATCGGCCGCTAAACTTATCGGACTTTGGTCAATTAAATTCATTATGTTATTTCGTTAATATTTTTATCATGATTTTTACACGTTCGTATCAAGAGAGTGTATTGTAATATTTGTTTTACCTGTTCACTATTGTGCAGAGTCTATATATTAATCTACTCGGTATTAAGGTAGAGATGCAGGTTTGTGGGCACTTGGGAGTGAATTTTGTTTTGCTTTTTATTATCCAAAAAGTCTTGGCTATAGACTGTTGAAATTTTGTAGAATTGTGAATAGTGGAACATACTCAAAAGACGATTTTAAAATATAGATAACAGGTACAAACATTCTCTCTTTTGAATGCTTAGCAAGATTTAGCAAGGCTGTACATAGATAATAATAAAAGAAACATGGTGAAAAGAGAAATGACGGGATATCCATATTATGCACTATATTTAACTTTTAACAAAACAATAATACATTTATATTTGGAACTGTTACAGCCATTTTAATTATGGGCATTAGCAAACCTCTTACTGAGTGCATTGTTATGCAAATTAGCAATTATCTCAGCTTCTTTTTAGTGCACATCCCAGAACTTTAAAAAAAATAGCTCCTAGACGCTTCGACCTTTTGTTTTGAAATTTTCACAAATAATTGACAATGTGTTTATCTTCAAAACGCTGTCGGGGCATTGTTTTTGGTTGAACAGTGTTACAACAATCGTACAGACAACTAGCCTGGGTATTAATTTATGCATAAACTTGAAGTAGTGAGATTTGAGCTGCTGCCCTGCAAAATTCACAACTGGTAGACAGTTTCCAAGACGGCACTTTCTTCATAGTAAACCGATGTACCCATAAACCAATTTTGACTGGAAACAGAATCATGGTTTAGAAGCTAATTTTTTTAAATCACTTTTGAGCAAAAAAGCACATTTTTTGTGCATATTTCAAACTACAGTGTCCATAACAAAACATACTTCAAAATTCATACAATAAGCTTTCCGAAAATATATAGTTTTGTGGACAAGGAAGGTCATCTTGGTTTCTTAATTAACTAATTAAAGTACCTGTCATCTCTACCTTAAAGTTACCGCCTTGGGTTGGTTTGTATATTTTTCGGTTTAGTATGTTTTATTTAACCTGACAATTTGGTGACTGATCGCTCCCACTTGATCTCGACATTCCACTCGTGTCTTTGTCTTCATGCACCTTATTACTTGCCAGTTTGTGTTTTGTCAGAGACGTAGGTAGGGTCGAGATTGTACGAGCGAGATTTCACCATCTCGCGTCTGTAATTTGTAAAGGTTAAATTTTAGTAAACAAAGCAAGTGCTTTATTAAATATTGTTTTGAAACTTACTACTTGATGTTTGCCCCAATCCTGTACAAGATTTAATTTAATCGGCAATATTATTGAAAAAACAAACAAACAAGAGGACGTATAACCTCTTGTCAGTGTCGTTTGAGAGAACCAACCTCTTGAGTGTCACTAATATCAGTTAAAACATGTCAGTACTCTCTGCTGTTCAGTGGTGAGCAATCCTGTGGCAATATAATGAAAAGTCTGCTAACATCAATGTGCGAGTCAATGATAGTGTGTTGTCTATGGTGTCCTAGACCCTGATGTGCTTGAACTCTAATGTGATGTTGTAAATTGTATACAGGTCGGGAATTTCTACTGTCAAGCGGCTCAAGAGTCGTGACACCTCAGTATTATTCATCTGCTTCTGATGTGGTACAGAAAGAGCCAGAGGGTCTTCTTCAACTCTCACCAGTTGTTGTGTTTGGCTAACTGTGTAGTGTTTCAGAGACACTGGCTCTGTAGATCCACCATGTGTGCTCCCCAGGTAAACCACTGAGGCATCCTTCAAATAGACGATGTTGGTAGGGGTTGTATGAAGGGCATTCCAACCACCAGCTGATCAGGGATGTCTTCCTGCACCTCAATGAAAGGTGCTGTATTGATCTGGTGCGCAATGTGGCCAAAGTGCCCACGAATTTCATCATGCCAACCTCCTGCAAATGAAGTTTCTGAAGTGTGGCCATTGGCTGAGAAAAAGCTATGCCCGTGCTGATTAAGGATGAATACGCGCATACACTGCCCACATTGACTATAAACTCCAATGATCTCAAGAATGCCACAGCGTACTGTAAGTGTTTCTTTTAGGACTCGCTCCGTTGATGGTGGAGAAATGTATGGGTATACCAAGATGCCCTGACTTACCATTGCATTGCATATTCTTGTAAACACCAGCAGTGTCAAGCAGAAGCTGAACAGAAGTACTCAAAATAGGTTGGCTTGGACCCTGTCAGGTCGGCATTGATTCCGTGTTGGATTTCCATGCAATTGCGAAGTCCATGCACTCAAGCTCTGAAAACATCAGGACCTTGAAATGGAATCTATACCAAACTGTAAGAAACAGGAGATGAAATACCCAGGTCTGGATTTCATACAGACTGCTGTGGGAAACGTGCAAGACCTGCATGGAATCTTCACCAAACTTCACTGAACCCAAGTCAGGGTTAATTACCAATGCAGCCTTGTGCCAGAACCTGCCAAGATGTTGAGAATACTTGGGAGTCTGTACATGCAGTTGGTTTGGCAACTTAATATTTGCTTCAAATTTGCTGCTTTAGTTGATTACTTTTTCTGTAAAACATGTCTTTTTGCTATAAAGTGATTTTTGCCTAATTTAGTGAATCTGCAATTTTGGTAAATGATGTCCCCACAGTGAGAAATGTACACACTAGCGACCACAAGAATGGTACACATGCTGTAGAGTGTGATTATAATGATATCATTGGCAGTCTGAACATCGACTTGCCATCTTCCATGATTTTGAACTTCACAGGTAAGAAACTTATAAACCTTGTCACCGAATGAGTTGATGGAATGGCGAATTCAGACACATCTAAATTAATGGTACATTAACAAACTAACTAGTTGCTCTGAAATTTCCAGCCTGTATTTTTTCTAGAAAAGTGGGAACTGACGATTTTACTTGTACAATCCTCAGGGAGGGCCGTGAACCTGTTACTAGTAACTGATATGATTATTTTGTTTTTCATTCTGCAAGTCAACTGGCTGGCAGAGGTAAGATGCACATTGGCTAACTTGGGCAAATACAATACTAGTAATTGGTGTGATCCCCAAAACAAGAACCCCACACTTAACTGTAGTGTTTTAGCACATCTAGTTTGCAGCCATGTAAATCAGCGAGGGAACAATACTTATCGCCAACCATTTCAGGCTAATTTGTTAAAGCGGGAGGGTCGTCACCTGCGCACACGCGGGAATTGAGTCCAGAGTGACGATAACACACGCTAAAAACGCAAAGGTTCATTGGTAGACACTTGTTTGTAAACAATGACACGCTATGGCCACCTGATGCATGCGCAGGTGACGACACTCCCGCTTTAATTGCTAGTTTATTGTAAATGTATTAAATTTTCTATTATCTCATTATAAATTGATGTCAATATTCTCAGCATGCCACATTCTATAATTATTTGTACTGTACACTTCAAATCATGTTGACTGGGCACCACCACCACTAACACACGTGTACACAAGCTAATAATACATATTCATGTCATCAGGTCATAGTTCAAATACAACATCTTGTTACATACTATTCTCTTTAAACATAATTATGCAGTTGCTTTTTGTAAGTAATTGTTTTAACTACGCTATACTTTATTCTCTACATAGTATTTAATAGCGGGAGGGTCGTCACCTGCGCACGCGCGGAAATGAGTCCCAAGCGACGATACAACGCACGCTAAAAACGCAAAGGCTTATGGGTAGACGCTTGTTTGTAAACAATGACACGCTATGGCTATCTGACGCATGCGCAGGTGACGACTCCCCCGCTTTAAGTGTTGAGGCTTCTTATATAATGTGGTCGCAGCTATTACTGATTCGCCACATGGTGCTTTCACATTGTCAATTGAATTTCTCATATGCATTTCCTTAAGTATCTGTAGTGAGTATCTGACTCGTTTTTTCATCTGGTGTGAATTGAAGCACAGTATTGCTAGCTTCTGAATTTAGTAAATAAATAACTTTTCAATTCTGTATGGCCACCTTTTAATGTAAGTTTACATGAGATGATTGTTGCAGTCAGCACTATTCTTACATTATATCCCTTCTGTATTGTTTGGCCTAGTAGTAGGTATGTATGCCTTGGTGCTTCTTTATCTTCTTTGCTACATTCTCAACTTTTGTCTGTTTGGGGAGTTCTGCAGTAGCAACTTGTTATCTCACTAAATTAAAGTCCATACCTTGTTTTGGACTGTTTCTGAAATGCTTCATATGTTTCAATTTCTACTTTTCTTGCAAGAAGAGCTATTGGGCTTGGAGCTTTCTAATGATGAGTTTGTTGACATGTCTTCTGAGCAGAATACCAGCCAGTAGTTATGTGAGTAAATAATCATTTCCACTGAATAAGGACTCATCAGTGGTTGTGGTAGTATTTTTTTCTGTCGTTGCACCTAGGGGATGCATTCTGTATCATTGTGTTTAACTGCTGTAGACTATTATTTTTTGCAGTACAAACATATCATCTGCTTCTAGGATGAAATAAGTAGACCTTAAATCATATTGGCCATTTTGATATTTTCTGCAGACTTTCTAGTGGTTCACTGGGCAAGATTGATGTATAAGATAGATTAACGTAATACTGCTTTAATCTCCACATTATTCTTTGCAGTCTTTGGAGTATTACGTAATGGCTTTTTAGAGACATTTTTGAAGGTCATATATGTACTCATAAAATCATTCCATTCTAAAGATTACTTCCGACATTACTTTGCAATTGCCTAGTATGCTTATCTGTTCTCTGCATATGTTAACGCTCTATTGGTAGCAGCAAGTGTCTGCTAATTCTGGCTCAGAGGTGCATCACCTAGACCTGTGTATAATGTAAATGTTTTCAAGGTTCATTCTTTCTATATATGTTATAGTATTTGAACACTGGATGTGTGGTGACTGAGGGTAGTGACTAGTCGTTTCACTTCTGTTATAGCTTGATCAAGGACTTCTACCAAACTCTTTATCATTCTTGGTAAAATAATTTACGAATAGCTCTAATACGTATTCATGTCATAGTTCATTACAATACATCTTCTTGTTACAATATGATTGAATAATCACATGTCAAACAGAAAACATTGATAATTTTCGCAGTTAAGTCCCCGGGAAGTTTTCATCACTAGGCACTGCACCACATAGACTGCAGTTTTGGTATTGATGAAGACATAGAGCAGCATTCCAAGAACATAACTAGGGGCTACATAATCCTTGGAAAAACGTGCACTGTTGTTCTCGTCTTGCTTCTCAATTTTAGTCTGTAATTTGCATGCTTATACATTGAACCCGGAACCTACCAAAATAACAGGTGACATTGAGTGGTATTGACGAAATGCCATTGGGTGCATTGTATAGAAAAAAATACTGCTAGATGTAAAAAAAAAAACGTCAAACAATGTCGCAACTATCAATTATGCATATACTCTGTAAAACCTGATTTGATAATGGATATTAAAGCCACACTGCCCCCAATCAATATCGATATACAGACAAAACATATCATAATCATGGAAAATATCATAATTATATTGCGAGTGAAAGTGGCACGTGAGACTGTGTCACAACGTGTTATTGCCAACGCGCATGGTCGGCGCTTTTGATTGAGTTTATTTTGTTTTGTTTTATTCTCGAAATCTATCACTAGCAGCGTTTTTGTCATGTCTCACACCTGAAAGTCCAAGCTGACTTTGTTTTGGCTCTAAACGCTTGGGTAGACTAGACGACAAACACACTCCTTGTATGTGAATAATCTGTACAGAGCTCAAAACCATTAATGATACCAATCCTAAATCACACTAATCTACATAAAAAGTACAAGTGTATGTGACTTAAGGCACAAACAAGAACTTCGAGTTTTTGTTGCGTCAGTCAAGACCTGTCAGTATATTAGCGCAACTAGTTACATCACATCAACACATTGTGCAGCAGTAGCTCGTCATATCGATGGAAATAATTGTAACTAATCCTTAGTTGCCTGTTTGAGGCGCAATTGAACACCTCAGTCTACCAGCTTCTAGCAATGTAAAGGTGTTTTATTTCTGATTTAGGGACATGAACCAATAATGCCTAAGAGTTGATATCTCTATTGATTGGGTGCAAGACAAGTATGGCTTTACTACGCTTCACACCTAGATGAATTTGTTAATTTTACTTGCTAGCTGCTGGAATGCACTCAATCTGTTTTCAGCCACTGAGCTGATAAAACATAATATTTTCGCACGAATGATTACAGCTATATTCAAGCAACAATGCCCACCTTTTATTTGATAAATAACTTATGGATAAGCAAGTGAATCACAAGCAGTTATGTTATTTGCATCAACTGAATTAAAAGGTCGTCACTATATTCAAGCAGAGCACCTTCAGGTAACAATAAACGGGCAATACTAGGTTTTTTCCAACCTCCAACATTCTCCATTGGCTTATTCCGCAGACCAAGTATTGATCTCAGCCCAAAGACAATCAAGCACATCCCTGCTTCCATGGAAATTAAGTTTACACCTTCTTTTCCCCATAATTAACTTTCCTATATAATACATTCATAATATATTATAATATTATAAATCACACATTCCATTTACACGCAGAAATAACAAGCCGAGTATCAAAGATTAAATAGATCTTTTAAAAAGATGCAAATAATTACAAAGATATAAAAACAAACAGCAGTTTCATTGTACTAGTATTTTAATCTATTTTATAAAATTAAAAGATAAAATTCATAAAAAATTATAGTAGGCCATATTTAAAAAAATGTATTCTGTGAGTAATTCTGTCAAAGTAAAATCAGTGAAGGATTTTGTGAGGCCATATGTTAGTGTTTATAATGTTGGATGTCAAACAATACCACAAGAATGTTGAAATACCTGATTTTAGTGTATTTTAAAATACTAAAATTTTAACTAAAATAATAAGCAGTTGGCCATCTTTGCTCAGATGAGAGAATTATTATATGTACATATGTACTCTCTATGCATAACCTTTACGTTAATTGCTCAAAGCATGTACAAGATATATGTTTGAAATAGAATTTGTCAAAAAATGGCCACCAATCAGCCATTTTGAGTAAAATTAATGAATTGGACCAATGTGCATCAACTACCCATAATGGTTAGTCCTTACATCAAGTTTGGAAACAAATCGAACACATGCCTGAAATCTGTCTCTATACATGTCAAAATACCTGTTTTGAGTGTGTTTTTTTTATTGCCGTCTGTTGGTCATTTCGACTCAATGGCAAAATCATTGCATATGTATCAAACTAACTGTTAAGTATGTGCAAGGTTTGAATCAGTCAAAATGTGCCTGGGATGTACATATGTGTGTTATAAAATATGTTGAATTATAAAGTTTGAACATGACTGTCCAAAACATGTCATGGCTCTGGATCTCATTCATTAAAAACAAAATGGCTGCCAGTATGTTCAAATCCGTCCATACACAGAAATATTTTTTTGGAATGGCAGAAATGCTTGAGTTTGAAAATTTACCACTAGTCATGTGTGAATACATGACAAGATGTATGATATATAGAAGTTTGAATGTGATCAGTCCAGGCGCTTCCAAGATGCATGTGGGGATAGACACACAGATGCGCAAGTTCCCGTTTTCAGATGGCATCCAAATAGGAACAAGCAAAAATGCATCCAAATATGTAAAATGTAGCACCAACATTTTGGCAGGAAATTTATGACATTCACTGGGTTTAATGCAACAAACAAACAACAAACAAACATTGTTTTGATCAAATACACGTTTGATGATGATGGCAGTGGGTGGAGCAGGTCATATGGGAAAACAGTATTTTTTATCTTGTCAGAACATTGATACACAGGGAAATAAAACATAATCTGGGAAACACAGTGACTCAGCGTTACAATCAGTACATTGGTTGACTTCACTATCTACGCAATATCAAACTCTAGCTGAAACAGAGTGGTCCAAGATGAAACCCAAACATTTGATTTGTTTTGCCAGTGTCCATCGGCGCAAAATCTTTAATCGGCAGAAGATCAAAGTCTGAGGTCTGTAACTCAAATATGGTGTACTCTGGATTCATCGCTCGATTCTGCAAAAAAAGCAAATTATTCAAAAATCATAACCAGATAATTGAAATACTGTTTGCTTCTAGCAGCAGTGGTGTGACCAGGCATTGCTGGCAATGTACTGTAATGTTGAAACACTAAAAAAGTACAACCAAAATCCAGTATGTAGAAATAATGCAAACCATCGCAGAGAAACTGTAATAACAAATATATTAGAAAGAAATCTTGTGTGATGAGAGTATTGGAGACATGTTTAAAATGAACTCCAAATTTAACCTTTCAAACAAGTATCTTGGCAACTAATATTTCATATTTGAGATGCACACATGAAAACAATAGGATCCACATAATAGAATCTTTTGATACCTTGTTTTCCCTCTAATTTATGCCAGAGCATCTCTACCATAAGTTCAATTTAAATCTATGAGCCAAATTTCAATGCTAAACTAATCAGTTTTAGCATTGTTCCAAGGCACTTCATACAAGTTTAATTGAAATGCAATAATTGATTTTCGAGATAAGGTAGACAATTTTGTAATTATGCAAATTAAGTAATTATTATGCATATATTTCAACCCAAAACTAAATAGGTCTGTATTATTATAATGTAATTTAATGATTAATTCTTGAAAATTGGTGTAAAGCTGTTAAGTAAATTATTATTCAACATTAGGTATATAAAACAAAAACTAATTAGAGGGTCACATTGTCAGGCACCAAGATTTATTGAAATAAGATATTAAGTCTTTGAGATATTGATGGAAACCTAAAAACTGAATAATTATTATGCAAATCAGGTAATTAATATGTACATATTGCAATGTAAAACTAACAAGGTCTGCAGAATGTCCGACCATCTATGTACCAAGTTTCATTGAAATGTGATTAGTACTTGAAGTATCAACGGAAACCCCAAAATGAACTAATAATTATGCAAATTAGGTAATTGTTATGCATGTATTTCTACCCCAAAATAATCAGGTCTGTGCATTGTCCCAGAGCATATATGTACCAAGTTTCATCAAAATCTAATAAGCAGTTCTTTAGATATCAGTGGAACAGTCATGGACCAGCTAAAAATTAGCTAATTATCATGCAAATTAGGATGAAATCTAATGAATGATCATGATACAAAGTTTGAATGAAAGCTCACTGTTCATCTCAGACAACAGTTCTGGATATGTTTATAAACTTCAATTTAGTTTTCAGACAAAAAGGCAGACAATTAGACAAATTTGATTGAATCCCAAAGTAACAAAACCTATGTTATTACCTTATTATTATTAGTTTCCATACAATTAATATACTATCAACTGAATCAGGTAATAAATCAGTAAGGAAATTACATGAATAATAACAAAATGACTGTTACTTGGCTATTTTTGTTTGAATCTCAAAAAAAAAAAAAAAAAAAAATTGTAAACCTGTAATCCAATATGCATGAATATGATACAAAGTTCATATGAACTTGCCCTGTTCCACAATTCAGAAATTTTAGGACCAAAACTACTGCCAGTCAGCCAGCCATACTTGATCAAATGATAATTGATGTGCATAATTATCTAAGTCATCATACATGCTATGTGTGTTAAGTTTGAATGTGATAGGTCAAAGCATGTATGAGAAACGATTCTACTTTGTTGCCTTTTATTCAATTAAATTAATTAACACCTATATAGAGTTGTGATATAATTGAGTTTAATTAACTCCAATTAAAATGAATTTCCTTTATAGGGTTTTCTTTTAAATCCAATTGAATATAATGCAAATAATGTTAATTCAGTATAACTACTTTAAATAGTTATTTCAATAGACATATTAGGACATAGCAATAGTGGAATAATTCACAGACCTGATCAGTTTCTGGCTGAAATCTGCATATTATTTACCTAATTTGCATAATGTTTCGTGAATTTTTTAGCAGTCTCAACAAATTTCAACTTTTAATCAAAGGTGGGATAATCCACATACATGTATGTGAGGAGCTAAGGGTTGAGTTGAAATCCCCCGCATATTAATGATCAAATTAACATAATTAACAAACTGTTAGCTGTTCCTTTGGTATCTCAAAAACCACTCATCAGAGTCAATGCAACTTGGTACTTCAGATAGTCCATAGACATGGTCAGTTTTTGGTTGGATTCATGCATAATATTCAATAACCACTCATCAGATTTCAATGAAACTTGGTAGGTGCTCTGAGGTAATCCACAGATGTGAGTATTTTACAATGCACCTTACCTCACAGCCATCATATAAAACATTGTACTCTTCAGATCCATGGTAAAGAACACTCTCATTGCTTCCACGAAACTTTAAGGCTTTCTTGTAGTTTAATTTTTTGGAATCATGATAAGCTATGGACTTTACACAGTGGTAGGTGAATCTTCAAATGAAAAAAAAAACACATTTATAATAGATTTAAACAATTTAAAATATATTTTGCAAGATTTATGCAAACTTTACTATCCTCAAAATAAGCTTGCTCTTGATAATACAACCCGTGATACCATGAGCATGGACAGAATATCAAAATTATGACCCTATTAATATTAAATTTATTAAACTTGCTTTAATAAATATTGTAGGACCACTGTCCTAATGTGTATTCTCTATTCTTTTCACACTACGTGCTGCAGTGGTAGTTTATCTTTTTGCACAAATTACATGTTGAATCTAGGAAGATGGAAAAAATGAGTTTAACCCTTATCCAAACAAGGTAAAATGATGACATCAGAAATAACTAATGAAAAGTAAATTTCATCATTGTTTGTTAAACCAAACTGATACGAAAACAATCACACAATGAAGACATCAGGAACCCCAGACACTACTCACACATAGACAATAAACTACAAAAAGAATAAAGCATACCTTTGCGTTACTGTCGAGGTTGATAATTTTATAAATTTCATTTGAACACTGCTTGGGTTCATGTATTCAAATAAAAAACCTTCTGGTCTTTTACTGAACCATAGCTCACCAGGCTCCCAATTATCAATTGGTAACTAGAACAAAAAAGGATAATATAATAGGTAACAAGTCACTTTTCACATATTAAGCAAAAGTGGTACTTATTTCGTACTGGTTACTTTTACAGACAGTTCTTTTCTCATCTGGGTGGTCTCACTCTATTTGTATTCTCAGATTGTGAGAAGACAGTCTGTAACAGCACATTGCAATTATAAAACATTTTTCATCAATTTATTTTAAATAGTTTTCACAGGTGATTGATAAAATAATTGAAACATAAAAAAGTGTCAAGTTCACTGACTTGTATTTATTGTTATATTTAACTGCCTACAAATTCTAACCAAAGCCACTTCAAAATCATCTTCCATCCCCTTCAACAAAAAACAATTTATAACACACATAATACAAGGTATATACTTTCATTAACAATTTGGATTGTAGTTTGCATGTATTTAAAGACTGAATTTTAGTTTATGTGTATACTTAATAACCAGAGACAGACAGAGAATTTTCAGAGTAAATCGCTGTATAACAGTATGCCCTCTAAGCTACTATGGCAAGAAGCCAAAGATTTGCTGTGATGCAACATGTCACTGGCCGGTCATTGTCACCTCAAAACATCATACACTGAATTATATTGAAAAACATCTATAATATTGTTTTGAAATTTGTAATTTTGTTAAGTGAAGTTGACATTTTATATACAAATTTAAAGTAAATATGGAGAGGATCATGAGCCACATTTTTTTGGCCTTATGTCACATACAATGTCATTTTATTTTTGATGACCAACCTTCCCAGCAGTCAATAAGCTCATGCAACAGGTAGACTCGCCAACCTGATTTTGTGGAATTTAACTTTGACTCAAGATTTCTATAAAATTAAAAAACTGCTGTTTTATGTGACTTGTTGTGCTGCTGTGTTCTTTGATGGAGAGTCAGTTGATGAGCATTTGGGGGTGGGGTGGGGTGGGGGTGGGGTGGGGGGTGGTTATGCGATGTTCAGAGGTTCTGTAGTGAATTACTTGTTTGTTTGTTTATGGTATTATAATGCTGGACATTGCCTTATTAAAGATATCATCATGAAATGAACAAATCTAAAAGAGGTCTACCCAAGGTTCAAAGCATTCAGGCTTGTTCTTTTCAAGAAGAAGTTGAAAAAGTAAAAAGTTGAAAAAGTAAAAAGTTGACAATCACTCATATAAGCTCCACTCGACAAAGTCAACAGAAGAGCTAAAAATTTGAACATCAGTCAAAGCATGTCAGAGATATGGCTCTAGAATCACATTCTTTAAAACAGCCGCCAGTCGGCCATTTTTAATCTTATCTGAACAACAAAATGATGTGAGATCAAGGTCCCATAATGTCCAATGTATGTAACAAGTTTAAACAAAATCCATCTGTAAACATCTGAGAAATGCTTGATTTTGATGATTTTTCGGTACAAAAATTCAGCCATCTTGAATCAGATCGTGAAACAAATTGATGTGCATATGTATAATATTATGTATGATGTATGTGTGAAGTTTGACTGTAATCGGTCCAGGCATGTCTAAGATTCAGCCTTGGATGCACGCACAGACACACACACAAAAGGTCAATCAATCAAGTCCCCGTTTTCCGACTGCATTCGAACGGAGACTAAAAAAGGTAAAAAACAATTCAAAAGAAATATATAGTACAATAGAATACAATGAAGTATTAAATTTGTTAGTTTGTCTTCACCATCTTGTTAAAAGCATACCATAACATATAATTGCACTTACTGACTGAGATGAATTAGTAGGAAGTATACATGTATGTCCACCAGCAGTGAAATTACAAAACACCTCAAATGCATCTATATTGCAACCTTGATTAGGATCAATCCAGTAATATCCTAGAAGAAACAAGATCAGTGTTTCGTTCATGCCCAATAGTTTGATATTTTAAGAATAACATGTTCGTAGATTAAGGATATGCAATCTAAAATTAAAATGCAGTTATTCAAAACTAAATTCAAATAATTTATCGTGCAAACATATTTTAAATACAATTTCAATGAGTTTCTAAGTTTTGAAAACTTATTAATACTTGTATTAATGTTTTGTTATAACTTGCTATTTTTGATTCAGTAAGAGAGATCCTAGTTTAAGTCAAAATTACAGGCTGATAAAAGTGTCATTAACAATCGAAAAGCCATCATGCTTACCATCTGAGAACTCTGGATGGCAAAGCTTCAGTTCTTTACAGTTGGCAGCAGGCGAGAGTTTTGTTCCAGCTGGTAAAACAAACTTATCAACTTCATGTTTTAACACTCGCACCACATCTTCTACTTCAATGTTCTCAATAACATCCCCCTCATTCTCCATTGTCTGCGGGTACGAACAATAAACAGATGTAGGTGTCAGTGGAAAGGAGGAAAACTACTGGGAGATGTACGAGTAGGTGCAAAGTAGAAATGGTTTTGAAGACGAACATCAATTCAACTATAGATAAGAAGTGCAAATTTCAATCTAATTAAAATCCGATGTAAGTAGATTGTTTCTGGTTTATGACTGCTGGTGAACACACACCTCTAACAACATTGGGTTCAATACATATAAGATCAGATCAGATCAGCAACCAATCAGAACCTGTGTTACAAGATGGTTTCTAGCATGTCTGTTTTCATGAGGCATGAACTAATTGGTTGATAAATCCTCACAGAGAGATGCTTGAATGTTACTTGCAGTGGTCAGATTTTGTTGGAGGTGTGTATAATGCCATACTAAAAAGCAACCAGTATCCCACTATTGTACCTACATCAGATTTTTATCAGATATATAAACATCTATAAGTATAACAACAAACAATAAATTGCCCAGGCAAGATACAAAAAAGCACTGACATAATATTACACCATAGCGAAATCAAAAGACAAAATGCTTTGTGTGAACACCCAAATCTATGTAATTTTTGTTTTCCGATGAAGGGTGTTATTTGAGTTTGTTTTGGTGTAATATTTTTTGAGGGTTTTAATCCCGCCTGTCGGTATTTTATTGTTGCCTTTGTGGATTGGATACTTATACCGATGGGCTAACCCCAAAACGGTTTTATCTTTAATAGGATAGATGAAGTGGTGAGGAAACACAGTTCTCTTGTTGATATGTTGCTGAGTGTGTGCATATGTCGATTTCGCAAAGCAATTAATTGAGGGGTATATAAAAAGTTGTTCATTGTTGTATGTTGCCCATTGCAGTGTCTTTCAATGTTTGTCATATTTTAAGAACAGTTCTTTCAAACTTTCAAAGGCAACCTGAATGTCTACAATAAAAAAAATCAACATGTTCACTATAAAGCTGAAGCTTGAGCACCCAAACTATGCATATACATTGAATTTTCGTAATATGATAAACCCAACCTTTTGCTTGTTAGATCGACAGTTGTGCACATACATGTAGTTGCCTAGCAACTGGAGAATCTGATATTAAACACTGGAATCTAGTCATCACTCTAAGGGTTCAATGCAAGTATTAATACACTGTAGACTGACTATTATTGGTTACAGAAAAGATGCAGGTTTGTGAACATGGAATAAAAACAAAAGGAAATGATTTGATAGATCTACCACAAGAGGAAATTAATGAAATATGCACTTTTTGTTCAAATGCATTGTACAATTTGTACAAAGATGTACAATATATTCTCAGAGATATTCAAGTTTCAACCTTCCTGAACAATGAACTAAAACTTAAATAATGTTCATTTTAAAATAATTGTTTATGTTATACATGGAATGAATTTCATCACCTCTTGATTTATTTGCACGAGGTTGACGCATTTCTCCTCTGAATTTACTCTGTTGTACTGTGTTGTGTATGTCCCCTTTGCTTTTTTATGGAATTGTTTGCCTTTTGACATTGAGTATGGCATTCTATTTTTTTCCACTTGTGGTACAACAGATATCCTAAAGGAACAAATGTTGAGGATCGAACCTCATACTGATGAGTAGTGTCATATTGGGCAAGTTGGTGCTATAGAATGTATTAGCTGCTAAATTGTCCTCTGGCATGTAATGACTGACTGTTTAATGTTAGTAGTAACCAACTAAATTTGACTAATCGCAGCTACCCAACATTAATAATGACTAGTAAGAAGTAACTAATACTATATAATACTCTGACAAATGCAATGGGTGACTTTCCAAATAACTAATGATTGACAGTAACTAAAAGTAACAAAACCATGACTTAGTAAAACAAACAGATGTAAACTGAATTATTTACAGGTGACAAAAGTAGATTAGTCGACTCTTAGCTGGATGACTTGCCCAATGATTTTATTTAGCAGAACTTGTCAAAATGCAACCGGATGAATTGGCACATGGTGGATGGAAAATTTAATGGCTGTTGACAGTGACTAAATTGGCCAATGACTGGTGAAAAGTAACTAAATTGGCCAATGACTGATGAAAAGTAACTAAATTGGCCATTAGTGGTGGAAAGTGACTAAATTGGCCTATTACTGGTGAAAAGTAGCCAAATTGGCCAATTACTGGTAAAAAGCAACTAAATTGGACAATTAATGGTGGTCAATAGCTACATTGGTCATGACTGGGGAAAGTAAGTAAATTGGCCATTGACTGATGAAAGGCAACTATATTGGCCAATGACTGGTGAAAAGTAACAAAATTGCCCAATTACTGATGAAAGGCAACTTAATTGGCCAATTACTGGCAGTCAAGAGCTACATTGGTCATGACTGGTACATTGGCCAATCAGTGATGAAAAGCAACTATATTGGCCAATGACTGTTAAAAAAGTAACTAAATTGGCCAATTACTGGCGGTTAAGAGCTACATTGGTCAATGACAGGAGAAAAGTAAGTAAATTGGCCAATCAGTGATGAAAAGCAACTAAATTGGCCAATGACTGGAGAAAAGTAAGTGAATTGGCCAATTAGTGATGAAAAGCAACTAAATTGGCCAATGACGGGTAAAAAAGCAACTAAATTGGCCAATGACTGGTAAAAAAGTAACTAAATTGGCCAATTACTAGTGAAAGGCAACTAAATTGGTCAAATACTGGAGGTCAAGAGCTACATTGGTCAATGACTGGAGAAAAGTAACTAATTTGGCCAATTAGTGATGACACGCAACTTAATTGGCCAATTACTGGCAGTCAAGAGCTACATTGGTCATGACTGGAGAAAAGTAAGTAAATTGGCCAATCAGTGATAAAAATCAACTATATTGGCCAATGACTGTTAAAAAAGTAACCAAATTGGCCAATTACTGGCGGTTAAGAGCTACATTGGTCAATGACTGGGGAAAAGTAAGTAAATTTGCCAATCAGTGATGAAAAACAACTAAATTGGCCAATGACTGGTAAAAAGTAACTAAATTGGCCAATTACTGGCGGTCAAGAGCTAAATTTGTCAATAACTGGAGAAAAGTAAGTGAATTGGACAATTAGTGATGTAAAGCAACTAAATTGGCCAATGTCTGGTGAAAAGTAACTAAATTGGCCAATTACTGGGGTCAAGAGCTACATTGGTCAATGACTGGAGAAAAGTAAGTAAATTGGCCAATTAGTGATGAAAAGCAACTAATTGGCCAATTACTAGCGATCAAGAGCTACATTGGTCAATGACTGGAGAAAAGTAAGTAAATTGGCCAATTACTGATGAAAAGCAACTAAATTGGCCAATTACTGATAAAAGGCAACTTAATTGGCCAATTACTGGCAGTCAAGAGCTACATTGGTCATGACTGAAGAAAAGTAAGTAAATTGGCCAATTAGTGATGAAAGCAACTATATTGGCCAATGACTGTTAAAAAGTACTTAAATTGGCCAATGACTGGTAAAAAAGTAAGTAAATTGGCCAATTACTGGCGGTCAAGAGGTACATTGGTCAATGACTGGAGAAAAGTAAGTAAATTGGCTAATCAGTGATGAAAAACAACTAAATTGGCCAATGACTGGTAAAAAAGTAACTAAATTGGCCAATTACTGGCGGTCAAGAGCTACATTGGTCAATGACTGGAGATAAGTAAGTGAATTGGCCAATTAGTGATGAAAAGCAACTAAATTGGCCAATGACTGGTAAAAAAGTAACTAAATTGGCCAATTACTAGTGAAAGGCAACTAAATTGGCCAAATACTAAAGGTCAAGAGCTACATTGGTCAATGACTGATGAAAAGTAACTAAATTGGCCAATTACTGGCAGTCAATAGCTACATTGGTCAATGACTGGAGAAAAGTAAGTAAATTGGCCAATGACTGATGAAAAGTAACTAAATTGGCCAATGACTGGTGAAAAGTAACCAAGTTGCCCAATTAATGGTGGTCAAGAGCTACATTGGCCAATGACTGGGAAAGTAACTAAATTTGCCATTAGTGGTGGAAAGTTACTAAATTGGCCTATTACTGGTGGAAAGTAACCAAATTGGCCAATTACTGGTGAAAAGCAACTAAATTGGACAATTACTGGCGAAAAGAAACTAAATTGGCCATTAGTAGTGAAAAGTAACTAAATTGGCCAATGACTGGAGAAAAGTAACTAAATTGGCCATTAGTGGTGGAAAGTGACTAAATTGGCCTATTACTGGTGAAAAGCAACCAAATTGACCAATTACTGATGAAAAGCAACTAAATTGGCCAATGACTGGAGAAAAGTAACTAAATTGGCCATTAGTGGTGGAAAGTAACTAAATTGGCCAATGACTGGTGAAAAGTAACCAAGTTGCCCAATTAATGGTGGTCAAGAGCTACATTGGCCAATGACTGGGAAAGTAACTAAATTTGCCATTAGTGGTGGAAAGTTACTAAATTGGCCTATTACTGGTGAAAAGTAACCAAATTGGCCAATTACTGGTGAAAAGCAACTAAATTGGACAATTACTGGCGAAAAGAAACTAAATTGGCCATTAGTAGTGAAAAGTAACTAAATTGGCCAATGACTGGAGAAAAGTAACTAAATTGGCCATTAGTGGTGGAAAGTAACTAAATTGGCCTATTACTGGTGAAAAGCAACCAAATTGACCAATTACTGATGAAAAGCAACTAAATTGGTCAATGACTGGAGAAAAGTAACTAAATTGGCCCATTACTGGTGAAAAGCAACTAAATTTGCCAATGACTGGTGAAAAGTAACTAAATTGGCCAATTACTAGTGAAAGGCAACTAAATTGGCCAAATACTGGAGGTCAAGAGCTACATTGGTCAATGACTGATGAAAAGCAACTAAATTGGCCAATGTTTGGCGAAAAGTAACTAAATTGGCCAATTACTAGTGAAAGGCAACTAAATTGGCCAAATACTGGAGGTCAAGAGCTACATTGGTCAATGACTGATGAAAAGCAACTAAATTGGTCAATGACTGATGAAAAGTAACTAAATTGGCCAATTACTGGCAGTCAATAGCTACATTGGTCAATGACAGGAGAAAAGTAAGTAAATTGGCCAATTAGTGATGAAAAGCAACTAAATTGGCCAATTACTGGTGGTCAAGAGCTACATTGGTCAATGACTGGGGAAAGTAACTAAATTGGCCATTAGTGGTGGAAAATAACTAAATTGGCCTATTACTGGTGAAAAGTAACCAAATTGGCCAATTACTGGTGAAAAGCAACTAAATTGGACAATTACTGGCGAAAAGAAACTAAATTGGCCATAAGTAGTGAAAAGAAACTAAATTGGACAATTACTGGCAAAAAGAAACTAAATTGGCCCATCACTGGTGAAAAGCAACTAAATTTGCCAATGACTGGTGAAAAGCAACTAAATTTGCCAATGACTGGTGAAAAGTAACTAAATTGGCGAATTACTGGCGGTCAAAGGCTACATTGGTCAACGAATTTAGAAAAGTAACTAAATTAGCCAATTACTGATGAAAGGCAACTAAATTGGTCAATGACTGGAGAAAAGTAACTAACTTGGCCAATGACTGAAGAAAAGTAACTAACTTGGCCAATGACTGGAGAAAAGTACCTAAATTGGCCAATTACTGGTGAAAAGCCACTAAATTGGCCAATTACTGATGAAAGCCAACACAATTGGACAATTACTGGCGGTCAAGAGCTACATTGGTCAATCACTGAGGAAAATTAAGTAAATTGGCCAATTAGTGATGATCAGCAACTAAATTGGCCAATAACTGGTGAAAAGTACCTAAATTGGCCAATTACTGGTAGTCAAGAGCTACATTGGCGAATGACTCGAGAAAAGTAACTAAATTTGCCATTGACTGGTAAAAAGTAACAAAATTGGCCAATCTCTGGTGAAAAGCAACTAAATTTGTCGATGACTGGTCGTATGTAACTAGAACACTAAAACTATCATAATTTATTAAATATAATTGATGTAACTACTTTGTGCCATTGATGCAAATATCATGTGACCATAAATAATTGGGTAAATACCATGAGACTAAAGTAAATATCATGTGACTATTATGTATTAAGTGCGACTGTGATGTTACTACTGTGTACTTCTGATGGAAATATCGTGTGACTATTATGTATTATGTGCGAATGTGATGTTACTACTGCATGGCTGATTTAACTATCATATGACTTTGATGAGATTGTCATGTGAAAGCCACACAGATGATCAATCACTTCACACAACACACCATAAAATTTATAATTACCATTCCATATTCCACTCTCTGTGATCAAATTGTAGTGACAACATTTTACAATGCACAGACAAATAGAAAGAATAGAAATAATAAGACAAACAACTTATAGGAGAGCAAGCAAGGAAGGAGGAGATTTTTATAAGGTATTTAAATGTCTATGATAAATTTAGTTTTCACATTTGAACAAGTGAACAGTTATAAAGTTAAGTATAAAACTTGTAAATTTCATTACCCAGATGAAACAATTTCAAGGCATGGTTCAGTTAATGTGAAAGTTATAGCTGACCCATGTCATGACATTTCAAGTATCAAAATAATCCGAATCCTATATGATCAGCTCCACTCTGTCATTGATGTTTTGAATTCAAAATGCATGTAAAGAAGAAATTTTATAGCCCAGCTAGTGAACCATCAGCAGTGTGCAACACCTCTGATGGAAAGCAGGATGTGAATGTGATGGAATGGAATGAAATGGAGCATGTTATATACTTACTGAACCTTCTACTTCCCCTGCCTCAAACTATAGTATGCAAAAAGATATGAAAATGATAGATGCATGGAATATATAGTTAACAATGACTATAGAGAGGTGTGGGCTATACATTATAACCCCCTTGCCACCATACAAGGATGGTGGTTAGTTACACAGTGTTGATGAATTTGCTGAAATATTACTTCATGTTCCTGAATACAAAAACATTTCTAATAATAAAACATACAGTATTATTTAGGATAATCATCAACTCAAAATGGCTATGAGATATCACAAAGTCAATATTTCAATGAAAACAAGTGTTGGTATCTTGTTTTCTGGCATTTATTTGAAGCAGATGTAACAGTTGTACTTTGGACATTGCCTGATGAAATGCACTTCATCCTAAATTTAAGAATGATTCACAGTTACAGAAATAAAGAAATGATGAATATTATTTCTTTTACCTTGATGACATTTTGTGATCGAAATGCAGCACTCTCCGGATACTTCAAAGACCATGACACCAGTCTGCTGTCACCAACCTGGTAATAGCAACAACATGACATAGTCATGACATGTGGGAGTCCAAAAAATGATAAATTTTACAGCCTTTTGTGACATTTGCATAGACAAAAAATACTAATCAAGTTATTAGCACCACTGAAAAGCATCTTTAAAAACATTAGATGCAGGATGCATTTTTCGATCATCAATACTATGTCAGTAGTACTACCTGGTATTAATGGCACTCATAATCTATTAGGTCAAAGGACACCATAGTAGGTCAACTCGTGTACTTGAAAACATGGCAGATTTCAGCATTTGTACAGAATATTGGCTTTGTTTACATTCTATTCAGGTATCTTTAAATCTTATCACTGATAAGGGCACAGGTGTATGATAGCAGTGATGGACAGTCACTAATAAGAACAGCCTCGTCTATTATCTTTGATGACAGTGGAGCTAGAAACACTTTTTAATCAAATTAAACTTCAAACCTAGACCTACCTGTGTAATGAAATATGATACAAACACTCCAGGAAGCCCAGGAGGGCCGGGAGGACCCTGATAATGAAGAAGCAAAGAAATAGTTGTTTATGAAATGAACAAGTTATTATAAAATTAAAGTAGATGATTGACAATTTACCCATACGAGTTTCTCAGATAATGTGCTAGTCAGCAAACTGTGCATTGTAAATGGCACTCAACTAAAAATGGAGATTGATTACTTAGAGATTGCTGTTTTCTTTTGCTTTTAGAGTTATGCGCGGGGTAAGAGTGACGCTGCAAAATACTTCTACAAACATATTGTTTCATAATCTTTTGTTGACATTGAAAGTTCACTCATAATATACTCACAAAAAGTCCCATTTCACCATTCGGTCCTTCTGTTCCCTTGATGCCTTTTGGTCCCTGGATTTAAAAGATAACCCAAAATATCAAATTTTAGATACAAATATTACATTTTGACTTATACACATTACAAATAAATAATGACAACTTGATGCCAAAATGTATAAAGATGAATAACTCTATCAAATAGTATCTCAAATTGTTGACTGAAAAATGAACTTACAGTAGGACCATCTAGACCAGGTTTACCATTAGTGTAACTAGCATTACCAGGATATCCACTGAAGCCTGGTAGACCCTTCAAAAAATATAGAAAAACATGAAATCGTAGAAACCAACATACATTCATTTAGATATAGTGCAGAGTGCTGCATCTCTAAATCCGAAAACAAATACATTTACTATAAGGGTAATGACAAGAAGTCTCAAAAATCACAAATGAATCATACAGCATGAAGATTTATTCTGATTTGCTGCACATTGATTATTTGCAGCTTTTATTATTTAAGACATTCGCGCAGAAAGAAAGAACTGCAGCTATAAACATATATTCAAGGCAAAATTTATTCAACTTCAAACTAGACTGCCTATAAAAAACTAACCCTGTACTCTGGTAATACCTTATTCATAGAGTGCCCGCTGACTTTAGTTTTGAAACTGTCCTGTGATTTTGAGATGTCTTCGCAGAAAACAATTGTCATTGTCAATTTATTACTTTCATCACAGGCTTTACAAATTTAACCAAAAAATATGTTCTCTGACTTATGAACTGACGTAGGCACAAAACTGACTGTACATGTTGCAGACAAAATGTACCAAGTAGCTCCATGAATAAACATATTTTACTGACCATGCCAAGTATATTATATAACATATTAAATATTTCATCCTAAGAAGCTGCTCATTAAAATTCTATTGCATTTATTTCCCTGTTTTGTTTCAAACATTGATTCAATAATATTACAATTGAAGGTCTAGTGTTTCAGTCGATACATATTTAATTATGACATAAAATATATTGAACCAACTCTGTCTGTAATTAATTGCAAATAGATTGACTATTCACAGTAACAATTGTATTGACTTGCATCACAACTGGTAAAACTGATCATTATTACCAATCACAGAAATAAATAAATATAATTTTCATCACACCTATAAATGATTTATTTATAAATGAATCATGAAACTAATGCAAGTTTGTTTTTTCATTAGCATTTACATGACTTGCAAAAAAAAATCACTGCTGGAATTCTTTATAACACTTTTTGTCTTACTGAGAACTCTTTTGAATCTTCCTCCTTGTAAAATGAATTGTAAGAAAAACCTAGGTTCCTCTAATCTAAACCTACATTTCCCTGGTCTTTCTTTCCTTGTTCTCTGTTAGTTTTCAGTGTGGGTGTTAATGTGCATTTCACCAGGAAGTAAAGTTCAGACCTACTACAAATTTGCATATTTCAGGTCAAGTAGGTTAGAATTGAGCTGGAAAGGGCAGGTCAGGCTAACCCAGGTTTGACCCAAGTGTTTGAACATGAGATCGCCCCTAAATTTGTGCTCTGCATGCCAAAAAAAATGTCCATAACGTATGAATAATACTTACTGTTTGTCCAGCAGGTCCTGGAACTCCACGAGTTCCCACTTGTCCCTTAACTCCTTTAAGACCTGGTAAACCCAATTTTCCTTGACGACCAGAGTTTCCTGATTTACCCTGCAACAATATGTGTATGTAATGCAAATGCTCTAATATGCAACAAAAATGGCCTCTTGCAAATTAAAAATGATTTACAGAATTATGTAATTATGAGGGAGACATTCATTTCATAACTTACTTTTTCACCTTCTGGACCTACTATGCCCTTTTCGCCCATTTCACCTTTAAGTCCCTGAAAAAAATGGGTTACTGTGATATATAGTGTATAACATGTGCAGCTGTTATTGTTATAATATGATTTATATAATGCTATAACAACAAGCAATGCATGGCACAGTCCCAAATTTAAGATAATTATATAGTATTGTTTATGGTAATATACATGAAGTTGGAACATAAACATGTCAGAGATATGGATCAAGAAGCTGATGCTTGATTATAGTGATTTTTTACCATTAAAACAATTGACATTCTGTTGTCTTGTATCTGATCATCAAATGAGTAATTGAGAGTAATTGATCTGGAACAGGATTAATTAAAGCAAAATGGCTACCATATCTGTATATCTATGATGTATAATGAATATATAATATATATAATATATATATATTTATAAACATAATCAGTCAAAGCATGTCAGAGATATGGTATTCATTAAAACTAATGGCCGCCAGTCAGCAATTTTGAATCAGATCTTAGAAACAAAATGATGTGCATCAAGGACTCATAATGTACAATATATGTACAAAGTTTGAACAAAATCCATCTCTAAACAACCAAGATCGGGTTCTGGAATGCAATAAATGCTCGATTTTGATGATTTTTAGGTCAGATCAGATCTGAAACAATGTGCTTATGTATAATATTATGTATGATGTACAAGTGAATTTTGAATGTAATCGGTCCAGGTATGTCTATGATATAGGTCCAGATGCACACACGAACTGTGTCAAAACGGGGCCTAACAATATATAGATGAACAGCACTAATTATAAAGTCATGTCAATAGCGAGACTCCAAATCCAGAAATACCAACCAAGGAGTGTAAGGAATGAAAACCTCACTGTTCTAGAGTTCCCACAACCTGTATGTTGCTTGGTCCCTTATATATCCATAAACCTCACTGTTCCCTCAGCTCAAGATATCCATACCCTTAGCCCAAATTCAAAATTCTTGCAGACCAAGCTTCATTTTCACCAGCCTGTTTCCCCATCCTCAGACCTCATTCTTCACTTGACCCAAAGCCCAACAGTGCCCGTTTCCTAATTTCCAGTTCTCACTGTTCACTTAACTCAAACCTCAGTCTTCACCAACTCAAGATTGTTTGATCCATGAACTCAGACATCATCATTTACTTGGCCCGAACCTCACTATTCCTTTACCTAAAATTCCCTGTTTCCTAACCCAAGACCTCACTGTTCACTTGGCCCAAACTTGACTCTTTCCTTACCTAAAACTTCCTGTTTCCTAACCCAAACCCTCACTGTTCACTTGGCCCAAACCTCACTTTTCTCTTACCTAAAACTTCCTGTTTCCTAACCCAAACCCTCACTGTTCACTTGGCCCAAACCTCACTTTTCTCTTACCTAAAACTTCATGTTTTCTAACCCAAGACTTAACTGTTTACTTGGCCCAAACCTCACTATTCCTTTACCTAAAACTTCCTGTTTCCTAACCCAAGACCTCACTCTTCCCTCATCTAAAACTCCATTTTTCCTAATACAAGTCTTCACTCTTCCTTTACCCAAAACTCCCTCTTTCCTAACCTAAGACTTTACTGTTCACTTGGCCCAAACCTCACTCTTCCCTTGCCTAAAACTTCCTGTTTCCTAACCCAAGACCACACTGTTCACTTGGCCCAAACATCACTCTTCTCTAACCTACATGTATATCTATATCTTTCCTAACCAAAGACTTCACTGTTCACTGGGCGCAAACCTCACTCTTAAATTTCCTTACCTAAAACTCCCTGTTTCCTAAGTCAAGACCTCATGCACTCTTCCCTCACCTGAAACTTCCTTTTTTGTAACTTAAGACTTCACTGTTCACGTGGCACAAGACTTCACTGTTTACTTGGCCCAAAATCGATCACTCTTCCCATACCAAAAACTCACTGTTTCCTAACCCAAGACCTCACTGTTCACTTGACCCAACCATCACTCTTCCCTTACCTAAAACTTCCTGTTTCCTAACCCAAGACCTCACTGTTCACTTGGCCCAAACTTGTCCCTTTCCTTACCTAAAACTTCCTGTTTCCTAACCCAAACCCTCACTGTTCACTTGGCCCAAACCTCACTTTTCTCTTACCTAAAACTTCATGTTTCCTAACCCAAGACTTAACTGTTTACTTGGCCCAAACCTCACTATTCCTTTACCTAAAACTTCCTGTTTCCTAACCCAAGACCTCACTGTTCACTTGGCCAAAACATCACTCTTCCCTTACCTAAAACTTCCTGTTTCCTAACCCAAGACTTAACTGTTCACTTGGCCCAAACATCACTCTTCTCTAACCTATATCTATCTTTGTCCTAACCCAAGACTTCACTGTTCACTTGGCCCATACCTCACTCTTCCCTTACCTAAAACTCCCTGTTTCCTAACCCAAGACTGCAGTGTTTGCTTATCCCTATAACCTCATTCTTCTCCAAGCTAAATCTCCATTTTTCCTAATACAAGACTTCACTCTTCCCTTACCCAAAACTCCCTCTTTCCTAACCCAAGACTTCACTGTTCACTTGGCCCAAACCTCACTCTTCCCTTGCCTAAAATTTCCTGTTTCCTAACCCAAGACCACACTGTTCACTTGGCCCAAACATCACTCTTCTCTAACCTACATGTTTATCCATCTCTTTCCTAACCAAAGACTTCACTGTTCACTGGGCGCAAACCTCACTCTTAAATTTCCTTACCTAAAACTCCCTGTTTCCTAACTCAAGACCTCGAGCACTCTTCCCTCACCTGAAAACTTCCTTTTTTGTAACTTAAGACTTCACTGTTCACATGGCACAATACTTCACTGTTTACTTGGCCCAAAATCGATCACTTTTCCCATACCAAAAACTCCCTGTTTCTTAACCCAAGACTGCAGTGTTTGCTTATCCCTATAACCTAATTCTTCTCTAAGCTAAATCTCCCTATTTCCTAACCCAAGACTTCACTCTTCTCTCACCTAAAACGCCCTGTTTCCTAACTCAAGACCTCACTGTTCACTTGACCCAACCATCACTCTTCCCTTACCTAAAACTTCCTGTTTCCTAACTCAAGACCTCACTGTTTACTCAGCCAAAACCTCACTCTTCCATTACCTAACCTCCCTGTTTCATAACCCAAGACCTCACTATTCACTTGGCCCAAACCTCACACTTCCCTTACCTAAAACTCCCTGTTTCCTAACTTCAAATCTTAAATTCCTGTATATTCCTAACCTCACTAATCCCTAAACCAAAGCCTCACTGTAGCTTATACCACACTGTTCCCTCAGCAACTGGTCATAAATCTAGTCTGTCTAATGCACATCCACTTAACTATTAGATCATGAACATTCACACAAATTTTATAATTTTTAAGTATTTTATTGTACAGAGTGAGAATACATATCTGGTTTCATAATAAGGTACAAAACTAGACACTGGTAAAAAAAATATCACTTACTACGAAGTGCAACATATGGCACTAGGCACTGGTAAGTAATTATCACTCACCATGAGGTGCAATATATGCAACATTATAACACATCACTCGTTAATACTGTACTGTAATTGGTCAAAACAGAATCATGTGTTATTGGCTAAATTACCATAGTAGCGCCAGGGAAATTACTAGTTCCCTAGGGAGACTTGTACATCAACTAGTGCCCGTAACTCGTCACCTGATTGTGTGATTTTCATTATGTCGTCTGCTAGTTTGGTCGCTGATATCGATGTCCGCCTTGAAAGACAGGACGATTTAGCTTCAGTTCAGAAGAAGAACTTGACACATTAGTAAAAAATAAAGATGCACCGAAGACGAAGGACGCAATCAAGTTTTCTAGAAGCGTCTTTACATCGTTTTGAGAAGAAATCGAGACACCACTAGCAGACGTTCAGAAGAACTTCTTAGACGGCAGACGATCTATGCACGTTCCTAGTATGAATGTGTAATGTGTTATAAAACACATATTGCATGGCCTAATTCGGGCAGTTCCCTCATGGCCATGCAATATGTGCTTACTAGGCACTGGTAAGTAATTACTACTCACCATGAGGTGCAATATATGCAACACTAGGCACTGGTGGTAAGTATTTTAGCAAGTAAGTAGCAAAAGACTAGCTACTGGTAAGTAATTATTACTTACCACACGTCCCTGGAATCCTCGCTTTCCATGGTGTCCAGTTCGTCCTGTTTTACCCTAGAATCAAAATCAAGTTACCAGTATATCAATATTATTTTTTGACATTTGTGAAATATTAAGACACCCAAAAAATGTAAATCAAAAGCAGTATGGCAGCCATATCAACTCGATGCTTAAATCTGCTGTGATACAAGAAGAGTTTTGTGATTTGGCTCTGAAGTTGTACATGCACGTTAAACAAATTATATTTCAAGTTGAAGAACTATGGTCTGTTATTGCTCTATTTGATTCTGATTAACATTGACTCCAGCACCTGAGAATTATCAATGCGATACAATGGTGAATAGACTATGTAATATGGACATGCACACCAATGTGTTTGGTAAACAAGCAGCCTGTCGGCTGAGATAGCTCCGCTGTTAGCAATGCACATGGCAATTAAAGAACAGAAGATATCATTACAAAATGAACAAATCTGAGAAAGGTCCACATGTAGTACCTATATATGTAATATCAAAGCAATTGGACTTGCGGTTTTCAACAAGAAGTCGAAAATATCACTTTTTACCAAAAATGACAAAAATATTCACCAAAATTAGAGAATTAAAGATATCATTACAAAATGAACAAATCTGAGAGAGGTCCACATGTAGTACCTATATGTGTAATATCAACGTAATTGGACTTGCGGTTTTTAACAAGAAGTTGAAAATATCACTTTTTACCAAAAATGACAAAAATATTCACCAAAATTAGAGAATTGAAGATGTCATCATGAAATGAACAAATCTGAGAGAGGTCTACCCAAAGTACATATACACCAAGTATCAAAGCATTCAGGCTTGTAGTTTTCAAGAAGAAGTCGAAAAAGTAAAACATTGACATGGACGACGGACAATCACTCATATGATAAGCTCCGCTCGACAAAGTCGACAGCGGAGCTAAAAAGTAATCAGTTTATGTTTATGTGAAAATAGATTTTTTTACAAACAAATTCAATAAAATTGGTATTGTCACAAAATGAGCAAATCTCACTAAGATCCATTCAAGGTGCGTACATATAAAATATCAAAGCAATCAGGCTAGCTGTTTTCAACAACAAAAATAAAAAAAGTACTTTTTACCAAAAATGAGAAAAATATTCATCAAAATCTTCACAAAATGAACAAATCTTAGAGAGGCTTTCCAAATTAAAGTACATATAAACCAAGTATCAAAGCAAGAAGACTGCCTGTTTCCAAAAAGAAGTTGATAATGTTAAGTTGATGTTCAGGAATGATGGACGTCCACAGACAATCAGTAATATGAACTGCTTTGTTGATAGTGGGCTCATGTTTTACTGGTGCTTGCAAAGATTACAATTCCATTACTGATACTCTTCTGAAACATCAAGTCAAATATTTAAACTTAAAAACCCATGAACCAATCACGATGACAAAACTATACCAGTCAGCCATTTTGAATGAGAAGTGACTGCTTGTATAACATTATATGACAAGTATAATTTTAACTGGTTTCAAAACGGTGGAAATGTTTGATGAATGCATGTACATCTGCCAATATGTAAAATCTAACGAAATTATAGAAATATTTGAACATGATTGGTCCATAAATGTCCAAAATATAGATCTACAAAAGCATTCATTAAAACAAAAATGACCACTAGTTGGCCATTTTGAATCCAATCTACTGAACAAAATAATGTGCATCAAGGTCCTAAAATGTACTTTTGAATGAAATGAGACAATGAACAATAACAAAAAAGAAAAGCTTTATATTCAGTTATTTAATTATAAAAAACTGAAAATGAATTGTTGCAAAATCAAATTATTCTTAGTAAAATTGTACCTTGATACCTGGAGGTCCTGGTTCTCCTCTTTCACCTTCTGGTCCTTCTGGCCCTTCTGGTCCCTCAGGACCAGGATCACCTGTTTCACCAGCCTCACCTTTTTCCCCCTAGGATAATGTAATAGTGTTTTAAAATACAAGGTTACCTGGTAATATGAAATTACCACAAATTATATGTACCTGACACAACACTGATTCTTAGTTATCCAGCGATTCCATAGTGCAACTTCATGGATCGAGGCATCCTGAGTGCCAGCAAAAACTTAAATCATGTAATTGGTGACATTAACTGACTTTCCGCTGCATTTAGCAATGTGACTTCATCACATGCTACAATGACATACAATTAAGTAACACATAAAGTGCATTTGATAGAAGGAATATTGCATAACCGCATCATTTTTGACATCCATACAGCTAATAATTTTTTAAGAAGAATCAAAAATGAAAAGTTGACAACAACAGATGACAATAGACATTCAGTAATATGAACAGCTCCAAGCTGTTGACTTTGGCAACAGTCAGGCTAAAAAATAGACCACAAATAGTTGTGTTTTTTCAATGAGTCCCTTTTTTGACGTAAGTAATGCAATTTAGAAAAACATGTTAAGTTACATAGTGGCTCATCATTCAGTAAACTTCAATGATTGATAAATTAATAGTTGAAATGCAGACTGAACACCAGTCACACAATAAATGCAATAAATGAACATCCCTTTTCATACATGTACCTCACTCCACTAACCTATCATTCGTCTGAATCAAGATTCACAAAAGCTAATTATCATACTCCAAATCCATACTATTTTGAAGTGATTTCTATAGCAACTTCCCCAATCCCTTGCATTACTGTGTTTAAAAGGGTCATTTCAGCTCTCAGGCCATTTTCAAAAGGGAAGGCTTCTACAAACGGAAAGCTTCAGGAGCCAAAACCATTCAATAGCAGTAGTATAACTATTAATAGAAGTTGGTTATCCACTAACATTCAGATGCAAATTGAATACTGCATACTTATTCTTTATGGCGATAGCCAAGTAACTTTCTGATGATTACCGGTAATAACTAGAAGTCGACAAACTAACAATAGCAATTGGTCATCATTAGCATTCACATGCAAATTGAATACTTAATCTTCATAATAATGGCTAGGACATTTAGAAGGTTTACTGAAGGGTAAAATAGCCTTCAAGCTTTGTAATGGATACTGCATGCTTTTCAAGCAGAACATCATGTAATAACAAAGTTTGATTGTGATTTTTTATAATCACTTTTCACATGTTCTAGTCAAATTTTCACATGCGATACGAAACCTTATCCCTTCAAGGAAGTTTACCCATGGTTGTTTGAGATTATTACCTTTTCTCCCTGTTTTCCAAGAGCTCCATCTCTACCATGGTAACCAGCACGTCCTTCCTTTCCGGCAAGACCAATGCGACCTTTTTCACCTTTAGGACCAGGTGGACCCTAAAATAAATGAAAGTTTAGCAAATGAGAACAGTTTTATTGACAAACTTGACAATTACTTAAACCATATCACTGAGCCTGCATAACAAAATGTTAACACAAAAATTAAATTTCAGTGAAGAAGTAGGTAAATGCCGTTCCATCCCAAAAAAACACTTTTTCAAGAATTCAGGGCTTGCAAAGTACTTTGTTAAACATTAATAACTGTAAAAGTTTTGGAGGTAATAACATCATACATTGTATTTATCATTTGAAAAGCATGTAATACAAATTTTACAGCCAAAATACAGGCATTTGAGAGATTGCGAATATAGAATATTCAAAATGAATGATCTTCTGCACTTGAGGGCAATTAAATACATATATTTAGTCAATATTATATAAATGACTTTTTGGATGCGAGAAGTGGATCATGAAGATATCTATAGACAATGTATAATTTTTGAATTCTCTGGATACTGATTGCAGATTTGATGATAGAAAAGAAAATTGCTATTTTATAATAAGCCATTTGTAGTGAGTTTGTCTGTCACAGTTACTCCTCAGAAATATCTTGTATATATTTTTGATAGCCAGAGGTATAGAGAATCTAGCAACCAGAAAACCTGAAACCTGGCTATAATGTATGCCCAGTTCTACTTTCAAAGCAGAATAATTGTAGGCATCAGCAAATCTGGGGATGGTAGATTATTGATGAATATATGTATGTGCCAATTTAGTTAAGTTTCATGTGTCACTGATTAATATGCTATACAAATGTATATCGCCTAAAGCCTAATGCTTTTAGAAAAAAAAATGCTTATTTCACTCACTCATTTAACTCACTCATAAACAAATGAAAATCTCATTTGTTATTATAAAAAAATCACTTAACAAGAATTTAAATTTTTCAATATAGTAAACGGAAGCAGGAGTGGTCTAATCAGCATGCAATAAAAAAGTAGCTTACAGGATTCCCACGTGGTCCTTTTGGTCCACGATTAGCTAGATCACCATGAAGTCCTTCTGGACCGGGTTCTCCTAAAGGTCCTGGTTCACCAGGTTCACCTCTTTCACCCTAAAAATAACGAAAATATATTCTCCAGATTACAACCATGAAAACAAATATCAGAAGTACAGGTCCACATATCGTTATTTTTTATTATTAATAATCACATTTGAAACAAAGCAAAATTTAGTCAACATACCGTGATTTACATCACATAAGTGGTGTTCTCACTAGACGAAATACGCCGTTGTCACAACACCTTTTATTTGAGAACGTTGTTAAAAGGTATGTGTGAACAGAATACGCCGTTGTGGCGCCAGCGTTTTTGACACCGATTAATCGATCGGCTTTGCTTTCTTCTCGAGCGTTAAAAAACAGATGGGAAAACAGAAACAAAGCAAATTATCAGAGGGGACGCCATTGACCTTTCGATTGTCGATTGACCTTTCCATTTGTTTATTGACCTTTCCATGGTATGATTCATTGTGGGCGCAAAACACCGATGTTTTTACTAAGTGAGAACGCGAGCAGACAATTCAGCAGATTAGCTAATATTTGCACAACAACAAACAGTGTCAACACCATGCAGCATTTTTTAGACGTGTGAGACCGTAGCTATACATAACACAGTGAAATTATGTCAACTTACCGTATATCCTGCTGGACCTGTGCTACCAACATCACCAACTGGTCCTTGTATTCCTTTTACACCACGCTCACCTCTATCTCCTGTCCTCCCAATTCCCCCCTTTTCCCCCTACAAAAACAATAAAAGATTATAAAATCTCTCAGCATCAATTTGTAGAATAAAGTACATGCAGCTCTTTGTGCTACATACAAGAGGAATATAATCTGACATTATAAATGTAAATGCATTTACAACATTTGAATATCCACAACGATGTAAGAGTGGGTATCGAGCAGCCAAGTTAATTTTCATGACAAATATAGAGCAAGCAAGGTGTTTCACAAACATTGCATAGAAGCTGGAGTTGATGCAGTGTGACATGTGGTGGTTAATTAGAGAATTTTAATTAATACTAAAAACATCATCTGTTCTGAGTAGCAGTAGCCATCTTGTTTTCTGGCTACAGTATTTTAATGTTTTCGTAAATTAACAAACTTTCATTCAACTCTCTCATCCTCAAAAACTCAATAATCTGCAGTTTGCAGGAAATCTTTTATTTTTCAAAAAAACCCTGAAACACTATATACAACTATCTCCAAATTAATTTGAAAAATGAAATATTACTGACAAGAGAATTAAAGATATCATAAAACATGTCCATTTAGCTAGCATGTTATTTTAGTGAATTGTATTTTGCTAATTCAAGATGTTTTTAATTCAACAAAAAGTATATTCTCACATGAGATTGTCGACTGTTAATTAATGTATTGAGACAAATTTGTTAACATAGTTGAACTCTGGTGACCTTGTCCTTTGTTATATAATATTATTCCCTTTATCATAGTTTGTTTCAATATAAATATGCATTTGTCATAATTAATTTTGAATACAAACAAGTTTTGGGGTTGAACTAACAGTGGGGAAGCAGTCTACCGAATGTCCTTGTTAGGTGTAAATATCTTACAAAAACATTAGTGCCTAATTTGTTTAATTATTTTAACGGACATAATTTCTAGCTTTATTCAAAGTAATTCAGATATTTTAGTATTAAAACAAATGCATCATTTCAGAAAAAAAAAGTGCTGCATTTAGACATGAATAGATTCATAAAACATGCAAGATACCAGAAAATCTTAGCTGGCTTTTGTCCAAGTATTTTGTACAGGTGAATGTCAAAAATTAATGATTCACTGAGACAAATATGAACTGCCTTATTATATTCACTGTGTGACTACTGTATTATATGAAAAGTAAAAAAAAAAAACACCCTCTATGAATAGCTATCATGTTGCAAGCTCTGCTTTGTATGCAAATCAACTTAAATAGTTAGTTGGTGTCCAGTGGAGGGAGAAGTCAACAGTACTGTTGCCTCCTGAGAATCTACATCTTCAAACACTGCAATCTTTGTTTTTAAAGTGCGTTTTAAAATTAGTATTATAAAAGCCGTATCATTCTGTTCTAATAGCTGAAACAAATTCCTGTGAATTTTCATTTGTCGAATGAACTGTTTGTCAAATACAGAATACATATATTTTAGTACAATTTTCTTTTCAAAATATGGATGCAACGTTTTGCTTTTTATGTATTTTTTATGTATTGTTTTTGATTTTATAACAGATTTCCTTTAGATCTTGATCAAAGTTTGGCACCCAGTCCATAGGAGTGTTTATACTGATTTTCTGACACCTTGTTTTCCGTAAAGATTTTATTTGTAGGTTTGCAAATGTGTATCAGACTGTGCAAAAAATCTCTCCATGAGTTGGTTTTGAAACCCAGTATAGTATTCCCATGAGATTTGGGAGATACATTACCAATGATATTATTACAAGATAATTGATTTGCTTCATTGAACACATACAACAATGCATATTTCCACTGAGATCAGTGACCTTTGATGCGTATCACCAGTGATCAATCAAGTAGAAACAGTCAAAATATTTTATCAGATTTCCTCAATTTTTGCATATTTTCATACAGGACATCTGTTGTTCAAACTCAGGGAAGACTTTATACTGATGAATAAGGTGACCAAGTTTGATGAAGTTTGGAATAGAATTAGTAAGGTTATTGTGCACACAATAACAACGACAACGACGACAGCGCCGGACACAAATCTTACCCTTAATATACCTTTCCCTTCCATCTTTGATGGTGCGGGCAAGGAAAAAATGGCATGTAGCAAAGCATTTCAAAGTATATCACATAGACATTGCTGTTTTGACAAATTTGCAGTCAACAACTCAAGTTTGAACAATAATATCTTGCATCAATTGCAACTTCAGTTATTAATAACTACAATAATTATACATCTGTCACCATAACGCAATAAGTTACAGCGTGCCGTAATTTTGCGGTATTGTACGGGTCATTGTCATCCTACAATATTAGGAAATGCAAACTCTAAATATGGAATGATTACGTGTGTAAGCGTTCTCTAATAATAAAAACAAACATGGCCGTCACTAAAGGTTAACCGGACTCCACACAAATAAGTTCGCTGATTCTGTTCTAAACATTTTGAATTTCGGCATTCCCATGGTGTATCCTTGGCAGGAAAAGATGTAAAATAATAAAATTATTCTGAGGATGCCTCAAAATATGCACTCAGACAGTACACCATCGCATCAACCTGCACTGCGCATCAGTTGATACTCCAGCTGTACTGCCTTCGTGCATACTTTCAGGTATCCTTGTGATAACCTCATATTATCATGGTTATATTTAAAAGTCACATGTTGTACAACTATCTAATATTATTTTTTTAGCGAAACACTACTTTCTTACCCTTGGACCATCCGCACCAGGTGGACCAATTATTCCTTTACTGCCTTTAAAACCCTGAAAGGAGACAACAATCACAGAGTCAGCAAGGAGAAGTTTTAACACATCATAGTATGGAAACCTGTTACTGTATAGTTTCAATAAAATTATTCCCAACAAATATCAAACATAGTGTATCAATTGATACCTTGCCCATTTTGAACGAATGAAACATTTCAAGGGTGCAGGTGTATTATCCAGGTTATTTGAAGGTACAACAATGTGTAATCCAGCATCAATTGTGCCTTTTTTATATTTTGTGTATAAAAATTTGCTGTGAGAGCCACACAAAGAAAATATCACCAGGACCTGAAAATACAGATGTAGCTCTGCACAACTATTGGAAGCTGGAAATGTGTTATCCACTCACTTCAATGACTACTGTTAATTTTGATATTTGTGTTTCTTGAACGGTACTAAAGTTACAGTTTTAAACTGTATCTATGACTCTATCAAGCCAAGGTTGGGATACAATGCTTTTAGCTAGCGTAGTTTAGAGTTTGCATACTACGACCTGTTAATAGGATACACTGTAAATTTATGATTACATGTTTTGGAAAATAACTATTTGTGTTTGTATGTTTAATGAGGTGTAGATTATTCATTGCACCTATCATACATGTATATATAATATTTATACGTTAGGTAGTGCTAGCCTTCATACATTCCCAAATTTGTCGTTTGACATGTTCGCATGATTAAAATTAGACAAGAATTTATACTTATGAATAATATACCCAAGTATTACTGTCGCATACGACTTGTTTACCACTTCCGTGTCACTGAGAATGTTCCAGAAACGTACTGTGTCTGGGTGGAATATTCTATATTTTTTAGGAAATGGTTGAATAGGTAATAGAACACTGTAGAAGGCCATAGAAGGTAATGGAACATTCTAGAAATTTGTAGTAAGTTCCAGACTCATTATGTATGCTGATGTAATGGTCTATTTATAGACAGTGGGGGTATATACAGGGGAGTTGTTCAGCACTGAGATCAGATCGGAGATCTCATTGAATTGTGTATTGGAGTTTAAGTATCTAGTTATTGGAGTAGTGGAGTTTTACCACGTTATTGTACTTGATGTTTGCAGAGTATAATAATACCAGTACCAGTTGAAACCTCATCTGTTGGCTCCGTGTTCGTATTTTATCATCGCCGCCAGGGAAGTCTTTCTGTTACTGTTGCCATTTTGGTATTTGAACCATCACACCTGTACTATACCAATTACGGTAATACTACGTTGCGTGTGACAATTACATTGGTTGGATTAGAATTACTCATTCCAAGTAATCCTTCACACATTAACAACAACAACAATGCTGCTGCCGACGAACAATTTCCCAAAATACGTTTCGTTCTCAACACAAATATGATGGTAAATGTTCTAGATACAAGATGTTCAATAAACATTATGCTTCACAAAAAAATTTCTTGGTGAATTGTTTTTCAAAATTGGTAAGGTTTTGTTTTATGCTGAAATATTTGCAACTGCACAAATTTCACTGAGTTAAACAAATCATCATCAAAAAGTGGAAACAAAAATTGGCTTGCACTTTTTGTAGTATTGCACACACTGACCAGATAGTTACTTGTCACACGCATTGTAATATTACCGTAATTGGTATAGTACAGGTGTGATGGTTCAAATACCAAAATGGCAACAGTAACAGAAAGACTTCCCTGGCGGCGATGATAAAATACAAACACGGAGCCAACAGATGAGGTTTCAACTGGTACTGGTATTATTATACTCTGCAAACATCAAGTACAATAACGCGGTAAAACTCCACTACTCCAATAACTAGATACTTAAACTCCAATACAATTCAATGAGATCTCCGATCTGATCTCAGTGCTGAACAACTCCCCTATATATACCCATACTGTCTATAAATAGACCATTACATCAGCATACATAATGAGTCTGGAATTTACTACAAATTTCTAGAATATTCCATTACCTTCTATTGCCTTCTACAGTGTCCTATTACCTATTCAACCAGCTTCTAAAAATTCCACCCAGACACAGTACGGTTCTAGAACATTCTCAGTCACACGGAAGTGGTAAACAAGTCGTATGCGACATTACTGTACTTACTTTTTCACCCTTTTGACCTTTATTACCGACACTTCCTGTTTCACCTTTGACGCCCTGAAAGAAGAGTAATATGTCTTTACTTTTCATAGAAATGGATGCAGTGCTGTAATGCAAGTCGATGAATGCAAATGTCGGCAATTATCAACCATTTGAGAACTAAAGTCAACTTCTACTACTATTTACAAAATATAACCACCCATTTTTTCCCCCACATTTTGATCGAGACATGTAGGCTATAAAAAATTAAAAATGATAACAAATATGAAAACTACAACATAGTTGAACACTGGTGACCTTGCCTTTTGTTATATTATATTTATTCCCTTTATCATAGTTAGTTTCAATATGAATATGCATTGTCATAATTAATTTTGAATACAAATAAGTTTTGGATTGAAACAAGCCATGCAGTCCTTGTTAGTTATCAAATTTAAAATATATAGTTTTATTTATAGTAATATAGCTGGAATATAACCATGTCAGGAATATGATTTTTTAACATTAAAATGATTGACATTTGAGATATTGCTCTGGAACAGCATTCAAAATCAGCCATTTTGAATACATGTATATATATATTTAACATGATGTATAACGAATATATAAACTTTGAATATAATCAGTCAAAGCATTTAAGAGATATGGCTCCAGAAGCCCAATCATTAAAACAAAATGGCCGCCAGTCAGCCAATTTGAATTCAATCTGAAAAATAAAATGACGTGCATCAGGAACCTGTAATGTCTAATGTATGATATAAACTTGAACAAAATCCATCCATAAATGCAAGAAATGCTTGATATTTGAGGATTTTTTAGCACCAAAATAGCCACCATTTGGCCACTTTGAAAAGGATCGTCAAACCAATATATCTGTATATCTATGACATGATGTATAATGAATATTAAAAATTTGAACATAATCAGTCAAAACAAGTCAGACATATGAGTCTGGAAACCCATTCATTAAAACAAAATGGCCACCAGACAGCCATTTTGAATTTGATCTGAAAAATAAAATGATGTGCATCAGGAACCTGTAATGTCTATAGTATGTACCACGTTTAAACAAAATCCATCCATAAATGCCAGAAATGCTTGATATTTGATGATTTTTTAGCACAAAAATGACCACCATTCGGCCATTTTGAATAGGATCGTCAAACCAATATATCTGTCTATCTATGACATGATGTATAATGAATATTATAATAATCAGTCAAAGCAAGTCAGAGATATGGCACTAGAACCACATTCATTAAAACAAAATGGCCGCCAGTCGGCCATTTTTAATCTTATCTGAAAAACAAAATGATGTGCATCAAGGTCCTAGAATGTCTAACGTATATACCAATTTTGAACAAAATCCATCTGTAAACAGCCGAAAAAAGCTTGATTTTGATGATTTTGAGCACAAAAATGGCCACCATTTGGCCATCTTGATTCAGATCGTGAAACAAATTGACGTGCATATGTATAATATCATGTATGATGTACGTGTGAAGTTTGATTGTGATTGGTCCAGGCATTTCAAAGGATTACTGGAAGCCCAGTCATTAGCCACTGGTGAAGGGTTAGTGGAAAGCCCAGCCATTGGTAACTTGTGAAGGGTTAGAGAAAGCCCAGCCATTGCAAACTGGTAAGGGATTAGAGGAATCCCAGTCATTAGTGAGGGTAAGAGGAAGCCCATCCATTAGATATTGGTGAAGTGTTAATGAAATCCTAGCCATTGGTGATTGGTGACTGATGAAGGGTTAGAGAAAGCCCAGCCATTGTTGACTGGTGAAGGGTTAGAGAAAGCCCAGCCATTGTTGACTGGTGAAGGGTTAGAGAAAGCCCAGCCATTGTTGACTGGTGAAGGGTTAGAGAAAGCCCAGCCATTGTTGACTGGTGAAGGGTTAGAGGAAGCCCAACTATTGGTCACTGGTGAAGGGTTAGAGGAAGCCCAGCCATTGTTGACTGATGAAGGGTTAGAGAAAGCCCAGCCATTGTTGACTGATGAAGGGTTAGAGAAAGCCCAGCCATTGTTGACTGATGAAGGGTTAGAGAAAGCCCAGCCATTGTTGACTGGTGAAGGGTTAGAGGAAGCCCAACTATTGGTGACTGGTGAAGGGTTATAAGAAGCCCAACTATTGGCCACTGGTGAAGGGTTAGAGGAAGCCCCACCATTGGCCACTGGTGAAGGGTTAGTGGAAGCCCAGCCATTGGCCACTGGTGAAGGGTTAGAGGAAGCCCAGCCATTGGCCACTAATGAAGGGTTAGTGGAAGCCCAGCCATTGGCCACTGGTGAAGGGTTAGAGAAAGCCCAGCCATTGGTGACTGGTGAAGGGTTAGTTAAAGCCTGTCCATTGGTAACTGGTGAAGGGTTAGAGAAAGCCCAGCCATTGGTGACTGTTGAAGGATTAGCAGAATCCAGCCATTGGTAACTTGTGAAGAGTAAGAGGAAGCCCAGCTATTGATAACTTGTGAAGAGTAAGAGGAAGCCCAGCGATTGGTGACTCATGAAGGATTAGAGGAAGCACAGCCATTAGTGACTGGTGAAGGGTTAGTGGAAGCCCAACCATTGGTGACTGTTGAAGGATTAGCAGAATCCAGCCATTGGTAACTTGTGAAGGGTAAGAGGAAGCCCAGCGATTGGTGACCGATGAAGGATTAGACGAAGCCCAGCCATTAGTAACTGGTGAAGGATTAGCAGACCAGCCATTGGTAAATGGTGAAGGGTAATAGGATGCTTAATGACTGGTGACTGGTGAAAAATTAGAGGAAGCCCAGCCATTGGTAACTTGTGAAGGATTAGAGGAAAGCCAACCATTGGTGGTGTGAGAAGGGTTAGAAAAAACCAAGCATGAATATTACATACCTTAGGTCCTGGAGTTCCAGGTTCTCCTTCTGTTCCTTGTAAACCTGGCCTTCCTTCATATCCTTTATCTCCTTTCTCTCCAGGTACTCCAGGAAATCCAATCAATCCAGGGTTACCAGACACACCAGGTAATCCCTCTAGACCGTCTCGTCCAACATCACCCTGGAAAAAAAAATTCCTACTATTAGTAATAAATCTGCTGGTAGTTTCAATCAAAAATAAGATTTAAGTTTTTATCAAATTAGCTCAAAAATAATAGATTATAATTTTCAGTGAATACTGCTACAGAAAAATGTAGGTTTATTAAAATATGATTGAATGTGCTGAAAAGTAGTGACAAATAAGGTTGTAAAAGTGACACATTGATAATTTTATTCCTCCAGTGTAACATGCCTGTAAATGCATGATTGTGATTGGATAAGAGGTAATTTTAAATTTATTCATGCTGATATACTATTAATTATGGTTTTCTGGGTTTTGAAGCAGGCCCCAGACATGAATAACACACAGTAAAGTTAGATCCTTCTGTCTACTGAAATCAACATAATTATTATTTCGCCCCATTGGCAAAGCGATTAATGAAGTGTTCAAAACAGAAGTATAAGAAAGGTTTTGCAGTATTATGTAAACAACAACAAAAAATGATTTCTGTCTACAGTGGATCCCTTGTGAGCCAGGAAGCTTGGTCAATCGTCAAAACACAATTAGAATTATGGCACTAAATGGGGTCAGTATTTTTTTGAAATTATGTCAATTGATACACTGTAAAATACATGTACTTATTATAATCTTCACTGGGTGACTTTTTGGGTGTTTTGTATGTTATTTATTTGCACTGATTTTCGATGAGTTGAATGTAAAATATAAGAAGAAAGGTGTATTCGCTGGATTTTTTTTCAGTTAATCATTCCTTCAGCTAAAATAGCGAAAATTAATTCCAAGCGAAAATAAAGTATTTCACAGGACTATAATAGGAACCACCACTAGAAGAAGTGACTATACCACTCAATTTTATTCAGTTCACTTCATGTATATACAAGCGATATATGTTGTGCAAATCAAATCTTGTTATATACAAGCCTCTTGAAATAGGTATTCCTTGCATAAATAAAATATTAAAATAAAAAAAAATAAAGATTAGTTGACAAAAACAAAAGTAGACCTAAAACTACAAATGAAAAAAAAATAGGGCGCACACAACAAATTTCCACCACCTGTATTATAGAACTTACTCTTCGTCCGTGTGGTCCAGGTATTCCAGTAGGCCCAATTAAACCTCTGTCTCCTCTGGGCCCTATAATTCCTCTTGGTCCAGGCCTACCCTCCGGCCCTGGGGGTCCCTTATGAAGAGAAACAGAATATTATAAACTTCGTTGTGCATATGTATATCCCAACATTATGGAAGTATTATCGGCTCACAAGTGGCATAATTTACATAATTGATTGATATTCATGCATAAATTATTCAACCTACTCAAAAAAATCATGTGATACAAAGTCCGAAATGTATCTGTATGGATCAGATTAATACATATTGAGGTATTATTTTTAGTTCCTTATTTTTGTAATAATTTTTTACTTAAAATGAAATTCAAGACATTTATTCAAACTATACCTACTTGTATATCAAAATAAAGCTGCATTTACATATAACTTTTTTTTAAGAAGACAGATTTAAAATATATATCAAATACAGACAGTACTATCAGTATATGTAATTTGTCCAACAAAAGAGTAAAGGTAGTAAATTACAGGGCGGTGGTCATCACGCAGTATGAGTTTGAATTTCACAAGAACAAACAATGTATTTTATTTTAAATGTGTTGTGTAGGGTGCCATGAGTCCCACAATAAACACAATGTGGTATGATGACCACGCCCCCACCCTTTAAAGATCAAATAAACAGCAGTAAACCATGGATGGTTATGTATAATATTTGCAAACTTTTAATTTTAAATTAGAAGAATTACCGACTAGTATTGTTTCACATAAATATGCAAATTAAGTAATTTTCGCTGTAATTTGATTCATCACTTAAGCAGAAATGAGTTTAGTGTTTAATAATATAACAGAAAGTATGTATGTGGCAAATTCCTTAAGGTATACATCTTTAAAGACAGTAAAAATAAAACACCAACCTGTTGTCCAAATGGTCCTCTGATGCCAGGAATCATCAATCCTTTCTGACCCTTGGTTCCTTTTCTCCCTGGTAGTCCAGGCAAGCCAGGTAATCCAGGCAAGCCCTGATGTAAAGATAAAACATACATTTTTAACATACTGTAAAACTGAAATTGATCGTATGTCCGATTACATCAAAGACTCATTCATAGTTGACATTTACAGCACACAGTAAAATAAGGTATTTATGGTAGGTACTGTTGATACTAATAGAAATTTTCTCACATCATCAGCGTCATCACCATGTGTTCCAGCATAACCTTTGTCACCCCGATGACCTCCATCTCCAGGTAATCCTTTTGGTCCCACTTTGCCCTTCTCACCTTCTTCTCCCTAAAAGCAAAATATATTGAAAGATATCAAAATATATCAAATCATAAAATACCAAATGAATGTACCAACGCCATGAATACACTGATTGTGATTTGAAGAAACCTAGTTTTAATATATATAAACAGAATAATAATAATGACGATGATTAATACCATACCATATTTATATATCAAAATATATCACAATGCAATTTATATCAAAATATATCACAATGTAATATATATAAAAACATACGACAATGCAATATATATGAAAATATATCACAATGCAATATATATGAATATATATCACGATGCAATATACAATGTATATGAAAATATATCACAATGCAATTTATATCAAAATATATCACAATGCAATATATATCAAAATATATCACAATGCAATTTATATCAAAATATATCACAATGCAATTTATATCAAAATATTTAACAATGCAATTTATATCAAAATATATCACAATGATTTCATTGAATTAAAGCCACAGTGATGTGAAGTGAATGATACGGATATATTATCCCGTATCATCAGTATCATTAAAGACCACAAATTATTCTAGACAAGTTACTCACAGGTATTCCTCTTAGTCCACGCAGTCCGGGTTCACCTCCTACTCCAATATCACCCTACGAAGACATTGAACATTGTTTCATCACTACATACTTCCCATGTTAGTTGTGTTTTGTTTCTGACAAAATAATATTTTGTTCATACACAGTTATTTTTAGTGAATATAATATGCCTATACCTTAAGTCCGGGTTTTCCAGAAATTCCTGTGCTACCTGTTGGTCCCCGTTGACCCTGTTAAATAATAGTCAGTGTTCAAAAAACATATTAAGTCATTTCAAAAACATTGTTAGTAAAATATTGTATTATGCTGCCTTAGTCTCATGGACCAATTATTTTCTTATCCTTAGTGTCATTTGTCCACCATGAACCATCATTTTTTTACCATTAGCGTCATGTGACCACCATGTACCAACTATTTTCTGTTCTGTAGTGTCACGTAACCATCATGGACCAATCATTTTCTTATTTTAGTATCATGTGACTTCTATGGACCAATCATTTTTTATCCTCAATGTCATGTGTGCACCATGGACCAATCATCTTCTGATTTGTATTGACATGTGACCACCATGAACTAAGACCACTTAAAAACATATCAAAGGCCACAAAATAAAAAATCTTCTGGTTCACACATACAATTTGTTTATTTTCTGGGAAAAAGATTTGTTGCTGGTCATCGTGCAAGTGTGCGCTAATTTCAAAATAAAAAGTAATTCACAAAGAAAGAAAAACGTCATTTGTGTAAGCACACAATTTCTCCGATTATCACAGGCCCCAAAAACAAATATAAGAGAATTGTTTTGAGAGATTATATTAACTGTTCAATTCATCAAAACTTTTTAAAACTTACTATGTCACCTCGAGGACCTTTTGGTCCCTTATACCCAGCATATCCAATATCACCAGGAGGTCCTGGTTCACCATATATACCTGGTAAACCTCTGGCCCCACGTTGTCCAGGGTACCCATCTGCTCCATGAGGACCAGCTAAACCCTAAATTGAATACATACATAGTATATAATTATTGTTTACATAAAATTATGGTTTAGGTTCAAAAAGAAGACAAGGAAGTTTGTATAGAGCTATTTATTCTACAATTTAACATTTAAACAAGTCATTGTAAAGTTTTTATTTGACTGTGTCAATTATAAACAATAAAAGATGTAGACAGATTATGATCAAATGTTGGAAGGTATATTCAGGATGTTAAAAAGATGGTGCTACTTTGAATGGCACCTTTTTCAGGTTTTGCTCAGTCAAAGTGAATGACATCATTCTTATTCTTAGGGAGGGGGGAGGGGTATCTGGGAATTTTCACCGCCTGGCAACCATCTCGGTGAAAACAAAGGCCGAAAACTCCCAGAAAAACATACTTTTAGATAGTTGCTGAGATTCTCCTGAACAGTGTAACAAAATTACCCCTGTGTGTGCAGCACGAGGGGCGTTCAATAAGTAATGCCCCTGACCCACGTCCAGTTGTCTGATTTAGATGAAATTTTGCATGTGTTATGATTTACATATCTATGGGTTATGTTGCAAGAACAGCTCTGAACTGATTGTGGTTTCTGATTTACAGGTATTTGAACTGAGTCAGGTGTGAAATGGAGCCAGTTGAGTGTCGCGCAGTGATCTGGTTTTTGATTCGATAGGACGCACACCAAAGGGAACTTTTGATGAAATGAAAGAAACTTATGGTGATGATGCCCTATCATATGACCTTGTAAAATGCCTGCATTGTTAACCATGACTGATGTCAATGGTAATTTTGAATGAAATCAGTCAAGGCATGTCTGAGATACAGTTTATGACATGTTCAAATGTTGATCTTTGGTGTTTTGATTTTAGTCCAAATTGTTATCGTTTAGGAGTATATTGGTTAAATTATGGTAAAATATTAATTCATTGAAGATATATCTACTCACTGGTGTACCTGCCTCTCCTCTTGGTCCTGCACTTCCACGTGTTCCAGGGAATCCCTAGTATTGAAAACAATGTACACATAATGCGGTAATAGCGGTAAAAATTTTCCCTGCCAGCATTATTTTAAAAAATTACAGGACATTCACAATGATTAAATTTCACATAAAACACTAAGATTTTTTGCTTGGAAAACCTTGTAAAAATTTGTTACCAAATAACATGACAACCCCCCCCCCCCTGACTCAGGAGATTGGATAGCATATTACGGAAATCTAACAAACATGTTACATGAACAAAATTTTCATGTACATTTCATTTTGAAAATTATCCATGCTAGTCGCACCAAAATTTAACTTAGCAAGATTTCATGAGGATAAACATTTTCCCCTTGTATACCTTTCTTTTCTTCTAATGATATAAATAACATTTTTATGAGTAAATGTATTAAAAATCGATGAAACAGTTTCTGTTGCATATTTTAAGACATATGATAACAGCAGATTCTTGCTTACAAGTAGTCCCACAATCTTAAAATAAGACATTAAACGGGATTAGATCCATGCATGGACAACCATCCATAAATAAGAACATTATACATTGGTCGGCCATTTTCAATTGGTTTGCAAAACATGTATAAAATTGATGAAAATTTCTGAAACCGCAGAACGTTTGTGAAGAATCAATTATCTCAAGTTTGTATTTTTTTTAAATTCTTGACAAACAAATTTTTCTCTTTGTGAAATTGAAATGGTTTATAGAAATATGAACCAAAATAAATCAATGTCACCTTTTTACTGATAGAGGTTCTGTTCCAGTGAAAGATGAATTTGCAACAGATATATAACATAGTTGAACTCTGGTGACCTTGCCCTTTGTTATATAATATAATTCCCTCTATCACAGTTTGTTTCAATATAAATATGTATTGTCATAATTAATTTTGAATACAAACAAGTTTTGGGGTTGAACCAACAGTGGGGAATCAGTCTACCGAATGTCCTTAAAAGATGTAAATATCTTACAAAAACATTGGTGCCTTATTTGTTTAATTATTTTAAGAGACATAATTTCCAGTTTTATTCAAAGTAATTCAGATATTTTAGTATAAATATAAATGCCTCATCGCAAAAGAAAAGTTCTGTAAATAGACATGAATAGATTCATAAAACATGCAAGATAACAGAAAATCTTAGCTGGCTTTTGTCCAAGTATTTTGTATTACATGAAAAGTAACAAGCAGCCTATCGGCTGAGATAGCTCCGCTGTTAGCAATGCACATTTCAATTAAAGAACTGAAGACATCATTAGAAAATGAACAATATGAATAGTATCAAAGCAATCGGACTTACAGTTTTTAACAAGAAGTCGAAAATATCACTTTTTACCAAAAATTACAAAAATATTCACCAAAATAAATTAATTAGAGAATTGAAGACATCATCACAAAACGAACAAATCTGAGAGAGGTCCACATGTAGTACCTATATATGTAATATCAAAGCAATCGGACTTACAGTTTTCAACAAGAAGTTGAAAATATCACTTTTTACCAAAAATGACAAAAATATTCACCAAAATTAGAGAATTGAAGATATCATCACAAAATGAACAAATCTGAGAGAGGTCCACATGTAGTACCTATATATGTAATATCAAAGCAATTGGACTTGCGGTTTTTAACAAGAAGTCGAAAATATCACTTTTCACCAAAAAATGACAAAAATATTCACCAAAAATAGAGAATTAAAGATATCGTTACAAAATGAACAAATCTGAGAGAGGTCCACATGTAGTACCTATATATGTAATATCAAAGCATTTGCACTTGCGGTTTTTTACAAGAAGTCGAAAATATCAGTTTTTACCAAAAATGACAAAAATATTCACCAAAATTAGAGAATTAAAGATATCATCACAAAATGAACAAATCTGAGAGAGGTCCACATGTAGTACCTATATATGTAATATCAAAGCAATTGCACTTGTGGTTTTTAACAAGAAGTCGAAAATATCAGTTTTTACCAAAAATGACAAAAATATTCACCAAAATTAGAGAATTAAAGATATCATTACAAAATGAACAAATCTGAGAGAGGTCCACATGTAGTACCTATATATTTAATATCAAAACGGACGACGACGGACAATCACTCATATGATAAGCTCCGCTCGACAAAGTCGACAGCGGAGCTAATAAAAAAATACACCCTTTATGAATAGCTATCATGTTGCAAGCTCTGCTTTGTATGCAAATCAACTTAAGTAGTTAGTTGGTGTCCAGTGGAGGAAGAAGTCAACAGTACTGTTGCCTCCTGAGAATCTACATCTTCAAACACTGCAATCTTCGAAGTGCGTTTTTAAACTAGTATTATGAAAACTATCATTCTGTTCTAATAGCTGAAACATATTTCTGCGAGTTTTCATTTGTCGAATGAACTGTTTGTCAAATACAGAATACATATATTTTAGAACAATTTTCTTTTTAAAATGTGGATGAAATGTTTTGCTTTTTATGTATTTTTTATGTATTGTTTTTGATTTGATAACTTTGAACTAACAGATTTTCTATTAGCTTCAGATCTTGATCAAAGTTAGGCACCCAGTTCATAGGAGTGCTTATATTGATTTTCTGACATCTTGTTTTCTGTAAAGATTTTATTGGTAGGTTTGCAAATGTGTATCAGACTGTGCAATCTCTCCATGAGTTGGTTTTGAAACCCAGTATGGGATTCTGGTATACATTACCAAGGATATTATTACAAGATAAATCATTTGCTTCATTGAACACATACAACAATGCATATTTCCACTGAGATCAGTGACCTTTGATGTGTATCACCAGTGATCAGTCCAGTAGAAACAGTCAAAATATTTTATCAGATTTTCTCAATTTTTGCATGATATTTTCATACAGGACATCTGTTGTTCAAACTCAGGGAAGACATTATACTGATGAATAAGGTGACCAAGTTTGATGAAGTTTGGAATAGAATTAGTAAAGTTATTATGCACACAATAACAATTATTAACGACAACGACAACGACAACAACAACAACAACAACGCCGGACAAAATCTTTCCCTTAATATACCTTTCCCTTCCATCTTTGATGGTACGGGCAAGGTAAAAATATATATGTCATTAACGTAATAAATACAGTAACTGTAAAATAATTTAAATTATTTTAGGTGGAATTAATTTTCGCTGAATAAAATTTTTGAGGGTTTTGTATGGAATTTATTTTCACTGATTTTTGACAAGTTGAATGTAAAATATTGAAAAAAAGGTATATTTGCTGGATTTTATTTTCACTGAATCATTCCTTCAGCAAAAATAGCGAAAATTAATTCCAAGCAAAAATAAAGTATTCTACAGTATATAATAATACAGTCTAGCAGGGCTTCTGCTATGAATAAATAGTCTTCCTCATGCCATCTATTTTTTCAGAAAATGTCAGAGCGACATAATATACATGTATTGTAGTAAAAATTAAATACAATTCGCGACTGGTGACTGGCAAAAGGTTAGTGAAAGCCCTGTTAGTACCGGGTAATTTGACTCACACTGAATCGCAGTGATACACATGCAATAATTCAAGTCATGGGAAAACTTACATATGGACCAGGAAGTCCTATTGGACCTGGAGGACCATCAGTTCCATGAGAACCCTGAAAATATACAAACACAGACCAAATGTTAACTTAAAAGCAGTTTCACACGTGTATGTGCAAAGCATTGTGGGAATGAACTTCAGAAAACTACAGAAAACTATTATAACATTAAAAACTCATTTAAGAAGATTCTTACATAATTTGAGTGATTTCTTACATAATTTCAAAAGATTCTTACCGGGTACATGAATTTAGTGATTTCTTACATGATTTCAGAAATGTTTTTACTTGGTTTCAAAAAATTTTTTACAGGATTTCTGAAGATATTACATGATTATGACATCATTCTCACATGATATTAGAATTTTTTTAATCAGATTTGTTAAAGACTTACAAAATGTATATGAAGAAAGTGTATTGAGACTGAGACTCTGCAAGAGAAAAAAATAGATAACCGCAGACTTACAGGCAGACCTTTCACTCCTGGAATTCCAATTGGTCCAAGTTTTCCATGCCTACCAGGTTGTCCACTCTGTCCTTTTCTTCCCAATGGTCCTTCCTGTCCCATTTCTCCTCTAGATCCCTCATCTCCAAATCCACCAGGAGAACCAGGTAGTCCCTAATGAAAAAATAATTTATTCCAAACATAAAGAAAATAATTTATATCAAACATGGAATACCAAGTTTGTATTGATAGATTTATTTATTAAATAGAATGGACTTAAAAATGATATTTAATGAAAGATGATATAATACACAGGACAATATAATAAGTGAATACTGAGATATTGACATATTAGCAGTTGGTTTACCGGGAGTCCTTGTGCTCCAGGGCTGCCAATTTTTCCTTTTTTTCCCATTGTTCCCTGAAATAGAAGATCACAGTGAATGCATACAATGTCAGAATAAAAAAGGCAACAAACATTATTACTGTAAAATACTTTATTATTTTAGCTGGATTTTTTTTTAATGAAAAGACTTTTTGTGTGTTTTGTATGAAATTTAGGTTCACTGATTTTGGACAAGTTTAAATGTACAATATAGGTATATTCACAAAATTATTTCAAAGCGAAAATAAAGTATTTTACAGTATATATGTTTGATATAAATTCAATAAAGTACAATTCAGTTTGAAGTTTCAATGTATAAAATCAAACTTGGAAAAAATTGTTCATGGTTTGGTCAATCTAAAAAGTTAACAATTTAAGGCGCACATAGTTAACTCACCATATATTTTTAACTCATCTCATAGTTAACCAATGCAGCATATGGTTAACCCAGCTTACATTGCCGAGCATACTCCAGGTGCAATACACCCATCTCAACCCACTTCTCCCTCATCATTTTCTTTCCAGGAATAACCAATAACCCCATCTTTACGGTATAATACTTACCATGAATCCCATTGGTCCAGGATACCCATCTCGACCGGCTACTCCTTTATCACCTTTTTCTCCAGGAAAACCCACTAAACCCCATCTTTACGGTATTATACTTACCATGAATCCCATTGGTCCAGGATACCCATCTCGACCGGCTACTCCTTTATCACCTTTTTCTCCAGGAAAACCCACTAAACCTACTCTTCCAATATCTCCCTGCAAGCAAATAAGATTTTCTAATCATCAAACTACTGTAGAATACTTTATTTTTGCTTGGAATTAATTTTTCGCTATTTACGCTGAAGGAATGATTCAGTAAAAATAAAATCCATCAAATATACCTTTTTTCCTATATTTTACATTAAACTCATCAAATATCAGTGAAAATAAATTCCATACAAAACACCCAAAAAGTCTATTCAGCAAAAATTAATTCCAGCTAAAATAAAGTATTTCACAATAACTCATTGAGAATAAGCCATAATACTGTATTTGCTCCCACAGAAGCAAATATAAACCAAATATTTCATTGATACTTAACCTCTAAAATATTACTTATTATTACTTATTTTGACCACAGAAATACCTCAATAATTTGCGTATGCATAACTAACAAAGCAGATAAGAGTACATCAAATGATGATTACCATACGTCTCCAATAAGCTTACACATTTTCTTTCAATTAATTGTTTTGTTTTTTACCAAATAATTGACTTCCTATGCTATCTGATTGTCACTTATAGTTTGTTGTAAGTTGCCATGACTACTGTCAAAATTGAATTGTGTATGATTCATTCAAAAGGGTTTGATGAAACTCGTACAGAAATCACGAATATATTACACCTTATTGACTCTTCAGCGAATCAGATTCATGCATATAACGGTGACGAATGTATATAGCCAAATATGTATATGATAGATATGATTTGTTGGATTCATTCTGAACAGATCTCATAACTGGACATTTTATGTTGACCACGGTTTTGTATACAACTTGGGCTGAGTTGGTGTTGCATGTAAATACAGCCATTCTGTTTTTATTGATGTTGTACGTGTGATCCTATTTACTTATTAAAGCGGGAGGGTCGTCACCTGCGCACACGTGGGAATTGAGTTCAAAGTGACGATAACAACACACGCTCAAAATGCAAAGGCTCATGGGTAGACGCTTGTTTGTAGACAATGACACGCTATGGCCATCTGATGCATGCGCAGGTGACAACTCCCCCGCTTTAATATCAATTTCATTTTGAAAACAGTAGTTAAATATCATATAAACATATTTTAAACATTGATTACGTTGCATGGGACCCATACCAAACACATGCATAGCAACGACTGTGACTGTTGCTGAAAGTGAGTTCTACATACCGGTAATCCATTGATTCCAGCAGTTCCCTTTTCTCCAACCTCACCTTCAACACCCTGACAAAGAAAAGATATTAAGATATTAAGAAGGTGACATTTTGTACTTATCTTAATTAGCTATTCAGTGATGCCTTCATCGCTCATGTATGAAAAAGTAGTAGGAAATCTTTAAAATATTTTAAATTATCTTCACTATCAAGGTATTTTAAGACAAGGGTACACATGTATGTATGCAGTTTACATAACAACGTACGCAACACTTGCGATGGAGGTCCTATCCCATACGAGGTTGACACATGCGTCACGCAAGTAGTTCTAAACAAGCTATGCATAGCACAGTCCCCGTTATCAAATTTAAGATATATAGTTTTGTTTATAGTGATATAGTTGAAACATAAACATGTCCGATGCTTGATTATGATTTTTTAACATTAAAAGAAAACATGACATTGAGAGAAATTGCTGTGAAACAGCATTAATTAAAACAAAAAGGCCATTTTTAATCAGATAGTCAAACATTGTAGATCTGTATATTTATGACATAATCAGCAAAGCATGCCAGAACTGCATTCAGTAAAACAAAATGGCCGCCAGTCAGCCATTTTGAATTTGACATGAAAAACAAAATGAAGTGCATCAGGGGCCCATAATTTCGAATGTACGTATCGAGTTTGAATGAAATCCATTCATAAACAAATAAGATTCGGTTCTGGATGCCAAATATGTTTGATTTTTGAAGATTTTTAGCACAAAAATGGCCACCATTCGGTCATTTTGAATATGACTGTCAAATCAATAAGTCTGCATATCTATGACATAATATATAATGAATATATAGCAATAGAACCGCATTCAGTAAAACAAAATGGCCAATATTCGGCCATTTTGAATCATAATGTAAAATCAATATATCTATAACATTATAATATGTATAATAAATATTCAAAATTTGAACATAATTAGGCCAGACTTTTTTTATTCCTTGTTTTTCAAGTTTTTATAAGGCAATATTTTTGAGGAGGGCGAAAAAAAAAAAATTAATCCTTTTTTTTCCTATTAGATTTGTTTGATTCTCAAAGAATTGTAAGTGAGATCATTGATCGGAGAGAAGAAATGAAATAACATTTTATTCCATGTATAACCTTGTTTCTCATCTGCGCGAGACTTCGGTACTTTGATCATGATACTCCCATGAAAATGCAACTTGGGTTTGTTATGCAGCGGGCGGAAAAAAAATGAAGATAAAAATAATATTTTTTTAGTAATTTTTTGCACTTACAAGTCGGCATGCGAGAGAAATACGCTGAAATAAAATTTTATTTTTATTTCATTTTTGGTTCCTGTTCATTCGACAGGTTCGCAAAACAAGGGATAATAAAAGTCTGGCGTTACTCAAAGCATGTTAGAGATATGGCACTAGAACCTCATTCACTAAAACGAAATGGCCGCCAGACGACCATCTTGAATTCGATCTGAAAAACAAATTAAATGACTTGCATCAAGGTCCTATAATGTCCAATGAATGTATCAAGTTTGAACAAAATCCTCCTGTAAACAGCCGAGATCCAGTTCCGGAATGCCAGAAATGTTTTTTGATGATTTTTCAGCACAAAAATGTCCAGCAATTGGCCATCATGAATCAGATTGTGAAACAAATTGTTGTGCATATGTATAAAATTATGTATGATGGATGCACGCACAGACGCACGCAGAGAGATCAATCCATAAGTCCTCATTTTTGGACTGCATCCTAAAAAATACAGCATATATCGACAGAGAACATAATTGACGCTTTGCAGTGAAACCATAGAAAATTTGAATTAGGTTGAATTACCAGTTGAAGAAAAGCATAATTATATATCAAAGGCAGAATTTGAGTTGCCTTCTGATTGGTCTGACTTTTAGGTGTTAGGGTTGGGTAGCCAATATAAGGGTACAAACTTTTAAGGAGACAAAAACATGTAAATATGCTTATAAAGACAAACTGATATTAACTATAACCAGTTTAGTCAGAGATACACTGTTTTGCATTTTAGTGTTTCTAGATATACAAGATTGTCTTGCAATATTGTTATAATTTTGCCAGACTTCAATGCATATCACATCAGTTGCATACAACCATATAAAACCTTATTCTAACCTTTTGTCCATCTCTTCCTTTAAATCCTTTGGCACCTTTATACCCTTTTTCGCCAGACATACCAGACCTTCCATGCTTTCCCAGTGGACCAGGGAGTCCTTGTAAACCCTAAAATAAATAGAAAGCGAAGGATATTACTGATTCCTTGATGCAGTGATTCTAAATTTTTTATGTTTATTTATAAATTCTATGGGTGTGGTAAAATCACATATTGCAAATTAATGGCCTGTTTGGAGATCCGATTGAAGAAAACATTTACCTGAACCAACACCCCAAACTAGTAGTTAACTACCGTTGACGTCCAAGCTGCCATACTTTAAACAATGTAATACTACAAATTTGGCGAGTTTTTGGTGGTTTTCATGTAGCCTTATCATGGGATGTACAATGTATGTTGTCATAGTGTACATGTGTTATATATAACCACTTTAAATTTGTACAATGCACTAAATTTACCTTAATGCCTTGTGGGCCTTCATCTCCTTTGAATCCCATTAGCCCGGGTACGCCATCATCACCAGATGGGCCACGTGGACCTGATAACCCAGGCTTACCCTTTTGCAAAAAAAAAAAAAAGAAAATAACATTTTTATTGTGCCCTCATCAACAAATGGTAATTGCAGACAGCTACAATGTAGCTTCAAAAGAGTTGCGTATCTGCACTATAACACATCTGTGGACATTCATGTTTTAGAGGGTCACAGACCACAGGTAATCAAGATTGTCTTCAGCGACAATTTCTCTTCTGTATGTTTTAAAAATTTGTACATGAGGTTGTCAGCTGATTAGTACGTAATAAAGTATTACATTACATTACATTACATTACAATACATTACATTACATTGAAGACACTGAAGACAAATGAGTTGCAAACATTACTAAAATCAAATCTTGTTCAGAATTGAATAAAAAGCTAATATTCTAACAAATATCATCAAGGTAATTGTTTAAAATAATATAAAATATCCAAATAAATTGAATCAACGATAGATTTAATACTTATTAAGTTAACATAAATTGTTATTAAATGAATAGAAGATAGGAGAAGTATCAACAGACCTTCCTACCTTGGGTCCTGCTGGTCCAGTAAAACCCGGGAAACCAGGCAGTCCAGGGGGACCTGTTGAGCCTTTTGTACCATTAGCACCAGGTTCTCCCGTGGGCCCCTGAAATAGAAGTAGTAGATAATGTAGCGCCCTCAATAATTGTATATGTTGTCCTCTACAGTTCCATATAATAACACTCATTTGTGAGTAAAAAGAGTAGACATTTCATCTAAAAACTAATTAAAACTTTGTAATAGCGCCCTCAAGCATTATTTGGCGCCCTCTAGAGTTCCATATAATAACACTCATTTGTGAGTAAAAAGGGTACAGATGTTTCATCTAGAATCTAAGGCCTGTAGTAGCGCCCTCAAGCATTAGTTGGCGCCCTCTACAGTTCCATATAATAACACTCATTTGTGAGTAAAAGTTAGACTGGCACAGTCGAGGAGATTTGTTTTTGTAGTTTAAATAAAAAAAATCGCGAAATGGAGGTGTTGACACGAAATCACTGGTTTATTCTGCAGGAAATTCATTGCTATTAAATATTCATGAATGCACATATTATAATGAGGTGGACGCAGAAATACGTGCATAATGAGATCAACATGGTAAAGGTCACACTGCAGACCCAACAGGGCAGCACGTTGAAATTCGAGTTTGTCGTAGTCGTCGTAAATAGACTTAGAATGTAGCATAGAAACTGTAAAATGTAGGTTTTAATGTAGTTTCTAGGTGTACTCGTACTAGTCGTAGAATTAGAATTTTTTTTTATTTAAACAACAAAATAATCTCCCCGACTGCGCCAGTCTAAGTAAAAAGTGTACAAATGTTTCATCTAAAAACTAAGCTCTGTAGTAGTGCCCTCAAGTAATAGTTGGCGCCCTCTACAGTCCCATATAATAACACTTATTTGTGAGTAAAAGAGTACAAATGTTTCATCTAAAAACTAAGCTCTGTAGTAGCGCCCTCAAGCATCATTTGGTGCCCTCTACAGTTCCATATAATAACACTCAATTATGAGTAAAAAAAGTACAGATGTTTAATCTAAAAAACTAAGCTCTGTAGTAGCGCCCTCAAGGATTATTTGGCGCCCTCTACAGTTCCATATAATAACAAAATACATATTTCTATGATATTCATACATGTGTAAAATATTTCTAGGGGAGGGTAACAAACAAGCATGTATATTCAACATACAAAAAACTGTAAAAACACCCCTCCTTTCTGTCACGAACACATTCAGTAACATGGCAACCATGGTACATGTCTGGTAACTCAAAACCTGTCTACTGACAGACAGATGGAATGCAATGCATCTAAGGACTAAACACAAACTCACCAGAGCTCCTTGTTCTCCATCTTCTCCTTGGGCACCAGGTGGACCAACTGGACCCTAGCAAGATAAAATAATTCAAAGAAAGTTTAGCCTTCTCACCACCAGACTTTTTCACCTGAATTGTTCAGCTTTTTTTTTTTTTATACTCTTATTTCTGGAAATGAACCCTAATTTTGAAGTCAACAGATAAAATTTGAGTCAGTTTTCAGTTTTTACTCAAAAACTTTTGCTATTTTGTTCTCAATCTTCTGAAAGAAAGTGCAGACCATAAACAGGACTATTTTGTGAATTTGTGATGAAAAGAGAGATTGGTGGTGAAAAGGTTGCATTCAAACTTTGTATTATACATTTTTGTATACCAAAGATTATAACCTGATTGTTGTAATCAACATACACCCTGTAATGTCAAAGAAAGCTTGGAATGAACTTCTGAGGGTACTGTAGACATGAAGTACAAATGAGGAATACTGTGTTTACTATTTTAGAAGCACATCTTCAAAACATATAAAAAAATTACATTTATTGCATGCAATATCATTGAAATATGTCTCATTTTGAGTTGCCTTTGTCATTTAAGTACATGTGCTTCTAATAAAACACATACAGCATTTAATTATTTCAGACATATACAATTATAACACGAGCTGTATGCCCTAATCTGCAACACTGCTTAAAATATTACAGATATGCATATTTATGAGCTCATTTATACAAATTAGGTAACTAATTGGCATTAATTTAAATCTTGAAGTCTTCAGATCTGTGGATCGTTCAAATAAATATTGAAATTTTGATTAGTGGTATTTGTTGATTTATGCAAATTAGGTTATTAGTGAGCACAAAATTAATTAATTAATTAATTAATTAATTAATTAATTAATTAATTAATTAATTAATTAATTAATTAATTAATTAATTAATTTATTTATTTATTTATTTATTTATTTATTTATTTATTTATTTATTTATTTATTTATTTATTTATTTATTTATTTATTTATTTATTAATTAATTAATTAATTAATTTATTTATTTATTTATTTATTTATTTATTTATTTATTTATTTATTTATTTATTTATTTATTAATTTATTAATTTATTAATTTATTAATTTATTAATTTATTTATTTATTTATTTATTTATTAACACTTACTCACTCCCCGGAGAGAGTGGCAATGGTTACAGATATTAGTAAAAGTATACAGTATTAATACACTAATAAGGAATAAAAAAAAAATAAACTAATCTACAAAAACAGAATATTAATGGAGGAAAAAAAAAAATAAAACTTGTAAATTGAACTTGTAAATGCAGTTACTCAACATTATCAGGTGATTGATCACTAATTTGAGTAGGTAGGAGTGTAACCTGCTATCTGCCGGTACTGTGTGTACATGTTAGCAATTAGGCCAACACTGGACTTCATATGACCAATAGCAAACCATTGGTAAATTGATGAAAAAATCAACATGTTGGACCAACAGCTATTTGTGAAATTTTTTATCTGGATTTTCTGAATCTCATAACATGAAACCAAGTCATACAGTCACAACTTGATGTAACAACTATTTGTTAAATTATAACTTACCGGTTCACCTTTCAATCCTATTTCACCAACTGGACCAATGTCTCCATCTTCCCCAGTAGCACCATCAGCACCGGTGGTACCAGGTTTTCCAATCACACCCTAAAATGGTATACATATTTGACCTTCAGTCTTTGTTCTTTTCTCATTCTGAAATTACATCGTGACATACACTACAAAACAATATAAAATGCATGTACCTTTCCCTGGCTTAACTGGACACCAATAACACCAGTCTAAACCAAACACTAATGAAACCTGTCTGAACTGGACACCAATAACACCAGTCTGAACCAAACACTAATGAAACCTGTCTTAACTGGACACCAATTACACCAGTCTAAACCAAACACTAATGAAACCTGTCTTAACTGGACACCAATAACACCAGTCTAAACCAAACACTAATGAAACCTGTCTAAACCAAACACTAATGAAACCTGTCTTAACTGGACACCAATAACACCAGTCTAAACCAAACACTAATGAAACCTGTCTTAACTGGACACCAATAACACCAGTCTAAACCAAACACTAATGAAACCTGTCTGAACTGGACACCAATAACACCAGTCTGAACCAAACACTAATGAAACCTGTCTGAACTGGACACCAATAACACCAGTCTGAACCAAACACTAATGAAACCTGTCTGAACTGGACACCAATTACACCAGTCTGAACCAAACTGGACACCAATTACACCAGTCTAAACCAAACACTAATGAAACCTGTCTTAACTGGACACCAATAACACCAGTCTAAACCAAACACTAATGAAACCTGTCTTAACTGGACACCAATAACACCAGTCTAAACCAAACACTAATGAAACCTGTCTTAACTGGACACCAATAACACCAGTCTAAACCAAACACTAATGAAACCTGTCTTAACTGGACACCAATGAACCCTGTCTGAACTGAATACCAAAAAAACCTGTCTAAACTGAACACTAATGAAACCTGTCTAAACTGAACACTAATGAAACCTGTTTAAACTGAACACCAATGAACCCTGTCTGAACTGAATACCAAAAAAAACCTGTCTAAACTGAACACCAATGAAACCTGTCTAAACTGAACACTAATGAAACCTGTCTAAACTGAACACCAATGAACCCTGTCTGAACTGAATACCAAAGAAACCTGTCTGAACTGGACACCAATGAAACCTGTCTGAACTGAACACCAATGAACCCTGTCTGAACTGAATACCAACAAAAACCTGTCTAAACTGAACACTAATGAAACCTGTCTAAACTGAACACCAATGAAACCTGTCTAAACTGAACACTAATGAAACCTGTCTAAACTGAACACCAATGAACCCTGTCTGAACTGAATACCAAAAAAAAACTGTCTAAACTGAACACTAATGAAACCTGTTTAAACTGAACACCAATGAAACCTTCTAAACTGAACACTAATGAAACCTGTCTAAACTGAACACCAATGAACCCTGTATGAACTGAATACCAAAGAAACCTGTCTGAACTGGACACCAATGAAACCTGTCTGAACTGAACACCAATGAACCCTGTCTGAACTGAATACCAAAAAAAAAACTGTCTAAACTGAACACTAATGAAACCTGTCTAAACTGAACACTAATGAAACCTGTCTGAATTGAACACTAATGAAACCTGTCTGAACTGAATACCAATGAAACCTGTCTGAAGTTAACACCAATGAAACCTGTCTGAAGTTAACACCAATGAAACCTGACTAAACTGAACACCAATGAAACATGTCTATTAAGCTGAATACCAATGAAACCTGTCTAAACTGAACACTAATGAAACTTGTTTAAACTGAACACCAATGAACCCTGTCTGAACTGAATACCAAAAAAACCTGTCTAAACTGAACACTAATGAAACCTGTCTAAACTAAACACTAATGAAACCTGTCTAAACTGAACACCAATGAAACCTGTCTGAACTGAACACCAAAGAAACCTGTCTGAACTGAACACCAAAGAAACCTGTCTGAACTGAACACCAATGAAACCTGTCTGAACTGAGCACTAATGAAACCTGTCTGAACTGAACACCAATGAAACCTGTCTGAACTGAACACCAATGAAACCTGTCTAAACAGAACACCAATGAAACCTGTCTAAACTGAATACCAATGAAACCTGTCTGAAGTTAACACCAATGAAACTTGTCTGAAGTTAACACCAATGAAACCTGACTAAACTGAACACCAATGAAACCTGTTTGTTAACCTGAATACCAATGAAACCTGTCTAAACTGAGCACTAATGAAAACTGTCTAAACTGAACACAAATGAAACCTGTCTGAACTGAGCACTAATGAAAACTGTCTAAACTGAACACCAATGAAACCTGTCTGAAGTTAATACCAATGAAACCTATCTGAAGTTAACACCAATGAAACCTGTCTGAAGTTAACACCAATGAAACCTGACTAAACTGAACACCAATGAAACCTGACTAAACTGAACACCAATGAAACCTGTCTATTAAGCTGAATACCAATGAAACCTGTCTGAAGTTAACACCAATGAAACTTGTCTGAAGTTAACACCAATGAAACCTGTCTAAACTGAGCACTAATGAAAACTGTCTAAACTGAACACAAATGAAACCTGTCTGAACTGAGCACTAATGAAAACTGTCTAAACTGAACACCAATGAAACCTGTCTGAAGTTAACACCAATGAAACCTATCTGAAGTTAACACCAATGAAACCTGTCTGAACTGAGCACTAATGAAACCTGTCTGAACTGAACACCAATGAAACCTGTCTGAACTGAACACCAATGAAACCTGTCTAAACAGAACACCAATGAAACCTGTCTAAACTGAATACCAATGAAACCTGTCTGAAGTTAACACCAATGAAACTTGTCTGAAGTTAACACCAATGAAACCTGACTAAACTGAACACCAATGAAACCTGTTTGTTAACCTGAATACCAATGAAACCTGTCTAAACTGAGCACTAATGAAAACTGTCTAAACTGAACACAAATGAAACCTGTCTGAACTGAGCACTAATGAAAACTGTCTAAACTGAACACCAATGAAACCTGTCTGAAGTTAACACCAATGAAACCTATCTGAAGTTAACACCAATGAAACCTGTCTAAACTGAACACCAATGAAACCTGACTAAACTGAACACCAATGAAACCTGTCTATTAAGCTGAATACCAATGAAACCTGTCTAAACTGAGCACTTATGAAAACTGTCTGAACTGAGCACTAATGAAAACTGTCTAAACTGAACACCAATGAAACCTGTCTGAAGTTAACACCAATGAAACCTGTCTATTAAGCTGAATACCAATGAAACCTGTCTGAACTGAACAACAATGAAACCTGTCTAAACTGAACACTAAGGAAACCTGTCTAAACTGAACACTAATGAAACCTGTCTGAACTGAACACCAATGAACCCTGTCTGAACTGAACACCAATGAAACCTGTCTAAACAGAACACCAATGAAACCTGTCTAAACAGAACACCAATGAAACCTGTCTAAACTGAACACCAATTTGAGATAACCAAACACAAAGACTGCATGATCAGCGAATTGTTTTGTTTACAGAGTTGTTCAAGGAATAGAAATTGTTTATACATCAAGCAATTTTAATAAGTCTAAGTTGGAAAATGGTGTTCTGTTATAAAATATTACAGAATATGATTGTTTGTTAATTCTTACCTGCATTCCTAGCTCACCAACTCTTCCCATCAGACCCTTTTCACCCTAAAATGAACATCAATGCAATTAAAGTAGTGACGAAAGTATGACTTATTAAATCTTGTAGTCTTTCCAATTTATATAATACAGAAAATGGGTTAAGTTCATCAAAAAGTATTAAATCTGTTTCTATGGTAACAAACACAATCTACATGATATGTTGCTTTTTTTCATATCATTTCATCATGACAGTAATACTATAACGACATACCTCCTTTCCCATTTCTCCAATATTGCCCTCAAATCCTGGCTTTCCTCGTACACCAGGGATACCGGGATCTCCTTCCACACCAATTTCCCCTTTGAAGCCCTAGATCAAAAAAAGTTAGGACAATGATTTAATATCAATCACTCCATTTAGCGATTCTTACATCTGTGACATAAAAAATCTATTTACAAAATTGATTTTATTTTGTTATGCATCATTACTCATTTTGATGTCAGAGATTGCAACTCATCCCAAATACCGTATTTATCCGGGTAAGAGCCCATGCCTGAACAAACGTCCACCCCCAATACTGATACAATAAAGAAATTGGGGTCATGTCCCGGTATATGCGCAGGGGGTCTTTTTCTACACTTGTAATAAAAAGAATTAAAAAAACCTACTTTTTGTTTGTTGTATCAACAGTCAACTGTTGTGATTTTAAAATTCTTGAAAAATAATTGTCAATTGCATAAAACAAGGGGTGAAAGTGAAATAGGTGTGACAGCAAAACAGGTAATTTTGTGTTTTGCCTTCAGGGCAGTGGGTTAACCACGTAATTTACATTATTATATTTTTCAAGATTTTTTTATCAGAATCATAACAGTCAGCAAATGTCTACAAAAATGTATATTATAGCAGAAATGGTAGTTCTCTTTTTGACATATGCCGTGGCCATGCTGAGAAGGGCTGTTTGGTTTGTGCTTCTTTAGAAATGATCCAAGCAAATCTTAGTGTCGCACTAGTTCGGCTTTCGCGTCATTGACAATGAAACCAAGGTTACCATATTGTAGCAACTCGTACCCGAGAGAGTGGTTGAAATCACTTTGCAATGTCATGCCAAAGAATGCCAACTGTTTTATACCATCTTTCATCATCACTATTGTATTTCTGTCATGAAAATTATCCTTCTGTCGTTGGATAAAACAAAATCTTCCTATTTCAAGCCCACTGCAATATCCATATAGTGAGACATTCCAACTGCCGGAACTTGGTAATGATAACTTTCACCGTGATTAATAAGCGTCGAGTCTGATAAGAAAGCGATGTTGACTTGACCTCTATAACGAAATACTAGTGGTGATGTCATTCTTAGCCAATCAGTAAAGCAGATGCATAAAGGTCAAAGATGATTGACATACTGTAAACAAAGCATCATGGGCCATCGTAGCAGAGCAATCCCATTTTTCTTTATTGTGATTAGACATGAATTAAAAGTGCCAAGTTGACAGACAGCGAAATCCAAATTGTGTGTGAAAACTCTGTTGCATCTTTTCATTTGCCATTCTATTTATTTCCTGTCGCAGTTCGACCAGCGTGTTGTAAATTTTTTGCAAGCGATGGCTGGGCATAGGCCAACCCTTATTTCTTCTTAATTTTCCATGTTCAGAACCCTGGGCGCTTACCCGGATAAATTATAGGAATAAAATAAGAATTGTTTACTTTCTGCCGGATAAACTAATACTTCGTAACATAGGAGAGAGAAAATGAATTCGTTTCCAATTAGTTACCACGACAAAAGGTAATTCAAGACTTACATACACTGGATACCCATTTTCAAGGTATCCAATGTAAGTACGGCATCACTATGCCACAGTAAAAAATAATTGAAACCAGTTTACAAAGTCGCACAAAATGTGCTGAACCAATTTATAATAATAATTTCATTTACCTTGAGTCCTTTAGGTCCTCTAATTCCACGCCTACCTTGTGATCCATCTGGACCCTGTTGTGTGAAACAATAATATGTTTTAATCTCTACTATTTTGCAAGATACATATTTTGTATAAAGTTGTCATAAATCTCATATCACATTTGGTTGCATGGAAAAGTTCACAGAAAGTGATTTTTTTCATGAAATACACATATATTAGTGTCAACAAGTAGACAATCAAATTATTTTATTGCGAACATTAATGCATCACAATTTATAAAAGACTGTCGCTAGAAGGACCGCAAGACTTATTTTTTTCTTATTGTTTATAAATTCAGGGCTCATACTTATTTTCATGAGAATTACATACCGGTAATCTATATATTATGATTAATTTTGTTTAATCATACAACCCTTGGATCAATGTTTTTTTTTTTTATTCTCCTGAGAAACAACATGACCAGATCGCATTACGGATGATCGCTTATTACTATATAATTTGTTTGTGTTTCCAAGCTTATAATTGTTCTGTAATTTTCACTACCAACAAAATTAAAATCAATATTTATATTAAAGGGTGACGGTCGTCACGCTGCACATGTGCAACATTGATTCTCTCCACAATGCAATGCATTTTTCTAATGAAATAACGACTATGAATTTTGCACTGGGCGCCACTTGCAATAACTACTGTCAGCGACTGCATCGATACCTTCCGATCACCGAATAAATAGCAATTAAAACTTAGTAACCTCTCAGTTTGTAATTGGTGATTTTCCGTACAACTGCGAGATCTCGCGAGATGCATGAAAGACGCACGTCGAACGTCTGCTGTAAAAATCGAACGATTTGATTTTCAACTCGAATTTCTTTATTTCGTAGCTCACATCAACCGGCCGATCTTCGACAGAGGAATATTGCTTCCGAATACCCTCACTTAATCGAAATTGCCTATCATCAAATGTGAACAGCACATTATTTAGCATGGAAATGTCCCCAAAATACTTTTGCGTTTGTTGAATCCCACGCGATGTTTGACGCGACTACGACGCTATAACCTTTGTTTGTCCTGTTTTTACGTTCGATTTCACGCATAACGCGTGATTCTCGCAGTGAACGGAAAATGGTCTATTGTTGGTATGCCGTGCACAACAGTCAAAGTCGACATCTTTGTTTATATGAGACTTATTCTCATGAATGTGTGGCACGACAACCACCGTCTTTTAAAATCTACATTTTTGTTAACACATGGAAATACCAACAATTGGGGGGACAGTAAAATTTCAACTGTTGGAGCACATATTTAAGGCCCTAATTTTTACCTGACTCTAAATTCTAGCGATAACAGGCATACATGGCACACACACTTATTGTGTTGTGCGACAGAGAAGACTTGACTATATATTTTCGTCATGCACTACCATACTCCTGTGTCCGATGTAAACAAAATCAGTGTTGAAACGTGACATAAATCAAAAATGGTAACATTGGGGTACAGCTATCCTTTGAAACGAACGTAACCACAGTATGTTTATAGAGCGGTAGATTCTTTTGTTTTTGGTGATGAAATATAACATTTAAAACGTACATGTATTTCGATGTTATCAGATCATCAAGTTTTGATTACAGTACATAAGCAAAGACAATTTTGACTATTTCAGTCATCAATAATATAGTTATATGCAGAAATTTTAGTTCTCTGGTTTTACAAAGATTCTAAGTATTCAGGTTGCAGTTTACAAAAAGATCATAAAATACTAGAAACATCAATGATATATTACGTCATCAATTACAATCCGTATGTAGATTACAAGACCTCTGAAAGTGGCTGCATTCAACGGAACCTATTAATTTAAAACAGTATCAGTATACTGAGATCTCACGTCCAATGACTTGGTTGTGATGTAAACCATATTTCTACAGTACACATACAGTAATTAAAACTTGACACTAATTACTCACATCTTCACCTTGTTCTCCTGTGGGACCGTCTAGCCCTCTGGGTCCTCTTTCCCCCTAGATAGATAATAAAACAATATACTTATAATTCTTCAACCATACCACAAGTATGAGATATTGATTCCTGGTTATAATACAAATAATTCAGTGTATCAGTAATTCATTTCAACATTAAAGCGAGTCAAGCCACTTGCAAGGATACATGTTTGTTATACTTTCATCATTAGAAGTTCATAAAATCAAGATACCAGAAATGAAAACAAAAATTGGGATTGCCAGAGAACTTTTTCTGATACAAAAGTCCTATATGTGACGAAAAAATGGTCAAAATTACATTTTTACACTGGTTTCAATAGTGGGGTTATTTCTTCATATCTTAAAATTTTGTTTGGTGACAAAGTGTATATAAAGTCATATTATAGATTCAAATCCTAATATCGCAAAAACATTTTAAAAAATTTACATAAAAATTATAATTAATTTAGTTTCCAATGTGATAATAGTTTTTCATTATATATACATGTAATGGAAGGTCCTCTCCCATAATGCATTGCATTTATGCTCAGTAACATGCTCAGTAGTGCACAATTTGAATTCAGTCCAAACTGCCTCAAAGCAAAAAATGGAACTTCAATGAGCATGTGTATGACGATTATACATACGACTACACACGAATTGACATAGACAACAACGTTAACGTTTCAAATCACTATTGTTGAACTAAGTGATAATTATGTCTTCATAAACTATGTATAACTGGTGTTAATGTACACAGCATAGAGAAAGAAAAAGAAATTGACAATATTTATTATAAATATACCAGGAAACATCAAATTAACTGACCTTATAAATGAAGTGTGACTTTACATGTAGCTTTCATTAATGACAGATAATGATTGATGTACAAGTTCGTTGGCACAGATTTAACAACCTTAATTTCAGTTACATTTGAACAAACTCTACATCCCAAAATGAGCACCACCAAAAATCAGAACAGTAAAACTGGACTTGAAATCTAAAATCGTACACATCTTCCTATACACACTAATGTCACGATATCGTATTAATAATCACAGAGACTTACTTTTCTTCCTGGGAAACCCTGGAACCCAGGTTCACCAACTGCACCCTCCTGACCCTTTTGTCCATCCACTCCAGGTGGTCCGGGAAATCCGACTGGTCCTTGTGATCCCTGTAAATAGATTATAATTACATAATTTTTTTCTCACTAAAATTCTGGTGCAGCATTTTTTTTTCATTATTTGCTCAAAATTTTCTAACAAGTAATTTGTCATTACCTATTCAAATTTATACAAACATCACATATGCTATATCATAAGTGAAAAGATGTGTTTGTTACTTTTTATATTTTTCAAACAATTGTAATTATTAAGTTTACGACCCTCTACTAAATACTTTTACTGGATTCATTGTATTAGGATTGGGGCTCAGACTCTACTTGTTTTAAGCAAACTATATCTGCGTTCCACACCAGGTAAAAACTTGAAAATAATTATTATTATTATTATCTTATGTACATATTTTTGTTTTTTCTGGTGAAAAACAAAATTTATTTATTCATTCATACATGTACAACGAGTGGAGCGTTGCACAGTGTTTACATCTAGATCCAAAGATGAACTGCAGTTTTCCTCAACCAATTAAAATGAAGACACCAAGATGGGGAGGGGGGGGGGGTTAGAGGTGAATGCAGCCAAATCACTTCACAAAAAATGGTCATAAATCTGAAAATACTACCATTAAGTATGATTATACAACCCTAGACATTATAATTAGTTTACTTTTAAATTAGTAATTTTTAATTTCAAACTATTCATACTGGCAATATTCCTTAATTTCCAACTCAAATCAAAACCGTTTGGCTTAATTCGATTAACCACTCCTACCGATACTTTACGGATCTGAGGTTTGGAGTCTTTTTGAGACTGGCAAATGGGACAAGACAGACACTGAAACTTATGTGTGAGTATAAATGACTGACATTTGAAAATGGGTAGACTACCCATTATTGCCAGAACCATGAAGTACACTAATACCAAAATATATTGAATATATAAATGGTTCTATCAGCTTCACCTATATGTTTCATGCTATATAAAATGCTGGAACAAAATTGTTTGTAATTTGTAACAAAATTTGTAAAGACTTTTAGTTAGCTGGAGAGTATGACAAGCTTAGGCTAGACTTTTTTATTCCTTGTTTCTCAAGTTTTTATAAGGCAATTTTTTTGAGGAGGGCGAAAAAAAAAAAAAAATTAATTCTTTTTTTCCCATTAGATTTGTGTGATTCTCAAAGAATTGTAAGAGAGATCATTGATCGGAGAAAAGAAATTAAATAAAATTGTATTCCATGTATAATCTTGTTTCTCATCTGCGCGAGACCTCGGTACTTTGATCATGATACTCCCATGAAAATGCAACTTGGGTTTGTTATGCGGCGGGCGAAAAAAAAATGAAGATAAAAATAAGTTTTTTTAGCAATTTTTTGCACTTACAAGAAATTACGCTGAAATAAAATTTTATTTTTATTTCATTTTCGGCTCCTGTTCATTGGCGGGTTCGCGAAACAAGGGATAATAAAAGTCTGGCCTTATGGTTCCAGAACATTAACAGACCACTGAGGACACCATAACAGAAAGGATGTCAATAAAATAAGCTATTTTCGTGACTTAGACTAAAATAATCACAAACTTGAATTGACACTGGTTTGACTCTTATTATCACAGTACATGTTTTTTTGAGGAAATTGTTTTGTACCATTTCAAGCACAGGTAGGAATAGATAGTAATGGTGTAAAGTGGACCAGTGGTTTGGTGGTAGCAACATCCTTACAGCAAGTTTTGAAAACTTAATTGTAATGCTGCAGTGCTAATTTTCATGCGAAAAAGTGTTCGTGCAGCAAGGACTATGCAGCCTGGCTGCAAAAGCTCTACGGCATAGACGACGCAACACTGAAATTTTTATAAGGAATATAGTAAATAACATGTACACATTCAACCAACCAATTTATTAACTGTATTTTAACATAAAAACAAATTTAAACATAATTGAGGCCAACAATCATGATTTAACTAATAAACATTGAATCAAGATAAATATATCTAATAATTGTAGTCAGAATATATTAAATTTAATTTTCCAATTATGTCAAATGTGTTCTCATTTTTGTGTAATGAGTAATGATGGACTGAGGTTGGCATCCAACTTCTTCTATAAATGTCTACACATTTTATATGGCAATGATAATAATTTACCAATCTAATAAGAGTTGGCATGGGAAACAATGTACATGTATATGCTTTGGGGGAGGGGAGGGGGGCAAGCTTGGCCTGAGGGCATTCCCAAACGCACAACAAATCCTTCTTGGGGATGAAAATTTTACATATTTAGTCAACTTCCTCTTTCCGGTAGCAAAAAGTTATATTTACTCATGTAGACATAAAAACCAAAAGTCAGAATTCATGGCATACAAAAGATATGTAAAATATTTCCTGGAGATAGAGTACTTCATTGCTGTTTGACGTAATAGGTTGACTTCTCATAATAAGAAATGGGGATATTTTATGAAAAATGTATCCCAGTCCACTTCACAATATGTAGATTAAATGCAATTTGTAATGTACAGACCAAGTATGTAAGATGTTAATTTTAGTGCAAACTCCAATAAAAGTTTATAAATACAAAAAAAAAAAAGAGTTGGCATACTTTCACCATTGTATCAACAACCTGATAAACAGTCGGGTGCCTTTGCCTATAACACTATGACTGTATAGTGACCTTGAACTTACCATCATTCCCATTTGTCCCTTTTCACCTTTTTTTCCTGGTGGTCCCATTGGTCCCCTCGGTCCAACCTTTCCTCGTGACCCGGCGGGACCAGGTATAACCTGTTCTGGCGGCTGAATAAAATAAAATGTAGTTCAAATGTTCACAAACATAGAAGAAGACTGTATCACCTGGATTACCCCATTGCATTGTGGGAAACTAAAGCACATTTATTTAGCTCTAGATGTACTATATTGGAAATGGAATCCAGTGTGACTGTAAATTGCGATCATATCATGAGACAAATTGTGGAAAATTTTTATCACAATGAAAATTTTATTCTTACAAATTTTTATTAAGAATGGTCATAGCTAACACAGGAATCCTTAAACTTTGTTAAATTGCAATTGAATGTTTTATTTGAGGAATAAAAACTTTTATGAACTTCAGCCCATTTTTTTACCCAAATTAATCGCCAGAATAGAGTTTAACATTGTCATTTAACAAAGTCATTGTCACTATGACAACAAGCCTAATTTTTATTTGCTATTTTTCATTTATTTGATTAACTTTACTATAGCACTTTTAACAATTTTTTAATGTCAGTTTTATTATTTATTATTTATCCATTCTTAAAGCGGAAGGGTTGTCACCTGCGCACACGCGGGAATTGAGTTCCAAGCGACGATAACAACACATGCTGAAAACGCAAAGACTCATGGGTAGATACTTGTTTGTAAACAATGACACGCTATGGCCATCTGACGCATGCACAGGTGACAACTCCCCTGCTTTAGGTCATATACTCGTAAGTAGTAGAAACGTCATGGTTCACAGTCTATTAAAAAGCCACCATGCATATCATTCAACATTTGAATAAACTAACAATGTTTTTACATGCGCTGTATGCATCACATGGAACCCACATATCGAACATGATCTGCGGCAACAACTGTGACGATTTGCAATTAAGCTTAAAAAGCGTAAAATACAGAGTAACATAAACTGAGATGAAACAGCGTTGTTGAACCCACAGCTTTTTCTCTTTATTAACAGTGCATGCATGGTATATAATTACAAATGACATTTATATTGTTATCGTTTTAAAACAATTTTTGGCAATTTTATTACTCATAATAATTACTGTTGCCCACATTTCATTTTGCATTTATCATTTAGCGTAATATATGAAGAATTGATTTAGGCGAATAGGCAAGATATTATCATTATAGCAAGAAATTAGAATAGCATGCTTATATGGTAGTATACATGATGAAGAACCCACACATCTATCAAATCTACGCCCAATGGCATCAATCACTTTAATATATTCAACTGTTTGAATAGAAATGAGCAAGATTCCATTTTGCAAGCAAGGACACTAACAAAAAATAATCTCAGATAAACAGTTCTTTCACAGACTCATTTGTAATTTTGTCTTGCAATATCGTGCCTCATTTCACAATTCACAGGACTTCAATAGAATCTTCATCCGATATCACACCAGTTGCATACCCTTGTTTATAACATAAATCCTTGTTAATAGCAATATATTTACATCAAAAAAATACATGCATATATATAAATTGCATGACAAAAATACAGCCTAGCAATGAGATACACCCTATTCCTTCCCACTCTGTCCATCACTTAGGGATGATTGGTATGACAGCAAAATGATAATGATAAAAAGTTCCAGATATATACTTGGAACATTGTATGATACAGACAGTGCATGAAAATGATGGTGGGTACTGTAAAAGGATTAATTATTCACTGGGTTTTAATTTTGCTTATTTCGCTGACTGGAAAATGCGCTAAATTAAAACCCAATGAATATGTAAAATTTAGCATAGAACACATTATCTAAATGATAAAACTATGAATTTAAAACCCACTGAATATGCCTGAAATGGTAAATCAGCGAAATTTAAACCTAGTAAAAATTAGTCATTTTACAGTAGTATACAAAAAATTATATGGGATGGAGACCTATATTCTTGAAAATATAGAAATGATTGCGTAAATATGAATGTGAACTTAGCTATATACACAGAAAGGAGAGTGACAATACACAGAAGAAATTAAAGAACAAGATGAAGAAAATTGGAAAGAAGAAAACAATGAACAAGTTAATTATGCAGTCGAGATCGATGAGATGCACGTGTGTTAGGTTTTTACCTTACGAGTGTCATCAGTGCGAAGAAAAAAGACTAAGTCTTTTAAGTAAACAGCTTGGCTATAGAGTAAAGGACGGTTCCACTAAAGAAGACAAGATACAAAGTGCAATATGTAGAAAGAACAAGTAACACAAGAACTGATGGTTTGATTATTAATGGTGATAAACAGATGAACATGCACACACATATTGTAGGAGTTTGTATTACATGTATTAAGCATAGTAATACAAACTGCCTAACTTGCAGTGCATCCATTGGCTCGACCATGCAGTAATCCTCCCTTCTCTTAAAAGTCTAACTGTGTGACCCCAAAATATCAGAAGCCAAAAAACCCCACATTTAAAAATTTGTTAAATTATCTATTTTTATAATCTGTTTATGAAATGACAACATTTATTTAAATTAATATTTTTTATGGACTGGATATGGCTTCTCTGGTTGTATGACAATAACACTTGACTTTGACTCTGCGCTTTTCTGGAAATCTATAAAAGGAAATTGTTTGACCATATATGGTAAATAAATTGCATATATGGTCAAACAGGATAATAAAGTGCTTAACACAACGTATATGGAAAACATGTTAATGTGGAAAGAGTGTCATTCAGGAACAACATACATGTAGTTTGAAAGAACATTTCAATTAGAGAATTGAAGATATCACCACGAAATGAACAAATCTAAGAGAAGTCCACCTGAGGCACCTATATGTATAATATCAAAATAATTGGTTTTTAACTAAATCGAGAATATCACTTCTTATCAAACACAAGACATGAGTGTCACAGTCCCCGTTATTTAATTATAAAATACTCATGTTAAAATAATACATGGAACATCTGCAATTGAATTAATATGTGATTTCCCTTAATTTGAGAACTGACAACTTTCATTGACCCAGGGCCAAAATCTCAGAGTACTTGTGTACTCTGAGTGCAACCAAACTATGTCTCATACATGCTCAAGAAACTGCATTCATAAATATGAGTAAACCTTGATGTACCTTTAATAACAACTTGACTCCTTTGTTAATTCAGGTCTTTGTATATTACCAGGACCTGGGTTTGTTTCATTGTCACCACTATAATTCCTATCAAAATGTAGCCCTGACACACCTCTACATTTTCCACTGAGATTGGTAATGGTACGACCCATCTGTCACTCATTCAGATCAAGGTCATAACATCTAGCATTAACCCTAGCATTACAATCTAAGCTAATTATTTATTCTGAGCATGCTCAGTTGTTCTCTCAGTGTTGTTGAGAGAGGTAATTTTGGATGAAAATGATGAAAAAGACCCACTAAGGATTTTTAGATCTGGAAAAAAAAATTATGTCCATATTCAGCAGAGACTTATTCATCAACCTGCCAAGTTTCATCAATATCTGCTGCAGAATTTCTGAGAAAATGTTAGATACGTCACAGACGGAAAATTGAAATAAGAATTAATAGTCCACCTTTCAGGTTGCGCCTGAAACGGGGACTAAAGAAAAAAATATTCATCAAAATTAGAGAATTGAAGATATCATAACGAAATGAACAAATCCAAGAGAGGTCTGCCCAAGGAACATATACACCAAGTATGAGGGCAATAAGAATTGCATTTTTCAAGAAGAAGTCGAAAAAGTTGACACAGATGATGATGGACAATCACTCATATGATAAGCTCCACTCGACAAAGTCGACAGCGGAGCTAAAAATATATTGAATTTATAAGTGAAGAAATAATGCTACTATATTTGCTCATATTTAAATATGCAAATGACAGAGGTATTCAATAATTGTTATTTCTCATAGAGCGAATACAGTATTTGTACAGAGAGCAATTCATTGCCGCTACACCATAAACAAAGATTTAGAACTTACAGGATAAATCTCCTCCATGTCATCTAGTAAGTTTTCAACAAACTCAGGATCGTACATATCTAACATGTACTGGACAAAATCTGCTGGTAACCACGGAAATTTCCTCAGCAAATAAGGCTGTAATTATACAATGTATAGGAATGTGGTGTTATTATGATACAGGACTTCATTATACGGAACAAACTATAGTGAACAAGTCATTGAAAATGACACAGTCCCCGTTAAATTTTTGAAAGTTCTCTTTGTGCTCGTCATATTAAAGCGGAGGGGTTGTCGCGAGCGTGTCCTTGAAACTTGAGTTCCAAGTGGCGTATACAACAGATTGTTTATTTACATCAAAACACGTGTTTCGTGTCATAGTAATATAGCCAAAAATAAAAACAGCCGTTATTCAGCCATCTTTGATCTGATTAAGAAACACACTGATATGTATGATGTATGTGCCAAATACGAATGAAAATGGTACATAAATTGTGGAAATATAGTAGTAAGGCCAAAAAGTCAGATGGCTGTCAATCAGCCATCCTTGACCAGATTTTGAAACAAATTGTCATGGACATGCATCCTAACATGTATAAAGTACAAGTATGTGCCAAATTTGAATGAAAACTGACAGAGAACGTCTTAGATACCGCATAAAAAAACAAAACAAGATGCCTGCCAGTCGACCATCTTTGATCCAATTGCGAAATAACATCGTCATGAACATGTATCCTAACATGTATAATCTATGTACCAAGTTTGAATGAAAACTGACAAAGCATGTCCAAAATACAACATTTTCAAAAAAACAAGATGGCTGCCAGTCGGCCATTTTGAATTGAATCGCTAAACCACTGCATGTGCATACATTGTATGTCCCACATAAAGTACTAGGCACATGTAAAGAATGAACGGAATTGGTCCAAGGGATTCTGAGATATGACTCCGGACGGACGGACGCACGGACGCACAGACGGACGGAGACCGAATTATAAGTCCCCGTTTTTGGACTTCGTCCGAATGGGGACTAATGAATGCACAAAATAAATGTTGTACAAGTTGTCAATGCCAGGATACATTTAAACAGTTGCCAATTAATTACCAATCACTGATGCCACGACATTTCTTTTACCAATCTCCAATGTAAGAACGTTTTTCATCAGTAGATGCCAAAACATTTTCCACCAATCCCTGATACCAGGACATTTTCCACCAATCACTGATGCCAGGACATTTGCCACCAATCCCTGATACCAGGACATTTTCCACCAATCACTGATGCCAGGACATTTTCCACCAATCCCTGATACCAGGACATTTTTCACCAATCCCTGATGCCAGAACATTTTCCATGAATCCCTGATACTACGACATGTTCTACCAATCACTGATGCCAGGACATTTTCCACCAATCCCTGATACTACGACATTTTCCACCAATCACTGATGCCAGGACATTTTCCACCAATCACTGATGCCAGGACATTTTTCACCAATCCCTGATCACAGGACATTTTCTACCAATACCTGATGCCAGAACATTTTCCACCAATCATAAATGCCAGGACATATTCCACCAATCACTGATGCCAGGACATTTTCCACCAATCCCTGATACTACGACATTTTCCACCAATCACTGATGCCAGGACATTTTTCATTAATCACTGAAACCAGGACATTTTCCACCAATCCCTGATACCAGGATATTTTTCACCAATCCTTGATGCCAGAACATTTTCCATGAATCCCTGATACTACGACATTTTCTACCAATCACTGATGCCAGGACATTTTCCACCAATCCCTGATACTACGACATTTTCCACCAATCACTGATGCCAGGACATTTTCCACCAATCACTGATGCCAGGACATTTTTCACCAATCCCTGATCACAGGACATTTTCTACCAATACCTGATGCCAGAACATTTTCCACCAATCATAAATGCCAGGACATATTCCACCAATCACTGATGCCAGGACATTTTCCACCAATCCCTGATACTACGACATTTTCCACCAATCACTGATGCCAGGACATTTTTCAGTAATCACTGAAGCCAGGACATTTTCCACCAATCCCTGATGCCAGGACATTTTCCACCAGTCACAAATACAGGACATTTTCCACCATTACCTGATGTCAGGGCATTTTCCACTAATCCCTGATACCATGACATTTACCATCAATCACTGATGCCAGGACATTTTCTACCAATCCCTGATGCCAAGACATTTTCCACCAATCCCTGATGCCAGAACATTTTCTACCAATCACTGATGCCTTTCCACCAATCCCTGATACCATGATATTTTCTACCAATACCTGATGCCAGGACATTTTCTACCAATACCTGATGCCAGGACATTTTCTACCAATACCTGATACCAGGACATTTTCTACCAATACCTGATGCCTTTCCACCAGTCCCTGATACCATGACATATTCCACCAATCACTGATGCCAGGACATTTTCTACCAATCCCAGATACCAGAACATTTTCCACTAATCCCTGATACCGGGACATTTTCCACCAATCCCTGATACCAGGACATTTTCCACCAATCCCTGATACCATGACATATTCCACCAATCACTAATGCCAGGACATTTTCCACCAATCCCTGATGAAAGAACATTTTCTACCAATACTTGATACCAGGACATTTTCTACCAATACCTGACGCCTTTCCACCAATCCCTGATACCATGACATATTCCACCAATCACTGATGCCAGGACATTTTCTACCAATCCCTGATACCAGAACATTTTCCACTAATCCCTGATACCGGGACATTTTCCACCAATCACTGATACCAGGACATTTTCCACCAATCGCTGATGCCAGGACATTTTCCACCAATCCCTGATACCATGACATTTTCCACCAATCCCTGATGCCAGGACATTTTCCACCAATCCCTGATACCATGACATATTCCACCAATCACTAATGCCAGGACATTTTCCACCAATCCCTGATGAAAGAACATTTTCTACCAATCAATGATACCAGGACATTTTCTACCAATACCTGATGCCAGGAAATTTTCCACCAATCCCTGATACCATGACATATTCCACCAATCACTGATGCCAGGACATTTTCTACCAATACCTGATGCCAGGACATTTTCCGCCAATCCCTGATACCATGACATATTCCACCAATCATTGATGCCAGGACATTTTCCACCAATCCCTGATGCCAGAACATTTTCTACCAATCAATTATGTGAGGACATTTCCACCAATCCCTGATGCCAGGACATTTTCTATCAATACCTGATGCCAGGACATTTTCCACCAATCCCTGATACCATGACATATTCCACCAATCACTGATGCCAGGGTATTTTTCACCAATCCCTGATGCCAGAACATTTTCCACCAATCACTGATGCCAGAACATTTTTCACCAATCCCTGATGCCAGAACATTTTCTACCAATACCTGATGCCAGGACATATTCCACCAATCCCTGATATCACATCATTTTCCACCAATCACTGATGCCAGAACATTTTTCACCAATCCCTGATGCCAGAACATTTTCCACCAATCACTGATGCCAGAACATTTTTCACCAATCCCTGATGCCAGAACATTTTCCACCAATCCCTGATACCATGACATATTCCACCAATCACTGATGCCAGGACATTTTCCACTAATCACTGATGCCAGGACATTTTCCACCAATCAATTATGTGAGGACATTTCCACCAATCCCTGATGCCAGGACATTTTCTATCAATACCTGATGCCAGGACATTTTCCACCAATCCCTGATACCATGACATATTCCACCAATCACTGATGCCAGGATATTTTTCACCAATCCCTGATGCCAGAACATTTTCCACCAATCACTGATGCCAGGACATTTTCCACTAATCCCTGATGCCAGGACATTTTCCACCAATCCCTGATACCATGACATATTCCACCAATCACTGATGCCAGGACATTTTCCACTAATCACTGATGCCAGGACATTTTCCACCAATCCCTGATGCCAGGACATTTTCTACCAATACCTGATGGCAGGACATTTTCCACCAATCCCTGATGCCAGGACATTTTCTACCAATACCTGATGCCAGGAAATTTTCCACCAATCCCTGATACCATGACATATTCCACCAATCACTGATGCCAGGACATTTTCTACCAATACCTGATGCCAGGACATTTTCCGCCAATCCCTGATACCATGACATATTCCACCAATCACTGATGCCAGGACATTTTCCACCAATCCCTGATGCCAGAACATTTTCTACCAATCAATTATGTGAGGACATTTCCACCAATCCCTGATGCCAGGACATTTTCTATCAATACCTGATGCCAGGACATTTTCCACCAATCCCTGATACCATGACATATTCTACCAATCACTGATGCCAGGGTACTTTTCACCAATCCCTGATGCCAGAACATTTTCCACCAATCACTGATGCCAGAACATTTTTCACCAATCCCTGATGCCAGAACATTTTCTACCAATACCTGATGCCAGGACATATTCCACCAATCCCTGATATCACATCATTTTCCACCAATCACTGATGCCAGAACATTTTTCACCAATCCCTGATGCCAGAACATTTTCCACCAATCACTGATGCCAGAACATTTTTCACCAATCCCTGATGCCAGAACATTTTCCACCAATCCCTGATACCATGACATATTCCACCAATCACTGATGCCAGGACATTTTCCACTAATCACTGATGCCAGGACATTTTCCACCAATCAATTATGTGAGGACATTTCCACCAATCCCTGATGCCAGGACATTTTCTATCAATACCTGATGCCAGGACATTTTCCACCAATCCCTGATACCATGACATATTCCACCAATCACTGATGCCAGGATATTTTTCACCAATTCCTGATGCCAGAACATTTTCCACCAATCACTGATGCCAGGACATTTTCCACTAATCCCTGATGCCAGGACATTTTCCACCAATCCCTGATACCATGACATATTCCACCAATCACTGATGCCAGGACATTTTCCACTAATCACTGATGCCAGGACATTTTCCACCAATCCCTGATGCCAGGACATTTTCTACCAATACCTGATGGCAGGACATTTTCCACCAATCCCTGATGCCAGGACATTTTCTACCAATACCTGATGCCAGGACATATTCCACCAATCCCTGATATCACATCATTTTCCACCAATCACTGATGCCAGAACATTTTTCACCAATCCCTGATGCCAGAACATTTTCCACCAATCACTGATGCCAGAACATTTTTCACCAATCCCTGATGCCAGAACATTTTCCACCAATCCCTGATACCATGACATATTCCACCAATCACTGATGCCAGGACATTTTCCACTAATCACTGATGCCAGGACATTTTCCACCAATCAATTATGTGAGGACATTTCCACCAATCCCTGATGCCAGGACATTTTCTATCAATACCTGATGCCAGGACATTTTCCACCAATCCCTGATACCATGACATATTCCACCAATCACTGATGCCAGGATATTTTTCACCAATCCCTGATGCCAGAACATTTTCCACCAATCACTGATGCCAGGACATTTTCCACTAATCCCTGATGCCAGGACATTTTCCACCAATCCCTGATACCATGACATATTCCACCAATCACTGATGCCAGGACATTTTCCACTAATCACTGATGCCAGGACATTTTCCACCAATCCCTGATGCCAGGACATTTTCTACCAATACCTGATGGCAGGACATTTTCCACCAATCCCTGATGCCAGGACATTTTCTACCAATACCTGATGCCAGGACATATTCCACCAATCCCTGATATCACATCATTTTCCACCAATCACTGATGCCAGGACATTTTTCACCAATCCCTGATGCCAGAACATTTTCCACCAATCACTGATGCCATAACATTAAAACAGGATTATTAAAACAGCAAATTATAATATAAACATAAAACATGCATATATGTTACCTTTTGAGGTGCTGGTGGGCCAATATCAATATGTTCAACTGCTGGAGGGCTTACAACCCTGGCTGCCTGAAATAAAATTATACAATCATACACTGATAACAAGCCATGCATGGCACAGTCCTCATGGTTACCATTTAAGTCCTTCAATCGGTTTGAAAATGAGATTACATACATGTGTGAGATCTGGTTCCAGACATTTAAAAATTCTCAATTTTAGTATATTTTAAAAACCATATTGGGGAAGCAGGGATCTGTTATTAGATGACAAACTTACAGCATGTGCATATGTACATGTATGCTATGATACACAAGTTGAAAGAGTCCTCTAGACATGTCTAAAATATTATGTACAGAAGTGCCTTCTTGAAAAACACAAGAAAGAAAATGCCACCTTGAAAATGACATTTTTGAATCAAAACATAAAAACATTGTGATGTACATCAATGACCATACATGTTCAACCATTGTATCAAATCCGAAAACATTAAATGTATGTCTCAAAGAACGGAAATTAAGATTATTCATAATTTTAAATTAAGTAATTTTATCACCCCCACCCACCCCCTCAAAAAAAACTTGCCAAGCACGTGTTAACTATTATGTTCTGTCACTGTACCGAGTTGGAAGCAAATCAGTCAAAGCATGTCTGAAAAATGGCACCCAGTCAAAATGCATTAGGATTGAGATTGCACCACCAAAAGAGATACCTTAAAAATAAACAGAAATATTATACATCACAGAGTGTCATAATATTAGGAAATGCAAATTCCAAATATGGTGACCTTGCCCTTTGTTATATAATATTATTCCCTTTATTATAGTTTGTTTCAATATGAATATGCATTGTCATATTTAATTTTGAAAACAAACAAATTTTGGGGTTGAAAAAACAGTGGGAAAGCAGTTTACCCAATGTCCGTGATAGATGTAAATATCTTACAAAAACATTGGTACCTAATTTGTTTAATTATTTTAAGGGACATAATTTCCAGCTTTATTCAAAGTAATTCAGATTTGTTATTATAAAAACAAATTCCTCATCTCAGAAAAAAAGTGCTGCATTTAGACATGAATAGATTCATAAACCATGCAAGATACCAGAAAATCTTAGCTGGCTTTTGCCCAGGTATTTTGTACATGTGTCTGTCAAAAATTAATGATTCACTGAGACAAATATGAACTGCTTTATTATATTCATTGTGTGACTACTGTATTATTTGAAAAGTAAAAAAAAATGCCCTCTATCATGTTGCAAGCTCTGCTCTTTAATGCAAATCAACTTGAATAGTTAGTTGGTGTCCAGTGGAGAAAGAAGTCAACAGTACTTTTGCCTCCTGAGAATCTATATCTTCAAACACTGCAATCTTTGTTATAAAAGTGCGTTTTTAAATTATTATTATAAAAGCTCTATTATTCTGTTCTAATAGCTGAAACAAATTCCTGTGAATTTTCATTTGTCGAATGAGCTGTTTGTCAAATACAGAATACCTATTTTTGAGTACAATTTTATTTTCAAAATGTGGATGCAACGTTTTGCTTTTTATGTATTTTTTATGTACTGTTTTTGATTTGATAACTTTGGACTAAACAGATTTTCTATTAGCTTCAGATCTTGATCAAAGTTTGGCACCCAATTCATAGGAGGGCTTTTCTTGTTTTCTGTAAAGATTTTAGGTTTGCAAATGTGTATCAGACTGCGCAAAAACTCAGTCCGTGAGTTGGTTTTGAAACCCAGTCTAGTATTCCCATGGGATTTGGGAGATACATTACCAACGATATTATTGCAAGATAAATGATTTGTTTCATTGAACACAGACAGTGTTCAATCAGTGACCTTTGAATGTGTATCACCAGTGATCAGTCAAGTAGAATATTTTATCAGATTTTCTCAATTTTTGCATGATATTTTTATACAGGACATTTGTCGTTCATACTCAGGGAAGACTTTATACTGATGAATAAGGTGACCAAGCTTGATAAAGTTTGGAATAGAATTAGTAAAATTACTGAGGGATTTTTTTATACTAATGAATAAGGTGACCAAGTTTGATAAAGTTTGGAATAGAATTAGTAAAGTTATTGTGCACACAATAACGATTATTAACGACGACGATGGCAACAATGACACCTTCGGACAAAAATTTTCCCCTTAATATACCTCTCTCTTCCATCTTTGATGTTACGGGCAAGGTAATAAAAACAAACATGGCTGCTACCAGGGTTTGACCGGATTCCACACAAAGAAGTTTGCTAATTCTGTTCTAAACTTTTCCGATTTCGGACCTCCCACGATGTATACTTGGAAGGCAAAGATGTATAATAATAAGGTTATTATTTCGGATACCTCAAAGTATGCACTCAGACAGTACGCCCTCGCATCGACCTCCGCTGCGCATCAGTCAATACTTCCGCTAAACTGTATCCTTGTAATAACCTCATATTATTTTGACTAATATGACAGAAATTGTTCGTACCTCATATCTTGGAATGTCATTGTAGGAGACACATTCAAAATTTCTTAAACAGTTTTCTGACGCAGCTAAAGACCCTTCAACAATGTAAACATCTTGAATAGAACCCTGCATAGACATAAATAAAAATGCATTTATTAAATCCGTATATTTCTCGATAAACTTTAAAGGAGAGCTGAAAAATATGAATACCTGAAAGTAGCATTTATTAACACATTGATTCAGTGAGTTATGAACTCAAATGTAATTTCTTACATAATTTTCAGTAAAATAAAATAAGACAATTTCCACTAATTACTGATGACAGGACATTTTTCACCAATCCCTGATGCCAGAACATCAATGTAATTTCTTACATTATTTTCAGTCAAATAAAATATTCTCTATTTCATAATATTCTATAAATGTTTTTAGAACAATGGAGTAAACATACTGAAAATGGAATGAAAATACATTTTTATTTGGTAAGCAATTAAGCTACATATACCATTCACAGAACAAATGTCATACCGATGTAAATTTATTTGTAGGCAGAACAAAAGAACAAGCAGCCTGTCGGCTGAGATAGCTCCGCTGTTAGCAATGCACATTTCAATGAAAGAACTGAAAATATTCATTAAAATCAAAGAAAGCTTAGAAAGAACTCCCGTGTGCTGAGAGTTTTGGAGACACATTAAAAATTAATTCAAAATTACTTATACTTGAGATATTGATGGAATAGCTGAAAACTAATTATGCAAATAAGGTAACTAATATGAACAGATTTAAGTGTAAAACTAAAGGTCTGCACAATGTACCAAGTTTCATTGAAATGTGATTAGAACCAAAAAAATATTAATTATTATGCTAATTAGAAAATTAATATGAACAGATTTTAACCCAAAATTAATCAGGCTGTCTATTGTCCTAGAGCATTTATGTACCAAGTTTTATTCAAATGCGATGATCAATACTTGAGATATCAGTATTAATTAATTATGTTAATTAGGTGATTAAGAAGCATAAATATTTACCAAAAACTAATATGGTGCATAGTCTGAGGTTCATTGAAATGTGATAGGTACTCTTTAAAAGTTTCATTGAAATCCAATGAGTTTTTAGACATCAGTGCAACAGCCATAGAACAGCAAAAAATTAACTAATTATGCAAATTAGGTAATTAATAGGCACAATTATTTATCCCAAAATTAATCAGGTCTCTGCATGGTCCTAGAAAAAATGTCGCAAGTCTCATTGAAATGTGATGATTAGTACTTGAGATATCAGGTGAAAAGCTGAAAATTAACTAATTATGCTAATAAGGTGATTAATATGCACAAATATTTACCCAAAAACTAATTAGGTCTCTGCACAGTCCTCAAGTAACTATGTACCAAGTTTCATTGAAACGTGATCATTACTACTCGAAATATCAAAAGCTGAAAATTAATTAATTATGCAAATTAGGTAATTAATATGTACTGATATTACCCTAAAAACTATCAGGTCTGTGCAGTGTCATATGACACCTATGTACCAAGTTTTATTGAAATGTTATGATTAGTACTTGAGATATCAGTGGAAAAACCGAAAATTGATTAATCAATATGTAAATTAGGTAATTAATAATATTTAATAACAGATTTTTACCCAAAACTAATCAAATCTGCGCATTAGTTCAGAACATCCATGTGCTAAGTTTCATTGAAATCCAATGAGTGGTTCTTCAAAAATCAGTGGAACAGTCATAGAACAGCTTAAAATCAGTTAATTATCATGCAAATTAGGTAATTAATATTCATAGATTTTTACCCAAAACTAATCAAATCTGCGCACTAGTTCAGAGCATCCATGTGCCAAATTTCATCTAAATCCAATTAATGGTTCTTCAGATATCAGTGGAACAGTCTTGAAACAGATAAAAATCAGCTAATTATCATGCAAATTAGGTAATTAATATTCATAATTTTTTACCAAAACCTAATCAACTCTGCGCATTATCCCAGAGTATCTATTTACCAAGTTTCACCAAAATTTGATTAATGGTTCTTGAGATAACAGTGGAACAAAAAAAGTGACATACATACATACATACATACATACAGACATACAGACATACAGACAGGGTAACTGCAAAGACTCCCTTTTGTGCTTCGCACACGGGAGTCAATTAGATAATTGAAGATATCATCACGAAATGAACAAATCTGAGAGAGGTCTACCTGAGGTACCTACATGTATATGTATAGTATCAAAGCAATCAGACTTGCGATTTTTAACAAGGCAAAAATATCACTTTTTACCAAAAAAGACAAAAATAATTATTAAAATTAGAGAATTAAAGATATCATCACGAAATGAACAAATCTGAGAAAGGTCCACATGTAGTACCTATAGATGTAATATCAAAGCAATTGGATGTACGGTTTTTAACAAGAAGTTGAAAATATCACTTTTTACCAAAAATGACAAAAATATTCACCAAAATTAGAGAATTGAAGATATCATCACGAAATGAACAAATCTGAGAAAGGTCCACATGTAGTACCTATAGATGTAATATCAAAGCAATTGGATGTACGGTTTTTAACAAGAAGTTGAAAATATCACTTTTTAACAAAAATTACAAAAATATTCACCAAAATTAGAGAATTAAAGATATCATCACGAAATGAACAAATCTGAGAGACGTCCACATGTAGTACCTACATTGTATATATGTAATATCAAAGCAATCGGACTTATGGTTTTTAACAAGAGGTTGAAAATATCACTTTTTACCAAAAATGACAAAAATATTCACCAAAATTAGAGAATTAAAGATATCATCACGAAATGAACAAATCTGAGAAAGGTCCACATGTAGTACCTATAGATGTAATATCAAAGCAATGGGATGTACGGTTTTTAACAAGAAGTTGAAAATATCACTTTTTACCAAAAATGACAAAAATATTCACCAAAATTAGAGAATTGAAGATATCATCACGAAATGAACAACTCTGAGAAAGGTCCACATGTAGTACCTATAGATGTAATATCAAAGCAATTGGATGTACGGTTTTTAACAAGAAGTTGAAAATATCACTTTTTACCAAAAATGACAAAAATATTCACCAAAATTAGAGAATTGAAGATATCATCACGAAATGAACAAATATAAGAGAGGTCTACCCAAGGTACATATACACCAAGTATCAAAGCATTCAGACTTGTAGTTTTCAAGAAGAAGTCGAAAAAGTAAAACATTGACACGGACGCCGACGGACAGCAGACGGCGACAGACAACCACTCATATGATACGGTAAGCTCTGCTTGACAAAGTTGACAGCGGAGCTAAAAATGATGAAACTGGAGTTTTAAGTAGTGAATATGTTGCTAACAGCAGCAACACTAGCTGAAGTTCAAGGTCATGACCTTGCAATGTATATCAGAAATATAGACAATGTGAGAATCAAGTCAAAAAGAACTCTTCAAAAAAACTACCAATATATTACATGCACTGAGCAAGCATATGGTAAAACGATAAATTGCAATAGCATACTGCGACTGATCCTCAGGATTGAGAGGTCAAAGAGCGACAGATGGATACATTGGTTATTGTCATAAATCACAAAAGTGAATCATCTGTCTGTGAAACTGTATTAGTGTATGTAATATATGTATATAGTTTCAGTTTTATGTGACTGGGAAGGAATGTTACATTTTGTGTATAGCAATTTGAATTTCAGGATGCAAAGGTTTGGGGAAAGGGGGTAAATTTTATTCAAAAATAATCATTCCAAATCAAATTGCAAAACCATATCGATCTGCATCAGTACAAATGTAACCCACTAAGCATACTATTCCTACAAAGTTTAAATAAGATTTCCCACGTGGACATTCTACATTTTAAGTTTTTTACTGTTTGCAGACAAAATTTGTCACCAATCAGGTAAATTTCAGTGAAACTAAAAACATCATGTTTATTGGTTTATGTATTTAAACTGAATTTGACAAGACTATCATGTGAAGAACCAAAGTGTGGAATTAGCATTGTAGTCACATTCCCACTGTCTATGATTACTGTAAAATACTTTATTTTAGCTGGAATTAATTATTACGTAAACAACACCAAAAACTGATTCCTGTCTACAGTGGATCCCTTGTGAGCCAGGAATCTTGGTCAATCGTCACAACACAATTAGGAATATATCACTAATTGGGGTCAGTATTTTTTTGAAATTATGTCAATTGATGTACTGTAAAATACTTAATTTTCACCGGAATTAATTTTTGCTAAAAAGACATTTAGGTGTTTTGTATGGAATTTATTTTCACTGATTTTTGACGAGTTGAATGTAAAATATATGTTACATCAGGACAATAGTAAACAAAACTGAAATGAGTCAGTCATTTTGAGTAACAACATTAAACAACTGACATAATGTATAATGTAGTTATAAAGTTTGATTAAAATTAGTCGATGCATGTCAGAGACCTTACTCTAGAACAGAATTTGTATTCTCCCATTTTGAATATGATCTGAAACAAATATTATGGTCCTGTTATATATATATTCTCAATGTATGTATCACAATGGACATTAGCTGTCTATATATTACCAAGAACTAGATATGGAATGGGATAAAAATGACCAATTTTGATGCATTTTTAATATTAAAATTGTCACCATTTGGCCATCTTGAATCTAATGGTGCAAGAAATACACGTGAAAAAGTGTGACAAGACGTATGTATAGTCTGATCTGCCAAGGCATGTCAGAGATACAGCGATGCAACCACATTCATTAAAACAAAATGGCTGCCAGTTGGTAATATTGAATTTGATCAGAAAAACAAGATAATGTGCATCAAGGTTCTATAATGTCGTTGAGAAAAATTTACCCATACATGTCCGGAATAGCAGAAATGCTTGAGTTTGATGAATTTGTATCATTATAATATGGCTACCATCCGGCCATCTTAAATCAAATCATGAAACAAATGATCAACCAAGGCATGTGTAAGATAAAGGTGGAGACAGCCAAAATGAAGGATTAATTAAAGTGGCCTACAACAACGTTTATTACAAAAATAACAATTGTGTTTGATTCGGTTTTTACTTTTTCCCGTATATGATAAAAAGTGGAATGCTATTTTGATAAAATCTTACCTGAAACTTTGTGTCCCATTTGTGCAACTTTCCTCCAATGATAATATTACCATCTATCGGCATATTTGGTGGTTCGCTATTTTGTAATCGTATCGACTGCACCCCTACGCAGTCTATAAACAGTGTCACATAATATTTATTGATTCCGATTGCGTAATAATGCCACTGACCATCTCCAATACTTGGATGAGAAAATCTAACAACACAAAAAAAGTCATATCTTGTACACAACAGTGCTTATCTTGCAATATAAATAGTAATTTATAATATGAACTTTCACGCAAAGATTTAGTGTTTTTATTTCAGTTTTATACCAAACATGCTGATTTTGCATTGTCAACATTTTGTGTTTTTCGACATAGTTAAACAAATTTTTTTGACAATAAATTAAAAGTTTCAACCGTGAGCAATGTTTTGAACAGTGTATATAGGACATACTACGAAACGACTGACAAGTGAACAGAAGTGACATAAAAGTAGAATGCACACATGCACAATTCTGACAACAGTTCTGCTTAAAAGCACCAAATGCATTTATCGCATAAAATACATTCCTATCTTGCATAAACACACCATGTATTTTACACCTGTGGTATGAATCACTGCGATTTTTTAAAACAAGGGAACAGGGGCGCAGCGCCATCATGCCATGGCCATGCGCCCCCTTACACTGGGAGGCAGATCCTCTGGCAACCATAAAATTCTGATTGACCAGGGATCACTCGTGGCCACAGTCTTCAAATGTAACCTGTCTGATAGTAATTTTGGCCCCATTGAAGCCATAGAATGTTCCATTTTAACAAAAACTCCACACCCTGGTAGGGAGAACCCTACATGCATCTCCCCCACTTGGTGGTGCTACTTAATTGCAGTGCTCCTTTTTGCATTTTTTTTAGAATCGCATATTTTAAACCAAATACATCAAATTGACAACATCGTTTTTACATCTTCCTCATACTTACGGGTATGTTTTAAGATCTTCAAACGTTATTTGTAATTGAAACATCCGATAACCTATATGTACGCTTAAATATACTTTGTTGTTCTCATCTAATATAGATATTAAATTTGTTGTCTCTGATAATTCATAACGTAACTTCAAAAGAACAGAAAACTCTCTTGGAAAACTGAAAAAAAAAATTAAAAAAAAAGAGAAATCACATCATTTTACTCATTTCTATTCAAAATTTAAATAAATCAGATTGTTTTTACATTGCAGCGAAATAGAACATCCAAAAAAAAAGGAAATCTTACCTTTTTGAGAATAATTTTTTAGTTGGCTGTATATACATAGTTTGTTCATTAAATACGTAATAAATACAATTGCTGTGATCTGGGTACACAATTGGTAAAGAACTTCCCACTGTTGTCATTTTTGGTGCATTTTTGAACAAACTAACTGAAAAAATAAAGAAAACATAAATAATGATTATGTGTTATCTTGTATTATTATCTTTATAAATAATACCACGATTGTGAATAAATTGGAGCAAAAAAGACAGATTATTAATTTCCCTGTTTTGATTGCCATACGTGGGGAAGCCAAGAATGATTTTGGAACACATTTCGTACATGTATGCATCTTTTCACACTGGTTGTGAACACAAAGATTGTACTGTAAATAGCATACAATTTTTTTGAGTAACACATGCAAAATATTTTACCATATACAGCTACAAGAGAAACCTTGATACTGAACACTTTTAAAAATAACTTTCAATTACTGTAAATTTAATGATAATAAGTCATTAGCGGGGGAATACGTTTATGCATTTATTTCAGATGCACTTGTAACAGAGGGCGGTGGACATCACATTGTGCTATGTTTGATATGGGTCCCAAAAATTTATGTATACAATGCATTTAACGAGTTTGAACATACGATGTGGGCAGTGTTCGAAATTAACTGAAAATCATTACAGGCCCGAAGGACCTATGTCAAATTAAAACTGTAAGTCCTTCTAGCTAACTGTAGGCCCTGATATTTAACAAACAAAGACTAAACGAATAATACAAGCTTGCAATTGCAAAACCTTTATTTACTAATAAATCAGATATATTATCTGTAGCCTCAAAGAGGTCATCATCATTTCTTTCATCGTCACTAAAACTCATCAAAATCTTCAGAAAAAACATGATCACTGGCTGACTCTGAATCTGACATGTATTTTGCATCGTGTTCACAATCTTACTAACCGACAGCTGACCGTAGGATCCTCGACAAGGCCGGCAATACATCACTTTGTTGTTATCAAAAAGTAACCAGTCCTTGAACTCCGCCTGCCAGCTAACTTGGAATGTGCTTGTTTTACGCCTAGACCGTTCGAATTCTTGCTGTTTGTCACGCCTTCCTTGTGTAGTTTTCACACGTTTAGCAGTAGGCTCCTGGCAGTTTAAATATCGCCACATACTTCGATGTAGACGTAACTCTGCAACTATTGATACCAGCGTGTTCGATGCAAATCAAAGGTGGCGGAACATAAAATGTAAGCGCGAATTCTATTTGTTTGAATCGGAGGGTTGATCGACCTACAACCAATCAGATCGTTTGTTACAGTTTCCACGTTCGGCGCATTTCGTGATCATTTGGCGAGCTTGAATTATGACTTGTATGCCTAGGTAGATGAGTGATGCCATTTGTTGATCAAAAGTGCAAGAAAACGCAATTTTGAAACAATTCTGGAGTTACTCTCGATATTTATTATATATTTGGTCTTACAATCATACTAAATAATGGAACGTTTTTTTTTTTTAAATATAAATTTATGGGCGATCACAAGGACTGATGGTCTTTCACAGCTCTAGGCCCTTTACACCCACTGTCGGCGTGAGGCCGACGGACCGACGTTAATTTCGAACACTGGATATGGGATAATATTAAGGCCTTTAAAGAAAGTCAAGTCTAACAACATAATATTTCCAGATGAAAGAGCTCGGCAAATGTAAGAACATGCAATTTACAGCTTTTTCATATCACTTTTCATTCTCAAGATATTTAACTTTTCATTAATTAATTTATGTAGTCCACCATTTTGATTCTTCTGCAAAGAATTATGGGTAAAGTATGACATCATATCCACAGTTTTCAGAAATTGAGAAAATGATTTGATTTTGAGTTTACTAAGTTACTAAGGTTTAACCATTTCACCACCAGTTCACAAAATAGTCCGGTTTATAATCTGCACTTTCCTTCAGAAATGAAATATCACTTTTTACCGATAGTGACAAAAATATCATCACAAAATTAACAAACTTGAGAGAGGTCCACATGTAGTATCTATATATATAATATCAAAGCAATTAGGCAATTAGACTTGCGGTTTTCATCGAAAATATCACTTTTTACCAAAAATTACAAAAATATTCACAACAAAATTAGGGAATTAAAGATATCATCACGAAATAAACAAATCTAAGAGAGGTCCACTCAAGGTACATATTATTTGATACCAAGTATCAAAGCAATAAGAATTGTAGTTTTCAAGAAAAAGTCAAAAAAGCAAAAAGTTGACAAGGACGACAGACGGACAATCATTCATATGATAAGCTCCACTCGACAAAGTCAACAGAGGAGCTAAAAATATTTTTAGTGATGGCATATTAAAAAAATAATTGCTGATATAGATACCGACGGACGCTAGAATATGACGGATCATCAGCAATTTGAACAGATCCGTGACAGTGGAAACTAAAAATGTGAAAAACTTGTTCAGTATTATTTCTGCAGCAAAAGGTTTAACTCTTCTACAAATCAGAAGGGTAAGTACACATTTGATACTAATGGTTCTTCAATATCATATACCATAGCTACATTCTGTACAAAGAATGGTATTTTAAATATATTTGTAAAAGATCTTGAGATCCAGTCACTGTGAAATGTCTGTCAATAACTTCGATCATGCAGACTGACCGACAAGACTAGTAAACTAATTATTTTGTCTGTGTTCAAGTGAAAAAGGAAATAACCTGTACTTCACAAGTGTTTTGTAAGCACGCTATGATTGGGCATTTACGTGCTGTGGTAAATGATATGTTTGTAACCGCATTTTATTTCCAGTTTTATCAATAAGCCTTTAAGCGGTTGCGCTGTAAAGTAGAAATGATAAGGAGACTAACTAAAATATCCTTGAAAACAGCCGAGAGAAAAAAAGTCTATTGTAAATAAATCAGTGGTATTTACTTCTCTCAAACAGAATGGCATTCAGATGTTTTAGCCAGCTGTCAACACAGTTACGTATATACCTGTGGTACCTTGGCAGTTTAACTACAGAATATACACATGTTATCTTTTACAACTGTTTAGATAATCTCACTAAACACCATTTCTCTATAAAGTTCGTCAGTTTTTATTTATTGAAAACATGAATTTTATTAATGCTAAAAAATTTAAAGCGTTAATTTTTAATTTGCTTTTTTTTTGTTCGAAGATTTTAATTACTGTTGTTATATGTTACCTGCCACTTTCTCCATCTTATTTATTTGTTTTAAACACCAATATATTTTCCCGCTCAAAATGGTGTAAATATTTTCACATTTTCTGTAAATTTCACTGAATTCAATCATAATTTTGGACCAAACAGACAAAATGTGACATTACTTCTAGTTTTTGATCAAAAAAGTTGAACTTTTTAGTCACATTTTTTGGAAAAATAGCAGACTACAAATGAAACTATTTTGTGGAAGTTGACCTTGGCACTCAGAAGGTGAAGGTTGTACACTTATATGAATGTCTTGTTTATATTTTTACAAAGTCATATGTGAAAAAAAAAATTCTGTTATGGACCACATTTTGAGATAAACATAATTTTTGTTTATGCAAGTTAATGAGGTGATAATGAACGAGACTATAAGAAGAAAAAGTAAAACATGATCTGTTCAACTGAAAATTTTCTTGATAGAAAGGTTGTGATAGTAAGTTATGCCTAATTAGATTTGTATTCTAATATTCCTTTGAAATGAATGTGCGAGGGCGCACTTCAATTACTCTGACTGTTGTACTAGAATGTTTATTCACATGTGCTAGCAACCTTCAGATCTGGGTCACTCTCAATTGAACGCATGAGTTTTCCCTTCCAGTTTTAGTTCAACACATGTTCACTTCATTAGTACTTACAGGTGGTGGCCCTGGCAAACCACTGTGACATTTCAAAAGTAATGCATGTTTTTTTTACATAGTATTTCAGTGAGTCATACAAATATTCTAGCATATAGAAACCTACTTTGGAGCTTCTATGATAAACGGGATGAGCCAGAGAAAAAGATATGGTCAGCATGTTCAAAAGCAAATAGTAAATATTGTTTATTCATGAAGATATTCTACTGTAAAATACTTTATTTTTCGCTTGAAATTAATTTTCGCTATTTTCGCTGAAGGAAAAAATCCAGTGAATATACTGTTTTTCATATATTTTACATTCAACTTGAAAAATATCAGTGAAAATAAATAAATTCCATACAAAACAGCCAAAATGTTTTTTTCAGAGAAAATTAATTCCAGCTAAAATAAAGTATTTTACAGTATTTGGAGAAACAACAGACAGCGACAGATGTACGTATAACTATTATGTCATTGAGATAATTTCTCACATTGATTATTTTTTTATTCACCGTGCATAATTTTTTCATTTAATTACTTTCATGTGTTATACTATTTTTTATGATAACATTGGAAGATTCTTCGGAAGATTTTAAACAAAAGTTATTCAAATAAAAATAATTTGATATTGGAATTCATGACCTCTTGTGCCTAGACCAAAAGGCTAAGGCCACCAACTCGGTAATTACGACTCATTACCAGGTTTTCAACAATTAATTGATGTTATAGAAGCAGGCATGTGTTTTACAACAACGATAATCTGACATAAGTGTCATTTCGTTTCCGCTATTCACTAATTATTACGAAATGTGCAAATTCTTATCATTTAAAATTTCACATCTACACGAATACATACTGTGCAACTATGCAAACTGAGCTTATTATGCAAGAATCAAACACTGTTTCCGAATGATTAATTTTGATTGACTGGACTAGAACAACTGTTTTAGAAACAGAGTTTCTTAAAATAAGTGCATTCCCATTTAACCGAATGCTGTTATTTTTTCCTCCATTTTGTCTTTGATATTTTTTTTTTTCAATCATCTCATTAATTTCAAACCAAAATAACATAATATTCCATTGATTTCAGGTTTGGATTAGGTTTTGAATTTGATTGGTGTCATGTCAACATGGCCACCAGCCGGCCATTTTGAATCATTAAAATAAACAAAGTAATGAACATCAAGGTTACATCAAATTTGATATATGTACCAAGTACTTAGTTTGAACAATTTAAAATCCATTCATACACAACTGAGATCCAGATTTGATGAATTTTTGGAACAAATATGGTCACCATTTGGCATTCTTAAATCAGATCATGAAATGAATCAGGCAATTGTATCCAAAGATGCATGATGTACGTTTGACGTTTCAATGAGCAGTAGTCAATACTCATAGATGCACAAGTTAATACTCATTGATGCACTAGTCATTACTCATTGATGCACTAGTCATTACTCATTGACGCACCAGTCACTACTCATTGATGCATTAGTCATTACTCATTGATGCATTAGTCATTACTCATCGATGCACTAGTCATTACTCATTGGTTCACTAGTCAATATTCATTGATTCACTAGTTGATATTCATTGATGCACTAGTTTATATTCATTGATGCACAAGTCAATACACACAATATGGCTACATAGTTAATGCTTAGTAAATTCACTTGTCAATGAACATTGCCGGCATATTTTGGAGAGCCATTAATATTTAATGTGAGAGACGTTGGAAAATGAACTGTTAGATTACGAGCAGGTTATAAATGGATTAATTTAATGAAAACATCCTGGTCCATAAAAAATATTTTTTATTTGTTCTTATTTATGTAGCAGTGAATATGTCACTGCATGGGGGTGGGGGTGGGGGGTTCACAGTTGTGTTGAAACGAAAATATCACTAAAGTGTTCTTTAGACAGGGACTCAAACTTTAACTGTTCAGACTTTGGAATGGCCCTTAGAACTACATTTACATTCTCATGCAACCACCGTGTTCAAGTGATCTTTAAATATTGGTCAATATGTACTTTCTAGTGTAGTCGTGTTAAGCACGTACCCAACACAGAATTCTAACAGCAATGTATGTTGGGATTTGTGGTAGTGAAGAAAATGGATAACTTTGATCTGAATACTAGTTACGTTCTTTTTTTTCATAATATATTTACACATATCCTGTTATTATTCTAAAACTCTTTTTTACTGTACTTCTTTTTACATGGAGGAAATAAAGTTATTATTATTATTGTTATTGAACATATGATGTAATATGTAATGTTTCAATTGATTTAATTCAAACTGTAACTCTTGGATTGGATTTTTGACCAAGAAACTGACAATTAAGCTTTACAGGCAATTTAAAGATAAATGTGATTCAGTCAATATTGTAGGTCAAAATGCTAGCAGTCAATTTATTTACTTTCATATCATTTGGGAAAACCCATGTATTCATTAACATGTTTTTTCTGCACAAGACATAAGTTGAAAGGTCATAGTAAATCAGAATTTCTGTTGGCTACCATGCTGAGGTGAATCAGATTTGTTGGTTAATAAGGTTATATTTTTATTTCTTTTTTTTTTCATTGGTCAGCTGATGCACATTAAGTATCTGAAAACTTGAATACAAGAGCAGCCATAGGAATAGTTTGACTTCTCATGACAAGAAATGGGGAAATTTTATGAAAAATGTTTCCCAGTCCACTTCACAATATGTAGATTAATTGCAATTTGTAATGTACAAACCAGGTATGTAAGATGTTAATTTCAGTGCAAACGCCAATAAAAGTTTATAAATACAAACAAAAAAACGAGCAGCCACTACCAGAGAATCTTCCAGTATTAGGGGCTGTGACTTTGAAGTAGCTTTGGTTATCGTACACATTTACTTGCATGTGTTGGACTCGGCATGGTAATGTAAGCATCGTGATTCAACTTGCCCAAAACTGTCGCCGAGATGACACAAACATTTTTTTTAATGAATAAGCAATATTATCAAGTTAATACACAGACAGTAGTGGTTATTAAATCATAAACTTTGTTAAACTACTTGGATCTTGTATTCTTAGGGAACACAGTGATGTTGGCATTTGATCCCTGGAATATTGTACAAGAATTTCCTGATATGTATTGTGTATCAAAATAAACTACATTCTGTGAACATATAAACAAGTCTCCAACACTTTGAATGTGACTTTAGGGAAACAACAAAAACTATAGAGTTTTCCCAGATTTAAATCAACAATGCCACCAACAGTTTTTAATACAAATTCACCTACTGTAAAATACTTTATTTTTGCTCGGAATTAGTTTTCGCTATTTTCGCTAAAGGAATGATTCAATGAAAACAAAATCCAGTGAATATACTTTTTTCCTGTTTTACATTCAACTTGAAACAACTCAGTGAAAATAAATTCCATACGAAACACCCAAAAAGTCCTTTCAGCGAAAATTAATTCCAGCTAAAATAATGTATTTTACAGTTTCTGTACATGTAACAGCCTAATTCTACTTTCAGAATATTGGATTCAAAACATTTATGAATTTTCTTGATGGGTTTACAATAACACTGATATACAGAATAAATTGAGATGACTGGACATATTTCTTCAAAAGTGCCTAAAATATTACGTGAAAGTGTTTACTTTCATATTTTTAATTTTAAATTCAGCAACATGGGTTTAAGAATAAGGTCATATATTGAAATACAGATATAAATCCTATTATTATACATCTGTCCCAGTTACAGCGTGCCGAATCAGACCTTCAGTGAAAATAGCGAAAATAAAGTACTGTGGAATACTTTATTTTCGCTGGAATTAATTTTCGCTGAAAAGGCTTTTTGGGCGTTTTGCTTGGAATTTATTTTCACTGATTTTTCATGAGTTTAATGTGAAATATAGGAAAAAAAGTATATTCGCTGGATTTTATTTTCACGGAATCATCCCTTCAGCGAAAATAGCGAAAATAAATTCCAAGCAAAAATAAAGTATTCTACAGTAGCCTCAACAAATAATTGCAATGGAATGTGTCCCAATTCATCAGCCTTCCCAGGGTTATGTTCGTACAGGAATAAAACATACCATGAGGTGTCTGGAGAATATACACATACATGTACTAGAATTGAGACTGTCAAAACTGAAATATTATAAATATGTCATCAACTTACTTGTGGGGCTGAACCATTTGGAATCATAAAGGGGGGGGGGGGGTGATTGGCAGAAATATTGATTTTTACTGATTTTCTAGTATATCTATAATCATGCTGCAAAACAGTAACATAGTAAAACTACTGACCACCTTGCCCATAATTTGTGATCTATACTGTGATTTTTGATCAAATTTATGTCATAATACAAACTTAATTAAATGACTTAAATTATCAAAAAGGTAGGTTGGGGTAGGGGAGGGGGATTTGTTTGGCAGGAATTCACTGAACTTTCACTATCATAGAGATGCATGGGCCAAATGTATAACATTATATTCCAATGTAGAGCAAGTCATGATTTAATATTATACATGTAATAGTGTTACAAACTAGAATATTAACATTAGTGCCAATTTAATTATTTACACTTATATGATGTAATACAAAGTGGAGCCAGTTTATTTGTGCGATTCCTTTCTTTATTTTCCCAATGATATTTATAATGTATTTCTAGCAAGAAAATGACAATCAGCCATATTGAATCAGATTCTGAAAAAAATGCATATGCAAATGTGTTACATGTATAGTTTGAATATAAAAAATATGGCACCACGATTCAGTTCCAGAAATGTTTGATTTTAATGAATTTTTAGAGCTAAAATGGCCACCAATCTGGACATGAAACAAATGCATATGCATATGTATGATATGTATATGTGTGTTTAAATGAAATTCGCTCAGACATGAGCTACAGGTGTGGACGAATGCATGGATGCACAGACACACAGAAGTAAAAAGTTCTCGTTTTCTAACTACGTTTGAACAGGGACTAAACATTACCGCCCTTCAACCATCTTGAATTGGATCATTTTATGAATGTGCATACATGTGACACGATGTGCGATGCAAGTGTGAAATTTAAATATGATCGGGCCAGGCCCAATGTCAAGAAGAGATATAGAAACAGATGCACAGATGTAAATCTATCTGAACTTTTGGATTCTGTCTGAATGGTATCAAGTTATAAGATCAATTAGGTCATGAGTAATTATTTAATTAATGAATCTTCTTGTTTCTCAATTAATATTAAATGTACAGTATTAATCTCATGGCCCCTTAGAGAATATAACATGAATTGGATTAAAAAGTTCCAAAATAGAGCAACAATTATATCTCAGAAAATTTCAGTTGGAAATTACTTACACAATTTAGCATTCTTCTTTGCAGTGACTATGGGTCTTTTATCACTAAGATAGGTAGTCGCTGGGGAATGCTCCACTAGTCTCTGCCATAGACAGTAGTCACCCATGGCAATGAAAGGGTTTCCCGAGGAAGTAGATGTATTGGTTCGTTGCTATGCGAGCGAAACTTGTGTAAAATGTATGAAATTTATTTTAAAAACACGCTCAGTTGCATTTTATGTTTGAAAAAATTATCTTTTTACCTATCGATTTCATAGTTCACTATTTCTTTTCCAAACTTCCCCAGCTCTACAAGTACGGGTGGTAAAAACTGCCCGAGTCGCCCAGTTGTGACGTAGCAGTTGAATGAAAACTGGGCGAGAGAACACACTTCATGTTGAATCGGCGATTCACATATACGTCTCTTACCGCAGGATTTACTTTTTCATTATTTTAACATTTTGAAAACGTTTTAGCACTGAATGTAAAATATTTGAATATATTTATTTTAAATAACACACAATTTAGGAAATAAAATAAGATAAGATAAGAAGCTTAGGAAATAAGAAACAAATGAATTTAAAAAAAAACGTGGAATACCAACAATTTTGGTGTAAAATGTCGCCTGTAGCAGTCTAGTTGCGGGTCTCTGTGGCTCCCTAGGTCAGGTCATAAGTTTGAACACTCTGCAAGGGAGAGTGACAATTTAGATGACAAATACTTGTCAAAGTTTGCTGGGAAAAATGTATTTAAACGACATAATGAAATCTAGTGTGAATATCTATGGTGATACATAACATATCTGATTACTATGTTATCTAATATGTAACAGATCTTTGACAGTATAATACTGACATCTCTTCTTATAATCTGCAATTGAAATGTCTACATTTCTGTACTTATTTTAAGTCTAAATTGTTTTTATTTTAGACCAATTTTCACATATAACTTGAAACATCATAGACAAGCTAAAATTGAGTTATTGTAACCACTAGAAACAAGGGTTTAAAGCGGGAGGGTCGCCACCTGCGCACGCGCAGGAATTGAGTACCAAGCGACGATAACACCACGCTGAATACGTAAAGGCTCATGGGTAGATGCTTGTTTGTAAACAATAACACGCTATGGCCATCTGATAAATGCGCAGTAGACGACTCCCCTGCTTTAAGACAAAAAACAATAACAGCGACAACGAGAAGAAGAAAAGACTTTTCCCCTCATAAACCTTTTCTTCATCTAATGATTACATAAGGTAAGACCAAAAAAAACAACTTATGTTGCTCTTGAAAAATTGGGTCGGTCGGTCAGATTTTCGAAGAGAAATACAGATCAACCGGAGGTTCAAAGTCGCCACTTATCTCCCTCGGGACCCTAGGGATCAAACAACGGTCCGGGATCATTAATTTTTAGAGGAAACACTTTAATATTTGGGCCTATTAAAAATCAAAAAAAAACGCGAACCGATATTTCATATTTGTCTGTTGGTTGCTGAGGGCAACAAAACATTTTTTTTTGGTCTAAAAATAGATGTACTTCTTATCCACATTGCTAGTATACGATTTTTTTTTTTATTTGATTTGAATATTCTCATCAGTGTCCAATTGCATCTAATTACACTCGTGTTGGTTTCATGTTACTGCTAAGAGGTAGACAACTGTTACATTCGATTACAAACTCCTTCTGAATAGACACATTTTTATCAATATCCCTAAAAATATATATGAGCCAGGTATACCAAACTTCAACTGCACCAAGATTATACATTTGTTGATAATATTGTAAAGTTTGAGAAAGATTGAACAAAAAATCAATGAGTTGTTCTGGCTACAAGAAGTGTTAACAACGTGATGACGAGGATTATGACAGACCTTGACACTATTCTTGCCGCTTCATTATAATAACGAAAAGGGTGAATACAACTTGGAATGCATGAAAATGTAGTTCACATCACAGTCAATCACCCCCTGCTGTTTTAAATTGACAGTTAATAAGAATACACATTACCAACTTCAACTTCTTCACCTTTCATCAAATTAACCTACATTTCGGTTTTTCAATGGTAATTATGTCAGTTTGGGGCAAAATTAACAAGGGAGAAAATATAGAAAAACAAATATACCGGTAAATCAGTTAAACATTGGTGTAAAAAATAGCGTTCAAAAAAGTTAACAACTGAGTATGCAGCCGCGGCTTCAATTAAAATGGTACAATACAACAGAGGGGATACGGCTTCTATTAGAGCATCTACACGTATGAGAAATGGTGAAATTTGGTTCTCTATTTTTCAAAAAGAATGGGCGCAACTTCTATTAGGGATGCAGCTTCAAATACAGATTTAACGGTGGGACATTACGTATTGTTAACTGCACACCCACTACTTTCTCAGACTGAGTAAAACAAGATCTGCAAAAACTTGGTGATAAAATGCACATTGACTAATTCATTACAAATATTTGACACTTTAAACTTTAGGCTGTAATTAACACTCATTCAAAAAATAATTTGCGTGCTTCCTTCTCTTTATCTTACGAGGTATTTTCACTCAACAAGTGCAAACCCGTATCGTGCTGATTTCAGTGTCCACAACTGTACACTTACGCTACTTCATCAATGACACAAATGATACTTTATTTTTTTTAATTTTTTTTTATTTTACATTCAAATTTACAAGTACTAGTACTGACACATAGTCCAAATAATACAAATAATACTTAATGATTCAGAAATTTTCAACAAATTTCTGTATCATATACATTTGTATATGTTCAGTCCACTTGATAAGTTAATTGTTAAATTCCAAATAATCAGAGTACTTATTAAGTTCTCTTTCGCTTTCTATTGACCAGAATTCTTTCACTTACTCATGTGACTTAGTAATGTAGCTTGATGGTCTGGATGATGTGCGGACATTGCATTACAGTAACTTTCGGCGCACACATCTCTCTGTCACATACTCCTAAAGTTTGGTATATATTGTATATATCGTCAAAATAATTCATAGTTTAATGATTCAATATACAACAAATTTGATTCTATTCTATGTACTTTTTATAGAGCAAATAGTACTGTAAAATCTATATTAAAAGCTGCGGCTTCTATTAAAATGGTACAATGCAACAGAGGGGATGCTGCTTCTATTAGAGCATCTACACATATGAGAAATGATGAATTTTTGGGTCTCAGTTATTCAAAAAGAATGGATGCAGCTTCTATTAGGGAAGCGGCTTCTAATACAGATTTGACTGTGCTAGTGCCGAAAATCGTCATTTAGCATATCAATAAGATTGGATAATGGAAGAGGTTTCTTGAAAAGTCACCGTAACTTGATCACTGTCTTAAGAAACACAAATTTGCAAATTTCCTCAGGCTGGTGAAATTCTCAAAAAAATAGCCAGTGAGAAACAAGAGGTGTCTATTATGTGGCCCAAGGAAGTATTTTCTCTCTGCGTGTCACAATGGTTTGTTGATGTTACAGATTTGTTAAGTTGATATAGGTAACAGCAGTACATGCACTTGTTCACACGATATTGCACGCAATGTAAAAATCTGTTTGTTAGTACTTTGCCCCAGGATACTCTCCCTATTAAAATGAGAAGTATAATCAGTTCCCTTGGGAGCGTTTATAAATGGTGCCAATGGCTTTGACTTAGGTGTTCCCCATTTGAAATCTAAGAGCTGGGGGAGGGGGATAATTTGCACAATTACTGCATATTGTATAGAGGTGAATAACTAGAATCCATTAGCAAGCAGAAGCAAGCTCCAGCAAATAGGCCTTATTCCTTTGAATGTCAAATTATTATTCTGCTTAAATTTGGGTAAACTTTTTGCAATTTTCACCGAACTCAATCTTAATTTTGGATCAATGTATTTTTCATGTGTTGTGAACATGGCTATGAGTCTCACATCAAACAGGACGTGGTACGATGACCACTGCCCTTTAAATTAAGATTTGACTTATCTTTAGTTTGTCTGTTGCCTTTAATAATCACGGCTAAAGCAACCTGATGTTTTTGATGACTGAGAAATCATTGTCAATATCAGTATTCTACCAAGTTAGTGATTCACATTCTCAACAAATATGATGCAATTGTATTGGTTTCTATGCTCGAGAAAATACAAAGTGTTGTCCATGGAGCCAAACTAAAAATAAATTTGTCCAAATAAAATAACCCCATGCCAGGGGCCTGTGCATAAAGCGCTGCACAGAATAGTGAAAAATACTAGCGAATGTGTGAGAGAATAAAAGAATAAAATCAAACATCAACAAGACTTGACAATAAGAGTTTGAGTACGATAAAGAAATGAAAAGAATATTTAAATTTTCATATTTTTGGTTGGGTAGGCATAAATCCTAAAAAAGATACATTGTAACTACTACCTCACACTCATACACTATTATTTATTTTATAACTGTATTTATTATTGACCGTTAATTGTAAATTTACATGTATATACAGCGGTTTTTCTAGAAAAAAAACTGCAAGAGGGAGCACTGCAATTCAGTGGCACCACCAAGTAGGGGTTCTATCTACCAGGGTGTGGAGTTTTTGATAATTCTAAGTTAAATATAGCATTCTATAGTTTCTTAGGGCCAAAATTACTATCAGACAGGTCACAGTTGAGGAATTGTGGCCACATGTGATGTCTGATCAATAAGAATTTTATAGTTGCCAGGGGATCTCTTCCCCAGGGTAAGGGGGTGCATGGCCATGGCATGAGGGCGCTGCGCCCCTGTTCCCTTGTTTAAAAAATCCCTGTATATACAATAATTTCCACATATATCTTGATATGAACATATGAAATTGAACACAGTAATTCAAAGAATGATTTCCTTTTCCACTCTTCAACAGAATGGCAATACAAGAATATAGCATTCTCTCGAAAAATTCGCCTTACATACAAAAATTTAAATACACGCGAACATGTTCAATTACTAACACTCACAGCCAACTAAGCTGGAAGCCATGTTTGTTTTTTACCACATACTGCATTCAGTGCAGAAACACCCATAATGCAGTATTCCCTTTGGCAACTTGATTGCTAAATTGCACCAATAAAATGGTCTCTGAATAAGGTAAATCAAGAAGGCAGAACTCGCTAACCCATGCTGCTTTAATACGCAGGAAAATCAAGTTTTGGATTGTTATTGTTTATGCAAGGTTACATGTACCCTGCTATTTATTATTTTTCGTACATATATATTGTGTGTTCATATTCTATTTTCGTCATCGGAACACATCATTACAAAAAAGTTTGACAACCATGAGCAGATTTATGTGTACTGTAGTGACATTGAACACACATAAATACAACATAATACATTAAATTATTTAAATCAAAAAATTGTAACATTATTGCAAATGATTCATTCATTCAAAAATTATACAATGACAAATTACAACTTGAACAACTGCACATCAAATTTTGCAAGCAAACACTCGGTGTACATAAAAAGTCCAGAACATTGCTTCTAGAGCAGAGCTTGGAAGCTACCCAATCATCACTGATATATGTGCACAAATGCTAAAATACCAAAGGAGAATATTAAATTCAGAATGCAGCCCATTGGTTCAATGTGCATTCAAGTCAGAAAGCAAACTAAATGGCAACACCTGGATAGCATTTGTGAACAAATTACAGGAAATAACAAATATACATGATAATGCAGAGTTCATTAGTATACAAGCAAAAATGAAATTACAGAAAACCTATATTAATAACCAGTGGTTGCCAGCCCTCCGAAAAACAGAAAATAATAAATTACGCATTTACAAGATATTTAAATCAAAATATGAATTTGAGCCATATCTAGAACTTGTAAAAAATATTAGTCATAGAACAAGTATAACCAAATTTAGAATCTCTGCTCATACACTGTCAATTGAAAGGTTAAGATACAAAGGCATGCCTCCAAAGGAAAGAATTTGTAATTTGTGTGAAGACAAGGCTATTGATGATGAAATACATGCATTATTGGTTTGTAAGAACCAAAGGTTAATAACTAGTCGTACACAATTTATTAATACTTTGTCATTGTATAATGATAGTCCACTAACATTATCAGAAAAAAACATGTTTAAACAAATTTTAAGTTCAAATGATGGTTTCATTACCAACAGCCTGGGAAAATTCATCAATGATATTTTAACAGAAAACAAAAATTAAACTTTTAATATTTAACATTTTTTCGAACATTTATTTTATATTTTTACAGTGTTTGTTTATTTGTTATTTGTTTGTGTGTTTATAAAGTAACCTGTATATTGGTCATAGATTATGTATTTTTCATGCATTTTTTTTTGTGTCAAATAAAATATACTATACTTTACTACAAATCAATTTATAAGGAGAGTAAAGCATTGTGGGAAGGTGTTTAAAAAACAGAGGTACTGTAAAATCTGTATTAGAAGCTGCAGCTTCTATTAAAATGGTACAATGCAACAGAGGGGATGCGGCTTCTATTTGAGCATCTACACATATGTGAAATGATGAATTTCTGATGCTCAATTATTCAAAAAGAATGGGTGCGACTTCTATTACGGATGTGGCTTCTAATAGAGATGTTATGGTACATAAAGAAAAAACACGCAATCCGAGTAAAACTAAGAAAACAAATTTCCTCTAGTAGCACCCCCCCCCAATAATCAAATGGTTAATCCCTTATTTGTATGACCTCCAGACTCAAGATATGTTGCCTAGCAATAGATGATGAATAATTCATGAAATAATAACAAAAGTTTAATTTATTCAGGCATTAAAAACTTCCTTGGATTCACTACAAACATAGACGGTCTATGCTACAAATCATAGTAGGGGTTTAAAGGGGAACCGCTCAATCCCATGGATTGCACCAAAGAATCATGGGACACTATTGTTTATGTTGTTTACAATGTTAATCTATCTTTTGTTATCCATTGTTATTTTAATCCAGAAAGTAAATTTGTTGTGAAATTAATCTTAACTGGAAGGTGCCCCTTTAAATGGTCCACTTAGTCTGCCAACTGCCCACATTTGATCTGCTTCACATGCTACAGTTACATCAATTCTATTTTTAGAAAGATCAAATTGAAAATCATTTACTCCTCAGTGTGTTTTTTTTTGCAGCCAGGTTTTTTCTAATGGTTTTTTTTAGCATGCCATTGGATATTCAATTTAACAACCAATCAGAATACTCAATACAAAACACACTCAAGAACCAATCAGAATATTCTATACAAAACACACTCACGGACCAATCAGAATATTCAATACAAAACACACAAGAACCAATCAGAATACTTGATACAAAACTCTCAACATCAGACTTTTTCTCAAGCTCAATACATCGATAACTATCAGGTATTCATATTTATGCATCAATAAATCAATTATTTTAACAAATTTAAATACTACATACTATCATAAACTAAAATTTTTCCCATATTGTTTTTCAAAGATTTTGTTCAAGACCTACAGAAAAATAATGTTCATTTGAATCCAAATTCATAAAAAAAAACTATAGAATAATCATAAAAATGTACAAAACATTGCACTAAAATTCTGGACAGAAAAATTGTAATTTTTCTTTCAAATTAACATTAATCTTAATTTTTCCTCATGTGACTATGCAAGTATAATAATTATTAGATTTTTTTGGAAATTGCAGGAGCCAAAATCTTCAGTAGTTGTAAAAACATACACATATACACCGACTCATACAAAAACAAATTTGCAAAAAAACAAGACATGAATGTCACAGTCCCCATTATTTAATTATAAAATACTCATGTTAAAATAATACATGGAACATCTGCAAACAATTGAATTAATATGTACTCTATGTGGGTACAACTCATCATAAAGTAATTCCCCTTAATCTTCATTATCGCCACTATAATTCCCATCAAAATGTAGCCCCGACACCCATCTACATTTTCTACTGAGATTGGTAATGGTACGACCCATCTGTCACTGATTCAGATCAAGGTCATGACCAGGTCATGACATTTCTAAAAAACCCTAGCATTACAATCTAAGCTAATTATTTATTCTGAGAATGCTCAGTTGTTCTCTCAGTGGTGTTGGGAGAGGTAGTTTTTGATGAAAATCATGAAAAAGACCCACTTGGGATTTTCAGATCTGGAAAAAAAATTACGTGCATACTCGGAAGACACTTGTTCATCAACCTGCCAAGTTTCACTGATATCTTCTGCAGAATTTCTGAGAAAATATTGGAGACATAAAGGGGGATGGACGGAAGGAAACGAGAAATAATAGTCACCTTTCAGGCTGCGCCTGAACGGGAACAAACAAGTACACAACAATGTCATGTCACAGCTACCATGCACTTAATTTAAACCCTGCCATTGTCAAAACTATTTACATCTACAGGCAATAATGTATCATATGTCTAAAGTATACTTACTAAATGGAATAAACATATCCAACGTGTTTGTTATTTCAACCACATCTGGAACAAGTTCAACATTATTAGCAAGGTAAGTCAATTAGAAAAGAAGTGAAATACATAAGTAGTACACTCTAACTCTGTAAGCATGGGTACAGTACACCCTAACTCTTTGACTATAAATATAGTACACCCTAACACTGTGAGCATGAGTAAAGTACACCCTAACACTGTGAGCATGAGTACAGTACACCCTAACTTTGTGAGCAAGAGTACAGTGAACCATGACACAGTGAGCATGAGCACAGTACACCCTAACACTATGAGTACAGTACACCCTAACTCTGCAAGCATGAGTACAGTACACCCTCACTCTGTGAGCATGAGTACAGTACACCCTAACACTATGAGTACAGTACACCCTAACTCTGCAAGCATGAGTACAGTACACCCTCACTCTGTGAGCATGAGTACAGTACACCCTAACACTATGAGTACAGTACACCCTAACTCTGCAAGCATGAGTACAGTACACCCTCACTCTGTGAGCATGAGTACAGTACACCCTAACACTATGAGTACAGTACACCCTAACTCTGCAAGCATGAGTACAGTACACTCTCACTCTGTGTTCATGAATACAGAAAACACTAACTCTGTGTGCATGAGTACAGAAAACACTAACTCTATGAGCATGAGTACAGTACACCCTAACTCTGTGAGCAAGAGTACAGTACACCCTAACTCTGTGAGCAAGAGTACAGTTTACCTTAACTATGTGAGCATGAGTACAGTACATCCTAACTGTGTGAGCATGAGTACAGTACACCCTAACTCTGTGAGGAAGAGTACAGTACACCCTAACACAATGAGCACAAGTACATTCACCATAATAATATAAATTTTTAATGATTGCAGTAAATTGTACACAGCACCAGCTTAAAAAACATTTCAACAATGTAATAGAGTAGGTTATCAATACTGTGATTTGCCGCTGTGTTAAGAAACAAAATAAAACGTAAACACTGATAAAGTGACAAGACTGCATGGCCATGATGATAGAAATGTGTTATTGCTCAGGCTAGTTCACTTGCTTATAGTGTCACAGGGGCATGCTCACAGCCACAACAAACAATACCGCACATTGATTTGTTACTACCTTATACTAAAATATGTTTTGATATTTAGAGTACTAACGAATTCCCACTTCCGGTCCGGTTAGACTTCAAATACACCACTAATATTCAGTTTTGAGATATGATTTTTGGTACGTGTTGGTTGTTGGATATTCCAGCTTCGTCGTCCTGTACTACTGTAAAATACTTTATTTTCGCTTGGAATTAATTTTTGCTGAAAATAAAATCCAGCGAATATACCTTTTGTCCTATATATTACATTCCACTTGTCAAAAATCAATGAAAATAAATTCCATACAAAACACCCAAAAAGTCTTTTCAGCAAAAATTGATTCCAGCTAAAATAAAGTATTTTACAGTAGTCCAATTTCAACATCTTCATGCTCTGTCCAGCATATACTATAGTTACAACATAAATCAATGCTATCAAAGAATATGAGACTGTTACATAATATCTCTTGAAAAGTATTATTTCAGACTTTTTGTCAACCTACATAAATTTTACTACGGGTCTGGTCAACCAGAGCACACTACATAAGTATGAAAACATGTCTCGACAGATGTAGTAACCATGAGGAAGCCCACCCTGAAAGTCAACTGGCCCAAATTCACCCCAATTATTCGTAATCAGACATGGAACAGTGAAATTCCACCTAACCCTGTCTAACCTAACAATTGCCGAGGCGCTAAAAATATGATCCTCACATATTCATTACTTTTCGCTCTATTTGATGATAACATTTTTAATCAAAGAGACAAAACCTATTCTTGTTGACAAATTTTGATACCATTTTTCAAAGATCTGCACCAAAGTCACATCGAGCGGGCATTAATACATCCATACACTACACAATGACATATAGCAACAACGAAAGGTCAAACGTTACACAGTAATTTCACACTGCTACAATATTGGTGGTAATTTCATGGGCTGGTTGAAATCGTGAAAGAGTTCGCAGTTTAACGAACAATATGCTATACTCTGCACAGTTTCACATGAGGTAAAAGATTCCAAGCATGACGTTTTCCACTAATCTACACGTAATTACGTGTTGAAAGGTCAAACTTTAGGTGAGCAAAAAGGTAGATGGATTTCATCTATTATGGGCAACAAATTGGCCGTATCTTAGACCAAGATGAAAGAACCTAGTGTGAACAGTTCAAGAAAAATGCTATAGAAACTCTATGGAGTTCAATGGCTTTCTTTTGATAATTAAATAAAAATTTAACTGAACTTTTATAGAATGCAATAAATGTCCCATATAATTCTATGGAAATCAATTCCTGTATTAATTTAGTGAATAAAGACTCAAAACTATAGAATTTCAAAAGAAAAACTGTTTGAATTGTATTATATATTAAACATTTCTGTGTCAAAAATTATGATCATCAAATCCATCTCAGCCCATTTTAAGATGAAAATTTTTTTAGTCTACAACTTCCTCCATTACAATTTGCGAGCTCATAAAGATTATTATGCGTTTTAAAAGTTTCATCAATCTGGCAACTGTTTCTACAGAGTAAAAGGTTGCAACCTTAGAAGAGAAATTATTCAGGGTTCAGCGTATTTCCCAGCCCGTAAATTATGTCACAGATGGAAAAACATTGATGTACAACAACATTTTAGTGAAATACTCTCTATATTTTATATTATTACTTCACCCTAAGAAACTGACATCAAATTAATGTTTTGAAACTGGGTGCCCTCTAAATTCACAAGTTCAATCTCTAACATACGAGCATTATTGTTACCATGGAAACAAGTACAAGCAAAATACATTTAGCTGTGAAAATAACTACCATATTTGTGCTATTAGAAGTACATGCCAATAGACTTGCATAAAGAATCACACTTGTTGAATACAGAATCATTAAAATATGACACCTGTGTAATTAACGTAAGCTCATTAGCTACCTACCGACAACTTACCGTAGTACCCTAGGTGCGTTTGTAATGCTATAGCGAGCAGGAAAACCTTCAAAATTATTTCTGTATTTAGCTTCAACTCAGTCAGTTAATTTTATAAATGTATGTTATTATGACAAAAAATATATATTCTGAAAGCTTAGATATGGGATTATATGACAGGTTTACAATGCATATGTATGCAATCAATCAATGGCTGACTGAGAAATGGCAGTTACTTGCATTCATGTATGTATGTATTTATGACAAAAAATATATATTCTGAAAGCTTAAATATGGGATTATATGACAGGTTTACAATGCATATGTATGCAATCAATCAATGGCTGACTGAGAAATGGCAGTTACTTGCATACATGTATGTATGTATTTATGACAAAAAATATATATTCTGAAAGCTTAGATATGCGATTATATGACAGGTTTACAATGCATATGTAATGACTTCAATCAATGTCCAACTGAGAAATGGCCTTGGATGAATGGAAAATGAATGAATACACAAATAGATGGATGCAACCTGAACTAACAGCCCTACTTTTTTTTAGGACTCAGTCCCAATGAGGAGAAACAAAAGTGAAACAAAAAGTAATCAACTGTTTACTGGATAGTATAAATTCTCACACAGTACATAGCATGCTGAATAATCAACTGTTTCACAAGTTTGGTTCACATTTGATGCTGTTGTTTGTTTTTTTTAAACAAATGCTGGCAATATATGTCATTCATCTTTCTGCAAACCACATTTGAACATTTCAGGATGATATAGTGGGTGAAAATAATTCTGCAATAACACACATAATGGAATACATCATATCTTGTGTTTTACCAATGTTAACACGTTCATCCCAGGCCTCCATTAAGAAAAACAAAGTTAGGAAGTACCAGTACCAGTATATCCAATCTGTTTCCCCTACATCCAAAGTTTCGAAAAGATGAAGAAGTATCACATGCACACAATAAGAAACAAGCAGAAAACAATTCAATCAGCAATTTATTAAATAAATAAACAGAAAAGTACGGTACGGTACTCAGGAGATTTGAGGTCACAACACTATTGTTGAACTTAACTGGACTTTAAAAACACCATGGGAATGGGAAACAGATGATAAATATCATGCATTTTTGTCATTACACTAGCCATGACAACCATATTTCCTTTCAATCTTTGCCAAGTAGCCAGTTAGATATTGGTTACACAATAACGTCATCAGACCCAGAGGCTATAATCCCCTACTGGTTAAAGAAATAAACTATATTGCTGGATAAATCCAGTCATCCCGAGATATCCCCTCGGGGAGGATACATGTGTGTTGGTTCACTATTAATTGGCATGAAGAAGTATACGTGCATGTTACAATCAGTAGGTGAAGTTTCCAACAGTTTGGTTTGGTATCACTGTTTAATTTCCTAATTTCAAAAGTTAAGATCCACTTTTTGATCAAATGCCTAATTTCAAAAGTTGAGATCCAATTTTTGATAAAACCAAGTCAACTTTCGACTTCTTTCACTAAATAAACCCTAACAAAACTTTTTTTTCCCCCAACAATTTTGAGGTCACAACAAGGTTACTAGAAAGTCAACAACAACAAAAACAACAAAAATAGTAACCCTTACATCTTGTCGATTGAATCTCATTATGGGCAAGAAAAAAAATTAAATTCATAAGACATTGTTTCAAGAAATAACAGTCGAAAACTTTTAACTTTGATTTTCATTGGTGGTATTTATTTTTGGTGATTTTATTCAGTGATATGAGAGTTATGTTATTAACTACAGATATGAATTCAAATATGAAAAAGTTTTTTTTAATAATATTTCCATATTACAAAGTTCTCACCCATAATGCATTGCACATATGCCCAGTAGTTTGGTATTGTTATCTGACCTCCCTTAAAAGGACTGGAATATACATCATGTACTTTTTGTCAAAAGCTGATAAGTCATTGACTTGTTTGTCTTAATTCTAGTAATATATCTACTTTTCTGAAGTCTGTTTACTGTGAACCCGATCTGACCTACAGGGCTCTGGCTTATTAGGTTTTTGACGCACAGAACTAAATCTAGCTATGCACTGAAGATATGAACATCAAGCATTTACCCAACAAATTGTTGGTAATAAATTTTTCAAAAATTATTTCACAATGTTTCAACCAACTGAACATAATTGATGTGATAAACCACAGAAAAACTGAAGTTACTAGTGCTTTATATTTAAAGTCAATTTATACATGGAAGCTACTTGCTCAATCTAATTTTGGCTCATTTTTTCGTTTTCCTTATTTGCCAGTATACATTTGTACCGGCAGCATAATCTACAATTTCCTATGCTTTCACTGCTGGCACTTCTAAGGAAACAAATCTCACAAAAGGTAGAGCAGCTAAAGTAATTTGTTTACTTTACAGGAAACAACAGTCTAACAGTCCATCACATGGTCTCTATTGATACAAGCAACTTCCTGAATGTTTTTAAAGTATGTCAATTCACTACTGTGCTGGTGCCGTATATGGTTACTGTTCCCTCCATAGCAAAAACACCAATAAGCTTTGAAGTCAGTTACTATATCAGACGAATGTTGATTTTACACAAATGAACAAAACCTGGATTTCAGGATGCACTGATGGGATGCTTCCATGGAATTAGAACTTTACTCTGGAAAATGAGATGTCAGAAAAACAATTTTTTTTTTTTACTTAATTCTGTTTTGGGGCTTGATTTTTATTTCCAAGTTTTTTCATTAAAATGTGTTTTTCTGTGCTTATTTGCCAATGAATACATTTATTGATTAGGGGCTGAGGAAAAATAAACTTGCGTAAATGCTTTACTGTATTACTTAAATATGGTAGGCTTGTATTTCACAACAAATAGTGCCTTGATGACAATGACCCTGTAGGAATTTTTAACCTACCCCCCCCCCCCCCCTCTTTCCCAGAGAAATTTGTTAATGGTCAATTACTTAGGGCAGTATCATTTTAATTCTAGGGGGTGTGCATATTTACTATCAGACAGGGCATATAATAAATCAGCTATGAAATTGTATTATGTACACAAGGGAAAGACTTGGCAACATGACTTGCAGCGTAAGTACATTTCAGTGGGAATTCAAAAATATAACTAGGGAAGGGACATACAACTGTGAACACCACACACTGTTATATGCAGCCATGCAAAGTTTAGATTTCTGATTCATAAATTAAAACAATTATATAATACTTTATACTCAAATCACACCCACTCTCATTTATCACATCTCCAACAGAAACACATATTAAGCTAAATCATAATAATTTAGACTTATTTTGACATTAAAAACACCTATGTAATTTACGTAAACATATTTATAAAAGTTTGTATCAATATTAGTGTCATTCAAATTTAAATATTGAATAGCGATTAGCTCAAAAGTTTGACGTTTTCTACACGTATAATACACACACATACCATCACGTGACGGAGCATCAGGAAAACATCGCAATGGCATTAGAAAGACAACGTTTACATGTGATGTCGACGAGAAAAATGATTCCAAGATGAGTTTGCAGTGATTTTTGTTTCCCAAACTGAATTTATTTTTACTTAAACTATTTTCAGATCATGAATGAATATATTTAGTGATTTTAGTCTCATGTACCATAGTACTAATTACAAATGACCCCCCACAACTTTGTGGTTTTGAACCTATTTTTGAAGTTGCAACATTGTAACACAAACCATGGTTAGTAATAGGATTCTAACAGTACATTTACATACACATGTCGAGCAATGTCACAAGCAATGTCACGTTCTTTGCCCGTGGTACATGTTTTTATTTGTTTAACAAGCTTAAATTATGATTACTCCCTACCACCCATGAATTTAAATGGCTCATCCCTTAAACACTCACATCAAATAACTCCACACAAAACTGTGATAGATCTGACCTCTTCTATTCAACAATATACATTACAAAATCCCAAAGCAGTCCATTCCTGTCAGTGCAATCTTATTTACGAGTCAAACTGAAGAACTTTCTGGTGCACAGTTAATTTATTTCAGAGGAAACTCACGGTGTAGGTTACAGTGTACAAGCGGAAATCACCTCTTTTCAACTTTCAAGGCACAAACATAAACTTTCAGGCAGCAAATGGACATACCCCCAGGCAGTAATGAATTTTTCCTTCATTAACTTGAGATGAAAATAAATCTTTTTTTTTTTGAGGGGGGGGGGGATTATTATCAATGTTTTATGAAATAAATAATCAAAAAAAACAATTGTGATAATTTTTAATCATTTTTAATACATTGAAGTTTAAATACATATGAATGCCCTGAATTAAAAAAACAAAACAATAATCAATGGAGCATAGAACATACAGGAAAAAAATAAATGATTCACTTGTCTCGGCACATGTACTGAACTAAAAATATATTGTTTTATGACGGCCAGCATTTATAAGATTTGTTGTGCATTCAGAATGCTGTAATCAACAATTGTTAGTTTCAGACCCAGAAAAAAAAAATGAAAAAACGAATCCAATTTTAAGAAAAAGTAAAAATAAAAATTGTTACCGGTATATACCGGTAGGTTAGTTTAAACCCTCTTGATGATTCTCATGACAAGTTTTCAATACAAGTTTAAAAACAAAACAACAAATGATTACCTTCATCGATTTCGGAAAATCACACAATACTTTTTTATCTTTTCTGGGACTAATTAGGATAACTAATATTGATGTTAATAAGTACTCAAAAATTACAGTGAATTTCATGAAGTCATGTATGTCTTCTATTACAAATATTTCATAAATGTGCTGTACCTGTTAAAAACAAAAATAAAAGGAAACCTGCAAAGACTATTCTTTGGACTTGAATGTTTTAGAAATTCCCATAAAAAAACATTCATTATCTCATAAAGTTTACTGTAACAAAGACTAACATATTTAAATGATTATTATCAAATTTTGGGAACACATGATCAGTCTTTTGTAATGTTTTTTTTTTTTTTTTTTTTTTTTCAATGAGAAAAAATACGAGGGCAGTAAAAAATAATAAAAAAAAATAATATCATATTCAGTGGCAGTAGCGGTCACCCCCTTGAAAAAAATTTTTGAAACCCTTTGTGTCAGCAAAATCTGCCCTTCAAAATGCAGGAAATAGCGTTTCAGAGGGTCTAGATTTCAAAATTGTGAAGAAGGAGTATGCCCCCCGGACCCCCTAGTAAGCGTGAGATTGGTGAGCAGATCTCACCCCACATGCAAAATTTCTTGCCGCCGCCAGAAAGTAGCTTATTTAAAAATGTTTAGTGAATTTTTAGTTGAATTTTCACAAGTACTAAGCGAAAAATGTTAAATTTCCCTGAGGTATGTACAGTTTGTACAAGTGAGAAGTCACAGTGACTTTCTTAAAATTTATCACTATTTACAGATTACATGTGCAGCTTAAATAATTGAATGAAACCATTATTAAATGCATAAAGCAAACACTGAAAAGTAATTTGGTGTGAAAACACACAGGGCAACAACATTTTATCGCTCGGACGTCTGGAAGTCTTAGTTCACGTTGAAGTTGTTTTTTTGTTTTGTTTTTTCAGTTGTCTTGTTGTTTTAGTGTTTTTTTTTCAGTTGTCTTTTTGTTTCAACTCATAGAAAACTTTATGGCCATAGTTTTTTGTTTTTCCATCTTATCGTAAAATTGGATTGATTGCCTTGAGTCACACAAAGTCAACACTGTAGTATGAAATACAAGTAAACTGTAATCGATGATAGATTTAATAGGGGTATTAAGATAAAAACGTAAATCACAGCAGTAAAAATACCTCTCCCCTCCCTCCGCTCATGAAGGTATATAAACAGATTATACCTCCATGCTTCGCTGATCCATATGCGCCAGACAGTTTGAAAACAACTGGCCCGCTCCTTTCATCATAGCGTATAGGAATATTTTGATAATGTATGTGACAGTGTCTACAAACACTCGGAAATATCATCATCTTGCTGATTTGTTTTGAGAACAAATAATCAATACGTGATTATAAATCATGTGCAACATATTGCGGAAGAGAAAGGAAGTCGCGTGTAAAAAAACTTAAGAAAGTGATGAATAAGGGTAATTGAAACAACATCCTACCGACTCCTGTGTTCCCATGGCTCCCTGCTCCCGTTTCTAGTCGCTGGGAAGAGGCAAGGTCTTGCAGTCGGCTCAGGCTGAACAACGAGTACAGACAGATTAGGAGACAACAGTTAATCATCTTGACTGGAATCCAGAAGATCCTCAACACGTGAAAACCTCAAATGATGCAAATTAATTCTGACTGTTGTTTTTCCATGATAAGAACCATCCCAACAGTGCTGGGAGAACAGCAACTTCCACTTTAGAATGGATTCGAGACTGAGGAGGCTGTAAGACGACCCCTTAGGTCAATCACCATATGCCACTTCTCGAATATCCTCTCTCATCACATGGCAACAAGTCGTTGCTAACTGTTTTCCATTGCCACATGTGGTGGCGCTATTTACAGCTTTTGACAATACAATGTTGACCTGGATACAACTTCCATAGGAAACTCATTCAAATCTCACAATTTCCTTCGTCCAATCAGAGTAGGTGTTTCAAACAACAACGCGCCGCACTGTATGTACCTACATCTTGTAAGAGGGTCGGCAAGTATTTTCGTAAGCTGTAATCAATTGTTTTTATTTTAGTAATAATGTAATTTAAAGCGGGAGGGTCGTCACCTGCGCATGCGCGGGAATTGAGTCCTAAGCGACGATAATAACACATGCTAAAACGCAAAGGCTCATGGGGAGACGCTTATTTTATAAACAATGACACGCTATGGCCATCTGACGCATGCGCAGGTGGCGACTCTCCCGCTTTAAATAAATACGAATTGTAAAATTCGTAGACATGGGCGAGGTGTAAAATGTAATCAGCTATTTTAGTCGTCCGTAATTTGTACAAAGATATTATTTTTTGCAAGCGTATGAAGCATTTTTCACATTATGTGTCGTAATTCGTACGCAATTTCCAATTTTGTTTCTTAAACATAAATTATCAAATATATAAAAATGTAAAATGTAATTAGGAATTTGCTTTATCTGTACAAGTAAAGGGTAAACCCCTATTATTTACTGTAAATACAACTTTTATTTTATTTTCTGTTAAAACGTAAAATGCCTTTTTTTTTATTTCCTGTAACCTGTACCAGCTATACCCCCTTGTCCCCTCCTCGTAATATCTGATGATCAGCAGACAAGGACGCACGAAAGTTTAGATGTCACCACGGTTACTAAAAAAGATGTCACAGAACGCTTGTAAACCAAAACGATATTTGATCGGCCTTCATGTCACTCATTACGTCGCTAGAGGTCGTGACTTCTATATTACCCGATTTCACTTTTTGAAGAAGAAAAACCACCGGGGGTAACAAGACTCGTTTTCATGGAAACAATGTTTTTATTTATTTTTTTCACAACACTATGCACTATACGGGCGGAAGATGTTTACATACACATGACTCCCGTACCTGGTGGGCAATTAGGGACTTTGTAACATCGCCTGACACTTTCCTGAGCACTTGATTAACCGTTATCAAAACGCCGGACGCGGTATTCTTTAATGTGTGGTCACAAGGGACGGCGTAGTTGGATTATTTCATTATATTTAAAGCGCGGTAGTCGTGGCGCTGCGCATGTGCCACATTTGTGTTGATAAACATTGGTTTTCCCACAATCCAATGCGCTCTTCAAATGGAAATCACAAGTATGTATGAGGTTTGACCTGGGCGCGACTTGCACTAATTACCGCCGGTGACTCCTTCGATGCCTTCCAATAACATGAAAATTACTTAATTAAAACTTGGAAACGTCTCAGTTCGTACTCGTTGATCTGCGCAACAGTCAAAGTCGTCATATTTGTTTATATGAGACCCATATCTCGCACATGCGCAGCGCAACGACTACTACGCTTTAAGCCGAGATTATCGTATCGTGTAAATTTATATTTCTTCGTATAAACAAATTGTTCATTTAATTAAAGTTTATTTAATTTATTAAAATTAGTTTTATTATTTTTTTTTTGCGTATTTACTGTTAAATGCTATTTTGAGGTGTACATGGCTTGTCTTGACTGATTTATAAACCTATTTTTTTATTTCGATAAAAGGACTGTGTTGTCGGCATATATGACAGCGAATTTATAGCGCCGCCAACGGTTATGATACTCTCAGTTATACCATACGGCTAACGGTGTATGCAACCAAGGGCGGATTTCGAGGGGCGACCGGCAATGCCTTCATGATCAACCATATGTGTTGCATTGCCATGTAAGTATAATTATTATGTTCGCATTCCATGCCCCAGACCACAGGCGCTCGGAACGTTTCTTGGATAATAAAAAATGACCTAAAGTAGGGTCGGCATAGTTAGTGCCCCAGACTAGTACACGGAAAACTATTTTTTTTTTTCTGAGTGAACTCTCATCTCTCAATCAAGATGGCGTTTTACCATGAACATGTTTGTTTACACGGTGAGTGTGAAATTCCATGCTTCTTTCTCAATATCTAAAAGCATATTCTTTTTTTGTTTGAAATTGGTAAAATTTCTCCATTGAACATACTCAAATAAACATACTCAAAAAGTAGTTACAGACTATGTATCAATGACATTTACTGGCGTGCTTTTGTTTTCTTACAGTGTCAGTCATTGGTAACTTCAGAATTTACGAATATTGTTAAGGGCGGTAGTCGTCGCGCCACGCATGCGCGAAATATATGGGTCTCACATAAACAAAGATGGCGACTTTGGCTGTTGCGCAGATCAACGCATACACACTGGGACGTTACCAAGCTTTAATTAGGTATTTTTAGGTGATTGGAAGGTATCGAAGGAGTCACCGGCAGTAATTAGTGCAAGTCACGCCCAGGTCAAACCTCATACTTGTGATTTCCATTTGAAGAGCGCATTGGATTGTGGGAAAATCCATGTTTATCAACACCAATATCGCACATGCGCGGCGCGACGACTACTCTCTTTTAACAATATATATGATATTTTCCATAAAAACGCTTAATGTTGAGATACGAAAATCAGTTTGCGGACGACAGGAGTCTGTGACGTTTCACAAAATCACAATAACCAATGCAAGCTCTAGCATATCCAAGCTGGGAAATTTATACACCATATGCGGGATAAGAGGGATACTAGTACAAAGATAGGGGAATTTGAAGATTATAAAATCAAATCCATATCTTTTTTCATATAGTCTAGTCGAAATGATGACTTTAGAGTCAAATTCAAGAAGGGTATCAAGATATGAGGCAGAACAACTTGGTTCTGTGTTTTCTATATATCGTACAAAGATACTGATGAAAGGAATGTTGATGTACCAACAAACTTTATAGTGAAAATGAATGATCACGTGTCCTTTACGTGTTCTCAAAAATTGTTCTGCAATATCCTAAAAAATATAACATAGCAGTATTTTAGAAGTAGAAGGAATACATGATAAGACATAGCATTTTTGGGGGGGTTGAGCACTTGGATTAATCTGATATTAATGAGCCTTTATATGATGTTATATGCATCTTTAATAGATATCCAATATAAGCTGGGCAAGTCAATAGATTTTTCTGGATTGGAAATGAATTTTGCTTGTTGATGTTGAATACTGACATTCTAATTTTAAAATAAAAAATCTTGCACGTGATCTACATATTAAAGAGGCTGACCTGCGCTTGTACGGTGTCAGATGGCCATAACCACAGTCAGCCGGCGCACACGTGATAATAAAATAACTACGAATGCAGCATAAAACTAAATGAGAGACAAGTTGTGAAACGCGTTTCTAAACCAAAAATTGATACTAGTATTCCAGCTCAGCAGCCAATCAGCTATGGACTTACAGTCAGATGACAATTTCGGTTTCAAATACCCCAGGAAAGTGTATATACTAGTATTTTATGGTCACATTAAAAATCGGCGAGGTTATATCATACTCCGCTAACTCGTTACTTGTGTAAACAATCGCAAACTATCATCGACATCAAAGATGAGCTAGACAATGTCCTTATCAGGATTAATTTGGGTTGAAACAAAAGGAAATAAACCAGTTTTAAGAGGCTTAAGTGGCCACTTGATAGGCGTCGTGGCTCCTTCCGTTACTACCTTCCATGATTCAATACAATGATTCTTTGGATTTGTTCAGGTTATTGTATGGACCGTAAGTTCCCTTACATGAGACTTTTACGAACGACTAAGAAGGTTGTATTCATTACATTTGGTATCCAGTATTCCAGAAACTGCATTTACAATCCTTCAGTTTACTACCACAAATTGGTAAACTATTGCATTTGTCTGTTTGCCACGATATATATATATATAGTATGTTTTACAGCACATTATATCACTAGACGTGCTTACATGTAAAGAACTGACAGTTTAGAATGAATGGCTTGCTAAAAATGAACAGGCATATGCATTACTCTGTAGAACCAGAGGTACATTACTTGGGGTTTGCAACTACGGTGACATGATACCAAGATCCCGTTTCAATCTCGCTCTCGCATAAGCGTTCCAACTCAGAAAAATGCGAATGCGCATGCCCGAGGTAACTAGGATACTGGGATGTCCAGGTGGATCAAAAAAGCTGCTCACGATATGACGGGTTACGATAACTATATTTTCCGTACATTTTCGATGACTTGTATTATTTTTTTTCACTATGAATGTGGTAATACATGTTTTATTGTTTTATTACAAACCGCCTATGTCATGTCAGAAGGTCGTAGCATCAGTCTCGCTATCTACGAGATGAGATTTGAATGAAATCTTGACATGATGTCACCGTACAGTACTATGCGCGTTGCAAACCCCAAGTAATGTACCTCTGGTAGAATACAAACATGGTTTCCGCCTCAAGTGCCATGGTGCACCAAGCCACCGTAGAGGCCGATAACTACCGGTAGTAATGGGTCCAGCATTGTGATTGGTCATAATCAAGTTTTCATTCTGTGTTCTATTTCGCGGTCGTTCTATAAGTAAAGCAGGATTTTTCTTTTATTCTCGTAAATATAAAACTATTTCTTTTGTTACACAAATAGCGAGAAACACCAGAACCATCTCATCCGAATTGATATTAGAGCTCAACGATAACTGCTAAGTTTTAAATAGAATGGCAAACAATAAAAAAGTATATAATCACCAGATAGTCGATACTTTATTCCAAATAAATATATTTCTATAAGAAAGACAATGAATATAATCTTAACATGAAAATAAATGAGAAATATAATCTTATTTTAGATATCTATTATTATATTTCCTAACCTAGATATGTATTATCCTATTTATTTATTTAATTACAATTAAATACATAAAGATGGAAGAAGAATAAAAATCAAGCTATATAAATCATTAGTCCGGCCTGTACTCCTTTGGAAGATGAATAAAACTGATAAAAATTAAAAAAGACTCCTTTCAATACCAGTGTTTGAAGAAAGCACTGCAAACATTCTGGCCAAACATCATCTCAATAGAGGAACTTCACAATACACCAAGGATAAGTCAAGAGGTCAGACAAAGAAAATGGAAATGAAAAGGAAATGTTATGAGAAAGCCTGGCAAGTAATCACCATTGTATGATTGCTTTGACATAGCATCCAGATGGAAAAAGCAAGGTGGGCGGTCCTAAAACAACATGGAGGAGAACAGTAGAATTTGGGTGGAGAAAAAGAAAGTTGGGTGGTTGGAAAACTTGGAATGAGATCAGGGAAAGTGCACAAGACAGACAGAATTGAACAAGCGTTATGGCCTTATGTGCGAGGAGGCACGAGGAGGCACGAAGAGGATAGATGAGAGATGGAATACAACAATACCTAATTAGTAATATTCCAACACAAAATTGCATACCAGTATTTATCTAAATCAAATTACAGGTTATTAATAAACTTAAACTTTCGTTATACTCAAAAAATTGAAGACATTTAACAATTATTTTGAATGTTCGAGATGTGTGTAGTATATCCACTAATTAACCCCTTTTAATTTCGAATCTTTGCAGCGGGTTGATGTACACTTTTATTTGTTGAAAACTTATTGTCCGCTGTTAGACTTTGCGAAGGTTTCACCAATGATCAGCGGAAATACCAAAGTTGCTTCAGCAAACACCTAGAAACAAGCATATTTTTTTAAATGTTAAATAATGGTTTCGGTAGAAAAAAAGTCATAGTTTTGTTTTCTAAACATTAAGGATTTCCCAGAATGTTCTAAATTTATATTTTATGCGGATTATATTTAGAAAATACATATAGTTTGATTTTTTTTATCAATATCTTATCAAATCGTAGCAGATTGCCACTCTACCTTGACAGGCGTTGCGAGTGACTTGATCTTTCCCCAAGATACGGCTTCATCGGGCCGTGCACCAGAGTCACATCCATCAAATTCATTAGCTGTATTGATATACACGGCAAAGTCAGCACCGCGACGCTGTGAAAGTAAGGCAAATAAATAAGTATACAATAAATATACACATGTTTATTTCTTTTAATGACCAGGAACAGTTATTGTTTTCTCTTACCATTGAATTAGCATTGCATATGTGGTGTTTACACAATCCTCCGCCTGCTATAATTATCCCTGTGTTGTCAGCGTAAGCTGCATGGTCGTTCATTCTTCGGATATCTGTACATAACAATATTAGTAATAGTAAATAATTACGATGACAGCATCACGACTTTCATGGGTGCAAGCAATGTATGTCATATTGACTTTTTTCACTAAAGTCGTTAATTATTACGAGTATAACACGTCTATAATATAGATAGTTTGATGTGATATGTCAGCTGACTGTAATACTGCTAAAAACACAGTAAGAACGGAGTCTTGAAGTACAATGGTAAACAGCTACGCCATGATAATAACAACTGCACAATGCTCAATTTTAAACTATATTGGTGGGATTGGTCGAGTCGTTTCTTATAGAAGCTCTATTTAAAGCGGGGGTGGTCTCACCTGCGCACGCAATGATAACAATACTCGCTAAAAACGCAAAGGCTAATGGGTAAACGCTTGTTTGTAAACAATGACATGCTATGGCCATCTCACGCGTGCGCAGGTGACAACTCCGTCGCTTTAAGTCGTGAATCGCGTGACCCTACATGATATGTCACATTTTAATGAATGACTTGAGGAATGAATGATGGTTATGTTTCGAAATACGTGTATGGGTTTTACATGAACAATATACAATCAATCAAAAACTACATGAATGATTTAGAAGATAATGTGGTGTTAAATCACGAATTTAATGTTTCTGAATTTGATAGGCCTATTTCTTTGGATGAAATTAGGGAAAATTTAAGTAAATTAAAGACAAATAAAGCCCTAGGACCAGATGGCATACCCACAGAATTTTGGAAAAATGCTCCCATAGAAATCCATGAAATGTTATTTGTTTTATACAACAAGGTATTTGACCAGGGAATCTTTCCTGATGAATGGGGTAGGGGATTAATATCGCCTGTATACAAGAAGGGAAACAAGGATGACCCCAGTAATTATAGGAGTATCATGTTATTAAACGTCATAAGTAAAATTTATACAAGTATATTAAGTAATAGGTTAAATACCTGGTTAAAAACATTATATTGAAATTGTGGAAGAACAAAGTGGTTTCCAGAAACATAGAAGTACATTAGATAATGTTTTCATTTTACATACTCTTGTGGAAAAATATGTCTTTCAGTTAAAAGGTCATTTCTATTGTGCATTTGTAGACTATGAGAAGGCCTTCGATATGGTACATCACTGCTCATTGTTTTACAAATTATCGAAGACCGGTCTCAAAGGCAAATTATTTAATTCCTTATATTCAATGTACCAGCATGTAAAGGCAGCAGTAAAAACTCCCTGGGGGGTAACTAACTACTTTAATATTAGTATGGGTTTGCAACAGGGCTCGGTGATTTCACCTCTTTTATTTTGTTTCTACATTAATGATCTTCATGGGGCTTTTCAACGAGGTCATGAAACTGTAGTTTACCTGTGTGCTTTGAAATTGTGTTACCTATTGTATGCAGATGACCTGGCTCTGTTTAGTAGTACACCTGTTCGTTTACAACGATTATTGAATAATTTGGCAGACTATTATTCAAAGTGGAGACTTACAGTGAACCTTAAGAAAACTAAAATTATTGTTTTTCGGAAAGGGGGTCGTTTAAAAAACAGTGAAAAATGGTTTTGGAAGGGTAAAAGCATTGAAACTGTTTCAAAATATAATTATTTGGGGGGTTATACTTTCCAGTTCTGGAAAGTGGTACCAGGCACAAAAATATGTTTCTCAACAGGCTAGTTTTTGTTTTGAAAAAAAGTTACAGAATCTGAGTGGTATGCCACTTGATGCTGCTTTTCGTATATTTGATTGTAAAAACCTCCCAATTCTCCTCTACGGTAGTGCTATTTGGGGCACACATTCTGATATTAATGATGTGGATGTACACAAATTTTGCAAATATTTGCTAAGTGTTAGTTTTGTTGCCACTAATTCCGCTGTGAGGGGAGAATTGGGTCGGCATTATCTTAGAGTGTATGTAAATGCTGAAATTATTCGTTTTTGGTTAAAATTAATAAGTGATGCTTCTCCACATATTTTAAAAGAATCGTATAAATTTCAACTTAATATGGCAGGAGCAGGTACTATCTGCTGGGCTTTGACAGTTAAAAATCTTCTCTATAAATATGGTTTTAGACATATTTGGATTGACCAATATGTAAGTAATTCTATCGCATTCCTGGAACTGTTTAAACAGAGGTGCTTTGATATTTCCAGACAAGATTGGAGCTCTGAAATTAATAGAAGTCCCAAACTTGTAACTTATTGTAAGGTGAAACATGAATTAACATGTGAGAAATATCTCACAAATATTGGTCAGTCTTATGCAATATACAGAAATGCTTTATGTAGATTAAGGATCTCGTCCCATGTACTACAAATTGAAAAGGGCAGGGCCAGTGGTACTCCACGTAACCAGAGGTTGTGTCCTTTTGGCTGTAGTGTAATTGAGGATGAATACCACTTTACATTAGTTTGTCCCAAATATAACTCCCTAAGATTGAAGTTTATTGCACAGTATTACTACTCCCCACCTACAGAGATAAAGTTTATTTCATTATTTCAGAATCAAACCCCATATATACAATTAAACCTTGGTAAATTTATATTTTATAGTTTTCAAGTACGACCTCTTATGCTTGGAGAGAACACTTAATTATGCAAATGTTATGTATTATGATTTTATATTTGTTTTTCTTGTTTCTGCGACCATTCCAATCTAATTTATTAAGTTTTTATTTGTATCTGTACATAAGGACAATGGCCACAGTACGAAATAAAGAGATATTATTATTATTATTATTACAAATACAATAGTAAGCTTAAAGCGGGAGGGTCGTCACCTGCGCACGCGCGGGAATTGAGTCCCAACCAACGCTAAAAACACACGCTAAAATGCAAAGGCTCATGGGTAGACGCTTATTTGTAAACAATGACACGCTATGAGACCATCTGAAGCATGCGCAAGTAACGACTCCTCCGCTTTAACCAAGCACAGTCTTTGGTTTAACTCTTGATTGCCAGGCTTATGGTAATACGACGTTAGCTTGAATATTCACTACAACCAACTACCACAATGTCGTGTGTGTTTTCCGAAATCGGTGAAGGTAATAATTTTTTGTTTTGTTTTCGTTTTTTAAACTTGTATTGAATAGTTGTCATGGCAATCATCAATAGGGTTTAAACTAACCTATATAACAACTTTTATTTTTACTTTTTCTGAAAATTGGATTTGGAACAATTGTTGATTTCCGAGTCTTTCGCGGGCACGTTGGTCTTCGCGATCACCCAAAAGGACTTAAAACAAATAATTATTTAATTTTGTAAAACAAAAAAGAAGTCCCGACTTTGCCAGTCTAGGATTTGGGGCATAGTATGGATGTAGTGAAACGCATATAAAAATGGAATGGAATGGCTGAATCATTAATTGTAGAACAGTCCTTATTATAAAATGGCCACCGAGATCTCGTTGAGAGTGAGAGAGCCACGAGACTTCCCCCTCCCCCATAGTGTTTCATTCTCTACGTTCATCGCGTCCACTCTTCTGCTGACCAATATATAACCACGGTGTTTGGAACAGAGGACAGGAATGCAAAAACAAGTTACATGATTATCTCGCTCTCAATGAAATATATCGGTGGCCATTTGCGAATGGTGTGTATTTTATACCTTCTACGGTATCCAAGATCAGACCTGGATTTTCATAAGACTTGAAGTATAGCATATCACCGATAGAACCGTCTGTCAATGCTGGGTTAAACACTGGGATGTCATTCTGAAATATATGGTCACATACAATTAATCCAACTTGAAATATATAAGAGTACAATGTGAAATATATAAATCTAAATTTTATCAAACCATGTGTCGTGGTTCCTGTATAATATGGTGTCTGTAGTTCTTGACGTTTCAATTCAATCGAAACGACTGCGGTGTTGACACGATTCATGCTATTATGTTTTCTTTAGATTGTTATTAAATTTTACTTTGCGGTATTTAAAGCGGGGGAGTCGTCACCTATGCATGCGTCAGATGACCAAAGCGTGTCAATGTTTACAAACAAGCGTCTATCCATGAGCCTTTGCGTTTTTAGCGTGTGTTGTTATCGTCGCTTGGAACTCAATTCCCGCGCGTGCGCAGGTGACGACCCTCCCGCTTTAATCGTTTTGCAATGTCACTAACCTTGTAGGCCCAATAATACACAGATTCAGGGTTGTCAATTTCTTTACCAAGTCTTGCAATCATTTTAGAAGGCGTCCAATTTGTACCCTGTACAGAAAATCAAGATAAGAAGGTTTAACATTTACGAGAAAATTATTCAAAGATGCAGTATGATTGAAAACATATATTTTTAATAATATTATTCGATACTCCATACTGAGACAAAATCGAATTGTGATTTATCATCAAATAAAAGTGTGTAATGCTTATTTCTTCAGCTAATTATTATAACATAGAGTACCTGCTTAAAATAAATGTTTAAAGCGCGTTAGTCGTCGCGCTGCGTATGTGCGACATTTGTGTTGATAAACATTGATTTTCAAGTTCCCATAATCCAATGCGTTCTTTAAATGGAAATCACAAGTATGAGGTTTGACCTGGGCGCGACTTGCACCAATTACCTACGGTGACTCCTTCGATACCTTCCAATCACATGAAAATTGACTAATTATTGGAAACGTCTCAGTTCGTACTCGTTGATCTGCGCAACAGTCAAAGTCGTCATCTTTGTTTATATGAGACCAATATATCTCACAAATGCGCAGCGCAAAGACTACCGCGCTTTAAGTTATCACATTCACACAAATCATAGGTACTACGAGGTTATTTAGCTTCCGATTGGTACTTCTGATTGTGTATCTGAACAAAACGTAAAAATGACCTTTTGATTATCTCAATCCAGGTAATGGCACAATTTTAAATGACACCCGGACATGCATTACATAGAAATAATATGAGGTTATTACGAGGATACCTCAAAGTATGCACGAAGACACGGTACAGCTGGAGTATCGACTGACTCGCAGCGGAGGTCGATACGCGGTGTACTGTCTGAGTGCATACTTTAAGGTATCCTCGTAATTACCTTATTATTATACATCTTTTCTTTCCAAGGATACATCATGAGAATGTCGAAATCCAAAAAGTTTAGAACAGAATATGCGAACTTCTTTGTGTTGAGTCCGGTCACAGCCTGGGTGGCAGCCATGTTTTCTTATATGGTAGGATGAAAATACCCCGTAAAATACCCTGTAACTTATGGCAATACGGTGACAGATGTATAATAATTATGGTGTTTTTTTGTTTTTTTGTTTTTTGTGTTTTTTTATATTTAACAGCTTGTTGACAGTGTGATTATCTACTCTGTAAAATAAGAACTACGTTTGTTTAACTTTATTCGTGGAAACTAAAAAAAGGAGGGGAAATTTCATATTAGCTAATTTACATATGTTGGATAATTCAGCTTGGATTCATGGTTATTGTTACTGTTTTAAAAGGCACTCCTGAGGTGTTGACCGGTATAACATTGCATATGGCTCGCACACTATCTCGCTTCGAATCGACTCGTCTAATATGGCGCAGTAGGCCATTCATTATTGTTATGATAGAGGGACACTAACTGGCATAGTTGAGTGCTACTAGTAATCAATATTCCATTCACAAACAATCAAATACTTGTTTTTGCTTTTTTTTGTGATTGTACCCACCTCAGTTTGTTGTTCTATCAACATCTGATCAATGATAGGGTAGATCCATTCTTTAAATTTTCTATAATTATCACTCGGTACAATTAAATTTCCAATTCTATTGAGACCACCTTCAAGAAGTTTTGCCCCAGATAGTTGAAAATCACCAACAGTGGTCGGCCCCATACATTTAATAAAGTCTTCTTCTATTCCACCAGCTGAAGTTACAATGCAATCCACCTGACAATGAGAAATTCCAGCTATTATTATTTTTGTACATTGCCTATCCTCGGGAACAGAGCTACGTCACAGAATGTTCTACGTTGCTAAGACGCGCACCACTCTACCATGTATTTCTATGGGCTTTGCGCAAGCTGCCGTGAAACGCCGATCGAAGAGCCGGTGAAAACAGCTAATGTTAAGGAAACAGCACAAACGCAACTTTGAAGTAATCCCGAGCAACCAATTTTATATATGTTGTACATGTAGGGCTAATCTTGTTAAGGAGAGTTTCAACAACTATTCCAAAGTAAATTTGTGTTTATTTATCGGCCTTTGTTTTTACCGTGATGGTACCCAGGGGGGTGAAAGTACCCTAATGTCACACCGAGGATTGTTCATGCATTGCAAACAAGTGATTGTGTTGAATTCACGAAAGGTTTTTGTTTGATTCAAGTAATAAGACAAGATGTGGTGATCTCTTGATTATGATGTGTACATGTGTGAGTGAATAAAATATAAATTTATCTTCATCGTCACAGGTTCATTTTACAGTCCTTCTTTCAGACGGTGTTTCCTAATTTAAAGGGCGGTGGGCGTCGCGCTGCGCATGTGCGACATTTGTGTTGATAAACATTGATTTTCCCATAATCCAATGTGCCATTCTAACAGTAATCGCGAGAATGAGGTTTGACCTGGACACGACTTGCACTAATTACGCCGGTGATTCTTCGATACCTTACAATCACCTAAAAAAATACCTAATTAAAGCTTGGTAGCGTCTCAGTTTGAATACCCAAGGTTTTCAAACACACTATATATTATGCAAAAAATGGTCCTAAAAGATTGTTGGTTTCTGCTCATCACTAAACACAATTATCTGAAATTTGGACTTCGTTAGGTCAATGTTGCTCACACGATATTTTGTGTTGAGGATATGACGTTTGCGCTATCAGTATTTGCAGTACTTTATCATTTATGTACAACCTTTCAATTTATGCAAAGCATTTAAAATTGGCAGGGACGGGATGGCCATCAGCAATCGTAAATTTGGTACGAGGACAAATAATGTAGATATCCTTTTTAGACAGATAACCAGGAGAGTATATTGCCCTCTACGGTTGGAATTGAGTAGATATGTTCAGAAGTTCGTGGTTAATTTTTTACACTGATAAAAACATATGCATTTCTAAAGATGTAATAAAGTGTATCGGGTAATAGTAATAATAACAATAATAACAATAATAATAATAATAATAATAATAATAATAATAATAATAATAATAATAATAATAATAATAATAATAATAATAATAATAATAATAGCTATTGATTTTATATAATCAAGTTGTGTTAGACAGTGTGATTAGTACAAAACCACACAGGACCTTTCTGTTTTTGAGTTATAAATCACTCCAAAGTATACTACATTGCAAGGTATTCTTGGGGCAGCTAGTTTTCTAATGCCAGTGTTCTTGTGTTAGATAATATTCAAACAATGCGTACGAAGATATCATTTGCTCATGGCCTACAAACACATCACACTTTTTTTTTTTTTTTTTTAATATTTTTTTTATTATTTTTTTTATTACCCAATGTGGGTAACACATCACACTTACCATGTCGTGCTGCACCAGGTACCGTATATGTTCACGAACACCGCTGGACATCAAATTTGATGTGAATCCTAAAAATATCGTACAATTCGTTTTCTTTTTCTTGAATGGATATGGAACATCGGATACGTGTTGAATTGGTTCAGCTTTCTTTTTTATCTGCAAAATAAAACGACGTAATAGACAATTTCGCCATACAAGACTTCTGTCCATTAGCTAGTCCAATCACAGGGAGGTCCAGTAACTATGATCAACTGTACGCAGTCTCTGTAAGCTGGGGGGGGGGGGGGGTAGGTATCGGCTAGTATGTAGTGTAAGAGCTCCGCCAGCTAACATTTTCTAAACTCGAAAAAACAATCAAACAAATTGAAAAATACCAGCTTGAAGATTATTGGTTGCTCTTTCAATTTCGCCAAAGCCTTACCTATATTTTACCGATATCTGCAGAATAAATTAAGAAAACTACACAAATTTACATTTATGAATAATTAACGTTTGCCTTGAAAGCACCGCACAGTTGGAGGCGTGGCTTATTCAGAATATGTTAACAACCAATCACAAGACTGGTTACGAACCACACCGAGTTAACGACTCGGTTAGCTTCGTTCAACTGGTTCGTAACCACATGTAAGTGTTACATATTGTCATCTGTGATGTAAAATGTCACGTGACGTAAGGTCTTCAAACCATACAACTTATTCAAGTTATTGATGCATAGTATAGTTTTATCTTACCATTTTGTTGATCTCTTTGACTGCCAATCCAAAATTTGTCGCTTGAAATCCCGAAGTTGTATAACTTTCCAGCAAGGCCTGGTAATCAATGCCTTTATTGAAGTCATAACCCTCGACTTTTACTGAATCTTTAGTGACGTCCTTAGTTTTGCGAAAAACGGTTCCTTGCGCCCTCTTGATTGCATCTGGTAAGTCCGCTGAATATGCCCTTGCGGAGACCAACGACACGTGTCGTGGCAGAACTTCAAGTTGTTTGGTGGACTTCCCTATGAGTCGTGGTATCAATCCAGATCGACATCTAATTGCGTGAATACAAGCTGCATTCATAAGAAAGCAATTAAGAACGGGTATTTTTTTGGTTACCAGCCAAACCTCACATTGTGCCAAAAAAGTGCCCCCCTCTGTATTACCAAATGTCCTTTAAATATTATAGCCCACGCAGTTTCGCGCATAATGACCATGTCAACATCATCGCCCTGTTTCGTGATCCAAACATAAGGTCGAACAAAGGTCGTGTACAATGTTCATATTGATTTCTCTTCAAAAGTGATAAACATATATTTATATATATTCGTCTATTTTCACCCAAAACGTGCACTACAATGACGTGTTTGGGGCTGTAAAATTGTTTACTTGAATGGACATGATATACATTGCATTTACCTTGATTTGCCATAATGTCCTAAATGGTTTAAGACCACGTACCAGTATATTTACGCCTGTGCATTAAATGTATAAACACATATATACACATACAAACATGGACACATTGTAAACAAATTTACCATTTTCCGTACACTGCGAGATCCCGCGTTATGCGTGAAATAGAATGTAAAACAGGACAAACAAAGGTCGTAGTAGCGACAAACATGGTGTAGGTTTCGACAAACGCGAAAATATTTTTGGGGATATTTCCATGCTTAATAATATTCTGTACACATTTATTGTCTATTTCGATTAGGTAAGGGTATTCAAACGCAATATTTCTCTGTCAAAGATTGGCCGGTCGATGTGAGCTACGAAATAAAGAAATTCGAGTTCAAAATCAAATCGTTCGATTTTTACGGCAGACGTTCGGCGCGCGTCTTTCAAGCAACCAGCGAGATCTCGCAGTTGAACGGAAAATCACCTATTGCCTGAAAATGTATGACACGCTGAACAAATTGCAAAGAAAATGGTCTTTAAATATGCTCAATAAAAGACTACTGTGGAATACTTTATTTTCGCTGGAATTAATTTTCGCTGAAAAGGCTTTTTGGGCGCTCTGTATGGAATTTATTTTCACTCATTTTTGATGAGTTGAATGTGAAATATTGGAAAAAAAAATATTTTCACGGAATCATCTCGTCCGCGAAAATAGCGAAAATAAATTCCAGGCGAAAATAAAGTATTCTACAATTACATTTGGTTTTCATATTTTAGAAAATATACCTGATCCTGTAATGGTTATTAGTTTAACAAAGTAATACTAGTGTGACAATTTCTCGCCATCATGGGTGTATCAGTGGTGCAGTGGAGGCAGAAAATGTTTTGTGCAACCCGTACAAAGAATGCAGAGATGTGACAGCGGCAGCCATTCAGGTGAGACCGAAAGATTAGACCCAAGTCTCGCTGTACGATTGATGCTATTCTTTAGTTTACTATCTTGTGGCGATGTTGAATCGAACCCTGGTCCTAACCCCAATAACCCCGCAAAAGGAGGATATAATACTAGATTACAACAGTCGACATTGTCTTTTGGTTCAAACACTCAGGAATCATCAACGCACGTACTAGAAACAAACTACGCGGATCTGAATATCGTATTTCTGAAGATTTTTCGCCTATGGTTCGCAAAGCAAGATGAAAACTAGGATCATTGCTAGTGAAGGCAAGAGAAGACGGCAAGAAAGCGTCCATGAAATATGATAAGCTATTAATTGATAATGATATTTATGTGTATGACGACGAAACTGATGAAATTAAGCAAATTAAGAACACATAGAGGTATGGCCAAGGCCAGTATATGTACCCAAATAATGTTACTAATAGTTATATTCACTCATCTACTTTGTCATGTATTGCATGTGTGGAATGTGAACGGTCTGAAAACTAAATGCACCAATCCTGACTTTCTGCTATTCTTATCTAAATATGACATTATTTTTCTAACTGAAACATGGAGCACACCTGAAAGCAAATTTGAAATTAATGATTATGAAAGCTATCACAATTCACATATCAAGCGCATGCGCTATGGTCGTACTTCTGGTGGCATTAGTATCTTATATAAAACAGGGTATTTTAATGAGATGAAATGTTTAAACAGTGAAGCGACTGCTAGTATTGTCTGGTTTCTTTGCAGCACTGGTGATTCGAAATATTGTTTTGGCATTGTTTATTTTTCACCCCAGTATTCTAGCAGTTATTCTAATGAAGTAAATTTTCAAATTTTGGAGGATGAATTGGCAAATAATATATCTAAATATCCGGAATATAAATTTTTTTGTTGTGGCGACTTTAACGCCAGAACGGCAACGGAACCAGACTTTACTGAACATGATAACAGAGATTTTTTGCTGATCAAGTAAATATACCAGAACCAGAGTTACCAAAAAGGTGTAACTGATTACGTCCTAACATGTTATGACAATTTTGAACTGTGTAGTGATTGTTCCATAGTTGATAGACCCGATTCTGACCACTTACCAATCACATTTAGACTGAAAACTCTAACCCAAAATGAGAACGAATCCTCAATTGAGGGCAGTATTTTTACTAGATATAATTGGAATGTATCAAAAAAGGATCAATTCCATTCATTTTGGAAAGGTGAAACTGCAAAGCTCTTGGTTGCAAGATTTCACACTTTAGCAAATATGGGAAATACTATTGAAGCTGCTAATATTTTATCTGATTTGTTATTTAACGCGGCTGACGGCATGAAACGTAAATGTAAATTGCCACAGACTATAAGAAAGTTTCATAAGAAAAGTAATTGGTTCGACGATGACTGCAAATATATGAAGCAACAGACCAGGAAAGCCCTAAATCAGTTTCGAAATTGTAGATCTGTTGTTAATCTTGAAAACTATATTACTCACAGAAGCAATTATCGTATATTGCTAAGGGACAAAAAGAAACTATTTAACAATCTCAAAAAACGTGAACTTTACATCTCTGCAATCAATCCGAATACAAAGGAATTTTGGAATTTATTAAATAGTAAGAAAAGTGGCCCATCTACAAAAATCCAACCAAGCGCATGGCATGTTTATTTTTCTCAACTCTTTACGAGTACAGATTTGAATTATGGGAATGAAAGTAACATGTTTTTAGAAGAAGTTCAAGACTATCTTGATAATTTATTAATTTTGCCAGAGTCAAATGCAGTTATTAACTATCAGATTTTAGATCAAGCCATTACAATTGTGGAATTGGAACATGCCCTTAGTCGGTTAAATGCAAATAAGACAGCTGGTATTGATGGTTTATCGCCGGAAATATTTAAGCATATTCCTATGATTTTTAAACAATTACTTGTTAAACTGTTCAATACAATAATTAATACTGGTATATTCCCTCCACAATGGGTGCATGGTTTAATTATTCTTGTCTATAAGAAGGGTGAAAGAGATTTAGTTAATAACTATAGAGGTATTACATTATTGCTTTCGATTACAAAAGTTTTCAGTGATATTATATATCATCGTCTGCTTAAGGGTCAACTTGCACTATCCTATTGTGGAAGAACAGGCTGGTTTCCGTAAAAATTATTCATCAGTTGACAATCTATTCGTTTTATCAACCATTATTGGTCGTTATTTGTCATTAGGAAGTAAATTATACTGCGCATTTATAGATTTTGAAAAGGCATTTGATAGGATTAACCACACCTTACTCTTTTATAAACTAACAAAATCGGGAATGGGTGGCAAACTATTTAAAGTATTGAAGTCCATGTACCAAGATATCAGGGCATGTGTTCGCTCCCCAGTAGGTATTTCTGAATTGTTCAAATGTGAAGTAGGAGTCCAACAAGGCAGTGTTTTATCGCCACTCCTTTTCTCTTTCTCTGTAAATGATCTTGGCGAATCAATACAACACAGCCACGCCGGCGTTTATATAACGCCTATAAAATTATTTTATTTGTTATTTGCAGACGATTTGGCAGTTTTTAGCTCTTCCATTATGGGTTTACAACGTCTTCTGAATAATTTGGATCTATATGCAAATAAATGGAGACTAAAAGTTAATATTGATAAATCTAAAGTAATGGTATTTAGACGTGGGGGCAGATTGAAATCAACTGAGCAATGGTGGCTTGCAGGACATAAACTAGAAGTTGTTTCTTATTATAATTATTTGGGTATAGTATTGTCGAGTTCTGGGCTTTGGAACTATGCCCAGTCTAGTTTGGCCAAAAAAGCGTCAGGATCGTTGTTTGCGATTAAGAAAAGTATTTCGCAATTTGACGGTATTGATGTAAATATTGCATTTAAAATCTTTGATGGTAAAATCCTACCAATTTTAATGTACGCTAGCGAAGTATGGGGCTTTCACAATGGCAATCAAGTTGAAATTATACAAAACAAATTCTGTCGATTTATATTGAAAGTCTATCATAATGCACCAAATTTGGCTATAAGGGGGGAGTTAGGTAGGTTTACTATTAAAACGTTTAGACTTATTAGGATTATTAAGTACTGGCTTCGCATTTTATCAATACCCCGACACAGACTGGTATATTTATGTTACATGTTTCAGTACCATGAAGCAGAAAAGGGTAAAAAGTGTTGGGCCCTGAATTTAAAAATGTTACTTCTTTCTTATGGTCTGGGTGAGGCATGGTACAACCAAGGGGTGGGGAACTCTGAATACTTTGTTAAGCTTTTCAAACAGCGATGCTTGGACATTGATATTCAAAATTGGCAAAGTGGACACGAGCTATTTCCGAAGCTGTGCTTTTATAGAAAATTTAAATATATATTTGGTCAAGAGAATTATTTTAAAACAGTCCAAAAAGACTGTTACAGGGAAGCCTTGTGTCGCCTAAGAATTTCTGCCTTTGTCTACATATTGAAACTGATAGAAAATTCCATAATACACGCACAGAAAGAGTTTGTATTTTATGTAATACCAATTGTGTAGAGGACGAGTACCATTTTTGCATTATCTGTCCGTTTTACCAAGAGTTGAGATCTAAATACATTCCAAGTTATTATTATACACTTCCCTCACCCGAAAAATTTATATCACTATTAAAATTACAAAATGCAGTAATCTTGCGTAACATTTCTAAATTTATTTTTCACGCCACAAAAAAAAGTAATACAATTATTTTGGTCTGACAATTCATGTTCTTTTCATATTTTCTTGTTCTTTTTCAGTCACTGAAAAATGACATTGTCCTCTGTAACATGTTATATAATTACAATGAGTATTCCTTGAGGCCGGAGGCCTACAGTATTATGAATAAATGTATTATTATATTTTAGAAAGAATATTATTAATATCCATTACATGAACTAAAAAGCATGTGAAGGCCGCACATTATAAACATCCTACCTTTGCGATGGTTCCAACAGACATGAAATTAAAACTGGTCTAACCTGTGCTTCGATCCATCTGGGGTGTTAAACACTCACAGCATACGTATTCGTGTATAAATATAGCTCAATATAATCTCACCCAGTAGAAATCACCGACGCAGTAAGGAAATAGTTCTGTTTAACATAATGGTTATTTAAAATTTTAAATTCGACATGATCAAAAGAATAAAAAAATTATCAATTGAGAAATTACTTAAAACATATTTTCGTTTTTGTTTTCTTTTTTTTTTGAGGCTTACAGACATTTGAACGATTATTTTTACGCAAACTGAGTTTTTAATATATTCCACAGTTTAGTATAACCCATATTATAAAGACATCTTTGGATTTGCAGATCCATTTTTACAAAACCAGCATAAAATTAGCACTGTATTCTATTCTATTCAATTATTCTATTCAACATATCTACTGGTAAATAAAATAAAGCAACTAAATGTTTAAGGTCGTCATTTCAATAACAAACACAATAGTCTTTGACAGAAACTATCTAACTCATTCCAGGATTCTGACCAAAAAGCCACACGTGGAAGCACAATGTCCACCTAAACACTGATTTAAGGTATAGATGCAGGTTCGTGGGCATTTGGGAGTGAACTTTTTTTTTTTTTTTATTAGTCAAATAGTCGCAGCATTATGAATAGTGGAACATACTCAAAAGACGATTTTAAAATATAGAAAACAGGTACAAACATTCTCTCTTTTGAATGCTTAGCAAGATTTAGCAAGGCTGTACATAAATAATAAAACAGAAACATGGTGAAAAAAAGTAATGACGTGATCTCCATATTATGCACTATATTTAACTTTTTACAAAACGATAATAGGTTTAAATTTGGAACTGTTACAGCTATTTTAATTATGAGTTGCATACAATAAAAAAATAGTCAGAGTTATATTATTATTACTATTTTGATTCGGATATGTCACTATGATTCAACTCATTGGGCTTGATGTTAACTTGCTTTGCCATGATCATGCATGATTCTACTGAGAGGTCCTGGGTAATTTATCTGATTGGACGCCTTTTAAAGCATCATGTATCCAATCATGCTACCATACCACATGAGAAATTTAAAATATGCTTTTGCTCAAGCTTTTTTTTTTAAGAAAAAATGATTCATCACATTACAAGTACTTGTATCAAGCTGAAAAAAAACACACTTATTTTGGTACTGATAAATGATGCAAAATATTGTGTGAATATTAGATTGGCAACATGAATGTGATGTTGGGTTTCTATTCAACACAACAATGGCCACTAGTTTGCTAACCATTTTTTTTTTTTTACTCATATGAGAGAGTATTTCTTCAGAAACTTGTAAAAAATAAAATACACAGGGAAGCATCATAATAATCATTCAATTTCACATTCCAGTATCCTTGAGATGAATATCCGGGCTTTTTCACTGCATGGCAACCATCACGGTGAAAACAAAGGCCGAAAACAACCAGAAATCGGTACTTTGCGATGGTTGTTTAGACTCCCCTTAACAGTGTAACAAGATTATCCCTGTGTGTGCAACATATATAAATTCAAGGTTGAGTTTGTGTTATTTTCTCGAATTTAGCTATTTTCACCGGGCTCTTCGACCGGCGTTTCACATCAGCTCACGCAGAGCCTATAGAAATACACGGTACAGTGGTGCGCGTCTTAGCAACGTGAAACGTCTGTGACTCCATCCCGATGATACTATTACTTTCCATCAATAATTATCTTTCTATGATATATATCCACCTCTTCAAATTGAAACCCAAGAAACCACAGAATCAAGTTCCTCTGCTTCATATCCCTGAGTTTGACTCTGATGGTAACTATACTACTAAAATAACGATGAATTCAAGTTGACTACACGGATTGATATATGGCCGCTGCTGTCAGTCGGACAGGATATGCTCACACTTATTTATAAGCTAGGGGGATAGGGCACTGAGAGGGTCCCGTTTTTTTTTTTTTTTTTTTTTTTTTTTTTTTGAATTGATAATAAAGTCATTATCGACATTTTGAATTAGCGAATCAGTTCTCTCGTTAAATTCGCGAACAAGACATGCTCGCGAAAAAGACATGTTTTACAGTATTTTGAGCAAAGACAGTATTCACAACTCACTAGGTTATTGTCTTTGGAAGAAATTATTAAATGACCCAAGATGGCTCCCAACCTGATTCCAAGGGAGCCCAATAAGACCAGCTCAGAAAAATGAGGAAATCTTCATGTACCTCAAACGTTCTGATTTGGATAGGTAACTGACAGTTTTCCTATGTCTTGTTAACCCATCTATATCAACATTCAGTGTAGGTAAGATATACCACCTTTAAGCATACTGACCAAGCTGAAAAGACGGCTGCCAAACGTAATCATGTTCGATAATATAAGACTACCGGTAGTTCTGCCATGAACTCTGAGGAACCAAATTTATGCTAGAGATGTTCTTCGAGCTGCCAAACAACTTGAAGTAATCAACCAACGGAGGCTCCTAAAGGCAAGGGTTAAAGGGCGGTAGTCGTCGCGCCACGCATGCGCGAGATATATGGGTCTCTTATATAAACAAAGATGGCGACTTTGGCTGTTGCGCAGATCAACGAGTATAAACTGAGACATTACCAAGCTTTAATTAGGTATTTTTTAGAGGTTTGGAAGGTATCGAAGGAGTCACAGGCGGTAATTAATGCAAGTCGCACCCAGGTCAAACCTCACACTTGTGATTTTCATTAGAAAAGCGCATTGGATTGCGGGAAAATCAATGTTTACCAACACAAATGTCGCACATGAGCAGCGCGACGACCACCGCCCTTTAATATAAACAAAAGTGAGTTAAGTCTGGTGGTAATTCTTGTAAATCTACTAAGTCCTGACATGATGACAGCAGTTATCACAAACTCTGTGCATTTTGCAAATGTGTGATAAATATAAACATATTGCTAACTGTACTGGATTCAGATCAGTGTTCATAGTCAACTCAGGTCTACTGTTATTCTGCACAGAAATTGTCTTGGTGTTCACATCTGGTTGAGAATCTGTACAATAAAACATTGGTTTTCAAGTGTTGTATGGGTCACATTCCAAATAGTACAAACCAGTACAGACCCTGTGCCGATTTGTTTCAGACAAGGAACAGAAGACCATCACATATTTGTGTCGCAAGTATCACCACGCACACATCCCACATGACATCAACAAATTACAAATGCATTGGCTCTCATTCACAACTTGGGTATTTCGGACCATAACCCTATATTCGTGGTTCGCAAACTCCGTTCCCCCCCCCCCCAATCAAACAATCATGTTTCTATTCGTTATAGAAATTTCAAAGTGTTCGTTGAGTCTCTATTTTTGGCTGACTTTCGGAAAACGCCTCTAATTTCCGTACACAACATTACTGATACTAATTTAGCTTTTGAGACTTGGCATTCTATTTTTAATAATATTTGTGATTCGCATGCCCCATTTGTTTGTAGACGTGTGAAAAAATTAAGACAGCCAGGATGGCTGAATACGGACATTCTACTTAAAATTAAAGAAAGAGACAAACTTCGGAGGCGTGCACGTACTTTGTGTGATGTTACTGTCCTAAACCAATATAGAGCCAAACGTAATCTGGTAGTTAATTTAATCAAGGCCGCTAAGAAAAAACCATTACATTCAACTTATCAAAATCAATAGCTCCAACAGTGCCGCCTTGTGGAAAACCCTTAACGATTTGATCAGTGGTGGTAAATCTAACTCTCTCAACGTTCATATTTCAGTTGGCAATAACTTCGAAAAAATTGTTAATAATTTCAATACACATTTCGCTTCTGTTGCCGACAAGTTACGACCCAATGTTTCAGTGGGCGATTCATATTTTACGAATTTACGGAAAGTTATTGAACCCAAATTGACCAATACTCGACAATTTGTTATTCCGCCGGTCATATGCCAGTTCGTGAAGAACCAACTGTTTTCACTATCTAGTTCTAAGTCAGCTGGCCTTGACAATACATCTAAACTTTTGCGTATTTCTGCTCCATTCATTTGTGAAAGTATTGTTTATTTATTCAACCTTAGCATTTCATCAGGTATTTTTCCAGACATGTTTAAGCATGCCAAAGTTATTCCATTACACAAGGACGGATCCCAGGACTTGTGTAATTTTCGTCCAATTTCGCTTCTCCCAATAATCTCAAAAATCTTTGAAAAACACGTGCATGATCACTAATACCATTATTTGAACAGTAATGATTTAATTTCTAAATCGCAGTCGGAAATCACATTCATGCCATACAGCTATGCGATGCATTACTTAGCAACATGGATGATGGCTTATTGTGTGGTTTGCTTTTCCTTGATTTAAGCAAGGCGTTTGATATGGTAGATAAACACGTATTATTAAATAAGCTCTCAATTTATGGCATTTCTCCAATCTCCCTTGTTTGGTTTAATTCTTATTTAACTGACAGAAAGCAAGTTGTGTATTTGATGGGTAAACAGTCGGATGCTGTCAATATTCGACATGGCGTACCACAGGGTTCGATTTTAGAACCATTATTATTTCTTCTATTTATTAATGACCTACCATTATTTCTTGAAAACAGTTCCATTGATATGTATGCAGACGATCAAACTCTGTTATCATCTGGACCAAGTATCAATGTAGTCACAAAGTGCATTAATAATGATGTTTGGCCAATTTTGCGTTGGGTTAATTGCAATTACATGTCAATCAACACATCTAAATCAAAATCTATGCTTGTTGGATCCCGTCAAAGGCTAAATAATATTGGTGAAGATTTTCTGGTTAACTTCAATGGTGAAATAATTAAAACAGTCAGTTTCGAAAAGTCGCTCGGGTGGTTTTAGATAAAACTCTATCATGGGATCATCATGTTGATATGCTTTGTAAAAAGCTTAGCCAAAGAATTGGTGTTCTTATGAGAGTTCGCAGCTTCTTAGCTATCTCCGTCAGAAGAACATTGCATTTTTTATTTATTCAGTCGTTATTGGACTATTGCTGTATAGTATGGGGAAATACAAGTCAAATCAAATTTATGTCGGGTGTATAAGCTTCAGAAAAGGGCAGTTCATGTGATTTCCTCTGACAACTTCAGCCAATCGTCGTTTGAACTGTTCAAAAAACATAGTATCTTGCCAATCGATTACAGAATTTTATATTTTCTAGGTATCGTAATGTATAAGGCAACCAATGGCTTGGCGCCTTTATATATAAGTGAAATGTTCAGTCCTATCTCCCAAACCCACAAGTATAGTACACGTTCCTCTCTTAAAAATAATTTACGCATTACTAAATGGAAAACATCCATGGGTCAGAGGACGTTTCAGTATAGAGGGGTAACCCTATGGAATAACTTGCCATTTCATATCAGAAATTCAGCCTCTTTGGGCATTTTTAAGAAAACTTACAAAATTTATCTTAGCGAAAAATTTGTTGTAAATTGCTCAAGCCTATAGTGTGTATATTGTGTTTTTTGTCCCTACAGAGGGCCCAATGAAAATTACTTTATTGTATATTGGCCTACCCTCTTTAAATAAAGTGTTTAATAAAATTAAATAAATAAAGTGATTGACAGATAGAATGATGTCATGACATTACCATTCAATCGCAAGTCAAGGGAGGAAATGCAATATTTACTCACGACTTTCATCAGAGTTTTGCTGAGAGATGTGTTTGGAGAATCTTTGACAAGATCTTTGTTGTATATCCTGAGAGTGTACTGACATTGACTCACACTGCCTTCAAGAAAAAACATGGAAATTTGTAGTTCTGGAAATGGATTGATAGGCACATGACGACCGAATATACAAACATACGTGTGACATTTAAAATCCCACAATTTGACCTTTCCCTGCAGATGAGCTCTGCCTATATGTAAATTTTACTACGTCATCCAGCTGCATGCGTAATCAATAGCAAAGCTCCACCTTTGGCCTAAAACAATTCTCTCGGCGTTACCGTTTTCGCTTGAATTTTGCAAACACATTATAGCATTTGATTAAATCATTTTAGTTGAAAAAAAAAAACATTAGGCCAGAGAGACTGTCAACAGTCTATGGCTATTGGGTGTTTAACCTTTTGAACACTAAGTCAACATTAGTCACCTTTTACAAAAAAAAAACAAATACTAAATTTTGTTCATATTTTTCAAAAAATTTGACCAAGATCTGTAGCCAATGAAAAATTGAGACCATCTGGGCCAAAATAATGAAGAATTGATTGAAAAATACACAAATATGTGTAAAATGTTATAAAATTGGGGTGGGAAAAATGGTGGCATTCAAAGGGTTAACAAAAATATATTTTGTGCCCGATGTCTAAGCAGTAAGCTAACTTGAATTCCCCTGTACATGTATGTAATGGTGTCTTTATAGGGTTACTTATGTGGGGCGCATTTTTGACTATATGCCACTTTTGTGTATGTGAAAATCAGACTTACGCGTGACATTAAAATACAGTTGATACATCTTTTCCACGCATAACTACCCTGTAGAAGCCCCCTTACATACTTCTTTATTAGTTACATGTAATATATTCACCTTTAAAATTAAATGTTCTCAGAATTGTGATAACCTGCCCACAACATAAGGTTCAAAGAAACATGTTCGCTACAAGACAATATTTTTTTAGTAAAACATACAAATATGTAGTAAATCATCATATTATTAGCTTATACTCTTCTTTCAATGTGATTGGTCAGAGAGGATTCTGTACAAGCATGTTTTTTTTTCACCTTTTAACCTTTAACCTTTAAAGTGCTAACCTGTAAATATTAAATATAAAGACTGAAGGAAATACTGTATTTTTGCTTTTGGAAATATGAAAACAGGACACACCCATGTTTCATGTGAACATAACGCCCATACCCAGTACGTGTCAAGATGGTGTTATGAGATTCTGTTACACTACAATATTATATGTCGCTGTCCATACTTGGCTATTCTATGACATCACTGAGCTTGACGTTTGAGTTCCGATGACTGTCCTCAGTGTGAGATGTCCTTCTACTTGTGGTAGTGATCACATGTTTACTCAACATTAAACAAATGTATAGCAACCTATATATTGAATAGTTATTTTAAAGAACTGCTGTTCTCTTATTCTGGAGTTGCTTTAAAATTTCTGGCAAACGTTTCAGCGACTATCAGTGGGAGTACCAGGGTAGCATCAGCATAAATCTTTGAAATGAATAAAGATAACATGCAGGTAACATTAGAAATGCATAGATTTATGTAATACCAATGACAAAAAAGACAGGCAGGTATTTAAAATGTATATCCAAATTCTTCAAACATTTTTCATTTTAGCTAGAAGCATTTATACATTGTTTCTGCTATTTTCAAGTTTCAAGCTATTTTAGTTGTCCAGGATTACATGTACTTCAAAGTTGAGTTTGTTCTGTTTTTTTTCAAATTTATCTATTTTCACTGGCACCGTTCCACAGCAGCTCGCCCAGAGCCCATAGAAATACATGGTAGAGTGGTGCGAGTCTTAGCAACGTGGAACGTCTTGTGACGTAGATCCGTCACCCGAGGGTACAAACTCACTGTAGTAACTCATACTTTAATCAACAAAATGTTACCTTGACAGGCGTTGCTGTTTTCTTTATCTTCCCCCATGATATGGCCTCATCCGGTCGAGCACCGGAATCAGATCCATCAAACTCACTGGCGGTGTTGATGTACACGGCGTAGTCAGCTCCATTGCGCTGTCAGGAATAGATTAAACATTAAACACTATAGAATTCTAATGAGCATAGTCGTCAGGACGAAGCCTTACAACTCCAAGATGGCGATAACCTTACACCGTAAATAGGCAGTCAAAACCAACGTGCACGTTACATTATTTAATTTTTCTAGCCAGCGGTGTGATGTGTGTTACAGTGTTCAATCACCGTAAACCATGTGTTATTTGTTTGGTCCCACAATTTGTCTTCCATGTGCTTGCCGATCACCGAACAGCATGTCACCGGTACATAGTGTTTACACACTTTTTTTTTTACCGTACCATTTTTACCATTTAAATTATTTTTTTTATATGTCATGCAGTGAACATCGACCATTGGGATTCGCGCTGTTCGACCCACCAACCAATAGGAATCGTGCTCTTCGCAGAGTGACACTGCGATCACGTCACAGAGTGCAATAATCGACATTCAGCGAGTTGCACAATCGCGTCGCAGAGTTAGTTTTTAGACCCCAATACATACATGATGAGCCTTTGCATTCTTAGCGTGTGTTGTTATCATCGTTTGGGACTCAATTCCCACGTGTGCGCAGGTGTCGACCCTCCCGCTTTAACTAAGCAAGCTACATGTAAATAATTGTCTTCAGGCATATTTTGTGGTATTCAGGTAACAATCTTATACTGTAAATGTATTAATTTTTCACTGGGTTTTAATTCCGCTATTTACGCTAATAAATAAAATTCGCTAAATTAAATCCATTTGAACACTTAAAAAAACAGTAGAATATAAAAAAGGCTTGAAAATCAAAATAGTGGAATTAAAATGCTAGTAAAAATAGATGGTTTTACAGCATACCGGTACTTACCATTAGATTAGCGTTACATATGTGGTGTTTCATAAGTCCACCTCCCACTATTATCATCCCAGTGTTGATTGCATACACAGCTTGACTGTTCATTCTACGAATATCTGGAACATAAACAACAACAACAACAACAACAACAACAACAATATTCAGTGTTGATTTAAAGTGCATATTTGTTACCGTCCAAATTTTAGTGCAAAATTTTTCTAATATCAAATTTTCAATTGTACATACATACCTTCCACAATATCCAAAACTAATCCAGGATTTTTATAGGAATGAAAATAAATCATGTCACCAATAGAACCATCAGTCAATGCTGGACTGAAAACTGGGATATTATTCTGAAAAAATATTTCATAGTTATGTCAAATTTGTAATTTAAATATGAGCCACTCACAGGTAACCATGACAACAAATAACGTGTGGAACATTGGGAGCATTCAAAATATCAGAAATAGAAAAGTTTAGTGGTTTCTATGATACGGTCTGTGCATCACATTTTTCAAGTGTGGATTGAGTTCACCATTGACAGACATGTACTCTCAATGCTATCAGTCAGATGACATTTTACTCTCAATTTTTAGATGAGTGGTGTTTACAGATAAGGTATGTTATTCAGTTTTTCATTTTCACCAGACAGAAGATTATATAAAAATATATGAAAAAGACAGACTGCCCTGGAGTACATTGTGTGAATGGTGTCGTATTGGTTCTTTTAGACTAGCAAAGTCTTGAATTCTTTTTTGTTAATTGTTCATTTAGTCCTTTTAGCGTCATTGCGAAAACTAACCCGACTGCTAAAGAAATCCCGACTGGACGCATCTGCGGGCATTTGACTGCTATTAATTATTCATGATGTCATTGATTATTCATTAGAGGGTGTGTGAAAGCAAACATGAACTTTTAAAGGTTGATTCGATTCGATCGCAGAGATGGATACTGTAACTTTCTAAGTGTGAAGGCGATACTTTCATCTATGTATACTGAAAACAATTTTAGTATTTTTGAGTTGGACATGTGATATTCAAATTAGCCTGTTGCCGAGATTGATTTGGTGCATTTGGTTGATGCTTGGTAATGCATATACACCCGCGTTTATTTGAGAGTCTGCTTACTCTACTGTTTTTTTCAAGCTCAAATACTCAGAATTTCTTACAATATACGTATGCACACTGAATTTTAACAAATTTATATTATGCCTTGCTTCAAATCAAATTAGAAATTAAAAATTCACTTCTCATATTTTCACATTTTGCAAAGGCAATATAAAATGGATGCCTCCAAATACAAAATCAACACGTTTGGTACCAAACTGAATCTGAAATGTTAACATCTCCACACAAAACATAATTATTATTATATACATGTGTCACCGTAACGACATAAATTACAGCGTATCGTAATTTTGTGGTATTTTACGGGATATTTTCATCCTACCATATTAGGAATTTCAAATACAAAATAATTTCGTGCGTAAGCATTCTCTAATAATAAAAACCAACATGGCTGCCACCAGGGTTTGACCGGACTCCACACAAAGAAGTTCACTGATTCTGTTCTAAACTTTTTAGATTTCGGCATTCCCATGATGTATCCTTGGAAGGAAAAGATGTATAATAATAAGGTTATTATGAGGATACCTCAAAGTATGCACTTAGACAGTTTGCCGTCGCATCGACCTCCGCTGCGTGTTGTTGGTTACTCCCATTGTACTGTATTTGTGCATACTTTTAGGTATCCTCGTTATAACCTCATATTATACATATGTCATCCTACCAACATAGTAAAACATGAAATGATTCTTCAGAATTGCACTGGGTATCTTTGCATCATTTTTGGGAATGCAAATTCCAAATATGGAATTATGTAATAACCAACTGACACATACACATCGTAGCCTGCACAATGCACAATATATTATAATAATATTTTCACCAAGGTGACAAAGCAAAACAGCTACTGATGCCAAAAGCGATAATGAAATTAACAAATTATACAAATCATATCATGAATAAACAAGTCTCGTCTCAGTTTCACTCGCCTTATATGCCCAATAATAAATAGATTCTGGGTTGTCAATTTCTTTACCGAGCCTTGCAATCATTGTAGAAGGCGTCCATTTAATTCCCTGTAAGGAAAAATCAAATATATTAAGTAAGTTACTGACAGAACCATGAAAAACAACTCTTCCCTCCAATTTGTTTTTTCCGTAATTAGGTAATTAGGTATAGAAAACCCCTCTCTGAAAACTTGAATGAATTAACACATATAGTGTCTTCCCAGTTGTATACATGTGTCTGTCTTATACCTCTCACATGCCCAAATTTTGTCTCAATTAAAAATACTGCTATTTGAAAACTAAACTTATATCTCGTGCAAAATTTCACCAAAAGGAGCTGTAAAATAAACTTGACTGAATTGAGTCCTAAGCGACGATAAGGCCAGACTTTTATTATCCCTTGTTTCGCGAACCCGTTGAATGAACAGGAGCCGAAAATGAAATAAAAATAAAATTTTCTTTTGGCGTAACAGTAATTTCTCGCGCCCACCGACTTGTAAGTGCAAAAACTTGCTAAAAAAAAATTTATTTTTATCTTCATTTTTTTTTCGCCCGCCGCATAAAATAAACCCAAGTTGCATTTTCGTGGGAGTATCATGATCAAAGTACCGAAGTCTCACGCAGATGAGAACAAGGTTATACATGGAATAAAATTGTATTTCATTTCTTCTTTCCGATCAATGATCTCACTTACAATTCTTTGAGAATCACACAAATCTAATGGGAAAAATAATATTTTTGTTTTTTTTACGCCCTCCTAAAAAAATTGCCTTGTAAAAACTCGGGAAACAAGGAATAAAAAAAGTCTGGCCTAACAACGCCTAGTAAAAACACTGCTCATGGGTAGATGCTTGTTTGTTAAGCAACGACACGCTTCATTGTCGCTTTAACTTTACACATGTAAAATTATTTCTGAACACGTTAAAATCACTCCCATACACTGCCTCATTGCTTTAAGCTATTTTCAACTCTCCAGCCATTTTCAAAAGGCAAACACAGAGACTGATTTTTGACAGATATCTCCATATACAGGAAAATGATACATGCATCGTACTTCATAAAACATTTGCAATCAATAAGCAAAAACACATACATTCTGCTACTAGTATTACATTCATGTACGCATACATTCTGCTACTAGTATTACATTCAAGTACACATACATTCTGCAACTAGTATTACATTCAAGTACACATACATTCTGCTACTAGTATTACATTCATGTACACGTACATTCTGCTACTTGTATTACATTCATGTACACGTACATTCTGCTACTTGTATTACATTCTTGTACACATACATTCTGCTACTTGTATTACATTCTTGTACACATTTATTCTGCTACTTGTATTACATTCTTGTACACATACATTCTGCTACTTGTATTACATTCTTGTACACATACATTCTGCTACTAGTATTACATTCATGTACACATACATTCTGCTACTAGTATTACATTCATGTACACGTACATTTTGCTACTTGTATTACATTCATGTACACGTACATTCTGCTACTTGTATTACATTCTTGTACACATACATTCTGCTACTAGTATTACATTCTTGTACACATACATTCTGCTACTTGTATTACATTCTTGTACACGTACATTCTGCTACTTGTATTTATACATTCTTGTACACATACATTCTGCTACTTGTATTACATTCTTGTACACATACATTCTGCTACTAGTATTACATTCAAGTACACATACATTCTGCTACTAGTATTACATTCTTGTACACATACATTCTGCTACTTGTATTACATTCTTGTACACGTACATTCTGCTACTTGTATTACATTCTTGTACACATACATTCTGCTACTTGTATTACATTCTTGTACACATACATTCTGCTACTAGTATTACATTCATGTACACATACATTCTGCTACAAGTATTACATTCATGTACGCATACATTCTGCTACTAGTATTACATTCATGTACACATACATTCTGCTACTAGTATTACATTCTTGTACATATACATTCTGCTACTTGTATTACATTTATGTATGCATGTGTATTTAATGTTGTAAGTCTCCCATTTCTTTAGTTGTATACCTTGAGAACCACCGTATTGGAGGCAAGTCTCATTACTGTTTGGTGTTAATATTTATTTAAAACAACAACTGTTGGGCAAAAGAACCCACAGTGCCTCTCATGTTATTCAACTGATGTGTGAGTGAACAGCACACAGGGGACCCTGTGACAACAAAGCTCTGACCGTTAAACATAAGGTGTCACACCACAGAGAGCATTGTAGTTGTAGATGCACTCTGAGTGGGATATTTTGAATGTGGTGATTAGAACAAAACAAAATATATTCATGAGCATAATGTTACGCAAATGAGCCACTTAATATACATGGATATGCATACAAAATTGTTATTCCAATAAAGCAGGGATTGCATCTGCTAAGAAATTGGCATCCTGCCCCGAGAGGTAAATATTTGTTGCAAATAAACACAGAAGTTCTCACCTGTGTTTTTTGTTCTAACAACATTTGATCCAAAATGGGAAGTATCCAGTTTTCAAATTTACAGTAGTTATCATTTGGTACAAGAAGATTGCCAATTCTATTAATCCCCTTTTCACGCAGCATTCTTCCAGACAGCTGAAAATCACCAACATATGTGGGTCCTAAACACTTGATAAGATCTTCTTCAATACCACCTGCTGTTGTCACCACACAGTCTACCTGCAATTAACAATTATTTCATAAAGTCTGATATCCTTTCTGGCACTTAAAGTTTTGTAACTGTGCAGTCTCATTTGAACCAATTCACATATTACCTAAAAATATCTTAATGATGTGGCCAATCAGAATGCATCTTATCAAACTAAAGTACGGTAACATTGTAAGATGCACTATGATTAGTGACAAATACAAGATGTGAATACTCAAGACGTCTGAGTGCCAGTACCTTGGGTTGCTCCAGTTTGTTGACTCATTCCTTCATCTGGGAAGTCTTGTATTTTTCGATGAACTTGTCTCAGATAACCCTAACTCTAACCCTAACCCCACATTCTTCCAATTTAAAATATGCGCCATCTGTCGGGAAAAATCACCTTTCTTTTTTCAAAGCATTATCAAAATTGCATTGTTTCATGAACTTGATATAAACATACTCCCAACAAACCTAAGCTTGTGTCAACCCTAAAGATTATTTGACCTTGATAAAGTATACAGATCTAAATAAAAGCACCTCTGAAATATCTTTAAAATAGTTGAATGTTGAATTGCCAAAGAGCGTACACTGGAATATACATTCACTGAATAGGATCTACCAAGGTGAAGTGGTGAGCCAATAGCTTCAGCAAAGCGCGGTAGTCGTCGCGCTGCACATGTGCAACATTTGTGTTGATAAAAATTGATGTTCCCACAATTCATTGCACTTTTCTAATGGAAATCACAAGTACAAGGTTTGACCTGGGCGTGACTTGCTTTAATTACCTCCGATGACTCCTTCAATATGTTCCAATCAACTAATAGAATACCTAATTAAGGCTTGGTAACGTCTCAGTTTTAGCTTGTTGAACTGTGCAATAGTCAAAGTCGCCATCTTTGTTGATATGAGAACCATATCTCGCGCATGCATGGCGCGACGACTACCGCCCTTTAACTTGACAGAGGAAGATGCTATTTGCCACAACAGTTTTCATTTTCAGATTAATTGAAATCCTATCCAATAATACTCACCATATTGTGCTGTACAAGGTACCTTATTGTTTCTCGAACACCACATGAAACCAAATTTGAAGTGTATCCTAAGAATATTGTACAGTTAGTTTTCTTTCTATTACATGGATTCAACGACTTGTACGTATCAGCTTGTTCCTGGTCTTCGATTGGTTCAGACTTCTTTCGTAACTGAAATGACAACCATTTTTTTCTAATTTTTTGGGGTTAACAATGAGCACGTTTAAAGCCGTATTGTTATTGCACATTCACAGCATATTCCATATCAGTTCACAAATTTGGCAGAGAAACATTTAAGTTTTATTGTCAATTTTGCATGGTTATGGTTGAAATTAGCAGATTTTATTCATCAACAAATATAACAAAATCAAAACCCTGTAAATTATTAAAGCGTGGGAGTCGTCACCTGCGCATGCGTCAGATAACCATAGTGTGTCGTTGTTTACAAACAAGCATCTACCCATGAGTCCTTGCGTTTTTAGCGTGTGTTGTTATCATTGCTCGGGACTCAATTCCTGTGTGTGTGCAAGTGACCACCCTCCTGCTTTAATGTATTCCTATCTAAGCCAAATATACATTGCTAACGATAATGATATATGAATTGCATCGAACGACAAATACCATGGCTACACAAAACTACTTCCTAGTGTGAAATAAATTCTAATTATATTAGCTACTACAGGTTTCTCACCATTTTATTGATTTCTTCGACTGCCAATCCAAAGTTTGTCGCTTGAAAACCTGAAGTTTTATAACTTTCCAACAAAGCATGGAAGTCAATGCCTTTATTGAAGTCATAACCTTTCACCTTTACTGAATCTGATGGCATTTCGTCGCTTTTCACCAAGACGGCGTCAGTGGCTGTGGATGGTGCCGCTGCCATGCTTCGATCTGCAGCTGGTAAAACTTATCGCTATAAAACAGAAACAGGAAAGATAAAAATTAATAACATAATCAAAGAAAGCTTAGAAAGAACTCCCATGTGCTGAGAGTATTGGAGACACATTAAATATAATTCGAAATTACTTAGCTGAAAACTAATTATGCAAATCAGAAAATTAATATGAACAGATTTGAGTGTAAAACTAATGAGGTCTGCGCAATGTAACAGAAAATCTATGTTTCCAAGTTTAATTGAAATGTGATTAGAACCAAAAAATTATGAATTATTATGCTTATTAGGGAATTAATATGAACAGATTTTTACCCCAAACTAATTAGGTTTGTACATTGTCCTAGAGCATCTTTTTACTAAGTTTCATTGAAATGGAATAATTAGTACTTTAGATATCAGTGCGAAAGCTTAAAATTGGTTAATTATGCAAATTAGGTAATTAATATGTACAGATTTTTACCCACAATTATTCAGGTCTGTCTATTGTCCTACAGCATCCATGTACATTCCTTGATGTGTGATGTATAGTACCTGAGATATCAGTGTGAAAGTTGGTTAATTATGCAAATTAGGTAATTAATATGCACAAATATTTACCGGAAACTAATTGGGTCTGCATAATTCTGGATTCATTGAAATGTGATGATTAGTACTTTAGATATCAGTGGAAAAGCTGAAAATTAATTATGCAAATTAGGTAATTAATATGCACAATTATTTACCCTAAAACTAATCAGGTCTCTGCATAGTCCTAAAGGATCTATGTACCAAGTTTCATTGAAATGCGATGATTAGTACTTGAGATACCCATGGAAAAGCTGAAAATTAATTAATTATGCAAATTAGGTAATTAATATGTACTGATATTACCATAAAAACTATCAGGTCTGTGCAGTGTCATATGACATCTATGTACCAAGTTTCATTGAAATGTAATGCTCACTACTTATATCAAATGCTGAAAATTAATTAATTATGCAAATTAGGTAATTAATATGTACTGATATTACCATAAAAACTATCAGGTCTGTGCAGTGTCATATGACATCTACGTACCAAGTTTCATTGAAATGTGATGATTAGTACTTATATCAAATGCTGAAAATTAATTAATTATGCAAATTAGGTAATTAATATGTACTGATATTACCATAAAAACTATCAGGTTTGTGCAGTGTCATATGACATCTATGTACCAAGTTTCATTGAAATGTGATGATTAGTACTGATACCAAATGCTGAAAATTAATTAATTATGCAAATTAGGTAATTAATATGTACTGATATTACCATAAAAACTATCAGGTCTGTGCAGTGTCATATGACATCTATGTACCAAGTTTCATTGAAATGTGATGATTAGTACTGATACCAAATGCTGAAAATTAATTAATTATGCAAATTAGGTAATTAATATGTACTGATATTACCATAAAAACTATCAGGTCTGTGCAGTGTCATATGACATCTATGTACCAAGTTTCATTGAAATGTGATGATTAGTACTTGAGATATCAGTGGAAAAAACGAAAATTGACTAATCATTATGCAAATTAGGTAATTAATATCCACGGATTATTACCAAAAACTAATCAAATCTGCGCATTAGTTCAGAGCATCTATGTACCAAGTTTCATCAAAATCCAATGAGTGGTTGTTCATATATCAGTGGAACAATCATGGAACAGCTAAAAATCAGCTAATTATCATGCAAATTAGGTAATTAATATGCACGGATTTTTACCAAAAACTAATCAAAACCTAGCATTAGTTCAGAGCATCTATGTACCAAGTTTCATCAAAATCCAATGAGTGGTTGTTCATATATCAGTGGAACAATCATGGAACAGCTAAAAATCAGCTAATTATCATGCAAATTAGGTAATTAATATGCACGGATTTTTACCAAAAACTAATCAAATCTGCGCATATGTTCAGAGCACCTATGTACCAAGTTTCATCAAAATCCAATGAGTGGTTGTTTAGATATCAGTGGAACAGTCATAGAACAGCTAAAAATTAGCTAATTATCATGCAAATTAGGTAATTAACGAGCATGGATTTTTACCAAAACCTAATCAAATCTGCGCATTGGCCCAGAGCATCTATGCACCAAGTTTCATCAAAAACCGATGTATGGTTCTTGAGATAGCAGTGGAACAGTCGGACACACATACACACACACACAGACACACTAACTGCAAAGACTCCCATTATGTGCTTCGCAAATGGGAGTCAAAAAGTTAGATAAATGTTTGTAGTAGTAAAGGCATTAGTGTAGATTTATTTTAATACGTTTGTGCACCTAAAAAGCAATTCCATTTAAATATAGGATTCATTGTTTGTTTACATGAAACAAAAACATGTACTGCACGTTGACCACTGCCTTTTCATATGAGATCGCCAGGTCCTGGTAGCAGGATGAGAAGATAAAGCCAAATTCATATAACCTGACCTACCCTAATTATTACTGCCTCACCCAACATTTTTTTGCCTGACATTATTTGCAAAGACTTAAAACTAGGTAGCATAAAAACTTTCAAACAGGATTTATAACACTCACATCAGCAAAAACAGTCCTTGTAAGCAAAAAAAAAATATAGTATATATAAAAATTAAAAAAAATCTTACCTACAATGTACTACCTACCATAAAATTTTTTTAATTTGACCTTACTGATATTTTAGAGCCAATGGCAAATATACCGGTATTGTACGACCTTAGTGTAACTTAACCTTTTGAGCAGCAAATTTTTTCCCACTCCCATATAATTTCAAACCAAAATGTGACATTACTTCAAGCTTTAATAATAATAAATTTATTAGAAATTTATAAATTTATTAGAAATAACATTTCTATCAGTATATAGCAATAAAGTGTTAACAGAAGTCAGTTTAAAGCGCAGTGGTCGTCGCGCAGCGAGTGTTCGAATTCCATGTGAATAAATAATGTATTTTACACGCGTTGTATACGTCGCTATGAGTCCCATATCAAACAAGACGCGGCGCGCCGACTGCCACCCTTTAATCTCTTCTAATAGAAAAAAAGTGTTTTATAAATATTTGCTAATCTGTCTGACGATGTTGTCTTCAGTTGTACTCATTAGGTGAATAATGAGTTTACTCTTTTGTTTGTTTTTTTAATTTTTGGAAATTCAACACTTGAAAGAAATTTTTGCAATGTTTTTTATACTTTATTCATTTCATAAAGAAATGTTGTTCATTTTCAATCTTGTGTACAACTTTTACATGTTCTTATTTCTAGAGATGTTTTCGGTTGGGTATGTCACCCTTTCTCTATTTCTAATATATGGCTACTTATTCTAAACATGTCATTGTGTTTCTTTCTTTTAAATTGAGTATAGATAAATAACGCTCAAAAGTGTACAACTTCTTGAATTTGACAAACTAAGGTGCTATTTTTTTCATTTTTGATCTCCAGAATTTAATTTAATTCTTTTTAATATTGTGAGTCATAAATTCAAAATTAGAATCCATTAAAAAATTTGTATAATTTCAACTGCCTTTAACCCGTGATAAATTAAAATCAAGAGTTTCTTTAATTTCCACTAATATGAGGTTATTATGAGGATACTGCAAAGTATGCACAAAGACAGTACAGTGGGAGTATCGATGCGTACTGTCTGAGTGCATACTTTGAAGTATCCTCGTAATAACCTTATTATTATACATCTTTTCTTACCAAGGATACACTATGGAAATGCCAAAAATTCACAGAACAGATTTATCAAACTTCTTTGTGTCGGGTCCGGTCAAATCCTGGGGGGCAGGCAGCCATGTTTATTTTTATTATTAGAGGACGCTTACGTGCGTAATCGTTCAATAGTTAAATTCATGTTTCCTAATATGGTAGGATGAAAATACCCAGTGCAATACTGCAAAATTATGGCATGCTGTAACCTATGGCGTTACGGTAACAGATGCATAATAATAATGGGTATTTTCTGAGTTCTGATCTGCAAGATAGATTTAGTGATATTTGTTTACCCCTAATTGTTTACAGAATTTGATATGCAATTGTTCTTCTGGTGTTTTATCCTATTTCACAAAATTTTATGTTGTTTATTTTAAATTGTCAGTTAACAAGGTCTTTCATAGTAGCACTTCTATGGGATTGACGTACTAGCATGAATGGGTTCAATTATCAGTGTTCACTGATGACGTCATTTGACTGGCCCTCTAGAGGCGAAATGACGCCAGACAAAGCGGGCGTTTGTCGTCTACTTCACAGCCCATTTTATACCCGATATTTAGGGCATTTTGCAGCACATACAAGTTGTTTTTATCGCCGGAATTCATTCATAGATTTCAAATTTCATACGAAGTGACAAAAGCCAAACCTCTGCCATCCTTTCAAGTTAACTTTGGCATTTAAAGGTTTAATATTTAGCTAGCTTTATGCTGAAAACTGCCACATATCTAGGTAGCCATATTCGTCTCATAGGTGAATATTACAAAAAACAAGATGAAATTATTGATGACAATAATACTCACTCTAAATTTAGTGTTTTCCAAAGAAGGCAAACCACCTTGGAACTTAAAGTACGACCAGAGTCATTCACTTTAATAACAAAAAGACCAGGCACTTTTGGGGGTATATCTACAGATCCACTAACGCTGATAAATTTTCAAATATTTACCACTGTTATCAGAAGATTTGGGGGTAAGAATTTGTTGTGGGCGACAAGATAAATCAAAGAAAGCTTAGAAAGAACTCCTGTGTGCTGAGAGTATTAGAGACACAGTAAAAATTTATTCAAAATGACTTGTACTTGAGATATTGTTGGAAAAGCTGAAAACTAATTATGCCAATCAGAAAATTAAAATGAACAGAGTGTAAAACGAATAAGGTCTACTCAATGTAACAGACCATCTATGTACCAAGTTTCATTGAAATGTGATCAGAACCAAACAATTATGAATTATTATGCTAATTAGGGAATTTATATGAACAGATTTTAACCCAAAACTGATCATATTTGTACATTGTCCTAGAGCATCTATGTACAAAGTTTCATTGAAAGGTGATGATTAGTAGTCGAGATATCAGTGAAAAAGCTGAAAATTAAATAATTATGCAAATAAGTTAATTAATATGCACAATTATTTACCCCAAAACTAATCAGATCTCTGCATAGTCCTAGAGGATCTATGCACCAAGTTTCATTGAAATGTGATGATTAGTACTTGAGATATACGTGAAAATACGAAAATTAACTAATCATGCAAATTAGGTGATTAATATGCACAGATTTTCACCAAGTTTCATCAAAATCCAGTGAGTGGTTCTTTAGATATCAGTGGAACAGTCATGGAACAGCTAAAAATGAGCTAATTATCATGCAAATTAGGTAATTAATATGCATGGATTTCTACCAAAACCTAATCAAATCTGCGCATTGGCCCAGAGCATCTATGCACCAAGTTTCAGCAAAAACCGATGCGATGTATGGTTTTTGAGATATCAGTGGAACAGACGGACCCATACACACACACACTTGCTGCAGTTTAGCAGCTCTTATTGGCCGCTTAAGCTATTTTGATATAACGTTGCGGTCATAGAGCTGCAGATCGCGTCCATTGAGAACCGCACAGTTCGCCGCCCCGGGATCCCGGGGCGCACGCTATTTTTGATGTTATCGAACGATTTCAATGAAATTTAAAACGAATAAAAGTTATCCTTGCAAACACAAACATCTTAGGTATCTACTGACCAAAAATGAAGGACTATTTCTTCTTGAAAAGTATATATTTCAGTGTATAATTAGACCGAACGTAATTTAATCGATTGAACGACGGATTTCAAGATGACCTCTGTCATGTGACCTGATCACATGACAATGATGAAGCATGCGCAGTTGACATTTTAACTGAACATTGAGAATGGCAGGTTCTTGAATTCATTGTGGAGATGAGTTCCAGAAGAAAGTTAAAGGGTATCGCAGGCAATCCATTGCATCTAGACTTAAAACCTCAGAAACTGTTGGCAATGCATTAGTGAATGTTCTAAAGCTGAAACCCATTACCCCGTTGGCTTGTTGTCTCTTTCCGCATAATATTGAGGAGCATTGGTGGTAAAATGTACATCATACTTTTGCCATACCCTGTTGGTAATATGGCCAATGTGTGTATATTATTTAAAATACAAGTAGTACCTTCTACTTGTTGAGCTTTTAGGTCAAATTTAAAAATATCTTTCAGATTCTGGTCAAAAGACTCAACAATTTTGTCCTTTGTGAATTCCATGCTGTCTGCTCCTGTCACTTGTAACAAGTTACAAAATTATTTTTAGATTTTTCACAATATATAAATAAAACTGCTTGAAAAAAATATTTTTAATAATACATGTACTTTATTTGATTTTTTCAAAAAAAGATGAGTCACTTAATGGTGAAATGAAATTAAAATTATAAAAAGCCGTCTGCCGTTGTTTCATCACATAAAGCGCTGTCCAGACAGGCGCCGATGGCCGTCTGCTGTAGTCACGTGATTACACTCATCACTGAAAGAGCCAAGTCACGTGATAGAGGTCAGCTTCAAAATGGCGGCGTTCAATCAGAGGTTGCACTTCGGCACAGTTTTAACGTGAAATAGTCTAATTTACACGGACAAATTTGCTTATAGCTTGCTGTAATCAGTAACAGATATATTTGTGAGAACATATTTGTCTATTTTTTCCTGCAAGTCGAGGTAATTTTATTACAATCACAATTTTAATGATACATAACTGGCATAATTAAAAATCTGTGCATTTCTTTAGAGAAGGGAACTGCAGCTCTCTGGTCGCCCCGCAACGTATACCACGACCAAGAGAGCTGCATAAACTGCAGCAAACACACACACATACACATACAGACAGGGTAACTGCAAAGACTCCCATTGTGTGCTTCGCACACGGGAGTCAAAAATTAAAATGTCCACAATATAAATTAAGAAAGAATCGAAAATAAAAATAATGAAAAAATTGTCTGCTTTATGTGATGAACACCCCCCCCCCCCAAATTAACAGTTCGTTTCGGGTAACATGTACGATCTATTCGAATTCGTGTCCCTGTACTGTGAACATAGTCGTTCCGCCATATACACGTCCATGTATTGACACGATTAGATCTTCGGGCCCTTGTGCATATTCATATATATATATACATATTTCCGTCTTGAAAACTAGAGCCCTAGAACGAGGTTGTAATGATCGTGGATGCAAATTGCGCGTGACTTTGTGAGAGTTAGGGTCTCGGAATTATATTTGAGCGTACACTTGTTCAAAACGGTAGAATAGTAGCAATTACTGGCGAATAAAAACAGCGTCCGAAGTTCGGGCAAGATGTCCGACAATTAGGCATTGAAGTACAACGTCACGGTAATCGTTCTCTCGACCTCTCACCGTTAAAATACCGTGTTATTTCGAAAGAAGAGACGAGTTTTTGCGTGTTTGTCGTCTTCAAACTTGACTAAATACCGTACATCAGTCATGGGTTATATCACATCCACGACCTACCTTACTACGCCGATGCAAATCCAGTCACGTATTATGTATATTAACGTAAAATATCCGAAATATTGCACAACCAGCATGTAAGATAGGAAGCTACCATGGGAGCTGCCATTTTGGGTCACCGATTGCATTCTGGGATTACGAAAACTTTTTTCACTGTGTCCGTTATCGTCCTTTTCAATGTATGTTGAGTGATTAATAGAATAGAATAGATTGGATCCAATTTAATTTATTATGTATTTATTTGTATCTGTACATAAGGCCAATGGCCACAGTACGAAATAAAGATAACTTACTTAGGATAGAATAGAATTTTTGCATGGGGCCCGGGGGGGGGGGGGGGATCAGATCACCAGCCTAACATTTTTCGCACTCCTTGCCTTATTAAGGTAGAAGCCTACTCATAAATTAAAATACCCAGAAATTATTCGTTTTGCAATGAATTGTACTTCAAGGCAGTATAAGGATATTGACCTAAAAAAGATGGGGGTCACCAGCCTTTTTTTCGAGAAATTGATAGTTGTATTTTAGTGGAAAGTCGCCATTTTGACACTCTTATAACACTTTTACCACAGGTTCCTATGGCAGAGATATTATGTAATATCTCAAAATCTAGTCTGGTGACATAGGCTGAAAAAATCATAATTTGTTAATGATGGAGTACTTTTTGTTGTTCTAAATTATTTAAAAAATCTGGGTTTTAAAAAGTGTCAACTTGAAAAAATGCAATTTTTCTTTAACATTGTGTTCTATGGAATTGTTCTAAAAATAGCAATTTTTAAGAAATATTAGGACACGTTTCTCAAAAAGCATAACTGTAACACAAAATAATGCTATGTCATTGTACCATGAGATATTAGCTTCATGATTGTACATAATAAACCAATGAACATTGTCATGCGATTTGTGACCAATTTTGTCAAAAATTATGACTAGGCTTCTACCTTAAGGTAGATGCCTGCTCATGATTGAAAACCCAGATTTTATTCATTTTGCAATAAATTAAAAAAAAACAGGTCACCAGCCTGATTTTCGAGAAAATGGTAGTTGTCTTTAAAGGCGGATAGTTGTCATTTTTGGCAATATTATACCGTTTTGACTAAAAGTACCTATGACAAGGATAATATGTCATATATTAAATCGTACTAGGCTGGTGACATAGGCTGAAAAAATAATATAATATATTAATTTCAAGTCTGGGTATTAAAAAGTTCCGAAAAATTATACAATATATTAATACTGATAGGGTATTTTTTGTTGTCCTGAAATATTTCAAGTCTGGGGATTAAACAGTGCCGAAAAATGCAGATAGTGTGCTCTATATAATTGTTTTAAAATAGCAATTATTGAAAACAAATATTAGGACAAGTTTTCTCAAGAAACGTCACTGTAACCACGGTTACTTAAAAAAAAAATCTAACCGTGCCGTAACATACAAAGAATGCTAGCTTATTGTATTATACCATGGGACAACAGCTCCATTATTGTACAAAATAAACCAATGAACATTGTCATGCAATTTATGACCAATTTTCTCAAAATTATGAGTAGGCTTCTTTCTCCCAAACCCATATCGGTAGCTGTTTTGGCTAGTTCGGCAAATTTGGCTTTTTTCGCCTTGGATACGACAAATTCAAATAATTTAAGTTATTGAAGCAACAAGTTCACCTACATTCACGAGGATCGAAAACTGCGTGAATATCTATCCCGGGATTCTTTGCGTCGACGAATTTTCAGCTGCGCGTTTTGTGCGTCACAATACAACGCCGTGATAGAACAATGCTTTGTTTGCAAAGTTTATGCTTCCAAGATGAAGAAAGAAAAAAACTTTCTAAATCGCTGTCAAGATGGAGGCTACCGCTATAGGCTGTCCGCCGATCTGGCCATCGCTGATCATCATTTTGACTTTCGCTTTAATCGCCTGTCTGCAATCGTTACCGGCTTGTGTTAGACGCCAAAAACGGCGCGTACGCGTCCTCTACTGCGTCGTCAGGGTTCTGCTATACGTCTATCTCGGGTTCAAATATGTATGGTTGCCTGCACACCAAGGAATGGCCACCGTTGCATCGTGGGTCTTGGATATGCAGTCGAAAGATGGGGAAATAATGTTTTACGCCTGTTGCATGTTAGTATCAGAGATTCCGTTTGTTTGTCTAATCCTGGGACTTATGTACAAATACGCGATGTCATTCCGATTCAGGTCGCGACCCCAGTCACCTTCAAGTTTTCCCGTTCGCCGTGTGCCGAGCATTACAGATCTAGTGAAAAAAATTAGACTGTCGGTAAAAACGGAAGACAATTTAACCAGGGAATCCATGAAAATGTCGACGCCACAACATAGACACAGTACAATGAATACCATCAGTGTGATATCAAACCATGGAACACGACTGCGTCGGAATTCTACCATAATAATACCACATCATCATTACTATCTCCGTCGGTTCGGGTCCTGTCACGATTTGAGATCGGCCCACTCGTTATTATGGAAACCCTTTATAGTTCCGGACATTCCAAGAAAGGAGATGCCGCTACCGTTGCGTCGTATCATAGACTAGAACATGATTCAGTCGTTGCTGTTTTTTTGTAAGATTTAATTGAGGCTTCAGCCCCACGAAATGTATTAACAATTACCGTTCAATATTTTTTTGGCGATTCATTGCCAATAAATGTTCGGTTCACAACTTTGTTTCTTTATTATTTACTGTTCGAGAAGTAGTAGTACTGTTCCCGTATTGGCTGATAAAGGCTTTCTGTCGAGCCAAAGTTGAAACTGTACATTCCATGCATCACAATGATTGTGTAACATCGTATCGTAGGGTATTAAATGTTACATTTGTATTTATTTTGATGATGACGGGAGTTTTTTTAATTTTTTTTAGCGAGGTAGGTTTATAGATAGATGTACATTCCAAATTTGTAGCTTGTTCATGAATAAACCCTAACGTGAACTTTTCAAAAACAATCTCCAAATACAGATTACATCTTTAAATATGACAAACTAAATCATTCTTTTAGTAGTCTGACCCCCAAAACAATCCTATTTTAAGGTTCAAGTTTATGGTGCACGAGGAATCAGTCAAGTCTACGATTAAAGTCAGGCGTTCATTTCTATTTTTTTATGATCTACAGAAAAAAAAACGATATTATAAGATCTAAGGATTTTGTACAGTTCGTAAGACATCGTATCCAACAGAATCCCAAAGAAAATGTATATGCTCGGCCTTGTCGAAATATAATACGAAGTAACTACATTTAGAATCGCTCATGAAATAACGTACAGTTGCCTTGGGTTATCATAACAATGAAACAACGGCCTAGTTTCAGTGTTTTAATGTTTGAAGCGCGGTGGTCGTCGCGCAGCGCGTGTTCGAATTTCATGTAAATAAACGATGTATCTTACACGCGTTGTATACGTCTCTATGAGTCCCATATCGAACAGGACGCGGCACGACGACTGCCGCCCTTTAAGAATGCAACTTTAATAATATGTCATTTTTAGAATTTGACGTGACATACTAGTACAGTACGATGAGGTTGTTGCTAACCATATCATGATTTATATATATTTTGTTTAAATAGACGGTGATATGCCTCGTTTGGCAGCGATCCTATTTCGTGCGCGTTGAGGAAACCTATTTTTTAACCAATAGCCTCACAGAACGCAGCAATGGACAAATGGAAACAAAAACGTTTTCAATTAAAAGGAAACACACATTTTGAAAATTAGATTGGATACTATCAAAACTATCTGAGCTGAATACTAATTAGTTCTCTCAGTTCAGATACAATTATAATTATAATTCGCGTGGCTTCAAAGATCCAATTTATTCGTCAAAATCTAAACTCATCTAATCGGGGGGGGGGGGGGGTAAATTATGCTCAAATATATCATAATTTCCACACCTTGGTATTTACAAAATCTATCACAGTGCAATTTCTATAATCTATGTGTATATCCCGGATTTATAAACACATAAAACTGTCTTTTTGTTTCCATATTTTATTGTAAAATGTACATACGCGATACATAAAAAAGTTTGTATACATCGTATAAGGTCACGTGATATAACTCAATGGCCTCGCCTTGGCGTATGCTGGGGTACGGAAAATATTTCACGGTGTATCACGGAGTATTTTTTTTTTCACGAAGGCAGTGGGAGTGCGCATTTTATATACAAGTAACCACTTTCCCGGAAGTAGCGAGACTGGGGTGCAAAAATACTCCTTCTTTCTCATGGCTGAAAAAACAAACATGTCAGTTTGCTGATAGTCGATAGAAGGGAATTTTATTTTTCTGACGGCGAATTGGTACACCCAGAAGCATAATATCACGCGTGCAAGTTTACGCTACACCCCATAACGGCATGCGCACGCCTGCGAAACGCCGTATCTTCGACCTCCGGGAAAGTCGTCTATTACAACCAAACCAACAACCCAATCTCCCAGGCAAATATATATAATATATTTTCTTTGACACTAGTAGCTTCGCGATGATTGGCTTTTGCGGTGAGTGGCAGAAACTTGTTTTTTCATCAGAGTTGAGAATTTTTAAAACTGGCGTTCTAGCAATATTAGGGATTGTCACCGTTGTCGCCGGTGAATTGCGCCCTCTGGTGACAAAACGATTCTTGGAAATAAATATTAACATATGATTCGCAAATTCTATTGTTTACAGTGAGTACTCTGGTTGTGTAGTTGTGTATGCCACACGAATAACCAGAGACCAGTTATGTCAGACATGAAATTATGTACATGCTCTCGTCAAGTATCGTCAATGTTCGCCGTTGGTGGCGTGCTCGATGAATCAGCCGCTCATCATCCGCTTATTTCGGGGTAACTATAGTAGCTGTATGCAGTCACCGACCTCGAGCGGTGCAACACATAAACCAATATAAGCCAATTATACATTTACTAAATTGATTATGTACTAGAGAACCAATTCTTCAGTACTTTATGTGACATGGGATCAAAACACAAAGAAGTGAAAATATTCATATATATTTATTTATTTATTTGTTTTTGTGTTTGTTTTAGTATCTATGGCTTGCTTTTTTAAAACACATGATTGTGTGTTTATTTTTGTGTTTGTTTGTGTGTGAGTGTTTATCTGTGTGTTTGTTAATTTATATATAATAATACTAACGTGATTCTGTCTGTATCTGAGACGTACAAGTATATCGCCCTCTTTGGGTTGACAATAACAATACAACAATTAGAGGAAGACTTTTCAATGTACCGCCACTCTTAAAGCCTCCAGACCCTAATTCAGTTGTATGTGTCCCTCTAGATAACTACAGATGTCCTCAAGAGGGGCATATACATTTAATTTGAGGGGACAAGAGAGGGTAGGTGTTGGGTTAGAGTTAGAATTAGAGTTGGGGGTACGCGTACATTGAAAAGTCTTTTCACAATCTATCGTTTCCAAATTCACCTTGTCTAAATAAGATGCAATTGACGACGGAACAACATATTGTTGGAATATATATATATATGGCCGTTTAGAGCTTCTGAGTCCCAGTGAAATACGTTTATGAACACTCGGTACTAATCATCCAGAATTCCGTAAAGTCGCAACCATGATACGACTCATGGCGTACCGAGAAATTTCATTCCATACTTAACGACAATTTCATAGAGTATACCTATGTAGACTTTCTACATAGTTCATGTTATGCAATATGACGTTACGTAAGAAATCGTTCGATCATGTCACTAAATAACACGTAGGCATGAGTAGGCCCTCACCGGCCGAACGGCATCAGACCTCAGTGTTGAATTGTAAGCACCGCGGAGAGCGCAACTCACGCAATCTCGTCAGGCTAGTCGATAAACACCGCACACAAACAATATATATATATATATATATAATAATTTTTACTTCTTTGTGTTTTGGTCCCAAAGTACTGAAAGCTTGGCTCTCCAGTACACAATGCTGCTAAATTATTAAACGGGAAACGACACAATAAGAGAGTATGTTTTTATTCTAGAATATTGTATCAAATATTGAAATGAATATTTACAATTAACCCCAATTGTATCCAGTTTTTGATCACTGTATGGGACTGGTAAAATAAAGGTTAATGGCAATGTTACTATGGCAATGTGTTAGCGTTGATAGCTGGGATGAGACGCGTGTCTTCGTTATCAATATTTATATAATTCAACACTCTTGCTGTAGAAACACATCGGATCTCGATCGACGAGGGTATGGAAGACTGTGTAGTGTACGTAGTATTGTTGCGGCTTATATAACATTTCACTTATTATGTATTGATGATTATTAAATATAATATTTCCATTATATGTGTGTGTATTTATTTATTTGTTTGTTTGTTTGTTTGCAGTTCTTGTTATGTCTACTTCGCTTGGAATGTTACCATACTTCTAAGATACTAAACACACATCGAAATTTTGTGTGGACACCCCGACTCCTATGGTGACAGTGTGTGCGCGCACATTTACTCTGAAACACTGTGAAATACTTTATCATTAATACATGTTATTTTGGCTCATTGTTGCAATTTAATTGGCTCAGTGATTCAATTTAAGAGCATTCAATAAATTTGTTTTGTTCTTTGTGTTCTTAAACTTGATAGACTGAGCGAATTGTTGTAAATATACGTTTATGCTTTGATTTTGTGGTCGAATCACAACACACGCTAAAATCGCAAAGGCTCATGGGTAGACGCTTGTTTGTAAACAACGACATGCTATGGCCATCTGACGCAAGCGCAGGTGACGACTCCCCCGCTTTAAGTGAGCTGTGATAACTTGGGCGCAACTTGTGCTGCCGTATCATTTTTAATGAGCACGCAGTAATTGATAGACGAATATATTGACAATTACAGTCGTCTATTTAGCCACTTAGATAATAGCTTAAAGTTTTAACTGCTTGGTTACCACATTGTACAGTCGATGACATGGCGTAGTTGTGCCTCGTGAGAATCACGGGAACCTCAGTAATATATAATGTGTTGGACGGCTCTGTTATGAAGATTACTGGTATTGTTAAATGTATGTCGATTTCATGAGAATAACAAGAGTCGAGCATGTACGTCAACATACTGTTATGTTTATTAATTAATGTAAACAAAATAACAGTAATACAAACTATTTATTGTCATCATAGAACAAAAGATTTTGTTTGGGCAATGCTTTGCATTGTCGAGATTTTGTCGGTCAGGATTTTATCCTACACTCAAAAAATGCACAGCTGATTTGATAGTTACGTCACACCAGGTTAGAAATGTAATCAGTATTTGGTTTGTCATTTACGTCATACAAACTAAAACATGTAATGGATGTGTCAGTTACGTCATACAAATTAAAACATGTAATTGATTTGTTAGTTACGTCACACAAACTAAAACATTACTTGTTTTGTCAGTTACGTCATACAAATTAAAACATGTGATTTGTTTGTCAGTCACGTCATACAAACTAAAGCATTATTTATTTTGCCAGTTACGGCACACAAATTAAAACATTAATTGTTTTGACAGTTACGTCATACAAACTAAAACATTATTTGTTTTGCCAGTTACGTCATACAAACTAAAACATGTAATTGGTTTGTCAGTTACGTCATACAAACTAAAACATGTAATTGGTTTGCCAGTTACGTCATACAAACTAAAACATGGAATTGGTTTGTCAGTTACGTCATACAAACTAAAACATGTAATTGGTTTGTCAGTTACGTCATACAAACTAAAACATGTAATGGATGTGTCAGTTACGTCATACAAACTAAAACATGCAATTGGTTTGTCAGTTACGTCATACAAACTAAAACATGCAATTGGTTTGTCAGTTACGTCATACAGACTAAAACATGCAATTGGTTTGTCAGTTACGTCATACAAACTAAAACATGCAATTGGTTTGACGGCTACGTCATACAAACTAAAACATGTAATTGGTTTGTCAGTTACGTCATGTAAACTAAAACATGTAATTGGTTTGTCAGTTACGTCATACAAACTAAAACATGTAATTGTTTTGCCAGTTTCCTCATACAAACTAAAACATGTAATTGGTTTGTCAGTTACGTCATGTAAACTAAAACATGTAATTGGTTTGTCAGTTACGTCATACAAACTAAAACATGCAATTGGTTTGTCAGTTACGTCATACAGACTAAAACATGCAATTGGTTTGTCAGTTACGTCATACAGACTAAAACATGCAATTGGTTTGTCAGTTACGTCATACGAACTAAAACATTATTTGTTTTGCCAGTTACGGCACACAAATTAAAACATTAATTGTTTTGTCAGTTACGTCATACGAACTAAAACATTATTTGTTTTGCCAGTTACGGCACACAAATTAAAACATTAATTGTTTTGTCAGTTACGTCATACGAACTAAAACATTATTTGTTTTGTCAGTTACGTCATACAAATTAAAACATGTAATTGGTTTGTCAGTTACGTCATACAAACTAAAACATTACTTGTTTTCTCAGTTATGTCTTACAAACTAAAAAATATAGTTGTTTTGTCAGTTACGTCATACAAACTAAAACATGTAATTGGTTTGTCAGTTACGTCATGTAAACTAAAACATGTAATTGGTTTGTCAGTTACGTCATACAAACTAAAACATGCAATTGGTTTGTCAGTTACGTCATACAGACTAAAACATGTAATTGGTTTGTCAGTTACGTCATGTAAACTAAAACATGTAATTGGTTTGTCAGTTACGTCATACAAACTAAACATGTAATTGTTTTGCCAGTTTCCTCATACAAACTAAAACATGTAATTGGTTTGTCAGTTACGTCATGTAAACTAAAACATGTAATTGGTTTGTCAGTTACGTCATACAAACTAAAACATGCAATTGGTTTGTCAGTTACGTCATACAGACTAAAACATGCAATTGGTTTGTCAGTTACGTCATACAGACTAAAACATGCAATTGGTTTGTCAGTTACGTCATACAGACTAAAACATGCAATTGGTTTGTCAGTTACGTCATACAGACTAAAACATGCAATTGGTTTGTCAGTTAGGTCATACAAACTAAAACATGTAATTGTCTTGTCAGTTATGTCATACAAACTAAAACATTATTTGTTTTGCCAGTTACGTCACACAAATTAAAACATTAATTGTGTTGTCAGTTACGTCATACGAACTAAAACATTATTTGTTTTGCCAGTTACGGCACACAAATTAAAACATTAAATGTTTTGTCAGTTACGTCATACAAACTAAAACATTACTTGGTTTGTCAGTTACGTCATAGAAACTAAAACATGTAATTGGTTTGTCAGTTACGTCATACAAACTAGAACATTATTTGTGTTGTCAGTTACGTCATACAGACTAAAACATGTAATTGGTTTGTCAGTTACGTCATACAAACAAGGAACATTACTTGTTTTGTCAGTTACGTCATACAGACTAAAGCATGTAATTGGTTTGTCAGTTACGTCATACAAACTAGAACATTACTTGTTTTGTCAGCTACGTCATACAGACTAAAGCATGTGATTGGTTTGCCAGTTACGTCATACAAACTAGAACATTACTTGTTTTGTCAGTTACGTCATACAAACTAAAACATTACTTGTTTTGTCAGTTATGTCATACAAACTAAAACATGTAATTGTCTTTTCAGTTACGTCATACAAACTAAAACATTATTTGTTTTGCCAGTTACGTCACGCAAACTAAAACATTAATTGTTTTATCAGTTACGTCATACAAACTAAAATATTACTTGGTTTGTCAGTTACGTCATACAAACTAAAACATGTAATTGGTTTGTCAGTTACGTCATACACACTAGAACATTACTTGTTTTGTCAGCTACGTCATACAAACTAAAACATTATTTGTTTTGCCAGTTACATCACACAAACTAAAACATTAATTGTTTTGTCAGTTACGTCATAGAAACTAAAACATGTAATTGGTTTATCAGTTACGTCATACAAACTAAAACATGTAATTGGTTTGTCAGTTACCCCACACAAACTAAAACATTACTTGTTTTTACCAGTTACGTCATGCAAACTAAAACATGTAATTGGTTTGTCAATTACATCTTGTAAACTAAAACAAGTACTGGTTGTCAATTGCATCTTGTAAACTAAAGCAAGCACTGGGTTGTTAGTTACGTCATGTAAACAAAAGCAAATACTAGGCTGTCAGCTGCATCATGTAAACTAAAGCAAGTACTGTGTTGTCAGTTACGTCATGCAAACTAAAATGTGTTCTGGGTTATCTTTGTCTATCATGCAAACCAAACCAAACAGTGTACTATATATTTCAGTTACGTCATACTAACTAAAATGTATACTGGTTTGTCAATTACGTCATACAGATTCACTACACTAGCTTATTAGTTACGTCAAACTGGGAAGTGTACTGGCTAATCAGTATGCATCCGCTACGCCATGGTTTGTCAGTTACGTCACACATACTAATGAAGTGTATTTATATAGCTTAACACTGTGTTGTACCGTCTTAAAAAAACTCAAACTTCTATAGTATAGAGTATAAACTGAAAAAAAGTATATGTTTGTTAGTAAAAGCACTAAAATCGTTGCTCCACGTCGTATTTTATATGGGACCCACGTATACAACGCGCGTAAAATATATTGTATGTTTACATAGAATTCGAACAGGCACTGCGCTACGACTGTAGGGCTTTAAGTCGCATAAACTAATAAATATGATTGTATGTCATTTACCTCACACCAACTGGAAATGTACTGCTTTGTCTGCCATATTGTAAATACTGAAATCTACGGTTACGTTGTACAAATTAAAAATGTAAGTTACGCAACACAAAAAAGGTTAATGGTTTGTCGGTTACGTCATACAAATTAAAAACGTAAGTTACGCAACACAAAAAAGGTTAATGGTTTGTCGGTTATGTCATACAAATTAAAAACGTAAGTTACGCAACGCAAAAAAGGTTAATGGTTTGTCGGTTACGTCGTACAAATTAAAAACATAATTTACGCAACACAAAAAAGGTTAATGGTTTGTCGGTTACGTCGTACAAATTAAAAACGTAAGTTACGCAACGCAAAAAAGGTTAATGGTTTGTCGGTTACGTCGTACAAATTAAAAACGTAATTTACGCAACACAAAAAAGGTTAATGGTTTGTCGGTTACGTCGTACAAATTAAAAACGTAAGTTACGCAACACAAAAAAGGTTAATGGTTTGTCGGTTACGTCATATAAATTAAAAACGTAAGTTACGCAACACAAAAAAGGTTAATGGTTTGTCGGTTACGTCGTACAAATTAAAAACGTAAGTTACGCAACACAAAAATGGTTAATGGTTTGTCGGTTACGTCATAAAAATTAAAAACGTAATTTACGCAACACAAAAAAGGTTAATGGTTTGTCGGTTACGTTGTACAAATTAAAAACGTAAGTTACGCAACGCAAAAAAGGTTAATGGTTTGTCGGTTACGTCGTACAAATTAAAAACGTAAGTTACGCAACGCAAAAAAGGTTAATGGTTTGTCGGTTACGTCCTACTAAATAAAAACGTAAAGTTCGCAACGCAAAATAAAAAGTTTACTGTTTGTCGGTTACGTCGTACAAAATAAAAACGCAAGTTACGCAACGCAAAATAAAAAGTTTACTGGTTTGCCGGTTACGTCGTACAAATTAAAAACGTAAGTTACGCAACGCAAAAAAGGTTAATGGTTTGTCGGTTACGTCCTACTAAATAAAAACGTAAGGTACGCAACGCAAAATAAAAAGTTTATTGGTTTGTCGGTTACGTCGTACAAATTAAAAACGTAAGTTACGCAACGCAAAAAAGGTTAATGGTTTGTCGGTTACGTCCTACTAAATAAAAACGTGAGGTACGCAACGCAAAAAGTTTACTGGTTTGTCGGTTACGTCGTACATATTGAAAACGTTAGTTACGCAACGCAAAATAAAAAGTGTACTGGTTTGACGGCTACGTCGTACAAATTAAAAACGTAAGTTACGCAACGCAGAATAAAAGTTCAATGATTTGTCAGTCACGTGATACTCACGTCATGCTTCGTTTACTCCAGTCGTTTCAGTACGCGAAGCAATGGAATTGAGCTCACAAACCTTCTTCAATATATAAGGGGCCGATCATTTGAAATCATGACGGTGACTGGGAGATTTGTTGAAAACAAATCGCAAGCTAGAAACTAAAAGAATGACAAATATTGTTACATTCAAGAAAAAAAATGTACAGACATGACACTGCGGGTAAAATGCACTGGTGACACTCTTCCAGCTCCCCGCCCCATAATTTCAAATGGTCGACTCCTAACGTTGCTTTTCCTCTAGTTTGTGCGAGAATAATTATACGAAAGGTCCAACACGACCTTGCCGTCCAAACATACACACGGGGATTGAGGACAACCAGCCTCGTTCCCATGAGGATAAATTGTTGTAATCGTCTTATCGGATATAATGACAGCCCCAAACTCTGTTTCGCCGATTTTTAATTAATATTTTTCAGCAAATCTCATAATTATGGTCTCTTTTTATGATTTGTCGACATTGCCGCTGTAAAATCACGAATGTTGATATTTTGCCGTGTACATTGGGGAATCCATGATGACAATACCATGTCCATGAGATTTTGATCACGTTGTTTTAATATTATAATTTCATCTATATTACTTCCGGAAAAACAGTTATTGTTAAGTTCCTTTTCGGGGTATTAATATTGTCGCTTCCGTTTGTTCTGACGCGTCAGTCGATTTTACGGCAAAATGTGACGATCTATGAGCGTCGGTACCGTCTCTTTACGTTACGCTATGTTGCGCAACACAAATGTACACTTTCTGACCGCGGGGTGGGTTCATAGAACTTGCGTAATGGGGACGTGCCCCTAAATTGGGTCTCGTTTTTTTTTTTGGATTTTAGGTATAAATATCGGTAATATTTTTCCGATTTGGTATACTTGGGGTCCGTATATGAGCGAATATCACTACCTCAGATCACGGCTTCAAACCCATATATACATCAACCCGGAAATTTAAAAAGGCAATCGATATTTAAACGGAAATTTAACACGGAATAGAAGTGGGCGCACATTCCTCAGTGAATTGGCTTACATGTGCTTCTATCGGAGATGCTCTTCTAATAGAGCAAATACGGTAACTGTTTTATTTGGAATAAACAGTGATGACAGAAATGGTACTTTGGTATATATATATATATATATATATATATGGGTATAAATGTTGCCACTATCCAGGGATAAAAATGGTCACACTTTTGAGCACTCAGGGGCACCTTCCCACCCAGCTATGTATCACCCCCCGGGTCTCTGACTTCATATTTAGGTATGAAATGAAATTAACTTATGATTTTCGGTACGTCAGAGTCGCATCATGCTTGCGACTTTGCGCAGGGCTAGATGGTCCTTTATTTCCAAGTGTTCAGTTATTCGGAAGAACTGACCCAGGTTCAGTGCGTTGCAGAAACGTTTTCGGCTACAACTCAGAAGTCCTAAACGGCAGTGTTAAATCCCAGCAGTGTGTTAGTCCGCCGTCAATTGCGCCTAATTTAGGAAAGGCGATTTTGGAGAAAGTTTAGAATCAAACACACTAGTGTGTAGTCACAGTCCCTCTGTGATAATAAATTAACATAACAGTAAAGTTAGTATTACATCGAATAGTTTACATATATACAATATCGGTCGGTCAAATCTGTGCCCATATTTTTTGTCTTTACCCAATAACAACCGTTTATTGGATATTCTTCTTAAATTAATTTTGGCAATGACGATGTTGGAGAAAGGCCGGGTGCGAAAAGTTGATAATAACGGCTACTAGCAAGAGGTCAATGTCCCTTGGTATAAAATAAACTTGTGTTCAGTTGTAGACAGGTCTTTTAAAATGATAAAACATCTGTAGTCTCATGTATTTGTCGGAATATTTAGTGAACTGTACGCAATCAATTGCTGTCATGGTCAGATAATTGTTTCTATACTCGTGATGCATCAACGCCTCGCGGCAAAGGCGAGATCGCTCGATTTTTCGAAAAAAATACATAGCGACCACCCGAGGCGAAATGTCGAATTTTCTTCAAATGACCTACTCGAACCGTATCATCAATATTCGTTAATCGATCCAGGATATACAGTCCAGAGTATTTCAAATGATAGGTCGAATGTGTTACGCATGAATTTATCACGTGGTCATGTCAACGTTACACATTGGAAAATATGTTCATTTTTTGTGAAATAAAACGCATTTTTGGTTTACTATGCTTTGTATTGAATTACTGGAGTTGCAATAATATACGGTGTTGCGCCGATCGTTTCAGTGTCATTGAAGACCCATGGGAGGACTGTTGAACTGAAGGACCATGGAGAGAAAGGATGGACCTGTATTTTGGAAATTGTGGTATCGAGGGACTCGTTCACCACCTGTCCTAATCATGATGTCTGAGAGCTGACTTGAACTCGTAAATCTAGACTATATGGTCACAGTATGTCAAGAAAACGCCTCAATTGCATTCAGTGTAATTTGCCGTACTAAACGTGGTGCAATGCTGTAAATAAACCGTCTCGTTCACACTTTTGATTTTGATTTGCGAACTAGTTGAAACCTGACGACGCTCCCTAGATCAAAATCTAAATTGGTGAATATTACACTTATTTGAACTCATATTTGAATTTGTTCGGGTAAATTTTTCCACTTTTACATACTAATATACTGTTACTATCGTTATCTTACACACACAACTGATACTTTTACCGTTGTTATTACGTACACAGCTAATGTTAGTTAGAACACAACTATTATCTTCGTCATTCATACATAATTTTTACTTACGTCATTCCTGCGTGCGCAAATATTACGTAAACACTGATTACCTTCGCTATTCACATTTTTGCAAGTTTGTTGAGATGGACTGAACTTGGTGTGATATTTTGTAACATGGGTGGTTGTTCTCTATGACGTATACTGGACGTAGCGGGGGTCGTACCGGCCGAAGTGTCACAGAGTGTGCAAGCCTCTACCACAACATGAACAATTTCGAAGTTTTCTTATTTCTGAATTTGCTTTGTGTTCATCGCCATGCATCACACATGAAGTAATAGCGAACAATTTCCAAATTAAAAGCTCATATAACAAAATCAAATCAATAAAAGTCTAAAATAAATGATTTGTACAACAAATGTGCTTCGTCGGTGTTCTCCTTTGATCAAATAAATCAAGCGTTTAAACGCTTGCAACAAATCATGGCTATTTTGAGAAATTGGAAGTCAATTAAAGGCGCGAAATGAGACTCTGAATCATTTTTCGGATGATGTACTTTGTACTTAATACATCCCGGTGTCCATAGTACCGATGACCTTCCCGGACACGCGCGCACGTGACTCATAATCTTCGCGAAGGCTAACTATTGAAAACACATACACAATGGCGTATACCTTTTAGATTTGCGGCACTGTCGTCGTCATTAAAAACATTGTATAGGATCTAAAAGCACTTTGACGTATTTTCCAATCCTCGGGCCATGTTTTAGGGTGGATACAAGAGATAAATAAACCCTGACGTTTATCCACAGGCAAGTTTGCCCGAAACAAAATGGCAAAATGACTGAATTTTCCGATTTGTATATGAAAAAATATTTCATTGTTATCAAGTTAGTTAAAAAACAAACTATTATGCGTTTTTGTATTGTACTTATTTTTCAATATTGCTAAATAACAACTGGGACATGCTTAAACGACGTCGTCAACACGCAATTCCGGGCATAACCGTCATCATAGTATTTGTGCGTTGATAACAGTGTGCGGTTTCAGTCATATTGTGGCACAACCATTCACAAATATGGCGTTTATACCTGAAAACTGAGATCGAAGAAAAACTGAGAACTGGCACTTTGAAACATTTTTTTTAGAACTACCGTTGTTTGTTGTCCCAGGTAGTAGAAATAAGGAAACGCTTGCTAGCTGGAATAGTAATGGAACTTAATGCCGTCGGCGGCAATGAAACGGTATACACACAGAAACTAACAAATATTACTTAAAACACAATTCAAATAAATATCTGTTGAAATGTATTTCTTTCTTCTTTGTCATTTTTTCGTTTCCATAACAACGCAGTGTGCCCTATACTCCATATGTCGCGGATTGCATTCATTAGTCACGTGACCCCATTGCTGCCTATAGGCACGGCCGGTCAGCGCCATTCTTCGCCGATGAAAGCCAAGAAAAGTGAAAAACTAACAAACATGGCCAGTGTTACGCTCGGACGAAAACAGTCTAAAGTTGTTACGGGCCCCAGGCACGTGCTATTGTGTCATACACAGACGAGTTATCATATCTTCTACGTTGCCCCTGTTTCACCCCAGGCAGCATCTTCTCGGTGCATTCATAGGCGAATCTCCAGTACAGACGGTAGACAACGGTCGTTGACTGACACCTTAACCCCGTGTGACCCGTAGACAAGCATGTTGCACTCCGACTGCCTTCTGTTAGCATGGTTCCTAGGTTTCATGTACCTTATTTAGAGTTCCGACTCAATTTTGCCGTGTACCAGCTGACAAATAAAACAAGACGTCATGCAATCTCTTATTAGATGTATGAGATGCAATTCACGATTCATTATCCCTGGTGCACTAGGGCCTGAATAACTTAAACTGGTCTCAAATATGGCGACAGTCAATCCTCCACTTAAACCTGGTGATACTTTTCCCGGAAACGACTTCAAATTTCTGTAAATTTCTGCACTAGGTTTAATTTCGTTATTTCCGCTGATAAGTAAAAAAAAAAACCGCTAATGAAACTCAGCAATGTAACTCATTTCTTCCCTACCAAATTAGCAAAAACCCAGCTTCTCAAAATATTGAAAATATCTCACTTAATACAATTAAATTTGCAAAGTAGGTGCTAGAAAGTGGATTTTTATAAGGGCTACGTGTGTGACGAGGTCGATTTAGATTTCCTGGTGATCATTCAGTTTCAAGTTGCTATCAGAATTGATTCTTGCTTCGTAATACCCAGATTCAGCCATTAATACAAAGTCAACAAAAATATAAGAAAATAATTAGCATGGTTTCCATCTGTCCTCATTAGATCTTTGCGGTTTACTTTCTTTTTCCCCTCAATATTAGCCCTGGTGGAGTTTTTAATAACGAGTTTTCGTGTTTGCTCACTATCTGTTTACGATCGGCCTCTGGGGCCCATTTCCCGACGCCTCAATTACAGGCAGTAGAGATATCGTGAGAAAGTTGCGTTCTCGCACCGCAACGCAAATTGCCTGCGAAAATGAAGTCGTCAAACTTTGATCGCCGTTCTAAACTGTGTTCACTCATCCACGGTGCAACAGACTGCTGAAGGTTTTATGCTCATTTGCCGCTGGGCGTGAAACGATAACTCGCTGCTCTCAAATTACGTTTTGTTTTTCCGGGTAGTTGCCGGCGTGACAGATGAGACTGGACAGGTAGCGTGGGGAAGATCATCACCGCGCCTCCAGAGGGGTCTGGACCGTACGTAGCACCCGTATAGGCCACCCGGACGTCGCCTGCTGCTTGGAGGTTGGGATTACATTTTCTTCGGATTGCTCTTATTTATCTTATTTAAAGGAGCAGGACGCGACCAGTTCATTTTTGCCTGTTTGTTTCCTTTTCTAACTCTGTATATTATAGACAACCATTCCATATATGAACCACATGCAATTAAATTTACTCAAAAACAAAACAAAAAAAACACGTCTTTAATTTTCATTGATTTTTGCCAACTATATTAAATTTTTTAAAAAACTTCCGCCTGAGACCCTACGACACTTCGCGTGGGGTGCGCCCTCTAGTGACGTTAGTACACCCGCTTTAGACCCTCAACACGACACTCAGTGCTTTGCTGTGGCGTAGTATTATTTGATTTTAGAATATTAATACCATGGCAACCATCGAATTTTGAATATATTGGACTCTGCAGTTCACCGGCACGTTTTCATCGCTATTGTCAAAATAGTTCGAAATAATGATTCATGCGAAGAAAGGCGAGGGATATAAACGCAAGTATGTATGATTATGTAGAATCACCCGCCTCCTCTTGACATCATGGCCACCGACAGTACAGCATCATTTTGTGAGTATGTTTGAATCCTCCGACAAACAAAAAAGTATTCATATATCAGTATTAATTTCAATTTTTGAAAAAAAAACTTTTATTTTAAAATATTTTTGTTTTATATGCTTCTAATCCTACAAGAATTGTCTCTATTTCAATATTTTATTGTTTACATTTTTTTTTATTTTTTAGGATAGTACTAACTATAAAACATAGATATGTGATAAAGATAATAACTACTGTGGAGGGTGGCATATTTGACACCCTAACTTGACATAAAATAAATAATTTAAAATAAAAATAAAACATGACAGGAGTCCCCCCAAAAATGACCTATAACAGGAAATACAACACTTAGATAGAACTGTTTATTTACAATTAAATCATTTCTGCACGGTTGAAAGAATATGACTATTGTAGAAACTGACATGCCCAAATCGAACAGTGATGACTGCAGCTAATGGGGCGATAAAAGCCGGAATGTCTTGCGTGAACTTGACGTTGATAGATGCTGGGCGCGCCGTCACTTGTTACGCGCCATTCGATTGAAAGATAACAGACGTCATCTGTAGAGCAAGTTATATGATTGGTGTGTGTCAGAAAGAGAAAAAACTGAAAGACGGGTGCATCCAAGTTCTGGCCGTTAAAGCGGGAGGGTCGTCACCTGCGCACGCGCGGGAATTGAGTCCCAAACGATGATAACCAACAGACGTCAAGAACGCAAAGACTCATGGGTAGACGTTTGTTTGTAAACAATGACACGCTATTGGCACCTGACGCACGCGTAGGTGACGACTCCCTCGCTTTAAATAGTACGTTATACAGCGTCGTCATCATTTTCGTAGACTTTGTCACTGACATATGACAAAGCTTCGCAAACGATTATTATTATCGAGTTGTGACTATGGTAATTTGTTGGTAATTAGACATACATACATCATGATCGGTACGAGTGGTATTGATGGTAAGACATTCAAGACAATTGCTTTAATACGGGAAGGTCGTCACCTGCGCACGTGCGGAAATTGAGTCCCAAGCAATGATAACAACACACGTTAAAAGCGCAGAGGCTCATGGGTAAACCCTCGTTTGTAAACATTGACACGCTATGGCCATTTGACGCATGCGCAGATGACGACTTCCCCACTTTAAGTATGAACACGGCTAACTAGTAAAAAATGTAGACATTTGTAAAACACCACAAAGTCTCGATATTTTGTAAGTGAAAGTTTCCATTAAATAAATGACAAACAAAATCGGGGGGAAACCCGAATTTTCCATGTAACAACTTGAACGACTTTGTGATTCCGTATAGCGTTAAACCTTATACTTTGGTGGCCGTTTTCGATTGGAAAATGGAAAAAAAATACATACAATTGAGCTTCATAATTCGATCACGTCATTTTTTTCATCGCAATTAATAAAACAGCCAATCACATTATTTTAGCTAAGTGTTAGGAAATTCACATTATTGGAAGTTTGTTAGGTGCAACCATCTTTACCATGAATTCGTATCGGAATTGTTTCAAAGTTTTTAGAAAGTTTTACTGTGAATAAAGTCTCACAACGTAAAATAGGTCGACGACTCGTCTCTTAATTATTACAATTTTAAAAAAACAATAGTGATTAATACTTTTTCTTAATTTCGATTACTTGCGACATAACTTGGGATATCTGGTTCCTGGATAGGAGACGGCCTGAGATATATAGCGAGGAGACCACTTAACGAAGTTAAGAAAAGTAGACAACACGGTACTAATTGTCGTGTCGTGAATACAAAATGTTTATACATAATTGAAAAAGTAAGAAAACGATGTTGACCGTAAAAACTCTACCGCGAACTTCTACGTATCCCGCTTAGTATGCTAATGCCGCGACAGAGATTTACAAATAACAGTCCATTGTAGGAAGATATATATTAAAATGGATAAAAATGGTCTCAGCTGGGACGACTAAATTCAAGACAAAATGTCGCTGTGATTCAGACTGAAGAACAGTTTATCTGTTCACATTTAATCTTATCTTTGTATCGTTAACATGTACACTGAGTGTATTCAAAAACAAAATTTCCATTTTATAATTGCACGCATAATACTGGATGCTGTTTTGAGTAATGTTCAAAACTCTAAATAATGTGGTTAGCAAATAGCTACCGATTGCTTAAAAAGTCACGGTAACCAGCAATCATCGGCGAACTAAGTAGGGTAGTCGCCCAGCTACGCATGCGCGAAACAATAGGTGTTGGTAAACATGTATTTTCCTACAATCCATCGCGGTCTCCGAGCGGCAAGAATGAACGCGATTTTGGATCTGGGTACGATGTGTACAGAATACCGATTTTATTCCATTGAATATTTGCCAGAGGTGGCGACACGAAGGGGTGAGATCTGAAATCTAGACCCTCTAAAACGCCATTTCCTGCATTTTGAGGGGCTAATTTTGCTTGATTTTTTCGGATGCCCCCCCCCCAACTGGTGCCGCCGCCACTGTTCGCCGATTCGTACAATTTTAAGCCATGATGAAATATAATTTCATATAAACTAACAATGGATGAAGTGCTCAAATATTAGTACTATTTGTGCGATTTTTAATCTTCATTTTACATATAAAACTAAATTAAAATAATTTGTAAACACAATTTACTAGTTTTCCGACAGTGATACGATGGTCTGAAAGCAACAATGACGTACCTTTGCCGGTAACTATGGATTATTACCGGGCCATATTGTGACAGCCACGAAGTATGATGCAATCAGGCGATGCTTACGTCATATAGGCAATGCAACCCCCCCCCCCCCCCCCACAAACTGTACTGCAGCTGGAATAAAAGGTTCAGTGTGTTGTTGTGGAGTTATTTTAAGCAGTGAATTTGTAAAGCAGGTGTGTTCTCTAGCTTCCGAGTTGTCATTGTCAACAGATGATGCAAATTAGACTGTGATTTGTTGATGGGGGAATTATATTGACCTTGCTACGTACATGTAGTAATAAGTTGCTTACACCACGGGCGCTGCTTCGGGCTACACCCTCATAACACACCTCTGTCTTGTAGTGTTTCCTACGCTAAACCAGAGCTTAGACCGTCATTCTTGTTGTAGGTTTTCAATCATATTAGCACTCTTGAACTCTTAAAAAACACGGTTTTTGAAATCATTTTACCGATTGTTAGCATTATTAGTACAGAAATTGTAACAGTTATATTTACATGTTTAAGGTAAGAAATAACCATTGTAACGAAGTCAACGTCGTTTTCACAGCGGCTGATATTCACAACCTTTTATTTATTTATTTATTTATTTATTTATTTATTTATTTATTTATTTATTTATTTATTTATTTATTTATTTATTTATTTATTTATTTATTTATTTATTTATTTATTTATTTATTTATTTATTTATTTATTTATTTATTTATTTATTTATTTATTTATTCTGTATAATTTCATCGCGTTTAAATTGAGAAAGTAACCATATTGGGATCACTATTTTTTGAGAACTGTTGGTTCATATCATGCTAAAGACATTTCCCCTACTTTCAAATTTCTGCATGGTGACGTCATACGATTAACAAATGGCATATTTAATATTTTGAATTACGTAACTCCTTGAATCAAAATAGCAACAGTTTTATAATATATATGTATCATCAATTGTTCATAGTATAGTTCCGGTACAACATAAACTATTGATAAAATATTACAGACTGTGGGCCATTTCTACCCAATTTTTCAAAATATATCTTGCTTCTGTCTTTAAAAAATCTATAGCAAAAACATTTGATAATGTACACACAATATTGCCTCGAGACAAAAAAAAAGTCAGTTTTCGGGCAGTTCCAATGTTTCAATATTTTAATACCTCAAATTCAAGTTGTTGGTCAGTGGCATGGGTTATATAATGTATTACATGGTACTTCATGATGCCCTATACTAGTATTAATGGAGTTAGTGGAGCTTTGAATGATGATGTCATCATCGTGATGTCATTTTTCAGATTAATTAAGAATAATTAGACCTTCAGGTTCTATTAGTAATTATAATTATTAATAATTTTTGGCTTATACTGTTTTGAAAGTTATAATTTACAGTGAATACAAATGAAATAATAGACCAGGACGAAAATGACCGCCGAGATTTCGTTGAGTGGAAAAGCTACGAGACTTGTTTTTGTCCTCTGAAATAGTGTTCCCATTCCCGTTTTTCTCCCATTTTTAGCTTATTCGGTTTTGAAAGTGTTTTTTTTCTGTATAATCTACAGTGAATACAAATGAAATAATAAACCAAGACCGTCGGGATCTCGTTGAGTGGAAAAGCTACGAGATTTGTTTTTGTCTCCATTCTCTTCTGCCATCGCGTCCACTTCCCCGCTTCCCGTCCTAGCTGTGTATCAGACCGTGGTATTTGTAACAGCGGACGTCATGAGGGGCGAGCATGGATGGGGGATAAAACAAGTCTCGTGACTCTCTCACACTCAACGAGATCTTGGGGGCCATTTGCCCGGTTCTCAACGAGATCTTGGCGACCATTTCCCTCGTTCTCAACGAGATCTTGGTGGCCATTTCCCTCGTTCTCAACGAGACCTTAGTGGCCATTTCCCTCGTTCTCAACGAGATCTTGGCGGCCATTTTCCTCTAAAGTGTTTTTATAGACAGAATTCGACATAAAATATTGCCAATGCCACATGCGTTACTGTATGAATAAGTCACGTCTGTATTATTATCCGCGTTTCACTCTAGTCCTAATACAGTTCAGATATAGCTTAGATGCTGTTTTTCAATCCAGTTTTGTCAAGAAGTCTATAAAATGTGGAGGAGGGGGGTAATAATGTAATGTTTTAAATTCCAAACTTGATAACAATAACCGTTTCTTCTTTACATATGATGCACCATTATTGGGATAGCAAAAATGCATAAATTACACAGATACAATATTAAGCGCCCGATGGTTACCATAGTAACGTATGCTGTCACTCGGGTGATTTATCGTAGTCGATGGCACATCTGGGAGTTTTTCAACAAATTAGTGAGAGTGTTTTCAGGTCTATTCGGAGTGTTTTGTTTTTATTAATAATAGTAATACCCATTTATCTAATTAATCTATTGTTGCCAATATGAATGACTGTCCAACACCGTTCATAGCAATATATATGATTAGTCGTTAATATCGTTGATTAAAAATAAAATGTCAATGACAACTTCACACTGAGTTTTTAGATATTTGTCATAATTTTGAAATGATGTTTAGTGTTACTGTTGTTACAGTGGTGTTTAGCATGGATAATAGTTATACATGTAGTATTTCTTTAGATTGTTTAACTTTTTAATTCTTAAATGTTTATCGATCAACATTTATATTAGTTACGTTACGTCCGGTGTGGAACGTCACGTCCGGTCTGGAAGCTTCATTATTATGCTTAACAATACATACGGAGACAATTACAAAACAAGCGAAAATGGACATAAGATGTTGTATCAGACAAAACTGCACCAACATATCACAACTCATATATTGTCAACATATCACATGTATCACCAACATATCACAACTTACGTATCACCAACATATCACACCTCATATATCACTAACTTATCATGTCTCATATATCACCAATATACCACATGTATCACCAACATATTAAAACTCATATATCACCAATATATCACAACTTACATATCACCAACATACCACAACTCATTTATCACCAACATATCACAACTCATTTATCACCAACATATCACAACTCATATATCACCAGCATATCACAACTCATATATCACCAGCATATCACAACTCATATATCACCAGCATATCACAACTCATATATCACCAGCATATCACAACTCATATATCACCAGCATATCACAACTCATATATCACAAACATATCGTAATTCACGTATCACCAACATATCACAACTCATATATCACAAACATAGCATAACTCATATATCACCAACATATCGCAACTCATATATCACAAACATATCGCAACTCACATATCACCAACATATCACAACTTATATCACCAACCTATCGCAACTCATATATCACCAACCCATCGCAACTCATATAACACAAACATGTCACAACTCGCGTATCACCAACATATCACAACTCATATATCACAAACATAATGCAAATCACGTATCACCAACATATCACAACTCATATATCACAAACTTATCGCAACTCACGTATCACCAACAGATCACAACTCATATATCACCAGCATATCACAACCCATATATCACCAACATATCACAACTCATATATCACCAACATATCACAACTCATATATCACCGACATATCATAACTCATATATCACCAACATATCACAACTCATATATCACCAGCATATCACAACTCATATATCACCAGCCTATCACAACTCATATATCACCAACATATCACAACTCATATATCACCAGCCTATCACAACTCATATATCACCAGCCTATCACAACTCATATATCACCAACATATCATAACTCATATATCACCAACATATCACAACTCATATATCACCGACATATCACAACCCATATATCACCAACATATCACAACTCATATATCACCAACATATCACAGCAATGATCTTCCATTTGTTGTTTATATTGTTTTCATCCTAAAATGATACAAGGATTATGAAAACATATCATTTTAATACGGTTGTTTGATACTGAATGTTGTTGAATGCATCGGGTTATCAGAAATTGATTACAACACTGCATAGTACTCTTTCACCGAAACAATGAAATTCTCTGATGCGCATGTACACTAATGTTTTAGTACAATAACAGTCGGTGCGCATGCGTATTAATTTTTTTTTTCATCCAACGAATACTATATAATGTGCCTCATAAGTATAGTGTCTCATATTTATTAGTATACCATAAATCATAGTATATTTTGGTCCTCAAAATGTCGTACCAAACAACAATATTAAAATTTCCATAATGCATCTTTAACTTTTGCCCTAGGTGTAATCATTCAACACAACACCGGTCACTTGGGATAATCGTTGATTAAAGAATACGTAAAAATAGCACTTAGCTTGGCTCCCACTGACTGCGACTTAAAATTAGATATTCTACAGACGGACTTCGAAAACGGTGTAGTTGTTGAAGACATGTCGCCTTGGACACTACCGCCTGTTATATTTTTCAGCTAACAAACCCGGCAAATCACCGACGTCTGAACGCCTTCTATTAGGTTTGTTTCCACGTAGAAGTTCTATCACGAATGTCGGTACCCAAGTCACACATTCAAATTTAATAAAAAAACTGAGTTTAACGTGAAAGTCGAAGTGACCGCAAAAACCCGTCGGTAAATTCCAGATTTCGAAATCACATTTTTTTCTAGATTTTCTTTTTTTTTCGCATGTTTTGTTATATGCAATGAAACCTGTATATATCACCCAACGAAATTCATTAAAATAATCTTTATAGACAGGTGGTCTTTATATGGAAGGTGGATTGTTATTTTATGGATCACTAACTCATTTCTTTAACATAATATTTATCCAGAAAATAATGAACTTACTGTTGCAACAAAAACACAATTATTTGAGTTGATCAAAATCAAAATTAAATTGATTTGATTCGAGAAAGTTAAAAAGTTTTTTTTTTTTATAAACAGAATGATAAATATTATTTTGGTTATTTAAAAACAAGTGAACCAGTTAAAATAATAATGAAAGTGTGGTTATATTTAAACAGGTGGTCCTTATACACAGGTTGCTTATAGGTTTTGCCTTGGGCAGCCTGTAAACAGATGATCGTTATATAGAGGTGGTCACTCACACAGGTTTGACTGTAAAATAAAAAGAGAGACAACCGACTATGCTAGACGAATATATACTTTCAGCTGGGTGGATTGTTTCCGACGCGCCGACATTTTTCAATTATTCCAATTTCAAGAATCAAGTTGTACCAACAATGATCAAGTGTCGCGGCACGTAAAAAATCAACATGTTAATATTTTAAACATTTCTGACAGGCCCCTCAAGTTGTGTGCCAAAATAATCACAGTTCCTATATATAGCTACTAATTACAAAAAGTATTTAAATTGAATCAACAAAAAATGCCAGTCTCTATTATTACGAGTGGATGTCGTCGTCACTCTGACCATAAAACGATGAAATGATAATATATTGTAGAACGTTCCTATCTAGCCACTTTACTCATATTAGTAAAAGTATTTTAAAATCTCATTTCAGTAGTGAATGCACTTCAATGGCTGGTATTGATGTGGGTTCGTCAGTGTAACAGTGGCCACCACCACACCATTGGAAGTGACGTTCACCTCGGCGACACTTAATACTTTCCCATGCCTCGCTGCTCATTTATCGACACGTGTCTCTAGATTGCATTTTCCCCGTTTTAATGTCATTTCACTTGTTTCCATTCTATCATGACTGGTTAATTTTTACTCAGTGTGTGTTGAATTTCTTTTTTATCCTGTGTCTACGTCTGCTCGCACACTCCCGCGACTCTTCGCATGGCTCGGACATATCGTTCAAGGACGGTTCTAAAGCAAAACACAGCTACGCATATTTTAAATATCAGTTTGTGAATGAAGAAGATATTTTGGTGCTATAATTGCACTTATATAAAAAAACAACAGAGACTATTTATGAAAATTGTATTTGCAAAGCTATTTCAAATGAAGCGGCGTTATTACGCAGGACTCTTCATGTAAGCCACATATAAATGCAACGGTGTTTGTGCAGATCAAGTATATGGTATCCACTACAATGACAGGTGGCAAACGGTACCCCCAAACTCTATCGGTCAAATTAAGTACTCCGTAACACACACAAATTGTGGTCTTGTGAGTCAAACAGTACTTCTCATAGCCACTGCACCAGTTCAGATTGATTCAAACAGTTTTCCGTCTCTACGATTTTGTTTTGCCCATCGGTGTTTGCACAAGGCGGTTCCAATCAAAACGCAACTCCCTTGGGGGCGTGCTCTTATTTTTTAACTTGGAATCTTAATGAGGGAGGGGACGGTGCGAACGGAGCACTTTTGTGTGGTTCCACGTGCGTAGACGTGCCCTGCTTTGCACTCGTACAACTCGCAACTGATTAATTTTATTACATGCGTGCATGAAGTGAATTCACAACAATGTGCCGAACTCGACGTATACGACACAAAGGAGGCAGTCGGTGAGCGACCGGCACTGTCCACTATATAACTGGCATGCATAGTGATAGGCGTTAACGCGACAAATTGGGACAAAGTATGGAGGAAGTTGTGTTCTTTCAACGCATCTTCAATAACAAACAACGGATTGCGTCGAAACTTTTATCTCGACTGGTTCTACAATCGCGTAGACCGTGACGTACAGTAACAAATTGTATGCAAAAAATACGAGCAGTACGCGTGTTCTCGATATTTCGGTGGCAGCCGATTAAAAAGAGTGACTTTGGGGTCATTTTAATATTAAAAAAGTCGCCGCTGCGTAGAAACGTCACGATTATTGAGTGGGGCTAATAGAGTACACAGTTTTATTGGTGTGACACGTGGACTCGGAAACGAACACCAAACTGTTTTCGGAAATGACTTTATTCAATCTGGCCTGTGTCAACCAAAGCCATACAACAAATGAGTCGATAACATGTTTTTAAAAGTTAAGTCATTTTCAAGTTGAATCATCCTGATTACGAGTTTTGATTTCAATTAAAAATGTAACTGGTGTCCCAATAATTATGATTATTCACTTAAACGTCAAGACATCTTTGTTTACCGACGCAAAATGTTTATCAAGTAATGTTGTTTGCTTAGCTTGCGAATAGAGCGATAACTTCTAATTGATTGGCCGTCTATAATCGTTACCTATGGCCGTTTCGCTACACAGTGACTACTAGCATTCCCTATAAATCAATTTGATTCACGATTATCTGGGCACATTTTCAGAGTTCTCTCTTCGCGGTGACAGGCGACTCTGAAAAATCGAGGCGATGCCGCGTAAGTTTTAAAAGACACCCAGCCCGACGCACGTTGTTCATCGCGATTTCGTTTATCGGCTGTGTAAAAGTAGTGCAAAAAATACGAAACATTCCGGGTTTCTTGGCTCTCTGTTATGATCACGTCAGTTAGCGACAGCCATTGACAATAAATTTCCCGGCAACCACAGTCACAAGGGAATAAACGATCCCAGAATGGAGCGCAATGACTCGCTGTTGCACTGGCAGATTGTTTCGATATGTTCATTTCACATATATAACGAAAGGCAACGTCGTTGATGACCAGACCAAGTGTTCGTGTTCTCGTTTATTATTTTTTTTTTTCATATTTGCTTAGGGCGGGAAGATACTATTTAAATTTGTCGACGGGCCGGAGGGCAGTTTTTCCGTTCTCATCGTATAAGTCCCGGTCCCAGGTGAGGCTACTCCAATTGACTGCCAGATAAACTCCGTATGCGGCGTGCGACGCAATGATGGCGGATCAAATAGTTTCATTTTCCCACTGTGTGCTGACTTCATTAACGTGTTTGACGCTATGGATATGGGGCCAGTGGGAATTCGAGCAATGGCAGTATGAAATAGAGTGCGCGTCACGGCTGGTTAGTGTCCATAAGTATCCGTGTTGCGCTAACTAATTGCTGTAACTCCAACACACCACATCGAAAACGATTTGCTCCCTTTACTTAGCAGTCCGTGTAGATTTCTTTCGTCTTTATTGAGTTTTCCGATGTACAGCGACCGCATCCTTCGCGGCACACTGCGTAGCTGCTACCGCTGAAATGGAAAAAAAAAACGCTTACGAGCAAAGCACCACCGTAGTTTTACACTTTCCATTTTACCAAGCTTCATATGATATGAGGGATTCGGTGGGATGACTGTAGGCGTTAGTAAAACTGACAGGCTTCTTTGTTATGCATGGCTAACTCGATGACAACTGAGCAGAAGAGAATTTCATGAGAGAACTCAGTGAGAAAATTGATGCTGATGCTGGAGGATAGCAACGGGTGAAATACGGAGGGCTGTCCCTTAGCAACCGTTGCATCATCGACTAAGATGATGATGCGCAGCAACAGCTTGCTGAATTTGAGTTGAGACATTAAACGTCACTGCGATTTCGCAAATAGCATTTCCTCACTTTATTAAACCAATTCAGTGTTTTAGTCCTGTTGTCACAATAGTTTTGTCTGATTCTTCGTGTTAGCCAGCGATCTATTGAAATCAGAACAAAGGGGGATATACCGGGTCACCTCGATCATCTGTTGAGACTCATTTCGTTGGCAGAAAACCTATCATCGAATTTCGGTGTCTCCATATTGCGCGATGTACGCTTAACGCGTTCGAACTGGCTTCCCGATCACCCGCCATCACCCACAATATGGTGAGTGTGGTCACGGTGATGTGAACCAACTCACAACTTGAAGTATGCCTATTTCCATCATTGATTCGGGTTTAAACATCAACGTATCTACTATTAAACTTCACGATACCACATATTTGTTTGTTTGTTTTTCCGTTGCTGTACGCAAAAATGCGAATGTTCGGGATAAAACGAAAAGTGCGTCACGGTAAATTCGGAACTGTGCGTGTTTGACCTGTCATACACAATCATGGCACGATGACACGACCGACACCAATGAACCTCCAAACGTTTCAGTAGAAATTCAGTATGCCGCAGTAATTTTCCAGGACATCCATTTGGAATAAAGAGAGCCACACGAAGGTGTAATTTTCATCGCAATTATTGACGAAAGACAGAGCAGATGGCACCCGTGTTCCCCCACTCAACGAACGCCATTTCATATTCATTGCTGATCTGCGCATGCGTAGACACAGCTTGCCATTGTGGATAGATTTATTCATAGCCGTGTCAGTCCACTTTCCGCTCTATTACAATTGTTCTCACGTAGAGTATATCTTCCTATGCAATCGCCAAATACAAATTTGTTTCTGAGCTTCTAATGTACTGCCTGTTGGAATTGCGTATATGTCTACCATTGAAGAAGGGAGATAAACCATGCTTCAAGGCCGTTGCGATTTGGTGTCTTAGTCAGGACTGACAGGACGGGAGAGGGCAATTATAAAAACAAATTTGGTTTTATTTGCAACAGATTTGTTATTGTTGGGCAATAATGCATGATGGGTAACGTACAATGCGGCTTGTTAAAGGCCCAATTCACTTGCCCCGGGCAAGTGTAAATTGGAGGTGTGACTATGCTAATGAGTGTTGTTAATCACTTACGTAGCCTATGACACATCCTGTTTCAGCAGTCCAACATAACGTGACTTTGATTGACAGCAGTTAATTATTCAAGATTAGTAGCGCGTCCCTTTCCCCAGTTCCTGTTTTTTACTTTTATCCGCCAAAATCTCAACTCGTACACTATTTATTGTAATAAATACTACACACAGTCACTGCTGTGATATTCATAGTAACATATATCCACTTTGGCACGACATAATCGACCTGTAAGTTAGAGAAAACGCGTTTTTACCGGAGCTTGGCTGGAGCTGTTTACTACAGTGTGACAAGCAAGGAAATAATCCCTATTGTTTAAGAGCGTATTTATAGTATACCTGGGCCTTTAACAGCGTGCAGTGCCCGCCAAAATCAATGACGTCCACGGATGACACTTCATTAACCCAGCAGTTTAACGGACTGCTTCAATGTTGACGCTTCGATCACTCGCTCGACTGACGGGGGATTGAAGCAACTTTGTAATTTTCCGTATTTTAATGAAGGATAATGGGATGTCGTTTTCACTTTTATGGTGTTTTAACTTGGGTATTAGTACCGTATTGCGAGCCCTTCTGAGTGTCCACTTTTATGCTCGGTTAGCGCTGGCCAAAGACAGATTGTTTTTAGTAGATTTCCGATAGAAATTTGTATTTATTCCTGGGCCCTTTTTGCTTTGTTCAGGATATACTATTTCAAGAGACACGGTTCTGATTATCGTTAGAATCTAGTATCCATTGAGAATATTTTTTCAAAAGTCACGTGTTTTGCACTATAATTTATCAGATCGAACTCGAAATATAAATACTCATCATGATTTTAGAGATTGCGTAATGATAACGTGTTGAGAGGATGGGTAAACATAATATTAATAACGACTCGGAGTTGTTCACATCTATACTGTCAACCATTAAGTCAAAACAACAGTGGCAGCGTTGAGGAGGGGCGGGTCCGCAAAAAAGGACTGCTTCACGGTGGTCAGCCGCCCTCTTTCAAACCGTAACCATCTTGCTATGGTACTTTAATCTTGTATCTGATATGTCTTCTTGGTTTGAGTAACGATAGTTTATCTTTTAAAACGATGATATTGGTTACGCTTACATCATCGCCCACAATTTTGAAATGTCTATTTATATGTTTAATGGTTGATGTGTGCCAATCCCCGACCTAGACTCGTGAGTATCCGCAATTCTATCGTGACAGAGACGGGCGCCCCCTCTGTGTATGATCTTTCACCGTAATTGTTCAAACCCAAAGAGTGTATGCGACCAATGTGTGTTTTTTTCATACATGAACCGAATTTATAATTTCAATACTGTTTCTCGTGTGGATTGCTGGCCCACAAACATGTGATGTGTTCTTACGTCCCGGGAACGACTACGCCCGGGAGAGAAAGGGTACTCTTGTCGAATTAAGAAGCAAAAACAGAAGGGAAAAAAACAGTTAAGACGCCCCAAATAAAGTCGCCATCTTATTAACTTTTACGTTACTTTGTCATTTTAAATTAATTTGTTAAAGTGTTTGTTTTGTGGGCTCTTCTGATCGTTGTCGACTCCCATAGGAAATCAAGGTAATACTACTCGCAGTGATATTTAAATTAAAAAAAACATTGTGCATCGAGTTATGTATGAGACAGTTGGGCGTTCCACTCGTTTGACAACTTCGCTTGTTTGGAAACACAGAACTGACTGAATCGAATAGTTATCTAAAAGATGAAATTGAAATGCTGCTGTTGTCCATGATTTTATTTTAGTCGGCGATCTTTAAATGTCAAAATAAATCACCTGACGGGAATTTGCACTCGCGTTTTACATAAAAAAAACATTGGGTAATTTATGTCACTTCTAACAGTAAGAAGAGAGACAGGGAACATACAGAAAGTAGGTTTTCCTGATTGTTCTATTATGGAATATTTTATCTTCAGGAAACACGCAGTACACTGGTTCTGCTGAATAAAACATTCCTTCGTCTTTTGTTTGCTTTTCCCGTCTTTTCCAAAGGGCATACTAATCAGTACTCAGAAGAGAAGTATATTCCGACAGAAGGAATTATAAAAACAAATATTGCATACAAAGATTACGGGAAGAGCGACGGTAAAGATGGTCGGTAACAATTATGCCGCCGCGCTTAGACACTACCGCTCACAGCCTGCGATGTTGTTTCGTCATGGTGTCCTAGTCACTAGCAACCCACAACGTCGTCATGTTAATTCAAAGTTATTCCAATTTGTTAATTTATTTCTCCCATGACCTGAATAATTGTGCTTTGTTTAAAAAAAACTGGAGTTATCATGGGTAAACGCCTGTTGACTTCAGTAGTTTTTCAGCGTAGTAGTTTACGTACGTTGTGCGACAGATCTCGGTGCCTTCACAACGTTGTCTTGTTCCACGTATACAGCAGCCTGAGAAGGATCCCGTGTCACATCGAGATGAAAGCGAATGTATCACGGAACAGTACGTTGTCCTGGGACATGTAATAACATCTTCCCGCATACCCGTGAACTAAACCTGTAATGAAACAATTTGAAATACAATGGCTCGTACAATTCTGTGTTCTTGCTGGAACATTCAAGGAAATGAATTCGAGGAGTTAAACGCTTTTTTTCACATATTTCGCAGAGTACCGCACCCCTAGACTAAATGCATGCCACCAAACTCGCATTGAAAGACGCTCGTTAGTCCACAATGATGCCGCAATCCACGTAACAACGGTTGGACAAAACGGTCATAATAATTGAACACAGAACAGTGTGTTATTCGAAATCAAGTACATAAAATAGTAGTATTTCTATAAAAATGTGTCAAATTACTTAAATGATATGTTTGTACCATACATGGTGATATGTTGTTTACAATAACACGTCGTATTATACTGATGTAGTATTCAACCACATATCTACCATTGGCAACATCTTTTTTCTAAGTCTGTCTACATTGATCGTTTTAATACTATATAGTCAAGAATATGTGAACATTGTTGATGTACTGTCAATCTGTTTTTTTCTTTTTAAGACTATATATATGTATATTTTTCACGCCGAGCGAAAATTTGAGATATATGGGTATATCCTTGCCATAGTATAACACTTGGATGGTAAAATGTCCTAAAGCATCGATTTTTTTTTCCAAATAGAGAACGGTGACCCTATATGATATATCAAATTTGTAAATAAAAAAAAAATATATATATACATGTATATAGTTACTTTTGTGTAGCCATGCGTTCTGCCTTAATGCAAAGGTGTCTTGTGTATGTGTTCTAAAATTGGACGATAATTGGTCGACACCTTTTATTGAACAAAACAAAACAAAAAGACTAGAGTGCCACCACAGTGGAATTGTTACTGATATGTCCATGTCATAATAATGTGTGTCCTTCCTACCTGTAGCAAAGGGACTCGGTGACGCCTGATCGGTCGAACGATCATGAAGTAGTTCATCACGGAGACCAACGGACACAATTCCTTCCAACGTTATTTTAACGAAGTCAGCAAAAATCGTCCCACAAACGAATGTTTTGTACATTCATGCTTGAAACATACAGTTTTCGTTAAAACGTCTGCTAAATATATCCAGTTTCCGGAAAAATCCGCTTGCCAAGACGGATTTCAAAGGCCGTGGTTATTCTCGTCGTTCTCGAGTCGAAGAATGGGAGCGCGACTAACGCGAAGCAAGACTAATAAGGAAATTGGGGACAAAAGACGGAATTAATAATGATTTCAATTCCTTCTGTAGTCAATTTAATCACAACTCCAAGACATTCATTCTTTCAATCGGGAGAAAAATAGAAAACTATAAATATCCCGAGTAATTGAAATGATAAACGCAATCGAATTGGTTTAATAATGTTGTCATAGTTGAAATGTGGCGCTGGGGTCACGCCATGCGCAGACAGTGATCAACCATGCTATCTCTCCTGGCAATGTTCTGACATCGACATTGCGTCAATCGGAGGGGGAGAAATCGGAAAGTGTTTTTTACTAATTAAAGGAGGGGCAGTTTGGATGCCGGCCAGCAATTTTCATTAGTACAATGGTGCTTGAAGTGAGGGATAAAAAAGCCAATCACAAAAGAATGCGAACGCGACAATGTCCGCGCGTTATATTGATGATAACAACCGAAGCATGTCGGAGGATGCAAGCTCGCTAAAAAATTAAACCGTCTTCGTTCCACCTGAGCTTCACATTTACTCCGCTGATTAGAATGGTATTTGTGAGCGCACTAACTAATCAATTGGATTTTACTAGTTTTGCACAGTGCCTTGCAAACTCCGCTCTGCACTCTGCGACGTGTTGTTGATAACACAGAAGCACTCAACATTAATCAGCGTTAATGGCCGGCTAAGAGCCCCCCCCCCCCACAACACTGACTCGATATTTTGACATCATTCAATCTTTGTATCACTATAAGGTTTCGTTGTACCTCTTCATTTCCCGACCTTGCGTATGACAGTGGTTGCCATGGCAATCAAAGTCTTTTAAATTCTCTGATGCACTTCTGTCTTTTCACTTTAGGTATGTCTGCATCATTAATTCCACGTTTTACAGCATACTTTTAAAAAAAAAATCTTTGTTGTCAGTTTAACGGCGCTGTGCAGAGTTGAGTCTGAAAGCCAAACACTTCACGGATACCGTCGTGACGTCATAAATAAAAAAAACTTTAATTCCAGTCTTTGGAATTTCAAGTTTCTTAGAGCCATTTCTGAGTGTTTACCTATTTGTTACCCTGCCAGGCTTACGTGACCTTTTCAAAACTAGTCTTTCGGCAGATATTAATAAACAAACTGATCTTTGAAGGCTACTCGCCGATGCATTATGCCTCTCACAACAGTCAGGGTTCCGGGGCATCCTGATTACAGCATAGGCGAGCAAAATATACCGTACAACCTGGTACGCATGATCTGCTTTTTCAGTCACGGTGTTTTCCGTCGCGGAGAAATTGTGGAGGTTCGTTTTTATCTGATATAAGAGTCCGTTAAATTCGAATAATGGGTGTTTTTTTTCAGTATTATAATTGTATTTACTTTGCATTTAGGAAACAAATCCACGAATTTGTGAAATAATGTCACAGGCCTATGCGTGTTTAGGACGATAGACGGCGAAGTAGCATTACGTTCATTTTACCCATCATCTGTAAACTTAAATTATCATGAGAGAATTACACGTGTTTACTGGTGTGTGGATTCAAAACACGGCGATAAGCAAATAGTACACTTCCCAGGACATTCAAAAATGTGTGTAACCTGAATATTTTCTCAGATTTGGTATTAATTAACACGAAGCGTTCTGTGAAAACGTTGAACAAGTTTAAGTCGGTATCTATTTACCTCCGAATTGACACGTGACCATCGCCAGGATTAGTGGTGTCCAAGAGACACCAACTCGTGATTACATGACTTCACCCATGATTATAGAGTAACTATAGTATCTTAGGTCAGATGGATTTTTCTACAAACTCAATTAAGTTTGCGCATTTGTCTAGGCTTTTCCGAGTCTGTTACGCATCGTGATAGTTTTCTGGCTTATCATTTTGAATACAATATTTTGGAGCAATGTTTTACACATTTTTATGTAATTTACATGTTTAATTATGCACAAAGGAACACGAATGCTAATCATGTCTACAGGTCTTGAACGTTACAAATAATATGGGAACAATGATACGAATATCATTTTCTCGGAAACTATTGCTCCAATTAGCAATGACATATATCGCTGTCTCTATCGACGGGCATCCAATGCGCGTTTTTGTTCTTTAAATTAAACACCTTGAAGATAACTTTTGGACAACATAAATTACCCAGGATGACAGTTAATCAGGAGCAACACTAAATGCCTAAATTCGGTCGATTCATGAAAACGACACGAATAAAATGAGCCCAACAAACGGCATGTTTATCACAGGGACTGTCTAAAACTAATAGAATCGCCTTTCTGAAATATATATGCTGTAAAAAAGCTGATACTATACTATATCTAAGGTCAAATTTCACATTTATTTCATTCCACTCTACGGAGTGAATTATTTCAGTCAATAATTTTACATTGAGTTTATTTTATCTTAGTTTATTATAATCAATTTGAATTCAACAAACGTTGAATTATGTGCATTTTTGGATTTCTACCATTTCGGTACATGTTGATATAAGTAGCAGAGCGCGTCCACTTGTTACAACAATACGTGTTCACGAGAATATTGAAGAGCACTCGGCCACTCGCCCGGACACAGTTATACAAAACTACATGGCGGGACTTCGTCATCATCATCATCATTATTACCAGTCCGCGACTTCGTATATCAAATTTTATCGACGCGAGAATGTTGTACGTTGGCCGCTTTAAATCGCTAGTTCTCGTATATCTCGCCCAGAAAGCATTTGGCCATGTGCTCTAATTAAATTGTTCAATGTGGCTACACAGCAGAACCTTTAATAAAATTAGATCTCGCAAAGTGGTGATCAATCAGCTCCGTACTCGTAGAACGCATATCACCTTAAACCTGCCTAACTAGAATATCTCGCATTGCGATTTGCCCCCGTTTAATGGGGAATTGCCTTTGGTCATTCAGCCTATCATCATATTTGCTGCGTGTGTTTAATATTGCAAAGAATTCATTGATGGCGAAAGACAAGGGATTTAAATAGTCTTTTAAATCTCTTTGTGCCGTTTTGGCTGAAGTTCAATATCGCCGTGGGGAAATCAATTTTACATCCAACAATCCAAGTACCTTGGGGAACCATAAAACCTAAATGCTAAGAAAAAAAAGACTGGCTCGAATCCGGCGCACGCGGGTTGCAGAGCGGCGGTCCATAATGAACATCCCGGCCAATTGGGACCCACTATAGTATCACATATTGGCATATTTCGTTGACAAACAACGGATTGATGGAGTTACAACCATTACACGTTGGTCCAGTGAAGAGCTCATTTCCAGTACAAGCGCTCGCACTTCATCCGTCACAATAGAATCCCCGGAACGCTTCATCCGCAGTGCACGAGACATGCGGGAAGAGGGGGGGGGGGCAATATTTTCGTTTTTAAACAATAGAGTTTAATTGTTAAAATTGTGTGTACACACTAGATAAAAATTAAGCATTAAGACACGTGACTAAAATATAGAGAAATTCGTCTAGCTATCAGTCCAATACAAGCACGCTCCGTCAGCATCTATTGGGTCACATGACCTTTGACACGTGCGTATGAATCATGAAGTCTACAATAACAGCAATTTCCGTCTTTTTTCCGGTGAATCAATGAAACTACTCACTGGGGTTATATGATATACATTGTCAAACATAAATACAAGGGTACAACACGTTTTGAATTTGTTATATGTCGGCTATTATTCTGTTAAGTTCCAAGTTTAATCTTTAAAGATCGAATGCTTATTAATCCGGCGCTCCAATCAATTTTCGCCGTTCAACTTTAGGCTACCAAATAATATTTCTTTTGGGAGATGTTGGTTCAAAGTAAAATTATCGTTCCATTGTTAAAAGTCTTACTTGGGAGAGCGGCGGTCATTTTAATAAAATAATATTAATACTATTTTGGAATTATTGATATCAGGATAATCGACTTATCACACGAAATATGAGCAAGGGGATTTGTTATGTCTACCTAGAAGTCAAAAATACTTGGCGATATACAAATAACCTGCCACTTCTTCTAGCGATTAGGGCTTTTTCAAAGAACACGACAGCACCGCCTAGCATACAGTAACGCCTTATTCTAATACACACATATATATGTCAGTCGCTTGTGTATGGTTACTCGTAGACTTAGTATAGGAAGGGTCGTCACCATCGTCATCACGTGACTGCGTCTGTCAAGGTGTTTTTTTTTAATAACGAGGCGACAGTTTTGACATAACTGACAGAGGTTGCATCTTCGAGTGATGGTATGCGATGGGCAGGGTAAATTTAAAGGGCGAATCCTAACCGTTCTGAGATAGCAGACTTGGATTAAAATCAATTTTAGGTATGTCAATTCTCGCAAATAATGGACACAAAATGGCAATTACTAGTATAAGAAACGTCAGTCTGTAACTATTAATATCTGCAGTACAAGTATTGTTTATTTCAGGAATCCCAAATGTTGATGATTTACGTCATGCCTGCTTTGTGACTTTCTAAAGTCGCCTTCCATCGACCATTCAACACGTACATTCTTTCAACTACAATTCTGATCAAGTATTTGAATGCAAAATGTTATAGTTTGGGTATATTCGAAGTCTGAATTTTAGTTTTCTGTCACTCTTAAATTATGATTGAGCTTAACGCCATGACCGAGGACAGGCAAAAAATCGTTGTTTTATGTGAATTTTTCGCCTGAACATATCACGTTGCTCATTACCGAGGACAGGCAAAAAAATCGTTGTTTTATGTGAATTTTTCGACTAAACATATCACCTTGCCCATGACCGAGGACAGGCAGAAAATTCGTTGTTTTATGTGAATTTTTCGCCTGAACATACCACTTTGCCCATGACCGAGGGCAGGCAGAAAATTGGTTGTTTTATGTGAATATATCACCTTACCCGTCCGTGTATAAAAAGCTATTTTCGTTGATGGAAAGTCAGTCGATGAGCATTTGGGAGGGGACCCACCGATCCAAGGTTCAGTAGTGAATGACTTTGTTTGTTTGCCTGTTTCAAAGTTAGTCCTAAATCATGCAATGAATACATGGGAGATATCTCGTCACGTTATTCACGCGAGAAAATCCCCTTTTGCACACGATGAATGATATTATCTATTCTGATTACTGTTACTATTGACAGCATAACACTCACTACGTTTAACTGTCATCTTTATTGTGATACCCTTCTCTATCAATCAGAAAAAGTTGTATGCGTATGAAAAGAGAGGAAGTTGATTTTTGTAATTTCATGTATACCACCTAGGCCATTAACTATAATGTTTCCGGGTGACAAACTTGTCAAGCAGCCTGTCGGATCGCTGCTTGTGGTTCATCTTATGAAAGCAGCCTGATCCCCAGTTTTCAAGCACAATAACAACACACGCTGGAACGCATAGGCTCATGGGTAGACGCTTGTTTGTAAACAATGACACGCTCGGGCCATTTGATGCACGCGCAGGTGAACTCCCCCGCTTTAACGAAATAGTTGATACTACGAAAAATGAATAAATTCGACCAGAATCTACCAATGCTAAGTGCAAGTATCTAATTAACATATCCATACAATCATATCACACATATATAAGGTCAAAGTATTGCGCTAAAAAAAACTTGGACTCGACATATAATAAACAACAATTGTGGCTTACAATGTAAGTAATAACGTCATACAGTTTTTTGAGAAAAATTCACAAAAGTTCTCAATATAGTCTCAAATAATCTGGTAGAGAGTCGTCTCGTGTACATATCTTTATAAATCATTAAAATCAATCAAACTCAACCATTTTGACTGAGAAACTAAACTAAACATAGTACAATTAGGAATATAATAATGCAATAGACAAATCTGAAAAAAAAAAACATCATGGTCAATTTGGTTTATTTGAGGCACGTGACTGGTAAATAGAAAAAAAAAGTATTGAAGAAGAAATGAAGTTGAAAATGTCAAAGGTGATCATGATAACGGACGACGATATAAGTTTAACAATTAAACAATTATACAGCATGGTAAGTTTATTGTTTCAGTGTGCGTGTTTTCCTAATTCTCCATTCTAGAACGAACACACTTAGATGTTACATAACGAGAAATTCAATATTTTAAAAGTTAAAATGTATGTAAATTTTGTATGTACTAGTATTTCGTCGCTTCCCAGTGATGTTTCAGCCCACTTCAAACACGTGTACTTATTTGGGCGAATTTAGCGAGCGGTCTTTGCACGCAATTGTTGTATTAAGCTTTAACAAATATTGTTCAGTGTATTCCGATCACCTCATACCCAACGAATTCGTAGTGAATTGAATTGAACTCGAACAACCTCAACCGCGTGTTTTGTGAGTAATAAAAAAAGCTCGGCGTTTATAGTGTTTTGAACTTAGTTTCACGTGCAATTATGATTTTACAATTTATATAATGAATAAAGTTATGCAAATGCAAAAATCACATAAATATAAACGTTTGTCAATAAAAACTGCAACTACTATAAAACACTAGTAAGATTGACTACAGTAATATATATATGTTTAGTGCCTTTTTCAATGATAAATGTGAGACTGAATGGCGGGTTGAGAAAGGTATGTAATTCCAAATGTTTGGACCGGAATATTGGAATGCACGTTCACCGTATGATTTAGTCTTGGTGCGTAGTTTCGTTAATGTACGACTGTCTAATGGCGAACGTCTTTGTCTAGCGGGATGGTATTTATGTAGAAGATCTGACAGGCATCGTGGGCCAGTGTTACTTATTGATGATTAGCACAAACTTTAAATTTTATATTCGATACGTCTATAAACACGCAGCCAGTGGGTCGATTAAAAATGCGGTGAAATTTGAGATGTAGTATCACCCCGCAATGCGCGCTCTCTATCTCCCTCTCTTTGCTAAAAGAAAATAAACGAGCAAGAACGCAAACAACTCCATAATGTTTAGAAACCGCTGCGCATGAATTGAATTGGCAATGCTCGCATCACTGGGAACAAGAAGCATTGGATTCTGAACAGCAAGAAACCGTAAATGGGCATTTTTAATTTGAAAATGTACGGAAAGTAATTTCGTAAAAAGCTTCGTCACAGCAACTGTCGCCTGGTTGCTCAGGTCGATGGGCGAGACGAGTTGAAACAATTCCAATCGCGTGGCGGTGTGAGTAAGCTTCTTACCACGTCAATGAGTGTTTACTTACGATAATTTCCCTTGACGCTTCCATTGTTGTTAAAGAAAGAAACGAGGAAATATTTTTTTAGATATGACAAGACGATGACAATCTCGATTCTAAGTATGGAAATATACATACGAATATATGCGTGTTTGATTTCGTTTCGAATTAAATTAAATTATTTTTCTTAAGAGTTGAAAGAGTGTTTGCGATTGAAACACAATTATTAATAGTTATAGAGCGAGATATTATTCATTGTCTGGTTTTGGTGTTATTTACATTCATCAACAATTATAATAAATAATTTTGGAAAACGTGCGTTTGTTGTACTCTTACGTCTGCCATTTCGTTTTATTAAATACAAGCATAACAAATGACTTCTTTCACTAAACTTTGATTATAAAAGTGTTCTTAAATATTGGATAATACCTGAAATATAATAGTCTTAATCATTTTGCAATATAAAAGAAAACTACGGAATTCGTTCATAGTTATTTTTTTAGTTTCTTTAAATTCCTAAAACCCGCCATAATTCAAATAAAAATAGTTACTCGGAGTTCTCCTAAAATTCAGATAATTTCAACATACACGTATTATTTGCAATGTCATTTATATACTACAAATAAACACCCGCCATTTATAAAACTTATTTCATTTTTAAATTCTCACGGACGGATTCTTCTATTCCACTGGCATGGTTTCAAATTAAGAAACAACCAATGTTCTAATGTTGACTAAATAAGATCGCACGATCATTCTTTATATTTTGCCTTTTTGTGCACGTTCTAATAAAACTCACATTATAAGCTAGTTTGCCATGGCAACGATCAATAAAGAAAACGTTTTAAAATTGAAAACTGCATTTTTCAACTTGATGTAAAGGTTTAAAAGAAGATGAAAAAACAATGTCGTGGTATTCCAATATTTCGCGAATACATACACGTATGTAAAGGACTGAGTTGGAACTGGATAATACTGATTACTCATTTGACCTACATTGGATACTTTTTAATAAAGATAGTCAAATGCTTGACTTAATACTAAGTCTCTATGATTTATACATTCCGGCATCTGATTTTCAAAATTGGACCGAAATTAATCAGTGTGTATAAAACTGGTGAAATTGAAGAACAGCCTCAGTGAAGATTCTTCCGAAACGTGGATGCGGTTTCATTTCCATTCTCTGCTTGCCTGTCTGTCTTGGATTCTTGTCTTCAAGGCATCAGAAAAAAATAAGGAGTAACCGAACTACTGGCCATTATAAAATAAAGGTGTGTTTGCTCGTTAAAGCTTTTCACCAATTGAGTAGCTAGTTGGCATACATACAAATGAGACCACGTAGCTGGGTTGATGACGTATAAAATGCAAGGGGCAATACACTAGAATGCAAGTCGGACTTCGACAAAAAACCTAGCCTCGCTAATACAGTTCCAATAAGTGCACTGTACGGTAGCTTCCAATTAAGCGGCGTGACGACACCCAGACAAATCCGGCTTTTCTAACGGCTTAAATCGCCCAAATTTGTCTTGAAAACCTGAATAATGTCGCTCACTGGAAGGAGCCAAACCAACGCAGCGGCGACGCCTGAGATGTTGTACACGCTCTTGGCTCAAAACAAGGCATTGCAAGGTATTGCAGTTTAATATTCCTTATAATACGATTTTTTAATTTACCCGGCATTTTCATCATTTATTAGTTATTTGTTTGAGCGAAATTGGTTTTTGCGAGTGTATTTTCTAAGATATTAGACGGCGGTATGCATTAACTGATTGGGGGGATCTAGCAAGACTAATTATCCATATTGGAGTAAGTAATATACTAGAGTAGAGGCGACTGGGTCTGGATATATGCTATATTTAATATTACTCGGACTTGTTACGTTTCCCTGTACACCACAGTGTTCCAATTCATGACTCAGGCTCAGAGTCAGATTAAATTCATCGAAATTACAGCTAAGAAGTCACACATGGTTGTGATAGCAAAGACCCGATTAATCTTTAGCGCTGTTTTCACCTGGCTAGCTGTTGGCTGGTTTGTACTGATTGGTCACAAATTACTTCACTAGTATCAATATTCTTTATTACGCGTTTCCGTAATACTTATTTCCAAAACCAGTAATCATCTTCATCTTCATCATCATCATCATCATCGTCGTCATCCTCCCAGTCTTTGAGTCCGTGCGGATAGTATTTTCGCAACAAATTACATGTTAGTATCGGGCTGTTTCTTCGGCAGCGGATTTCCACTGCTGGCAGTCAGTCTTGCTTAGGGTTGTAGGATACGTGCCAGCATTTATCTCTCTCCTTGCGATCACATTTATGGAGATACGCGTTCTCGTAACGGAACGGTCAAGTTAATGGGACTGTATCACGGTACATCTATTATTAAGTTCGCTACACTCAGAATCCCAGGTAAATGCAATTTTCGTGAAAGATCGTTATTTTTTCACATTCTTGTCTATTTTCAGACTCGCAAGATGTATTACTATAACCATTCCCACAGGTCTTGTTTTTTTTTTCACTCACTGTTTCACTTGTTTTACCCCATTTCTGTTCCCACTGTGATCGCAGCATATCCGCGACTACTATCATTCGTACAATGTCTACTTAATTTATATTTGCTTCAATTTTCACGCTATAAACATAACAACGTCGTTCAACTTGTTCTCTGTTCATCCCCATCCATTATTTAAAAAAAGAAATATGACAAACGAATAATTCAATTTCGGATTCCAGAATATCCCATGAGTCTCAACATTGCGTGTTTGTCAAACTCAAACTTACAATCAGAATGAAAATATAAATAACAACAAAAACCTCAGTTTGCTGCTGACTTACGTTTTATTTCGTAATGTTTTTTTTATGTTTGAAATAATTATACTTAATAATCTGTTACGCATGTTACCAGATGTTGGAAGTGGTGGCTTCTCTACTTCGTTAAATTATCGTACATGATTGAGAGCGTACATTCCAATGTGCAATTTTGACAAGACATATTGTTAACATGTTTTATCGTCGATTTTTAATGCCGTTTGTTTATTATTTGCGATACACGTCCACTTTATCGAACCGAATGTTTATAATAGCGAGCCGAAACTTCAGCAAGCGCAATACCAACTTCCGTAATCCCAAATCGGACTTCCGTCGCAGTAGTCGAACGCTCGCCACTGTATATAATGACAGTCTAGGAGGATACCCCCCCCCCTCCCTCCCCAAGAACACACAACCTAGTCTTTTTGGATACAATCACCAGGTGAACGTACTTTTACATCGTAGGTGCTCAATTATATATCACCTAAATTTACCCACGGATATATAAATTACTCGCCGGGCTATTCACTAATATTAGCCGCTGACAGTCTGTTGCTGCGTTCCATGCTGTTTAGCATCTGCCGTCGCCTTGGTAAAACAATTTCGTAATTTGGCGGGAAAAATGTACACGTTTAAATGGTTGGCCGTTTTAATGTTTCACCGTGTTAATGGTTTTTAAATACGTTGAAGTTTGATTTGTTTGTTTGTTTAAAGTTCTGTTTCTTGGGCATTTTTTTTTTACTTTTATAATATAGGAGGTCGCGTGCGATAGCGCGATGCATTGGAAAGCAACGGATTCAGATATATATTCAAGTTTTTATGGATATGAAGTAAAACAGCGCGGCGGGGTTTAGTGAATCATTTTCATTTGTAATGTACCGCTGCGAGCTCTTGAAAGTTTGTGATCGGTATTAAGTAGCCTCTCATCCTTAAGTCAAAAACTTGTTTCCCGTCGTGTGCGTCTGTCCTCGCGATTGACAGAGAACCCGCATTCAACTTCAAATACGCACATTCAAATAACACATTGCACTCGCTGTTATTTGCCCAGAGGTATTTCGCTTCTAGACAGACCCAAACAAGTCAGACTGACTGTAACCAGCGGTATAGGGAGGTAGCTTAAACCAAGGGCCGTTATAACTTGTAGTAGCGCTAAGTTAAATCCGTGATTCGGGCTCCTTCGCCCGCATGCCGGCTGCCGTTCCATTCGGCACACCGCCTTTTTATTGTACAGTAACCGGTTAAGCGTAACTGCGTAAATATACCTTTGTGTGTAGTTTGCCCGGATGCTAGCCTCTACTTCCCGCGTAATACATCCCGACCAACTGCCGATATTAAAATGAAGACAAAAAACCACACACTATAACGGAGATTAGAAATGAAAATTTATCCCCGTTTTGTTTTACCAACAAAAGAGAAAGTCTGTTGGAGTAAAAGACAACATTGGCAATACGTGAAAACGTCAGTGGCACGGAGTGCAACTGGTGCGTATAGGACTCGAAACGCATTGCTCGTCGTTCACGCCACCTTCATCGTACAAAACAAGGAAATAAAATCATTTTTGAATAGTACATTTTGACAATAATATCTACCTTTAATAGCTGTCAACGACATCGAGAATAAACGCAGACTGGATGAGAAAAACAGTTTAAAAACGAGGTGGAGATTTTTTATAAAAGCCAATGGCATTAATCGGAGTGGTTTCGCGATAAATTTTCCAATTTACCCCCTGTTAATAATTGTGTGTTCGCCCTAGGTTGAGTGGCTGTTCAAAAACAATGCAAACGGCTAATGCATTTGTATTGCTGTAGAGCGACCGAATGCATGCATGCCTTGGACACATTTGTAAAGACAGCTCGCGACGACAGACGAAAGACGGGCTCTACGTTTTGCGCGGCTCGCACATGAATACGTTAAAACATTTGGCGGGCAGGCAGGGTAACATACCCTCGCCACAGCCACACACCATACAGTGAACGACATACATTCGTGTCATTGAATGAGACAGTTTTCTTTTTATCATTTTCTATAATAGTATTGAGAGCAGCTCGAATGCACCAAAGAATGCCCGGCGCGCTCGCTTCTTACCGGCGAACAGCGGCGGAAGTGAGTGACACGTTGTAATTTACAACGGCGCTGCTATCTGCCGTATGTCCTCAATGCCGCCCAAATTACACACAATCGGGAGTAATAATCACGTCATTCCATGTGTTAATTCGCATATAATGAGTGAGTTCTAGAGCACAGCGCGGGATTCACCTGAGCAATACACCAACGCCTAATAATCTAAATGTGTTTTAATGTTTTTATACGTAAACAACGACAACATCTCTGTCGTAAAGGCACCGGGCTTTAATTTTTCGCTATTTTCGCTGATAAGTGAAATCCACTAATTTAAATCCACGGTAACATATAAAATAACAATTATACTAGAACTAATTATATCTCTGCTAAATTCAAATTCGTGAACCTAGGACCCAATGACTATACTCAAAACAACAAAAATTAAAGGCCGGTGAAAATAATTGGTTTTGCAATATACTGGCAGAAATAGTTGTTGTGCTATTTTATTTATTAACACGTATCCCAACATGTGATATACATTGACAATTCACGACAACATCCATATTAAAATTACAATGTTAAAACATTATTTTTATTATTACCTATTTCTAAAACGAATATTTTCAAAAATAATTCAAGACAACACTACACTTTTTAATTATTTCTCCCTATGTTACGTTAGTATAGGGATAACAATACTGATAGCTTGAAAATAATCGCTTCTACTGTATTGATAACCCAAAATGTATCGTAAAATATTATGGTTACCAACACGTATGAAAATGTTAGGGATATTGGTAATGCAGTAATATTGAAATGTTATTAATATTTTGTAATTTATGAGTAGACTTCTACATTTATTAAAAGGCTTGGACCCTCACCAACCCACTACGCCCCACCCCCACCAAGGAGACCACCTGCTTATACCGTGCTTCGGGGTTTCATGTGATCATATCTATTTTACAATCACATGGTATTTTTCAATGTTTCTGACATTACGAGATTGTCACGAGTCAATGATAACATTCTGGTAAAAAATACATCAATATTTAAACGTACCCTCCAATAAAATTAAACCTGATTCTAGACTATATTTGAAAGGCTTCTCTAATTATCATGATTGAAAACACAAAATAACGTCTCAGTTCAAAACTGGGAAAATCATTAAACGTCGCGCGAACGTTGGTTAATATTGAGAACATTACAAATCCGACCCAGGCAAACTTAAACTGGGCGCCGGGTTGTAGAAATAGTCTAACGGTGCCCAGCGAACCCGTGAAAAACAAAACAAACTCAATCCAGGAAGTGCAGCGGATGATAAATCGTTAGTAATTTTCCGGGATTAAATTTTCTCATTATATCAGAAAAGATGGATTATCCCCTTTTATCTAAAAGTCAGTCGAGGTACATTCTCGGATACGACGCAGTAAATTATACTGCACGAATCGCTAAGTTATGGAGAGTGTGACACCACCTTATACTAAAATGTCCTAATATTTGTGATTAATGTAACTCAAAAAGTATAAGTTTCAAAAAGGTTCAGTGTCTGAACTTTAAATCCCATATAAAACGGGGTCGTCTTTATACGTTGTCTTAAAATTAATGACTGACCTGCATTCTGATTTTTGCGATAAAATTCTGTATAGAACTAACACGGTTACGTTCAAATATTCATGAATAACTCGTTCATCGAGTTGAGTATATTGACTGCCGACAATCTTTACGAAGGGGGTGAAGACGGGGTAGTGTGAGAGATCATCTTTTGTTAGAGTTGTCACGCGTTTCATTCGTTGAGTTTAAACGAGTTGAAAAAAAAGAAGATGGTTATGTTTTGCGTATATATATGTTTTGTGACCGCATTGTGTTTTTGATAATACGGGGCTCGGTGTATGGGGAGTGTTTTCAGTTCACCGACGACTTTAAGAAGCAATTTGGAAAATTGCTCTCGTCGCTTCAAGCGTTTCCGCGGGCAGTTTTTGAAGAGCGCTAGTAACGTCAGGACCAATAGCTTTCATACGATGAGGAACTCGAATTGCCTGGTAGACAGTCAGCGGAAGCCAAGTCAGGGAGAGGGATTGTGCACTAATAATAACTATAATGCGTTCAAAACGGAAGCAACATCAATTCAATCGACGTAGCGATTTACCGTCCGTTGTATTGGCGTCCGGATCCACCCTGCGTAGTCATTGTTTCGAGCTCCCGTCACGAAGCAGTGTTATCCGACAGATATTGATACTCCCAAACAATATTGACGTTATAGTTATGATACATCAGTCCTACATGATACAAATACAAATATTTACAGTAAGAAAATTCAAGCGATCCTGTCAAATATTTGTGTTTTCACTTCATACTTTCTCTGGTTTATCAATCTAACAACACTCATAAATACATTATACAAATATTTTCCGCGGCATGCTGCTACCATTCATCCTTCTATTTAATAATTTGTTCGGGATGATTCGAACAGCAACACAACAGATAGAAAAAAAAGTAATTCTTAGTGATTGTAGACAATAATATCCTCCTTTTTGATTAGCGGAATAGATTGCGATATATATTGCGCTGGTTCAATTACATTGGTGCTTATTTAAACCATGTGTGTCGTTCTTTCTTAAGAGCCCTCGATAATTTGGAGAAAATAAAACCGCCATATTCAATAATAAAAATAATCATCATTCACATCCTTCGTCGTCTCGTTTTTCGCTCACTTACTTTTTAAGTAAAATATGTCGATTTCTTAGATCCTGTAATACATTTCTGTGTATTAACTCTTGGATTAGTATTCAGTGTATTGATATTGTATTCCGTGCAGCGCTTAGGCAACGACAACACGAGAGAGCACGCACCCCGAGCTAACTTCCGAAGCTGGTCAGCTGTTAAACACAATAGCACAAGACTTTCGCGAGATTCTTTTCGACCGAAACACAGACGTTTAAGTAGTCTCAGATTCCTGTCTACTGACTTATCAAACAGGTAAACAAAATCAATAGTTGCAGATAACATAACATTCTCTTTTATCGTTCTCAGTATTAAAAATCCATTCACACAAATCTACAATTGGGTGCACGCGATCTGGGTTCGCCTGGGCACACTGACGTAATGTACGTAAAATGATATACCCATGTCTTGTTGAGCCGCGCATAAGACATAATACGTGGATCGAACATACATGTAAAAACATTCTACGTGTTAAGTTTCATTTTTTTTTAAATTCATGCCTCTTGACAGAGAACACGTGTGCACTCCAATTCATACGAGAGATGGTGAATTAAAACAAGCGACGGCAAATCGCTCGGTTCACCAGTCTCAAATTGTCGCCGATTCCAGTCGTGTAGATGTCCAATTTACATCTTAGTAAAATAGCCGATGCTTTGTTCGCGTTTCCATTCTTCTTATACGGAATGAATTTTCTATTTTCCATTCTGAATAATTGTCATTTTGTAATAAAAAAAAAAATCACTCAAAAGGTTTTAGACAAAAGATTGGTCAGACTGGTGTTTTTTAACCTCGGGGTTAAATCAGTATATTGCTAACCCCATATCGGTGTGCATTGTAAATCCCAGGATTGAAAACAAGAGTGTCCGAAACACCCACTTTATTATCAAATGCGTCAGTTTATAAAAACCTCGGCGTTTCCCCCCAGGTGAATGGAACCGCACTGCTATTTGACAAAATAGAATAGGACACACATGTCATTATTTGCATTCGGTAAACACCTCATGTCAAGTTCAATTATAACTTATCAATACAATGAACAAAGTTACTGTGTTTATCTTCAATTTAACAAAATTACTATTTTTCCCCGTACTCGTGATTGGACATCAAATTAGGCGGTGACACTATTGAGATTTCTTTTAAATTAATTCAAGGTATGCGTAGTATAATTTTTATTTTTCTGTCGTTTTTTTCTCTCTCATTCATCAGACGATCACCACGACTATTACTTGTACCGTTTCAAGTACAGTTTATTTTATACTTCATTTTGTAATACACCATCCATGACACTCATGAGAACACTTCTGGGCGAGTATATTTAATTATCTGCCATACTACAACTTAAAGATAATAATAAGTTTTGTTATACAAATCCCACACGTTGTGTAATTTCTGGGTATATTACGTCATCACAACACTGTAAAACCACGTGATCACCAGCTTTGATACTAGTATCGATTTCATAATATTAGGTTTCAATCAAAGAAGTTCAAATTAAAAAAAAAACGAAGAGATAATATGCTGATTTCTTTTTTAACCGCAAAGTCGGCACACAGTGAGTTTCCTATATTAATCAAGCTGCCTGGCAACCATAGGAGTTAACAACACTATTGCGGGAACCCCGTAATGATTATCAGCTAGAGGCTATGGACTATCCCCATCGACACATCAACATAGAAATAAGTGTAAATATTATTCTTTTCCTTCTTCGGAAAGTGGATCGACACGTGATTGGCGCATCTCCCGTGGTCATATCAAACCGACACAGTATGTACGTAAGTTGGCAGCCACGGTCATCATCTGTATATTTACTTACTCCACTCCCTCCTTACCTGCTCTACTGGCGGTTTGTACATGCCGTAAATAGTCGTGGTATCGGTTTTATATTAAAGTTAATGTAGTCGATTTCCGAAATATACAATAATTAATATCATTTCAAATTCTTCGAAACAAAACACAGGTCGTTGTGAGCCTAGTACAAACAGGGCGCGGCTTTAGACCGAGCGGCGATTTAATTCATGTCTATCGAAATCATTTAGATTTTTTAATGTAAATTTGTTTAGGAAACTAAACTACAGTATATATTCTCGGATTTTATCAGGTGTAAGCTTTGTATTGGGGAGGGGGTAAATTAAACAATTGTCTTTAAAACAATATCATCCATTGATTCAAGTTGTAACTGTGAAAATTGATGTATTATTAGAATGGTCTAGGCAAGTGACAATCAAAACCGAGTATTCACGAGTTGTTTTTCTGTCCTTGAAGTTTGGTTATTATTTTTAGCCGCTGAATTAAAATTAAAAGCAATAATTGTAATACATTTTTTCCGAACAAAATGTAATCACAGCATATGCTTAAAGCAACACAACCCATTAACGAAATTTTGTACCACAACGCTGTTTTGTTCCCTTTTTTTAGTCTCTTTCTAAGGTTTCTGTATATTTCCGCCTCATTTGTCGCATATTTGCCTCCACTTTCACAGATTTCGATTTCCGTCGTCGGAGATTAGCATACGGGAAAAAAATACCAGAGTAATCATACAAATACATGTTCAAAGCAGGCATCATATAATCAGACAGTTCTTATCTAGAGTGGGTCTGAGTCCAATTATGACGTCACAGCTGCTTTTGCGGGCATAACGAGTGTATTTTTTTAATGTTGTAAAATATTCATTTTTAATTTCCTTAAGACCACGAATTTCCCCCCTGGTCATTGAAATGCACCCTGTTTTATTGAGACAAAACTTCGTAACTGTACATGTGTCATGGTCTTTTACAGATTTCAACATCACACACCAGCCATTATTTTTAACATTTTGTATTGTTTCTGTCATGTACCACATTTTAATATTATATCGAATAAAAATGAAAATTACGATACGATTTGTTTATATTGGATCATAGGTTGTTTCTTGCATGATGATGTAATTAGATTATAACTCCATTTGTCTCGCCGAGTCGTTGAAAAATTGAGCAGATTTTGACATTGCGCGCCAACTACTTTTATCGATAACGGACTTTTTTTGCTGCATTTTTTTCTCTTGGCAGACGGAGATTGAATTTAATCAAATTTCGCCCATAGTGCTCTGATTGACACGCTGAAAGAGTGCAATATTCGGATCGTTGTGTCTGATATGCCGGAAATACAGTTCGAGAAACACCGCACTCCTACAGGGATTCCGAGTCGGTTTCAGTGTTATATACAAAGCTATTTTTCATTGTTGTTTCAGTGAGGAATCGTAAAATACCGGAATTCAAACTATTTTAAGATTTAGTTGTATCAATTCGATTTTTGCATCACAAACTTGCATGATGATGTTTTTGCAGTTTTTCTCCTTCCGAGTATATAACAATGTGTATGATTTCCACCAGTGAAACTATAGTATATTTCAATAAATGAGGAATAACGACACCATCATTGATAGAACACGTCGGGTATAGACGCAATCTGATGTCTAGATTAATATTATGCGAATGTTTCCTGATTTTCACATTATTAAATTATAGCTTCAATGTGTTAGATCGGATCGATGGTATAACGGCATGATTATCGGGCATGGCAATGCCTCGTCACGTCTTTGCTACCTTCCAGTGTGCAATGATCTAGATCTTACCGTGTTTTGGTGGCACAACATTGCTCTCGCGCCGAAGTCGTCAATCCGCGTTGTGTTCGATACGGGTTCAATGCAACGTATCCTCGGGGGCGGAGCTACGTCACAAGACGTTCCACGTTGCTAAGACGCGCACCACTGTACCACGTATTTCTATGGGCTCTGTGCGCGCTGCTGTGGAACGCGGAACGCCAAGCGAAGAGCCGGTGAAAATACAAGAAAACAACAGGAACTCAACTTTGAAGTAATCCTGAACAATCAAATGTATATGCGTTACACACGCAGGGATAATCTTGTTACACTGTTCAGGGAGTCTCAACAACCACCCCCAAAGTACCGTTTTCTGAGAGTTGTCGGCCTTTGTTTTCACCGTGATGGTTGCCATGCGGTGAAAATGCCCGGATGTCCGCCCCCGAGAATACAGATCCTTGTTTGTTTACATGAAACGACGAAGATAACGCTTTTTGTATTCCGCGTTATGGAATCTTAGACATCGCGTGTTCTAAATGGGATTCTAATGTACTATATTTTCACCAAGTTATTTCGAAAGACGTGAAACTCACGTCCAGTTGTTGCTGTGGTTGTTGTTGTTGTTGTTGTTACTAGTAGCTCATCAGTATCATCTCAATACTATGCGAAACACTTGAATAAGGCCATTGACTTTGACTTTATGAATGTGAATTTCTAGTTTCGCTATGTAATGAAAATGACAAATTGAGGAAAACAACAACAATTATATTTATAATAAAGGGGCTGCTCTCGATTTTTTGAGCCATTCTGGTTCTGTTTCGCATTTTCTGTTGATTATGCATTTTAATTACGATAATTTTATGGAAATTGGTAATCCAATTTACTCCAACCGGTCTGTATCTATTACAGATATTGTGGAAGCACGGACTAAAAATTCCAATAACAAATTAAAGCGTGGAATGAGTCGAATTAGACAGACACAATTTCCATTTTGAACTGTGCTAATTGCTTGATGGTAACTCCGCGAACAAAGTGTGAACGGCACGTAATTGGTACTACCTGAGCACTGGGACAAACCATGGTATCTAATTGGTTTGGAATAATTTTAAAATAAGGCAGCGATTTTTTTTTTATTATTTTCAGTATCATTTATCGGATTAAAAAAATCGAAAAATAAATCAGATTAAATATCTGGTGAATGAACACATTTTCGGGGAAACGGCCAGTGTGCAAGTAGTACGATGATACCCCAGTGAAAGCAGGCATTTATTTCAGCCGGATCATTATCTGCTACCGATGGTTCACCAAACGTGCATGATGTTAACAATAACCGAGGGAAAGGCAAACCCGGAAATACATGGCGAGCGCTTTATGTGGAATGCGCATGGTGATTAAGTTGGGGTTGGCACTGGAAGTTGTTTTGTTATTGAGACGAACATGTGGGCAATTTTGAGTCTCGATATAATAATTTCGCGGTTCAGTATAGCTTCACGGCAAAATAGTGCGCACGCTGTGCGGATACTACATATCCCCGTGCCAATCCTAAATCCTAATCCTAAACCTGCCTACATGAATCTAATCGATTCATATAACGTACTCATACTATGATAAAATTCCAACTTTAGCAAACAGACCAATATGGTGCTGTTGTATTATGGGTGATTTTCTCATAATAAATACATTTCACGGTATTTATAGACATGACAATATCCGGGTTCAAACATTCAACATCCGAGTATTTAACTTAAATGAATGGGTGCATTTTAAATTTCAGGGTAGCATAAAATAAAATAAAAGAATAATAGAAAATGGCGTTTTTGCAAAGACATCGTGAATTGTACCAGCGTTACTCAACGGAGTGTTGTGCGAAAGGAATTAATCGCCAGTAGGTTTGTTCTGACCGGGGGTGTTCATCCTAAGCCACTCGGATTAAGAGAAGAATAGGGGCATTCGAAATCTTCGAAGCAAAAAACAAACATGCAACTCCTCGAAAACCGCAGTGTCAAACCACCATCTTTCAAAAGATGGAAATCAGGCTATACCACGTGATTTTGATCCGTCTAACCACGGACGACTGAACACCCTCTGCAAAAATAAAGACACAATTTCAATATACTAGTTCAGTAAATTTGTTATTTTTTAAAAAAAATTGAACAATAAGAATTTTGCTAGAGTTTTTTTTTTATTTTAGAAAATGTGTCTTTGTTTAGTTTTCATGTTAATGCAGTGGAGAAAAAGTCAAACTGGTCTCAATAATCCACTTTACTCTGAATTTGTTATGTTCAAATGGACACTCAACCATCATTATTGCCATTACTAATTGTCATCGGGCTAAAGTGGGGATCGCCATCGAACCGTTTAATTGTTAAATTTCCATTGTTTGCCTATCATTGCAATTGCCTATTCGTGCCTAATTACATGTCATATTCATTTCCATGGCAACAGCATATTGTATGTTTTTGTCATTTTTATTGGGCCAACACGCTATGTCTGGTTATCGTTACCCGACTATCCACCAATATTGCCGCTTTTGTTACTTAATCAAAAAAGTCAACGATATTTCCTGTTCGTCGACGAAATATGATGACGAAAGAAGTGTTCGAGTTTGAGCGATTACGTAAACAATCCACCAATCATTAAATATGTGGGATTTACATTAACGCAACTCCAATCTAAGTATGGCGACAAATACACAGTCATCCCGATCAAAAATTCCGAGTATGCAACCATTTGTCGTTGTTTTATTGAGTTTTGTAATTTTCGCTATTTTTTAAGTAACCTTTATATAGTTCCGTACATCGTCACAATCCATCGATATCGTGGATGTGTGCATCATTTGGTATCTTTTCTATTAAGAAAGCGGTTGCCATGGGAATATGTCACTTTGAATTGCCCACCGTGTAAAGCCTGTTAAGAACATGAAGAACGTCGCCAAGGCATCTATACACATATCGGCTGGCTTTGAAGAAACATTTTTTGCGGGAAGTAAAAAAAAAATTGCGAATGCCTAACGAATGCAAGAATAGAAAATATCCATTTGTGACTACTCTTCATTGAGCTGGCCGCATTTGTGGAAATCGCGGCAATGTTTAGCCTTACTTAAACAAGACATTCTGTTTTCATGGCAAGCTGCCTGCACTGTCAGTGAATGCATGTCAGAGTACGGCTTTGAACACTGCATACACCCGACACAAAAGATTCTCTCTGGATGCTCTGTTTTGTTTAATATTCCGAATGTCCCCTCTGGGAAATCATACAGTGTGGCCCGGTTTCCGGTATTAAATATTATCAGTCTCTCTATTGCACCTGATGAGTGCTTCACCGAGTCATATTTCACGCCCCTCTGACATGCACAGAAAATATAAAAGATATTGTCTAGTATAGTCACATCAGCAACCTGTTCCAAGTATTTTGCTTCTGGTTTGTCAAAAAAAGGAGGCGCATCTATTGAAAACGCCTTCGCCACCTTGTTAACAATAATTGGACCTCGCCACTTGTTTTACATTGTCGAACGTCAAAGCTTTTATCGATTCATTGGACCAATAAACAAAGCACCTATGGTGTCTTATTAGTCGATGGCCTTAAGTTGGACTTTGTCAGACCAATATCATAATTGTTCCGTTCTGTTCGCGGCGACAGATGCTTTTTTTTTACATTCAGGTCGACTGTTTAATTGTGTTCATCAGCACGGTGTACCATTTTAACCCCTGCAAACGTCTCTCAAAAAGTAACAGTAAAACGCACATCATAGATTCGGAAAGGAGGTAAAATTGAGTTTGTAGTTTTATTTACGTTCTGTTGGACTGCTGACGCGTTTTTATCCTATTTTTGAACTGTTTTATTGTATATTTGTATTGAGATAAAAATGACAAACTTGTTGAACTCTTGTGCATTCTGGCCACGAATGAAAAAAAAATTTTGTCTGTTTGCAAGTACTTTATACGCGCTACGAACATATATCAAAGACGCACTGGGCGCTAGAACATAATCTCCGAGTTTTGACTAATAGAGTACTTCAAATATGTACTATCAATCAAATCGGCGGAGTTCGAAAAGAAGTAAATTAAATAAAATCGAGTACGTATTGATTTGTACGCAGACGTGGAACAGATTGTGTTGCGCACCCCCACACACTCAGCCACTGACTCTGATCATGCCCGTCTTATCTTCATTCACTATCAGCAGCGTTTATCGCCCCTTTCCACAATAGTTTAACAAGCTCACACCACTCCTCTGACTCTAACCACCATTCGGTTGATAAAACAAACTATGCAACGCTTTTTTGTGCTTCCACATTACAAGTCTTTTAGTATTTTCTGCCCATTCGCTAAAATAGTGCAGCGTGTCCGTAAGACGTATCACGTGACATCGATAGTTAAATATTCATCACTGGGACATGACTGAGTTGTCACGACTGGAGGACGTGTGTTGAGTTCATTAATGCCGGGACCCAGTAACAGAGAACACAATTTCAATTTCAATATTTTTGTTCCGAGTTTTAACTTTGTGATTTGTGCTCATCGCTTTTATTTACTTTGATGAGGTCTCGTTATACGCTTGATAGCGCGACGCACAGCGTAATATTGGTGGAGTAGTTTGACCCGGTGACCTTTCTCAATGATGTACCCATACCTACTGTTAAGAGGGGTTCTCCATATTTGAATGTCAATTGGTTGGCATCTTGGTTAAATATTCGGCTGCCAGTAACCAAACCGAGTAAAATTAAATTGTCACCACAGATATTGTTCAACCACATTCAGTACGTCCCAAATAGTGTTCGTGGACTAGCCAAAAACATGAAATTAAATCTCGAAAATGAGATATCGCAAGTTTCTCCCTAGCATGGTGTAATTGGTGCCACCTCCTCACAAAAAAATTAATAAAAAATTGAACAAAATTAAACAGTTACGTGGATGACAGATTGACACCCATTTTACTGTCACTTATAGTCGTGAGAACTCTGTTTTTCTACAGGCAAGGGAGCGATGAAATTTTACGATTCCAAAAAAAAATGCTAAAACATATTTGTGGACCATTCAATATTGTTTGATCGCAGTAATATTTGTTCCACGCCATGGTTATATTTATGTTCGATGTATTAATACACTTTAAATACGGTCAATAAAAACACGTTCTCTCATATTTTTCGAAGATTTTCCCACACATCAACCTTTTGATAAGTTACCATGACAACGAATGATGATTAGTGATGTTTTCCCATAGTCACCCTTGATGTAATAGACCATTGTTACTCGCAAGATTCGATAGTTTATAAACTGTTATTTATCGTCTGCCTACTTTCCCGCCAAAAATCGTGGACTCGTAATCGCCACTGCCCAGAATCTACGTGTAGTGGACGGGAATACAAAACTATCCCAAACAAAATGAACGTTTACGTTTATTTCTAGAAAACAAATCGATTGTGATTTTTTTCTCGAAAATGTTTTTAAAAAGTGGATGATTTGTGTATCGGAGTGGGTCGGACAACAGATGGCCAATATATAGTGGGTAAGCGTGTAACAAGAAATGAACATGCACAAAGGAGAGGCATTGTTTAGGACTAATAAGGTAATATTCATTGCAATTTTAGCATACGGTTAACGTATGCCAGCAAATTGTATACCGTACCTTGGTCCGTCCGTCAGTCAGAGACATAGTCAGTCGGCAACTGACTCCGTCGTCATATTGCTTTACCGACAGCCTGAGTCACCCACTTGTTATCATACCCCCTAGCTCGTCGAATAATCAGTACATCCGTAAACTGGCATCGCGAGGAATTGAAGTACCAACGGAAATATGCGAAGCTAGTAAACAAAATGAAACACAATTTCGCTAAATATTTATTATTAATAATAGGGCAATGTTTAATAGCGACTTAACTCAAATCATTGATTACTATTTGTTTTTAGTTTTAAACATAGGTATTTCACTCACTCGCTATTGCCAATCCTAATTTGCATAATCGTGCGCTGTAATTTGTCATGTTGTAAGTTTGGGTTACGTGGTGTGACAGCAATGACGTGAATCGAATACGGAAACTGGTGGTGGCGGTGGGGGGGGGGGTACAGAGAAGAGCTGCTGATAATCGTTGAGATGTGGACTGTGAACTGATGTCAAGTTAGATGAGTTTATGTTAAGTTAGATTAAGTTATTTGTACAAATATAGCCCAATCCTACAGACGAAACCCAATTGCAGGACGATAGAAAAGAAAACAAGTAGTGCGGCACTGAATCAAATAAAAAACAATATGCCAGTACTTAAAATTTAATTGATTTAAAATAGTAAATGAACGAACATGATCTATGTTGATATAAATACTATTTAAAAGTTTAAGTGAATGTTGTGAACGCGAATATTTGGCCACGGTTGTATAAGCATTATTCAACCTAAAATATTATTGTGTTGAATACGTTTCCGATGGACATGGAAATTCAACAAGAACATTATTATTGGACAGTCTGTTGTGGCACTAGAACAATTATGAATAACGCACAAATCCAATAACTGCTTCCCGACAACTTGAAGCAGTGACGGCATTTTGAATACAGGAAACATGCACAAAACTGTACTAAACTGTCAGATTTGAATGTTTGGGATATTATTCGCCAAAAGATGGGGCCATGATAAGAAAAACATGTTAAAAATGAAAACGTACTATTAGGGTCGCACGCCACCTTCTCTATGCGTGCATGGTCACCTGGAACCATGCGTGTATCTAACTTGAACGTATATAAAAATAAAAATTAGTCCGAAGAAAAAAGAAAACCCACGATATATTGGTTCAAATGGGACAGTCAGATACATCCGGGTATTTAGGATGAGTTTTAACATCAATGTCCGAATATTTGAGTTACTATCATCTCTTAGAAACTTTTTGTCTCAATCCGCCCTCTTTCTCCAATGCGTCCGTTATTTAGTGCAAACGTCTACCGTGTGGATGTTATTGTTTCATGGAAAATGGTTTCCAAGTTGAGCGTCCGCCCCGTATAAAGACAACATTTCTCACGAACAGTAGATCTAATTAGCGGTGTCACGTTAGTAGCTAGCCCCAAAAAAATGAAACCCGTAGACTGCCATATGCTTTAGAAAAGTGCTTCCAGAACTCGTGAATGCCGTGCTGAGGGACCGGGAATTGTAGCGATAGTGATGAATAAAAACTGGTCATAATAGCAGTCGCTTAAAGCATATTGACAACTATACTGCATAACACGTGCACATTACATGTGTCTATAGAGTCACCAGCCATGCTGCTAATTCGGTGAAATGACTTCCCCTCTGTATAGATCTGACTCCGCTAGCTAATCGGCCCTGCGAGGTCGCTCGAGCCACGCATGGTAGCATTATTTGAATAAGCGATGTAGTTGGCCGGACGCATATAAACAGATCCACTCGTAGTTCAGAGTCACAGTCATCACAACAAGCCCCCAACTATCGCACGAACGAGGAGTTCCGCAGCGTGACGTCATAATAATGCCTTCATTGAACGAATTCCCGTATCTGGATATTTTCGGTGAGTGTGGTTTGTGTACTGTGGAGGGATGGGGTATTAATATTTTAGAGTCCCTACTCCATACAAACTAAGGAGATGGGATTGGCGGAATAACGAGGCTGAGTTTTGATGATTTGTGAATGAATCTCGAATACTGGAACCCTGTGACGGGGATGGGTGGTAACGGCGCATACACCGTCACGGTTTCAGCGTAACGCCACAAGTGTAAAATTTATTTTTGGCCCGGTAAACACATTTCGCTTGACTGGTGGTGATATACAGATAATATACATAGGTAATATATGACGTCATTATTTCAAATTGTAGTGACAGCCGGCTAACATCGGGGAGTTGGCTACAACATATAATACGCCGTGCAATTGTTGTCTAATCCACAGTATGGTACATGACAGTCGATTAGGCAATACTCGGCATGATATGGAATTTTCCAGGGATTTGGTTAATTTTCAATACAAATAAATGTGTTATCGTTGTAAACGCGAATTCGAGTATGTTGTGCCCGTTTTGTAACGATCGTGCGGGCCAAGGTCCGCCGACACGATATTGTTATGCTTAAAAAAACAGGCATGGTCGTTGATTTAATCCGAGAATTCATAACAACAAATTTTCTACCTCGCCTTGTAGGAAACGATGACTTTAAACTTAACATGTGGGATGCGTTTATTTTTTTTAAGATTCGAGTATACTAAATGTCTCCTACAAAATTGTGGTCGCGTTTGAAGAATTGGTTACTATAGTAACATGATCATGATCATCGCTATCATTAATAATAAAGATAAAACCTGCTAAAAACATGATTAACGCGAATTACTAGTATATCGTTTTAAATTAATTAAAAGTGATAAAAATAAAGCCGTAAAATAGTAATTATTAAAACAATAGAGTCTAATTCCTCGAAAACATCCGAATAGTATTCAAGTTATTGAGTCGCTCAAGCGGGTTCCATATGTGTCAAATACTTGATTCATTGTTATGCATTTTTCTACTGATTACGACATCTTCGCACTTACGCGTCGTTATTGTCACATTAATCGACGGAAATGTATATACTTGAACGAATAATTGTCATGATAATATGACGTCATTATCTAAGATAGATACTGTTCTGTGTAATAATACCGGGCCGTTTTGTTTATTTTATTTTTTTTATTTTGTTTTATCGAGATGCTAGATCAGAATTCTTCATCCGATGACGTAGTGCTCTATTATTCATTATTTGAGATGTTAATGACAGGGCATATGAATCATCAGAAAAAAGAAAATGGACGCACGTGTTGCACCTTTCAAGTCTTAGTCAGTCTTCCTCACAACTATTAATCAGGTCTGAATTATGAAAAAAAAAACGGGATGGTAATTTTATTTCGTTTTCTCTCCCAATTGCTTAATCGTTTCCGCGTCCATTCATCACCCGTTTAACACAATACGTTGGCTTGTTTACGATACACTGTACGCGAATGTTCAATGTGTTAGTTACGATGTACTTCAAGTTGTTAAAAAGAGATTCAACATTTCGTAAATATCAGGAATCAAAAAATGAACACAATGCTCTAAAAACAGAGAAATTATATGCAACTTGCTTTCGTTTTCCACTGCGTTCGTACTCCCGACCCGGGGTTCCGGCGGTGCGCTGACAATGGCGTCGAGTCGTAGTTACCCGAGAAGAATACTGACGAGACATCGCACTAACTTTGCTCAGCGGGTGGAATCATTTCCAAATAAGAGAAATTAGAAAATTAAATAAGTGACCCTTATTCGATCGGGTCACTTGCACGATAGTGCGCGAAGACGAGCAGGTTTTATTGGGCTCGGCGGGAGTGTAATTGTACAATAGTTTGGGAAGCAAATTGTCACAGCATGCTCGTGGTGTCTGGGTTTAAAGCGAGTAAATCGTTTTGATTTGGAGTTTCAGAGATCAATAATAAGCATGTAGAATATACACGACTATGATTAGAATTGAGACATTCAATGTGAATTGTACATGAAAAAAACAACGACACGTTTGGTTCCGTCTAATACCGCCCGAATAGCATTTGCCCAGTCGTTGTACCAACCTAGTAGTAAACGTTAGCTGTCGATGCAAACTAAATAGTTGCTAGGCAACGGTTTTCATGTAACATAAATGTTATACGATTTTAAAATACCAGGCAAAAATCATCATCATCAGTTGAGATCTATTTTTTCAACAACAACAAAAAAATAAATTAAATGAAATATTTTTGTTGGTGGAAATGTTTATAGAATATCTATATATATATTTGTATCTTGCAGATCGAAAGAGATCATACGGAGAGTTCAAATCGAAAGGTAAATGAAAGATTTTCCTCACTCAGTTTTAGAACCTACTCTACGGCTTAACTTTGCAATTTGAAAAAAAAAACTCACACACCGACAAAAAATAATTGCACAGCTAGCAGCAATATAAAGCATATTACACCGTAAGACTGCGTCCCGGTCTTTTAACAGGTTTCTTTCTAATAACTCGTATCGAAATGACGCGCTGTCCACAGGTTTCAAATGATGGGAACGGGAGAGTGGGAATCCTGCTAACGTCCGTATAATAGTTCGCAATTTTGACGTTCTTGGTAAGCGCTACATGAAATAGACACGTCGGCTCTCAGAAATTTGACAACACCGGAAGGACACTCACGGTGACATATTCTGCCGCGGTATTGCAATTTAGATAGAATGTTAGTAATCGTGTTTTTTTTTGAGATATGCGCGTTTCAGCGAATATTTTGTTTCAAAACATATCTATAGTTAATTGTTTTAGTAGTAGTCAACGGCATTTGGAGTTTTTAAATTCAGTGTTAATCTGTTTGTTGAGAAAAATGTCAAATAATATACATAAAATGTCACAATATAGTAGCAGTTTTCATGGACCATATTGAAAACACATTTCGTCATTCAAATAATGTCAATTTTGTAATATTTTAGACATGAACATGTAAGAAACTATATTATTTTCCACTATATGTCAACGACAATTTGAAGATATATATATATATATATATATATATATATATATATATATATATATATATATATATATATATATATATATATATATATATATATATATATATATATATATATATATATATATATATATATATATATATATATATATATATATCCTTGCAGCAGGAAACAATGCTAAAATGCCCTGAAACAGACACAACTTGTTAATTCCACTTCATTTTGTACATCGGTTTTCTCCGACGAAATCGAGTATATGGTAACCTCAAATTTAACAACTTGAAGATATTTCACATTTGAAAAAAAAAATAAAGAATATTATTTTATACGTTGGGGTAGTATAAGTTCTACCTTAATTCTATATGTATATATATACAACCGTATGTAAAACACTTTGCGGGGAAAGCCGTAGAAACGGAGGGGGTTCTTTTTGAGGATTCACTCATTATTACGGACCATTCTCTCAATATGCCAAATAATGGGATTATTCTGGACGCCAAGTTGCAGACAGATGTTGTTCGAAAAACAGTGTTGGCAACCATGGTGATGATGATGATGATCATAATGATGATGGCTGTAACGTTGATATGATGACAACATTAAATGATGATACCGCATTTTTTGTCCGTTTTCATTTTCATGTGAAATGGAAATTATGGTGATTACAATGAACAACCGACTCTTTTCAAAATGAGGTGACGATCATGATGATGCCTTTACTTTAAAAAATACAACGTATTGGCGAAAACCTGACACAAAAGTGACATATTTTTTCCGAGTCTTTTTTGTATGTACCACAAAAGAAAAATGCGACGCATTTGTTTACAGTCCATTTAAAGGTATACGGCATCTTTAAAATACAGTTGAAAATAGGCGGCGCACTAAATATTCGCAACAACAAGCGCTCCCTTACCGAGGCTTTTGAATTGCAAAACAGACGCAAATGATAGAGCGCCTTTGATTGGTAGATGTCAAAGAACCACGCCCTTCACGACATGATTATGCATGACAGGGATTATCCAATCCGGTAGACTGATGTGAATTGACAGTTGGGGGAGATTTTTATTCAGTTCTGTGTCGTTGGCTGTCACTAGCTAACTGTTCATAGCGCATCCCCTGCAGTCAAATAAGAAAGTAGTGGCTGACAGTGGCTCTTTTATTCGGGTCAAGATCCTCGGTATTGTGTACATCTACTTTTCACAGTAACTGTACGCACTGTGCGTGCATCCTACGTATTTAGCGTTTAGAATGACCAGTTTAGTATTGTCGATGTCAGCCATGGAAAGAACCATCAGCTTCGCGTCAGCCCATAATGAGATTAACTCGTGCAAATCTTGTAAGAAAATTATCCTCTTACTTTTTTTCCCCGATTTTTTTAGCGGTTATTGATTTGTTTTATAATTTATGAATTTTGAATTCCATCTCTCCATCGCAGCTCAAATTCCGAAGTGTTCTGGTTGTGAGCATCCGATACTGGATCGTTTTATCCTCAAAGTACAAGATCGCGCATGGCATTCCAAATGTCTCAAATGTACCGACTGCCAGGCCCAGCTCAGCGATAAATGCTACTCCAGAGGAGGACAGGTTTACTGCAAAGAAGATTTCTTCAAGTGAGTACCGTAAAACCATTTTTTAATAGCGTGTTGAACGTTCTATTTTTTATGCAGGTTTCTCCAATTTAGTTTGCCGTGAAAACGTTACGATGCACTCCTTTCATTTTGAATATGTTTCGGTCACACTTGATTGAGGAGGTATTCTAAATATATGACATTAAATTTGAACCGAGAAATATATCGTTTATTATTACAAACTTTTATCATTAATTTTAAATAATTAAACCGCTGTGGTAATATTTTACGATACTAGCAGTGCAACCATAATTCATGAAGCTATGTAGAGAATAAAGAAGATGCATATTAATTTATGCCTGAACGTTGGACGATCTGTGAATCGCACAAGGATTAAGAGAGGAAATCGGTAGAAGCGAGCATCTCAAAAGACGGGATTTGTGACGAACCCCCGGACTTACGCAACTCGCTAATCGCGTCAGTGTCGGTCGTGAGAATGAAATCGACTAGATGCACACAATTCAATGTGCCTTACTTAATCGCGTTATTCTTACGAAAGTCTATCTTTGTCTTCCGCACGTGCGTTGCCGGGATGTAGATGCGATTACGATTGATGCCGATTTCGGGTGGACGGTTCGTTAGTGCAGTGCACTGTTGTTCTCAGGTTTCGATTATAGTTTAAAAACAAAATATACCGACGCAATTGTGTAGTTTAAATATCGTGTCACATGCGAAGCAATACATTTATAGAATATTTGAAAAACGCGTCTTGAATTCACATTTTGGGAGGGACATGTGCCGGATGAGAAACAATATTAGACTTTTTTCAATTTATTCCATGATGCTGCCGTCACCGGTATAAACAATGAGTGATTAGATCGACGAAGTTAATATATTAATTTAATTAATCCATTAGTCTAGATCGATCACATTACTCAGCTAAAGAACATATTTATTCACTTGTTTACTCCAAATTGTGGCATTTCAGATATTTTGTTTTTACAAATTGATACTCCCCCGTTCTTTTTATTTGCGAAACACGTATCCGCGCCCTAGCATGTGTATTCTCTATTGATCCGAACCCGATAAACGTGACTCGTTCCTGAAATACAATTTTGTGTTAATTAGTTCATTTATTGACACTTCAAAGTAATTCCTGACACATTGTTCTGAATTGGTTTGTTTGGTACATCAAGTCAAAGATTGGCACATGCTCACGTATCATGCGACCTCAAACCATCTAATAATTAAAAAAAGAATATCAAAATTAAGACCTGGAAGGGATCAAATGCGCCCGAAACCCTTGAGCACCCATCTAAAGAAATCATTTTATACGTTAGCAGCTGTGCCCCCCCCCATTCCACGCAGGATATAGACGTACGCACCATTTCATTACTTGAAACACGCGACTTTTAAAATCTAATCAATTAAAGGACGCATAGCTCATCGAGGTGTTTGCGATTAATCTTTCCAAACCACCATACACAAGCCTAGTTTAAACACGTTAACAAACGCTCTCATCACGCCGCGTTCTGCCCCTTGAAATTGAAACTGCTAAGATGGAGATGACTGGGGGAGTAATGTGTGTGTGCTATATCAAAACCAGCCGCCGTGTTTAGTAAAGCAATTAAATGGCACCGGCAATATTGAGATATGTTTTGAAGGATGCATGAGCGTTTTATAGTAATCCAGCCCGGGGAGAATATCTACAGACCAATCGACTGACACCGTCAGAGTTAGAGAGCGAGTGGGATAGTGAGTGAGTGGGCTGAGATGTTCTTATCGGTAGTACTTTACTTTCCCTGCAATCCGAAAGAATTACCGATATGACGTCACAATCCCCATTTGCAGTTTAAGAATCCAAACTTTGCAACAAAATAAGTAGATTTTTTTGGTATTATCGACTCAAAGACCATTGGTTATGGGGTAAATATAAAGATATTAATCAAACATGAATGCGAGATATTTCACTGTTCTTTACAAATCTTTCTCAGAGGTTAGGCAGAAACAGGTCGACACTGTAACCCACCGCACAATCTGAAAGTTAAAATCGTGTCACAGGATATCCTCAGTGTACCTCGTGATAACCACTCCAAATATGGGCATACTAGTCAGTAACCCAATGATTTATGCAAAAAATATGCAAATTATTGCAGTAACCCAAGGCACCAACCGCCGTAATTGAGAGACGTGACTTGTTATAAAATGAAATAAAATAAAATAAAAAATTGGAACTACTTTAACAACCTGTTAAAAAGATTCCGAGATGTCAATCAAGGGGTACATTACTTCGAAACCTTATTGCTATGTAATATATTACATAACCGTCCGATGTCGTTAGAAACATCAAAAGAAACACGGCCTGTATTGTCACATCAGCGTTGCGTGGACTCCTGAGCAACAGAGCGAGTTCCCTATACATATCATTCACGTACAAAACAGTAACATCGCGCCCATCATCAAAATCGCGGAGTCGATGGTACTAATAATGACACTAATGCTAATACGATACAGCCACGTTTTTATAGTGATCACATGTCAGTTTTTAAAATCCTCTTTGTGCCGGTATCCGGGATGGTCCCTACGATTAAAAACGTGGATAATTGCCGCCCTGGCTTTATATAATCCTCATATGTCTTTCCTGTAATATTATATTCGCTATTCTCGGTGTGTTATAGCTGAGTGGATTACGGTCAATATCTGGGGCTAAGACTTCCATTTATCTACCGTTACGCTGGCTGAATCCGCCAAGAAGCACCGTGCAGCGCGAAGATTAGGACCAATTTGAGCAACATATGGGGGACGATTTCCCATGGCGGGCCGAGTATCAGAACTACCGACATTTAAGGGCGTGTTAAACTACTGGAAATAAAGGGGTTGCGCTTGAGCATTAAATAACCATTAATGGGCAGTAACGTGGGAAAATATTTAATTCCCAAATTCTCGGATGTATGTATATGAATAAGAGGTGGTATTACTATGACAACTACTCGTGTTTTCATCTTTAATAAGCTAGTGAAACAAAAGGCACATTCTACAAGAATAACAAGTCATCGTATACGTACAAATTTGTGTATGTGATATTGAGACTATTGTTTTTACTGCTAGGATAAATATCGAATAATCTACCTGAATATCTATAGCACCAGCATGTCAAAGGTCACGAGGAGTTTTTTTCTAGAGATTACCCCTGCGGTAAATTACTATGATTGCAGGTCAAAGGTTACCGTGAATCTGGGGATTACGTCAAAATGCGCATATTACGATTGGTGCTTCTTCTAATATCCATTAAGCTTACGTCTCTTACCGCGCCGAGTCTCTCCGAGATCCCTCTCTCATGTGTTCCACACGCTAGCCTATCACTATATAATCCCGTTTTTCTAGCTTACTATTTCGTCAAGACATTAAGGAAATCTTCCCGGATTTGTTCTATCTGTCCTCTCCAATTACCGTACATTTGCAGGAATTTAGCGATTCTGTTTCTAATGCTGAAGTGCTTGAATGTCAAGCCGTCACAAAGCCAGATCACAGTCGTCGAAATGGATTTTCAATCCGCACTCGTTTGTCGTCCATCTATCATTTGGGAACGCAGCATTTACTATTAGAATCAGTCGATGTAACGGTACACTTACACCGTAAAACATAAACCTAGCAATTTGTTCATTCCTAAGGAGTTGCCGGAATACGTTCCAGTAGGTTAATTGTTCTACCAATCGCAATAATAATAATAAAAATCGGTCGTAATCAAGAGAACGTGCATTTCTGTGACTAATTGTGCGCTAACTTTCTTTGGCAGACGTTTTGGGACGAAGTGTTCAGCGTGCGATCAGGGAATCCCACCGACGCAAGTTGTTAGGCGGGCACAGGACAACGTTTACCATCTACAGTGCTTTGCTTGTGTTATGTGCAATAGGCAGCTAGCTACAGGCGACGAATTCTACCTTATGAACGACAACAAACTAGTTTGCAAAGGAGACTACGAAGCCGCTAAAGTTCGAGGAGGAACAGATTCCGGTGAGTTGTTGGTGCATTTTTGTTTTTTTTCCTTCAAAAACGTTTTTACATTCATATAATGTCAGAAAGTGCGGTTACTATCAAGAAGAGAACGAATCAAAGCTTCGTTTTGTTGTGATGCATTGTGGGACACCAATATAAATATTGACAGTTCAAAAAAGTACCCATGTGCAAGCTGTGGTTTTACCAATTCGCCATAATTGTTGGCAGAAAAAAACGATAATACGAGGATAATAATGACAATTTTACACAAAATTTACATCCTACATGCGGTATATCTAGCCGAGTATAGTTTCAGACAGTAGTCTGTAAATAGGCTTCGGCGCCGGAAGTTGACACCGCAGTCGAAAAAGGTATTGACAAGAACTTTGTATTAATGATGTGTGGAGATGTACGTGCACGTGACACGTCCCAGGTGCATCCCCGTTTCGATCACTTTCATTCAAAAGAAACCTTCAATTTGAGTTAGTTGGGGGAAGACGGAGATCGTGTAATTACAGTATTCATACCCGTGAATAATCTCCAGTTAGGGAATAATTTATTTCTGACAAGACTATGACATTTCTTAATTGATGATTATATGCCGATACATTACTAAGCACAAAGACAGATTCTTCAGATGTATATATATATTTATATATAAGTGTGTGTTTTTTATTGCAGATTTAGAAATGGACGCGTCCAATAAACGACCGAGAACGACGATTAGTGCCAAGCAATTAGAAACATTGAAGACTGCGTATGCTAATAGCCCCAAACCAGCCAGACACGTGAGAGAGCAGTTATCAAGCGAAACCGGACTCGATATGCGCGTGGTTCAGGTAGGTGGTACTCAATCATTGATTGCTGATCAATTTATTATTTAACGCGGTGATGAATTGACGGACACTTTTGTCGGAAATCTTACCGGAAATAGTTTAGTAAATGATCGGTGTAGTTGATAAAAGAGAGAGAGAGAGGACAGAAGGAAGAGAGGGCGGGTGTTTCTGGATACACCGGACATAGTAAGGATGAAAGCTTTTTCAAATGTTTTCCCGACGCATGGAAAGTTGGGCCGGCGTCGAACGAGCGAGGATGACAAACCATTCTACGTATACAATCACACGGAAGGTATCATTTTCCAAACGGATTTACTGCATCATGCGTTTGTCGCGAAGGTAACGACCAGAACAACCTTACAAATATTGTCCTTGTTTTTTTCTTGATAGGTCTGGTTTCAAAATCGTCGCGCGAAAGAAAAACGCTTAAAAAAGGACGCCAACCGCCAGCGATGGAGTCAGTATTTTCGTGGAGTTAAGAGAACACGAGAAGGCAGTCCGCACGAGACGCTGTCGCCCGAATCAACGAAGGACAAAGACGGATACGAAGGTGAGTGTAATTAGTACTTGTGCTTCAACGCCGCCAGTAAAATATTACCACGTATATCATCATGCATTTGTAGAAACTTTTTATTTTATTTTATTTTATCTCATATTCAATTGAATGAATTCATCGTCTCCGAACGCACCTACCTATGCAAATCTAATATGGCGTTTTATTTTTTATCATGACGTACGTCAAAAAACAGAAAACACACATCAGTGCATTTTCTTCTAAAACATTGTATTTTTGTGTCAAAATAACATAATTATATGATAATTAGATAAAAACGCTACATAGTTTGTGTAAGAAATTTGTATTATTGAAAAATCTCATTATTTACGTGTATGATACAAAAATGTGTGCTTAAGGGAAAATACCCAATTATCGTGTTTTCATTTTTTTTATTTCTAAACCCGTTTTATTTTAATTTTATTTATATATTTGATTTCAACGTATCAACTTTTTTACGACTTTAACAACTGTTATATATTAAAAAAACCAAATACAATATATTTCAAGATTAGTCGCCAGTATAATTTTAGCCTGAATTTTATCCAAACTAATGATACAAACACACAAAAACGTTAAACATGGTTTACATATATGGGACACAGTTGTTTTCGAAAATCGTGTTCGTTTGTTAAAAATATTTTTTTTATGTTTGTTTCTGGATAACAACTGGTTTTTTTCCCGAGTAAAAAGTACTTAGCATGTCCAGTCAAAACGAAGCCAAATAACCGTGACCGTGACTTAATTTGTTAAACTTGAACTGCAAATGCCTTTTCGAGTTCACCGTGAGTAAACGCACAACTTCAGAATCGCGATTCACTCGGCTTGATATGACAGTTTATTTGGAACGGTATACATCCATTACGTATTCGTGTAGGATTCAACGAGTGGCCGTTGGTTTACAGGATAAACCGAATTGTTCTGATTACAGTTTTTGTAAATGTGACGGGCCGATTGAACGTTAGTGGATCAGTCTCAGCGATAATCGACCCAGATCATCGGTTTAAGCGGATTGACAAACAATTTCACGAGATTAGACACGGGCACTTTGAAGAACGCATGGGATAAACGGAATAAACTTATCGAGAAATTGATTATATTTTGTTCACTAGTGTTGTCGCCGTCCTTTTCAATAATTTCCTCATGACTTTCAACAATCGGCTTTGAGTATAAAAAAATGCGGTACAATACTCAGAAGTAATAAGTGGCATTCCATTCGTGTGATTTGTGAAATACCTACTGGATTTGGCAATGTAGACAGCCATATAATTAATTTCTTTGCAGTTTACTAAAATAATACATTGTCCAAAGAGACGGATGAAAGCAATAAATACCCATGAATGTGAGTTGTTAATAAGAATGGGATAATAATCCGAAAACTCATCTTGATTAAAAGTATAATCCGACTTATCCTTCTTTTTACTGGATTATCATTCATACATCCTGATTTAAATTGGGGTTCAATTGAGCATCGGAACTCGCATTCTCTTTGTGTCGCGGAAAACGGTCACCAATTCACGGTACAATTACGAGTACAACATCCAGGATGGTCCGATTAAATTAAATTTTAACTGTTAAACTGTCAAACCCATCCCAATTTCCGTACTATACACTGTGCTGCAACAGTTATACAATTGTCGCGAACAACTAGAGTTGAGATTAACTGACCTTTCTGTCGACCCCACTGCGCCAGTTAAAATATGGGCATCGCGGCGGGTAGTGTTTTTAATCGCGATGCTGTACAACGCTGTATCGACTAAATTAGAAACCACGATTGACGTTCTCTTCACCGAGTTGCCTGTCAATCATTAAACTAGCTTGCAATTCAAAGATAACGGAAATACGTTTTTGTGTTATCAATCTTCTAGACACACTTGTTCTGAAATATCTACGATTTTTTATTTTAATTATTTTATTCCTTGCTTCTTCTCAACAGACGAAATGAGTATCGGAACAAATAATAACAACTCTACCATGTACGACAGCGGCTTGGAACAGGAACCTTCGCCAATTCCACACCATCCAAACGGCGGTAGCTACATGGACAATCATTATATGCAAAGTAACGACGGTTACCCCATAACGCACTCACCGAATTTACCCAGCAGTCACCAGCGTATTGTACCTTCTATGGCGTTTGTGGAAGGACCGGGTGGCATGCCGGGAATGATTAGTGCCAGCAGTCAGGGTGTGGGGGATGCCATGCGGGTCATGGCGGGTGCTGTATCAGATTTACCCAATGGAGCTCCACATCCGGGTTATCAAGAATTTCCACACAGTCCAACTTGGTTGGACCAACCGCAGTATTAGTTCACCGTGGGTGTTCAAATCAATGGCGGCGAAACATTCTTCGATGTTGATGAAACAAAGACAATGTCAGACGTTCGTCGTTTTGTTCTCAAAATTAAATAACTGCAGTACGACGGCGAGAGATGCTGACAATTTGCGTGAAGAAACTGAACGTATGCTAGTGGCGAGGAAGTGCAGTGAGGCCATGCCGGTTTCTGTGATAAATAACAGTCAATCTGTTTGGTCGTGAAATCACGCCAACGAATGTTTACTTGTTAAAACTGTTTTCCCCACATTTCCCTTTTATAATGGCTGAATCCAAAATGATTTTAACCCTAAATATTTTATTTACATCTGTATTTCGTAAAATTAGATTTATTCTCTTTTTCACTGCGGTTCCCCACCAGTTATTTTGATGTGACTTACGTTTCGATTTCGAATTTTAAAATAAAAAACCGTTTCAATGTTTTTTAACCAATTTCCATATAATATAAATATGGCGAATGCTTTACGTGGCGATGGTGACACTGGAGAAATGAACGAAGTCACATGATTGGTCAAACAGAAACACGTGACGTGTCACGTTGGTGTTTTTTTATTATTATCAACTTTCCATGATGTGCAATCTACTTAAATGTATTTATTTATTTATACACTAACGCTCAAATTATGACAGATGAACATTTTATTAGTTTCTAAAGATATTTGAACATCTCAGGTCTGTTGGTTCCGATACTATTATTGATTACACAAGCATTGGCTACGCCTCGAACATTGTGACGTCACTATCACTCTTCAAGTCCATAGCTTATGATAGTTAACCCATGAGAGTATTTTTTTCAGAAGAATTTAGTCTGGCTTGTTTTTTTTCTGAGAATAAGTTAACCAGGATATACAAAGTCTGTCAAAACATCAATAGTGGGAACAAGAACAGCGCACTTTATCGTGCGCATGCGTCGTAATATACCGTAACGAAAATAATTCATTCATATCCTGTCAGTATTTATTGATCACGTGATGAAAACTACACGCCAAATCGATAAGCATTCAGTTCGTTCGCATGTTGGAACAGGAAAAACATACTCAAAGAGTGAATAGGCTTACCTTTCCAACTGCTGCGTTCTTCATCGAACTATGCCGCCCTCTATCAACTGATGTGTTTTTTCTGGAGATTGAACGACAGAGGGCGGCGTGTTTGATATATTTTTTGTGTGTATATTGTTGAAATTTTATAAAACATACTCTGAACATCAAGGTCAAAATGCAGATTTAAATGTAGACGAACCTTCCGATCTAGATTACTATTTGATAAATTAAATAATCATTGAATATTGAACTATGTTGTCGTATTTTTGGAATGCGTGAAATTGTGTATGATGCTATTTTAAGGGATTGATCATAAATTACAGGTGGGTATGTCCGGTGTTTTTTGAAAACATATCACATATAAAAACACTGGCCTTTCATCTTCATGAACAATTTTGTTGCCTCTCCCGACAGTAGTACAATATGGCGAGCTTACCTTATCGGTAAATTCTTATTTTTCAGAGGTACTAGGGTTCAGATATTAATTGTAAAATCCATGTAGATCACTATAAAAAGTGTTATTGCTAAACTAATGAAGTATTGTCCAGTGTGCGGTTGTACTCCTCTCGCATCGTGAGCGCAGTACTGGCTGAATGGTTTCAATGTATCGGTCGAGTTACACTGCCTACATCACTGAAGTCATCACTGTGTGTTATCATCCCCACTCTGTCTTCCACCAATACCAGTACATTTTGATGTTTCATAAGATTTCACTAAAACTTGGCAGTGGCGGCGGCACGGGGGGGGGGGGTGGCAGAGGGGGCGGTCGAAAAATGCTGGGGGGTCGCCCCTCCAAACTCAAGCTGAAACCCTTTGTGTCACCAAAATAGCCCTTCAAAATCCAGGAAATAGCGTTTCTAAAGTTCAAAATTTTCAAGAAGAGCATGCCCCGGACCCTGGGCTAATCTGCACTGGCTCGGAAGGTTGTAAATGATTAGCTAGTTTGAATTTGCATAACAATACTGACAATGAACGTGCATTCAACGCCACAAGTTTTTTTGTTTTTTTAGCCAATCAGAATTCATCTTCCGAGCCAGTGCAGATCAGCCGCGGACCCTCTAGTAAGGTCGAGCCTTCAGCGCAAGGTTGGTGCTGAGCAGATCTCGCTCCTCCCCCCATTCAAAATGTCGTGCCGTCGCCTCTGCTTGGGGAATATGAGCATTAATAAGCACCAACTTATTAGTTTTGTTTAATAAAGCGTGTTTCTTGTTTCTTAGCTGTTCACTTACGTATCGTGCGACCCAGTCAATATCACTACATGTTTTTGCCAGCCAAAGATTTACAGTAGACTATTGTTCCGGTGTTATTGCTATAACCTACAACGTGTGACAACGATAGCACGGGGACGAATTAGCTCGGGTACAGTCGCTCAACACCGAGACTGTGGCTTGGGATACCAAAGGAAAGAACATGGTAAGAAGTGTGAGGAAATTACCGTCCATGGTGGTTTTGAGTTGAACGATACTCATAATATTTTGTTATCCTTTCTGAGACAAGAAATTACATGCAGTCCAATAACTTACTACCTGGCTTTAAACTTGAAAGGCGGTGTTCGCCACGGTCTCGTCATACATGTGCGACATTTGTGTTGATAAACATTGATTTTCCCACAATCCAATTTTGACCCAGGGCCCAACGTGCACTAATTACCGTTGTTGACTCTTTCGGTGCCTTCCAATTACCAAAGAAATTATCTTGTTACTGCATGGTAACGGTCGAGTCTGTACTCGTTGGTCTGCTCAACAGTTATCCTTGTTCATATGAGAACCATATCGCTGAGAACGAATTTTCCACCACTATCGTCTCTACTGTTCCAGTGATCCATGCAACGATGGCATACTGTAAAGTATTACGTCCAAACAGAGCGTTGAGGGCAGCATACACCAAATGGTACGAAATACTAGTATTACTATATTATAAAATTCCCGAATAATATCACAATTATGAGTACTTGCCCACGAACGTAAGCACAGTCAACTTCAATTCAGATGAAACAATAGCGGTGGCCCTGGGCACAGTAAATGGTTGGACTAACTAGAGATAGAACCAGTTTTAATACTCCTACAATATCTCGGAAGAGGGCTGCCAATGATGAACAAACAAATGTCGGCTCTCTTGTATCTTTTAAAAAGTGCTTTACATTCTAGTGTATAGACAGACACTTTCTACATCTACATACATAATTCAATGTATGACATTTTAAAGACAGGATTCGCCATAGATGGCGCACTTCGCATGGCACCTCTTTTCCATCACGTCACACGTTGTTTACTTTGTTATAAAGACAGACAGACAAAAAAAAAAGTAATTATCCTATTTTACATATTTATGTTGATTTACGATCTTATTCTTGGTACATATCTCTCTTTGGGTTATGTTTCCGATCTCATTATTGGTGTGTCCTTTCCTTTGGATTATGATTCTGATCTCATTATTGGTGTGTACCTTCTTTTGTGTTATGATTCTGATCTTATTATTGGTGTGTACCTTCTTTTGTGTTATGATTCTGATCTTATCATTGGTGTGTCCCTTCCTTTGGGTTATGATTCTGATCTCATTATTGGTGTGTCCCTTCCTTTGTGTTATGATTCTGATCTCATTATTGGTGTGTACCTTCTTTTGTGTTATGATTCTGATTTTATCATTGGTGTGTCCCTTCCTTTGTGTTATGATTCTGATCTCATTATTGGTGTGTCCCTTCCTTTGTGTTATGATTCTGATCTTATCATTGGTGTGTCCCTTCCTTTGTGTTATGATTCTGATCTTATCATTGGTGTGCACCTTTCTTTGTGTTATGATTCTGATCTTATCATTGGTGTGTCCCTTCCGTTGGGTTATGATTCTGATCTTATCATTGGTGTGCACCTTTCTTTGTGTTATGATTCTGATCTTATCATTGGTGTGCACCTTTCTTTGTGTTATGATTCTGATCTTATTATTGGTGTGTCCCTTCCTTTGTGTTATGATTCTGATCTCATTATTGGTGTGTCCCTTCCTTTGTGTTATGATTCTGATCTTATCATTGGTGTGTCCCTTCCTTTGTGTTATGATTCTGATCTTATCATTGGTGTGTCCCTTCCTTTGTGTTATGATTCTGATCTTATCATTGGTGTGTCCCTTCCTTTGTGTTATGATTCTGATCTTATCATTGGTGTGCACCTTTCTTTGTGTTATGATTCTGATCTTATTATTGGTGTGTCCCTTCCTTTGTGTTATGATTCTGATCTCATTATTGGTGTGTCCCTTCCTTTGTGTTATGATTCTGATCTTATCATTGGTGTGTCCCTTCCTTTGTGTTATGATTCTGATCTTATCATTGGTGTGCACCTTTCTTTGTGTTATGATTCTGATCTTATCATTGGTGTGTCCCTTCCGTTGGGTTATGATTCTGATCTTATCATTGCTGTGTCCCTTCCTTTGTGTTATGATTCTGATCTCATTATTGGTGTGCACATTACTTTGTGTTATGATTCTGATCTTATCATTGGTGTGTCCCTTCCTTTGTGTTATGATTCTGATCTTATTATTGGTGTGTACCTTCCTTTGTGTTATGATTCTGATCTTATCATTGGTGTGTCCCTTCCTTTGTGTTATGATTCTGATCTTATCATTGGTGTGTCCCTTCCTTTGTGTTATGATTCAGATCTTATCATTGGTGTGTCCCTTCCTTTGTGTTATGATTCTGATCTTATCATTGGTGTGTCCCTTCCTTTGTGTTATGATTCTGATCTCATTATTGGTGTGTCCCTTCCTTTGTGTTATGATTCTGATCTTATCATTGGTGTGTCCCTTCCTTTGTGTTATGATTCTGATCTCATTATTGGTGTGCACCTTCCTTTGTGTTATGATTCTGATCTTATCATTGGTGTGTCCCTTCCTTTGTGTTATGATTCTGATCTTATCATTGGTGTGTCCCTTCCTTTGTGTTATGATTCTGATCTCATTATTGGTGTGCACCTTCCTTTGTGTTACTGTAAAATGACTAATTTTCACTGTGTTTAAATTTCACTGATTTACCATTTCAGGCATATTCAGTGGGTTTTAAATTCACGGTTTCGTCATTTAGATAATGTGTTCTATGCTAAATTTTACATATTCACTGTGTTTTAATTTAGCGCATTTTTCCAGTCAGTGAAAAACGCTAAATTAAAACCCAGTGAATAATAACCCCCTTTACAGTATGATTCTGATCTTATTATTGGTGTGTCCCTTCCTTTGTGTTATGATTCTGATCTTATTATTGGTGTGTCCCTTTCTTTGTGTTATGATTCTGATCTCATTATTGGTGTGTCCCTTCCTTTGTGTTATGATTCTGATCTTATCATTGGTGTGCACCTTTCTTTGTGTTATGATTCTGATCTTATCATTGGTGTGTCCCTTCCTTTGTGTTATGATTCTGATCTTATCATTGGTGTGTCCCTTCCTTTGTGTTATGATTCTGATCTCATTATTGGTGTGCACCTTCCTTTGTGTTATGATTCTGATCTTATTATTGGTGTGTCCCTTCCTTTGTGTTATGATTCTGATCTCATTATTGGTGTGCACTTTACTTTGTGTTATGATTCTGATCTTATTATTGGTGTGTCCCTTCCTTTGTGTTATGATTCTGATCTCATTATTGGTGTGTCCCTTCCTTTGTGTTATGATTCTGATCTCATTATTGGTGTGTCCCTTCCTTTGTGTTATGATTCTGATCTCAATATTGGTGTGTACCTTCCTTTGTGTTATGATTCTGATCTCAATATTGGTGTGCATCTTCCTTTGGGTTATGATTCTGATCTTATCATTGGTGTGTCCCTTCCTTTGGGTTATGTTTCTGATCTTATTATTGGTGTGCATCTTCCTTTGGGTTATGATTCTGATCTATTATTGGTGTGCATATCCATTTTGGGTTATGATTCTAATCTTATTATTGGTGTGCATCTTCCTTTTAGGTTATGATTCTGATCATATTATTGGTGTGCATCTTCCTTTGGGTTATGATTCTGATTGTATTATTGGTGTGCACCTTCCTATGGGTTATGATTCTGTACCTATTATTGGTGTGCATCTTCCTTTTAGGTTATGATTCTGATCGTATTATTGGTGTGCACCTTCCTTTGTGTTTTGATTCTGATCTTATTCTTAAAATACTTGCTTTGAAATTGCCGATAAGGTACATTACTGTAGACAAGAGTTTGCAGTTATATTATGTATCATAATGCACAAAAATGTCATTGTATGAGAATCTTTAATTTCATATAACTGGTGACACTTAAATACATACTTAACTTTAATGGATGTGCACAACTTACATATAAATGATTTGTTCTATTCTATTCAATGCAAATACTTACTTAATACAAAATTTATCTCTGCATATCTACTCCAGTTATAATACACTCGATCTCTCATTCTCGCTTTTGCTCTATCTGTATTTCTCTCTTTTGGAGAAGAAATTATGTTTCAGTGGTGACGGCACAAGAGGAGGGGGCGATCGCCCCTCCAACATCAAGCTGAAACCCTTTGTGTCAGCAAAATTTGCCCCTCAAAAGGAAATTTTTTCAATTTTTTTTTCAGCACAAGGTTGGTGAGCAGATCACGCTCCCATACAAAATTTCGTGCCGTGGTCTCTGTTTGTAATGTATATATCACCCACTGTACATAACAAGTGCAATCACAGGGGAGCATGAAACACTTTGCCAGAATGTATGAAATGAAACTTGTAATGTATGGTTGAAATATTTTGCCAGGACCACCACCACAGTAACACAGATAATGCCCAACACACACAGAGACTATCACTCAATAGAATATGTTAGTAGAGGTGGTTGATACGATTAACATCACAGCTTCGGTCTAGGTCCCTAAATTAAATGAATAAAACTGCTTATGACGCATGACGCCTTGTATAAATCAGCTCCACTTTAAATCTACCCTGTTGGCTGAGTATGAGATACCCTGGGTCGATTCAGGGAATACATTGGGTTTGAACTCAGAACTCCCTGAACTCTTAAGATACAGTATGTATGAATAAAGGGGCAGCTCCAGCTAGCCCTCTTGTCTATTAGTCACTCCGATTACTTACATTCGACTAAGTTAGTCAAAGTTGGACTTACTACTGCCAGGTAGTTGACCCCCAGATTGAAGAAAAATGGCATCACCCAAAGGTGCACATCACTTCTGTTGACTACAGGCAATACGCTCCACTGTTTCTTTGCTGAAGAACAGCAGATCTCTAAAGGTGATGCACCAATGCCTCAGGAGGCGGGCGGATAGTGTCAATAATTGGAGTGACTGATAAACAAGAGGGCTGGCTGGAGCAGCCCCTTTAGGTTATGGCGTCAGAGCAATTACTACCACTATTTGTTTAAGTGAGATATTTGTCTAAGTTACACAAAGTGTGTTCACATTTGAATCTAAAAAGTAGTCACTCAAGCCCAATCCCATTTAAAACAGTGTGAAAAGGTTAACAAATGCTAGGATATATTACCCACAATGCAATATTACCCACAATGCAATATTACCCACAATGCAAACACTAGTGAAAAAAATATGCCAAACTGTGTAGGTGTTAATTGTACAGAACTACACACTGGTCTCGAGCAGACAACAATTTGGGCGACGATGCCTCATTTAGAAAGTATACAGACCTCTGACACGTACAATGCAGAACACTCAACATAGCTAAGCTGAAGGCCCCCAACGTGACGGTAAATGTAACTGTAAGCCAAGCTTCACAACAAAAAGTCCAGCAGCAATTACTTTGTGTATTCGTCACCCTCTGACCTTCAACAATGCGATCCAGACTGTGCGTCAGGAGAGGTCTGGAAGGTAATGAGAAATTAATGTGTTGCATGGCTTCCAGCATCTTGATGCCAGAACAACTATGGTCTAACACTTCACCATCACAAAATGCATGCGAGTTAGTTAGAGCTTTCAGATCATGTGTGATCGACTGTACGGACCCAAGCACCTAGAGGGATTTCCATGCTAGTAGGAATTCCATACACTTTGGATTGGAAAATGTACACGACTTTGAAAAGGCCAAAACTGAATCCACACAAAACTGTAAAAAAAATACAGCCCGAGGTGAAGCACCCCATGACAGATTCTGTGCATACCCATGTGGAAAGCTGCCTGGATAAGGGATTTCGTACATGCAGCAGGCTTGGTAACAGAAATTCTGTAACCCTGGTTTGGTAATGACTCCCTCAACTGCCACCAACTTGCATGGAGACAAAATGCTACTGGCATGTCAGGTGGTGGTTGCCTAGACCAATTCCATGTGATATAACATGGACTCTGCACACCCTGGCTTGGAAAACGTATGGAACTTCGAGAAGGCCTGCATGCAATCCGTGTTAAACTGTACCGAACCGGAGCAGTAAGGTCAAAATGATCTGAATATTAATCAATCTAGCCAGATACTTCTGGTTTACAAAATGTGTTGTAGATGGCCTGAAGTTGGCGCTGTCACACTTGCGTGATCACACTCTTGATTGACAGATGATGTAGCGATACTCTCTCTGGGTAAACAACGATTAAAATAAATGTGGTCTAAATCGATGCCTAGCACCACAAGCAATGAACAAGCTCCACAACAATGATTGACCTTGTGGTGGAAGCCTAAATATCAAATAAATAACAGAAGAAACACTGACACTCACGACACGCAGATGTAGGTCGTCATTACACAGATCATTGATATTCCGAACATCAATGTAGCACCTTTGATGATTTTGCCGGAACTTCTGTTTTCTCCCACTAAGCCAGGTGTAATAGCCATTTTGCGATTGACAACCAACGTAAACAGTTAACAAAAATTGTCTCTGAATGCATTGATGGAACTGGCAAACAGAAGCACCACATCTCCCTAACAACTAAATTAATGTCACACTAATGAAAGTGTTAACTAACTGCTCCCAAATTTCCAGTCTGAATCTTCTGCCGGAGATTTTACAGGTATTACCCATAATACTTAGAGGTGCCATGTACCTGGTGGGTGATACCATTATTTTTTAATTCCCGGGGTCACCTGGCTGGCAGTAGTAAGATGCACTTTGTCCAACTTAGACAAATATCTAACTAAAACAAATAGCGGTAATAAATTGGCCTTTTCCCCCGGAGTTCCTCCAAACATTCATTTCTGGCGTGTGAGGAGGATAACATCATTCGTGCATAATAAACTATTTATAGCTCATGTACAGTTGGGTAAAAAATATGGTGGTCACATTAATGCATGTGAATTAACTGAATCGCAACTCCACCATTCATTTGACAGATTAGCAAAGAACTATTTAAATAAAATGTCTATGCCACCAGTATTTATGAATACATTATTTTCTCCACTGAGGCAATTTGGGGTGTCAGGGGTGCTCAAGCGCTCAGCATCACAGTGATGTTGAGACTGACTAGCTCGTCTTGAGTGAAAAGCCTGCCTGCCAGTAAACCGTGGAGCAACCTCACCTCCCCGTGGTACACACTAGCTCCTCGCGGTTCTAGGCAAACAAGGCTCTGGCTAAGGGAAGGAAAACCCCAAAAGAAACCTACTGTGGAGGGCCAACAACCCGCCCAGTTCAATTGATTGTTACAGAAACTGCAAGAAAGGAACTAATTAGTACAAATAGGCAAAATGGGAACTGTAGCCGGGAAACCGGCAGGTTGGCCACTTCTGATGAAAGCTCCATTGGAGAAGTCAGGCGTGCGATGGACAGTTTTCTGAAGCCCAAAAATTGGTACTTGGAATGTAAGAACTATGCATGAACCACCCCAAAACGGATAAAGTCATTAACGAAATGTACAAATACAATCTTGACATTCTTGGAGTCAGTGAATGCCGTTGGACAGGATCAGGGTCGACAAAGGCAAAGGGTCACTCAACCATCTTATTTTCTGGTAGAGAAAACTCTCACACCAGTGGAGTAACAATTATCATCTCTAAAGCAAGGAATAATTCACTTTTGGAATGGGAGCCAATCAGTGACAGACTGATTACAGCCCGGTTTAACTACAGCCACTGCAAACTCTCCATTATCCAGTGTTATGCAACAACAAATGATGCAGATGAAGATGACAAAGACACTTGTTATGAACAACAGTCAACAATCGCCAAAATACCTCAACATTACATAATTTTAGTAATGCCAAAGTTGGATCTGTCAACACAGATGTAGAGTTGCACATGGGAACACATGGCATTGGTACTGTTAATGAAAATGTTGAAAGACTCATTGATTTTTGCTCCTTTAATAATCTTGTCATAGGTGGAACCATTTTTCCATACAAGTCCATTCATAAAGTTACCTGGATCTCACCAAATGGCAGAAATAAAAACCAGATCGACCATGTTATTGTCAAAAATAAGTCACGCGGTTCATTGCAGGATGTAAGTGTATACCGCGGAGCTGATGTCTCCAGTGATCACCATTAAGTTTGTGCAACAGTCAAGCTTAATCTTAGGCAGGCAGCTGCTAGTAAGCAGATTAGACAGAGACTTAACATTCACCAACTGAAATCACCTGTTGTCAAGAATCAGTTCATTCTGGAAATACAAAATCGGTTTAGTGCCCTAGAAGACCTTGATCAACAAGATGTAAAATCAAATTGGGATAACATTAAGAACACTTATGTTGAAACGGGAAAGAAAGTTCTTGGTGTCAAAGCCAGCAAATCCAAGGAATGGTTATGTCCACACACCTGGAAACTCATTGATGAGAGGAAGGAAATTAAGAATAAACTGCTTAATACCAAATCTCAGAGACTTCTTGATCAGCTAAATGAATTGTACCGAAATGAGAACAAACAAGTTAAGAAATCCGCTAGAAATGACAGAAGGAATTTTCTCAACCAAAAGGCAGCTCGAGCTGAGCAGGCAGCACAAAGAGGCGATCTCAGTGCTGTTTACAAAATTACCAAGGAACTCCGTAAATCCAATGCAAATCAATCCATTCCTGTGAAAGATAAAGATGGGAAGACCATTTCATCTGAACATGGCCAAGCTGAAATTTGGGTCTAACACTTCACAGAAGTATTAAATAAACCAGAACCAGAATTACCGGCACATCTTCAACCAGCCAGAAACTATTTGGACATAGATCCTCCAACTACAGAAGAAATCATAAAAGCAATCCAAAGTTTAAACAAGCAGCCTGTCGGCTGAGATAGCTCCGCTGTTAGCAATGCACATTTCAATTAAAGAACAGAAGATATCATTAGAAAATGAACAATATGTAGACTTGCTGTTTTCAACAAAAATTCAAAAATATCACTTTTCACCAAAAATGACAAAAATAATCATCAAAATTAGATAATTGAAGATATCACCACGAAAGTAACAAATCTGAAAGAGGTCCACATGTACCGTAGTACCTTTATATATGTAATGTAAAAGCAATCGGTTTTTAACAAGTCGAAAATATCACTTTTTACCCAAAATTACAAAAATATTCAACAAAATTATAGAAATAAAGATATCATTACAAAATGAACAAATCTGAGAGAAGTCCACATGTAGTACCTATATATGTAATATCAAAGCAATTGGACTTGCGGTTTTTAACAAGAAGTCGAAAATATCACTTTTTACCAAAAATGACAAAAATATTCACCAAAATTAGAGAATTCAAGATATCATCATGAAATGAACAAATCTAAGAGAGGTCTACCCAAGGTACATATACACCAAGTATCAAAGCATTCAGGCTTGTAGTTTTCAAGAAGAAGTCGAAAAAGTAAAACATTGACACGGACGACGACGGACAATTACTCATATGATAAGCTCTGCTCTACAAAGTCGTCAGCGGAGCTAAAAAGAGGCAATGAAATAAACAGAAATCATCAAATGTGTGACGCCAATTGCTTTTTTCAAAGGAATTAACTGGGTATAATAAAATTCGAGATTAACTCATTCTAGTCATGAAACTGAAATTATTTTACAGGAATACTAACGAATACTTTTCTCATTAGATTATTTAAAATGAGTCCACAACAGAGTAATGGCAAAAGGCAGTAACTTCACTGTTTGGGGTGTGGTACTAAACCCAGCTCTTGGTCACTCTCAATAGTACACCAATACACGCACATTGACTAAATATCTTAGTATATTCAATTTACAATCTACTAAAAAGATGTACATTTATAATAAGGCTTCTTTACATGAACTGAAATTTACAACAGAAATATGAATACAAGTATGTGGTTAATAATCTGCACATGAATACAAGTGTGTGGTTTACAAATCTCCACATGAATACAAGTGTGTGGTTTACAAATCTCCACATAAATACAAGTGTGTGGATTACAATCTCCATATGAATACAAGTGTGTGGTTTACACAATCTCCACATGAATAAAAGTGTGTGGTTTACAATCTTCACATGAATAAAAGTGAGTGGTTTACACAATCTCCACATGAATAAATGTGTGTGGTTTACAATCTACACACGAATACACGATATGAATACAAGTGTGTTGTTTACAATCTCCATATGAAGACAAGATTGTAGTTTGTTTACAATCTGCACACAAATAAAAGTGTGTGGTTTACACAATCTCCACATGAATAAAAGTGTGTGGTTTACACAATCTCCACATGAATAAAAGTGTGTGGTTTACACAATCTCCACATGAATAAATGTGTGTGGTTTACAATCTGCACACGAATACAAGTATGTGGTTTACATCTCCACATAAATAAAAGTGTGTGGTTTACACAATCTCCACATGAATAAAAGTGTGTGGTTTACAATCTCCACACGAATAAAAGTGTGTGGTTTACAATCTCCACGTGAATAAATGTGTGTGGTTTACAATCTCCACATGAATAAAAGTGTGTGGTTTACAATCTCCATATGAATAAAAGTGTGTGGTTTACAATCTCCACACGAATAAAAGTGTGTGGTTTACAATCTCCACGTGAATAAATATGTGTGGTTTACCATCTCCACATGAATAAAAGTGTGTGGTTTACACAATCTCCACATGAATAAATGTGTGTGGTTTACAATCTACACATGAATAAATGTGTGTGGTTTACAATCTCCACATGAATAAAAGTGTGTGGTTTACAATCTCCATATAAATAAAAGTGTGTGGTTTACATTCTCCACATGAATAAAAGTATGTGGTTTACAATCACCACGTCATTAAAAGTGTGTGGTTTACAATCTCCATATAAATACAAGTGCATGGGTCACAAATAAATGTGTCAAAAAGTTAATTAAAATATTCAAGACAAGTTTCTAGGAAGTTAATCTGAAAATATATATAATACATGTACTGCTGTTCCTGTCATAGAATATGAATTAGACAAGTTAAGTCAGGACTTTTTGTACTAGTCTGATTTGAACTGTTCAAGCTAAGGGATTGGTCAGTTACTTCGGCCTAGGGGGGTCGGCAAATTCCATTTTGCCAGCTGTAAATCTCAGTTGACCCACCCCCTATCAAATAAAAAAAAGTGGGTGACCCCCCCCCCCAACATTATATTTTAAAACTTAAAACATGCTGACCCCCCCCCCCCCAAAAAACAAAGAAACATTAACAGTTTTGGCTCTGACATGATTACAAAATGTATTATATGTGCATTGAAAATATCATGGTTTGCCATAATTTTGACATAATTTTTAGCGTTTGCATTTAATAGACCTTAGGAGGGGAGGGGAAGCATAAAGCCAAAAAATGACTACAGAAACGGCTGCAGGAAGGAGGGAAATCTATTCTGCTAAAGATAGTAAATAAAAGCAAAGCTGTGGAATACTCACTCGATAAACGCCCTTATAAGATAGGAAAAGAGGATTTGAATCTAGGCGGTTTGAACTCTTTGAAAACTAAGTTGGATTTAAAATATCTTTCATATCTTATAGACCAGGAAAGCTTTACACCCGAAACACAGTCTGTACTTATGAAAACAAAGGAAACTTTGATTTTTGCTTAAATTTGTGTTGGATTTTGGTATTTTACAGAGCAAAATATGCATATTTAAAAGTTAAAAAAACAAAAAAAATATTTATTTATTTTTTCATCATTTATTTTAATTTATATATCAGCATTTTCACAAATTTAACATTTTTGATTTGCTGAACAAAAACTGTCACTGCTCTTTGTACTAAATGCTGTGTTGTCTTTCCGTCTCCTGTTATAATTGGATAAATCCAGTAAATATCTTATACAATAGTGACTTCAGACTTCAAATAAAATAATCTGATATCAGCAGCACATGGACTTGGGATGTGTTTAAAACTTAACTGTATAATTGGGGTTCTAGCCGCATTGCATAATCTGTTGTTATTTGGCAACTTTAACCTCAAAATATTTAGCCTACAACATTTTTTGCATCAACAAATTTATAGGCAATATAGGTAATAGTTATTATTAAGAACACATTTGTACGATTAACTTTTTTATCGTTTGTTCTGAAATAACATTTTATAAAATATATGCATGAGCGCGTGTGTGAATTGTGGAAAACATGATATCAAAAACAGGGTGACCCCCCCTATTCGCACAACCAAAAACTGGGTAACCCCCCCTACTGATCCACCGACCCCCCCTAGGCCGAAGTAACTGACCAATCCCTAAATTATCATCGCAAAAGATTCCTACCAGTGATAATGCTAATTTAATATGTACAGGAACCAATTACCTTTCACCTCAACAAAAATGACAAGACAAACATGGCAAACGAATTGTGGATAAAAGTTCATATTGTATATTATTGTCGATGCAAGTTTCAGTTACATCAAAGAAAAGTTGTATTGCACAGATAAGTGTTCTTTATACATTTCTTTTATGTCAACACTTACTGGTAATAATAAACAACATCATGGCATCTGATGAAATTTCTTATTTTCTCATTTATAACCAGAATAACAATCCATTTTGGATGTGTTTTAGAAATAATTACTGGATATAACTGCAAGATCAAAATCTTGGTGGTACATCACACTGAGCGTGGTATGAGTGTCATATATTGTGACTTTTCATATCATACAACTTTACTTTATATAGTAACCAATCACAATACCAGTTATGTATAAACCAGTAAAGTATGTAAGGTTATCTGTGATTGGTTATGAATAAATATTTCACTATATGTAACACAGATGAAGTGGAACAAGGATAATATTATCCTGTAACGCGAGTATTTTTGAAATGAAATGAAAGAACCAGTAACTCGTTCAATTTCTTCACATCAAATTTAATTTAAACTCAACATAATCATATAGGGTACGGAAGCACTAATCAAGAACCAAGAATTACCATATGTGACAGGGTTAACATAATATCACTAATTCAAAACATTCATCAATTAATTTTACCATTTAGCTCAGTTATTCATTCATCGTATCGTGAAGCAGTTAAGTTGACACACTGGTTCAATTAGTATGATACAGTTAACGATGGTGTTATCTAAAACATAGCATCTAATTACATGCATTAGCCACTTCCAAACCATTAAATTATATTAATTATATATTTAATCATAGACCCTCTAGAGGGTCTATGATTTAATGAATTTTTTAAGCAAAACAATTTTGCGAAAGTAACTGTGACTTTGTGTCCTTAGAACCCAAGATTAGCCGTCACTGCACTGCAAATTATATAAAAGCAGATTACAGTACATGACAATTTGTTTGTCTAGCATAAGTAAAAAAAAAATGATTAGAAACAGATTATCATTTCAAAAAATGATCAAGCTATGAATTTAGGTAATTTACTGAAACTATTAAGTTAGCCAAAAGTCTAATTCCATTCCATGCAGCGCTCTCTACAGTCAAATAACTATAGAGATACATTGATATCCAAGACGATGACTCATCAACTTACAAAATCTTAGAATAAAATAGTCACCGAATAATACTCAAACTGGTTCAAATCTAAAAAAAAAAAGTTTTTGAAACATGACGCAAATTGTAAATTTTTTGAACTACATCCAAATAAAACTATAAATAAAGCAATTCATATTCTTATAGCATTTGAAACAAAATTTAACATTGACCAAATAAAAAAAAATTACAATTCATCAAAATTTACAATATCAACGAATAATTTTGAAAATTATTCAAAATAGTTAATAATAGAGGGGTCATCATTTGTCGTTAACTTGTATTTAAACAATGATCATTTTAAAAGCAGTTTAATAAGTAAATAAATTAAATCAAAATAAGAAACAAAATAAAACTTAGATGATATGCTTCAAATGCTTCCGCCGTCTCCTTTTGCAGAAAATGACATACAAGAGCAGAACTAATGCTACACAGAATGAGTAAAGTAGGAGACACATACTCATGTCCATGCCATTGATTCCTAATCCCCATAATCCCATCTTGACATGCCGATCTTGCACTGTCTCTAGTCTATCATTTATAAACTCCTGACGCATTTCCTGTCGGTATTCCCGATCCAAAAATTTGGGGTTATGCCTAACGTCCACTTGTCGATCTGCAATTCTACTCAGTCGCTGGAGGGCGATGTTTTTTTGATGATAATACTCTTTTAAGAATCCCAGTACCTCATTTTGTTTCCATTCGTCCTCGGCGTACTCTCGACAAGATGGACAATGATCCGATGGTGGAAACTGAATTTTAGGGTGTTTTGGATCTTCGGAAGGGTCGTTGTGAAGTCGTTTGTTTGCTTGATTATGAGCCCGCCATAACCAGAGAAGAGCCTCATCTGGTGTTGCCACAGTGGATTTGATAGTTACGGCCATCTTGTCGAAGTTTGTCGCACACTCTCTGCATCCAAAGAATTGTACAATGTAACCCCTCATCGCATGTAATACTTGTAATTTCTCCTCATAGGTATCTATGATTATCCAAAATATGGAAAAAAGAGAAAAATAAACGAGAAATTGCAAACTGTGTGTCAGGATCAGGATATGTTGGAGCATTAGAGCATCGAAAATGATTCGTTACATCACATCTACGAAATATAACTTGTAGATTGAGTTTAATATGATTTATTATACATCTGTCACCGTAACGCCATAAGTTACAGCGTGCCATATTTTACAGGGTATTTTTATCCTACCATATTAGGAAATGCAAATTCCATATATGATTATGCGTGTAAGCTTCCTCTAATAATAAAAACAAACATGACTGCCACCATGGCTGCGCATCGGTCGATACTCCAGCTGTACTGTCTTCGTGCATACTTTGAGGTATTCTCGTAATAACCTTATAATATATCAAATTATTTTTGTGTCAGGTGACAACTGAGGGTTTAATTTCATTATTTTAAAAGTACCCAATTTTAACACCTAAATTTGCATGCCTTGATTGATTGCAATTATATGTTACAATTTTAATCACATTAAGACAAAGTGAGGCATTTTACAAACAATGGCCTGTATAACAGGTTTGTGCAACTATTTTACATAAAGACATTATACGAATCAAATACTGTAAAATATTTTAGCTGGAATTAATTTTCACTAAAAAGACATTTTGGCTAGTTTGTATAAAGTTTATTTTCACTGATATTGATAGGATGTATGTAAAATATAGGAAAAAAGGGGATTTTCACTTGATTATGTTTTCACTGATTTATTCCTTCAGCGATATAGCTAAAAATAAATTCCAAGTGAAAATAAATTGCACAGCTTTACAGCATACAGTAAACTCGGCATCAAACTAGTTGGCCACTTTAAAATAAGTTCAAATTACACACACTGTGAAATTAACTATCTCTCTTTGCATAAAATACATGCAAATATAATTTTTGTGTTATTTTGATTTTTTAATATACTTACAGTCTTTATTGGTGGTAGCAGCGCTCACTGTCAATGTATGGAACAGGATCCATAGTCCGCACGGATACCCTCTGTATCTATCCTGACTTCCCTGACATCCAACCCATTTCAACCGTGAAGGTAAATAGGTATCTGGTGACTGAAATAGGAAAAACAAGATTATACAGGGATCAACTATTTAATATGTGAAAGGAGGTTTGAAAGGCAGATTGGTGAATTTAAAGTCTCTGCTTAACTATAATTGACTGACTACACTTTTGTCGATTGTGGGTTGATTTTCTTTTTCAGAAAATTCTCAATTGTTAATGCCTAAAATTCTCCCTCCCTAATTTATAATGGTCCCACCCTCATTCATTTCTTGTTTCCATTTCAGGAGCTCAGTATGTGATACTCAGAACAAAAATTACATTACACTTTGAACTAGAGAGGGAGCCACCTGTATTTGATTGACAAGCCCAGTGTGTTAGGTATGCATTTTTACCTTTATTCTTAGAATAGCGCCCTCATGTGTGAAAAGTTTGCAATTATTTTGTTTTTCATTTTAACCTTAATACAACATTAACCCAAAAGTTTTCTATGATCAAGCTTCAGTGAGTTAAAATTTTGAGTGATTCTGTGAAAAAATGTTGCACGGCATAGTGTCAAAGCTAATATCGGTAGTTAAGAAAAAAAAGTGATTTAATTTTCTTTTGTATTATTATTATTATTCAATACCACAACAAGAATTTATAGGTTTTATTTTTAGTATTTAACATTTATTAAACAGTGCTTTTGAATACATGCATTATAGGCTGACTTTAATCGATAAACCATCCTCTGAAACTGAAAATAAACATTTCACCAGTATGCAGAAAAATATAAAAAAAAAAAATGTGAAAATGCGCAGGATGACAAGAAGCAACATTTTTTTTTTGTCTAAACTTACTGAAACATTTTAACCACTAAATTTGCCTGCAACATTTCTAAATTCATAAAGATTTTTTAATAATTTCTTTTTATTTTTGGACCCTGCTTACAGACAGAATGTAGATTTAATTCGTAAAATGTAACAAGTTGTCACATTCACCACCAGACTTTCTCACCCAAATTTGTCTGCACTTTTTTCTTATATTCTTCAATATTCCTGGGAATGAACTCTATTTTTGGAGCCAACAGAAATTTTTGTGTGACTATTTTGTGAATTTGTCATGAAAAGAACGAACTGGTGGTGAAAAGATTAAGAGGGTGCATAATTTTATGTATTATTATACATCTGTCACCGTAATGCCATAAGTTACAGCGTGCCGTAATTTTCCGGGGTATTTTCATCCTACCATATTAGGAAATGGGAATTCCAAATATGGAATGATTACGCGCGTAAGTGTCCTCTAATAATAAAAACAAACATTGCTGCCACCAGGGTTTGACCGGACTCCATACAAAGAAGTTCGCAGATTCTGTTCTAAACTTTTTGGATTTCGGCATTCCCATGATGTATCCTTGGAAAGATGTATAATAATAAGGTTATTATGAAGATATCTCAAAGTATGCACTCAGACAGTACGCTTTCACATCGACCTCTGCTGTGCGTCGGTCGATACTGCCGCTGTACTGTCTTTGTGCATACTTTTGAGGTACCTTCATAATACCCTCATATTATTCAGTAGTTTCCTAATAATAATTTTGGACCAAATGGACGTATTGAAAAAAAAATGTGTGGATTATTTCATGTTAGAAATTAACTTTGGTGCTAGAATCCTTAAAAAGCCTTTCAATGAAGAACTGACACCTGTATGCAAACTGTATTGATGGTGTTTACAAATTATTCTGTCATCATCAGATGTGACAGCATCCACTCAACCCTGCACAGATAGAAACAACAACAGTCTTTAGACAAAATACTGAAAAGAAGTCATCCTCATACCTTTTCTGGGTCGTACTTTTCATTGACGTATTCCAACCAATCATCCGATGTGATCTGGCTGCTGTCATTGTCTTCTAACCAATAGTTTAATTCTTCTAGGTAACTCGTAATTTGTGATCGTCCGGGGAAAAACTACAGAGGAACAAAAAAATGTAAAAATGAGTTACAAGGAGGTGAAGGAAGAAAGGTGTTGTGGGGCTTGGAGACAAGTGAAACAAACACGAAAGGAACTGAAAGACAATTTTAAAACTTTAAATCAATTATAACTTGTAGAATACTGTAAAACATGTCTTTTCAGCAAGCATGTCTTTTTAGTGCATTTAGCGAGAGAACTGATTCAAAATGTCACTAATGACTTTATTATAAATTCAAAATGGACTTGTATACAGTAATCCAGAACATAAAAATCGGGGGTTGCTTCCTAATTACACTTGACAGTTTTTCATTGTTTTTATGGAGGTGATAACTGTGCATTTGTTTCGACATGTGACAGACAAGTATTGTGAAAACAGGAAATCAACAATGACAAGAGAGATTCGCTAAATCAACATTTCGCTATTACGTCATTTTACCACAATCCGCTAAAATTGAATGTTGCTTTTTCAACATGTTTTACAGTATTCTAAGTATCTCCATGGTTACAATATTCTCAGTACAGCTAGTATATATTCTAATGATGTTTACAGTCTACGAACTAAATTTGTTTCCTTTATTTATAGAGGTGTTTGGTTTATGCAAGCAAGTCAATTGAGAAAAGTTGGTGTAGTTGAAAAAAAAACTCCAGTAAACAGGTCACTGGTACCAAACTATAGAACATAGCTGAACTCTGGTAACCTTGCCCTTTGTTATATAATATTAATTCCTTTATCATAGTTTGTTTTAATAGGAATATTTTCTCAATTTTTGCATATTTTCACACAGGACATCTATCGTTCATACTAAGGGAAGATTTTATACTGATGAATAAGGTGACCAAGTTTGAAAAAAATTGGAATAGAATTAGTAAAGTTATTGTGCACACAACAATTATTAACAACGACGCCGACAACATCGATGACATTTTCCCCTTAATATACCTTTCCCTTTCATCTTTGGTGATATAGGCAAGGTAAAAATTGAATTGAAATTACTAAAATACAAATTGTAACAAACTCAGATTCTATGTGGAAAATCATATATAAAATACATTTTTAACATTAAAATAGCTGAATGGCCATTGGATTGTGAAACAAGTGCACGTGTAAAGAGATATGTATGACATGCTGAGTGAAGCATTTTTAAAGTTTGAACATTGATCAAGGCATGTCAGAAATGTAGCTCTGAACCAGCATTGATTAAATCAGAATGGCCACCTGTCGTCCATTCGGATCTGAAAAAACAAAATGATGAGCCTCAAGGTTCCATAATGTCTAATGTGCATACCAAGGTTGAACCAAACTCATCTATACGCCACCGAGATCTAGCTTCAGAATAGCAGAAATGCTTGATTTTAATGAATTTTGAACAATAAAATGGCTGCCATTCAGCCATCTTGTACACTATGAGTACACAATGTATGTTGTATATATAAAGTTTGAACATGATCAGTCTAAGCTTTATATGTACATGTATGGACATACTGAAATCAAATAGTGCCATCTGACAATTTAAAGATATCTCACCTTTGCTAGCACATCAACAAATTTCTTCACAGCATCCAGCTTTTCACCTTGTAGAATGGAATGCATGGGTATTTCATGCCGGAATGAATAGTGTAATGTACTCTCTAAGTCCTGCATGTATACAGGTGAACTGAAAATAGAGAACAATCTCATTGTTAAAATTTAAAATCTTTGTTTTGCCTTTTCAAAAAAAAAAATATCTTTATATATTATTTGACCAGGATAGTGCATCAAATTACCATTTGATAGAGAGTTTGCCACACAGTACTTTTGTGTAGTTCCAAATATGAATATGGCTTCTGTGTCAGCACTAGCACTTTCAATTTGCAAATAATAAAAAAACAAATTGGGGGAGACAACAGTGACATTCAACATCCAGAATTGTCTCACACTAATACATTATAAACAAGCCATGCATGGCACAGTCCCAGTTATCAAATTTAAGATATATAGTTTTGTTTATAGTGATATAGCTTGAACATAAACATGTCAGAGATATGGATCCAGAAGATGATGCTTGATTATGATGATTTTGTAACATTAAAATGATTGACGTCTTGTATCTGATCATCAAATGAGGACTTGTCCATATTGAGAAATATTGCCCTGGAACAGCATTAATTAAAGCAAAATGGCCACGAGTCAGCTATTTTTAATACATCTATATATCTATAACAGGATGTAAAACGAATATATAAAATTTGAACATAATCAGTCAAAGCATATCATGAAACATGACTCTAGAAGTGCATTCATTTAAACAAAATGGCCACCAGTCAGCCATTTTGAAACCGATCTGAAAAATAAAATGATGTGCTCCAGGAAACCATAATCTCTAATGTATGTATCAAGTTTGAATGAAATCCATCCATAAACGCCAAGATCCAGTTCTGGAATGCCAGAAATGCTTGTTTTTTATAATTTTTCAGCACAAAAATGGCAGCCATTTGGCCATTTTGTATCAGATAGTCAAACCAATATATCTATTTCATGATGTATAATGAATATATAAAATTTGATCATAATCAGTCAAAGCATGGCAGAGATATAGCACACTAGAACTGCATTCATTAAAACAAAATGGCCACCAGTTGGCCATTTTAAATTGGATCTGAAAAATATAAACATAGTTGAACTCTGGTGACCTTGCCCTTTGCTATATAATATAATTCCCTTTACCATAGTTTATTTCAATATGAATATGCATTGTCATAATTAATTTTGAATACAAACAAGTTTTGGGGTTGAACCAACAGTGGGGAATCAGTCTACCGAATGTCCTTAAAAGATGTAAATATCTTACAAAAACATTGGTGCCTTATTTGTTTAATTATTTTAAGGAACATAATTTCCAGCTTTATTGAAAGTAATTGAGATATTTAGAATAAAAACAAATGTCTCATTGCAAAAAAAAGTGCTGCATTTAGATGTGAATAGATTCATAAAACATGCAAGATAACAGAACATTTTAGCTGGCTTTGGTCCAAGTATTTTGTACAGGTGTCTGTCAAAAATTAATGATTCACTGAGACAAATATGAACTGCCTCATTGTGTGACTATGAAAAGTAAAAAAAAACACCCTTTATGAATAGCTATCATGTTGCAAGCTCTACTTTGTATGCAAATCAACTTAAATAGTTAGTTGGTGTCCAGTGGAGGGAGAAGTCAACAGTACTGTTGCCTCCTGAGAATCTACATCTTCAAACACTGCAATCTTTGAAATGCGTTTTTAAACTAGCATTATAAAAAGTCTATCATTCTGTTCTAATAGCTGAAACATATTCCTGTGAGTTTTCATTTGTCGAATGAACTGTTTGTCAAATACAGAGTACATATATTTTAGAATAATTTTCTTTTTAAAATGTGGATGAAATGTTTTGCTTTTAATGTATTTTTTATGTATTGTTTTTGATTTGATAACTTTGAACTAAACAGATTTTCTATTAGCTTCAGATCTTGATCAAAGTTAGGCACCCATTTCATAGGAGTGCTTATATTGATTTTCTGACATCTTGTTTTCTGTAACGATTTTATTGGTAGGTTTGCAAATGTGTATCAGACTGTGCAATCTCTCCATAAGTTGGTTTTGAAACCCAGTATGGGATTCTGAGATACATTACCAAGGATATTATTACAAGATAAATCATTTGCTTCATTGAACACATACAACAATGCATATTTCCACTGAGATCAGTGACCTTTGATGTGTATCACCAGTGATCAGTCAAGTAGAAACAGTCAAAATATTTTATCAGATTTTCTCAATTTTTGCATGATATTTTCATACAGGACATCTGTTGTTCAAACTCAGGGAAGATTTTATACTGATGAATAAGGTGACCAAGTTTGATAAAGTTTGGAATAGAATTAGTAAAGTTATTATGCACACAATAACAATTATTAACGACGACGACGACGACGACAACAACGACAACGCCGGACAAAATTTTTCCCTTAATTAATATACCTTTCCCTTCCATCTTTGATGGTACGGGCAAGGTAATGATGTGCATCAAGGTCCCATAATGTACAACGTATGTACAAACAAAATCCATCCATAAATGCTTGATTTTGATGACTTATTAGCACAAAATGGCCAGCATTCGGCCATCTCGAATCAGATCGTGAAACAAATTGATGTGCATATGTATAATATTATCCTGCTGTGCGATTTTAATTTCTAATGAAATTGTCCCATGCAATGTTCAATTTCATTGAAACATCAAATAAAGTAATGGGCATGTGCAAAAATAACATTTTGTGTTTCGCAGGGATTAGAAAAACAGACATATAAGTCTTTCATGTCTTTGAACCAACTTTAAATAAAATCATCCAAAGTGTTTTAATACAAGAAATAATAAACAGATGGACCCAAAATAAAAGTCTTGATTTTTAAACTACTACATGGACTAAAATAATCACATTTTTAATGTCTACATCTCACTACAATCCCATGGAGTCCAACATGAGTAAACAATTTTAATTCAGGTGAACCAACTGTATAAACAAAATATCCATGAATTGCGAAAAAAGTACATACATGGTGTTATACGTCTCCTGATCACCCAAGTGTATTGATATGTAAAAAGTAGTGCGGTTGAGTAACTGAAAATGGCAGAATAACAAGAAGTGCTCTTAGGTTTCTTTTATGTTTCGTGTGTTCTTGAGTCAACACATCACAGTATACTTTGATCCAATTCATTATTTCACTCAATCAACACTTACTATTTTTTGACATATTTCAGATTTTTCAGAGCAGCAAGGCCCACAGCTTCATCTTCATCGGTCTTGTCGAAATCATCATACTCTTGTTCTTTTTGTAAGTTCAACCTCTCTGCCTGATTCGGGTAACTATCATCGTGACCCATAGCCGCACCTTGTCCCTCCAAATTTGGATCAAGTTTGAAGTTGATGCGTTTTTCAAAGTCTATCAACGACTCTCGGAAATGCTTTCTGTCAGCCTCTTTTCTGGAATCAATCAAATTTACTGTGAATCATTATTATTCTTTGCTATAAATCATCATAATGTGATACAAAACTTTTAATAATAGATCAGCAAAATGAAAACAAATGTATATGTATGCTTTCATGTCTTGTCTTCATACCAAATTTGGAAAACATTGGTATCATTGAAACTACCATAGGTGTTGACTGATATTCCATTATTTAATTTAGTACACAGTCATTGATTGGTTGACCTCCGTCTGTGTGGAAAACGCCTTAATGTTCTATTCCCTTTAAAAGTAAAATGGTAGTTCTGTTCTAGTTGTTAGTCCGTGCTCAATTGTGGGCCAGTTTAGTTCATCATGTTTTATGGTTTTTATACAAGTTTACTTATTTATCCGAAGTTTACACTTTCGTTTGAATTGTTTCGTTCGCCAATAAATGCAGTTTATGTTAACAAGTGATTCGTGGGAGTTCAAGTTCAAGTTGTTTCGCTGAAAACTCAAGTTGGAATGTGGCCAACCGAACCCAACCACAATTAGTCGAGACAAGCCTGAGATATAATATAAAGGGACAGACGCACACACAGAACCCAAAAACAAGTCCCTCTTTTAGACTACACACATATTCATTAGGAACTACATGCACATATAATAATGGAATTCGCACTGTACATTATTACAAGATAACGGGGCTAGGATAAAGATGTTTTACATCTCATGCGCATCTCTGTTATAACTCATTGACTCATGACTGCACTTTCAATCACTTACATATCAAATCGGTGATACGTTTGGTTAGGAAAGTATAGGTACATTGCTGGGAATGACTGCACCTCAAATTTCTTAATTACATCATCATTTGCGGTTTCCTTGACGACCCGCCTGATAACTAGGTTGTCATATTTCATCATATCTAAAATCACCTGAAACAAAAATCAAAGTTATTTATTTCAAAACGCTATCATTAAATAATGAAAACCGCTATGGTCACGACCATATATGCACTGCCATCATGATTTATACTTCAAAATATTGCTTAGAGATTTTTTTCCAATTTTGAAAAATAATAAAGGAAATTAAAAAACACATTTTTAATAAGGCTATTTTGTGACAGTGGCAAAAGGTCACACCATCTTGACCTATATACGACCTCTAAAGGTTGAGTTGTTTTTCTAAACCTGAAATAATTCAACTTACTTCAAATAAACCTCAAGGGTCAGGCTTTACATCTATTCATAATGTGTTAAAGGTGCTTATAAGGAAGACCCCTTAACCCCAGCCAATTTCAGCCAATTTGGGGTTTCTGGAGAAAAAGTCAGTTCAGCTAAAAACTTCACACATAGATGAAGTAAAAAAAAAACTTCAAAGTCAAGATTTTAATATTCCTGTTATTATATATTTTCAGTCATTCAAATTTGGTGTAAACAAAATAAACCCACATCATTTTTTCAATAATTTATAAAAAAAATGATCAAGACTTATGAAGAAAAAATCAATAAATAAATTATAGAAAAATACATAAACACGAGATACCAAAATTTGAGGGGTTAAATTTGAAAAATGAGTACCACTATGCAACATACCACGATACATGAAATGAATGATAGAGGGAACAGCGCCCTCATACTCACCTGTCTTCCAATGTACGAAGTACTATCTTCAAATATTACCACCAAGTATTGTACAGTTTCCTTCGATTGTTTTGAAGAATAATATCTTAATATGAAGTCTAGACTGAAATGCAACAAGTGCATTGTGGGTAAGTATAAACAAAACAGAAAATGTAAAATGAAGATTCTATTCTGCATGTACTCAACTCAACTGATTTCTGACCAATGACATCACAGAATGCAGTGACATCACAGAATGCAGTGACATCACAGAATGCAGTGACATCACAGAATGCAGTGACATCACAGAATGCAGTGACATCACAGAATGCAGTGACATGGCAGAATGCAGTGACATCGCAGAATGCAGTGACATCGCAGAATGCAGTAACATCGCAGAATGCAGTGACATCGCAGAATGCAGTGACCTCACAGAATGCAGTGACATCACAGAAGGCAGTGACATCAAAGACTGCAGTGACATCACAGAAGGCAGTGACATTACGGAATGCAGTGACCTCACAGAATGCAGTGACATCAAATACTGCAGTGACATCACAGAATGCAATGACATCACAGAATGCAATGACATCGCAGAATGCAATGACATCAAAGACTGCAGTGACATCACAGAATGCAGTGACTTCACAGAATGCAGTGACTTCACAGAATGCAGTGACATCACATAATGCAGTGACATCACATAATGCAGTGACATCACAGAAGGCAGTGACATCACAGAATGCAGTGACATCACAGAATGCAGTGACATCACAGAATGCAGTGACATCACAGAAGGCAGTGACATCACAGAATGCAGTGACATCACAGAATGCAGTGACATCACAGAATGCAGTGACATCAAAGACTGCAGTGACCACACAGAATGCAATGACATCACATAATGCAGTGACATCACAGAATGCAGTGACTTCACAGAATGCAGTGACTTCACAGAATGCAGTGACATAACAGAATGCAGTAATATCACATAATGCAGTGACATCACATAATGCAGTGACATCACAGAAGGCAGTGACATCACAGAAGGCAGTGACATCACAGAATGCAGTGACATCACAGAAGGCAGTGACATCACAAAAGGCAGTGACATCACATAAGGCAGTGACATCACATAAGGCAGTGACATCACAGAAGGTAGATGTGCTTCCAATAAAGCAATACCCAAATCCAAATTAGGACAAAGACATTTTGCAGTTAAAGAAGTCAATTAAGGTAGAGATGCATGTTTGTGGGCACTTGGAAGTGAATGTTTTTTTCTTTGCTTTTTATTATCCAAACAGTCTTGGCTATAGACTGTTAAAATTTTGTAGAATTGTGAATCGTGGAACATACTCAAAAAACGATTTTAAAATATAGATAACAGATGCAAACATTCTCCTATTTGAATGCTTAGCAAGATTTAGCAAGACTGTACATAAATAATAAAAAAGAAACATAGTGAAAACATAGTTGAACTCTGGTGACCTTGCCCTTTGTTATATAATATAATTCCCTTTAACATAGTTTGTTTCAATATAAATATACATTGTCATAATTAATTTTGAATACAAAAAAGTTTTGGGATTGAACTAACAGTGGGGAATCAGTCTACCGAATGTCCTTTAAAGATGTAAATATCTTACAAAAACATTGGTGCCTTATTTGTTTAATTATTTTAAGGGACATAATTTCCAGCTTTATTCAAAGTAATTCAGATATTTTAGTATAAAAACATGCCTCATTGCAAAAAAAAGTGCTGCATTTAGACGTGAATAGATTCATAAAACGTGCAAGATAACAGAAAATCTTAGCTGGCTTTTGTCCAAGTATTTTGTACAGGTGTCTGTCAAAAATTAATGATTCACTGAGACAAATATGAACTGCCTCATTGTGTGACTACTGTATTATATGAAAAGTAAAAAAAAAACACCCTTTATGAATAGCTATCATGTTGCAAGCTCTGCTTTAAATAGTTAGTTGGTGTCCAGTGGAGGGAGAAGTCAACAGTACTGTTGCCTCCTGAGAACCTACATCTTCAAACACTGCAATCTTTGTTTGAAGTGAGTTTTTAAACTAGTATTATAAAAACTATCATTCTGTTCTAATAGCTGAAACATATTCCTGTGAGTTTTCATTTGTCGAATGAACTGTTTGTCAAATACAGAATACATATATTTTCGAACAATTTTCTTTTTAAAATGTGGATGAAATGTTTTGCTTTTTATGTATTTTTTATGTATTGTTTTTGATTTGATAACTTTGAACTAAACAGATTTTCTATTAGCTTCAGATCTTGATCAAAGTTTGGCACCCAGTTCATAGGAGTGCCTATATTGATTTTCTGACATCTTGTTTTCTGTAAAGATTTATTGGTAGGTTTGCAAATGTGTATCAGACTGTGCAATCTCTCCATGAGTTGGTTTTGAAACCCAGTAAGGGATTCTGAGATACATTACCAAGGATATTATTAAGATAAATCATTTGCTTCATTGAACACATACAACAATGCATATTTCCACTGAGATCAGTGACCTTTGATGTGTATCACCAGTGATCAGTCAAGTAGAAACAGTCGAAATATTTTATCAGTTTTTCTCAATTTTTGCATGATATTTTCATACAGGACATCTGTTGTTCAAACTCAGGGAAGACTTTATACTGATGAACAAGGTGACCAAGTTTGATGAAGTTTGGAATAGAATTAGTAAAGTTATCATGCACACAATAACAATTATTAACGATGACGACGACGACAACGCCGGACAAAATCTTTCCCTTAATATACCTTTCCCTTCCATCTTTGATGGTACGGGCAAGGTAAAAAAGAAATGACGGGATCTCCATATTATGCACTATATTTAACTTTTAACAAAACAATAATACATCTAAATTTGGAACTGTTACAGCCATTTTAATTATGAGCATTAGCAAACTTCATACCGAGTGAATTGTTATGCAAATTAGCAATTATCTCAGCTTCTTTTTAGTGCACATCCCAGAACTTTAAAAAATATAGCTCCTAGACACTTTGACATTTTGTTTTGAAATTTTCACAAATGATTGACAATGTGTTTATCTTCAAAACGCCGTCGGGACATTGTTTTTGGTTGAACAGTGTTACAACAATCGTACAGACAACTAGCCTGGGTGTTAATTTATGCATAAACTTGAAGTAATGAAATTTGGAGGTATGTATGGGGGTCTAAAAAACTAACTCTGCGACGCGATTGTACGACTCGCCGAATGTCGATTATTGCACTCTGCGACAGGATCGCAGTGTCACTTTGCGAAGAGCACGATTCCCATTGGTTGGTTTGCCAAAAATTGTGAATCTCAATGGTCGATCGATGTAAGGGTACATAGCATGCCTTATAGAAATGTTCAGTTTTAAATGGTTATTTCGCCGACTGCTCGCGAACTACGATAAACAAGTATTTACCGACGACATGCCGCACGGTTCGGTAATCAGCAAGTATTTAACATTGATTTATAAACATGTATAACATCCCCCCGGAGGGGATGAGAGGGGTTACAAAACACATGCACGTTGGTGTTGGGTGCCTTATTACGGTGTAACACCAGGGAGCTGGTAACATTAACGCCATCTTGAAGTTGCAAGGCTTTGTCCGCAACTATGCTCATTAGCATAGGCGGCAGCTTAAAAGCAAGTAGAGCGCGAAGTACGTTTCACACGATGTTACTTCTTTTTTTTGTCATTAGCAAGTATAATTTGTTATGACTATATTCATCACTTTGAATTCCCAAATAAAGCGTGTAGCGGGTCAAACTGTTTCTAGGCAATCAATATAGTTTTATTAAGAATATTAAGAGAGGAAAAACGTAAAGCTATGTGAATGGATTGAAACTACTGCTGAAGATGGAAAACTACTACAGCAGTGTCAACGGAAAATTAGATGAGTGCACGCTCTCTGCATAAACGGAAACGATGGCTTTGTTTATTTGGCCGATGTCGACGAGCAACAGATTTTCTGTACTCACTTCCTCGTCTGATAACCGGCCCTCAACGCTCTCACGTATCGGTGTCGTCATCTCGCGTTGATGCGAATACTTCAGCCTAATCGTCCCCTTCAAACCACTCGCGAGGTTGGTCATAATATGACCTAGACGTGCTTGCTATTGCGATTCCAATGAAAAATTCTTGAAAAATAAATACAAATTGCATAAACGAGGGGTGAACGCGAAAGTCCTGTAATTTTGCATCGGAATCACAACAACGCTGCAGGCAAGTCTAAATTAGTAAATATGACCCTGAGTTGCAGATTTGTCTTTGCCTCGTCTGTCATTGGCGTCTTTGCTTTCTTTTTTATCGCCATTACGTTAGTAAGACGGTGTTATTAAAATAGAATATAGACTTAGAAAATAAAACGATTTCTCAGACGAAGTCTTGACAATGAACGTTAGATTAATATGCATTGTTTGCGACAGGAAGCTTGTCACCCGTTCTATCAGAATCGTCAACAACAGAGTATAACCGGTAGTATACATATACATGGTATAAACATTGTGCAAATATTAACGAAACGCGTACGGTAGTAGTGTTAGCGTTTGAGCACTGGTCTCTCCGCAACATTTTAAAAGATCAATATGGACCATCGAAATTTGGCGTTGATTTAAAAAAATAAACCATATCAGTAATACTGACTTCAAAAATTATGATACAAAAATAATTACATTCATACCACAAACCAACGCCGTTTTTGTTTACTTTTCACAACTGTTACAAAGTATTTCATTTCTGGTGGTTAAAATACCAGCTGATCGATCGTAAACCATAAGTTTTGAGTCCGTTTATGATCTAAACGAAGGCAGACGATTGCAAACTGCTACCATGGCAAACGTTGCACGTCGTGAATGATTTTTTTTTTTACTGCATGCAAATTATTTTCCTTGATGCACTCAACAAAGTCAAAGCTGACGTACAACATTCGTTGCAGAACGCGTGAAAAGTACTTCGCGTTCCACTCGCTTTGAAGCTGCCGCCTATGCTAATGAACATAGTCATCAGGACGAAGCCTGGCGATAAGATGGCGATAACGTTACACCGTAAATAGGCAGCCAAAATCAACGTGCACGTTACACTGTTTAATTTTTCTAGCCAGCGGTGTGATGTGTCTAAAAACCGTAAACCATGTGTCATTTGTTTGGTCTCACAATTTGTCTTCCATGTGCTTGCCGATCACCGAACAGTGCGGCATGTCGCCGGTACATAGTGTTTACACACTGTTTTTACCGTACCTTTTTTACCATTTAAAACTTAATTTTTTATAAGGCCTGTGGTGAACATCGACCATTGGGATTCGCGCTGTTCGACCAACCAACCAATGGGAATTGTGCTCTTCGCAGAGTGACACTGCGATTCTGTCGCAGAGTGCAATAATCGACATTCGGCGAGTCGCACAATCGCGTCGCAGAGTTAGTTTTTAGACCCCCATACATACATGAAATTTGGACTGCTGCCCTGCAAAATTGGTAGACAGTTTTCAAGACGGCGATTTCTTCATAGTAAACAGATGTACCCATAAACCAATTTTGACAGGAAACAGAAGCATGGTTTAGGAGCTAATTTTTTTAAATCACTTTTGACCAAAAAAGCACATTTTTGTGCATATTAAATACTAAAAAAAAAATTAAAATTCATACAATAAGCTTTCCGAAAATATATAGTTTTGTGGACAAGGGAGGTCATCTTGGTTTCCTAATTAACTAATTAAAATACCTGTCAGGTAAACTGCATCTCTACCTTAAGACTATAAAACAAAAAGATACAACACATTGGACACACAGACACACTTACGTGGGACTTGTAAAATCTGGCCAATGAGATGGCTTGTTGTCGTGCTTCTCTACAAAATCAACGATTTCGTGCCGAAAATCCACAACCATGCGTGAACCTACAGAAAAGTAAATGATTTAGAATTTATTCTAAAAGTGACATTTCACCAGACTGTTACTGTCGCAGCCATATTGCTCCTAACACCAACACAGCAACATGAAATGTCAGGACATGGAAATTCTCCCTGTCAGGTATAGTTTACTACAAATACAGTACACAGCGGTCCTACTATTTAACGCCCGGACACGCGAGGGAGTGTCCGGGCACGCGCGGAGGCGAACAGGGGGGAATACCTAACGCGCGGGGCAGCCGCAGCAATCCTTGTACTGTATAATATTCGTTTATGCTCAAAATTTGAACCGGAGTGGCGAATTCGAGCAGCTAACCACACTTTTTATGATCGACGCCCGGGCATTCCGGCGAGTCGAGTCCGCCATGTTGTTTACTAATTTTGGTTAGCGTTTAACAATAGGACAATACCATTCGATCCATGGGGGTGACGGTACGGTAAATATCGTGAACGGTACAGAGTTCGGTAAATCTCGTGTACGGTACAGAGGGGATATGTTCGTCCAATGTTTTTATACTTTGTAATGTAATTCAAACAAATAAATAAAAAACGTATATTCGTAGCCATGGACAAGACTTAAAATGTAATCAACCGTTTTATTCATCCATGATTTGTACAAAGATCGTATATTTTGTAAGTGTATAAAGCATTTTCCACATTAAGCTTTCAATATAGATTCTTAAACACAAAATATCAAATATATCTTTAAGTGTAAAAATCGATTTTTTTATTGTAAATGGTAACTTCCTGTAAAAACTTAAGATGCCTTTTTTATTTCCTGTACCAGTCACCCACCCCCTGTCCCCACTCTTACAGCATGCGGTAAATTTCTTAATGTACACGCAGTTTACGGTAAACCTCGTTTATACCTCTTGTCGAAAACACAGAGTTTGGTCAATCTCGTGCACAGTATAGCGTACGGAATATGTTACGTTTCGTCCACATATTTCAAAGTGTTGACGCCGCGACACATATTCAGCTGTGATTGACACTCTATTGTACAACTACAACAGAGAGGGGAACATACACTGTCCCTAATTCAGTTCAACCACGGTCACTATTTTTTAGTAACCGTGGTTCAACCCAAGCAAGGCACGTTTTTTTTTCAAATAAACATGACATACCAAATATGATGAACTTGTGTAATTCAGAAAAAAAAAGGTTGTCATTTGTTCCGGCTTGGAGCCTGATGGTAAGGGAAAATATTTACATAACCAGGGCGAGTTGCGTCGAGAGACAAAGCATTTTTTTTTTTTAAATCAGTGTATGACGTTGCTTTTAGTTTGAACAATTTAACTTGCCGACATGATAACACCTTCTTTTCAGAACTATTACAGAGTTATGACATTGTCTTCGGTGTGGACGATTGAACTTGCCGACATGTTAATGTTTTTTTTTTCAGAACTATTACAGAGTTATGCCATTGTCTTAGGTGTGAACGATTGAACTTGCCGACGTGTTAATGTATTTTTTTCAAAACTATTAGTGTTATGCCATTGTATTCAGTGTGGACCATTGAACATACCGACGTGATAATGCCGTTCTTTGGAACTAATGGGAGGCATGCGCAATTGTACTTCCCCGTTAATATTTTAACTTGGAGTTCTGATACTGCATTATAGCGACAACGAAAAACACGTTTATCATAGCATTGTCAATTTCGAATAATTTTGAATACAAATATTTTCCACTAGGGCGGGGTGTCTGTCTATTTACTATACATGTTTTAATTTTCGTTTTAGTTGACTTGTACTTATTTTTAATAAAAATATTTTCTAAAAGGGCGGTTTGTTTACTATACATGGTTTTACAGTGGGCGCAAACAAAGCGAGACTTTCTCAGCGGCACTGTTTTGAAAACGATTTGCTACATTTTGCGACAATCTCACTTTTTCTTGCAACACTCGATTATCGACAAATTATGTTTGGTCTCGATACGTATTATGGCTGAGTGGTTGTCTGTTTTCACATTGTAACATTATAACATTATATAGACGACCCCACCACAGCCCGGCGTACCTCCATAGACTGTACGCAGGACTACCTAGATCCATGATACGATACAATATAGCACAACAATGAGAAACATGTTTTTTTCACATGAGGTAAATAATTTCCGCGTAACTACGGGAGTCTCGCCACACTTGCACAAACTTTTCCTGTCCTTGTCCTTCGACAATGTCGGCACATTCGTAGGACTGTCACCCCCATGGATCGAATGGTATTGTCCTAGCTGCGTATAATTCTTATTTCTTTAGTTACGTTTCTTGAGTACCTGTCGCGTATTGTACTCTGCGAGCTACATGTATGTATAGAGTTGGTGCATGTATAATTGAGCAGAAACATGGCATTGTGGGAAAATTCAAATGAAGATAATATTTCTCAATACATATTTAAAGTTAAAGTGGAAGAGTATTATTTTTAATCTGCTGTATCAGCAGATGATCCAGTCATGTGATAATTCAAATAAAAGTTTTTACTATCCACCCAACAAACCCATTTCCTTCATTATAAAAAATTCAAATGCAGTTGAATCTAATCAGCCAATCAACAAGCTCAATTCATATTGTTCGAAAATCTTTGAATCAATCGGGGTTTTAACTTCTGAATTTTTAAATTATAATTATTCATCAAATTGAAAAGAATGGTTTTGTTGTGTTGATAGTATTATCATGAAGTCAACCTTGCAATGGTTTCAAATGCACTCTTATGATATAGTTTAAAAAAATATTTGAAATATTAAATCTAAAGATCTTGATTAATTCATTTTAATTTTTAATATGAATAATTATGGTTGTCGTATTTCCTTGATACAAAATGTACATCATTTCACATTAATGTCAATATTCGCACAATTTGATATTAAATACACTGGAGAAAGGAATGAATGATTTGTTCCCACGGAAAGACATCACAGATTAAAAATAAAAAAAAAATAAAAAAATATGACCATATGTTGCAAGCAGCACTGCATTTAACATCAAAGAAAGCTTAGAAAGAACTCCCGTGTGCTGAGAGTATTGAAGACACATTAAAAATTAATTCAAAATTACTTGTACATGAGATATTGATGGAAAAGCTGAAAACTAATTATATAAATCAGGTAACTAATATGAACAGAACAAAACAAAAAAATTATGAATTATTATGCTAATTAGAGAATTAATATTAATCAAAATTAATCAGGCCTGTCTATTGTCCTAGAGCATTTATGTACCAAATTTTATTCAAATGTGATGATCAGTAATTGAGATATCAGTGTTAATTAATTATGTTGATTAGGTGATTAATAGAAATAAATATTTACCAAAAACTAATTGGGTTTCTGCATAGTTCTCTTTAAAAGTTTCATTAAAATCCAATTTGTGGTTCTTTATATATCAGTGGAACATTATGCTTATTAGGTAATTAATATCCAATTAAAACTAATCAGGTGACTGCATAATCCTAGACTATCTATGTAGCAAGTCTCATTGAAATATGATGATTACTACTTGAAATATCAAAAGCTGAAAATTAATTAGTTATGCAAATTAGCTAATTAATATGTACTCATATTACCTTAAAAACTATCAGGTCTGTTCAGTGTCCTATGACATCTATGTACCAAGTGTCATTGAAATGTGATGATTACTACTAGAAATATCAAAAGCTGAAAATTAATTAATTATGCAAATTAGCTAATTGATATATACTGATATTACCCTAAAAACTATAAGGTCTTTGCAGTGTCCTATGACATCTATGTACCAAATTTCATTGAAATGTGATGATTACTACTTGAAATATTAAAAGCTGAAAATTAATTAATTATGCTAATTAGGTAATTAATATATACTCGTATTACCCTAACAACTATCAGGTCTGTGCAGTGTCCTATGACATCTACGTACCAAGTGTCATTGAAATGTGATGATTACTACTTGAAATATCAAAAGCTGAAAATTAATTAATTATGCTAATTAGGTAATTAATATATACTCGTGTTACCCTAACAACTATCAGGTTTGTGCAGTGTCCTATGACATCTATGTACCAAGTTTTATTGAAATGTGATGATTAGTACTTGAGATATCAGTGGAAAAGCCGAAAATTGATTAATCATTATGCAAATTAGGTAATTAATATTGCACAGATGTTTACCCAAAACTAATCAAATCTGCGCATTAGTTTGGAGCATCTGTGTGCCAAGTTTCATCAAAATCCAATGAGTGGTTCTTTAGATATCAGTGGAACAGTCATGGAACAGCTAAAAATCAGCTAATTATCATGCAAATTAGGTAATTAATATGCATGGATTTTTACCAAAACCTAATCAAATCTGCGCATTGGCCCAGAGCATCTATGCATCAAGTTTCATCAAAAACTGATGTATGGTTCTTGAGATATCAGTGGAACAGACAGAGACACACACACACACACACACACCCACACATACACATACAGACACACTAACTGCAAAGACTCCCTTTTTGACAAGTAAAAAAAAACATGCAACCCATACATATGTATATGGATATCACCATTCTGTTTTCAGGGAGAACTGAATGTCAGTGTCAGCTTTTTTGGCTCCGTTTGCCAATGTGAAAGGATGTTCATTTGGTCCCAAACAGAAATAACACAGAAATAATAAGGAAAATGTGAAAAAATGTGCAAACTGTTGAACTAACATTTTGATGGGAAAGAATAAAGCACCCAAAGTGTTAAACCACTGCATAGTTGAAGAGATATTTTATTATTCAAAACACATTTCAAACTGAATCAAAATAACAAATATTTTGAAAAAAATAAATAAAAAAACGCCTACAAGATAAAGCATATAAAATTGTTAGGTAGCACGGCATACAGGTGATATTGCTTTTACTAAAAATTGAATCATGGGGAAATCATGCAGGACAAGTATATTCTATATTAAACCCCTAAATACCAGTGGAACTGTCCAATTCCTAATGAGTGGGTTCTACCATGTACAAATAATGGGGGTACTAGCCTATAGATTGGGAGATATACAGGGTACTTATAACTGTAGGGACATGCTGCAAGATTTATGTACATGTTATCACAGTACATTTTCTGTAAGTCTAATGTCATTTTCAGAGGTTTGATGCTTTCATTGAATATAGAAAAAAGGATGAGAGCTGAAATGAAACATGGTCACATGCATCATCAACTCTATTGAACTTAGCTTAAATCGTATGCTACGTTCAAGTTATGGGATCTTGAAATTTTTAATCCTTTGTGTTTGCAGAAGGATTACAGCAGTTGTGTTCATGTTAGTCGGGATCTACTTGAGACCCACTCGGCTCGTGCCGAAATCATGCCCTCATTCTTCGATCAGTTATTTGATCCAAACATGGAAAACGATACGCATATGATGATAATAATAACTGCTATATTGAAATTATATCCATTTGCTGTTATGGTATTTATTACAAGTCGTCGTGCACATACACGGCAAAGAATATTTGAAAAAAAGAATATATTTCACATAGATGTCGTTTTGCAAGACAAAACCTGTTGCCGCAGCAAATAACTATGCGTTGCTGACAATGTTCTGCATTCATTTCATTCATTACTCCATGTATAGCATCCAACCATATTAAGCTGCACTTCCCAATATTGTCATCTTATACTAGTACATATAGACAATACATTAAGTATGCTATACTTGAGTTATCTTGGACACAAGAAACTGTTGTTGATGACGATGACGACGACGACGACGACGACTACGATGACGCCAGTCAGACAAGCTAACTTCTATACTTTCCCATTCATTTCATTACAGGCAAAAAAATTATAATGATATTAACTCTTGCCATATATCAACATTTCAAACATGTACCTTACAATAATTTGAATGCTATCGTTTTACAATTTACGAATCAAAGCATCAAACCTCTTCAAGAAACAAGTTAGACAAGGTGTGAATGGGCCACCACCAGAACACCACACTCGTAGACAAGTTGGAGAATTCCAGAAAATTGTTCATGTAAGGAAGGGGTCTAAAAACTAACTCTGCGGTGTGATAGTACGACTCGCCGAATGTTGATTATTGCACTCTGGGGATAGGGTTACAGTGTCACTCTGCGAAACGGCTTATTTTGATTGGAAGACCACTTGTCACAGTGTAATCATGTGTGGATGCGATATGCATGTATTGTTCATATTGATATCAGTTCTCAACATTTTGGAAACCACTTTATTCTGAATTTTGAGTTGATCCGAGTCAACATTTAATTTTCGTGGGTTTGAGCTGTCCAAGCCTTTCGCGGTGTTTAAATCTTGTGGATTGTCGAAAAATAAAACAAAGGGTCACACCACATGGAGCAGTGAGAAAATAAATCAATATTTGCATGAATTTGTGTATCATTTATCCATTGGAAATGTGTGACAGTGGGACAACTGGAAGTACTGTACTGAGAGAATTTTCATTGTTATTCACCTTCTCCTTTGTCGTGATGAAAACACTGGGAAATTGCTGTGTTTTCAAAATGTGATAGACCGGGAAATCATATATTTAGCTTCATGGACAGTGAAACTGCAGGTTTACACTTTGTAACTTCTACAGATTGTGGATAGAGACACTGTAAGATATGGCATCAAATGGCCTGACTACAGAAGTGGTCGACGGTCATTCCAGGTTGGTTTTTGTCACATGCACATTCACAGTGCATGTAATGATATTGTCTTTTTTGAATAAGTCGATTATAACCTTGTTCTGTTTGTTTCAAACTTACCCAAGGTCAGAAATACATGGAAGTGCCACGCTGTTCTCTAATTCTATTTATCAGAATAAACTAAAGTTTTAACGACACATGTGAAAAACTCGTACAGGATCACATATCAGAAAGTTGCATACCCTAATATATTTAATACCTTCTAATAATGCAATTTTAAATGAAAATGTGAAATGAGAATAAATATTCATTCTCAATTAAATTTTGTGAAAATTCTGGAATTCTCCAACAACTCTGAAAGCAGTTTCAATAATTTTTTATAAACATAACCATTTTGCAGACTTGCAGCTAAGGGTCATGTCACTTACCAAACAATGATTCTTCTGCATATTCAAGTTCTAGTCCGTAAACAAAATAAATAAATGCAAACATTTTCAAATCTCAAGACACAAAATACAAGCATGACAGACTTCAAGGCCATGCATATATTCTAATGAATCACTGAGCACTACTAATAATAGGTGGACAGCTAACACATTTAACACCAGTTAGTTTCAGAGCTGGTCAGCTAACTCAAGTGAGGTTTCAGAGCTGGTCAGCTAACTCTCATGTTAGAGGTTGTCAGTTGACTACAGTGAGTTTCAGAGCTGGTCAGCTAACTCAAGTGAGGTTTCAGAGCTGGTCAGCTAACTCAAGTGAGGTTTCAGAGCTGGTCAGCTAACTCAAGTGGGATTTCAGAGCTGGTCATCTAACTCTTGTGTTAAAGGTTGTCAGTTGACTCAAGTGAGTTTCAGAGCTGGTCAGCTAACTCTAGTGTTAGAGGTTGTCAGTTGACTCCAGTGAGTTTCAGAGCTGGTCAGCTAACTCTAGTGTTAGAGGTTGTCAGTTGACTCAAGTGAGTTTCAGAGCTGGTCAGCTAACTCTAGTATTAGAGGTTGTCAGTTGACTCAAGTGAGTTTCAGAGCTGGTCAGCCAACTCTAGTGTTAGAGGTTGTCAGTTGACTCAAGTGAGTTTCAGAACTGGTCAGCCAACTCTAGTGTTAGAGGTTGTCAGTTGACTCAAGTGAGTTTCATAGCTGGTCAGCCAACTCTAGTGTTAGAGGTTGTCAGTTGACTCAAGTGAGTTTCAGAACTGGTCAGCCAACTCTAGTGTTAGAGGTTGTCAGTTGACTCAAGTGAGTTTCAGAGCTGGTCAGCTAACTCCAGTGTTAGAGGTTGTCAGTTGACTCAAGTGAGTTTTAGAGCTGGTCAGCTAACTCTAGTGTTAGAGGTTGTCAGTTGACTCAAGTGAGTTTTAGAGCTGGTCAGCCAACTCTAGTGTTCGAGGTTGTCAGTTGACTCAAGTGAGTTTCAGAGCTGGTCAGCTAACTCTAGTGTTAGAAGTTGTCAGTTGACTCAAGTGAGTTTTAGAGCTGGTCAGCTAACTCCAGCATGTGTAAATCATGCAAGCAAAAGGGATTCTCTGTTGTTCATCGGGAATAAGACCTCTAAAATTGTTTTTTTTTTTAATTAGAAAGAATAAACCTAGAAAACAATACATGTACAAATGAACATGTTGCTCATCGTGAACTCAGAAAAAAAATTACAAATCATTCCACCCCTTTAATTCAAACCAAGCAACCCCTAGCACACCTATGGGAACACAAATATTCAGTATTAGGTATATGTATACATGTATTGAACATATTTAACCCTTTGAGCACCAAAATCAATTTTTGTCACTATTCAAAATAATAAATATTTTTTTCAGTTTTTCCCTAAAATTTTGATCACGACCTGCAGCTATTAGAAAATAATTTCCATTTTGTTTCAAAAATTATCAAAAGAATTATAGAAAAATACTTAAAATAGACAAAATGGAGCATCAAAATGCGGGCAGGAAAAATATGGTACCCAGTTATAATATATGGGTGATACAAATTATACTAGGGGGGTGTCCAGCTCCTATATTATTATTTAAAATTAACTTGCAATAACAATGAATTAAAAAAATTCTAACTATTTAGATTGCATAACATTCACATGTTTAATTTGCATAACATTTACATATTTGATTTGCATTTGATTTGTGTTATCCATCAGTTTTAAAAATAAGACTTAGTGATACTTTACCTGAATGCTTAATTCCTGTTATATTTTTTGTGATGAAGGTGTTGAAGAACTAGAAAAAAACACACAAAAATCAGTTAATTAAAAAAAGGCATTGGAATATCAATCCTTCAGTACTTTTCCTACATGGAGGTAGGTAACAATTATGTTCGACAACATATTACATATCAAACATGTGACCACCAACCAACCAATCATAGAAAAGGTTACAAACCAGACTTTTGTGGAAATAAAGCATACATGTATAAACATCAAGATCAGTCACAAAATTAAAAATAATTGCATTACATAGTCACTGTGAGTTCTCAAGTTTAAGAAATATAAAAAGTTTCAACATGAACTGTACGAGATGTGGCTTCACTTAAATACATTTAATACACTTAAACAAAATGGACACCAGTCGGCCTTTTTGAGTCTGATCAGACAAACAAAGCGACATGCATAAGGGTCCTATAAAACAGAACAAAATCTGTCTATGCTATGATTTAGATGGATTTTTAACATTGAAACAACTGCATATTAAATACATGATGTATATGCAGTGTTTGAACATGATCATTCAAGAAATGTCAGAACTGCATTCACCAAAACAAAATGGCCACCAGTCTGTCATTTACAATTCGTTCTGAAAAACAAAAAGACAGGCATGGGGGTTCCATATTGTCCAATGTTGTACCATATTTGAATGAAATCCATCCATACATAACCGAGATTTGGTTCTGGAATGACAGAAATATTTGATTTCAATGAATCAAAAATGGCTGCCATTCAAGCCATCTAAAATTGAATAATGAAACGAATGGACGTGCATGTGCAGCCACAGATATGTGATATTTGTGAAGTTTGAATCTAATCCAACAAGACAAGTCCGAGTTACAGATGGAGACGCATAGACGTACATGTGTATGCATCAGATAAACAAATACATGTATATACACACACACAGAGGTCAAAACATAAATTCCCTGTTGTTTGATTGCATTTGAACAGGTTTTAGTGAAATACCTGCTGATACCATTCTTTTCTCATTCACTGCAGTTATCCTTTCAATGTGTGAAAAATACATGTTTTTTGAACATTACATTATATAAATGTACATATAGTTGCGTAAAACACGTTGCTAAGGTTAAAATAACTAGCCCATTCATCACATTGGTACAAGTAGTATACTGAAATTACGGGTATTTATAATAATACCTGTAAAGCTAGTTGCTACATGATTCTACATGAATTAAAATTATTATACATGTCAGGCAAACACTCTGTATGTTTACTAATCTCGTTATAACTATAGGAACGACAACAAACATTGATCAGCTGAGTCTAATTAACAACACGTTCCTCCAGGGTCCGCGTTGCTACATTGTATGAAAGTATACGTCCACGAGCATTATTACAAACCACGCTGTAATCGCTTTAATTTTAAAAGATTTTCATGAATTTCACGATGTCAAGAATAGTTGGGAAATGTTTAGAGAAGTGAATATTTCACTCGAGTACTAGGGAGTTACTGAGAATGTTAGTAGAGTCCTATAAAAGAAATCAAATACTAGTAGTAGACAAATAATGCATTGCATTTCAACTACTGTAAAACATATCTTTTTCACAAGCATGTCTTTTTAGCGAATTTAGCGAGAGAACCGATGTCGCTAATGTTTTTATTATAAATCCAAATGCGTCCTGTGACCCGCAAGTGATCCTTTGTCATTGGTAATTAACATAAAATGGCGTGCTTTTTGTAAGTCTGCGACCACCACTGTCGTCCTAGATATTTGACTTTTTTTCTCTTATGGTGAGATAATAACACCATCGATTTGTTTCATTCTACATTGTGTAAGTTACAAATGTAGATGTGTGTTTGTGTACCACTACTGCTTTTCATAGGTTTCACTGACCGCGTCTCGTGATCCTTTGTCGTTGGTAATTAACATAAAATGGGGGGCTTTTTGTAAGTCTGCGTCCACTACTGTCGCCCTGGGAATTCGACTTTTTTTCAGATGCGTGTTTGTGTACCACTACTGCTTTCCTTGGGCTTCGGTTATTATTTCCTATCTCTGATCTTTATTTTTAAACCTAGAAGCAGCCTATCTCTGATCTTTATTTTTAAACCTAAAAGCAGCCTATCTCTGATCTTTATTTTTAAACCTAGAAGCAGCCTATCTCTGGTCTTTATTTTTAAACCTAAAAGCAGCCTGTAAAATAAAACAAAGACAGCATGTTACTAATTGGCCTGTCACTCAACCACATCATGCTAACTATCCCGCAGCCACCTCCCCCACACCTAAATGGTATAGTCCGACACGCAAGTTATGGGCAATTCAATTGACCACATCCTCAAAATGGCCAAGGTTTGGGGATTTGTATACAGTAATCCGGAATATAAAAATCTGGGGCGCTTCCTAATTACACTTGACAGTTTTTCATTGTTTTTATGGAGGTGATAACTGTGCATTTGTTTCGGCATGTGACAGACAAGTATTGTGAAAACAGGAAATCAACAATGACAAGAGAGATTCGCTAAATCAACACTTTGCTATTACGTCATTTTACCAAAATTGCATGTCGCTTTTTCAACATGTTTTCCAGTATACAGTATACACATATAAGTACACCGCTAAAGGTAGCGACACAATATGACAGCTGTTGTTACTAGGACTATAATGCTATTAGGAGTGTCTAATAAAGTCATCGTAGTCAGTGTATGGTCTGTGTTTTATTGGTGATTAGGAGCAGACCATTATAATCTGGGGTGAGGCGATGACAGAAAACTGTAAACATTTCTTTTTTCTAAGATGTGTTCACATAATTTTGTGTAATAATGAGATTTTTTTTTCATTTATATACTGAAAAGTATATTTTTTGGGTGTTTTGTATGAAATTTATTTTCACCGATTTTTGACAAATTGAATGTAAAATATAGAAAAAAAGGTATATTCCATGGATTTTATTTTCACTGAACCATTCCTTCAGCGAAAATAGCGAAAATAATTCCAAGCAAAAATATTTTCACAATATCTTTTTTCAGCAAATTTGTTTTCCATCCAAAACACTTCACCCCCGAGTTTCTAATGGTTTTGTCCTTAGGATATTTGGTTCTCCTATTGAGCGAGTGGCACAGACTGAGACTGCATGTGTTTCTATCACACTAGAATAAAAGCACACTATCATGACTGACCAACAAACAATAATTATAATCCTGTGGTTAAATGAGCACTGATACTGCAACCAGAGATAACATATGGCAGTCATGGCAACATTGTCAATATATACACCGACACCTTGTATGCATCTCTGCAACATTTCTTGAAATCACAGTGAACAGTGTATTTATAATAAAGTTCAATGAAATAAGAATTTCTTTTATCCAAGTTTTTTTTTTATTTTAATACCCTGGCAATTAAAATGTATATACCGTATTGTACAATTATCAATTTTCCCTGACACAAGAAGCAAAACTATTTGAAAAATTATTCTATTTATTATTCTATTTTGAAATCATTATCACATGTCCTAATATCCACATGCACAAAATATGTTTTGAAGAAATTATCTGTATGTACGTTTTGTGAATATCAATAAGAACTATAAAACAATAGCAGGCATAATTCACTCCTACATGTGCTGTAAAATACTGGTTTTCAGCTGAAATTGATTTTCGCTGAAAAGACTTTTTGGGTGTTTTGTTTAGAATTAATTTTCACTGATTTCTGACGAGTTGAATGTAAAATATAAGCAAAAAAGGTATATTCACTGTATTTTATTTGCACTGAATCATTCCTTCAGCAAAAATTAATTCCAAGCAAAAATAAAATATTTTATAGTATTACCTTGATTGTGGGATATCCACCAATGTCATAGTCTCTACACACATGAAGATTGGGTTCCAGGGAACAATCCATAGCTGCGATATTAATGACATCATGCCAATCTACGAATAAATAAAATAAGAATATTTAGGTGATTATAATTGAAAGAATTCTTAGGAGTCTGCTTCTGTTAATTTATATTTGTATAGTGACTTTGTAATTGACATGATTTCCAATGGAAACTTACATGCATCACATCCAATCCATTCTATATATATTATCTTTTAAAATCAAGTTTAAAACTATTTCTCTACGCTAAATAAATTATCTTTACGGAGGCAGTAAATCAGTTAAAAATAAAGCCAAGCAGAAAAGTTCTTCCTTCTGGTTTGCAGGACTAAGGACAAATTTATAATTTTCAGCAAATAATAAAAGGCAGTCATGAGAGATTTAAATTGAACACCAAACTTGAAACCCCAGCAGTACACAATAAAATCTGTATTTGAAGCCGTGACTTCTACTAGTATGGTACAATGCAACAGAGGGGTTGTAGCTACACATTTTGAGTGTATATTATTGGTTCTCAATTGCTCAAAAAGAAAGGGTGTGGCTTTTTTAGTGATGCAGCTTCTAATACAGTTTTTGCTGTGTTTTATATTTAGAATCACTGTTTTTAGTCGCATTATATTGTCATGATTTGTTTTTAATATGTCTTATTCACTTCAGTCTTTGACAACATCTGTTTATACGTGTTGGGGACGAGACGTCTATTAAAACAGATATGCATTAAAAATAAGACCCATTGAATGTCAAATAATTTTTTTCAACCCACAAATCTATTTGATTTTTGTTTAAATAGATGTAGCCGGTCGTTGGCAATGACATTGTTTGTCATGCTCTAAATGACACAGCTGTGACAGGGGTCGAAATACTCTGGTGCACACTGCACTATGCACATAGATTATTAGCTAGTGCATGTAAACTCAAAATATAATGTGCACGCTGTGCATGTAGAAATTAACACAACATTTTCTCATTATATTCACTAAGCCTTAATTAAGTTCAACTAACATTGTAAGACAACTGAAAAAAAAGCAAATTCGTTTGTGATTGCGTCAATCGAGAATCCGTAAATTTTATTTAAACTTTAAAAGTGGTGCATTTCACAACAAGTTAGTGCAGGTAAATTTCAAATATAATATGCACACTGTGCATGCAGAAAACAAATTATATTTCAATCCCTGTGTGATTAAACTGCCGACTCACAGATGAAAATAAATTGCTATAAAAAAAAAAAAACTCGAGGGCAATGGCTGAAAAAAATAAACAAAATATTTTTTTCCCTCACTTAGTTTAGTGCTAATGTTTGTTTCATGACGAATCTGCTGTAGTGTTTTTGTTTTCACTGTGAAATTTTTTTTGAAGATTTATGCGTGCAAATTTTTTTTTCATTACTTTATTCTGTTCCAATTTGTTACCTTCTAATTCTGTCCCCCCCAAGTTTCTATTGATCCACCCCTTAGCAACTAACACTAACAATTTGAGTAGAGAAGATTTATTTCAATATGAAAACAGTAGTCCATCTAACATATGGTGGTAATCACACAAATCAATAATCAAAGAGCCGTTGATGAGCTGTAAAACCATCTGTATTTTGTATTCAAACATTTTTCAATAAAAAAACAACATAAGGTAAGAATGATAATTGGTGCTTTGCATTGATAATTATTATACATTCCAGTAAAATATCTTCATGTTTCTATTTTAACGACGTTCGATTTAGGTCACTAGAATCATTAGTCTGTTTTTTTAACTCCTATTTCTGATCCTAAAACACAGGTATTAAAACACAACAACAAATCTCGCTTGGCTCATCGTCGATTTGATTTCTTACTACGTGTAACTCACCCCAGGCATTGTAGACTTGTTTATGATCGTCAATAAAGCAATAACAAATCCTTCCCTCCCATATCGACATTAGAAGTCGAGGATAATAAAAAACACGAGCATGACAAAGATACTGTATCAGACAACCAGACACACACACACATTCAGTTCAATTTTGTTCGAATAACAAGACATGGCGAATATTTTCTTATTTTTAGAGCATTTTGAGGTTACATTGTTTGAACAATTTTGGAAGATTCCATTTCCATAATAGGTGTGATTTCATGATGTACTGTATAAATGGTGAGATCGGAAATTGATCAAGAATTTTCTGTCCATAGAATAGATTAGAAAATGTTATATTTCTTGATTCACCTGTTCTTAGCAAGATAGAGCATGATCCCTGCTAAAATCTTCCTGTCTGGGATAGGTGGACAGGCTTTAAATAATTAATTTAATTTCAACCCCAGTATATAATATATATATATATACAACATACATGTACATACAGGTTTATACCTGTATATGGTGTTCGTTTGCAAATTTTACATGTAAATGTATAAATATAGTATAAACATGCCTACACATGATTTAAGAGAAATGCTCCCCCATGGTTGGCACGCTATTCTGCATTTAATAATATCCTCATTCAATAAGATATGAGCCTAGTACGATATGATTCTCAATCATATGCTCTATTTCACAATAGCTCTGTCAAATGTTCAAGTTGTAAAAATACATTTAACATTTATCCGGCCAGATACGTGTACTTTTATAATTACTAGATCAGATAAGGGTGAAATCAATAAATTCAGTTATGAAATATTCCAGTGCTCAAAGAATAAGGTCTCTTAAAGTGATGTGCTTTGATCCCTGGGATTGAAACGTGAAATAATGGGATATCAATTCAGGCTTTTCACATTACTAAATAAATTAATTATTTGCCAGTTAGTAGCACTTCTCAAATAGAAGCACACGTAAACCAAATATTTTGTTTATTGTATACTGGCTTTTTTAAATATAACTTCTTTTCACCATAGACACATCTCTGCCATATACTTAAAAGCGGAGGAGTCGTCACCTGCACCATAGTGTGTCGTTGTTCACAAATAAACAAATACCCATGAGCCTTTGCAATTTTAGTATGTGATATCACTTAGAACTCAATTCCCACGCATGTGCAGGTGATGACCCCTCCCTTTTGAATAATCATATGCGCTACTAATAGAGCAAATATAGTATTGAAATAATCTGTCTTTTATTGTAATTGTTAATCAGCAAGTGGATTTTCAGAGGGATTCAGAATATAACACTAAATGATGTCAACAAAACCATGTTTATTATGAAGTAGAAACAGAAATATTTGTAAAATCAACGGGCGAGTAAAATCACATATACGAGTATGCAGTGACTTTGGCTCATCTAATTGCCGTCTGATTGAAGCACAAACCTTAGCCAATCAAATCATTTGGATTTAAATGAGACCGATTTCAAATAAAAATTTAAAGATTTGATGATAAGATGATATGTCTATGATTGCCCACTTATTCAAATTAAAGGATTTCCTGATTAGATGACACTGACCTTACATTGACCTTACATTGACCATGGATTCACTATGATGTCACAACACTATAGCAGGATTGGAATTCTAACAGCCATATCGATTTTATAAAATGTTATATTTATAAAACATTAATTACATCCACATGCCATTTACAGTGTGTGTATTTATTTTATTGTCAGTGACTTCCAAATCGTATTTCCTTTGTTTCTGTTCTTTTCAACTGTATTACAATTTAAAGAACTTTTTGTATATTTTTATAATTGGTGATGATATAAAATTACCTCCTGACCTCAATTGTTGACATTTTCTAATTTGTCATTGTTTACTATATTCAATTAATTGTTTGTTTTTAAAAAATATTAAAAGTAAGTAAGTACTAATATGACTGCAGATATTATTTATTTTCAATAATGTTTTTTTTTTCATGTATTTTTAAACTGTAGATCTTGTTTTCTAATGTATACATTTAACTATAGACCCTAGGGTCGATGGTTTAACTAGTATTGACGTTCCAATGACTGTTCTCCGGCACGTAACGCTTACGTGACAGCCGTCAGTTTAAGTCTGTGAAACAGACATCATGCGATGTTTCATGGAAATACACAAATGGGACCCCATATCTAGCTGCGACGATAGAGCTAACGATGGACAACAGTCGTAGTTATACAATCGTGATAATTACCTATTTTCACTTACCTTGAATATCATTTGCTAACTGCCTCCACGTCGGGGCAAAGCGAATGCAATGTCCACACCAACTCGAGTAGAACTCGATGATCCAAGCATTAGGCTTGTTGTAAATTAATTCGCGTATATTTTCTGAATCGAGAACAGTTATATGATGACTACTGTTGTAAAAGGGCGATTCAATAATTGATTTTGATAGTGTTTGGTTTAACACGGAATTTAACAGAAATAAAAACAGCACTATTGACAGCATGGACATGTTATGAAAATCCGCCATTTCTGAACTCCTCAAGTTTTATAATAAAGACATCGGACGTGGCATGGGCTCCCCTAGTTTGTTCGCAAGCCGTGCGGCTAGCCTGGAGGTCAAAGGGAGGTCATCTAAGGTCAGTCAACTTAAGATCTCGTATACCGACACTAGGACAACTCGGTGTTTTTCAGGGGTCGACTATTTGAAATGATGGGAGGCTTGTCTGACTATACTTATTTTCTCGTAATTTTAAAGATGTTACTATAATATTTGAGATGTGTATTGTTTTAACGATCTTTAGATTTACATATGAAGGGCCGGTGGTGTAAATTATGGTGAAACAAAAAAACAAAACAAAAACTCTCACACTCACACATAAAACTGCAAGCTTGTTGACTGAATATGGAGGGGGAGGCTAGCTGGTACAGGTTACAGGAAATAAAAAAAAAGGCATTTTATGTTTTTACAGGAAATAAAATGAAAGTTCCATTTACAGTAAAAAAAAATAGCTTTTTACACTTTACATTTTTATAATAATATATTTGATAATTTGTCACGGTGTTTAAGAATCAAAATTGGAAATTGCGTAAGAATTACGACATTTAATGTGGAAAATGCTTTATACCCTTACAAAAATTAAGAACTTTGTACTAATTATGGACGAATAAAATAGCTGATTACATTTTACACTTTTGTCATGAATTTGTTTTTGCGTATCTGTTAACCGACTTAATTAGTTGATTATTAGCTGAATTGCTGTGTTATGTCTGTCATCGTTTAGGCCTATTTGAAGTTTTGGACGGAACTTGGCTCAGTGATTTGGAACTAATTACCAGATAACCGTCGCGATTCTGACAGTTGGTATCTATAGTTATTAATGTAGTGAACGATTAATCAAAAGATATGACGTATTCAGTACTTAGTGTGATTGGCTTTATGATTGAAGGTTACGCCCTAGAGTCTTTTTACTGCTTTGTAATTGGTTAGGGTTTTGAAAATGAATAAAGAGAGTTTGAGTTGGTCTTGGGGAGCAGAGCACGATAGACGCAGTCTAAGTCGAGGGAGCAGTCCTGGAGAGACTTGGGGCGAGCCTTGACGCAGTCCTGGAGAGTCTTGGGGCGAGTGTTGACGCAGTCTAAGAGAGTCTTGGGTCAGCCGTGTGATGGTCTTGGGGATTTTTCCCCAGGGCGCTGTGTCTTATAGAGTGCTCGATTGACCGACTAAGACGAGAGCTGAAACGTATTTCGTTGTGTGTGTCTTATTTGACTGTAAAGTATAAGTGACTTTCCCGATCCCGTACCTCAAGGGAACGCGATAGAAAGACGAGACGAGATCCCCCCTGACAAGTGTGGAGAACCCCAGAGAGAAGAGTTTTCCCCCTTGATACTTTGCCCATGTCTACGAATTTACGTTTTTTATTTATTTAAATTACATTATTACGTAAATAAGAACAATTGATTACAGCTTACGAAAATATCCCTTGCCGACCCTCTAAATATACATGTATATATACATGTAACTTGTAAATTGAAGGGCGACAGTCGTCGCGCCGCGTCCTGTTCGATACGAGACTCATAGCGACTTATACAACGCGTGTAAAATACATTAATTTTACATGAAAATCGAACATGCGCTTGACGACCTCGGCCCTTTAAACATTTTTTATTGCACGACTAAAAGGTAGAATGCTACTCACTGATGATGTACGCAGATTTTAGCGTAGACTTGCTTGCAGGCTGTTGAGATTCCGATGAAAAATTCTTGAAAAATAAATACAAATTGCGTAAACGAGGGGTGAGCGCAAAAGTCATGTGACTTCATCGGAATCTCAACAGACTGCAAGCAAGTCTACGTGTATAACAATTATTCGTGATAGTATTAATCAACAGTATGTGAACTTAGTAAGACATTATATATCGTTTTTTACATCATATATGTCATATCATATATATCATCATATGTCACCGAGCAAACTTTTGAGATATTGTAGACATATCCGCCCCATTGGAAACACCGGTGAAATTCTATAAAACATACAAAACAAGCCGTTTTCACTCTATTTTGTACATTAATTTTCTTCGAACCGAGTACGGTGATCACACATTTTTATTCCATGTTCTTCACTCTTGTGCAGCGTTCTATCTGAAGAAGGGAAGTCGTCACCTACGCATGCGGCATGTTTACAAACAAGCGTCTACCAATGAGCATTTGCGTTTTAGTCGCGTTGTTATCATCGCTTGGGACCAAATTCTCGCGCGTGCTCAGGTGACGACCCTCTCCGCTTTAAGTTTAATCGTTTGCATGTTAACGCCCGTGATTTCTCCAAAAAAAAAAAAAAAAAAAATGCAAATCAATGCACCCTTTGTACCAATGGTCATTACATGCACTAGATAGTTCGCGATGTGCGTCTTTCACAATCAATGAAATATTCTCTAAAATTGTGTTATATGTATAATCTCTGTGTACACTGTCTTTGACTTTACCTAATGCCATCCGCTTCCATCTTGCTAATATATTACATTTTAGTGGAACACGTGGTTGAGAACCCCATTGTATTAAAGTTAATAGCTGGCGATTGTTCAATCAAGCTCTTGAATCCACTAAATAGGTTTATAAATAGTTCTATATTTCGAGTTTAATTTAATGGTGAATAAAGACAACTATTTTGATTGTTCTGGTACGTGACAATGAGAGTAATTTTATATATTAGCTTTACTTTCAACAACACGTGATAAATAAGAGTGGATTTGAAAACGCGATGTTGGCACTGAAACGTTCTGAAATTTAAATACAGTATCAATCTCCGTAACTCAAGCTCGTATGAGATATCATAAAATCAGTATTGCATGCCGTTTTTTTAGGTGTTATATGGTCGTAGGTGGCGCAATTCACCAATAGTGAACATGCCCCCTTTTGTATTTCTCATCTGTGTATTTTTGTGCGTATGTACTGCATCACGGAGATACTTTAATTATTCGGGATTACATGACACGTACCTTATATCGTGAGGTCATGCGTCACTGTAGAGTTACCATATTCGTACGTAGAGAATTTATGAGACTGGGGACAAGGCATGTTCGCCAGCCAAGGTTCAATTATTCGGCCATCGCCTCACGGGAGAGTACATTTACATCGAACAACAAATCGACATGTATATGTTTACCAGCATTTTTAGTCTTTGTAACTTTTAAAAAGTCGGTCACGGTACATCAAAGATATGGTAATATATGAAAATATACAAAACATGGCCGCCAAAACGTGGCCAAAGTTGACCTCCGGTGGGCTAAGTTTGTCAATTGATTTGTAAATTTTGTTTCCGCGTGTGTTCAAATATTGTTTGTTTTGGGCAAAATTGCCACCTGTCATTTAGAGGTCATTAATTTGAAAACAAAAAAAAACAAATCAGTATGCATGCATAACTGAAGATTACTATGCTCAGTCTGTGTACAAAATCGGTCAAAGCGTGCCCGAGAACTAGTTAAGAGCACATAAAAGCAGAATATGGCCACCAGTCGCCCATTTTGAATCAAACCACAAAACAAAATGATGAGGATCAGTAATAAAATCGGTCCAGGCATGTCTGAGGTCTGTTGATAATTTGTACAGATTTTCGTTCTTTTGACAAAAAAATGGTCGCACGTAAAAAAAAATCGATGTGATTATGTATACCATTATGATTTGGTTTTGTACAACCTCAAAGCATGTACAAGAAATGGATAAGGGCACATGAAAATAGCACTGCCACCAGACGACAAACTGACGTGCATCAATAACCAATCGTCAATTATGCAAAGTTGGAATAAAATCGAACCGGCATGCATGAGAAACTGTTTTCATGTTCAAATTTGGTGATTAACATTTTAAAAGACAAAAATGGGCGCTAGTCTGCAAAATTTTATCGAAATCTAAAAATAACTGAAAGCAACATTTAACCCATTATATCTTACTTTTGTACTCAATTCTGAGTAATGGATAGAATCAGGGAGTGAAACATAACTATGTGCATCACTAAACTATCATGAGCGATGTCAATGTCACGCTTGAAAGAAACCAGAACAGACATACCCAAGAAACAGTTGATGACATGTTCAAAAATAGAGGGACTGCTTCAGCTATTCCCTTGTCTTAGCAGTGGCGGGGGCATCATGGGGGCAGTGGGGCGGTCGCCTCCACGATAAAATAAGGTGAAACACTTATCTATATTTGTCACTAAAATCCACCACAAATGTCGGTAGAAATGCACACCATGCGGCCCTTCAAAATGCAAGAAACAGCGTTTCAGAGGATCTAGATTTCAAAATTTTCCCAGGAGGAGCATGCCCCCGGACCCCCAAAGAAAGGTCGCGATTTGTTGACATTCACATAAAATCTTCGCCCCCACTGTCAAAAAAAGCTGCCACCGCCTGATTAGTCACTCCAATTTCTCACAATAATTGTTCAAGTTAGACAAAGTGAGTCCTTTTTACTGCCAGTAAGGTATCACCCACCAGGTGCACAGCACCTGCATGAATTATGGGTAATACCTGTAGAATATTTAAGTCTCACTCTTCCACACCGAAGCACATCAACTTCTTTAGCGCGGTACGCCAGTACCTGGGGAGGTGGACGGTTAGTGTAAGTAATTTGGGTGACTAATAAACAAAGGAGCGAGCTGAATAAACCATAGTTTATGGCGTCACTTCAATTAATACAACTATAACTGTTTAAGTTGAGATATTTGTCTAAACTAGACAAAATAAGTTCAAGTTCGAATATATAAGAAGCGACGCCACAGGCATTGCAGTTTCCTAATCCCAATGTGTGAATTCAAACACTTAATGCACAATAGTGAAGGAACATAAACCTGGGTCGGTACGAGATATGTTATTCTACATAAATATACAGAAAGCGATCTCGAAGTGAACAGAATAACATGTCTAAAGAAGCCTCCTTGCAAATGAAAGAAGTAAATATTTACATTATCCTCGGGGGCGGAGCTACGTCACGGACGTTCTACGTTGCTAAGACGCGCACCACTGTACCACGTATTTCTATGGGCTTTGTGTGCGCTGCTGTGGAACGCCTGTGGAGACGGTGAAAACTCGAGAAAACAACACAAACTCAACTTTGAAGTAATCCTGAACAACCAAATTCATATATGTTACACACGTAGGGCTAATCTGGTTACACTGTTCAGGGCACTCTCAACAACCATCGCAAAATACCGTTTTCTGTGAGTTTTTGATCTTTGTTTTCACCGCGAAGGTTGCCAGGCAGTAGAAAATGCCCGGATGACCGCCCCCGAGGATAGAAAACTCAACCTAGCTAAGTTAAGGGCCACCACAGGGTAAAGGTAAACTACCTGCAAGCGCCTGGTAAATCCCTAAGCCCAATTCCACAACAGAAAGTCCAGTAGCAGGTCACTGTGGGTATATACAGGTGAGTTTGCCACCCTCTGACCAGCAATGATAGCGTAGAGGCAGTAGAGAGGTCTCATGGTAGAACATCATAAATGCATGGGAGTTAGCTAGCTCTCAGAACATACATTTTGGCTGTAAACCCCCCCCCCCCAATAGGGCATCTGCATTTGAGTATGCAAAGCTGATCATCTCTTGGACCTGAAAAGTGTGGCACAACTAGCTGGCAATTGTTGTTTCTCCTCTGTGTAGAAAGAGTAAATTTGAGCCCTCAACACCAGTGTTTGCTTCTGGTAATACAAGATTGTATCGTCAGTGGCTCGGATATAAGCGGATAGCGGTGCATTGTGTTTGCCAGGTCCTCAGAAAAAAACTCATGCTGATCGGAGCACGAGGATAACCTGTACATGTGTATAAGTAGAACACCTCTGGTGTGATGCAGACATGTTAACAACCATGGTAAAGACAGTAGTCTTGACTCATCAATCTCTACAACTGGTCAAACAAGGATGGGTGTCCATCCTTAACTCGTCCATAATATCGCTATAGTGTCCCGTGTACCATTCAACTTCCTGAGTGTTGCTAATATCAGTCGAAACAAGTTGAACACATACACATCAATATTGACCTAGTTGATGAACCTTGCGTTCCATGCCAGTGCTGTGTCAAACGCTGTTCTTTGGGTGTTCAGTTGTGAGGCAAAGAGATTGATGGACAGTTCAGGCCAAAGATTGAAGAGTTCTGTGGCAATTTGTGACTCCGTGCCCACAAATTCCGGCTGGGTCCACAATAGTGTGTCAGCTATTATAGCGTTGTGAATAGACCATTTTCCGTACACTGCGAGAATCACGCGTTATGGTGAAATCGAACGTAAAAACAGGACAAACAAAGGTCATAGCGTCGTAGTCGCGTCAAACATCGCGTGGGATTCGACAAACGCGAAAGTATTTCGGGGACATTTCCATGCTTAATAATGTTCTGTTCACATTTGATGATAGGCAATTTTGATGAAGTAAGGGTATTCGGAAGCAATATTCCTCTGTCGAAGATGGGCCGGTCAATGTAAGCTGCGAAATAAAGAAATTCTAGTTCAAAATCAAATCGTTCGATTTTTGCGGCAGACGTTCGACGCGCGTCTTTCATGCATCTCGCGAGATCTCACAATTGTTCGGAAAATCACCTATTCTCCTGATGTGCTTGTACTCTAAGGCGATCTTTTCAAGAATCATGACCTTGTTCCCTGTTGTTGTTGAAGTAGGTCACTGTCGATTTGTTGCCTCACCTGTCTGCTTCTGATGTATAGGAGAAAAGGACACCTGGACCACGTTCAACTCCTTCCAGTTGATGTGTCTGGTAGGCTAACTGAGCAGTGTTCCAAAGACCTTGGGTCTGAAGATCTATCATGCATGTTCCCTGGCCACTCCTGAGGCATCTATCAAAATGGACACGGTTGGTAGGGGTTGTATGAAGACCATTCTGACCACTAGGTGTTCAGCTGTCCACCAGAAAGCTGTATTGATATGGTGTGCAGTGAGGCCAGAGGAACCAGAGTGTTCAACTGATGTCATCACGCTGACCATGTTTATTAATTAGTCACTTGAAAGTACACTCTCACAGTTTCAATGGGAGTACACTGTGTTGGCAAACTCAGCTAGAATTTACTCGTGACTTATTAGTTTAACCAAAGGCACCTTCTTCGTAATAGACTTGTGACGGAATTGACAAGGTAAAAAGCAAACCACAGATAAAAACACTACTGGTGCCACCTACAGTGGAGAAAGGAATCAGTATCAGAACCAGCGTTGGCATAAATAACAAACGCACACACATATTTCATTTTTTTTTATTCATTCTAAAAAAGGTGAAAGTTCACAGGTCCAGAAGACAATATTTTAGTATTTGTTTACAATATACAATTTGGTTGAATTTACAAAGACAATTTGTATTTCAGTGCAGGCATCAGAATCTTATGTCATAGAAAGTACAAGGGCTAGGGAGGCTAGGGTGTTCATTGACTAATATTTAAATAAGACCCTCCAGGTTAATACAGGAAAATAACAAGGCTGGCTTTACACTATTAATAAACTTCACGCTTATTGGTTGGTTAAAATTTCAAGAGTAACAAAAACAGCAACTTGAGAAGCTATCGTCTACTGTATAAGATTTGTTTTTACCGAGTCAGGTTAAACTGTACAAAGATTTCAGCTTTTTTTTTTTTACTTTTCTTAAAAAAATTGAAATGTTATTTTATGTTGAATGTACGGAACATAACTCTGATATATATGAAAGTTGAAACGATAAAGTTCTAGATGCTTTCTGTGATTATCAGTTCCATGTATGTCATTTCATTATGATGTACATGTACACAAAATTTTTAAACAACAACACAGAGAACACAAGTTTACCTGGATTTTAAATTCCTCAAAAAAAAAATTATAGTGAGTCTCAGTCAGGTGATCAATGTAGCTGCTCAGGTGAGTCATTGTACAATTGTGATTCGCTACAGCTGTTCAGGTGATCAATGTAGCTGGTCAGGTGAGTAATTGTACAACTGTGATTCGCTACAGCTGATCAGGTGATCAATGTAGCTGGTCAGGTGAGCAATTGTACAATTGTGATTCGCTACAGCTGGTCAGGTGATCAGTGTAGCTGGTCAGGTGAGCAATTGTACAATTGTGATTCGCTACAGCTGGTCAGGTGATCAGTGTAGCTGGTCAGGTGAGCAATTGTACAATTGTGATTCGCTACAGCTGGTCAGGTGATCAATGTAGCTGGTCAGGTGAGCAATTGTACAATTGTGATTCGCTACAGCTGGTCAGGTGATCAGTGTAGTAGGAGATCATCATTTTTAGATAACATTCTTTAGAAGAATAGTATAAGATTATATTTATGTAAAATCAATCATAATATTTCTGATTATGTTTTCAACTCTTGTATAAGAAATTAATAGAAATATATTTTGCAAATTTTGATATCTTACTAATTTTGTTTTTACAAGGTTCTTATAAATGTAGTTTTCAAATTTGTATACGGTCAGCAAATTCAGAAGAAAAGTAAGTTATCTGCTGAATTTGAACATACCATTGGCAAGATCAGGGACTGACCATTAGAAATCAAGGGCAAATAAATGCTTTTCTTTACTTAGTTTCAAATTTGATTTTTATCTATTGTTTTTTGATTTATTTGTAATCTGTCATTTTCCCGGTAGGATTTCGTCTCCAAAAATTCCACCAGCCGAGAAAAAAAAATATTACCAAATTATAAAAAAACAAAATCACACTGACATCATCCTGGAAAATAAATCTAGTCCAAAACTAAGTGGAGATAGAAAATAATTTGCACCCCTCGCAGGTTTTAATGATTCACCATTATATAAAACCTTGTAAAGCATCACCCTCAAAAGGCAAAAACAGAAATTCTCACTATAAATATAAACAGTGCCCTCATGGGGTTTAATGCTGGAACTGCAAAACTATCAGTAAGTAAAGATAGAAAATAATTAACACCCCCCCAAAGTTCTGATGGTTCACACTTTATATGAAACCTTGTAAAACAGCACCCTCATGAGGCTAAAAACAGAAATGCTAACAATAAATATAAACAGCGCCCTCATAAGGGTTTAATGTCAGTAACAATAAATACAACATAGCGTAACTATAACAACCTTATCCATTGAGAATCTAGATTAAACAACAAATGTATGGATAAATAACAAAACAAAAATGCACTCTTTCTTTGCATGGCAAAAGCGCGTATAAAAGTCCTAAAACAATGCAATAATGAATCTAAACATTTTGCATGAAAAAAATACTGGCTAAAATTCAGGTGGGAACAAATCTCATCAAAAATGGACAAGAACAATAAAGTCATCACAATTATATAAAAAAATTAATTAATATTCATGTTCCTCAAATAATACATATACTGTATTAATCTCAATTTCCTTTACAGAATAACCTAACATGAATTGTATAAAAGTTCCTAAAAAAAAATAGTACAGCAACATATTGAGAGAAAACATGGCAAGAAAAATACTAGCCAACATGTTCCTCAATTAATACTACATGTACTGTATTAATCCTAATGTAATATAACATACACCATATAACATGAATTGTAAAAAAGTTCTCAAATAATAGTGCAGTTTTATATATACTGATATATATATAAGCAAAATAAAGCAAAATAAAATCCTAGCAAGATTTGACAAAGGTGGGAAACTACACTTGTCACTTTTTTCATCTATAATGAAAACAAAATATCTTATTTAAGTGACAGATCTTGGAAAGCAAATTATTAGCATTTGGTTCAGGGTTCTCATTATCAGCAGTATAAATATCTCCATAGTGACCACTTATTTCCACGTCAAAATATGTTTTATTTCAGCCACATTATACTCCATTACTTGAAAAGTACACTTGCTAGTTACACCGAAACTGTGCATTTGACATTTCATGGTGATCAATAAGATTCCCAAATTTGAAGATGATCATATAAAAAAATTTTGAGTTATGCTGACCACAAGAAGAAGACAATTTTAAGTGAAATTTAACAAATATCTTGAAAAATATACACAGAACATGAAGCATAATCGAACTTGGCTGAGATGCCAAACTTGTAAATATAATATCAAAGTTTGAAAGAAATTGGATAATAATCTTTTGAGATATTGTAACCACAAGAAAAAGTTTTACAACGGAGTCAACGACATTAACAACAACGAGGACAGACATTTTCTTTCATACACCTTGACTTTTATCAATGATGATAAGCACGAGGTAAAAATGTGACCCCCCCACCTCCTGTTAAAAACAAAAGTGAATAAATACAAACAACTTCCTCATGAGGCCCAAACATCTCCCTTGTGAGACTCAAATAAGAGTAGGAAAACAAATGCAAACTAAAAAAAAGTCTTGTTCTATGAAAATAACCTGTGCCTCTCCAATTCACAAACTCTGAGATGTCAAATCACGTCCTGATACGACAAACTACTGCATGTCTCGCATAAATCAGTGAAATGGAACAAGTCACAGAGATATTTTGAAGTCCGCTAACCATGCATTCTGTGAGTTTGTACCGAGTTATGAGAGACACGTCCAGGTTTGAAAACTCAACGTTTGTCGTTCAACAGTCTGATATCTCAGTGAGAGTGAATACTGTGCTTTAAACTGAACTGAATTCTGTCAAGAATCATGTACTGGGACACAAGGGTAAACGGCTAAATTGTGGTTGTGGTTGTGATTTGATAGTAATTTGATAGTGTTAGTGATTTGTTAGTGTTTGTGGTTTGATTGTTACGTGACAGTGTTTGTGGTTTGATTGTTACGTGACAGTGTTTGTGATTTGATTGTTATGTGATAGTGTTTGTGATTTGACAGTAATTTGACAGTGCTTGTGATTCGATAGTGTTTGTGGTTTGACAGTCTTTGTGATTTGATAGTGTTTTTGATTTGACGGTCTGTGATTTGATTGTTTGACAGTCTTTGTGATTTGAATGTTTTTGATAGTGTTTGTAACTTGACAGAGTTTGTGATTTGAGAGCATTTGTGATTTGATAGTATCTGTGATTTAACAGTTTTTGCGATTTGATTGTGATTTGACAGTCTTCGTGATTTGATAGCACTTGTAATAACTAAAGTTCATGAAAGTCACTGTTCTGCCTAAAGAACTACATGTATTATGAAATTTTGACTTGCTCGAAAAATGTCATATCTCACAAAATTATATTACTGGTTATGCAGATCACAGTATTTGAAAACAGCAAGAAGCTGAACAGCCCCCCCCCTAAAATAATTTGGGGCAGATCATATGTAGAATTCGTTCCAGCCCAAAATTGTGCAAATGTTCAAAATTTGTTGTAATTTCGCAAATTTTAATAAAAATTTGGACCAGACAGACAGAACATGTTATTGTTTACAAATTTTGATCAACAATTTTAAATTTTCTTAATGGAAAGCAGATTTTGAAGAAGGTGACAAAAGTTGACAATGATAATGACGACACAAACACAATAACAAACAGAAACAACAGTTTACACAAATATTACAGCCATCAGGTGTAAGAAATGAAGTATGCAATTAGATAAATCCATAGAACAACACTTTTTTTTTGTTACGCAGTTATACAAGTTGCTTAAAGACAACAATTTGTAAATGTATTATAAAGCAAAAATAGACCATTTTCCGTACACTGCGAGAATCACGCGTTATGCGTGAAATCGAACGTAAAAACAGGACAAACAAAGGTCATAGCGTCGTAGTCGCGTCAAACATCGCGTGAGATTCGACAAACGCGAAAGTATTTCGGGAACATTTCCATGCTTAATAATGTGCTGTCCACATTTGATGACAGGCAATTTCGATTAAGTGAGGGTATTCGGAAGCAATATTCCTCTGTCGAAGATTGGCCGGTCAATGTAAGCTGCGAAATAAAGAAATTCTAGTCCAAAATCAAATCGTTCGATTTTTGCGGCAGACGTTCGATGCGCGTCTTTCATGCATCTCGCGAGATCTCGCAATTGTTCGGAAAATCACCTATTGAGAAGACTGCAAAGATTCTGTTGTCAAGTAATTAGTCCTATATATGTAGATGCAGAAAACAGATCACAGAAAAACAAAACAATATTGAGAACTGCAAGACAAAAACATACAGAAAGTTTTTTTTTTTTATTTCATTTTCTTAGGAAAAAAATCATACTAACATATTCATATACTTACTTTTCTAAAAAGTTAAATGAGTATATAAAATAATATTAAAATATTTTGATATAAATAATAAAAGTTTGGGCTATAAGTTAGATTCTTGTATTACACTATTATATTTTTGTCTAACTTCTTTTGATACATTGTTTGTGTTCGTTGTGCCTCTTCTTTGCATCTATATATAGGACTCGGAAAACTCCTCGTCAGAACCCGCCGAGTTACGATAACTTCTATTAATCGTGACAGGCACTGAAATTGATGTTGAGGTGACGACAATAGCGCTGTCCTCCACTACGTCTACTGGTGGGGTTAGCGTCGCTCCCAGACTATGGCGTGAGCGTTCAGGTGACGGAGCTCGGAGATGTAACGAACTGCTCGGTTTGTTCTGCATTCTTGTTGATAAAAGGTTGTTCAGTTCTCTTATTCGTCCTTCCCGCTGCAATGAACATACAACAAATATTTAGCTATTGTGCATTTCATTAGCATAACAATACAACAAATATTTAGCTATTGTGTGTCTACATTAGCATAATAATACAATAACAGTTTAGTTATTTTGTATCTACATTAGCATAATAATACAATAACAGTTTAGTTATTTTGTATCTACATTAGCATAATAATACAATAACAGTTTAGTTATTTTGTATCTACATTAGCATAATAATACAATAACAGTTTAGTTATTTTGTATCTACATTAGCATAATAATACAATAACATTTTAGTTATTTTGTATCTACATTAGCATAATAATACAATAACAGTTTAGTTATTTTGTATCTACATTAGCATAATAATACAATAACAGTTTAGTTATTTTGTATCTATATTAGCATAACAATACAACAAATATTTAGCTATAGTATGTCACTGTGTGTTTCATTAGCATAACAATGCAATAACAAACTTATAACATCTTCAACGACAGACATTTTTTGTTCACATTTATCAACTTTGTGCAATAAAAAATGTCAAATAAAATATATTCCAAAGATATCATCTCAGATTTTCAAATCAAAGATTATAGTAATGCTTATGTTTATGTATGATCAGAATAAGTCGGTATACTATAATTACAATAAATGGATTACTCAGTTTATGTGGACATCTATTGGAGCTTTACTTTTAATATTTTCTCTAATAATAGAACATGTAAGCGAGTAAAAGAAGGCTTTGATTCGACAAAGGGTGGTGGGTGATGGTTCTGAGAGGGCGCCCTCATTCATGCACATACAATTAACATTCATATCTTGTTTCTTGCAAGCGTATGAATAAAATTTAACTGTGACACGATATTTAAATCTTAGTCCCATTTTAGACAGATAAATATAGGAGTGAGATGATACGTTTTCTGAAAAGAAACATTGTCTCACCTCTGCTATTTGTTTTTTAATATCTTCATTTTCAGTTGCTAACCTCTGCTGCCGCTCCTCGTCTTCCTTGGTTGGCATCGCGGCACCGGTCAGCGTACTATTGTCGCACCCACGAGGATTACGCTTAATTTCTACAACCTGCAAGAGAAGATTTCAGATTTGATCTATTTGACGACTATCAACAACTAGAAGTATATTTATCTTGATGTGACGCAGCCTAATTCGCATAAGTAGCAATCAGACAAACATGCCCCTGGTATATGTCTTCGCACTGTGACATTATATGCTTACATTGATGCCGACCAGCATGTGACTGTACTAGCTCAAAAGCGCCAGTGACAACATTGCCCCAAAAGTTGTTTTTTTTAACAGAAACACATATGTAAATACAACAGAAGTAAATAACACTCTTTATCTGCAGCTGCAAACAACCGTCTCTTAGCAACCAGTCCCTGTGTACACACATGCATGCAAAACATAAAAAAAGTTTGCCTATACATTTATGACCATAATGATTATTTGAAAAAAAGTTTTTTATAAGCATAACATTTCTGTTCCATATGTCATTATTTACTTGTTAGCACAAGAAAAGATGTTAACAACGCAGACGACAATGACAGGGACGACAACCAACATTTTTACTTCCATACTTTTCTCTTCGAGATATCAATATGATTAATTATTTTTTAGACAACATCTGTAGTTTTAAGTGTTCATGGTCACAGCAGTCATTTTGCCTTTTAGTAAAATCATTGTTGATACAGGCGAGATCAAAATGGTGTGTGTGAAAAACTTACCTTAGGAATGAATATAAGTACTAGTGTAACAACACAGCAGAAGATTATAGCTAATGATACAAAGGCAAATGTTGCGTTCTGCTGTGTCCGTATTATCAACGTGACTGGAGCTGTTATGATACATAACACCTAGAAGACACATCAATAAACCATAATCAGTCAATTGTATTAATTAATTAATTATTCATGCAATGTTGTTTGTGAAAAAAAAAACTAGTATACAGGTTCAGTAATTTTCTATTGACAAAGTTGACCGTATAGAGCTATACATCGCATAGAAACCAGATTTCCCGATCTGCAAAATTTCATGAATACCTTATTGCTCTATTAGAAGCACATATCTCTAATAGAAATGCATATGAATAAAAAATTACATAAGGCTATATATTACTTATTTTTCATTAAAATATCACTTATTAAGATCATAGAACAATATCTGTAATTTATGCGCATGCGCTACTAATAGAGTAAATACAGTATCTTCAAAAACAGAACACATTGGCAAAATAGATTGACTAGGTGTAACTGGTAATCTGGACTTGTATCTAAGGTGTATAATTATGTCATTTTAGGTAGTGATTGGTTGAAAAAAATCATGTGATATGGCAATGTATTATGCAAATTACATCCATATATGGAATGCAGAAACAATGATTTTAAAGCATTGTGGGTAGTATATTCAAATAACAGGACTTAATAATAGGAAATATTGAGAAAGTAAGAACAATCTTAGCTGTCATAAATTACAGATTGAAACGGGCATAAAGAAGGGATGATAGTGAGAAAGTAGACCTAAAAATGTTTCCAGTCAACTTTTGAAAATAAGCAATATCCATATCTCCCAATCAAACAGAAACAATCAGCCATTATTTCATACAGGAGCCTCTTTGAATTTTTTCACAAGATGGCCCCCATTTTGGAATACAAAACAAGTAAAGAGACATTTTTTTTTTTTCATAACTTTGTTTCCATCTGTGGTTTTGAAGACTTACCGGTAATATTATATTCCAAATCACAAACAATTTCACACACAGATTTAAATGACATCGCTTACATTTTCGTAGCTAGAAGGGACTACTTTTTGGAAGGCGTATTCATAAATTACAAATACTTACCACTACATTATAAATACTCATACCAACAAATCTAGAATCGTTGAGTTCCTTCACCGACATGTTACGTGTTTCGTAAGCAAGGAAGAGACCAAATATAAGTAGAAGACCCTTAGCACCAAATATCACACCTGATGTAAAAAAAATATAAGACAAAAAATTATTTCAATAAATTATAAAAAACTGCAGCTGTTTCATTATGATGACTTTCGTGGAATAATCATTTTATAAATATGACAAAATCTGTCTAAACCAATCCCTAAAACGAGTGAGAGTATACAGTGAAGGTGTTCAGTTAAAAGAGATGTTCAGGAGACAGGTGTTCAGTTTATATGAGGTGTACTGTTTTGCAAAAGTGTTCAGTTTCCATGTGTAGTGTGTATGTTTTCAATAACACAGAGGAATTTTATAAAGTAAACAAAACAGTAATTGTAATTGATGATTTATTTATTTAGGATACATTCCATAAATTCTGAATTATTATTTAATAATAAAGTTTACAAAATGTCACCCAGACAACAGTGCTTACAGGTCACATTCATGTACCTACAAAATAAAATGACTTTTCATAATAATAATAATGATAAATAAATAATACTTGTTAGAGAAAAGATTTAGTTATGTAATTTGTTAAGTTATTACAACAATTTTTCTGATGTATCAAATGTAACAAATTCCATGAAATTTACAGTACTTCGTAACTTACCAAATGATATACATATTGACAAATCAGCTTATCACATTAGAGGGCGACGATTTAGAAATAATTTGGATGTTCATCATGAAATATATATCAAAATTGAATGAATTTCATTCATAACAGTTTGAACAATAAGAATGTAATGTTATTTAGCCACAGATAAGTAGGATGCTTTGAAAAAAATATTCAAAAAAAAGACAAAAAAAGTTAATATATGCATTTTTCTTGTTACTTATTTTTAGCAATGAATCTGATTTTCATAAATCCCACTAAAAAATCGTCTTGACTACTCTCTATTTTGAAAACTGCCCAAATACTAGCACTCAGAATTACCTTTTTAAACACAATATTTTCTCCGGCATAAATTTTGTGCATTATGTTGCACATTTTTTTTGTATTTTTCAACATTTTTTTGTGTTTTTTAATTTCTTCTTGTTTTGTTTTTTTAAAAAAAAAAATTTGATTTGCGAAAAAACGTTAACTTCGTTGATAGTTTTGTAAATATATTGTTTCATTCATTTGAGAATGTGTAAATTTTACAAAAATATACATAAATTGTAGTTTTTGGCAATCATAATTCTTGCTGCAATAAAGAATTCATGTAATGTAAAATAATGCTCTTCAACATTATCGACCTTTGACCTCACCTAACCAGACAGCACTTTGACGTGAATCACAGTATTCTAAGAGAGGTAAAATTTCCACGTCTTCTTTCCCGACTGGTTCTATTTTCTGTAGCTCCTGGATTGACCTATACTGCGGATCAAGAACAGTCCACACAGAGCAGATGACCACGTCTACCAGTATAAAAATAACTACAACTATATACAAATGCCAATCTTCAACTTCCTGTAAAAAGACATTGAATAAAAGATAAATAAATAGTGAACGACGCGGACAAGCAGACGAAGACAGAATCAATCCTTTAAAAAAAGCACTGTTGTCAGAACTGCACCTGTGTGCATTCCACTATTAGTGTCCTCCTCTTCTCCTGTATTATGTGCACTATATACAGTTCATTCAAATACAATAAATATGAACATTGTCAATAGTTTCAAAAGTGCTTCATCATCTCAGCAAAACCATGAACTATGACCAAGTTTGACACAATCATGGAATTTACAAGCTTGCTTATGAATGTGCAAATGACTTTGAGCAGAACTGCTTACTATAAATTAACCTTTTCACCACCAGTTCCATTTTTTCATCACAAATTCACAAAATAGTCCCTTTTATAGTCTGCACTTTCCTACAGCGGATTGAGATAAAAATAGCCAAATTTTTTGCGTCAAAAATGAAAATTGACTCAAATTTTGTCTGTTAGCTTGAAAATTAGGGTTCTTTTCTAGAAATATTGAAAAATATAAGTAAAAAGTGACGAAAAATTTGGAAAATCTGGTGGTGAAAAGGTTAATATGTAAACATTTATTGTTGTGTGTGCCTATGCATGGGTGTAATTCTGATGACAAAGCCTCTCTTACCCTTTGACTGTTTTTAATGCTGCAATATTTTGCCAATTTTGAGGTACATTTCTAATGTCTGTTTATTTTGAACCTTATAAACGATTTTCAACAGGTCTTGATCAAACTTTGTTACAATCAAAAATATTCTGTGAACAGCATTTCATACCACCACAATTTGGGTAAGTTCAAGTTCATGTTGGTTTAAAATTAACTAAAAAAAGGAAAAGAAAAAAGGCCAGTGAAATCAAAATTTGTGTTCGAAATGTTGCTACATCAGATTAATATTCAAGTATTTTAATTGTTATACATGTATGTGGTAACAGTGCCCTCTATAGGTAACATTTAAACACAACTATTAAACAAAACTTGAAAATCAAACACTTAATTTATGAGATTAATAAAATATGATTATGATTAGATAAAAAAATAAAAAGTGAATTTGAAGCATGAAAGAAACAGAAAACCAGACCATGACTTTTCAAAAGCTAACTTGAATATAAAATATCTAAAAAAAATATGATTGAACATTTTAATTTGTTAATATATCTACGGTACATTACGAATTATGGAATGATTCAAATGATTGGATGCATTGCATCATGTGATCACATTCAAAGCTGGCCAATCACAATCATGATTGTACAAATAAAATAGTTCAAAATCATCCAAAGAGGGCGCTCTAACCAAGTTATAATGTATGATGAAGCAAGTGTTTTCACCTATAGCTGTTCGTTATTCCAATAAATTTCACCTAATTTTTTTTTTTTTCGGTAACCCTTTTTTTTGACATCTAATTATGTGAGATTTGAAAATGAGAAAAATAAAAATGGGTCACTGAACTCACGATTCTATCAAAAGATTATAATTATATTATCCCTGCAGTGTTGAAGCCCAAAATGGCAGCCATTTTGAATGAAAGCTGTTAAATCAGGGACATTCATGAGGATGAAATAACATTGGTGTTGCCAAAATATAATACAAGGATTATTCTTAAAATTAAAGAGCTTATAATTAGCTGTATTGTGTGTGAATTACGTAGATTAGCTGCAGCTAAAGAAGAAAAAAATATGAGTTTAGTCTATGAACAGTAATTTTGAAATAACAGAAGGAATGTACCAAGTAAGGTGGGTTGAAATGGCAGTGTGGTAGGACCAGTGGCTGCATGGCTCCATGTGGGATAGGGAATGGAGGTTAAGTGGTAGTGAGAGACTGATTGTGAGTGGAGAGGGAGTGGGTTGGGCTGATTGTGAGGAGAGAGGGAATGGGTTGGGCTGATTGTGAGTGGAGAGGGAGTGGGTTGGGCTGATTGTGAGTGGAGAGGGAGTGGGTTGGGCTGATTGTGAGTGGAGAGGGAGTGGGTTGGGCTGATTGTGAGGGGAGGGAGTGGATTGGGCTAATTGTGAGGGGAGAGGGAGTGGGTTGGGCATATTGTGAGGGGAGAGGGAGTGGGTTGGGCTCATTGTGAGGGGAGAGGGAATGGGTTAGGCTGATTATGAGTGGAGAGGGAGTGGGTTGGGCTGATTGTAAGGGAATGGGGGTTAGGCTGATTGTGAGTGGAGAAGGAGTGGGTTGGGCTGATTATGAGTGGAGACGGAGTGGGTTGGGCTGATTGTGAGGGAATGGGTTAGGCTGATTGTGAGGGGAGAGGGAATGGGTTGGGCATATTGTGCGGGGAGAGGGAGTGGGTTGGGCTGATTGTGAGGGGAGAGGGAGTGGGTTGGGCTGATTGTGAGGGGAGAGGGAATAGGTTGGACATATTGTGAGGGGAGAGGGAGTGGGTTGGGCTGATTGTGAGGGGAGAGGGATTGGGTTGGGCTGATTGTGAGCAGCAATGGCAAAAGGAGAGCGGGTTAGGTTAGGTTACTCACAATTTTGTCAGTGGTTTATTTAAAAAAAAAAGTTATAGTTTATGTTACTCTTTATTTAAACAAAAAAATATTTGCACCAAAAATATTACTATACTTAATACCCCTTTTTATATTCTAATGATTTGAATGGCATTTCTAAGTCAACACTAATAACACCAAATAATTAAATATTTATCACTAGTTTTTGATTATTACTTAATCAGACACAACATTGCAAGACCTAAAAAATATTATTTGTTAATGTGCACACTACCTAATTGTGAGTTATAATCTTTTATTTCACTCACTGTAGAATACTTTATTATAGCTTGAATTCATTTTCGCTGAAAAGCTTTTTTAGAGTGTTTTGTATGGAATTTATTTTCACTGATTTTTGATGAGTTACATGTGAAATATAAGAAAAAAAGTATATTCGCTGGATTTTATTTTCACTGAATCATCCCTTCAGCGAAAATAAATTCCAAACGGAAATAAAGTATTCCACTTATATCGCCACTGCACAGCGCCCTCTGTTCACAAATTGATTAAACCTACGAAATTTGTGCGTTGTCAAATATTTTAGCAAAAATGTTTTTACAAAACAATTTTACCAGAAACATTTATTTTGTGACGCCAACATGTATACTTCTAAAGTTTTGCACTAAAATTGTTTTTTTTTATGATTTTGATGATTTGAAAAATTTGCGAAGACGAAATATGATGAATGTCAGTTATAAACATGTGACACTTGCGAACATAATTATGAAAGCAGTTAACTTATTCACCACCAGTTACCTCTTTTCATCACAAATTCACAAAATAGTCCTGTTTATAGCCTGCACTTCCTTCAGAAATTTGGACAAAAATAGCCAAATTTTTAGAGTAAAAAATACTAATTGACTCCAAAATTAGGGTTCATTTCCTGAAATATTGAAGAATACAACAAAAAAATGCAGAATGAATTGGGTGAGAAAGTCTGGTGGTGAAAAGGTTAATAGGTAATCTGCACACAAGTTCCAACAAAATACGATTTGTAAAAAAAGAGCTGAATGTAACTGATGGAAACATGGCATATAATGTGAATAAATGGAAACCACAGAAATCTGATTCTAAAATGCATTTAAATATTTAAACATGGAGATAAGAAGAGGGTACTGTCATCAACTTAGAACAGCTGAATGAGACGCTTCAATGGTTTGCAATTGCTACTCAGTTTGTGATAAAACACTTGTAGCGATACAATTAATGTAAATATACAGGGGGCCAAGGATAGAGCTGTCCGTCACACGCAGAATCCATTAGTGAACCGTGTTTCATACGATAATCATCAACGTTATTCAAAAGAAAATGCTTCCTTCGCTACTTTAAACTAAGTTTATGCTTTATGAATAAACCCGGTGCAACATGATTATTGTAATGGTAATTGGACGTTTATTATAGTCATTAAAATCTGAATATCGTAGCATTGTGAAATAGAGTACGTCTGCCTTTCTGTCAATCGTGCCGATACATCATAAAAAAACCTGATGTGAAATGTATGAAACAACTTTAAGTAGCAAACTGCAGTATTGGCAATAAAATAAGATATAAAAGTTCAAAGTTCATGCACGCCACAATGCCGTGATGAGAAGTCACGATATAAACTATTTGAAAAAGGATGAATAGCAGATTACTTTGCTAGGAATTTTTAAGGAAAAATGTCAATTCTGGTTCAAGGAATTAGTTTTAGCATCAAAATTTGCTTCAAATATCTTATTTTGTCAGTATTAGTTAAGAACATGCACACGTCTTGTTATTGATACACTACGGATAAAAACATATATTGTTGTTTGAAACTCCATATTGGAGACCAAATCGAATTATGATTCATCATAAAAACATCATTTATTATACTTAGTATTATAACCAAAACCACTTAATTATGCATGTGTAGTAATTATGATGCGTACCAAACAACCAGCACACAAGCGTATTTGAGAATATCTTTTGATTATTCAAAAATTACGACAAAAAAAAAGTATTTTTAACTCACGTGTGCAATAAGAAGGAACATGTTTGTTTTTTTCTGAGCCAAAACTGACCAACAAAAATCCAAACGAAATTTCTTTCATGACTAACTACAGTATATGTAAATATTTGTTTACACTTTTATCTCAGATATCTTAAATCAGGATAACTCGCTGTGATATTCATGAAATTAACTTTTTTTTTTAAAAACAAAAAAATAACCAGGTTTTATAATATGGATGACCCCCCACCCCCACCCTCTATGTACTTTAAAATGACTAATTTTCACTGGGTTTAAATTTAGCTGATTTATCAATTCAGGCATATTCAGTGGGTTTTAAATTCACAGTTTTATCATTTAGATAATGTGTCCTATGCTCAATTTGACATATTCAGTGCGTTTTAATTTCGCACATTTTCCAGTCAGTGAAATAAGCAAAATTAAAACCCAGTGAATAATTAAACCTTTTACAGTATTGAAGAAATCTGAATTCCAAACAGCGCCCTCTATTTAGATTTGTGATTGACACCCGTGCTCACTAAAAGAGCGGTGTACAGAGTTATCAGTGGAAAGCAGAGAGAATGAAAGCACTATTCAGCAAATGGCATGATTGAGGAGTTGAAATATCAAAAACGATTACCTGAGATGACAGAAATTAATGAAAAAAAGATGTTTTAGTAATCCCAATGTCAAACCATATTATGTATGAGATGAAGAATATAAAACAAGGAGGAAATCAGAATCAAACGGAAACAAAATACGAACAAAAACTTAACACTACCTGGCAAAGATTTAACATTCTCGAACAAGGCAAGTTACAAACACACTGAAAATAAATAGCTACAGTTAACTAAAAAACAAACATCGCAAATACAAGATCAGAGGTCACTACTCCGATAGTAAAACTGGATACATGCATTCTAAGAATCACAATGGCATAAAAATTTGTCAATTATATTTCTCAGTCACTGATACAACTTGGCAGTCAGTAACTGTAATTGATTGCCAATGTGCGAAGCTGAGTACTTCAATAAGAACTAAATGGCCACCAGTTGGCCATCTTAGATCAGATTATAACTGAGCCCATACATGCATAGGGTTGAGCTGACATGCATTAGAAGAGTGCTTTTAGGAGCATGTAAAGTTTGAATCTGATTGGTCAATGTGCTTTTAGCAGCAGGTCAAGTTTGAATCTGATTGGTCAATATGCTTTTAGCAACAGGTCAAGTTTGAATCTGATTGGTCAATGTGCTTTTTGCAGCAGGTCAAGTTTGAATCTGATTGGTCAATGTGCTTTTTAACAGCATGTCAAGTTTGAATCTGATTGGTCAATGTGCTTTTAGAAGCGTGTCAAGTTTGAGTTTGATTGGTCAATGTGCTTTTAGCAGCATGCCAAGTCTGAATCTGATTGGTCAATGTGCTTTTAGCAGCATGTCAAGTTTGAATCTGATTGGTCAATGTGCTTTTTAAGCAGCATGTCAAGTTTGAATCTGATTGGTCAATGTGCTTTTAGCAGCAGGTCAAGTTTGAATCTGATTGGTCAATGTGCTTGTTGCAGCAGATCAAGTTTGAATCTGATTGGTCAATGTGCTTTTTAAGCAGCATGTCAAGTTTGAATCTGATTGGTCAATGTGCTTTTAGCAGCAGGTCAAGTTTGAATCTGATTGGTCAATGTGCTTGTTGCAGCAGATCAAGTTTGAATCTGATTGGTCAATGTGCTTTTAGCAGCAGGTCAAGTTTGAATCTGGTTGGTCAATGTTCTTTTAGAAGTGTGTAAAGGTTGAATCTGATTGGTCAATCTGCTTTTAGCAGCTGGTCAAGTTTGAATCTGATTGGTCAATATGCATTTAGAAGTGTGTCAAGTCTGAATCTGATTGGTCAATGTGCTTTTAGCAGCATACCAAGTCTGAATCTGATTGGTCAATGTGTTTTTAGTAGCATGTAAAGTTTGAATCTGATTGGTCAATGTGCTTGTTGCAGCAGATCAAGTTTGAATCTGATTGGTCAATGTGCTTTTAGCAGCAGGTCAAGTTTGAATCTGGTTGGTCAATGTTCTTTTAGAAGTGTGTAAAGGTTGAATCTGATTGGTCAATCTGCTTTTAGCAGCTGGTCAAGTTTGAATCTGATTGGTCAATATGCATTTAGAAGTGTGTCAAGTCTGAATCTGATTGGTCAATGTGCTTTTAGCAGCATACCAAGTCTGAATCTGATTGGTCAATGTGTTTTTAGTAGCATGTAAAGTTTGAATCTGATTGGTCAATGTGCTTTTTGCAGCAGATCAAGTTTGAATCTGATTGGTCAATGTGCTTTCAGCAACAGGTCAGTTTGAATCTGATTGTTCAATGTGTTTTTAGTAGCATGTAATGTTTGAATCTGATTGGTCGCTGTGCTTTTAGCAGCAGGTCAGTTTGAATCTGATTGTTCAATGTGTTTTTAGTAGCATGTCAAGTTTGAATCTGATTGGTCAATGTGCTTTTTAAGCAGCATGTCAAGTTTGAATCTGATTGGTCAATATGTTTTTAGCAGCATGCCAAGTCTGAATCTGATTGGTCAATGTGCTTTCAGCAGCATGCCAAGTTTGAATCTGATTGGTCAATGTGCATTCAGAAGTGTGTCAAGTTTAGATGTGATTGATCAATGTTAAAAATAAAAAAAAATCTAGCAAATAGTGGCAAATATCACAAATAAGCTGAATCACAACAGTGTATGCAAGGCAGTCATGTTAAGCAGAACACCATACGAACACAAATTGCATATGTGGTGCACACAATCATATATTTATATGCAGTGTTATTTCATCAATACTCCATCATTTTGAAATATGAAAATATGCATGTGATAAATATATAATATATTACTGTATGTGAGTAGTGTTACAATACTTTGTATGTTACTGAACATTACTGTATGTGAGTAGTGTTACAATACTTTGTATGTTACTGGACATTACTGTATGTGAGTAGTGTTACAATACTTTGTATGTTACTGAACATTACTGTATGTGAGTAGTGTTACAATACTTTGTATGTTACTGGACATTACTGTATGTGAGTAGTGTTACAATACTTTGTATGTTACTAGACATTACTGTATGTGAGTAGTGTTACAATACTTTGTATGTTACTGAACATTACTGTATGTGAGTAGTGTTACAATACTTTGTATGCTACTGGACATTACTGTATGTGAGTAGTGTTACAATACTTTGTATGTTACTATACATTAATGTATGTGAGTAGTGTTACAATACTTTGTATGTTACTGGACATTACTGTATGTGAGTAGTGTTACAATACTTTGTATGTTACTGGACATTACTGTATGTGAGTAATGTTACAATACTTTGTATGTTACCTGACATTACTGTATGTGAGTAGTGTTACAATATTTTGAATGTTACCTGGCATTACTGTATGTGAGTAGTGTTACAATACTTTGTATGTTACCTGACATCACTGTATGTGAGTAGTGTTACAATACTTTGTATGTTACCTGACATTACTATATGTGAGTAGTGTTACAATACTTTGTATGTTACCTGACATCACTGTATGTGAGTAGTGTTACAATACTTTGTATGTTACCTGACATTACTGTATGTGATTACTGTTACAATACTTTGTATGTTACTGGACATTACTGTATGTGAGTAGTGCTACAATACTTTGAATGTTACCTGGCATTACTGTATGTGAGTAGTGTTACAATACTTTGTATGTTACTGAACATTACTGTATGTGAGTACTATTACAATACTTTGTATGTTACTGGACATTACTGTATGTGAGTAGTGTTACAATACTTTGTATGTTACTGGACATTACTGTATGTGAGTAATGTTACAATACTTTGTATGTTACCTGACATTACTGTATGTGAGTAGTGTTACAATACTTTGAATGTTACCTGGCATTACTGTATGTGATTACTGTTACAATACTTTGTATGTTACTGGACATTACTGTATGTGAGTAATGTTACAATACTTTGTATATTACCTGGCATTACTGTATGTGAGTACTGTTACGATACTTTGTATGTTACTGGACATTACTGTATGTGATTACTGTTACAATACTTTGTATGTTACCTGACATTACTACATGTGATTACTGTTACAATACTTTGTATGTTACCTGACATTACTACATGTGATTACTGTTACAATACTTTGTATGTTACCTGACATTACTACATGTGATTACTGTTACAATACTTTGTATGTTACCTGACATTACTACATGTGATTACTGTTACAATACTTTGTATGTTACCTGACATTACTGTATGTGATTACTGTTACAATACTTTGTATGTTACCTGACATTACTGTATGTGATTACTGTTACAATACTTTGTATGTTACCTGACATTACTACATGTGATTACTGTTACGATACTTTGTATGTTACCTGACATTACTACATGTGATTACTGTTACGATACTTTGTATGTTACCTGACATTACTACATGTGATTACTGTTACAATACTTTGTATGTTACCTGACATTACTACATGTGATTACTGTTACAATACTTTGTATGTTACCTGACATTACTGTATGTGATTACTGTTACAATACTTTGTATGTTACCTGACATTACTGTATGTGATTACTGTTACAATACTTTGTATGTTACCTGACATTACTACATGTGATTACTGTTACGATACTTTGTATGTTACCTGACATTACTACATGTGATCACTGTTACAATCTCTTTGTTTCCACCTGCCTGCCATGAAGAATGTGAACCTGGGAATTCGTTCTGGGAATTGAAGTGATATAAGAAACAAAAAACAGAAAGTATTAAATTTACCTTTTTTGTATTTTTTTTGGAATCTGTTCTTCTCTTTTTGTCATCACTCTCGGATGCTTTTTCATTGGTGCTGAGCCTGTGTACTCGCCATACTTTGCTGAACATAGCACCATACGCTAAACTAAATCCAATGCATAACACCCATGCATTTAGCTGGGAGACAAGATAAAGAGGAAAACACATGAGTTGCCATGGAATCAACATCACAAATAATTGAAATTGAAAATTACCTCCTTTTGTTTGGATACCAAGCTACATGAATAAAGGAGTGTGGGCTATCTGAAACAGGTACAAGGTAATTAACTGAAAAGTACCAAAATAAATCCACAAAGAATTGCAGTTGAAGCGTATACATGTACATTATACAAGGCAGAATTTGATAAAATGAAATAAACAAACTGCTAGCTGACTGTTGAGTGTTAGGGTTGGGTAGCCAATCAGGTACAATCTTGTGAGTAGCTTCACATTGACTTGAGAATTGTGGGTAATACTAAGTAATAAATGACCAAGGTACATCAACATAGAATTGTGGGTAATCCCGGTATACAACAGAAATAGGGTAATCAACTGAAAACACATTTTCGGAGACCAAAAAACATGTTCATGCAATCAATTTCTGGAGATTTACAAGCTTTTCGCAGTTGTAACGAGTTCCCAGTTCGTTACAAAGTACCCATCATCATATCGTGGCAGAATCTCCTGAGATACATGTAACATCACAAACATAGTTATCAGATACTGTGGAATACTTTATTTTCGCTGGAATTAATTTTCGCTGAAAAGGCTTTTTGGGCATTTTGTATGGAACTTATTTTCACTGATCTTTTATGAGTTTAATGTGAAATATAGGAAAAAAAGTATATTCGCTGGATTTTATTTTCACGGAATCATCCCTTCAGCGAAAATAGCGAAAATAAATTCCAAGCGAAAATAAAGTATTCTACAGTACGTTATAATAAACCATGTTTCCCATGGGATAACCAAAGATTGTTTCATTTGTTTTCATTTCAAATGTTGTTCATGTTGCCATGGTAACTATACACGATTCTAGATCATTGCTTTGTTGTCATAGATAGAAAACGGTCGCAATAACGCATTCTTTCCTTCCAGTCACCGCGGAGGATAATATCCTGACTTCATTTGGAACAAATCTGGAGCAATTTATTTGACCTTCTGGATAAGTAGTATATAGCCTTAATTCATTTTTGTACAAATTTTATAGATTTATTGCCCTCTTTAGGATGATTTCATAAAAGTTTAATAAGACCCTAACATATTTCATTAGAATGCTACCAAATAAAGTTACATTCACATTTTGGAAATCACTCCAAGATCAAACAAACTGAAAACATAAAATGTGTGAAAACGATGTTGTTTTTGTTAAAAAAAAAAAATATTAATAGTAGATTTACTAAATAGTATCACAAATTTTGAACTCAGAAAATTGAAAAAAGAAAAGCCAATAATAGAGTAATAAGGTAAACCAGCAGGTTATATACTTATTAGGTAATTTGCATATCTTGATATGGTAATTAGAATTTCCTTATAAGGCATTTGACATATAAGATGGTTTACTTGGTTAGAGTTTAAGCAGTCCTTTAGAAGGTAATTTGCATACATTCATACGGTAATTAGAATGGCCTTACAAGGTAAATCAGCAGGTTAGGTTAACTTACCTGGCAAATGACTGGATAAACATCAGGAGATACAAACTTGCCATCAAGACCCAATAAAAAGACACAACTAAGACACACTATACAGCCAACAATGATGAGATTATTAAGACTTGGGTGAGACAGCTGAATGTACCTGCAAATAAAGTGAAATAAACAAGTTAGTTCACAGCTATGGGGAACAGCAAGCTTGGGAGATCAGAGGAAAGAGTCATGTGCAAGGACCAGACGCAAACAGGTTATTATTTTGAAAGGCATTGATCAAAAGTGCACAAAACAATGTATTTGACATGTGTTGTACATGTCACACTAGACTCTAACAATACATGTCATATTTGTAAAAAAACTCCAGACCTTTTGCTCTTTCCGTGTATGTTGTCAATTTCCTCTGTCACAAAAAAACCATTGTCATATGATTCACTTTTTTTTTATGCTCCAACTTTATTATATTTTCATCTAGATTCCAAATAAGAATATGATTTCAATAACTTATTTATTATTATTATTATTATGATAATGACCATGTGCAAATATAGAATATAATTATTGAGTGTTTATAATATTAGTTGCCATGGAGCAGGTATTAAAATTTCATGTATCTAGACGCATATCAAATATGTCGTGTTGTATGCGTTGCAAGACACCTAAACTGAATTTAACGCATTATATATGTTGTATGGGACCAATATGGAAGACACATTGTAAACATCACATGGGACCCACACTGAACTTGACGCAGTGTGACTGACATGGTTCAACACACAATTTCAGACAGATTAATCTAGGGCTTGACCATTATTTTTGTGGGGGGGGGGGAGAAATTTGTGCTAACTTTATTTTTTAAGCTAATAGTGTAATATCAGAAAAAAATGCATTATATATTAGGCCAGACTTTTATTATCCCTTGTTTCGCGAACCCGCCGAATGTACATGAGCCGAAAATGAAATAAAAATAAAATTTTATTTCAGCGTAATTTCTCGCGCCTGCCGACTTGTTAAGCACAAAAAAAATGCTAAAAAATGTTATTTTTATGTTCATTTTTTTACCGCCCGTCGCATAACAAATCCAAGTTGCATTTTCGTTAGAGTATCATGATCAAAGTACCGAAGTGTCACGCAGATGAGAAACAAGGTTGTACATGGAATAAAATTGTATTTCATTTCTTCTCTCCGATCAATGATCTCACTTACAATTCTTTGAGAATCACAAAAATCTAATGGAAATTTTTTTTCCCGCCCTCCTCAAAAAAGTTGCCTTATAAAAACTCGAGAAACAATGAATAAAAAATGTCTGGCCTTAATAGCAATTTTTGCACATTTTATCAATATTAACATTTCCCACCCCCACCAATCTAATTTACCCCCTTTCTAACAGAAATAATGATTCATCTTTGTACAAAAGTACCTACCTTGTTTTTCTAAACCATATATTAAAAGTAAGGGAGGCCACGGCTGCAATAATAGCCAAGGATGCTAGAGCACACATGGCGGCGTACAAATTCATAGAAATGACGTTTAATTGTTCTTTCACTAGTGTCTGATCAGCAGGGGGACTTCCACCTATGGAAACACAGAACAAGAATATTATGCACACAAACAGATGACTTGGTTTCCACTGTCAATGCTGTTGTTCAATAGTAAACAACACTAAAATGAGTCAGTCGTTAGAATCAAAACAAAATAATGCATGTTAGTATGTGTAACATGGTATACAATGTAATGGCTCTAAAACAGCATCTGTTAGTACAAAATGTCTGTCGTTTGGCCATTTTTAATTCAATTTGAAAAAAAATTATGGTTCATGATTTCCAATGTACGAAGTTTGAATGAAAACCATGCATACACGACTGAGATCCGGTTTTGGAATGGCAGAAATGCTTGATTCATAAAAATGGCCGCCATTTGGCCATCTTGGATTATGGATCCATGACACAAATACCGGTAGATGGACATACTTCTCTCAATATGTATAATGTATGTGTGAAGTTAAAATGTGATAAGCACAGGCATGGCCAAGATAGGTTAGAATGCATGTTCGCGAAACACAATGAGGTCATCTATAAGTTCCTGTCTATTTTTCGATAATTTTTTTGTCAATTTGGACCAAAAGGACACTGACTACAGCTCTTGATAAACATCTTTGAAATAATTGTGCCAGTTTGTTTTCAAGAAATTTGATTTTGGTGTTCAATGGTTAGTATTCTAATATTAAAGAATAATTTCATCTTCAGTATGTTTTCCATTAGTCCCACATGAATGTATAATAAAAATGTTGTGACATTATTTTAAAAAGTAACAAATATTTTGCGTTTTTCTTAAAAAAATGAGCTTTTATGAGTTAATGTGTTCCAAACTTCATGAATACTCAATCGCAAACAACTAAACAGAAATGTCTCAAGTGGGCAGTCAATCACATTTTTATGAATTCCTTTCAAGGGTTTGTTCAAAATATGCACTCCTGCTACATAACAAAGAACTTAAAAATAAGAGCTTCGGGAAATCTGATGAAGAATCTCTGATCATTTCAAGAGCAACAAAAATAAATGAGTTTCTCTGAATTCAATACTTTGGTTGGCTATTAATCACTCTACAGAGATAGCTATAATATTGATGGATTGAACTCGTAGCATTTCCCCACCATCATCTATCAAAATCCAATTTACTAATAACTTATTTCAATCTTCATCTACCGAGTATTAGAGACATGTATTTTGATTGGCTAGTGATCTACTTATTTATAACCCTCGGCCAATAGCAGAGGTTGTTACTTACCTATCCATTTGACAGGTCTGACCCATGTTAAGTTATCACTTCGACTACCATAAAAACCTACTTTATGATATGTGCCATCTGTAAGATGAAAAAAAAAGAAGATAAAATAACTAAAATTAGAAAATGCAAAATTGCAATTTCAGTGTCTCCAAAATAAAAATTATGAAATGCATGAAAGCACAAAGGCGATCTCATACAGCTCGAGTGCATTATTTGAATATCGGGCATCAAAATAAACCGATCAGGAAAACTGATATCTCAATATTATCTCCCTTTAGCAACATAGCAATATTCTTAAGAATATTTTCAGCTATTATTTTGTTTTATCTTCAGCACTTTCAATCGCAATGAGCAGACGCTCGAGGATACGACCATTTTCAAATGACATTTAAAGATTTGGATTAAAATTGAAAAATTTTTAGGCAATCATCACAATAACCAAAAAAGCCTGATTACTGGTTAAAACGTATCATGTGATTTCTTACACAGGCAATGCATCATGGGATATTCTGTAAAACAGTTCATGAGATTTCAATAACCACAGTTGAGGGACTGTGCAATAACTCAATACATGCATCAGACAGTTCAACGATGAATGGTTCAGTTTCATTTGACGTTATAAAAGCAACTTTTTGAAAGTAACACATCGCCTATTGTAGCTTTTTCATATAATAGATATGACTATGACTACACATGTATCTCTGTTGAGGCTTTCAGAGGTTGATTTGTTAAAGGAAACTTTTTTTTAAATCATACTCGCTTTCCCCCAACACAATACGAGTTTAATACGTACTAATCATTTGTTCAATCTGCGTCCACGCTAATCTGTCTCCAGTAGCCGAGAATGCGACCGGACCCTGAAATAAAACAAAATGTAGACGTAAAGACAATTAGACCTACAGTTTAGCTAACATATTTGAGAAAAAAAAAATTCAAGGAAAAAACTAAAATCACTGTCTTCATGGCAACAAGACTAGCTATGATTTTTTTTCTAGGACTGAAACTAATTTTGTAAAACCTGAAAGTTGACAAAATACCAATGACTTTATAGAAGCAGGAAAAAGATTAATGTTTATTTTATTACAGTACACGCAACCGCGAAACTACACAGGATTACGTGTGACAACACAAGCTAAATATTATCAGAAATATATCCAATCATGACGGTATTACTTTTTATTGAGTTTTCTAACGTGCTAACTTAAAAATCTTTTTTCCTGACTTCCTTTTTAAGTCTATCATAGAGAATTCAACACAAAACAAAGAATATGTACCATGCATTGAATTCTATAATTAGATTCCCGACCTCAGGGCGATTAAAATTATCTAAAATTGTGACAATATCACACTATGCACACAGGAAGAGGTCTAAAAATAGAACCCTTTTCAAATCAAAAGAATCGGGTAAAGATACAATAATTTTACCGGTTCTTAATTTCCTGGTAACAGTGTATTAAATTTCCTCATAAAAATGCTGGCAATATTTGTGTGCACATGTAACAATTACAATTCCTGACTAATTTTTAATATTATATACACATCATCAGAATTTTGTTATATCAAATGTTTTTTTTAAATTATCAGCGCACACAAATTAACGTCAATAGAGTGAATATAGAAAGATAAAAAAAACTTTGCAATCACCGCAAACATGCATTGTTAAAGGTCACGATAAACTGCCTTCTGGAGAAAATTAAACGCTCACCGAAACTCCAAAAAAATCTGTTTCATTCATTGCTTTATAGATCTCGGCTGCTATTGTCTCGTCATAATTATAATCTTCAAGTTTCATTCCTTTTTTAGCAAGACGTTTCATAGTTCTAAAAAAGAAGTAATAAAGTTAAAGTGAAGTAATTTTATAGAAATGTATGAAACAAATATTCTGTAAATTTCCATGAATTTTGAGATGAACGAACGCATGTAATTATGAAATTTTTTAGCATTGGACAATTAACCTTTTCACAATCAGATTATCTTGCCCAAATTTTTCTGCACTTTTTTCTTAAATTCTTTATATTTTTGGATATGAAACCCAATTTTGGAGCCAACAAACAAAATTTGAGTCAATTTACAGTTTTTACTCAAAAAATTGGGCTATTTTTGTCCTAATTTTCTGAGGCAAGTGCAGACTATAAACAGGACTATTTTGTAAATTGTGATGAAGAGTTAACAGTATAGCATAACTAAGAGTGTATTACACATGATTTCTGATTCATATTTATAGAAACAGAAATGATAATTGTAGCAACAAAGCAGATACACTGAGAGTAAAGTTCAATACACCAAATTTGATTTCTTTCAGTTTTCTATAAAATAGATGTAAATTTTGATTTTTTTGCTGCGAACGAATATTTTAAAGCACTAGATCATGCAGGGCAAATTGTTGAAAAAAAAACATGAAATTTGTTAATGATACAGTACAATTTTTGGGTTATGTGTGTTTCTAAAACTATTACGGTATAATTACATAATTACGTTTACTCACTTGTCGAGAGCAAGAGCCAGGGACCAGACAGCATCATACGCCAGAGGAGCCTCAGGATAACCAGATACATTTGGATCAGGAATCTTTGTTTTGAATTCTTTTAAGAACTGTTGAGATGTCTGAAAAGATAGATATAAATGATAAAACGACACGCACAGTTGTCGCAAAGTACGGTGTTTGATATGGGTCGCTTGCAATGTATAAAAACACATGTAAAAAGCTTTGTGTGTGAATGTAACATTTTAAACATGATACAGGTGTATAATGAAGATTGGATAAAAGATGAGTTAGGTAACTGTGATGACACCTATTAACAATCCTAGGACTGATCTCAAGATCGTACCAGACATATGTATATTTCTAGAAACACTAACGCTTATTCTCATGTCCTTATGTATTTGTATTGAATTTTTTTTACATTCTTGAATACAGTCGTATGTTACTACAAACAAACATTTTCACATTGATGAACAATTTTCTGCAATGTTATTGGTTAACACACTGTTTGATTGACATGTGCATGGAACTCACATACCATAAGGTAATAAGAATTTCATACCCTCTCGAACAATTTTGAGTTTGTGCGAGGTTATTTTCGACATGGATGTTGGGAATCCTCATCAGATACACTTATCTCTTGATCACCATAGATACAACTCAATCTAACCAATACTAAATTGCCAATATTCTTTATTTTTTAATAAGATACTTCTCTAACTTTACTTCATAAAAAGAAAACACAATTATTGACCAGATTTAAGGTACATGTAGCAGCTGGCGTCGAATTAAAAATTGAACTGCGATTCATAAATTCTTTGAAAGTTACTAAGCATACTACTTCAACAACCTATATACTATCTAAAGCTTACATATAAGATCATTCACATAATTAGAAAAAGATGGTGTTTTAAATAATTTGAAAAAAGAAAAAAAAGGCAGTTTTGTATAACAGTGCAATTAACTGTCAAGTAATCCCTTAAACATCATCGTTACATCATACATATATGTAATACTGTATTCGCCTATATCTAAGCTTTCAGATGATATATAGGTTGTTATAGTACTATAAAGGGGTTAATTATTCACTGGGTTTTAATTTTTGCTTATTTCGCTGACTAGAAAATGCGCTAAATTAAAACCCAGTGAATATGTAAAATTTAGCATAGAACACATTATCTAAATGATAAAACCGTGAATTTAAAACCCACTGAATATGCCTGAAATGCTAAATCAGTGAAATTTAAACCCAGTGAAAATTAATCATTTTACAGTAGCTTGCTTAGTAACTTTTAAGTAAGTTTTTAACATATTTCACCCATGTTGTTACCAAGGAGATTGACTCACTGCAAACTGCTTTAATTAACTTTAATTATGCCATACATGTATAATTTAGAAGCAATATTGAAATCAATACAAGTATCTTTTAACTGTGTACAATCAAAACTTGATTCCCCATAACAAATATTGCAAGCATGCATCTGACTGGCCATCTTATTGCTACCAGCCAAAAAAACACACAACTTTAAATCTGAATGACTTTTCAAGGACCCACTAGCAATTCTTTTTGTGACTTTGTATTGTTAAATTATGCAATCAATCCAGCTCAGCCAAAAAATAATTGAGATTTGTCTGAAGATATTTTAAAGAGTAGAGCGCCCCCAACGTTGAGTTAATAAACTATTATATTATTGTTAATGTCACAAGAAAAACTTTTGAAGGGCGATCGTTGTCATGTAACGCTTGTTCAAATTTTGTATAAATAAACAATGTATTTCTATTCTTTGTCACATGGGACTCGAACACAGCGCATCACGACATAGAGGAAACATACACTACCCATATCAGTCCTGACTATCAACTTATTATAATGCCATTACGGCAATTTAATCCACTATTCACGTAGGCACATTTATATCCGTGACATGCTCTACCAGTTTACACAAAGTATGCAAGAGACTATTATAACTCCTATTATGATGTGTTTAGTCCAAGAACTTTTGGAGCCTAAACCACAAGATATTTGGTACACTGACTTTTTTATTTTTGGCTAGCAATTTATTTTTACTAAATGGATGAATATATACATATGGATGCAAAAAAATGGAATAAATAAATATGGATAAAAATCTGGTGACATTTTTTTTTTGCTTAATCAAAAACTATAATATCCTTTTTTTTCATGATAAGTTTTTAGCAGATTAGATTCATATAAGTTACTGCTTTTCAACCAGAGATGAAAGGTAAATTTTAACATTAAGTGGCAATAAATTTTCATGTGTCAAACCGATTTACAGCTTTCAGAGAAACTTATAAGTAATCTACAGTCTTAGTGCGGACTTCATTTAATAACGTGAATGGCCGAATATCATCAGTTGATAAAAACACAAGAATGTATCATAATTCAAAAGTAGGTTACACCACAGAGACATATGAAGTCACGACTTGTGTTTATCATTATATGTTTTTTTGTTTTGTTTTCAAAAATATTTTTTGTGCCAGGCGACAGTTCTAGACATTGAGTGTTACTGTTGTCTCTCCTGACATTTTTTTTTAAGTGCAAATTGCAGGTGCTAGTGCTGACACATAGTGCATTTTGCCACAGAAGTCATATTCATGTTTGGGACGACATGACAGGGCTGTGTGGCCATCTCTCTCTTTTTTAATGCGCTATCCTGGCGTCAACCAGGCCCGGTCAAACACAAGCACCTGCGGACCTTAACCAAGGTTCCCCCAAAGTCGCATTCGTTAGTGAATGAATCTTGGCCAGTGGAATTGGCCTTCCCATTGAGTCTGTGGCACACTCACCCAGGGTAGGGGTTGACCCCTATCATTATATAATAGGGAGGGGGTGGTGGTATATAAAATTAAAACTGCTGCTAACCGCCATTACTTGTTGACGAGACATGTCAATTATTGCTTCCTTCATGTTTGATGGATGACACAGCTGATATCATATGATATGGGAGGCAGGGCAGACACTGTGATTAAGACACGATTTCAATTCCCATAACAACTTTTTTGTTTGTTTTCATTCAACAGTTTTCACAGCAGTCACAGGATGATTTCATTTCATTGCTGTAACTTGTAGATTGATTGAACGTAAAGTTCAAACTACTGACCTGCTTTAAAGTTGACGAGAATGAGGTTTTAAATTTGCTTTTTTAAAGGGGAAGGCCAGCAAATAACATAATGCTCTACGATGAATGAGCTTCAGAAATGTAAGAGAATGAATTTTACATTTTTTTTTTATTTTTTCATTTCATTCAACCTTTCATTTTCTTGATATTCAACTTTTCATCAGTATTATTTAGTCCACCATCTTGATTCTCCAGCAAAGTATTATGGGTAAAGTAGCCACAGCTGTGAATAATTAAAATTTATATCCTTTTCACAAAAATACAAAAATATTTAATTATAACTTCACAAGTTGATTTTTAGAACTGCCCTAGCTTGATAACTTAATTTTAACCATAATCTTCGCATTGGAAGTGACAGGGTCGAAAATATACCCAGAAATAATGTAAAAAAACGATGCAATCTGCAACAGGTTAAAGGAGTCGATGACCCACAATTCAATATGTCAGGAAAAACATATTCTTCTTATTATAGCAGTTTTTCATCATACGTTAAATTTCTTAATCTTTGAAATTCTTAAAACCCTCATACATGTACTTTACTGTCACTTGTCAAATTTTCTTTTAACAGCTTCAGTAACCTTTTTACCAACCAGTTCCCTCTTTTCATCAAAATTTCACAATGTAAAAACTGAAAATTGACTGCAATTTTGTCTGTTGGCTCCAAAATTGGAGTTCATTTCCAAAAATATTGAAATATATAAGAAAAAAAGTGCTGACAAATTTAGGCACGAAAGTCTGGAGGTGAAAAGTATTTTACCCTGATGGAGTCATGATACTTTTTTTCCTTCACTTATTGTATTTAAACCTGTTGGCACTCAGCATAGAAACTACTTAAAAAGTCTATATTGGGAACATTTATTCAATTTACAAACCTAACATCGGAGACGTTTTTTGAAGAATCTTAATTATCCCCATCAAGCTCCTTTAGTACCATAATGGACACATATCCTAACGGTGTTGAAGCTGGAAACACACATTGTCTCTGAATTACAAAAAACTAATCTTAAGAAATTTTAAACTTGTCAAGTAATTGCCACAGCAATCAAGGCAAATTACTAAGATGTTTGTACTCAAGAGGACAAGCTAAAATTGAAATTGAAATTACACATGTTAAATAAATTTTAGCAAGCAGCCTGTCAGCCGAGATAGCTTCGCTGTTAGCAATGCACATCACGAAGATATCATCACAAAATGAACAAATCTGAGAAAGGTCCACATGTAGTACCTATAAATGTAATATCAAAGCAATTGCACTTGCAGTTTTTAAAAAGAAGTCGACAAATTATATAACTTTTTACCAAAAATGACAAAATATTCACCAAAATTTGAGAATTGAAGATGTCATCATAAAATGAACAATTCTGACTCAGAACTACCCCCAAGAATCTATGTTTAACGGTTTTCAAGAAGAATACAAAAATGTAAAAAGTTGACAACAGACTGCATACTACAGTACATACGGCACACGACGATGGCCAACCAGTATTATGAAGAGCTCTGCGTCATTGACTTTGCTGACAGCGGAGCTAAAAGTAGAGACACATTGTAAACGGTTTAGATTTAGCTAAATGATATTTTGAAGACATCTTTGGGAATCTGTGACATGCTTGAAACTCACTACAACAAAATTCACAAAATTGAAGTGGTTTATAGTATTAATTATATCTATATTCAGCGCCTGTTTCAAAAGATGTTTAATTCAGACAAACAAATCAGTGAACAGAAACTAAAATAGAGACATATAAATTACAGTAATGCAGTCTTATCTCTTACACATACTTCCAAATTTGATTATTTTAAACACTGAATGCCATTATATGATTACATCTTTCAGTGCTGTTTTTAGTAACGTTTTGTATTCATGACAAATGCTGTTGCAGTTATTTTCAGAAACTGTGTCCATCTGTGTAGCTGTGACAATTAAACAGTGGGTTAGACTTCTCTGCAAACTCCTTGCATATTGGCACATACTCAGCTGACTCAGTCAACCAGACTTGACCCAACCCAACCCAATCCGACTAAATACTCACTCTCCCTGATATAGTAGGCGAGTCGTCAGGATTCAACATCATCACTTCTGTTGTGAGATGTCCCTCCAATGCTTCTTTCAACTGTTCAGCTGTACAGTTGATTTTATCATCTTGAACTGTGTACCAGTTATCCGGGTACCAACCAATGATGAACCAGACATACTTTGGTCCATACAGCTTCTCTTTGTAAACCTGGAACGATCAGAGTCACCAATTAAATATGACTCACCTCACATTTCAAATCTGGCTCACCACACATAGTGTTCAAATCTGGCTAACCCTACATAATGTTCAAACTGGATCACCTCACATAATGTTCCAATCTGGCTCACCACACATAATGTTCAAATCTGGCTCACCTCACATAATGTCAAAATCTGGCTCACCTCACATAATATTCAAATTTGACTCACCACACATAATGTTCAAATCTGGCTCACATCACATACAGTATTTGGCTCACCCCACCCACATTCAAATTTACCTCACCTCACCTCACATGAAAAACCAAATTTGACTCGCCTCATATCACATAAAAACCAAATTTGACTCACCTCACATCACTCAAAAACCAAATTTGACTCACCTCACATCACATCACATCACATAAAAACCAAATTTGACTCACCTCACATCATATAAAAACCAAATTTAACTCACCTCACCATCACATAAAAACCAAATTTGACTCACCTCACATCACATAAAAATCAAATTTGACTCACCTCTCCATCACATAAAAACCAAATTTGACTCACCTTACCTCACATAAAAACCAAATTTGACTCACCTCACATCATATAAAAACCAAATTTAACTCACCTCACCATCACATAAAAACCAAATTTGACTCACCTCACATCACATAAAAATCAAATTTGACTCACCTCACCATCACATAAAAACCAAATTTGACTCACCTTACCTCACATAAAAACCAAATTTGACTCACCTCACATCACTCAAAAACCAAATTTGACTCACCTCACATCACATCACATAAAAACCAAATTTGACTCACCTCACATCATATAAAAACCAAATTTAACTCACCTCACCATCACATAAAAACCAAATTTGACTCACCTCACATCACATAAAAATCAAATTTGACTCACCTCATTCCACACAAAAACCAAATTTGACTCACCTCACATCACATAAAAACCAAATTTGACTCACATCACATAAAAACCAAATCTGACTTACCTCACATCACATAAAAACCAAATTTGATTCACCTTACCTCACATAAAAACCAAATTTGACTCACCTTACCTCACATAAAAACCAAATTTGACTCACCTCACATCACATAAAAATCAAATTTGACTCACCTCAAGCAAAAACCAAATTTGACTTACCTCACATCAGATAAAAACCAAATTTGACTAACCTCACATCACATAAAACCAAATTTGACTCGCCTCACATAAAACCAAATTTGACTCACCTCACATCACTCAAAAACCAAATTTGACTCACCTCACATCACATCACATCACATAAAAACCAAATTTGACTCACCTCACATCATATAAAAACCAAATTTAACTCACCTCACCATCACATAAAAACCAAATTTGACTCACCTTACCTCACATAAAAACCAAATTTGACTCACCTCACATCACATAAAAACCAAATTTGACTCACCTTACCTCACATAAAAACCAAATTTGACTCACCTTACCTCACATAAAAACCAAATTTGACTCACCTTACCTCACATAAAAACCAAATTTGACTCACCTCACATCACATAAAAAACAAATTTGACTCACCTCACAAAAAACTCTTCTCGCCATATTCTCATAGAAAACACCAACTATAATCCGTGCATCCTGTCTCTTTAAATTCCTAACTGCATTTGCTGGATTTGTTAAAAAACTCTGACGCATCGCAATCTCAATCCCGGCTGTCTTGACACGTTTCTCGAGATCTTCAATTGTCTGTAACAAAATTCATGAAACATGTAGCTTACATATAAATAATATATTTGTGCCAGTTCAGGACATTAGAATGTCATTTCTGAGGTTCAAAGTTGCACTCTAAATTCATTCAAGGAGACTATTATGTGAAATTATAACATTTTAATATGCACTAATTGTGGGAATTATGTAATAGAAGTTCAATGATTTTCAGTCCTTCCAATCACAACAATTATTAAATTCACTTCCCATTTGATAATTTGTTTGAATATTCATTGCAAATTGTTTTTGAAAAATGTTCTGAAAAAGAATGATTCACTAAAAACCACTTGCTTTTTTTTCTACTGCGATCCTACAGTACTCTAATTTAAAAACAATGCTGAAAATCTTGAATTTCTCATATTCTCTCTCATTACACATCAAAATCCCAAGACCTGGATAATTACAGACTGTTCAAAGCTAATATTTATATATGTATTTTTATACATAGTCCCCATAGCGTCACAGTTTCTAGCAGAGATTTTTATGAAATATACATGTCACTGTTTAAAATTGTTATAAATCACTGAATTATTAATATCTAACAAAAATCAGCATAAATATCCGACCCAGATTTTCACTTTTCAACTGGATGCATTTATTGACAAAGTAACACACCAATCGATTAATTGGCGAATAATTGGTGAATTTGCACTATTTTTAATGGTCACTGCAGACACCCTGCCTGTTCATATCCAATATTTAGCAAATTTCCAGTAACACATGTAATTGTTATTGTGTGTGTGATTTGAAGATTATTTCTGTTGATGACATTCCACAACAATTGTACGAACCAGCAGGTGAACATGTAAACGGCAGATACAGGGCAGACGATAGTGAATTCTTGATATGACAGAGATGCTCAAAATAATTAATATACTGTAAAATACTTAATTTTCACTTGGAACTAATTTTCGCTGAAGGAATGATTCAGTGAAAATGAAATCCAGCGATTATACCTTTTTTCCTATATTTTACATTCAACTCGTCAAAAATCAGTGAAAATAAATTCCATACAAAACACCCAAAAAGTCAGACTACATTCACCATTAAATACAAATTGATAATCGGACAGTAGTATTGCATAGCAGTTGGTTGCCGGGTGGGTGTAAACAGATTTTACAAATGCACCTCATTTGACGCACAAATTTACACTCGAACCAAACCATTTTTCTGTTTTTTTTCCCCTTTTCGGTTATTTCTGTCCATGATTGGATAGAAAAAAACGAACTACAAATACTCCAAGATTTTTTTGACTTCATTAAAAAATAAAATCGTTTTTGTAGGATGGAAACTTTTTGAGGTCAACCCCCCACCCCCACCCCCAAACTAAAGGATATAAGTTTTTTATCCGACATCGATCTTTTGACGTCGTCCCTAAGTTTTACTGGATACATTATATCTTTTGTGTTGTACACACCACATTTTGAGCATGCCCCAAAACATTACCATGCAACTTGTTTCAGTTGAGCAAATTCAACTCACCACACACAGAAACTGAAAAGTAAATAACCAAGATAATAAGAATAATGTATATAAAAATACTATGTTATGAATGATCCAAGAGTGCTTTATTAAACCATTTTAGCGGCCAAAATCAACTTCAGTCACCATCCACGAAATAGTTCCATTTACAGTCTTTAAAAATACTGACGAAAATTTTCAAATGTTTTGATCAAAAAGTAAAAGCAATATCATATTTAGTCTGTTTGGTCCAAAATTAAGACTGAATTCAGTGAAAATTACAGAAAATTTGAACAAATTTACACCAATTTTGAAGCATGAACAATTTGGCGCACAAAAGGTGAAAGTGCTATTATAATATAGACTGTACATATAATGCATTTAATTGCAGGAGAAAACCCCCGGAAACTATATTCCATTGAAGCAGACGTGTATCTTTCTATCATATTGGCATTATGGTGATTTAATGCTTTATATCGCACTATGTCTGCGGTGAATGCATGCAATCACAAACTGTTTTATCATATGTGTCAATTACTCATAGATCCGGTTTCAAGACATGGAATGCTAGTTTTGTTATTGTATTGCTAACATAATTGGAATGATTGGTGGCTGGATTGCTGGTTGCTTTGGTGCTATGTGAATGTAGATTTGAGTCATACACACGATATTTTCATTTTCTTTTATACCTAGGAGTTAATTTTTTGGTATAAACTAATTACACAGTGTTCATTGTTTCTGCCAAATTCCTTAATTTGGTCATATTTTTGACCAAAACGACTTATATGATTTGGCAGTTTTCGATCAACATTTGAAATTTGTAACTAAATTACCAGTTTTAAAAAAAAATGGAAGTAGCGAATTAATTGCTATAAAGATAACATTAAGGAAGGTTCATGAACTAACGTTACCACAACACGGTGTCAAAGACATTTTAATTTGCCTTATGATCCTCATCATCCCTAAAAGCATGGAGGGGGCAAATTAAACTTTCAATGACCAATTTACCCCATTAAACAAGCGAGAGAAAACGAACCTCGGTAAAATTAGCCACACACTCTGTAAATGTTAGAGGTTAGACACAGACGACGGGGAATACCCACAAGTAGAAACGATAAGGTCATATGTATGTGAAGTGATGGAAGACGATGTAAAACACAACCAGTTCAGTGTCGTTAAACATCAAGCGCAAACATATGCTCGTAACCATAATGAGCCAAACAACGCCTTGACTGAACATCTGCATTTCCCAGCAGACTTTAATAACACTTTCTTATACACTAGAAATTCGTAGAAATTAATACCTCTATCATTCTATTGAGTATTAGGTTTCTAAGTACGTGTATTTTAATTTTTCTCATACACTCATCTCGAGTGGGTTGTTTCATTTAATGCACTAAACGCCTTCATTTTTCACCAACATTACTGCACATATTCGTGTATTTCATTGTCAATTCCAGACGAAATGGGCATAATAGCTTGGTCATTGTGTTTAAAAATGAGCAGGTTTATTTTGCGAAGGGTACATGACAGACGTTGATGTTTAGGCGTTCAAAGGTCAAAGCATTATTAGTCGTTTAAACATTTTTTTTCCAGCAAGGCTGTTGTCTCTTGATTTTATATGTGCAAATTGTAAGTACACGTGCTGAATCCATGTTCAGTACTGTGTAACAGTGTCATGTGATCATCTGAATTATATTGGCATCATGCATGAACATTCAGAAATTATGTGAGATTCAAATTATGCAAATTTCACAAACCCTCGATATTAGTTGTCATACAATATACTAGTACATCATATCTAAATACATATACCGTACTCGACCGCGTTAGTGCCAAGGATCCTCAACTCAGAAAATCATGATTTTTTAGGGGTGGGCACTTACCCGAGCACCCCCCTCAGAAAAGAGTGCAAATGACAATTTTAATACATACATGTGATGCCATATACTGATTCGCACAGTGTGGATTTTATGAACGTAAACTAGTTAAATGCACTACCAAGATCTGTAATTCATATTTATTATGTTTCCTGAAGATAGAATAAACAAAATTACAGTGAAATTTAAGCCAAATTCAAATTTTGTACTTCTTAGCATGTTACTGCACATATATGCAATGCATTATGGGATATAACTTATTGTATAATGGAGGTTGATGTGACTGTGTACTTCATACATACCTTATTATTATACATTATACAAGGATACATGGGAATGCCGAAATCCAAAATGTTTATAACAGAATCAGCGAACTTCTTTGTGTGAAGTCCGGACAAAGCCTGGTGGCAGCCATGTTTGTTTTAATTATTAGAGGATTACATGCATAATCATTCCATATTTAGAATTTGCATTTCCTAATATGGTAGGATGAATATACCCCCGTAGAATACCGCGAACATTATGACACGTTGTAACTTATGGCGTTACGGTGAGAGGTATAATTATAGCTTTTATACTTGTCATTGCGCAACATTTTGAGATATGAAGAAATAATTCAATGACGTGCGTTGACTTACCGATGTAAAGACTTCTTGTGTTTCTTGTATCGTTGCTATTTGAGTCCACTCCCAGTCTTTGAACAAACGCACTCTGGTTGGATTATGTACTGTAGCCGACGGGTGGGTACGAAAAAATGTCGGAAACCGGTCTCTATTGGAGAGTGCTGGTGAACTGGAACCATATGAAAGCTGAAAATGCAGAAAATAACAAATATCAACTAACTGTCTTCAGAGCTGTAATGTCAGAATTGTACATTCAACTGTTATACCATAACATTGCATGAACATATTTGAACATTGCACATTTTTAATTATGCAAGCCAAGGTTTAAATAAATGATTAACCACATTTTTCATTCAAAAGAAGGCCCTAAACATGAATAATGTATACTTGTGCATATAATGGTAATGTTGTGAATTGTGCAATATCTCTTGATATCCCAGCATGCAACATTGGTTTATTCTATAATCGTAATTTTTTTGATTAGTGTTTATCTACAATACATGATTTTTTGTTTGTTCAGAAGAAGGCCCCAATAGCTCCGTCACACCATAACGTTTTGGTCAGCGTTCTCTGAACGTTCCAATCGTCCAATTTCCTAGTGTTCTGAAACGAGGTAGACACATCCAGCGTTCGATTAACGAGTGCCTAACGTATGACTAGCGTGTTCCTAACACACGAGAAGCGTGTAATGAGCGACCAAGTAAGATACCCATGGAAATCATTTATGTGTGCTAACGTGTCACTAGCGCGCGACGAACGACTTTAAAACGTTAAGTGAGCATGTTGACCGTGTATCTAATGTTAGGTCGTTAATTTGACGTTAGTCGCACGCTTTATGTGCGCTAGGGGTACGTTCAGCGGTCGTTGACAGGTCGCTAGTGAGTTGTTCACTGCAAAGCGAGCGATTGGTAACAACTAAGTAACGCTAGAGCAACGACTGACTAACGATTGTCGAACGCATTGAACGTTAGCAAAACGATCGAAGAACGTTATTGAACGTTTAACAGCGTTTAAAAATAAACGTTGAAGAACGCTGGTCTCAAATGAGAACTTTTGTGCATGTTCAAAACTTTTTTTTGGGATCAGCGTTCTCCGCCGATTTCCGACGATCAGCAACGATTACCGACGTTCACTAGCGTTCTCACAGCGCTCTTCTGGCGCTGTCCCAGCGACTTTGGGTGACTACCAACGTTTACTCAAACGCCAGAGAATGCTAGCCAGAACGTCATGGTGTGACGGGGCCTTAAACATGAATAATGTCTACTTGTACATATACTAGTAATGTGAATTGTACAATATCTCTTGATATCCCAGTATGCAACAGTGGTTTATTTCTTAATCGTCATTTATCTGATTAGTGTTTATCTACATCATATGATTTTTCGTTTGTTTTAAGAAGGCCCTAAACATGAATAATGTCTACTTGTGTTTATACTTGTAATGTTGTGAATTGTGCAATATCTCTTGATATCCCAGTATGCAACGGTGGTTTATTTCTTAATCGTCATTTATCTGATTAGTGTTTATCTATATCATATGATTTTTCGTTTGTTCAGAAGAAGGCCCTAAACATGAATAATGTCTACTTGTGTTTATACTTGTAATGTTGTGAATTGTGCAATATCTCTTGATATCCCAGTATGCAACGGTGGTTTATTTCTTAATCGTCATTTATCTGATTAGTGTTTATCTACATCATATGATTTTTCGTTTGTTCAGAAGAAGGCCCTAAACATGCATAATGTATACTTGTGCATAAGGTGGTATGTTGTGAATTGTACACTATCTCTTGATATCCCAGTATGCAACAGTGGTTTATTTATTAATCATCATTTTTCTGATTAGTGTTTATCTTCATCACACGATTTTTCGTTTGTTTTAAGAAGGTCCTAAACATGAATAATGTCTACTTGTGTTTATACTTGTAATGTTGTGAATTGTGCAATATCTCTTGATTTCCCAGAATGCAACAGTGGCTTATTCCTTAATCGCCATTTTTCTGATTAGTGTTTATCTACATCACATGAATCACAAGCTGTACATAGTTTATTCAAATGAGATACAATCAACCTTGAACTATCACAAAAGTTTAGTTTGAATATATTCGTTTTGATACGTGCAAAGCATGACAGGTCGAAACTTACCACGATTAGATTCCACATACGAGCCGCTTCAGCAACACGGGTGGACACAGTACTACACCCTGCACCAAGCAGTAAAATTTTCTTGGGTTCTTGGTAAAGTAATTTATATAAAGCATTGGTTCCACGGCCAGGTTTACACTGCAATTTTATAAAATAAAATAAGATTGTAAATTACATGTACCACAGAATCGTAAATTTTGATATTCAACAAAAAAATGACATAACGCACTTTAAATTTATTTTTGTGAAATTACAAGCGGGGCAAACAAATCTCACGGCCTATAGAATTATTTTACAGGCTCCAAATAAGAAGGTCATCATAACCGCATTCATTCAACATTTTATCCATGTGCATATATTGCGACACATGGGACAAATATCAAACGCACATATACAACATGTAGTTCGAACGTACAACACCCGGCAGTTTCATCAGTTTTAGCGCCTTGACATTTGGAAATCAAAGGAAGTCACTGATAATAAGCATAAAAGTATACATTTGAGACAGTGATTTTGATAAAGAGAAACATATAGGGACAACATGGCCAACAGTCAGCCACAGTATTGTTATCATACTGTGTTTAACTGAAAAAAAAAATTGTAGACAAGTATTAGAAGTTACCCTATTTTATATAATTATATAATGTCTGCCAGTCAGCCATACTTGACCAAATCAAACAACAAAATTGATATGTACACATATAACATTATGTGTTATCTATGCATCGGTCAACTGCATGTCTGAGAAATGGCACAGGCCAGATACACACACATAGACAAAAAGGTCTAAAATAATAGTCCTTTTTTTTAAGGACTAAAAACCTTTATGTGCAAGCATAGCTCTGATGTTAGCAATGCGCATTTCAATTTGAGAATTGAGGCTACATGTATCTTCAGAAAATGAACAAATCTGAAAGAGGTCAATCTGAAACATCTATATCTATAATATATCAAAGCAATCAGACTTTCAAGACGTTCGATTTTCAAGATGAAATCAAAAAAGTAACAAGCAGCCTCTCGGCTGAGATAGCTCCGCTGTTAGCAATGCACATTTCAATTAAAGAACAGAAGATATATTAGAAAATGAACAATATGCATAGTATCAATGCAATGGGACTTGCTGTTTTAAACAAGAATTCAAAAATATCATTTTTCACCATAAAGAAGAAAATATCACTTTTTACCAAAAATGACAAAAATATTCACCAAAATTAGAAAAGTAAAGATATCATCATGAAATGAACAAATTTGAGAGTGGTCCACATGTAGTACCTATATATGTAATATCAAAGCAATTGGACTTGCGGTTTTTAAAAAGAAGTTGAAAATATCACTTTTTACCAAAAATGACAAAAATATTCACCAAAATTAGAGAATTAAAGATATCATTACAAAATGAACAAATCTGAGAGAGGTCCACATGTAGTACCTACATATGTAATATCAAAGCAATTGGACTTGCGGTTTTTAACAAGAAGTCAAAAATATCACTTTTTACCAAAAATGACAAAAATATTCACTAAAATTAGAGAATTGAAGATATGATCATGAAATGAACAAATCTGAGAGAGGTCTACCCAAGGTACATATACACCAAGTATCAAAGCATTCAGGCTTGTAGTTTTCAAGAAGAAGTCGAATAAGTAAAACATTGACACAGACGACGGACAATCACTCATATGATAAGCTCCGCTCGACAAAGTCGACAGCGGAGCTAAAAAGTTGACATGGACGACGGATGCCGATGGACAATCAGTAATATGATTAGCTCCACTCGACGTGTTAACAGCGGCGCTAAAAAATCAGTTATATGGCTAAAGGTAAGAAACATGAGAATTATGTAATACAAGTTGACATCTGGAGTTAAAAATCGCTGTGACAGTACACTCTCAGATATACAACAAAAAATATATCTCAGACTTGTTTATGGTTAACAAGGAAAAATCCAATTTAGAAGACAGAAATATTATACAGATTACCTTCACTCAAATTGTTTTGGATATAATTGCTAATTTAAGTTGTTACCAAGAGCCAGTGTGGTTCATGTGATGGAGCATCATGTTCTTCACCATGTTTGTGGCGTATTTATCTACAAAAGGTATTTGTTCATGCTTGTATTGTTCTCAGATAATGAGAAGTATTAATAATTATGCATAAATGTTATAAAATATTCAGATTAAACTAGATTCATTTTTATGTTAAAATCTGTGTGCCTGTGTTACTAGACCATCTCATTCGTCATATTTTTGCCAACATTTCAGATTCTTACGAGGACACAAAACCGATAATTCCGGTGTTAAAAAATGCAGCGTTGAAACGATGATTCAGAGCATAACCTTGTAATTTTAATCATTCATGATTCTAACATTATATTCATGAATTTGTAAGACTGCCCTCCCAAGAAAAAATGAGACCGATCATCGGTAGACGTGTGCGAGCATGAATAACAAATTGATTTCCATGGCAACATGCACAGAACTACACAAGGAAATAAAACCTTAGGGTGCTGCTTTACGAAAGAAAAGAAAAAAACATTGGAAGTACAATCTTTTAACAGATTCTTTACAAAAAGAAGGCCGAGGTCGTCATTCAAACTGACAAAAAAATAATAATAACCTTAATGCTCAGAGTTGATAAGAACAATATCTGTCGCTTTATTTATTGAAACATACAAATTGTGTTAATGTCATTTTCACTCAATTTTGCACAGCATAACCCCTAACCATTATAATTCACTTTACCTACATCTACAGCTTCTCATTAGAACTTGATATGATTTCACAATGATTGAATGACAGGGATTGTCCGTGTGTAAATTACGTTATGAAGTTTCTTTTCACCCAATTTCCTGGTGGATCAGAGGGATAATTCAGTTACATGTAGCGGAGATTAGGAGGCGGTGCAAAAACGCAATGTACAATGTACACACGTGTATTTATAAAGTCTAGCAGATCAATTTCTTATTAAATTCTGATATTAATCTTCAGTTGGTAATTAAGGATTAAAAAATGCAATCAGAAATTCATCATGTTTGGTATAATATAGGCCGACGATGTCGCAAACATTTTGCGCCATTCAAGATAAAATCGGTCAAGGCATGTCTGAGAAATTATAACATACAGATGGACCCTAAACGTATGCAATAAGTCCAAGTTTTGAACTACGTCGGTCAAGGGCAAAAAAAACAACAAGATGGCGCAAATTTATGATGTCGTCGCACCATGGTATCCATAAGTTGTCACCTTGGTAGGAAAGAAATTTCTGTCCCTGTACAAATCATATGGTTACCATGGAAACCATGGTTATGAAATCCTCTCTAATACACACAGAGTATACACTTTATAATATTACAGGATTTTATAGATATGGTATCTGAAACTGAATGACAGCGTATTTATAAATCGACACAGATACGAATGTAATATACACAAAAGGCGGCTTGCAAAATTTCAGTATTGAAAGATTATACTGATATTTATTATTATGAACAAAATATTAATTTAACAAGTATATTTGAGATGAACACTTCACTCTACATGTAGACTGATCAAATACGGTAGAAATAACGCATTTCATAAAAGCTTTATTGAAATCTAGGTACTAATGAGGTATATTAGACGTTATGTGAATTTACACGAGTTGCGTGAAATATTTGAGAATACACCTGGATTCGATCTTCTTGCAAATTACTTTGGGCCTTACTAATGTGAAAGAGACGATATCTTTGTGTTCAAAAGTGTTAGCAAGGAAAATTTGAACACCCAATTGAATAGGAAGCTCAAACATTTGAAGACTCGGTGAAACGCATTGAAAATTGAACATCTCTAGCAATTCACAACAAATTCAGACCATTAAATATTTCACACGAGATTCTCAGACACTAATAGACCTCTAGAAATGACCAAAGCGGGAAACTTCAATCCTATGCAATTTTAATGAATATTAATTTTTTAAATAAGAAACAGTGAAATATTCATGAAATTATATAGCAACCAATTAATGAACTTTCAAAAATAATTTAGTATTAATGGTTTATGAATTAATTTACTGATTTTTATCCATGTATCTATGCAAATTACCTTTCTTTAACAAATGAAGTTAATAGAACGAGGCAATACAATATTCATGTAAATTCTTGCTGAAAATATTTAATATTGGATCCTGATTAACATTTATGCAAAAGTTGTTTGTTCTCAGTGTCTCAAATACAAGTGCATGCACAACTTTGGAGCATTTACAAACTGTTTAGTGCATTGCATCATGGGAAAAGTTAAAGCAAACAAAAATGAAAATGAATAACAACAAACTTTGAAAATATTATTATAGTTCTTTATTTCATGAACCCTAATTTTGAGGTCAACAGGCAAAATTTTAGTAAATTTTTAGTTTTTACATAGACCCTCTCCATAGAGGATCTATGGTTTTTACTAAAAAAAAAAATGGCTATTTTTGTCCCAAACTTCTGAAGGAAAGTGCAGACTATTTTGTGAATGTGTGATGAAAACAGGGAACTGGTGGTGAAAAGGTTAAAGCAATTTGCAGTATGACCCAGTATTTACGTCTAACTTTTCCAGGAGTACTGAAAGCGTTACATATTTACAGAATACCAAATGCATTCAAACATCAGATACATGTAGTAACTACGTTAAATATCACTGCTGAATCAAACAGATGTGAAGTATTCAAGACATTGACGATAGTCTGTAGACGAATTGCGGCCACGTTAATTTTTTTGATATATCTATGATCTTTTTCATCTTGCCTCAAGCTATTTCTTGCCCCAAAGTCTGTGGTTTTGCGTTTTTGGATTAAGTGCCATATGGCATATGTGGCCAGAACCTGCTGTTGCCGGATACATCTCAAAGCTAACACAGTCTTGATTATAATCACAAATGAACAGGTTTTCCCAGGCACCGACCTGTGCGGCATTTGGTCTCAGAGCTCTGAGCTAATATAACGTTTGAACTGCATTATCCAAAGGCTGAAAACAATCTTCTTTTGAACATTTCTGGTCACATAAAGTCAATAGCACTATTAATTCCAGGTGTATATCTCAACTGCTGTATGTTCTCCGTGTAAAAAAAAAAAATTAAGAAATAAAAACCAATTTTAAAAATAAAATAAATTTGATGATCTATTCACTTAAACTGCAAAAAAACAAAAACAGAACTTGTTTTTTTGATTGGGAATCTGCAAGATTCACCATCCGCGCGTTACACAGCTAGTGCCAGACCGGATGGTGTCCATGTCTGGGTGATATCCAACTCTTTTCACAGGAAGGACAAAATATACATATATGACATTAATGAGCTTCTCACTTCAGTCGTCAGTGTTGAGTGCTTTCATGGAAAGCAGCAAAAATTAAAAAAGAACTTTTTGTGTGAACGCAGTTCCTTTCTGTAGTCAAGCAATCAATCATACTAAGCATTAAAAAGCGTTTTCTTTGAAGAATTCAAACAAGTGATGGATGTGATTCAGAAGTATCCAGGACACCTGTGAAAAAAAACAATTTAATTACAACCGACATATCTTTATTATGGCATACCTCTAGATTGCAACCATTTTGGTCACCATGGCAATTTAATTTAACCAATGGTGATTAAAGAAAAATATCTAGGCTACCAATTGGTGACCTAAACAAAATCCAACTTGCGACAAATTTTTTGTATCGTAAAACAAATTTTAGATTTGTCAACTCCTTGTGGCATACTCTATACCCACAATTCAACACTTTGCACTTACACATTTCATTACCAACCATATTTAATAATTTTTGTGAAATGGCATGTAAGAATTACATATTTTGCAAGGCCAAGTGATAAACCATGTACAAGTAGTTTGCAGCACAAAGATTGAAGTCGAATCTCACTCTGTTAGTGAATCAGTGTTGGCCAATAATGATACAAATGACATATCACCTAAAATATCTAAATTTTAAAATATATTTGGAATTTATGTCTACCGTAGTTTAAATATACCGTATGTTTGTAAAACATAATTACTTCTGGCAACCAAAAATTTTAACTTAGTTTCCAATGGCTACCAGCAGAGTTGTTTATAGTAACTTGATTGCTCCATGTATATAGATTCTAGGCATTAGTAGAGTAGTGTATAGTGAGTGGAACATATATAGATTCTAGGCATTAGTAGAGTGGTGTATAGTGAGTGGAACATATATAGATTCTAGGCATTAGTAGAGTGGTGTATAGTGAGTGGAACATATATAGATTCTAGGCATTAGTAGAGTAGTGTATAGCGAGTGGAACATATATAGATTCTAGGCATTAGTAGAGTAGTGTATAGCGAGTGGAACATATATAGATTCTAGGCATTAGTAGAGTAGTGTATAGTGAGTGGAACATATATAGATTCTAGGCATTAGTAGAGTAGTGTATAGCGAGTGGAACATATATAGATTCTAGGCATTAGTAGAGTAGTGTATAGCGAGTGGAACATATATAGATTCAAGGCATTAGTAGAGTAGTGTATAGTGAGTGGAACATATATAGATTCTAGGCATTACTAGAGTAGTGTATAGCGAGTGGAACATATATAGATTCTAGGCATTAGTAGAGTAGTGTATAGTGAGTGGAACATATATAGATTCTAGGCATTAGTAGAGTAGTGTATAGCGAGTGGAACATATATAGATTCTAGGCATTACTAGAGTAGTGTATAGTGAGTGGAACATATATAGATTCTAGGCATTAGTAGAGTAGTGTATAGTGAGTGGAACATATATTGATTCTAGGCATTACTAGAGTAGTGTATAGTGAGTGGAACATATATAGATTCTAGGCATTACTAGAGTAGTGTATAGTGAGTGGAACATATATAGATTCTAGGCATTAGTAGAATAGTGTATAGATTCTAGGCATTAGTAGAATAGTGTATAGATTCTAGGCATTGGTAGAATAGTGTATAGATTCTAGGCATTAGTAGAATAGTGTATAGATTCTAGGCATTAGTAGAGTAGTGTATAGCGAGTGGAACATAGGCTTTCTATGTTTAAATGCACTTGTCTCTGGACAAATTGTTGAGTCCTGTATATCTATACATACACATGTAGAATATACATAAATGTACGAAATTTGGTTTTAATTGATACAGTGGTTTGCGAGAATCTAGATTTATGAATGCATGATGAGAAGATTGCACACACACTACATTAATGCATGTACGCATTCAATCGAGGCAAATAACAATTATATAAGACCAGATAATCCAGTTCTAGAATCTGTACTCTGAGATAATTCTTAAATCATTTTGGGGGGATCTTTGGGTGACTATTATTTCAAATATGTTGGTCTGTTGTGTGAATTTTGGGGAATATGCAGATTCAAATCATTAGGGCCCAAATCAATTTGTAACGAGGGGCGAATCCTCAATATCTCCAACAATTCAGGCATCCCATAATAGTCTCAAGATCCCGATAAAGGGAAGTGAATACTCTCAGAGTGAAACTATGAAGCTTGAATTTATCAGAAACCGCAGCTACATGACTAAATATATACAGATTATTTTACACTAGAGTGGACAACAATCTGCCGTGAAAAAAACTCATTGAACTGTAATGCCACCGGAACATGTAACATATTCATATTAATTTTTTCCTGTATATGAATGTTCTAATATACACATAGGTATCGTGATCTATACTTACAATGGATGAATACAGCATGTAGGAAGATATTTGTATGCAAATTTGCTACTAAACCATGTGATGAAGCTGGGAGTAAGGGCTGACAACAGAAGATCATCTACGTCCATGTACATATCTTCTAGTAGTTATAAAATGCGTGTATCAGAATTAAGAGATCGGAGAGTAGAAGAGGAAGTTTCATTTTTTTTTTCTGTGGGGGTGAGATGAGGAAGCTGAATAAATAATATGGAGAATTAGGGTGGGGTGATGGGGATGGAGTTGTTATTTGCTAATATGGCTGATTTGGAATATGGTTTTCTATTCTATTCTATTCTATTCTATTCTATTCTATTCTATGTTCAATGAATTGTGAGATTGTTGCAGTCTTCCACGAACTTGAACAATGGAATGCAAAACACATTTCCCATCTCAGAAGACTTGTTTCTTGAGATGGACAATCTGTGTTTGTAGGCAAATAACGGACTGATGGATGGATGGAAACACAAACATTTAATTCACACACACACAGTGTACTGCACTAGTGTGGGAAACATGGGGAGTGTGTTGAATATTATTAGGGGCCCAAGCCCGAAGGGCGAGGCCCCTATTCTTATTGTGCGGTTTTTTCTTTCTTCTTTCTTTCTTTCTTTCTTTCTTCCGTAACCTATTTCGTCAAGCCGTTTGAGAAAACCGCTGAACGGAATGGTCTGATAATGCTCTATACTGATAGTCCCTAATGTGAACTGGTGCAACATGCTTTCAGAATTTTGATTGGTCAATTAGTTTGGCAGTCATATTGGATTGAAATAAAACCGGAAGTGGCTGTTTGACCACTTTCTGAGGGTCTAGGCCTCTAGATTTTTTTATGGTATATAGTACAACTCATGTGTAATAGATATCAGCAATAAAAACTTTAGCGGTCATGTGACTTTTCCCGCCATTTTGTTTTTCCTAAAAACGGCAAAAAACACTAAAAAATCTTCTTCTTCAGAACCACCAAGCAGAATGCTCTCATATGTAGTATTTAGCTTCTATATATGTATCCCATTTACGTTTGAAAAAATTATTACGATTGGTCACGTGGTTTGGCCACCATTTTGGATTTCTTCTAAACAGGAAGTAGTTTTTTACTCAGACAACACTTGAGGGATTATTTTCAATTTTGCTTCATGGTATCTGTATATCAAACCCTTTCAGAAACCTAAAAAAGATTTCAGATCAGTCACATGGTTTGGCCGCCATCTTGGATTTTAAACAAAATTGACCAAAAGTTTGGGCATTTGTTTCTCAGAGGTGATTCAACCAATCTACTAGATGTTTTTATATTTACCATGCCTGGCCTTAGCTCCATATGAGAAAAATAATATTATTTTCATCAGTCACGTGGTTTGGACGCCATCTTGGATTTTGTGAAAATAGAAATTATGCAACTACATGTTTTGTATTAGTCTGATTTCTTTCATATTTTGTATGTGCATTTGTGTCATCAGATGCATCATTTTGCCCCAATAGCACACTGTTAGGCCACGTGGCTGGGCACCCATGGGGTGGGGGCTTCTAACCTCATTAATATGCATAACTGTTATAACTCAAGCACTGTTGTAGTTAGGATGGTGAATCCTGTGTTATTATGACAACCTTGAACAAGAGATTCGATTAAAATAACAAATGACCATATATGGTCGTGTGAGCTCATTAATATGCATAACTGTCATATCTCAAACACTGTTGCAGTTAGGAAGTGGAATCCTGTGTTATTATGACAACATTGAACAAAAGATTTGATTAAAATAACAAATGACCATATATGGTCATGTGAGCTCATTAATATGCGTAATCGTTATATCTCAAACACTGTTGCAGTTAGGAAGATGAATCCTGTGTCATTATGACAACAGTGAACAAGAGATTTGATTAAAATAACAGATAACCATATATGGTCATGTGAACTCATTAATATGCATAACCATTATATCTTAAACACTGTTGGAGTTGGGAAGATGAATCCTGTGTTATTATGACAACAGTGAACAAGAGATTTGATTAAAATAACAGATGACCATATATGGTCATGTGAACTCATTAATATGAATAGCAGTCATATCTGAAACACTGTCGCAGAGCTGGACATGTAACTAGTGTCATTATGAAGACATTGAATGAAAGATGTAACTGACATTAGAAATGGCTATATATGATTATGTAATCTCATTATTGTGCATAAGAACATGGCTCATTATATATCCTGAAAACCCTATTTCGATAACCAAACCACGTAAATACATGGTACCAATTTCATTTCGACCTCTTGTTACTGATAATACAAGCTACCTGATTGTCTAACATGTGACCACATTAATTATGAAACAGAATCTTGTCAGCTTGGGCCCCGGTGACGCCGCTTGCGGCTTTAATTTTGACTATTATATTGGTTTAAATAACAATTAATACAGCCACTTTGTAAATAGATTTGGTGTTTACGGTAATTAGGAGTTAGTTTAAAACAATTCCCCTGAAAACTTCCAGGCCAACTCATAATTGTGAATCCACACTTTTATTAAATTAAATTAAGGGTTAGACCAATAGCATTTAAAGGGGGTCAACAAATGTGTATGAATTCTGTTTAAAAATCAATTAGCTACAAATATTAAGTAAAATTCAATGAAATTATTGATTAGATTCAAGTTGAATTTTTCACTAAAGGAACAATACATGAGTTAATGATTACGCAATACTTCAAATGAAGATATTATCAATGAGCCTAAGGTAACATGAAGATATTGTCAATAAACCTAGGGGGCATCAACATAGGTATTGTTCAATGAATCTATGTACTTAATTGATATTATCAATGAACCTAGGGGGCATCAACACACTGTCCAATGAACTCAACACATTCAATTAACCTATAAAAGGGGCATGAATATATATATCAATGGACCTAAAGGGACGAAGAGATATTTTCAATGAACCTAGAGGATATCAACACTTTATTCAAAGGAAGGGAAGGGGATTTCATGACACGATTGACAGAAAAAAGTGCCTCATTTACGTAAATTAATATTTATAAGTTATAAGCAATGAAAACTAGTCTTTTCAGTAAAACTGTATCAAAAAAAACATGTCAGTTATCAACACATTATTCAATGAACCAAGGAGGTATTAACATATTATTCAATGAACCTAGGGGATATCAACACATTATTCAATGAGCCTAGGAGGTATTAACACATTATTCAATGAACCTAGGAGGTATCAACACATTATTCAATGAACCTAGGAGGTATTAACACATTATTCAATGAACCTAGGGGATATCGACACATTATTCAATGAGCCTAGGAGGTATTAGCATATTATTCAATGAACCCAGGGGATATCAACACATTATTCAATGAGCCTAGGAGGTATTGACATATTATTCAATGAACCTAGGGGATATCAACACATTATTCAATGAACCTAGGGGGTATCAACACATTATTCAATGAAACTAGGGGGAATATCAACACATTATTCAATGAACCTAAGAGGTATTGACATATTATTCAATGAATCTAGGGGATATCAACACAATATTCAATGAACCTAGGGGATATCAACATATTATTCAATGAGCCTAGGAGGTATTAACATATTATTCAATGAATCTAGGGGATATCAACACATTATTCAATGAACCTAGGAGGTATTAACACATTATTCAATGAAACTAGGGGATATCAACACATTATTCAATGAACCTAGGTGGTATCATCACATTATTCAATGAACCTAGGAGGTATTAACATATTATTCAATGAATCTAGGGGGTATCAACACATTATTCAATGAAACTAGGGGTATACCAACACATTATTCAATGAACCTAGGAGGTATTAACATATTATTCAATGAAACTAGGGGATATCAACACATTATTCAATGAACCTAGGTGGTATCATCACATTATTCAATGAACCTATGAGGTATTAACATATTATTCAATGAATCTAGGGGATATCAACACATTATTCAATGAACCTAGGAGGTATTAACACATTATTCAATGAAACTAGGGGATATCAACACATTATTCAATGAACCTAGGTGGTGTCATCACATTATTCAATGAACCTAGGAGGTATTAACATATTATTCAATAAATCTAGGGGATATCAACACATTATTCAATGAACCTAGGAGGTATCAACACATTATTCAATGAAGCTAGGGGATATTAACACATTATTCAATGAATCTAGGAGGTATTAACACATTATTCAATGAACCGAGGAGGTATCAACACATCATTCAATGAAGCTAGGGGGTATCAATACATTAGTCAATGAACCTATAAGTTCTATGAAGACACCATGCATGGTTACATTTGCAGCTTTACTCAGACAAACTCAGTGTGAAATTAAGATTGTAAACGATCAAACATATCTTCCAGGAAACAACTCAATGCACTGGTAATACATGCAAGTATGGTTTCAGTGATTGGAACCACGGGGAACTCGAATACCGTTTTTTCAAAATTTTAGAAATATGAATCCATACATGCACTCACATACAATGGCGTCAAAATAAAATAATGTGTTCTCTGTTTACGTCACAAATATCTTCAAAATATTAGCTGATACCAAGATATGCATATTCAGAAAATTTGTATGATTCCATTTCTTACATATTTGAGTTAAAATATGCCATTTTATGTATCAAACTAGTTGGCTTTTAAGTTTTAATATTTTTAATGTTTAAGACTCAATATCCTTCAAAAATAGCATATTTTAATCTTTTGTGTTTTTTATTTTTTTTATTTTTAATAGACTAGGAAATTCTATGTCAAGAGTTATTTTTGATCAGTTACCCCCCCCCCCCCAATGTTTATATACATACTGTATAATCTGTATTAGAAACCATGGCTTCTATAAAAATGGTGCAATACAGCAGAGGGCATATGACTTATTAGAGAATCTACACACATGAGAAATGATGATTTTTTGGTTCTCATTTATTCAAAAAGAATGAGTGCGACTTCTATTAAAGATGCGGCTTCTAATACAGATTTTACAGTAACACTCGTTTATCTCTGACTTCATTTAAAGTATGACCATGAAATTAGTTTAGTCTCTTTTTAATATTTTAATTAGCATTTCTTGGACGCTTTCGTTGTGAATAATGATGCTGTGATGTTGGAGTGAATAAGCGCAAAGCACAAAAGGATCAGACATGTCCCCATGACATGGACAAACACTTGGGTACTGTTATTTGCTCTATCAAAGTGCACGCAGCTCCAAATCAAATATTACTTTATATATATATATATATATATATATATATATACATACAGTGGATCATTAAATATAAAGAACATGAATGTTTTTTTTGTTTTTTATCACTCATAAATACATAAAAAATAGTAATTTACGCTGAACATAAATGAATGTTTTGACCATACACCATTGTCATTTACATAAAGCTAGTGAAAATGGAACCACAGTATACATTTGTATACCCCCACCACCTTCCCAAAGAAAATATTATATCAGCTGAGACAATCACAAAGTTAGCTTCCTGTTCCTGATGACGTTTCAATTTTGATTCCACTTGTGTGCAGCTATATGCCCCTAAGATATCTGCCGAGATGACATCTGTCGAGACGACATCGACCAAGAGGACATTGGCTGAGATGATTTACGGGTGAGAGGTGAAACAAATGGAATTAAAAACAAATTTAATATACTCGGAAAGTCCCACAGGTCAGTACTTAAGCCCAGCAATTTGGATTTGAAATCTACTTTTCAGAGAGTAAAGGAAACGCAAAGCATCCATGTAAAGGTAATATTATTTGTAGAGAAGGAAAACAGGAAGCAGTTAGTGATAGACATCTATTAATGATTCTATCATACACAAACTACATGTACTGAGCAGTCCAAGCATAACTTAAAATTTAGCTAGCTTTGAACAGGTCTAAGGCTAGCTTAGCCACAAATCTACATAATATAGAGTAATCTGTCTAGATATATTGCATAATAGTAAACATTTTTGGCAACAATTCTCAAATTTGTATGTATTTAATTAAACTAATTTCTTTGTTATTTAACACCAAATGAATAACATTTTGTGAAAATAGCCCACTTATCGATATACACAAATGTAATAGAATTTCTCAAATTTGGAAAAAAATTGAAGCACTGCTCAAATGCATTATTCTTCATTAACATGCAAGGTATGAATAATGTAAGGTTATTACGAAGATACCTCAAAGTATGCATGAGGACAGTACAGCGGCAGTATCGACCGACGCGCAGCGGAGATCGATGCGACAGCGTGCTGTCTGAGTGCATACTTTGAGGTATCCTCGTAATAACCTTATTATTATACATCTTTTCCCTTCAAGGATACATCATGGAAATGCCGAAATCCAAAAAGTTTAGAGCAGAATCAGCGAACTTCTTTGTATAGAGTTCGGTCAAATCCTGGTGGCAGCCATGTTTGTTTTTATTATCAGAGGACGCTTATGCGCGTAATCATTCCATATTTGGAATTCGCATTTCCAAATATGGTAGTATGAAAATACCTCGTAAAATACCGCAAAATTACGGCACGCTGTAACTTATGGCGTTACGGTAACAAATGTATAATAATACAATGTATCTGCTGCAGAATATCTGAGAAAATGTTGGTAAACACACATACAGTCAGACAGAGATCAAGATAGTAGTTCCCTTTTCGGTATGCTCTTGATGAGGACTAAAAAAACCCAAAAGATGATGAATTTATGATTATGTATTTTTCATTGCTCATATAACATAGGTTGAACCCTTGAACACGCTCTAAACTATGAACACCATGTATAATGGCCATAATCCAATATTTACGACAGTTGCCATTCTCCTAAATACTTTGATGTTTTAATTCAAAAATGAAAATGAACACAGTATACATACTGTAACATCAAAATTAGATTTCTGATTTGAATTTCTTCAGATTATCTTGATACCTGCATGGATATGTACAAATTGCGCCCTCTATGAAATTAGTTTCAACTTTGCAGAACCATCCATGTACATGTACTATTCACAAAGCTGTTCAGCAGAATTCATTATTCACATTTGGATCACATTACAAAGTCAACCTAGTTAGAATTGATACCATACCCATATACTATTGCCCTCAATCGATAAATTGACAAAGGACTTCTGAACCAATATTAATTAAATAATAATAAATTCAATGTTGCGAACCAAATCAATATATCCATCCATCTGAACATCTTTAAGATCCTGATAAATGTAAATATACGATACATTAAAAGAAAACTGTGGCTATACTGCATCTAATTGTGTTAATAAAACATAATAATTGAATTAACTTGAAAGCATACGGGAATCTCATTGCAAACATTTCAAGATCATCAGCATTTCATATAGCGACCTTGTACAATCTCATTTATCAAAACGAAAAAAGAAATAATAAATTGACAGAATATAAACCCGAAACTCGAAATTGGGGTTAAGATAACTACTGAGCTCTACTGCGAAATACCACATGGCTATTCACCATGATTGACAGCAAAAATTGAGGGTGGGGGGGGGGGGGTTGCATCTACGTAGAATTTACATTACAATGCAGTCTTGTAATATTCTTTTTTTCATCGTCATCACCGATGATTACGTAATGTGTTTAATTACATAATGTAATTTGAAGAAACGTCACCAAAGATAAACGATAAAGTAGCTGGTATAGAAGTACTATTTTTTCAAATAGATTTTGCAGGGACAGCTTTAAAGAGGTAAACGTCCTTTTAACGTTCTAGGGTGTAAGTATTGCATGTCATTTGCATCCATGTGCATTGTCTGAAATTGACATAATTTTTATGCTTCCTGTGCTGTTCAGTTAGCGATTTTTCACAGAGATATTTCAGAGGAAAATGAAGCTGTTTAGCAATCAATTCAATAATTTGAATTAAAAGTAAAAATTCAATATTCAATGATATGAATATCAAAGTAATCTAACAGTTTTGAAGAAGTCTAAAATATCATTGTTACAAAAAATGACAAAAAAGTCATTAAAAATGCAAAATTATATGTTATATATCTTCACAAAATTAACAAATCTGATTTAACTCCACCAAAGATATTTATACACTAAAAAGCATGTCAAAAACCATGGATACGCTGAATAATTGATAACACTGGCTAACAGATGGCTCTTGACCCAATGGCTCGGTGAGCTAACTAGTATAATAACGTAGGATGGCCACTTAACCTGTCAACTTTCAGAGCTAAGAACCATGTCAAAATTCAAATGCTGCAAAATACTGTAACACCAAAAAACTGCGATCAATCGTCAGAAACCGAATATATACTGATAAGTGAAGCGAGACAAAACAAGTTCGGCATACGCACGAGCACTGTGTTGATAAAGGTTTAAAGTTACATGTACGGAGGTATGTGGAGAGCGATGTACTTTTCCTATCAAGCATCAGCCTGGGATGACATGACCTACTTAGAACCATCACTCATCGTCAAATTACAAACTCCTGTGACAAGAGTCAAGGGGATCACCAGACTTTCTATTGGGACAGCAGATATCACACGTACACACTGTTCAATTCCAGGAAAGATTATGGAGACACAAAACATGTATGGGTTTATCAACCCCTCACTGCTACACGATTTTGATGGAATTCATAACATTTTTATCTTGTGAATTAATATTTACTATAAATATGAATATTTGTATTATTACGTGATTCAGTTTTCAAGATATTCTATGCAAACAGATCTTTGATTTTACCGCTGTTAAAAGTGATAATGTAAATTTCACAAATCTTAGTAATATTGACCCTTTGCTTGTCAATTAGTCAACTTTTGTTACATTTCACTAAAGAAAACTTGCATAATTTTCCCATATTGTCAAAATTTTTTATCAAGATCTGTAGGCAATGGAAAACTATGTCCATCTGGTCTATAATGAACAAGGTCTCAGTCACTTTTACTGGGGTCCCAGAAAGTCTCAGTGACTTCAGTTGGGATCCTGAGAGAATCACAGTAATGTTCACTGGGATCTCAGCCAGTCTCAGTGACTTTTGTTGGTGTTCTAGGGAGTCTAAGTGACTTTTGTTGGTGTTCTAGGGAGTCTAAGTGACTTCAGTTGGGATCCTGAGAGAATCACAGTGATGTTCACTGGGGTCTCAGGCAGTCTCAGTGACTTTTATTGGTGTTCTAGGGAGTCTCAGTGACTTTTGTTGGTGTTCTAGGGAGTCTCAGTGACTTTCATGTGGGTCTTAGGGAGTCTCAGTGAATTCCGCTGGTGTCCTGAGGGAGTCACAATGACTTTTACTAGGGTCCTAGGAAGTCATAGTGACTTTTACTAGGGTCCTAGGAAGTCAAAGTGACTTTTACTAGGATCCTAGGGAGTCTCAGTGACTTTCATGTGTGTCTTAGGGAGTCCCAGTGAATTCCGCTGGTGTCCTGAGGAAGTCAGAGTGACTTTTACTAGGGTCCTAGGGAGTCAGAGTGACTTTTGTAAAATGCTGTCTTCACAAATGCCTTTTAATCATTAGACCGCAAAAAATTCTCAAAATTCTTATTTAAAGGAGTATATACATTAACAATCTGTTTTATATTTCTAAGAAAAGCAGTAATGCAAGAAACCATTACATATAAAGTACACATGTATAGGTGAAATTAATTAAGTACACTGAACAGCAAAGATAAAATAGCCCCAAAGGCGACTGAAAGAAGCTTGCAAGACTAATGACAAATGGAAAGAACACGTTTGTGATAAATTGTCTGTGGCTCACGGTGACAGCCCCAGACTTCCATAGTCAGGAAAATGCAGACAAGGAAAGTCTAGAAGACATGCAAGACAATCAATTAATACACTGTACGTGTAAATTCTATGATAGCGTGATCGGTGGTTGCCCTATGATGGTCAACATGTGACCTACAAATGGAATTCTGGGTAAGAGACAAATCAGGATATCAAGATATAAGAGGAACAGTGCCCCTACACGATTTCATAGTAAGATTATAAGAGAATGTACTCACTTGATAAGGCTTCGGAAAATCTTGTGATTAATATTATAGTTTTAACAAAATACATAAAATTAGGTTTGTAAGATGGTAGATTAAAAGCTAGGTATCGGCCAATTTTTAGAGCTTCATGTAAAATTTCATAAAGAACCAGATAAAAAAAAACACATGTTGAATTCGGCATGATGTGAGGGCTAATTTACATGTAATCTGCATAGGTGTCTTGAGATATAAGATGCAGCCATAGAGATAGATGGATTGAAACACAAATTGCAACCACAATTAAAGAATATAACAACACTGCATAAAACACATTTTTTTCTGATTAAGAATCAGATGAGCATCCAAATTACTTTAACCACTGAACACACTGTAAACTGAAAAGAACGTGTTGAATAAAAGAAAATGGAGTGTCAGCATTTGATAGAAAGCAGTTACGAGCAATGCTCAAACAGCAATCCTAAGTTAGCAAAATTGTAATGTGCGTCATGAGTAACCCGCTTTCTAAGAAGCATAACCTCACACTGACCGTTTCGCAATGCCCTCATCACTTCAAGTTAGAAACCAACTATTCAGCAGAGATATAGCCCTAGGTAAGACAGATATATACAACTGTTATTTTTTATAATGGGCTACATTCTGTGGGTTATTTGAAAAACAAATAATAACACGGCAGTGTGTTTTCAGTTAAAGAGTGGAAAATATGTTTATTGGATAACAACATTCATGATAGAAATGCAACAGATTATTTTATACTTTTAATGGGTATACATGTATACTGAGAAAATTCATGTGAATGGCATGAAAAATGACATCCCAAAATGCAATGGTCCAATCATACAGATTAAAAGCTTCTTTTTTGAATTGAATTCGTGTCAGCTTCAAGAAACAGACCAGACACAAAATATATGATGGCAATGTACCAGGATGCATGATGGGAGTGCACTTAGATGTATGATTTGAATTTATAAAAATACATGATGTGAATTTACAAAAATGCATGATGGGAATTTACAAAAATGCATGATGGGAATTTACAAAAATACATGATGGGAATTTACAAAAATGCATGATGGGAATTTACAAAAATGCATGATGGGAATTTACAAAAACGCATTATGAGAATTTACAAAAATGCATGGTGGGAATTTACAAAAATGCATGATGGGAATTTACCAAGATGCATGATTGCAATTTACCAAAATGCATGATGGGAATGTGCTAAGATACAGACAGCAAACTGGATAAATCCTAATTAGGATGTTTCAAATGACAACAAATATATACAGTTATGGTCATTATGAAATGATAAACTTCTTTGTAGTGAATCTACTCAGCGTTCATTACTTGTATTTGCCAGAAACCAAATACTAAAAAGGAGGGTGACACAAGCAATACAATCCTGACAGTAGCTATGACAACATGTGACTGCACCTCATCTTCATCACAATACCCAGTACAATCAGTATCATATGAATTAATCACATGCCAGCATAGTAAGCTAAGATGGTAATAATGATGTACATACCAAAGAAACCAATATCAGAAACAGATTATATCACCATTCTGATTACTGTAAAATACTTTGTTTTCAATATGTAACAGTTACAATACGATATGTAACAGTTACAATACAATATGTAACAGTTACAACATAATATGCAACAGTTACAACACAATATGTAACAGTTAAAGTACTGTATGATTTTTTGCTTTATAGTTATATTAAAAAATTTGAATTATTTCGAACAGAATATATATTTAGTTCACAAAAATAAATTTGCAAAGGTATTTCTTACTTTAATGAATAATGACAACCAAAGACCTGCCAAGAATAATATTCCTCTCATTTCCTTAACATCTTCATTTGAGTGTGCATTATTTCTTTCCTCAAACACTTAGGGAAAAAATAGGTTACCCACCAGGCAAATTTTTACACTTTTATAAAATAAACTTACCTTACTTTTTCAAAATATTTAAAAAAAAATTAATCAGAAATTATGCCGATTTAGTCAAAAATTAAAAAGTAAAATACATACAAAAAATAGCACACAAATGCTGTTGGTGGCATAAATTACACTGTTCAAAGAGGTAATCTGTATATATACGCAACTAAATCTTACCGTAGGTAAGAAAATAATAGGTAGGACGAAAAGATCAACTCTGGCGGATTTAACATCTGGGGATGGTGAGCTAGTCTCAATGCCCCAGGAATATTATCATTACAGCTCTTATGTTATCATTGCCATAAATATACAATGTCAGTAAAACCTAAATCTTAAAGTTAATCTGCAAGGAATTAATGATGAAAGTTGCAGTATATCAAATGTCCCAAATCCTCAAACGAAAATACATCTCCATCATAGTAAAAACTTACAAATGAGAGAAGCATGAATTCATAATGGTGAAAACATACTGTTGTATTTATTTGAAAATTGGCAAATTTGCAAGTTCATTAAATTTTCAATTCCTCCAAAATGAAAAACTCATTAAAGGCTTGTACAGAAAACATGATTGAATCGTATAATTGCCCAGAGAGTTCAAACAACTCCCAGAAGTGGTTCGAAAATGGCAAGTTCGGTTCCTTGAAAAATTAGTAATGTGCGCAAAATGTTTCAAATGTACTTGACCTCATTTTCACAACGTTTTACCCGACAAACAAAGCCCACCTAATCACGCAAGACAAAATGTGTAATGTAATAAAATACCCATTATTATGGTAACCATGGCAACAATTTTCACAATAGCTGCAAATTATCAAGACGTAAAGTGCCTTTTTTGATTGCACCAGAATTTTGAAGACACTTGATTGTATACATTTTTATGAGAATACAACAACTTCCGCAAAAAATAATTTCAATAATTTAGTATTAAGAGTACCAGCAGCGTCTTTTCTGATAGGTCAAGCATGCCTGGGTTGAGCTTGTGCTTGATCGAGAAAGCTATTAGGAAGGATTGTAATAAATTACATTTTCCTTATACAGGAACTGAAAACAATATTACTACCATTTCAATTTAATATTTCTTTACCATTTTCTCAGCGCTAGAAATTCAGAGGAACCACAAAAGAGCATCCTTCAGTCATTTCAATGTTTATTTTTCCTGCAAAAATTTTCTTAAATTTCTTTGTTATTTTGAATCAAATGGACATAATTTCCCATTGTCTACAATCCTTGAATATTTTTTTTTAAGTCATGTTACAATCGCTATATCTTACTACGTTAACAGTATGATTGTAATAATTCAATATGGTCAGCTATTATTAATTTGATTGGTCGTTTAAAAATGCTGTCAATGCAAGTATCAATCATTTCAAAGTCACATGATTATGGGAAATTCCATGAAACCAGATTTCAATCTGACCGATGAGAGTATTTTATTTCCTAAGACAGCTTATGACACTGCTCAGTGTGTTACGTAAAAACTTGAATACGTGATGAGATATTACTAGCATTGCAGCTAGACATATTGTGAGTGGAATGTCACATAGATGTCTATGACATCCCATAGTGTGTGATGTTTGCATAAATCTGAATAGGTAATGAGATATTACTAGCAACGTACTTAGGCATATAGTGAGTGGAATGGCACATGGATGTCTATGATATCCCATAGTGTGTGATATTTGCATAAATCTGAATAGGTAATGAGATATTACTAGCAACGTACTTAGGCATATAGTGAGTGGAATGTCACATAGATGTTTATGACATCCCATAGTGTGTGATGTTTGCATAAATCTGAATAGGTAATCAGATATTACTAGCAACGTACCTAAATTTGTAGGCATATAGTGAGTGGAATGGCGCATGGATGTCAATGATAAGGCATGGTATATGATGTTTGCATAAATCTGAATAGATAATCAGATATTACTAGCATTGTAGCTAGGCATATAGTGAGTGGAATGGCGCATGGATGCTTGACAACACAGTGTTAGGTTTGCATAAATGTGAATTCGTAATGAGATATTTCTAACACCAGGAAACCCCATAGATTCTCGGCTAACTGAGCCATTAAATTCAAAAAGGTGAAAACTTTTTAACAATTTTGTGTAGTTATGGAAAGGATATAATCTAGAATTTACTGATTTAAAAAAAAAAAATTGCAGTACTGATATCAGTTTCTTCCACATTTGACTTTTATCATACAAATGCCAATTTCACCATAGAGGGTGTACTGTAATAAAAAAAGGTTGATGCAATATGTTTAAGAAGACAACATAAACATTTTGCACATGTACAGTAACTGAAATCACCATTGACTCCCCTCTCCCTTAAAGCGGGGGAGTCGTCACCTGCGCATGCGTCAGATGGCCATAGTGTGTCATTGTTTACAAACAAGCGTCTACCCATGAGACTTTGCATTTTTAGCGTGTGTTGTTATCGTCGATTGGGACTCAATTCCCACTCGTGTGCGCAGGTGCGACCCTCTCCCTTAAACAAAGAAATTAGGTTTGATATGCGCATGTTTTATTAACCCCAAAGTGATCAATGCTATTATAAAATAGACAAGTTTTCTTTTGACAAGGATTTACAAAACTATGAAGATTTACTTCCATTACCAACACATCTTTACCAGAAGCAGACATCAATCAAAAATTACTTTTATTATATACTGCACTATTAAAATATGACTTGATTTGTCCATAGACATATCTGTCACTTACGTAAAGTCGCACGAAGAGATCAAACACGGTATTGTATTTCATGGGTGTAATAACTTTATGGCGATTAACCGCAAGAAACACGACACAGAAAGCTGACGTCCCTAAACATTTACTCTATTTGTTAGTAGGATTTAACCTACATGTGTGTGCAATTTGATTCAACAATCAAGACTGCCCAACGTGCAAGGACGCGTACAGGCACTGCTGCGTTTAATGGAGGAAACGCATTAAGGGATGCACAAGAGAGTTAAATTATTGACGTATCAGCAGGGGTCGATTTGAAGACGTTGAGTGAGAAAGCATTCGTAGCAATGAAACACAAACGTTGATAACCTTGTATAACAGTATATACTACGAATATTTTCGACAGGAAGTATCACACGGAGTAATGTAGAATTCACATCCTTTCTAAAATGTTTTTTAATCAGAAATTTATAATTATAATAATTAAAATATAGTTATTAAAAGTATTTTCCATAAATGAGCTCTCCATGGTTTTTTTTTTCAAACCAGAACACAATTACAGTGAATAGATTTACCATAGAGCAGAAACCTTGCAATAACCAAAACATCTGGCAGTTAGAAACAAATCAGTACGAACAAAAAATGAAATGAAGGCACTAGCAGGAATGTTGGGCATTCTCAATTTTACACATAGGACATCAATATCATAAAAATAACACTACACGATCACACCTAGTCTTTTGAAAATTATACAATTCATTAAGCGCCTCCATTTATTTATGTTCAACACTAATCCAGAAAGGCAATGAATAATAAAGTAGAGATATTTCCAGACAACGACATTGTGTTTCTGTTCGCTCGCTGTAAATCCGTCAACGTCACCAACACCATCAACTCATCATTCAAGTTAAATAATTGATATCACAGGATTAAAATAATATGATTATAGTAATTGAAAAAAACATCTGTTGCTTTTCACATGCCAGGACTTCATTCTTCCATGACGTGAGCTTTTAAAAAAAAAGACAACTATTTTCTGAGTTGTGTATTATTGTGCTAACTAGCAATAACTAATATACACTCAACTATAGTAGCAGATTTACTACTAACAGTGATTATGAGTTAAGCTGACACCAAGAGGGATATTTACTGTAAAAGTAGATAATACGTAGACAGGAAATTCGATATTAGACTAGTAAATATACATGTAGTAAGCCAGAGTTTTGAAGAGGCATACATTTTTTTAATATTTTTAATCAAAGTAAGCCAAAATTACCCTTACGGCACCAAATGATATGTAGTGTCACATGACGTGTGTAATAATATCGTTGTAGTATTCATTATGACCGTATTTTATTTTCAAGTGAAATTCTCCCTAACATCATGCATGAATAATGTTAACAAGAAATTAAATAAATTATTTGAAAAAAACAAACAGCGTGTTAATGAAATTCATAATAACAATAAAAAGCAAATTGGTTCTTCTAATAAGTTAAGGACTTACACAATGTTTAAGAACGAGTTTAAAGCTGAAAGCTACCTTCTTGATATCACTAATGTTCAGCTGTGTGTGATCTAAAGGTGATTTAGAGTTAGTAATCATTGTATTAAAATTGAAACAAAGCAGAAATTCATATTAATAATTTTATAACCAGCAGTGAGAGTGATAAACTTATTTCCATTACGAGCAACAAACATACGTCATTTCCCATAGACAGTAAGTGTGTTTTGAATGATTTGGAAGCTTTGTGTTTTTATTTTTGTTGTTTTGATATGTATGACCATTTTTATCTTATGAGTTAATAATAAATACTGTGTGTTAATTAATTTTAATGATTTTCTAACTGCCTGTATGTGCAAAGAATGTGAACTTGGTAACATTATATTACAACTTTTAGCCTACTACACAGGATTGCATTTAAATATTTTAAAAAAATTACCAAAAACATAGCTGTTGGTGTTTTAATTTTGCAAAAACAATGAGGTTTGTTCTGTCATACCAATAGTTTAGATTTTTAAAATCCAATTTTCACTGGTTGAATATTAATAATATTTGTTGCATGTCTCCCAAAATGCTTTTACCGGTATATGTTTTTTTAACTTTGTAACACAACCAAAAAAAAGGACAATGTTTTTTGGGCCATTAATTCCCCCCTGAGTTTTTTTTTTTTCACAATGTACACATAAAGATTGGTCATATTACTGTTGGTAAATTTCCTTTCATTACGAGTACTGCCTATATAGAATCTAACTGGTTTTTGTAATGTCATTTCCTCTGACTTGCTTTCCCTGAAAAGAGAACGTAGGGAGTCTGAATTGAATGAGCCATAAGCTTTATTTGAAAAAAAAAAACTGTGGTTCTCAAGTTTCAGGAAATCATAAAAAGCTACTGTGCATTTCACATAGACATGATTTGTTTCATAGAAATATTTATGTGTTTAATAAAATTTTAAAGAGTGTTTGAAAACCTCTAGACAAATTCCCGCATTATTAATGAAATCTCAACGACATATTGCCATCGAAAATTTAAGAAATTCAAATTCAAACCCAAACGATTCGATTTTCGTAGCAGATTTTCGGTCTGCATCTTTCACACAATACTCAAAATCACACCTATTGGCTAATGACTGGAAACCCCAAAACACTCATGGGTAATAAACATTACCGAATGGCTTTGATGACCAATGGAAGCGTCTTCGTTGAATTTGAATGAAGCAAAAGGATCTTCTTGAATGTTTTATAAATATATGACATGATCAAAATATACCAGAAAACATAATATCTTTTTTATAACTTTGACGCATTGCGTGATGAACGTAATACAGGCATAAAAAAATGTCATATACAGGTATAAAAGACATTAGGTATATAGGAAAGAAATCTTTTGTTCAAGCAATGAAAAACTTTTCGGATGAATTTCCATAGGCGATACTTTCGTGAACACGGCAAATACTATAATTGTATTCAGTTCTTCAATATCTTTCCCAATATTACAATTAGTTCATGTATGTACGTTTAGCGTTCGATTGACGAGTATAGACAATTGACGCTACTTGAAAGCGAGCAAAAGAATGCATCAATTGGTACTATCCATCAGTGCCAGGGATGTTTATTGAGTTAACTTACCAACGTACACGCGGCGGAGGGAAAATCCAAAGATTAATGACTTTGAGATGCGACTTCTGGCTAAATTGATTTCCATTATTAGATCTCAATAGAATGACAGATACAAAGATGCATCATCGCGTCAGTTTCAGAAATACTTAATGGCGACAACGAGTTATCCATGCTCATTGAAATCGACGAAGCAGCATTCTGGAGCATAGTGAATAAAAATCAATTATCAAACGATTACGCACTTTTGAAGTGTTAGGTCGCATAATTGCTACGACTTGAGATGCTTCATTCTAAAAGTAGTAATTTTCGCACAGTTATTTGAAAGGAATATAGAGTATAGAAATTTGCCATATATTGCAGCCATGACTGGCAAATTTAAAACATTTAGAACAAATTAATTAAATTGTAGGCTAAAACTTATGTGTGATTACTAAAAGTACAGTAAACACATTTAACATTTGCGGCGAGCAAATCTTACAATTTCGGTTGCCATGGAAACATCCTCAATACAAAAAAAAAAATTTCATTAATATCCAAAAGCTAACCACAAAATAATTAATAAAATATAGCATACATTTAATATTCTCTTCAGTTATTTACATACAGTATGCTGAATTGTATCAAGTAGACTAAAACAAGAACCAAGTACAATTAAAATAATTGTAGAAAATATGCTAAAAAGCAGCATGGATGAAATCATGATGATTCAGATCTGGAGGCATTATTTAATTATTGTGATTTAATTACATGTACTTTTTCATTGTCTGCAAATACCCCTCACGGCACGGCATCCATTCAGCGGCCGAAAGAAATGCCATTGAATACACAATCAATTCTCTGGAGAAGGCACGATTTTATTTGTAGTTCTATAAATAAATTACAACGTGAATCTTGAAACTGTATCGTGGCAGATTTTCCACGCGCCTATAATAGGTCATCATGCCATACAACTCGGTGAATACGAGAAAATTGCTATGTAACTAACCAATGTCGGTGGCCCCGATTAATGTCCATTTCTTTTATTCAGTGTACTATTCATAACACACAATAAGTTGATGTGCAGCGTTTATAGCGTCCGCATCTCAGCGGGTTATATTCGCACGAGGAATTTACGCTATGTTATTCAGCATTCAAACATATTCTAACCATCATTTAAATCTCTATAAGCATGCTTATTAACCGTTCTGCCAACAACGTAATATGTCTGCGTTAATGGTCAGATGGTAATTATCGTTTTCAGGTTCATGAATCTACTTGGTTCATTGAAAGCGGCGACTCTGTTTATATTCATTTTCTATTGAGAACGGCAATTTTCTTGTAATGCTATCGCATCTTTACACGGATAATTTGTCGTTTTTTATTCGACGTATATGTGTATACAAAATCTACAACAGCTGAATACATAATGATCGATCATTATCTGACCAAACGCACCAATTTGCACTTCATATAAGTAAGTATAAAAAAAAAAAAAACGATAACATTTTTTTATCCCCAATAAAAGTACTCTGAGTATATGTTACACAGACAAATAATGACTTTTTTTTTTCTGAATAATTCAACGAAAATAATAGTTTCACCATTTAAATGATAAAAGCTACCCAGATACTGTTTTGCATACATTTTTATATACTGTAAAAATACTTTATTTTAGCTGGAATTAATTTTCACTGAAAAGGTTTTTTGGTGTTTTGTGTAGAATTTATTTTAAGTGAATCAGCGAAAAAAGCGAAAATAAATTTGAAGCAGAAATAAAGTATTCTACAGTAACTTATTTTCACTGCCCAGGTAAATCTGTGATAATAAACAGATTGTTACAACAACAAAAAATATTATAATTCTTCTTTTTGTTCATGATAAGTTTTTATTTTCACTGAATCGTCCCTTCAGCGAAAATAAACTCCAAGCAGAAATAACAAATTTTACAGTAATTATTTATTCAAACCTTTAACATCTTTCTATATTTTTTTTGTTAAAAATTAAGACCAATTAGAGAAATTTTTTGGAGAAAATGTGGTAAAAGTATATTAAGTATTGATTTCATGTTCTGGCAAATTCTATAAAACAATGTTTAGAACCACTGATTTCACTATCATATCTTTGACTTCCAAATATATACACCCACATGAACAATCTTGAGTGAACACATGCACTGGTAATTCAATAATTGAATTCAAAAACAGTCACATGTATATAGACTGACATTTCTCATACCCCTGGGTTAACTATTGTAATTGTATACTATACTCTGGATTTACAACTACCAGTCCTTTGTTTCCTGTTGAAATTGAAACCGTATGTACACATGTTGCTAGACTTACCAGATAAGTTTCCCTTCAAGGATTTTGTATAAATATTCGTAAATATCCACTGATGATATTTCCTGTGATATATTCTTTTTTTTTTTTAAATTTAATCTTTGCACCAAGAGACATCAATTTCAGAGAACAGTCACGATATAAATTTCCTTTAATAAACATTAAAGCTAAAGACTGTGGGTAAATTCATTTTATGTTTATTTATACTAACAAAAATGCAACACCTGTTGCAATCTATACAACGGACAATGTATTTTTACTCAAAGAAATATTGCCATGTTTTCAGATATTTTTGTCAATGTCTGATTAGGTCATCAAATCCACCATTTTGTTTATTACACTTTGAAGGGTGGAGTAACAAATACTACAAAAACCTGACAGATAAATGCTGTTTGGTGCAAAATTTAAAAGCTGGTAAATGTGTTTAAAGCGAGGTGGTCGTCGCGCAGCGTGTGTTCGAATTTCATGTAAATAAACAATGTATTTTACAAACGTTGTATATGTCGCTATGAGTCCCATATCGAACAGGACACGGTGCAACAACCGCCGCCCTTTAAAATATGGAGCAACTTCACACGAGCCAACAAGCCATCGTCGATACATAATTGAGCAGTATGCCATGCACACCTAAACTCATAAAAGGTTGATTGACACTTCTTTCTTTTTCATTACTCAAACAATGTAATATATTCACTAATATTTTCGTATGCAAAACAAACAGAAGCTGTGAGGCTACAGATTAATGAGATTAGAAATATGGTGGAATAGAGACTATCATAATCATCAATAAAACATCTACTGTAATGATCCAAAACATGCACGAAACACTATAATTATTTCTGCTTTAATAAAAAAGAAAAGAAAAATAATTTCTCATGTACGAATAAATTTCAAATATTTTGAAAATCTGGATGCAATAGGAATTGCCAAACAAAATTTAACCAAATTTGAAAAAAACTAGAATTTCATTATTGCACTTTCTGTCTTTATACTGGGTTTATTAAAAATATGCGCTTCACATGAATATCCTGGATTGAATTTATTTCGTAACTTTTCACAAATTAGTTATTTTTGTTGATGTGAAAATGATTCAGACAGCACAAAACTAAAAAATATGGCTGCATTTCTAATATAAAGCCACAATAATAATTGTTTCAGTTGACAAGTGCTTCTAATAGAACGAATACAGTATGTATCATTATCAAACTATTTGCATGATTTCAGACAAATTTTGAAACCATGGAATTACAGAAATACGGTAGTAGAAAAAACAATATGTTTAAAAAAGTGTACATTAATTTATCCACCAAGGAAAATCTAGTACCTGAACTGTTTATACATTGGGGTTTCCACCCAACGAGGAATAAGCTGCACAAACATTGGTATATTGAAATAACTAAAGAAGGTCACACATTTTTAATGTTTCAGGGTGTCTGTCGCTATAGATACACAGAAGCGCACATCGTTTTTAGAAGTACATCACTGCCACTAAAGAGATAAAAAGTGTTATAAAAAAATACTGTAAAACTGCATGTATGATGGACTAGATGCAGTATATGATTATAAGACTTTGAAAAATCTACTTAGGTGTACACTTGGGTGTACTCGTAATGGCTGAATTCCCGGCTACATGTCAGATTTCATTGTAACTAAGATCACATGATCATAGTGCATCAACTGGTATGAATGGATCTCTGCGCACATGTTAGATTTTGAATTCAGAGTAGATATATAACATCTTTCTCACTAGAGTTTGGAGAATTATCACAAGTATCTATTGATTTTATATAGCACTTTATACTTTTTCACCCAAATTAGTCTGCACTTTTTTTCTTTTATTCTTTAATATTTCTGGAAATGAACCCTAATTTTGGAGCCAACTAGCAAATTTTGATTCAATTTTTAGTTTCTACTCAAAAAATGTGGATATTTTTGTCCCAATCTTCTGAAGGAAAGTGCAGACTATAAACGGGACTATTTGTAAATTTGTGATGGACAGATGGAACTGGTGATGAAAAGATTAATGATCTACCATACTTGTATAATTAATGCAATTGATTTGGGTTTATGTGAACTTCTAGCGGAGACGCACTTCTACTGGTACAAATATGGTAATATGTAATTCACAGAAAGCAACATGAAAAGACATGTAAAATGGAAAGCATGATGAAACTTTGTCGGGAAGGAGGGGGCAATAAGAGATAAAAGCTTCTCAGGGCTAGAGAGGATAATATAGAGGGGTGCCACAAGCAAAGAAAACTTGGGACGAGTCGACTTGTGGGACGAATCGACTTAGGACGAATGTGATTTGGAATGAATAGACAGTCCTCCATGCAGGATGTGTACAAGCTCTTCAAAATATGTAGCATATTACGTTTTGGCTGATTATGTAGCACAAGAAGATTGAATCCATCTCTCCAACCTTCGTTCCATAGATGTTACTATCACGCAATTGTCATACATATAAACATTTTACACGAAAAGAATGGCATCTGCAGCTAAGTATGTATGTAGCACTGCACTGGAAGAACAGATAACACGCAGAAATGAAACTTTTATTCTAGGGTCAAATTATCTCTGCTCGGCCTCAGCCAAAGGGCACGGCACCTCAATATACGCGAGTATATCTGCAGGAAACTCATCTATGTCCTATAAATATTACAATTAGTTTTCACTTAAGGGATTTGCTGCATAATATATATAAATTAACCAAAGTCATATATATATATGAATAATATAAATGAGAATGAATACTCAGCTGTAATTTTCACAAGTAGTCGAACTACGACAACAAAGAGACCGACTTATGCATGACTCGTTTTTTTAATATTGACTTTTTTTAATATCGGGAAATATGACACATACCAATTCATATTGATTTAATATTTATGTTTACTTATTCAACATTTAATGACAACCTGCAATATATTCTACGTAATGATGAAACACGCAGCGAATTTTTTTTCTTATTGATCATCGCCTTTGAAGATGCTATTTTATTTGAGTGTGTATCAGTGTGCCTTCAACAGGACTGATTTTGTAAGAGTCTAGAGTCACAATTGAATTCCAAAAATCAAGTTGTGTCACCTTGGTAACAGCTTTGGAAAGAGGTATTCAAGAAAAAATAAATATTGTATATGACTGCAGGGAGCTTCTGAAGGCACAAAATAAACTTTCTTTCATTTTTACACTGATTTTGTTCAATATTACCAAATTATAAATTCCATAAGATGTTTTTTAACATTACGATGTCAATATATGTATCAGTTGCATCACAGGTATGCACAAGAGAATGAGCATAACTAGTTGCATCACAATGTGATGTCTATGCATCAGTGGCGCATCACATCGGCTAAAAACGCATGACATCGTATATTATGCTTCATTCCTAATTAGTACAATTTGTTCATACACACAAACATTGTCCAAATCAAATGGTTAAAAGCTACTTTAAAGCGAAAGCCTCATTATTTTGCACATGCAGAACTTGAGTCCTAAGCAATGATATCAATGTATGATAACAATGCACGCTAAAAATGCAAAGGCTCATGGGTAGACGCTTGTTTGTAAACAATGACAAACTATTGCTGCTGTCGCATGCGCAGGTGGCGACTACCTCGCCTTAAATTAACGATAATAGGATTACCTCATACAAGTAATTAATACTTTAACTGTTGTAACCAAACAAGACCATACTATCAACGATGACAAGGATAACAACGATGACAAGACATTTTCCAGCAGTAATACAGCACCTACAAACACCTACAAATTCTCAGTTCCTTGAATATTAAGGCATGTGATTGTTTTCTCTCACATTGCATCATGGGAAAGAGTTAATATTAATAACAAAGACATTTACAGCTCAAACTTACATTAAGGTAGGAGGAAAAATTTTTATTTTCATTGTCGCTTTTTATTGTAGAGCACAAAATGTGTCAAAAATGAAAGTTTAAAAGTAATGCGACCACAACCAAATTGATGAAGATTTTTTTTTTATATCCATTCTTTAGTTGTCTCAAAAACAAATATAAACAAATTTGTGAAGCCTCAATATTTTCAAATGTTTATTGAAACACTTACTGACTGTAAAATATTTTATTTTCGCTGAAGAAATGATTCAGTGAAAATAAAATCCAGTGAATATACTTTTTTTTTCCTATATTTTAGATTCAACTCACCGAAAATCAATTAAAATAAATTCCATACAATACATCCAAAAAGTCTTTTCAGCAAAAATTAATACCAGTTAAAATAAAGTATTTTTATACAATATTGTATTTTCAAGTAACAGAAACACATGTTGAACTAGTGATACATTATCAGATTCTTGTGATGGTGCTCATACGTGACCGTTAGGCTACTCAAGCTTATTAGGACACTTCAAAATTGGAGAGACGAGAAAAACTCTACTTAACAAAATTAATTCTGCATTCACGACTAATCATGTATACGTATAATTTTTGATTAATTGCCTCCGAATCATATATCATCCATCACAAACCAATATTTTCTTTTCATACTTATTGCTTTTTTCTATTCATTAATATTTTCCAATATATCAATCGTCTTGAGAAAACATAGTATCAGATTGTACGAGTATGTTCAGAAATGACAAAACACAGTTAAAAGTATAACACTAGAGGGCGCTCTTAGCCCATAAGGGGGTGCTATCACTAAAAAAAATTGTCAAATTCAGCTATATTCAAGACCAATCTTATGATAATTTTATACATGCATTCACTTTCGTAGTTATGTCTAGAAAGCTGTCCTGACCTTGTTTTCTGATTTCCAGAAAAAACACTTTAAAGATAAAGGAAAAACACCCCCTCCCCCTCAAAGGAATTCTATTTTTTAGTCTTAGAAAAGAAACATTTTAGTTTATTTGCAATCTAGTAAAGTATTGAAAGTTGGAGATAAATGTCACAAAAACAAAGTTTGTAAATGTGCATGGCTGTATTAATACTGTATATAATTGAAACATAAACAAGAACTATGTTAAAACATATAATTACAATTTCGATATTCCTATTTTGATATTCTTTACTAACATTAAAAGTGATTTTACCGGTAGATTAATTCACAAAATTTATCTTATCACAACACAAAGACAAGATGGCCGCCAATCAATTTGCTTCATTTTTCACCTAGTCGCAGATACGTAGTAGATAACTACTTAAATTTAACAGCAGGATTAAGGGATTAACGAAAACATAATACAGAGTGCCATAGATAATTGGTTTAGAATGATTTTGTATTCAACGCCAGCGAACAATGCGTGACTGACAAGAGTAATGTCACCACAAGGCCATGGGGTACAGTCTCAGCAGCATATGCAGTGACATTGTAAATTTTAATCCTGTAGACTGTAGAAACCAGTTGAAATAAAATGAATAAAAAAGGACTGTAGCTTAACCTATTCACCACCAGTTCTCTCTTTTCATCACAAATTCACAAAATAGCCGTGTTTATAGTCTGCACTTTCTTTCAGAATATTGGAACAAAAACAGACAATTTTTTGGAGGAAAAACTGAAAAATTGACTCAAATTTTGTATGTTGGCTCCAAAAAGAGTTGCAGAAAAATGTTGGCAAGAAAGTCTGCATGGTGGTGAAAAGGTTAAAGCCAAATTAGGGAAGAGGTCACAGTTTGCAGATGAGAATGGCATTTTAAACATTATAATTGCATTATTTTTTGCTTGCTATGGTCACATCTTGGCCACACCAAAAGTTACTTTTCAAGTTAGTTGTCAGAAAATTTTGAACAACATTTAAGTGTGTTATGTGACAAATGAATTTTTGGATGATTACATTCTCACTGACTGACATGCATATCCGCCATTAATGACAATGCACGCATTCATCAACGACAAGAAATCACAGTTGGTTCAAACTTAATGCATGTCTATACTGAACTGAGTATTTTTGTCTGTCTCAGTTGCGTGCAAAGTGAGAGTAGGGGACATGCCCCCTACACATTTTAAAGACTGGAAATCAATAATATTTGTGCATCAACAGAATTCTATGCAAATGATTGGTGGAATCTAGACTCCAGAATAAATATTCAAATTACATGCAAATTTTATGCAAAATAAAGTCTTGTCATTTACGAGTTGAGCACCAATGACTGGTTCATTCTAAAATCATCAAGAAATATTCTACTTTAATGTAAATTTTATGCAAATGAAGCAATCATATATACTGAATCTAGACTCCAGAATAAATATTAAAATTTCACGAAAATGTTATGCAAATGAGCCTTGATATTTACTAATGTCTGGTTCATTCTAAAGTCGTTATGAAATTTTTAGCTGAAATTTTGGAGAGCTCATGATATGATTGGTCAATTAATCCCTGAGTTGTAACTTCTGAGTCAAAGGACACTGACTTATAAATAAACCCCCAAGAGACTTGGAAAAACACCAGTGGGACTCCCCAAGTGACTTGAAAAACACAAAGCGTGTATTTTTTTATACCTTTAATTAGCTAATGGACATTGAAAGACATGTGGTAATGGAGGTCAAGCGTAGACGTGAATTTGCTCTTGAAGAACATCTTCAATATATTAAAGCACACGTAAACCAACAGTTGCATTCATTGCGTACAGGATCATTAAAATATGACTAATTTTTAAACCACAGACCCAATCTGATATTGATGTAAGTGCATGTGCAAATACGGTATCAATATATAAAAGAAGAAAATTAATTGTGAGTTAAACAATTTTGTTTTGGTGCGATTTTATGCATTGCAAACCGCATAATTTTCACTGACTTGATTGGTCGAGGCACTTGATTGGTCGAGGCATGCAGGATAATCGACTAAAGTTAATTCGTTTAAACAAAGATGACAGCCAGTCGACCATTTTTTAGTTGATTGTGACAAAAATGCATGTGCGTTTGTTCTATACGATGTCTGAAGTTTGAACTTGATTGGCCCAGGCATGTTGAAAATGTGGGTCTGGAATTCATTCTGCGAAAAGAAAATGGTTGCCAGTCAGCCATTTTTGAACTTGATCTGAAAAATGAAACTATATGCATCAAGGATCCATTGTACCAAATTTAAACCAAATCCATCCACATCCAACTGATTTGATGCATTTTTGGCTTTAAAATGGCTGCCATTCGGCCATCATGAATCAGATCATTAAACAAATCCATATGTATATGTACAATATACTGGTAATGTCTAATATATGTGTAAACTTGATCAGTCTATTAAAGCATGGGTGAGGTATACATGTATATGGATGCACGGCGGATGTACAGAGGTCAATCCGTATAATATAAAGCATATGCATTACTAATAGAACAAATATGGTACATATATTTATATATGTATATTGACACAATCATATTAGGCAGTCAAGTAAAAAAAAGTAATATGAAATTCAATCTAAATAATAGAATTCTATATTTATAATGAATGATAATATTTTTTCAATATTTTATTTGGTGCTCATTATAATACATATCCAAAGTGAACATTCAATAATTACACCTAGGAGGGGAATAACCAAAAAATGTATTTTTCTATCCACAAATGACAAGATTAGTCATCTTTCATTAAATAGTAATCCATAGATTTAGATTTTAATCACAAGTTAAGGATACTGAATATTGGAAGGTCTCTGTGACATTAAGAAATTATACCCCAGGGCGATCGAGAACAAGGGGTCCAGCGAGTGGTTGTTTTGAGTGGTTGCGCACACACACACACACATGCCGTTTGAGTGAATACTATCTGACGATTTGTTGAACAATGGATTATATTGCGGTTATCTCAGGCATCATATGTGTTAATGTGTCACTGAATACAAAGGAATAAGTCCTCTGTTAGCCATGCATGTTTGAAAAGAAATTCGACGATGTATAGATGCTTTATCTTTAACAAGAAAGACAGAATCAGTGTTTCGCTTGTTTTCATCGTGGAGTGATGATTCAGCACGTATATACAGGAAAATGAATTATATGACGATCCAGTGAAATGTACAGACGGTGTAAATTTGTATGAAATGATATTGTAGTAAATTTTCTATAATTATATAATAAGCTTAGGCAATACAGCATGTATGGGAGACACCTTCGCTAGGTTCCAGAATTCACAGCAGCAATGTAATACTTCCACACCAGGTTTTATCGCCAACAACCTGTCTACTTCTCATTTTAGACAGGCAAGAAATGTTATATGACGGGCAAAATTTCTATAAACCTGTCCGATTTTAATTGAAAATTACCCATAAATTACAAAATAATCATAAATAATCCAAAGCAAGCAGCCTGTCGGCTGAGATAGCTCCGCTGTTAGCAATGCACATTTCAATTAAAGAACAGAAGATAACATTAGAAAATGAACAATATGTATAGTACAATGTATCAAAGCAATGGGACATGTTGTTTTCAACAAGAAGTCGAAAATATCATTTTTACCAAAAATGACAAAAATATTCACCAAAATTAGAGAATTAAAGATATCATTACAAAATGAATAAATCTGAGAGAGGTCCACATGTAGTACCTATATATGTAATATCAAAGCAATGGGACTTGCTGTTTTTAACAAGAAATCGAAAATGTCACTTTTTACCAAAAATGACAAAAATATTCACCAAAATTAGAGAATTGAAGATATCATTACAAAATGAACAAATCTGAGAGAGGTCCACATGTAGTACCTATATATGTAATATCAGAGGTAAAGAGGTACTCATGGGTTACAGGGTTCAAAGAGGTACTCATGGGTTACAGGGTTCAAACAGGTAATCATGGGTTACAGGGTTCAAAGAGGTAATCATGGGTTACAGGGTTCAAAGAGGTACTCATGGGTTACAGGGTTCAAATAGGTAATCATAAACGAATACATGTACACATTCCAAACATGTACTTGTGTCCAAACAGGTATTAATGGGTAACAGGGTTCAAACAAGTATTCATGGGTAACAGGATCTAAATATGTATTTATGGGTAACAGGATTCTAACAGGTACTTATGGGTAACAGGATTCTAACAGGTACTTATGGATAACAGGATTCTAACAGGTACTTATGGGTTACAGGGTTCAAAGAGGTACTCATAAAAGAATACATGTACACATTCCAAACATGTACTTGTGTCCAAACAGGTATTAATGGGCAACAGGGTTCAAACAAGTATTCATGGGTAACAGGATCTAAATAGGTATTTATGAGTAACAGGGACCAAACAGGTATTTATGGGTAACAGGATCCAAACATGTATTTATGGGTAACAGGATCTAAACAGGTATTTATGGGTAACAGGATCCTAACAGGTATTCATGGGTAACAAGATCTTAACAGGTATTCATGGGTAACAGGATCTTAACAGGTATTCATGGGTAACAGGATCTAAACAGGTATTTATGGGTAACAGGATTCTAACAGGTATTTATGGGTAACAGGATCTTAACAGGTATTCATGGGTAACAGGATCTTAACAGGTATTCATGGGTAACAAGATCTAAACAGGTATTTATGGGTAACAGGATCTTAACAGGTATTCATGGGTAACAGGATCCTAACAGGTATTTATGGGTAACAGGATCTTAACAGGTATTCATGGGTAACAGGATCTTAACAGGTATTCATGGGTAACAAGATCTAAACAGGTATTTATGGGTAACAGGATCTTAACAGGTATTCATGGGTAACAGGATCCTAACAGGTATTTATGGGTAACAGGATCCAAACAGGTATTAATGGGTTACAGGTTCCAAACACATATTCATGAGTACCAGGAGTAATTCTGATAATCCCCATCACGATCCACAGTACATAAATGCATTGACGTCAAATAATTTTTTTTTAATTTGTCATAAAACTAGCGTAGCTTTGAATACAAACACATTTTATAGAGTATAATAATAATTTTAAGTACATCATTATTTTTATTACAACCCATCTGGTCAGCGATTACAAACAATAATTTAATAAACGGATACATGTTAATATATCTGGTTGGTATGCATGACAATATTATTCGACTATAAGTTCATTTACGGTCAAATTGCTATGCACGGTATGTGTATGTATTACTTCTGATCATTCACGCATGTCCACGTATTCAGGTTCTGTGTTCTCTGACAAACTGTTCATGTCAAATCTGTATAGTATCAGATGACATACATGTACATACAAATATTTTTTTCACCAAAAAAAAAAAAATTACAGCATTCACACTGTATTGCACATTCTGAGACAATGCAAATCTACTTTTACAAGGTGTTGTCCTATTGGCGATCCAACCCTCACATCTAACGATCAAACCAATCAGAGAGCAGCTAGTTTATTAACAGATATTTTTAATGTGTCAATTAATATTCTGCTATGCATATGCTTTGTCAGATTTCTCCCGGGTTTAAACAGGATACAGAAAGTCATCAAGAGGTGGGAGTCAAAGGTCAAATGATAAATTTGATGTAATCATGCAAAGAGGTAACCTAATAGCATAGCTTGGGCAAACATCGAATGACGACGACGAGGACACAATCATCTGTAATTTCCATTAGATTTACAATACATTTATATTCAAGAGAAACAAATACTTGTGTTTGTGCAGTATTTTTTATGATTCTATATTTTGGGGTGTGCCAGGCAATATATTGACATTCATACATGTACCAACTGTTAAAGTCTATCATACCGAAGTGAAGCAGCTAACGAGGCATAGTTAACGAGGCAAAAAGTGCATATTTTGTCCATTAATATTGTTTTATTAAAAGCTCACAGGAATTCAACTGCAGATAGATCAGTGAACAAGTTTTGAAGGTATATTTAGCCGTAATTGAAACTTATTCAATACTCATCTAAAAAAATCTCTGAAACTAATCTTCTCAATTGAAAAATATAGTAAGTAAAAATTAAGAAAAAAAATTAGTAATTATTATTTCAGAGATTAGGTATCGATCAACCGAAGTGGATCGTGGAGCCATATTGATCCAATATAAGCAATTAACCGAGACGAGGACAAATATGGTAGATATTCTAAAAACTTGATGAAGACAAATAATATATAAACTGAGTAAGAAATATGTTAATATTGGATGATGTGTGTGAGTGCTAAAGAATTTATGAATGTACTGTCAGTGTTAACGAGATAACATGAACATTAATGACTAGAATGGAACTGCTGATAAAGAAACTAATAAAAGTAAAGACAGATGATAAAAATCATTTGAAACAAGAATGTTGATACCCTGTGTATACTCATTATTTTTATAAAGTGTGGTGAATTTAATCTGATGTCACAACTGGAAGACCATGCAGATCCGACTACGTAATTTCCATCTCGTACACTTCGCGATCAGAGACAATAAGATTAAACTCAGTCCGTGTATGTATGTAATTTTCCCCAGCTTGCACACTCCGGAATAAAAGTGTATATACATCTTCAATTTTCGAAGCAATTTCCCCTTTTCATATCCGGGCGTCCCCCGCAATTGACACGGTAGACTTGGATTGATTACGTTAAATGGGGATAAAAGATGATACAGTAGTACTTGCATCGAACAAATTTACATCACTGAGGATCGGTTTGTTCCTATTTCCATGTCATTCCAGTCTCGTTATCTAATAGCTTCACTTAGAAATGCACATACATTAAACATGCTTTTTTTTGTGCTATGACCCACGATTCTAAATTATGCAGAATAGCAAAAAAGAAAGTACTGGCTGTCTACCGTTATTCCACTCATTTTTGTGCGATATCAATAATTGTACATGATGTAAGAAAACTTAAAGCAGGGGAGTCGTCGTCTGCGTATGCGTCAGATGACCATAGCCTGTCATAGTTTACAAACAAGCGTCTACCCATGAGCCTTTGCGTATTTAGCGTGTGTTGTTATTGTCGCTTGGGACTCAATTCCCTCGCATGCACAGTTGACGTCCCTCCCGCATTAATAATGTATGGTCAGGAAATACCATATCGTTCAATGTACAAGAACACTTCAAACATCACAGATGCTTTGAATGTAATCAATTTTCCTGTAAAATTTACATATTTTTTTACGTATTCTTATGCAATTTCTTTATAATTTCTTTCATAATTTTGGATTAAATGAACTGATTGTCCATTAGATGCAGATATAGATTCCAATTTTAGAAAAAAAAGGGTTTAAAAGGTTAATAGGGTGAGACTAATAATGGTCTTTTATATGGCAGTCTGTCGTAAACTATTAATCACCACAGGGAGTATGTATGTATGTATGTACACTCAGCCTACCACAGGCAAAGACAACCGACTGATTTCTAATTAACATGAGAGATGTCTTCCCAAGAAGACATGTTGAATAATGGATGAGTGGTCTAGACCACATTTATGAGATATCTAGACACTCTGGCAACAAGTTATATAAAGAAACAGAAAGGTACTTGAAGACAAAACTAACTGAATTTAATCCATCCTGAATCACTTACTGAATATATCAACTGAAATAACTTATGACCTATAGAATGTAATATACACAACTAAACACTTTAAATTAAAGTATTACTCCATTCTGAGGCTGGCTATGGTAAATTAACTACTGGAATGACCTATGGCAAGGAGGACATACATGTACGTAGAATTCTCAAATTAGAATATACTTTTCACTTTCTGATTAGTTGCACAACATTTGTTCACTTTTCTGATTGGTTGCACAACATTTGTTCACTTTTCTGATTGGTTGCACAACATTTGTTCACTTTTCTGATTGGTTGTCCAACATGTGTTCACTTTTCTGATTGGTTGGACAACATTTGTTCACTTTTCTGATTGGTTGCACAACATTTGTTCACTTTTCTGATTGGTTGCACAACATTTGTTCACTTTCTGATTGGTTGTACAACATTTGTTCACTTTTCTGATTGGTTGCACAACATGTGTTCACTTTTCTGATTGGTTGCACAACATGTGTTCACTTTTCTGATCGGCTGTACAACATGTGTTCACTTTTCTGATTGGTTGCACAACATTTGTTCACTTTTCTGATTGGTTGTACAACATTTGTTCACTTTTCTGATTGGTTGTACAACATGTGTTCACTTTTCTGATTGGTTGTACAACATTTGTTCACTTTTCTGATTGGTTGCACAACATTTGTTCACTTTTCTGATTGGTTGTACAACATTTGTTCACTTTTCTGATTGGTTGCACAACATGTGTTCACTTTTCCGACTGGTTGCACAACATGTGTTCACTTTTCCGATACAACCATTACAGTGATTGTTACAAATAAATCAACAATTCATACGATAACTTTTAAAGAAGTGACAGTAACGTCAAGAGTGAAAACGTCAAAAAATAAATAAGCATGTATAGTCATCACACAAAACACATATCATGAACAGGCTTCTATTCAAAAGTAATTTGAAACGAAACTGACACTTGCATTAGATTTACAACTTACAAACTAATGGTATCACTGTACGTTGCAAGTCAATGGCGAAGTTCAAACAGTAGCATAGCGATATAATCAAGCGATAACCAATCACAATCAAGCTAGCATCATTGATTTCCATTGAAAGCACTAATAAACGGTATTATGGCAAAGAAATTACACTTATTATAGATTTGTTCACAGTTTATTGAAAATCTTCTCTCTCATCCCCGTGGTATATTACAGTATCAATATGTATTAGTTTCACGTATTATCTTCCTAATAACAATGACTGGGAGCAAATCAGTAATATCTACACTTCAAAACCCTGCAGTTCATCCATGTTTCTCTGAATGATTTCTTAAGTGTGTGCGCACAATTTTTTTTTTCCCCAGAGTTATTTTTAGGTCTTAAGTACAGGAATTAAAGAGTTCTTCAACCAAATTCATAAGTTACGACTTGCATGAGTTAATTTTCAGTTCCCGATAAATTCAGCATCTGGTATCGTTAAATTCTTGCCGAGCATTAGCAGTTTTGAATACCACGTTGGGTGCTCACTAAACACTAAAACAGAAAGCGCATATTTGATATACAGTGAAACATGAGTATTAAACAGATATCCTAATTCAGAAGGGAGACGCCTAAGGGTTGTGCGGGGGAAGGAAAAAAAAAACAACACACGAGTCAGGTGTGCATCATAAACCATTACAATGTTTTCACAATGAATTTTGATGTTGTGATGCCTGCGAATGTACATCGACGGACTTGATGATGGTGCTCTGAGAACGTTGAAAACTCATCAGAAACGAATCTACAGAAATGCTTGGTAAATGTTGACTACAGTTATATTGCATACACAGTAACTGTTGAATTTATACCGGTATATATTAAACACAGATTACTTCATGGCAAGTGATTCCACAATAATACATGTACATGTATGGGAAATAATCTCATCCAATGTACTGGTACATGTATATATACAATTTTTTTTATTGTTATTTTAGTTTTTTTTATGATTATTTTCATATTTATTTGGTTATATATGGTGTTATTAAGTTGTTGTTTTTTATATCGATTCTCGCCTTCTTCAATATATGAAAATTTAATAACTGCAAGTAAAATCTAACAAATTTTCATAAATACACAAAAATAACAATAAAAAGAAATTATAGCCTATATCTGCATCAGATTTTGCAGGCTATAATATACATGTACCATTAAAAACTGCAAAAATTACAGTAAATCTTTTGATACAGTTAATATACCAGAAAATAATGCAAATCAAAAGCATTTTCACACTACATACCGACAAAGAAAAATATAAAATGAGTTCCAGCGTATCCATGATAATTTGGAATAAAGGTAATAAGTTTGGATTAAAATAATGATAGGCGTTACTGGAAATGTGCAATGCATGATTATAAAGAAATTTTAAAATCCCAAAAATTAATGCTTTTTACAAAGTCTGAATACATTTTTCAGACTCAGTAAAAAGTATTAGATAGTTTCCTGACTGTGCATACATTTCCAGCTAGCAAAATCACAGCTCACTTTAAAGACTTGTCTGTACAAAAGGCATTTGGCCCATCCTGAATAATCATCGAGTGAGTTCCATGTTCCGGAGAAAAGCGCAAATAAAATTGTCTGCAAAACTACCAATATGTGATGAATTGTTTTAGCTTTTGACAATTATGCGAAATTGGTGATTGTCAGATAAGTGCAAATTGTGGAAAATCTGTACTAAATGAGAATCAAATTTCGATTCAGCTTATCAGAGTTTTTTGTATCAACACATTAGGTTTCACAAATTAGCAAATTAACAGAGGAAGTTCCTGATTGGCTCTGAGGCTTCATCATTTTCTTTTGAAACAAATATCAGGCCTTGACTTTTGAAAATGGCTTGTGAGCTTAAAATGGCTCTCCTGAACGGAGCTGTGTTAATTTTGTGTGTGTATTACAATCTCTTCAAATAAGCTGTATTTTGACAAAAGTTGATTTTGATGTTCAACGAGTTAATGTAACTTTGTTGTGAAACAGATAACCCAGTACATAAGCTCAAAATATCAAAATTAATAGTGAAATTCAAATGCCAGTGAAAACAAATGATTTTACAGTATCGATGAAACATACAGTAAAAATAAACGATTTTACAGTATCGATGAAACATACACAGTACAATCAACTCAACAAATGAGGTGGCACAAGTCTTATTGGGTGTAGATAAGCATTGAATCTTGGATTTTATCTCTATCGGTATTACCAGAAATTCTAATTGCCTTGTAATTATCAAGATAATTCATAGCTGCAATTTGCCGGTTAACAGAAGTAATTGAGAGAGCAGCTAATATCATTGGTTATCTGCGGTTAAATCTTGATCGTTCAACTTCAGTAATAGGTGATTTTCCGTACAATTGCGAGATCTCGCGAGATGCATGAAAGACGCACGTCAAATGTCTGCCGCAAAAATCAAACGATTTGATTTTGAACTAGAATTTCTTTATTTCGCAGCTTACATTGACTGGCCGATCTTCGAAAGAGGAATATTGCTTCCGAATACCCTTACTTAATCGAAATTGCCTATCATCAAATCTGGACAGCACATTATTAAGCATGGAAATGTCCCCGAAATACTTTCGCGTTTGTCGAATCCCACGCGATGTTTGACACGACTACGATGCTATGACCTTTGTTTGTCCTGTTTTTGCGTTCGATTTCACGCATAACGCGTGATTCTCGCAGTGAACGGAAAATGGTCTATTACACTAATACAGAAAGCACAGGTCAAGCATTATCAGTGGTGATGTTATAGTACCATCGGGAACAAAACCTACAGTCTCCAGTGTTATTATATGATGTGTACCTAAATCAGTACTACCGGTACCAACTTTCACCTTCTAAGCACTCAATTTTTTCTGACAAAATTTTTTCTGTTTTTACAATTTTGTATAATTTTTTTCTACATAATTCTGGCCCAGTTGGACATACATTTGTACTTTTTTGAGGGGGAGGAGGGCAATTCACGATAACAATTTTGGAGTAATTATGAAAAAAATTACGTGGATTTTAAAATTGTGAAAAAAGGTGAGAACAGCTGACTTTCAAATTTAAAAGATTATTCAAATTTCAAGAGATATCATTTTCACAAGTTGGGAAAAATGTCTAAAATGTAATTATGATTCCATTAACAAGTCTTAAAACAACATCAAAATGATCTGATTAATGTTTTTGAAGTTGACAGACTCGCCCCACTAGTTTCTGGCCAGCTCAAAATGAAAACTGACATTATCAAATTATTGCCAACATATACTCGATAGCAAAGTAAATTGGAGATTAAAATAAAAACAAATCTGAGTATAAAAGACAATCACTCAAAGTACCTGTCTGACAAATACAAGTATGAATTATTTTCAGTAGAGTCGGAAATGTTAAAGAACGGTGGTTGTCGTGCAGCGTGTGCTCGATTTTCATGTAAACAAACAATGTATTTTATGCACGTTGTATATGTTGTTATGAGTCCCATATCAAACAAGACGCGGCGTGACGACCACCACTCTTCAACAAAATGGATGTGGGACAGACAAGCAATATACAAGAAACAAACTACTGTAAAATACTTTATTTTAGCTGGAATTAATTTTCGCTGAAAAGACTTTTTGGGTGTTTTGTATGGAATTGAATTTTCACTGATTTTTGACGAGTTGAATGTAAAATATAGAAAAAAAGGTATATTCGCTGGAATTTATTTTCACTGAATCATTTCTTCAGCGAAAAACAGCGAAAATAAATTCCAAGCGAAAATAAAGTATTTTAAAGTATTTATAGCTTATGATCCTTTGAGCATCAAAGCCGACCTTTGTCACTATTCACAAACTTTCAACCAATGTAATTTTTTCGTAATTTTGCCAAAATCTTGACCAAGACTTTGTAGCCAATAGAAAATTATGTGCTTTTGGTCCAAAATTATCGAAATCAAATTTTTTTTAAAAAAAAACATAAAAACAGGCTAAAAGTTGCACCAAAATTTTGACGAGAAAAATCATGGCAAGGCAGAAATTCATGACTGGCATACAAATGGAGAAATGAATGACTACTGACAAGGGGTACGGTATATACAATGTAAAAAAAAAATCTGTCAAAATAGTAGAAAGTTGTAATGTAAAACTAGGCAGCTGTATGAATGGACGGATGAGGGACTTTATACAGATAAGAGCGGTATATTGGCCGTCACACTATGACATCATTTGTTTACATTTTTGCCAACCAGCATGCAAATATCTTTTGAATTTATGACGCTCAATGATCAGTACTAGTTTGCGATCTGTTGTGAAAAGTTGTTTTATTTAATAACAAGAACATATACAAGTGTATTTAAGATCAACAACAGTGGACAATGCCATTATTTTATTGTCATGTGACCAGTTCTAACCAATCAGTATTTGCGCATGCATACAATGTGTGCACACAAAATGTAAACAAGTATGACCCACATGAAAATTGATCTATCAAGCTCATGGTTTCTGAGAAGAAGTTGAAAACCTAAAAATCTGTAAAAGCAGCTAATAGATGAATCATCAATGGACAGGCGCTACGGTAAAATCTGTATTAGAAGCCGTGACTACTATTAAAATAGTACATTGCAATAGAGGGGATCCGGCTTCTATAAAAGCATCTACACATATGAGAAATGGTGAATTTTTGATTCTCAATTATTCAAAAAGAATAGCCGCGACTTCTATTAGGGATGTGACTTCAAATACAGATTTTACAGTACTGCTGACAAGCGGTATATAGGAAAACGATCTATATATAGCTTATGATTTCGAGGAAGTGTCAAATGCAAAAGTCAAGCGATCTGATGACAAGACAGATCAATATGGACAATCAGTAATAATAAGAATAGCCCGGTCATTTTTGATGAGTGTACACGCATGAACGAATGCCAATACCAGCAATGACTTACAATCAGATAACTGCCGTTAGCGGGAATCATTCATGTCTGATTTCAGCGAAGTTAATAAAGCATGTAGTTCTAGTTTGTATTCGTGGCTTGAGATGTAACGGTACACTTGAATGGCAAGGTGAGAAGCCTTCCAGCTTAGATCAGAAACGATATGAACATCGTCTGAATCTTGTAGAATCAATGCATTATAACGTACCACATATAGCACAGACATTTTACCGTACTTCTTTTTTACTACCTCGGGCTATATTCGTTTTAACGTTGCTATATACACGCATAAATGCAAATGTACATAGACTCATTATCTAAGTGCCGATATATCAATTCATACCCCTCAGCAAAGCGAAGAAGAAATAAACCCTAATGTGAAAATAAAGTCAATTCCTCAGGCATATGAAGAAAATTTGGGTTTCAAATTATTTCTACACAACTTTCTGATTTGATTTAATATATATCTAAATGCCAAGGGTTCTTTTGTTTCTGTGTAATGATGCCCTGCAAATCAACAGAGAGAAAAACAAATTCATAAAATAATAATTTTTCAAATTTCCTGTTATATCAATATCAATTTGTGCCAGTGTTTGTATGTTATTAGTTGAATGATGAGGGGGAAATGAGAGTTACTGTAGAATACTTTATTTTCGCTTGGAATTTATTTTCGCTATTTTCGCTGAAAGGATGATTCCGTGAAAATAAAATCCAGCGAATATACATTTTTGCCTATATATCTATATAAACTCATCAAAAATCAGTGAAAATATATTCCATACAAAACGTCCAAAAAGCCTTTTCACAGTATGATGATGATAATTTTAGTAGGTGACAGGCTAAGGATGTTGTTAGAAGAAAAAGAAATGCCACTGCACTGTGCACTTTATGCATGGTCGACTACGATGTTGAAATCCTACTTTCAGTCAAGTTCACGACTGTTTTAGTTTATTAAGATTCAAAACTGAAGGTTTTGTGAACAAGGAGTTACTTTTTTTTTTATAAAATTTGTTTTAAAAATTTTCATTTTCAAATTTTAAAGTATGATGTCCCAAGCTAATAGTGCTTCCATACATGTTAATGGAAAATAGGGTGAAATTCCACTTTCAGTCAAGTTCATGACTGTTTTAGTTCATTAAGACTCAAAACTGAAGGTTTTATCAACAAGGAGTTACTAATTTTTTATAAAATTTGTTTTAAAAATTTTCATTTTCAAATTTTAAGGTATGATGTCCTAGTTAATAGTGCTACACGTGTCAATGGAAAAATAGGGTTTTCTGATTGAATATAATTACATATGTCTTGTTTCCTAGTTGCAGAAAAATGTCAAACCACAACATTTGCTGTAACAAAATTAGTGTTTTCTCACACATTTTATTTGCAATCTTTTGTTTTTTCTATTTGCTCGACAAATTACAAAATTTAATGTAATTGGCGAAAAAAATTTCATTTTCACACAGAATTACGCATATATAATGAATGTTTGCAGCCTAATTTATCTTCAATTATCTTCACTGTTGATTTAAAGAGATAATCCAGAAAAGATTGGGATCTCTTGCATGATTACACAGTGTGTGGGCTATAGTTTTCTTATCATAGGTGATCTGCTCCCTCAGTTATTGACTTAACACTACAGGGAAATCAAAATCTGTGTCCTGTTGGCGGGATGGTATGTTTGCTGAATTTATAACTAAGGTAGTTGATTATGAACAATGTTCTCTTGACAGTTTCTATGATCTAAGTGAATGGAATTACGAATATAGGTTAAAGGTGTCAAACACAGTCAGAAAACAAAAATGCAACACAGAATTTAAGGAGATTCACATCAAAATGAGAATTAAATATCCTTTAGTTCATGTTTTCGTTAATAATTGAAGTCATTGCAACGTTTTTCCCATTTATTTTGACAATCCACGAAAGCTTCCAGCCAGTGATGTATTAAGGGAGAAATTAGGATTAAAGAAATTGGGAGGGGGGGGGGGCTTTTGCACAATTTTCATCTCTAATTAAAAGCTGCAACTACAGTGTGTTTGGTATTACTTTATCTCCTAACATAGTAAAAGCATCAGAACCTTGCCCATAAAGGACATAGCAGATAGCGTATGGGGTACCTTATTTTCGAACACAGTGGAAATACCAGAACCTTGCTCATAAAGAACAAAGCGTTTCGACATTGAACTACATAAAAAAAAAGTAATTTGAGTTAAAAATCAAACCATTTGATTGTTGCAGCAGACATTTGGTGCCTTTCATGTATTACCGTACGTAGGATCTCGCAGTGAACGAAAAGTCTTCTGATATTCGATAGTCTGACCTTTTATAAATAATGTATATAAATTGTAAGATTATTAATAACTGAAATTTTAGAAATAGGAATAATTTTTTTCACTTATATTTGATATTGCAAACATGACCAAAACTTATCAAAAACAATTTGACGAAACAGACCCTCTGTTATCAGTTGTTACCAGTATAGTCAAGACTTTGTTACTGTAAAATTTGTATTAGAAACCATGGCTTTATAATGGTACAATGCAATAGAGGGGATGCGGCTTCTATTAGAGCATCTACACATACATGTATGAGAAATAATGAATTTTTGGTTCTCAATTATTCAAAAAAAATGGGTGGGGCTACTAATACTAATTTTACGGTACAATGTAGGTGAAGATAAGAATAAGACCATAAATACTGTCAATTTTCGTACGAGTTCCAAAAAAAACAAAAGCACAGTCACTTTTTCTGTGTGTTTTTTTTAAATCTTTTGTAAAACCTACACACTTGAAATCGACAGTTACATGATTAAATTTAACAGAAGTCTTCGAAACTGGACAAATACGTGCATATGTGCAGTTTAGATAACTGGGTCTTCCATACAATGAACATGAAAAAATTTAATCATTTCAGCACTGTTGCTTCAACTTGATCACTAACGTCATACATTGCATGGAGAAAAATATATAAATGAAACACACATGCAGCTGTGACAGAAACACCAAAGGTCAACTAGTAACATGTGCGAGGCAACCACTATTTTTTATGTACATGTAGTGAAATGGTGAAGAGGGATGTGGGAAAGCTTTTGGAACAGCCAAAATGTGATTAGCCAATGAAATTACTGCAATAACTTAAGATCATTAAATCCAATGATAAACAGGTGATTATCACTCAAAACAGTGACTTTAAAATTATGAAGGCTCAGTGGATTGATTAGAATTAAAATTCTGTGTGGGAGCACATTTTCATTTGATACTAAATTGTGTAAAACTGGTGTCTTTTTACAGCACATGAAATATTCATTTGATGAAATTGCACAAGCACTGTGAATACCCACAAGTAATTTACAACCTGTGTGGATATATTGGTCATATTATTTCATCGAAAAAAAGGAAACCATTTTGTAAGCAATCAATGATAAAACCTAAATTACAATGTGTACGAACGACGTGCAATACGCGTATCAAAGCATTTCAAACATTTGTATTAGGGGTTAAACTAAAAAACTGTCTGCAATTGATGTTTTGTTTTGATCCTGGTGGTTTACATGTACTTGTAGGATAATTGATATGGTAGAACCTCGTTACAAGAAACATATGGTAGATTTACATGCACCTGCTGCCTGACTGGGTTTCAAATTCAATTGTGAGCAGCGGCAGCGTAAAAACCTCAATTTGACCTAGTTCAGCATTTTGTCCTTAGGTTGACCTCAATATTAAATTTGTATACTGTGAAATATTTTATTTTCACTGGAATAAATTTTTGCTGAAAAGACTTTTGGGGTATTTTGTGTGGAATTTATTTTCACTAATTTTTGCTGAGTTGAATGTAAAATATAGGGAAAAAGGTATATTCGCTGGATTTTATTTTCACTGAAACACTCTGTCAGCGAAAATAGCGTAAATTAATTCCAAGTGAAAATAAAATATTTTTCAGTACATGATATGTGTTATTATACCTTTAGCAAGATTTTTCAATGTAACTCATTATAGTCGTCAGTGTTTAGCATGGTTATGAAAATGAAAAATGCTTGTCTAATAACATATAGGACAGCCAATAGCGGGATATTGTTGTTCACTTTTTAGTAATTATTTATTGTCATTTTGAAGATTACGAGAAATTTTCAATCAAAAGTGAACAAGCTTTTTGAATTCAGCCAGTTAAATACAATTTTGTACCCATCTAAAATGCGTAGTGTCTGTCTAAAATGAAAAGTATCGGTAGGTAGCTAAACGCCAGGCGTTTAGAATGCAGTCACGTCAAGGTCATTTACGCTCAGGATGCAGTCACTACAAGGTCATGTTCTCCGTTTACTATACATGTAAAAAATATTTGATGAGCTGAAAGATCATTGGGGTTAATTGATATGATTTGTTGTTTTCATTCAGAAAATATAGAATTTTATTTAAAATAAATTCAAAGAAGTTGATGACCATAACTATCGATACTAAGACTTTTTTGTTATCTTTTAATTAAAAATAGTTTTCTTATAATACTGTATCCTTGGTGATTTCAGAAGTATAATATAGTTAATTATTATATCAAAAATGTGCTACATGTGACCTGTGTTTAATGGATTTCAATGTATTTGATTATACCTCATACAACAACACATTAAAATAGGATGCTCTCCAAGCAAACGTGCAAAGAGCATTATCACTGACATACTATGTACATTTGTTACCATGGAAACAGCAACAAATGGCTAAATTGCATCTTCTGCTGTGTGCGTTTTCAAACTACCTCAGTTGGATATTTCCTAATGTATTTTGTAAAGTGGGTTCCTGCTGGGGAGTAAAAACTGTAGAAAACACAATTTCAAGGAAATAATCCTAGGAAGTAAAGTTATAGAAAATCTGTTAATATTTATAAACAAATAATTTTTTTTTTTAAACAGGGGAATCGTCACCTGCAAATGTGACAGACAATCAAAGCGTGTTGCTGTTTACAAAAATGCATCTACCCATGAGCCTTTGTGTTTTTAGCATTTTTATCTTCGCTTAGGATTCAATTTCTCGTATGCGCAGGTGACAACCTCTTCGCTTTAAATTGTGGCTTTAAGCAGTATATATAATGACACACCCGATATTGTAAACAGTTTAATCGCTGTACATAAACATCACAATTATATTGTTAAGAAACACAAACAAACCTGATCAGTGTAGTTTCATGATACTCCCCTGAGGTGGAGAGATGCGGTGGGGTGTTGGTGGTCATCTCCCTTGAAATTTGATGCAAAAATGCAGTGTGTGTATTCCTTCAATAAGAAAAAGATCATAGCAAAATAATATTTGTAACCACTTTTAATCAAATCTGATACCCCATAATTCAAAGAGTACTGTAAAATACAACATTTGAACTTTGACCTTGATTGCATTTACTGTAAAATACTTTATTTTAGCTGGAATTAATTTTCACTCGGAGAAGACTTTTTGAGTGTTTTGTATGGAATTTACTTTGACTGATTTTTGATACGAGATAAAGGGTTTATTTGCTAGATTTTATTTTTGCTAAAACATTCCGTCAGCAAAACAAAAATTCATTTTAAGCAAAAATAAAGTATTTTACAGTATATCAAGTGGACTATAAAGTAAATATCAAGATAGCATTTTTTAGATATAAAAAAAAAATCATCCCAAAAAAAACACTTTGCTTCTTGTCCAGGAAAAAAATTCGAAATGATGCAGTGACACGGTTTCAACTTGTTTTTATTGTCGTTTTCATTATTCAGTATCACAACAACTAGATATGTGTTCAACATTTATTAAATAAATCTTTTGAACATAAACTGAAAAAGAAAACAAACATTATTGGAACAAAAAATTCCCTCAAAAATGGGTACACACAAGGACAAGAAGCAACACTTTTTTTGGGGGGGGGGGGGCCTTAGAGGGAAAGCGTTATAAACTTAGACCATAGTTTCTTGAAAATTTAGTCCTCAAAAAACTAAATTTTAGTTTGTGAAAATATATAATTTCAGTTTCCCAAAGTTTTTTTTTTTTTTTTTTTGGTTTAACTATCTTTTATTCCATACAATAGAAATTCTTTACAGCACAATGTCAACATACAACAAATGTCACAGCTAGTATAACCCATATAAAATAGACACTGAATACCCATTAACAATTGAAGTCTCCCCACTTGTCCAGGAAAATGGACATTGTATGTCTTCTATTTGAAATTTCTAACTCTATCTTCTGTGTGTAACGTATGTCAGATTTTATGAGATTAAAGCATGGTAGTTCCTTTTTTAATTTACACGTATAGATATTTCTTTTAACAATTATAATTATATGGTTTCCCAAAGTTTGTGGACCCCATTATTAGCCAATCTCTCAGACATACATTGTATATATTCCATTTCACACTGCTGTTGATACTACTACTACCGGTAGTTACAGTAAGAGTACACGACAAAGAGCAGCATACATGTATCTGCATATTGTCAAAGTTATTGAGTACCGCTATTGGGTGTATATGATATAATACTTATTTTATTTTTAAATATTTTAGTACCAGGCGACATTTCCGGAAATTTAATTTACTGCTGTCTCTCCTAATTGAAAGGGCATGTATGCAAACCATCCTCCTACAAGCAACCTAATACCGCGTGACTGGAAGGCGGGCGGATTGTACTCAGGATTTATACTGCAGCGTGAACAGCTCGAGGAATCAAACTGATGGAACAGGAATTTGAACCACTATACTGTTGATACTAGTATTTGCTGAAACAAAGTTGAAAACAGGAAAGCCTTGCCCTTTAGAAAATAGTACTTATATGCATTAACCAATTAGAGGATTGTGTCTGTTGTACATGCATGCGTGAGTGAGTCAACATGCACACTTTAGTCAGTCTTCAGTAATCTTACTAGATGTTATAGATTTACACTGCGAATTACAGATGTCTTCCATAACACTTTCACCGCAAATTATTTGCATACCCGGTAGTTTTATTTTTGCATAATTCACAAAACTGAAATGCCATTTTGCTCAGACGTTTTCGATCGTATTAAACAATTATTTAAGATGGTTAAAATTAAAAGAATCATATCACAAACTTCCAATTGTAAAAATACTGTAAAACACGTCTTTTTTGCTAGCATTGTCATTTTAGCTAATTCACAAGATGTCGCTAATTTAAAATAAAGTATATTCTCACAATGAGATTATCAGCATTTTAGCTAAATTAAGATTTTATTAATTCATGCATTGAGTCAAATTCGCTAAAATTGCATGTAGCTATTTCAATGTGTTTTACAGTACCCCTCACTTATTTACTTTTTGGCACATTTTATGCAAAGACAAACAGAATGAAGAGTCTATCACTGTGTAGACAAATGTAAAGCAATTTAACAAATGGTCTAGTGGTGTCACCTTTAAGAGTCTAGTCTGAGCAGTAAGTCAGACAGTATAGCTTGCACATGCCAGCTGGTATTTCTCTGCTGAGCCGAAGCGTATTTGCTAAATCCCCCGTGGCATCATCACGCAATTTTTAAGTGTATATCCATAATTTGTGCAATCGGATCCGGCTAGATTTGTGAGGAATGAGAGAAATTTCTGGAGGGTATGAACATTTCAAGTGTTGAGTTAGAGGGAAGTTAATTAGGATAACCCCCGCCCATATATTTTTTCTCTCTTCGCTTACAAGTCGATAAATATTACTAATAGCGATATTTAAATCCCAAATAATTGCAAACATTTTTTTTTAAATGATGTATAACACTAAAGGCAACAATTACGTACAAAACGTAGGCCGCTTTGTGTATGTATCCTAAGATGTATCATGCCTGTGTGAAATTTGATTGGCCATATTACAATTGTTTGTGTTTTGACCAATTTTTATTTCAAAATGGCTGCCAGAGTTGAGTTAATGCAATGGGAAGATGAAGTAATTGTTGCGTCTTCAAATATTCCACATATTTCAGTTAGCAATAATATCATATCATAATTCCGATAATTGTACGCCACTGTGATGACCTCCTAAAGTTCATTTTGTGTCAAGTTACAAGAACATACTGTAAAATATGTATTTATTTATTTCTCCTATATTTTACATTCAACTCGGTGAAAAAGAAATTCCATACAAAAAAATCTAAAAAAGTTGTATTAGTGAAAATTAATTCCAGCTGAAATAAAGTGTTTATGAACATACAAAGCCAAACATATTCACGGTCACGCAACCATGCAGCTACATTGTACTAAATAAAACATTAAAACTTTCAAACAAACATTATTTCGTTTTAAGTTTTCTCTTTGTTTGATGCATGCTGGGAATCAGCAGCAGTGTTTCTATATTCACATGTAAACCTTTATTCAGGGTATAGTGACACAGTAGTAAACTAAGCGTTAATGACCCAAATTCACTCAACATAGTTGCTCACCAAATTAGATTATTATAATAATGAAGTAAGAAGTAGCCGACATTGCTGACATACATAATGATGACATATTCTATATATAAACCCTTTACGCGATCACAATTCTGTAATTTTGTTGGTCTTCATACTGTAGTTTTTATTATTTTGATTAGCCATAGGCAATAAATTTATTTTTAATATTCATCATTTTTAAGATTAAATTGCTTCCATTTACTAAAGCCACTTTCAGCATAGCATATAAATGATATTTTGCATTAGAATCACAATGTACCCTCTAATATCTTAAAGCGAGGGAGTCGTCACCTGCGCATGTGTCAGATGGCCATAGTGTGCCATTGTTTACAAACAAGCATATACCCATGAACCTTTGCTCAATTTCAGCGCGTGCGCAGGTGTCGACCCTCCCGCTTTAAATGAGCATGAACTGAATTTTTTATAAATTTTTTTAATGTAAGTAATACTGAGAAAAAATTCCACACATGTTGGGAAATGTTAGGGTATTTATGTTACGCATGTGTAAACATCCCCTAGACAGCCGGAAAATGAATTTTTGGTAACACACGTGATGAAATGTTAGAACATTCATGTTACGCATGTGTAAACATCACCTAGACAGCCGGAAAATGAATTTTTGGTAACACACGTGATGAAATGTTAGAACATTCATGTTACGCATGTGTAAACATCACCTAGACAGCCAGAAAATGAATTTTTGGTAACACGCGTGATGAAATGTTAGAACATTCATGTTACAAATTTGTAAACATTTTTTGTTGCACACATGTATGCAAGTGCAAACCTAGACAGTCGGAACATGACCTTTGTGAGGTCTAATTTACATACGTAGAGTAAAATGTAAAGCACCTGGACAACTACATGCATAAAATAAATCGATGGTCGTACAAAAATACATTTTCCAGGTACAAATGTATTTTCATGTGATAAATCATGAACAAGAGTCATATTACACAACATATCATCATGTGTTTACACATTTAGTACAACAAGCTAATTTTGGCTCTAATACTGTAAAATGACTAATTTTCACTGGGTTTAAATTTCGCTGATTCACCATTTCAGGCATATTCAGTGGGTTTTAAATTCACAGTTTTATCATTTAGATAATGTGTTCTATGCTAAATTTTACATATTCACTGGGTTTTAATTTAGCGCATTTTCCAGTCAGCGAAATAAGCATAATTAAAACCCAGTGAATAATAAATCCTTTTACATTATGTGGATAGTCATGTATAAAAAAAATTGCACTGTCATTTAATTGTTGTTATTTTATTGATTTGAAAATTCAAGTGAATGTTGACTCTGGTGAACTTTTCACAGAGCTAAGTTTTTTGATTTTAATACTCATAATTCCCAACCAGTTTACAAGTAATGTTTACACTACTGAGCATAGGTGCAATGCATTATGGGAAAGAAATTATAATTTGGCACTACTGAGCATGTTACTGAGCATATGAACAATGCATTGTAGGACAGAAAATTCAAATTTTTGCACTATTGGACATTATGGGAGTAAAATTCAAATTTCACACCTTCCGGGTACATATAATGAGCATTGAACTGAACATCTATGTGTTTGTAAAGCATTATGGGAAAAACAACTTTACAAATGTTTGCTATTTTCTAAGACATTTCAACCTCTTGCTTTCTAAAAAAATTTTTTTTATTTTTTCTATCAAAAGGCAGAAAATCATCAACATCTATTCAATTCCATTCGAACCTGTTTTCCGTTCCCATGGTGACACACGTAAAGATGACATTGTTAACGAATTGGTAGAAAAATGTAGAATACAATAGTTATTCCAACATTTTAATAATTTGTTTGTAAAAATCAGTAATCCACTCACTTGCACCATTGCCCATTACATGTACATTTACAGTCCTTCATTACATGTAATCGTAAATTCATTACAAAAGTTATTTAATGCAACAACGTTTATTCTTTGGAGACGCTACGCTACTATTAACCAAGCAGACAAACAAAAGACACTTTGACAATTTGTTGATATTTTACTGACAACAAATAATAGGCTACACAAAATGGCTGTCTCCATGGAAACAAAGCTCTCATGGTTCATAACTTGAGTTTTATTTTGAATTGAAATTTTTGAACTTTTTATTTTTTGATGATTGAACAATGGGATCAAGCCGTAAAATGTTGTGTCGTCAAAAACCATGTATAAAGTTACATAATATAGCAAGAAAATTTGAAATTAGAAATATATACAAACAATTTTATGTAAATTGGCTAGTTAATATGCATATAAGCTAGAAAAAAGAAAATGTTAAATTGCTGAAAATATTATTAAATTCATTGACTAATTAATTAATGATTGTGCATATATTAATAATTTTAATGCATCCTCAGAAATAAAATATAAAATAAATAAAAAAGAAGTAAAATGTAAATATAAAATAAAACATAGTTGAACTCTGGTGACCTTGCCCTTTGTTATATAATATAATTCCCTTTATCATAGTTTGATTCAATATAAATATGCAATGTCATAATTAATTTTGAATACAAACAAGTTTTGGGGTTGAACCAACAGTCCAACAGTGGGGAATCTTATCTTAAATCTTAAATATCTTACAAAAACATTGGTGCCTTATTTGTTTAATTATTTTAAGGGACATAATTTCCAGCTTTATTCAAAGTAATTCAGATATTTTAGTATAAAAACAAATGTCTCATTGCAAAAAAAAAAGTGCTGCATTTAGATGTGAATAGATTCATAAAACATGCAAGATAACAGAAAATCTTAGCTGGCTTTAGTCCAAGTATTTTGTACAGGTGTCTGTCAAAAATTAATGATTTACTGAGACAAATATGAACTGCCTCATTGTGTGACTACTGTATTATATGAAAAGTAAAAAAAACACCCTTTATGAATAGCTATCATGTTGCAAGCTCTGTTTTGTATGCAAATCAACTTAAATAGTTAGTTGGTGTCCAGTGGAGGGAGAAGTCAACAGTGCTGTTACCTCCTGAGAATCTACATCTTCAAACACTGCAATCTTTGAAGTGCGTTTTTTAAACTAGTATTATAAAAACTCTATCATTCTGTTCTAATAGCTGAAACATATTCCTGTGAGTTTTCATTTGTCGAATGAACTGTTTGTCAAATACAGAATACATATATTTTAGAATAATTTTCTTTTTAAAATGTGGATGAAATGTTTTGCTTTTAATGCATTTTTTATGTATTGTTTTTGATTTGAGAACTTTGAACTAAGCAGATTTTCTATTAGCTTCAGATCTTGATCAAAGTTAGGCACCCAGTTCATAGGAGTGCTTATATTGATTTTCTGACATCTTGTTTTCTGTAAAGATGTTATTGGTAGGTTTGCAAATGTGTATCAGACTGTGCAATCTCTTCATGAGTGTGTTTTGAAACCCAGTATGGGATTCTGAGATACATTACCAAGGATATTATTACAAGATAAATCATTTGCTTCATTGAACACATACAACAATGCATATTTCCACTGAGATCAGTGACCTTTGATGTGTATCACCAGTGATTAGTCAAGTAGAAACAGTCAAAATATTTTATCAGATTTTCTCAATTTTTGCATGATATTTTCAGACAGGACATCTGTTGTTCAAACTCAGGGAAGACTTTATACTGATGAATAAGGTGACCAAGTTTGATAAAGTTTGGAATAGAATTAGTAAAGTTATTATGCACACAATAACAATTATTAACGACGGTGACGACGACAACAACAACAACGACAACGCCGGACAAAATTTTTCCCTTAATATACCTTTCCCTTCCATCTTTGATGGTACGGGCAAGGCAATAAAAATTAATAAATAATTATACCTTAAGACAATTTCTAAGTTATGGTAAATATTATACATGCATAGAGTTCTTATTTCTTCTCATGCATAAATTATGGAGCTTCCAATCGTAAATTTTTTATATACCTTGGAGTATGTCTGACAATTTATATACTGAACACTTTATCTTTGAAAAAAGTTCCAATTTTTAAAATGCAAAATTGCTAATAAATATGCATATATCTTTGCCAAATGATATTTATTATGCATACAAGTTACTTAAATGTATTCACATATTGACAACAAAGTTATCACCATTTACTATAAATTTCAAATGATATGCAAATGAGCTACTGAATATGCATAAATTTGTACTAAAACCAAAACAGGATTGGATCTCTGTACAAGTTTATCTGAAATGACATCAGCAGTTCCAATTCACAATGAGACACTAATTCTGAGTAACTACAACGTATTCAATTATTTGGATTTAATATAGCTAAATTTATATGCAAATGAGCTACTGAATATGCATAGATTTGTACTAAAACCTAAACAGAATTGGATCTCTGTACAAATTTAACTAATTGTGAATGGGACCTGCTGATGTCAATCAGCAGTTCCCATTCACAATGAGACACTAAATCTGAGTAATTTACAATTTATTCAATTAGCTACATTTATATGCAAATGAGCCTTCAATGTACACAGATTTGACCAATAACTAATCAGGTACAAAGATACAGAAAAACGATTATGTCAAATTTCATTTAATGTAATCCAAGCGACTAGAGTAGACATCAGAGAGGTGGCCTCTGTTTGCTTCAGACAATACAGTCATTGAACTGTAATTGCATTGCATAATACATGTAATGCATTACGCAACACGAATGATAACATGTTTTGATTAAAAAGTATCTGTTATCAAGCCAGACTTGCTGTAAAAAGGGACTTGTAGCAAGATAGTGCGTTAATTTGAACATGTCCATCAGTGACTTATTTTCACCTTCTATCACACAAATGAGATGCACTTACTCGCACATACTCACAAAATGGACTTACTATAAATACATTGTATGTCCAATAGTAATAATTAAAATTTCATACATAGTATAATTGAAATAGTATTTCATAGTATAATTGAAATAACCACAATTTACTCATAAGATTACTTTTATTTTCGGACTTGAATTACTCACTCACTTTCAGACGTGAATTACTCACTCACTTTCAGATGTAAAATACTCACTCACTCAAATACTCAAGTTACTCACTCACTTAATTATTCATTTACTTTACTTCACACATCCACCAATCACTTTCAGATTCAAATCATTCACACACTTTGAGAGTCAAATTACTCATTCACTATCTCACACACTTTGAGAGTCAAATTACTCATTCACTATCTCACACAATCTGATTAAAATCTGATGTAGTGTACGGGCTTTAATTATTTTGGCTATAAACTTATTTTAATTTTATTTTTTATTACTTTTGTTATTAATGCCATTTTATTTCATTATTTTACTTTGATTTTGATTTTGTGATTTTTTTTAATTCTGCCCTACCTACATGATGTAGGTAGGGCGGAATTAAAAAAATCATCAAAATCAAAGTAAAATAATAAAATAAAATAAAAGGGCATTAATAACAAATATAATGAAAAATAAAATTAAAATAAGTTTATAGCCAAAATAATTAAAGCCCGTACACTACATCAGATTTTAATCAGATTGTATCTCACACAATTTCAGAGTTAAATTACTCATTTACTATCTCACACACTTTCAGAGTCAAATTACTCATTTACTATCTCACAAACTTTCAGAGTTAAATTACTCATTCACTATCTCACACACTTTCAGAGTTAAATTACTTATTTACTATCTCACACAATTTCAGAGTTAAATTACTCATTCACTATCTCACACAATTTCAGAGTTAAATTACTCATTTACTATCTCACACAATTTCAGAGTTAAATTACTCATTTACTATCTCACACACTTTCAGAGTCAAATTACTCATTCACTATCTCACACACTTTCAGAGTTAAATTACTCATTTACTATCTCACACACTTTCAGAGTCAAATTACTCATTAACTATCTCACACACTTTCAGAGTCAAATTACTCATTCACTATCTCACACACTTTCAGAGTTAAATTACTTATTTACTATCTCACACAATTTCAGAGTTAAATTACTCGTTCACTATCTCACACAATTTCAGAGTTAAATTACTCATTTACTATCTCACACACTTTCAGAGTCAAATTACTCATTTACTATCTCACACACTTTCAGAGTCAAATTACTCATTCACTATCTCACACACTTTCAGAGTCAAATTACTCATTCACTATCTCACACACTTTCAGAGTTAAATTACTCATTTACTATCTCACAATTTCAGAGTTAAATTACTCATTCACTATCTCACACAATTTCAGAGTTAAATTACTCATTTACTATCCCACACAATTTCAGAGTTAAATTACTCATTCACTATCTCACACACTTTCAGAGTCAAATTACTCATTCACTATCTCACACACTTTCAGAGTCAAATTACTCATTCACTATCTCACACACTTTCAGAGTTAAATTACTCATTTACTATCTCACAATTTCAGAGTTAAATTACTCATTCACTATCTCACACAATTTCAGAGTTAAATTACTCATTCACTATCTCACACAATTTCAGAGTCAAATTACTCATTTACTATCTCACAAACTTTCAGAGTTAAATTACTCATTCACTATCTCACACACTTTCAGAGTTAAATTACTTATTTACTATCTCACACAATTTCAGAGTTAAATTACTCATTCACTATCTCACACAATTTCAGAGTTAAATTACTCATTTACTATCTCACACAATTTCAGAGTTAAATTACTCATTTACTATCTCACACACTTTCAGAGTCAAATTACTCATTCACTATCTCACACACTTTCAGAGTTAAATTACTCATTTACTATCTCACACACTTTCAGAGTCAAATTACTCATTAACTATCTCACACACTTTCAGAGTCAAATTACTCATTCACTATCTCACACACTTTCAGAGTTAAATTACTTATTTACTATCTCACACAATTTCAGAGTTAAATTACTCATTCACTATCTCACACAATTTCAGAGTTAAATTACTCATTTACTATCTCACACACTTTCAGAGTCAAATTACTCATTTACTATCTCACACACTTTCAGAGTCAAATTACTCATTCACTATCTCACACACTTTCAGAGTCAAATTACTCATTCACTATCTCACACACTTTCAGAGTTAAATTACTCATTTACTATCTCACAATTTCAGAGTTAAATTACTCATTCACTATCTCACACAATTTCAGAGTTAAATTACTCATTTACTATCCCACACAATTTCAGAGTTAAATTACTCATTCACTATCTCACACACTTTCAGAGTCAAATTACTCATTCACTATCTCACACACTTTCAGAGTTAAATTACTCATTCACTATCTCACACAATTTCAGAGTTAAATTACTCATTTACTATCTCACACAATTTCAGAGTTAAATTACTCATTTACTAGCTCACAAACTTTCAGAGTTAAATTACTCATTCACTATCTCACAAACTTTCAGAGTCAAATTACTCATTTACTATCTCACACACTTTCAGAGTTAAATTACTCATTTACTATCTCACAAACTTTCAGAGTTAAATTACTCATTCACTATCTCACAAACTTTTAGAGTTAAATTACTCATTTACTATCTCACAAACTTTCAGAGTCAAATTACTCATTTACTATCTCACAAACTTTCAGAGTTAAATTACTCATTTACTATCTCACAAACTTTCAGAGTTAAATTACTCATTCACTATCTCACACACTTTCAGATTTAAATTACTCATTTACTATCTCACACACTTTCAGAGTTAAATTACTCATTTACTATCTCACACACTTTCAGAGTTAAATTACTCATTCACTATCTCACACACTTTCAGAGTTAAATTACTCATTTACTATCTCACAAACTTTCAGAGTCAAATTACTCATTTACTATCTCACAAACTTTCAGAGTTAAATTACTCATTTACTATCTCACAAACTTTCAGAGTTAAATTACTCATTTACTATCTCACACACTTTCAGAGTTAAATTACTCATTCACTATCTCACAAACTTTCAGAGTTAAATTACTCATTCACTATCTAACACACTTTCAGAGTTAAATTACTCATTTACTATCTCACACAATTTCAGAGTTAAATTACTCATTTACTATCTCACACAATTTCAGAGTTAAATTACTCATTCACTATCTCACAAACTTTCAGAGTTAAATTACTCATTTACTATCTCATTCACTTTCAGAGTTAAATTACTCATTTACTATCTCATTCACTTTCAGAGTCAAATTACTCATTCACTATCTCATTCACTTTCAGAGTTAAATTACTCATTCACTATCTCACACAATTTCAGAGTTAAATTACTCATTTACTATCTCACACAATTTCAGAGTTAAATTACTCATTTACTATCTCACAAACTTTCAGAGTTAAATTACTCATTCACTATCTCACACACTTTCAGAGTTAAATTACTCATTTACTATCTCACACACTTTCAGAGTTAAATTACTCATTTACTATCTCACAAACTTTCAGAGTTAAATTACTCATTTACTATCTCACAAACTTTCAGAGTTAAATTACTCATTCACTATCTCACACACTTTCAGAGTTAAATTACTCATTCACTATCTCACAAACTTTGAGAGTCAAATTACTCATTCAGTTACTTTCAGACTTAAATTACTCACTTTCAGACTCAAATTACTCACTCACCCTCAGACTCAAGTTACTCACTTTCAAAATCCAATTACTCCCTCATTTTCATTTTCAGATTCAAATTACTCATTCACTATCTCACACACTTTCAGAGTCAAATTACTCACAAACTCATTCACTTTCAGACTCACTCACCCTCAGACTCGTTACTCACTTTCAGAATCCAATTACTCCCTCATTTTCATTTTCAGATTCAAATTACTCATTCACTATCTCACACACTTTCAGAGTCAAATTACTCACTTAACTGCTCATTTATTCATACTCACGCCAGTTCAGAAATCACTATCTCACTCACTCACTTTCTACATCTTGCAGAATAATATTCATCCTTTATAAATATATATCGATATTTAAACAAATTAATTTTGTAATCGCTAGTCACGATCACAGCTGGCAAGCTGCTCCACATCCTTCACCAAACTAACAGAGCCGTCTATCAGCACTAGTCTATTCATGAAGCGCCTGAGAATAGTATAGATCTAGGATTCCTCATAAGAGCCTTGTAGCGGAAATTGCACCAACTGCCCTCAAAATAGGTGACACATACAAAGGAAAATGGATTTTATTTACAAAGGAACATTTATCTCGGCAGTGTACAAAGCGCATAATGAGGTCTACACTCAAATACAATTTCAATTCTTGGAGTATCTAATTGCTTAGTAAGGTGAATATCCAAAAAATCAATCTTGGAGGAGCAGAGAACTAGAAACAGAATCAATCAATTGATTTTTTTTTTTTAAAGTTTACTGGGTGTATCTATTTTATTTATAAATTGTTTTGCCATATTTTGGAGGAGAGTGGTAAAAGTAATATAATAATAATGTTTACTATTAGAGAAGTAGTAATCTACCAGAACAGCACACTCTAGCAGTGATTTACTGCCATCTTGAGGCGGTACTTTTGAAATGTAATTAGTTAATAAGAATAAAGTTTAAAAAAGTTTATGAAGTTTATTAAAGATAAACAAATATCTGTGAAAATATAAACACATAACAATGGTTGGCATTTAAAGGTATGAAATACTGGTATTTTTTGGTGAGGTGAGGGAGTCACTGAATTTTAAAAACACTTGGGAAATCTAAGGTGCAATGATTTTACATGTACTGTGAAATACTTTATTTTCGCTTGGAATTGATTTTCGCAATTTTCGCTGAAGGAATGATTCAGTGAAAATAAAATCCAGCGAATATACCTTTTTTCCTATATTTTACATACATTCAACTTATCAAAAATCAGTGAAAATAAATTCCATACAAAACACCCAAAAAATCGTTTCAGCGAAAATTAATTTCAGCTAAAATAAAGTATTTTTATACAGTATATGACAGCAATACCTCCAGAAATGCCAGGATGTATGACATTTGGGGGTCACGCATAATTAGGCCTATCAGTATGCATGCTGTAAACTTTTGACTATAAAACAAACTTTATAGAACGTTATTTGCAGAAAAAATACAGTAGGTGTGAAAGAAGTCCCATGTGGCGAGCCAGAATTAGTTTTTCGGTTTGTTCTTTATTTGAACTCAATGTTATTATACTTTCAGTATCGATGAAGTTCATGACCAAGATCAAGTTCATCCATAACAAGTAGTCAATATTCAAGAAAACATCAACACATTATACAGATAGTGCTGTAAACATGTTAATTATTCGCTGGTGTTTAATTTCGCTATTTTCTTTGAAAATTAAAATTCACGAAAAAAATCCCCACAAACATGCAGAATAACCATAGAATCCATTGTTTACTTGCCGAGTCCATGAATTAAAACCCTAAGAAATCACTCAACATCAAAACAGTGAAATTATATGCCAGAGAAAAATAAATGATTTTACAATATTGCGATCAATATTTGATCAAAAAAAGCAGTAAAAACTGTATTGGAATGGTTAGAAGGAAAATATTTTGAACATGACTAGATACACACTGTTAGATCATTCATAAACCTGAGCATACATGTATATGTCACCACAAGATATATACAATCTATCAAGGGGAAATTTACATACTCATAAAGTCAGACACAGTGTAATAAATAAAGCCAATAGTTTGTGTGCGGAATTCCAACTAAAGCCCATGACAAAACAAAAAGTTCATTATAAAGCTGCTATATCAGCCTCTCTCAACATCCCTCAACAGTGTTTGAAAATCTGCAAATTTATGTACTACACATAAAAACAATATGCGGCGGCACAGTATCAGTTTGAGGATTGTTGTCATGGCAACAAGTTGAGCATAATCTATGTTTGACTACAGGGAAGACTGGTTATCTGCCAGCTTGGGTAAAAAGTTACCTATGCTGGTCATGAAACTGAATGGCGAGTGAATGTAATGAAATATAGTCATTTCTATAGTAACATAAATCCAGAAAAAAGAAAGAAAAAATGTAAAATTTTAAAACTACAGATCACTATTAAAATTAATCTGAATAATTACCAAATTATTTTGTAGTTCAAACGAGATGCTATAATAATAATAATGGGATAACCTGAAAAAAAACATAAAAAGCAATTTTAACTCATCTAAACATAATTTTCTCATAATCGATTTTTACTTTTAGTGAGGTAATGAAACGCAAAAAGGAATCCGCGACACTAAATCATCTAATAAATGGTCGGCCGTAACCTGGAAATCAGCACAGTATGAAGGGGCAAAAAGTACCGCAGATTGCATCATGAAACGATCTGAAGCATCACCTTAAGATGATCAATTTAATGAGTTTCCCTGCAGTAAAAAATCCACCGAATCATAAAATTCACTGTTTCTTCAGTAGTCGTTGATCTGCAATCTGACAGTGGGATAAAATGTCAATCTTTTTCAGTTATATTAATTCGAACCAAGATATCTGCACAGTTGACTCGAAGTCTGCGAAGTTTACTCTGAATGACATGCAGGTAATACGGTAACTTGTGCAGTCATATGATATTCGTTCGAAGAAGATAAAGTATACATATCTTGAGAAGCAGATTGCAAGGAGACTGACTGTGATTGACTGGGTATTCAACTTTAAAGGTTAATCCACCTAGGCCCCAAATCTCATCACATAGGCATTTTAAGATTTACTACCCTGATACTGTCGTATGTTATTAACTATTCGTTATTTCGCTACTGACTTGATGTTTTGTGTTCCTGTCCAGACAAGTTGCCATTTAAATTTCACTTAACCCTCACTGTCACTTTAAAAAAACAAAAACAATAAAAACATGAGTAAACAAAATTATATGTGCTAGAAATTATCAGGGGTTTCTAGGAATCGTGATGAGGAAGAATTCTGTGCAAAACTTCAGTATTTTCAGGTTTTCAGGACTAAAAAAAAATTTTTTAATTTTGATATAATTTAAACCATATATGTCTTACAATTAAAAATAACTTAGCACAGTTTATTGTACTTTAATAGCTTTTCTGAGTTTCACCCTACCAGTTTTAAAGTACTAGAACTCCTAGTCTCCTTAGACACCTTGATAATACAGTGTCTACACAAACACGATGTACTACTTTCTGAGGATGTACATGTATACACTATTTATACCTGATTTGTATGTATATAATGTAACCGAGAGTTCAGAGATAAATAAACAGTTTCTGTTTAGAATTCTATATACAGCACAATCAATATTGGGAGATTGGTAGCAGAATATAATGGCGATAAAGAACCATGACTATAAGTCATTTGCATAAAATTTCATCGTAGCAGAATATGGAATGATAGCTGTTTTTTGAAAGTGAGTTTGCGTAGTCTAAAGGTCATTGTTAAGACATTTATTGATCAGAATATAAATTGACTGGCTGTCAGCACAAATCTTTCGATGGCAAATGTAAAACATTCACTCAACACCAATATTCAGTTTTCTTTTAATTTAATTTGCTTCATAAGTGAATGAAGAAAGGATATTTTTTGCTTTCTGCTTAGCCCTTGACTATCAATACTGACATGGTGAAGGCAACTCTTAATTATCAAAGCTTGCATGGCAAAGGTAACACTCTACTTTTAAAGCTGGCATACGGCAAAAGTAAACCCTCAACTACCAGTATTAAGCAAATCATATGTTCCAAAAGAAAGAAGAAAAATAGAGCATCTTTTTGTTTATAATTTGCCGTGGGTTATTTTACTTTTTTTACCCAGACGATGGAATGAAATGAGGTACATGTATACTATAATTGCCATGGAAACAGACAAATCTGTATTTCATCTCATGCACTAACCCTTAAGCAGTACGTACCCTAGTTTCTTGGTTCAACATCTCGGTTTCTTTATCCTTATAGTGTTCTCTCTTCAAAGTCAGGCTGAGATTACAAGGTCAGCCAACAGCGCGCGTGAAACACATGGAATTGGACAACAAGAGTTACGGGACACAATTTTTTATGTGGTTTTCATTATTAATCTGTTTTTTGTTTGCCTGATAATTTTAATTCATTAAGTAAATTTGCTATAAGATTTAGACTTAATGGTTGCCTGTTAAATGTTTCACCACTGTGGGAATTCTCCAATATCAGTAACTGTGATACTAATAACCTTTTTACCACCAGTTCCCTGTTTTCATCACAAATTCACAAAATAGTCCTTTTTATAGTCTGCACTTTCCTTCAGAAGATCGGGACAAAATTAGCCAATTTTTTTTAGTAAAAACTAAAAAATTGACTGAAATTTTGTCTGATGGCTCCAAAATTCGGGTTAAATTTCCAGAAATATTGAAGAATACAAGAAAATAGTGCAAACAAATTAGGGCAAGAATGTCTGCAATGCATGTTATTAATAATACATTTTACATACAAATCCAAATGTGTAATTATTTTTATCCAAAATCAAAATTTGGTTTTCAAAATAATATGGATATTAATGACAAACATAGTTAAACTATAGAACACCTAGTCTTTGGCTGTCAGTAATTTGTAACAGAAAGTAACAATTAAAATGACTTTCAAACTAATGTGATTGATGTAGAATGAATCACCGACAACAAAATGGCCGACAGCCGACAGCCATTTTGATTCCGGTCTGTAAAAAGTGATCTGAATCACGATCTCATAACGTTCAATCAATGTACAAAGATTGAACAAAATCTAATCATATAAAAAGCTGAATGCTGATTGGTTGGTTCGAGAAATTATGAGCATGTTCTGTATTTGACAGTTTTACTACCACGTATTCGATTAAAGACGAAACTTTGATATCGCGGCAGCATGTGGTGCAATTCTTCATACGACCTGTGACATCATTAAAGAATAAAACAGATTTATGTCATACAAGAAGACAGCATTGTGGGTTGACCTGATGACATTGAAGTCGCTAATAACGCAATAAGTACCGTTTCCTTCATAACAGAAGAGGCATCAGCTATTAATTGAGTTTTTATTCAAACTGGCGGTGTTGCAGAATCCGGATCTCGGTGTCGGTATATGCTATATAAGGTGATAGATAGAGCAACTGGTTTTTGACATCATCAAAGGTCAGAGCGTAGATTCTCATTATGGTGAATGAATAAATAAATAAATGAATGAATGAATGAATGAGCATAAAACTGTTATTATAATAGTAATTGTTACCAATAGAAATGTTCATGATTTTATCAAAACCATTAATTACAAATTATTGTAATCAAAGACTATTACAATATTATTATTATTATTATCATTATAAATTAAAAAATGCAAGTAAAACCTGAATTCCAATAAATGGACAAGAGATGATACAGACATGAAATGGGAGCTAAATATGTTTCCACTTGAATGCCTGATTGTCAACTTTTGTCAACTTAATAAAAAAAACAGCATTATATTTTGTTTTTTATATTATAAAAATTTGTGACCAAAACGAGTAGTTACATGAAAAACGAGTACCGGTAGTTTACATGAAAAACACAAAAAATTTACATGATAATGATGCACTAAATTTGTGGGCAGTACAGCACTTAAAACAAAATGGCAGATTTATTTATCTCTCTTCAAATACCAAAATTGAACGGTATGAATACGATTTTCCTACGGGCATTGATTCATAGCAGGATAAAGTGAATACATGTATACTGTAAACCAGTTCAATTTTAAGAACAACAATTTTCACAAGTCAGTGAAAATCATCAAATTTTGTAGCAGTGAAAATTTTTCTTGGGATCTATGACTTTTGTGTCAGAAACTTTCACAAAATTTTGTCTTCATTAGTGATATAAATTCATTAAATCAGAAAAATTTCTAGCAGCGAAAATTGAAGAGTTCAAATTAAGCAAAAGGTAAACCACAAGCCATAAACAAATCCTAAACCGTTAAAGCAGTCATCGCAGCAACTGTGAATCTCCCCTTTACGACATAAACCTTACCTTTATGGCCATATAAAAACTTACCTTTACTGCCAAATAAAGTTATACTACGTGTATGAAATCAAGCAGGTTAAATAAATTTTCTACATGATACTTTTCTTTACGAAGAGTAATCAAGCAAATAGGGCAATATAATGGCAAACACTGTCTTGTTCATAAAGCGTCAGGTCACAGTGCCTTGCGTTCCCGAGGGTCTCATGCAAGTTTAACGTATTTTGTTTTCGCCAACATTTAATGTGGGTTTAACACAAACCTGTTAAATTGGAATACCGATATATATATATAGTTATATACATGTATATTGGTTGAGTTTGTCAAATTTCATCTCTATTTATAGATTTTAAAATTTTGAGTATTGAAGTTCAAAGAATATTTTTTAAAAACATACTAAACTCTGGATAACATGACTGCTGTTAAAAAACATTTTGTGATATTTTTTTTAATTCCCTATACAAATCTGGCTTACAACAAATTTAAAATATTATAATAATACTAATTTTGGATTAAATGAATCTGAAATGGTACCTCTGATATGATAATTAAAAAAAGATAAATGCCAGAAAGTGCTCCAATGTAAAATGAATCCAATATACAGACAGGCAATAATTTCAGCTTCAGCATTGCACATGCTGATTGTATCAAAACAAACGATACACCTTGATTTAATTTGACTGAACTGTTGACAAAACAGGTCAGCGAATTGGTTAAAGCGAGGGAGCTGTCACCTGCATAGCGTGTCATTGTTTACAAACAAGCATCTACCCATGAGCCTTTGCATATTTAGCATGTGTTGTTATCGTCGCTTGGGACTCAATTCCCACATGTGCGCAGGTGACGACCTTCCTGCTTTAGGTACACTGTACTCTTGACACAATGACAACAAACTGAAATAAGTTAATATTCACAGATAGTGTCAGAAACTCAACTAGATGTACATGTATGTATGTATGTGTTAAGTTTAAAACCTAACCTAACGCAAGCCTAACAACATAATACTCCCAGACATTCAACTACAAAAACAGTATGCATGTACCAAGTCTTGATTCATTTGAACAATCTGTTTTTAGGATTTGCTGCTAAAGCAATATGCAAATTGTCTAATTAATATGCAAGAATGTGAATCAAAATAAGATTTGCCACACACATAAATTTAACCATTCAAACAGACATTGGTATGACATACAATTTTGTATCAGCCTCGATTTGAACTCTGCATGTGTAAGCCAATGAAGTAAAGTCACTCACGAAAGTGCAAAATATTCCCGGTCAGTCATTTTGAATGAAACTACAAACTCAAATTATGTAGATGCACATTAATAAACCATGCATGATATTCTGACAAATTTGATTGAAATCAGCCTAAGGATGCCCGAGAAATGGCTTAGAGCACGCTGACATTTTCTATGTTTTTTTCTGGGATCATAATGGCAAGCAGTCATCAAATTTTTATAAAATCCAACAATTAATTAATATGCGTATTTTAAAGTTCCTATCATATTTTGTTTCTGTATGAGCAAGACCAAACTGAGTTTGAGAAATAAAGCTAAATATTCAGTAATCTGCATTTATAATCTAAAAACGGCAATCTAGACATAAAATATGAATTAGAATGTGATGATACACTACATGTTCTAGCCCCTCTTGACCTATCAGTCTAGAAAGTACAATATTGCTCGATATACATTGATGAAAGAGGCTGTATGCTCTAATCATCCCAGCCCCCAGTGGCTAGAAATGTACGATACAGAATAATCTCTGCAGGATGTGCACGTGTGGAAATTTATGATGACTTTAAATTCTTTTGAAGATTAAAGAGATAATGTTTTGCATGGTGAAAAATTAGCATAAATCTCTTTCGGAAACATTTCGATGTGAAGAATTTAAGTAAGTTTTAAAATTTAAAATATTTAATAAATGGATTAGCTTAATAATGCAAATTGTTTAGATTTCTAATTTCGAAAATAATGTAATCATAAAAGAATGAGAAAGAAAATACCAATTGTCATGCTCCACATTTCCAGATATTTGGTGTTCAACAATAACTTTACCCATAATGCATTGTGGTTTTCTTTAAAAAACAAAATGGTGGCAAGCAGGTTACCGATGGGAAGTCATGAGGTTGCTAGCGACTAGGGGTTTTGAGTTTTGGTAAAAGTAAAATTGAAGCAGCACTACAACTCCAAGTTTGATTTTTACTGTGAAGGTTTTTGCAGTCGACAGAAAGACATGGGTTATGTCTGTTTCTATTAGGCTCGGTCACCATTACGGTTTGATAACAGTGCAGTGCATTGCATTATGGGAAATCACATCATTATTCTAGTGATAGTGCCTATCATTGAGCATGCACATCGTAATTGACAATTTAATACAGACACACCGAAAAACAAGCACACATTAAATTACGGCCCCCTACATGTACATTTATGTTGCCAGGAAAGTTCCCAACTTTAATTTGTGAAAGTCGCTATGTCACGAATTCTTTAAATGACATAATCTTTTCCCGCTCAAACTTCAGAGCATCATTTTGTACTGTTTATTTTTCAAAAATTTTATTTTTAATTTCGCACAAGATGCACATAATTTTTTTCATTAGCCGTATGTCTTGATCAAATTTTTGGACAAAATGAAGGTTAATTTTTTTAGCATTCCTTAAATATTTGTTAATAATGTTTTTGTGCCAGACAATAATTTCAGACATTGAATTTCAATGTTGTATCTCCTGTTTTTTTTTTTTATGTGCAAAGTTTGAGTGATGACACACAGTGTATTTTTGCCACATAAACAATATTCATGTTTGGAATTAGATAAAACGGCTGTGTGACCATCTATCGAACGACAATGTAATGCGATAACCTAGCATCAAACAAGCCCGGTCAAACACAAGCACCTGTGGACCTTAACCAAATTTCCCCGAATTCGTGGGCTTTTAATTGAGTATGTTGCTCATTCACCAAGGGTGGAAGTCAACCCTGGGAAGGATTTGAACTTGGATCTATTGATCATGTGTCTGATGCACAAATTACTAATGACCCGGCGTCTATGAAATATTGTATCTGATGAAAGTCAGGTAGTTCAGCCATCAAACCTTAAAAAAATATTTGTTAATTTTTTATGAAGTTTCTTGTCACTATAAAGAAGTTTTTACCACACAATGAATTACACAGTCAATTTAGATTCGTATTGCGTACTGCTATATTACAAAGATGCTACGTGGTAAGCAACACAGTGGGTTGACTTGGTTATTAAAAAAATACTGATGCAAGTAAATCGTGTCGGTCTGAAGAGAAACATTTGCTACATCTACTCGTACATGTACGTCTCATTTCAAGTAGGATCTCTCACGCAATGAGCAAATATACAAATCTTATTAGTTTTTGCTCGAGTTAACGTGGTGAATTAAGGTCAAGCAAATAATTCCATGGCAGTATCGGGTTATTGCCTTTTAGTGCAATTTATTGTCATGTCACACGAAATATCAACTGAGTTACTATGTAGCCACCAAAGATCAGTTTGAAATTTATCATCCATCTAAGCATGCAGCCCAGTATTCAACATTATTTGAATAAAGCCAAACAAAAAAATAGACTTGGGTCTGATCATGCACATCAGTTTGAAAACTTAAGGAAACATTAAGGGGGTGCTAAAACATTGTGAAACTGCAAGTAAAAATAAATTTCACATCAAACAAGCAGCCTCTCGGCTGAGATAGCTCCGCTGTTAAGCAATGCACATTTCAATTGAAGAACTGAAGATATCACGAAATGAACAAATCTGAGGGAGGTCTACCTGAGGTCCCTATATGTATAGTATCAAAACCATCGGACTTGCTGTTTTCAGCAAGAGAGGTCCACATGTAGTACCTATATGTGTAAAATCAAAGCAATCAGACTTGCAGTTTTCAACAAGAAGTTGAAAATATCACTTTTTACCAAAAATATTCACCAAAATTAGAGAATTAAAGATATCATAATGAAATGAACAAATCTGAGAGGTCTACCCAAGGTACATATACACCAAGTATCAAAACATTCAAGCTTGTAGTTTTCAAGAAGAAAAAGTAAAAAGTATGATAAGCTCCGCTTGACAAAGTCGACAGCGCAGCTAATAAAAAAATTAATCATCATTTGAACATCTCAAGACCCAAAATATTTTTTTTCTAAGTTGTATTAGAGCAGAAAAATTTGTTTTAATTTCTACCACTGATCATTCCCATTTAATCTGGTATTATAAAGCATCAAAACTATATTTTTTATAGTAAGCTAGATGAACAATTTTAATCACTCATGACATAGCTCCATGAATACATTGTACGCCTCATCAATAAAGATTTTGGAACCAAGATCCAAGATGAATACTAATTATAAATGTCTGTTCTGTTATCGTTTGGAGCAGACCACCTAGAATGGTGACATTTAACATTCTGAGCAGACCCCCTAGAATGGTGACATTTAACATTCTGAGCAGACCCCCTAGAATGGTGACATTTAACATTCTGAGCAGACCCCCTAGAATGGTGACATTTAACATTCTGAGCAGACCCCCTAGAATGGTGACATTTAACATTCTGAGCAGACCCCCTAGAATGGTGACATTTAACATTCTGAGCAGACCCCCTAAAATGGTGACATTTAACATGCTGTGCAGACCCCCTAGAGCGGTGACATTTAACATTCTGAGCAGACCCCCTAGAATGGTGACATTTAACATTCTGTGCAGACCCCCTAGAGTGGTGACATTTAACATTCTGAGCAGACCCCCTAGAATGGTGACATTTAACATTCTGAGCAGACCCCCTAGAATGGTGACATTTAACATTCTGAGCAGACCCCCTAGAATGGTGACATTTAACATTCTGAGCAGACCCCCTAGAATGGTGACATTTAACATTCTGAGCAGACCCCCTAAAATGGTGACATTTAACATGCTGTGCAGACCCCCTAGAGCGGTGACATTTAACATTCTGAGCAGACCCCCTAGAATGGTGACATTTAACATTCTGTGCAGACCCCCTAGAGTGGTGACATTTAACATTCTGAGCAGACCCCCTAGAATGGTGACATTTAACATTCTGAGCAGACCCCCTAGAATGGTGACATTTAACATTCTGAGCAGACCCCCTAGAGTGGTGACATTTAACATTCTGAGCAGACCCCCTAGAATGGTGACATTTAACATTCTGAGCAGACCCCCTAGAATGGTGACATTTAACATTCTGAGCAGACCCCCTAGAGTGGTGACATTTAACATTCTGAGCAGACCCCCTAGATTGGTGACATTTAACATTCTGAGCAGACCCCCTAGAATGGTGACATTTAACATTCTGAGCAGACCCCCTAGAGTGGTGACATTTAACATTTAACATTCTGAGCACACCACTTTATTTAGGGATGATAACATAACATCATTACAGCAACTTTTCACAATGAACAAATCTTTCTTTAATCTTTTTTTTAATTCAATGGATTAATCAGACAATTATTGGCAAACAGATTTTGAGTATTTGTTATTGCAATAATCAACATAAAAATTCAAAAATATTGTCCAGCTCCTCAAATTCAAAACTTGTTGAACAAATTATTCGTTTTCTGAAATTAATGTCTAAAACATGTGAAAGTGACTTTTTCCAATGTTCCAAGTTTATTTTATACGGCATTCTACTTTTTCCTTAATTTTTTTACCATACTCATTACATCACAGTTAAAAATGAATTACAACTCCTTAGTGTCTAAAAAGATGCAAAAAATTGATATTTTTAGAACAATTTCTATTGGAAGCCATGTTAAAGCAATATTTTATATAAAAAATTAATAGTAATCATTAAAATGTTCTTATAATTCTTGATAACTGTAATTACCCATCTTATAACTACCGGGTACATAATTTTGACTAAAATCAACCAAATGAAATTTTGAAAACATGATATGATCTTTTCATGATAAGAACCAAAGGTACATACAATGTAGCTAAAAAATCACCGTTTTCATTACTGTTTGACCTGCGTTTTGTGCAAAAAGTAGTTCCGTGACCAGATATTTTATCTGCGTTTTGTGAACAATAGCGTAAAATGAACGTCAAAGAAAGTCAAATCGTTTATTTTAATGGTAGCCAACTCCCAGCAAATGAAAATCCTTTAGTGAATTATGTGTGTGTACTGGGCAGACTGGTCTAACTGTCGACACGACAAAGCTACGGTTCGCTAGAGGTACATGGCTTGCTGTCAACTTTGCAAGTTACATGTAACTGAGGTCAAAAGTTTAGTTGTATTATCCCTCGACAACAAAGAGCAAATATCGCTCTGTGACAGTCAATACACATCGTCTCCATGAACCAATTGTCTGGTTGCTGTTTTTTTTTTATTCCTTTTCTGCCTCAATTGTACCATTGTGGTACATGTTATACATGTACAAATACTATTTAGGTAAATCGCACTTTTCAATTATATTCACGCTGACGACTGCGGTTTTGGCAGTAAATAAACGTTCGTAAAAGCTTGAAACATTATAAGAATCCCATTTGTATCTAGAGTCAGTTACAATACAACATACATGTACATGTATGCTGAGATATAAACACCCCCCCCCCACATTGCAATAAATTTTGTGTCATTTCTTTCATTGTTGATCAGCAAAAAACTGCTTTGACTTTAAGGCGATAAAGTCGGCTGTAATGTACATGATACTCTAGTTCATTTCAGGAAAAAGGAGTGTTTGTTTGTACATGAAGATCTATACAGAACTTCGATATTAAGCATGCATATATCTGTTTAGTTCTCAGTGGAATGTCTGGTGAGGACAAGAACTAAGAATGATTTGCACGGGTATGCCGCTTGAGTACTTAAAAATCTACAAAAATTTAATACATTGTTTGAACATTAATTGTTCGGGTGTAAATAAAGCAATTTACAATCTGTGACCAGTGTTACACATTTACTAAACCATCATTTTTGCTCCCCTTTTAATTGCATACTTAGTTACCATGACAACAGTTGAAGTACCAAAACAACCATTTTTTTTAATAACATGGCATGCAATTTATGTAAAGTAGGTAGGACATACAGCAATATTGCTATGTATCTCAAATGAAAATAATTTCATGTATGATGAATATTAAAAATAGATTCATTGCTTTGTCAATGAAGCACAAATTTAAGAAAGAAATATACGATTTTATCAAAATAGTTTTTATTTTTATCAGAAAGAAATAAGCAGCCAATACTGTGTTAGGTGGCAAATATCTTGGCTGTCACTGAAAAACAAATGAAACTGTTGAAAATGACTCATAAAATGTTTACACTGAAACAGTTTTGAATTTTAAATCAGCATCAATGATTATACAACACCACACATCCCACCAACACCACACATCCCACCAACACCACACATCCCACCAACACCACACATCCCACCCGACCCATCCTATCAAACACCCCTACAACCCACACATCCCACCAACACCACACATCCCACCAACACCACACATCCCACCAACACCACACATCCCACCAACACCACACATACCCACAAAAAAACAAAAAAACAAGAACCCTAGACCCTAATTTTCACCATCAAAGCGTGTTCACAGAGAACTGCCAATAAATCAACAATATGAGAAATGACTCAGTGACCTAAAAAGGCAGTCTGTGTAGGATTTTAGGTAATGACATCTATCACCATGGTAAATTAAGAGTTCATTCTGATTGCCCTTAAAGCAAGAATAGAGTAGGTGACTCGGCAAACTGTAACTTATTTTATCGATTTTCACGCTGATAAATTACCAACTTATGCACTACTAACTCTGATTGAATTACATCATTCGCACAGTTTATAAAATTAGCCATTTTCAATAAACGCTCTCACTCGACAGATGTCTATCTTCTGCTCATACTACGATGAAAGATTAACTCGGGATCCCACTCAGTTGTTGGCATATCACAACTCTTAGAAGCACGATACAAACATGTAGGTCATGCAAAATGTCTGAAATAAATTCTGTGAAAAATGGAAACAGGTTTAACCTTTTTACCACCAGACTTTCTCGCCCAAATTTGTCTGCACTTTTTTTCTTATATTTTTCAATTTCTGGAAATGAACCCTAATTTTGGAGCCAATTTGAGTAATGTTTCAGTTTTTATTTAAATAATTTGGATATTTTTGTCCCAATCTTCTGAAGGAAAGTGCAAACTATAAACTGGACTATTTTGTTAATTTATGACAAAAAAAGGAAACTGGTGGTGACAAAAAAAAAAAAAAAATATTTGTCTGTCCCCTCACAATTCACTCGCGTTTTAAAAAATGAAATTTTAATAATTTAAACACTTCTGCAGACATTTCAGTTCCTTTAACCTCGATATTGTGTTTCATTATTATAATTTTGAAGATTTGCATACAACTGTGCTTACCGGTACAAGTGAACTATGCTCTGACGTTTTCTACCTTATAGATATATATCTTTGGATTTTTGCCTGCTTCATTAAATTTTTTATAATCTTCAACTTTTTGTCAAAAGTATGTAAGTTTTTGGTGTGAAAGAATTGTTATGAAATATTTGACGCATAACTAATTATTAAAAAACATAATATAATTTAGTTACATTAAAAAGTGCTCCGTAATATGATTAATCTTTTACATTAAAACATCATTCAAGTTGGTGATTAAAATTGTTTTGCCGAAATGTCAGCATGTTCCGTGGCAATGTGATCAAAAACCAGGACAAATTACTGATTTTCAAAATGTTATTCATGTCTGTGTATGATTCAGTTAATTGTCATAACAGCAGCAAACAGTCCACCCATTGTTGTATTTCATATTTTGGTAATAATGAAAAATTAAAACTTCTGCACAGGAAATATAAAACAATTGATTGGGACAGGGAGGTTGGGAGGGGGGAGGGAAAGAACATTTCTTATCAAAATCGTAATTAGTATTATACAGTTCTGTACACATTGCAGATTGAAACTAGAACAAAACATAATTGTAATTTGAAACATTGTTGCCGAACAGTACATTGGGCAGTCTATTATGTCAGAGGGGCTTCTACATGTACCTTGAAATTGAAGCGACTTTATTGGGCCCACGAAATATAATTTCACATAAAAGGACACAAACAAAAGACAATAACTCAGAATACAAACTGGGAACAGACACGTACTTTAGAAAAGTTTGTATTAAAAAAGTTTTCTTGGGGGGTGGGGTGCAAGATCAAGTTACAAATGACTTGCCTTTTTGTGTGCAAACGTTTTAATGATATACCGTATTCCAGACGGAAATATATTTTCTTGCACATGCTGTAATGCTGAATAAGTGACAATACAAGATTAAACACCCCTGTCAGTGCCAGCTGGATCTTGGAGTGCTGAATATATGACAGCAGATGTCCCAGCGATGATGTGTCACACAGAACAGCCATCCAGTATTGATTTTCAGGTAGCAATAACAAAGCCACTGCGCAACAAATGAAAAAAAAAATGTCTTTCCTTCAAGCATCAGAGTGAGAATTATTCATAAGATTATATGGGTGCGCTATCGCCATGAGTGATCTATCTCAAAAAACTCAACTATTGTTTGTGAAAAAGAAGTCAGGGTTTCTTAAATAATGAGATTTCTAAGCACAGCACACAGGACAATTTAGTATAATACCCATCTTATAAGATGCCATATGATGGTCAAGGTAGAATGTTTCTAGTAACACTACTGAAGAAGCAGACTCATCTAGTAAGATGTCATTTGATGGTAAAGGTAGAATGTTTCTAGTAACACTACTGAAGAAGCAGACTCATCTAGTAAGATGTCATTTGGTGGTAAAGATAGAATGTTTCTAGTAATACTACTGAAGAAGCAGACTCATCTAGTAAGATGTCATTTGGTGGTCAAGGTAGAATGTTTCTAGTAACACTACTGAAGAAGCAGACTCATCTAGTAAGATGTCATTTGGTGGTGTAGGTAGAATGTTTCTAGTAATACTACTGAAGAAGCAGACTCATCTAGTAAGATGTCATTTGGTGGTCAAGGTAGAATGTTTCTAGTAACACTACTGAAGAAGCAGACTCATCTAGTAAGATGTCATTTGGTGGTGTAGGTAGAATGTTTCTAGTAATACTACTGAAGAAGCAGACTCATCTAGTAAGATGTCATTTGGTGGTGTAGGTAGAATGTTTCTAGTAATACTACTGAAGAAGCAGACTCATCTAGTAAGATGTCATTTGGTGGTCAAGGTAGAATGTTTCTAGTAACACTACTGAAGAAGCAGACTCATCTAGTAAGATGTCATTTGGTGGTATTGGTAGAATGTTTCTAGTAACACTGCTGAAAAAGCAGACTCATCTAGTAAGATGTCATTTGGTGGTCAAGGTAGAATGTTTCTAGTAACACTACTGAAAAAGCAGACTCATCTAGTAAGATGTCATTTGGTGGTAAAGTTAGAATGTTTCTAGTAACACTGCTGAAAAAGCAGACTCATCCGGTAAGATGTCATTTGGTGGTAAAGGTAGAATGTTTCTAGTAACACTGCTGAAAAAGCAGACTCATCTGGTAAGATGTCATTTGGTGGTAAAGGTAGAATGTTTCTAGTAACACTACTGAAGAAGCAGACTCATCTAGTAAGATGTAATTTGGTGGTAAAGGTAGAATGTTTCTAGTAATACTACTGAAGAAGCAGACTCATCTAGTAAGATGTCATTTGGTGGTGTAGGTAGAATGTTTCTAGTAATACCACTGAAGAAGCAGACTCATCTAGTAAGATGTCATTTGGTGGTAAAGGGAGAATGTTTCTAGTAATACTACTGAAGAAGCAGACTCATCTAGTAAGATGTCATTTGATGGTGTTGGTAGAATGTTTCTAGTAACACTGCTGAAGAAGCAGACTCATCTAGTAAGATGTCATTTGGTGGTCAAGGTAGAATGTTTCGAGTAATACTACTGAAGAAGCAGACTCATCTAGTAAGATGTCATTTGGTGGTGTTGGTAGAATGTTTCTAGTAATACTACTGAAGAAGCAGACTCATCTAGTAAGATGTCATTTGGTGGTAAAGGTAGAATGTTTCTAGTAATACTACTGAAGAAGCAGACTCATCTAGTAAGATGTCATTTGGTGGTGTTGGTAGAATGTTTCTAGTAATACTACTGAAGAAGCAGACTCATCTAGTATGATGTCATTTGGTGGTAAAGGTAGAATGTTTCTAGTAACACTACTGAAGAAGCAGACTCATCTAGTAAGATGTCATTTGGTGGTCAAGGTAGAATGTTTCTAGTAAAACTACTGAAGAAGCAGACTCATCTAGTAAGATGTCATTTGGTGGTGTTGGTAGAATGTTTCTAGTAACACTGCTGGAAAAGCAGACTCATCTAGTAAGATGTCATTTGGTGGTCAAGGTAGAATGTTTCTAGTAACACTACTGAAAAAGCAGACTCATCTAGTAAGATGTCATTTGGTGGTAAAGTTAGAATGTTTCTAGTAACACTGCTGAAAAAGCAGACTCATCTGGTAAGATGTCATTTGGTGGTAAAGGTAGAATGTTTCTAGTAACACTGCTGAAAAAGCAGACTCATCTGGTAAGATGTCATTTGGTGGTAAAGGTAGAATGTTTCTAGTAACACTACTGAAGAAGCAGACTCATCTAGTAAGATGTAATTTGGTGGTAAAGGTAGAATGTTTCTAGTAATACTACTGAAGAAGCAGACTCATCTAGTAAGATGTCATTTGGTGGTGTAGGTAGAATGTTTCTAGTAATACTACTGAAGAAGCAGACTCATCTAGTAAGATGTCATTTGGTGGTAAAGGTAGAATCTTTCTAGTAATACTACTGAAGAAGCAGACTCATCTAGTAAGATGTCATTTGATGGTGTTGGTAGAATGTTTCTAGTAACACTGCTGAAGAAGCAGACTCATCTAGTAAGATGTCATTTGGTGGTCAAGGTAGAATGTTTCTAGTAATACTACTGAAGAAGCAGACTCATCTAGTAAGATGTCATTTGGTGGTGTTGGTAGAATGTTTCTAGTAATACTACTGAAGAAGCAGACTCATCTCGTAAGATGTCATTTGGTGGTAAAGGTAGAATGTTTCTAGTAATACTACTGAAGAAGCAGACTCATCTAGTAAGATGTCATTTGGTGGTGTTGGTAGAATGTTTCTAGTAATACTACTGAAGAAGCAGACTCATCTAGTAAGATGTCATTTGGTGGTAAGGTAGAATGTTTCTAGTAACACTACTGAAGAAGCAGACTCATCTAGTAAGATGTCATTTGGTGGTAAAGATAGAATGTTTCTAGTAATACTACTGAAGAAGCAGACTCATCTAGTAAGATGTCATTTGGTGGTAAAGGTAGAATGTTTCTAGTAACACTACTGAAGAAGCAGACTCATCTAGTAAGATGTCATTTTGTGGTAAAGGTAGAATGTTTCTAGTAACACTACTGAAGAAGCAGACTCATCTAGTAAGATGTCATTTGGTGGTGTTGGTAGAATGTTTCTAGTAATACTACTGAAGAAGCAGACTCATCTAGTAAGATGTCATTTGGTGGTAAAGGTAGAATGTTTCTAGTAATATTACTGAAGAAGCAGACTCATCTAGTAAGATGTCATTTGGTGGTGTTGGTAGAATGTTTCTAGTAACACTGCTGAAGAAGCAGACTCATCTAGTAGGATGTCATTTGGTGGTCAAGGTAGAATGTTTCTAGTAATACTACTGAAGAAGCAGACTCATCTAGTAAGATGTCATTTGGTGGTGTTGGTAGAATGTTTCTAGTAATACTACTGAAGAAGCAGACTCATCTAGTAAGATGTCATTTGGTGGTAAAGGTAGAATGTTTCTAGTAATACTACTGAAGAAGCAGACTCATCTGGTAAGATGTCATTTGGTGGTGTTGGTAGAATGTTTCTAGTAATACTACTGAAGAAGCAGACTCATCTAGTATGATGTCATTTGGTGGTAAAGGTAGAATGTTTCTAGTAACACCACTGAAGAAGCAGACTCATCTAGTAAGATGTCATTTGGTGGTAAAGGTAGAATGTTTCTAGTAATACTACTGAAGAAGCAGACTCATCTAGTAAGATGTCATTTGGTGGTAAAGGTAGAATGTTTCTAGTAACACTACTGAAGAAGCAGACTCATCTAGTAAGATGTCATTTTGTGGTAAAGGTAGAATGTTTCTAGTAACACTGCTGAAGAAGCAGACTCATCTAGTAAGATGTCATTTGGTGGTGTTGGTAGAATGTTTCTAGTAATACTACTGAAGAAGCAGACTCATCTAGTAAGATGTCATTTGGTGGTAAATGTAGAATGTTTCTAGTAATATTACTGAAGAAGCAGACTCATCTAGTAAGATGTCATTTGGTGGTGAAGGTAGAATGTTTCTAGTAATACTACTGAAGAAGCAGACTCATCTAGTAAGATGTCATTTGGTGGTGTTGGTAGAATGTTTCTAGTAATACTACTGAAGAAGCAGACTCATCTAGTAAGATGTCATTTGGTGGTAAAGGTAGAATGTTTCTAGTAATACTACTGAAGAAGCAGACTCATCTAGTAAGATGTCATTTGGTGGTAAAGGTAGAATGTTTCTAGTAATATTACTGAAGAAGCAGACTCATCTAGTAAGATGTCATTTGGTGGTGAAGGTAGAATGTTTCTAGTAATACTACTGAAGAAGCAGACTCATCTAGTAAGATGTCATTTGGTGGTCAAGGTCAAATGTTTCTCGTAACACTACTAAGCAGACTCATCTAGTAAGATGTAATTTGGTGGTAAAATTAGAATGTTTCTAGTAACACTACTGAAAAAGCAGACTCATCTGGCAAGATGTCATTTGGTGGTCAAGGTCAAATGTTTCTCGTAACACTACTAAGCAGACTCATCTAGTAAGATGTCATTTGGTGGTCAAGGTCAAATGTTTCTCGTAACACTACTAAGCAGACTCATCTAGTAAGATGTCATTTGGTGGTCAAGGTCAAATTTTTCTCGTAACACTACTAAGCAGACTCATCTAGTAAGATGTAATTTGATGGTCAAGGTAGAATGTTTCTAGTAACACTACTGAAAAAGCAAACTCATCTGCAATGATTAAACTCCTGCGTTGCTATAGCAATTAGCCCTATAACACATCATCCCATATAGCTCCATATCAGCGGCATATCCCATCATCCTTTGTGAAATGGCAACTCTGTACTACTGACATAAAACTGGACAAAAAAAAATCCTTAGTCATCAGAACGGCTGGCATCTTTTTTTTTATTTGTGCTAGAAATTTCTTGAGCCTTGATGATGCTGCAAGATTCTCACAAACTGCGAAACACTAGGTCGAGAGTTTTCAGTACTTTTTTCTGACTGAATTCATGACCATTGTTCACTGTTCAATGTCATCTGCTTAATATTTTCTTTGAAATTCTGCATTTTGTACACCTTTTTGAAAAACATTCAAGGAGAGTACAAATGTTTAAACTTTTTTGTTAAGAAAGAAAAAGAAAATTCCAACTTTGGGGCTGTTTTTACAAAAAAAATTGATGAAAAAGATTTTTTTTTTTTCTATGGAATAATCAGTCATAGTTGTGAACTCAATAAACACAGAAATTGTCAACAATATCTTCCTTTAGCCAAAATTTGTATTGAATAAAAATTCAGAATTCGGTCAGCTGAAGATACTGAAGTCGTACAAAAAAAACAAGAAATGTTTCCCCCATTACAAATAAATGAATGGTAAAAAAGAGCAACATGTATCAGACAACATTTTACAAAATAAATTGTTCTTTCAAGAAGTTAGAAATGAGACAGTCGATGCACGACTAAATAAATATAACTGGATGAGCTCTGTGGGTGATTTAGTCGTTTTCTTAAAACATAAAGATTGTAGACAGAAGCATAGTAAAAAACGAGTGTTTCTGTCATTTTGGAAGACCAGGGTCCGCCTACATGCGGCGACGCAGACTAGCATACTGCGATAATTGTATATTGATGAAGCGTCTGGATGACAGAGGCGATGTCACCACATGCGATTAAGAGTTATTAGAGATTCACTTTTGATCATTAACCTATGGAAGCTGGTGCACTGATATGCAAATCACACATCTGGGAATATCGTCAATGAGAGAGTTGAGACTTGCAAATCTTGTGTAAATTAATCTGAAACACCGAACCAAAAATCTCACTGATGCGTTGAGCTATGTTATTTCTACTAACAATAATGTGATAACCATGGAAACATTTTGAAATGAATACATTTTATTTTAAAATACCTTAATACCATGGCAAATATGTGTAATGTGAATGTTAGATAGTGTTTCTAAGTCTTTGAAGATAGCATCACTGTGAGTAAAAAAATGATTCATACCACAGCAATGGATTAGGGTATAAATAGGTCATATTTAACATTAAAACTAATTTTTTATAACAATATGACAATATAAATCATAAAATGACCCATAAGGCTGTCATGATTTTATCAACATTTGTTTCCAATCAGATATACAGTTGGTGTTTTTATTCAATTTATGTTTATTAATATTTATGATTTGTGCTAAGCCATGAATTTTTATTTTAAAATACTCGCCGGTTTCATATAGACATGAATGTTTTTTATTATAAATTATTTATAAATTTTTGATAAATTTTTAATGATGTTTGAAAACAACTTGACCAAAAACAACACCTTAGAGAAAGCATGCTTCTCATATGAATTATTCTTTGCATTTATGGATGCAAATCGGCCACGATTGATGGAAACCTACATGGATAATGTATTTTACAGCCAATGGAAGATTCCTTTTTGGGTCTGAATGTAGAGCAAGGATCTAGTGGGGTGAATGTTTTTATAAATATTTTATAAGTTTCCATCAAAAACAAAGTGTAGAATTCTAAAACTTAAATTAATAAAATATTAGAATTATGTATCAAACATCAAGTGTCTTCAAAAATGTTTATTTCAAAAATGTTTAATTGTCCCAGTACCACAACATGCCAATATGGAATTCTTAATTCTGGCCTTTTCACAGCCTTTCTTTCGTTTTCTTTTCCCCTCTACACTTTATATAGTAATAAGTTTCCTGAACTTTTCATTAAACATAAATTATAATTATATTGCTTGTAGATTTGGATAAAAAAAACTAATCAATATTTTTTGAGGAATGGAACTATTTGTGGAAGGTTACAAAAGTTGGCATGGTGGTGAATGTATTAACATATGTATTAACAATATACAAACAGTTTGAAAGGTAAAAAAAAAAAAATAATTAACTTTTCTGTTTGTAAAATTTGTATTCAAACCAGTTGAGCAAACACGTTTGCATGAAAAAAAAACAGCTATTAGAGATGACTGAGAGTGTGAAATTTAATGAAATATCCAATACACGCTAAAATAAAAACATAGTTAAACTACACATGGCTTGCTCTGTATATGTTGAAAAAGGCAAAAAAAATAATTTGAAGAAAGAAACATGAAAATGACTGAATTCTTCATTCAAAAAAAAAATAATTTATAGACTGAAGTAAGAACATTATAAAAAACTTTCAAAATACACAGGCGAATTATGACTACAGATTAACCATATAATAGTTTATTTTAGCTGGAATTACTTTTCACTGAAAAGACATTTTTGGTGCTTTGTATGAAATTTATTTTCACTGATTTTTGACAAGTTGAATGTAAAATATAGGTAAAAGGGTATATTCGCTGGATTTTATTTTCACTGAATCATTCCTTCAGCAAAAATGTAGAAAATTAATTCCAAGCAAACATAAAGTATTCTACAGTATACAAGTTTGATAATCAGTTGAATATTATTGGAGTTATTAATTAAGCCCACAAGAAAAGTTTACAGCAACGCTGGACGATGGCTCTAATAGACAACACTTCATTACGAGCAAGCCAAGGAAAACATCCAGAGGTCACATTATTATAAAAAACTTGCATTCAAAATATTGCCAAGAAAAAGATGGATATCTATGTTTCCATAGAAACAACTATTTCAGCAGCAAGTTTCAAATAAAAATTGAGAAGATTTGCTTTGAACTTGCAGAATGAAGAAAAAGGCGACTTCAATACTAATTATAGTGCCGTGAACTACCCACTTAAAAGCAATGAAACATGCATTTCCCATTACAGTAATTTGTAGACAAAATTGCTCTTTGTACTAAGAAAAAAAAAATATGTTCATTAATAAAAGAATTCTTAAAATAAGACTAAACCATTATTGTATGTGAAAATTACTGGCCTAATTGGTTGAACCAGGGAAAAACACATCACACATAAACTGTCTGTCAAGTATTAGCAAATTCAATGAAAACTTAAATTATTCATTTACTTTTAATATGCCATTTTAACAATTTCTACTGGTTTGTACATGTATACAAAAGTGGATCAATTATTTCTATTCAGATTGTTTTGTTAAAACGAAAAATAAACCAGTAAAAATGAACAGTTCCAAATTCTAGAGGGTTTGTCTGAACCTAATGAATCCCTCTGTGTCCACCCTTGGTATGTAAACATGTAATATTGAATGTGTTGATTTCACCAGGAGGGGTGATGTCAGTAAATGTAAAAATTTGACCATTTACTAAAAAAACTATTATTATTAAAATGTTTTCAGTTATAATTGAATCAATTATTACACTGCCAAATTGAAACTTAAAAGCATTGAACAGATTTTAAACCTGGAAAATGGATATTTCAAATACGCAGCATGAAAATACAATATAGGCATTGACATGAACTAAAGGGCAAATTAATGTACGTCAGTTGCTAAGCAACAGCAAGTTAGTGTATAGTTTTGTCAATGTTCGTTGGCAGTTCGCATTAACACATCGATTTCATGGATTAACTGTAAAGTCTAAGGTGATTGCCAATTTCCAACAATTTTACAGCAACGATAACGTACTTTTTTACGGAACACACTCAAAGCCGTTCTAATAACTAGGGAGGCTGGCAGTAATCAATTACCACAACGATACAAATGTTAAAAGACAAGTTCTTACCTTTCAAGCCTTCTTAAGCTCTCAGAGGCAAGACCCCCCCCCCCCCCCCATTCTACGAGCTGCATGTAAATGTATATTCATTCGTCAGTATGTTTCTTACTTTTGGGACAAGGATGTGATTCAAATATGCACATGGCAAATATAATATTTTCGTTCAAATACACATGCAGACTGGTAATATCCCTTCCCCTCCTCCATATCCAGGTCAACGAACGTTTGCAAATACGAGAAATGCATGCAAATCAAGAACAGACAATAAATCACTTTGTCAAGACAGACGTGCCAGAAATGCATTGTATTGTATCTGAAATGCACACTTTTAAAAACTGATATATGGTGCGCATTTTGCATATACATTGATAAGAGTTATATAGTGGTAACCATGACAACTACCTTAAAATATCATTCCTACTCACTGTCACAAGAGCATATATTTTCCTCTGCACTCCAGACAAAACATGAAATGATGGAAGAGAATGAAATAAAAAAATATACATGCGATTAACGTGCATGTTAACTGAAATGTCATTCAACCTCCTTCTAAAACACTAAAAGTACATTGGTCACATGACAAGGGACGTCCGAAGATCAATGTCAGATAAGAAACTTAATTCTTTCAGTATATTCTAAAATATTATTTACTTTAAGGCAGCAAGCTTCTTGCGAGTTTTTTACATGTGCGCATATTTTAACGCATATAGCAGCGTCAACTCAAAATCTGTCTACAATTATTCGTTTTAGTATTATCCAACAGTATGTGAACATTTGTGGTTCACTGTCAATCTGTTATTTGAGAAAAACGGTAACTTGCATGAAATGTAATTTTAGCACAGTTTTCATAGACCACTTCCTCGATAAAAACCCACTAAAAATATTGTCAATTTTTTAATGCCTTTTGGACTTTTAAGACACAACATATACTTCTTTCATCATATTGAGATATATTCGTTCCATAGATTTTTCTGAACAGAGCATGTTAACCCAATCTTTTTATTCCATTTTCTTCATTTCCATGACAAAAAATATCAAAAAATGAAGAAAATGACTATAGAAGTAAAACATTTGTTTCTTTTGTGTAGCATTGGGCCATTCCAGTTTATATCTGCACCCCCCTGTTGATGTGGTAGGATTTCCAGCACTGTATGATGGGGAAAATACCCCGGATTTCCAACTGTATAAGGAGAAACAGAATCTGGAAATCTAGAAGAGTATGGAAAAAAAATTCCTGGAAATCCAGGCAGTTATTGCTACTAAATAAAATATGGCCTAGTTTATCTCACCACATACCGGTTGATGAGGTTGGATCTCCAACAGTATGACTAAAAAAACTTGGCATTTTGACTGTATATGGTAAAAAAATTGGGCCAGTATGAAATAGTTATTACTGAAATTAGATAAGGATGGTGGCACGAATGAGCTCATCAACACCGTGAATCAGGACTAGTTTGGATTTCCATTATCAAATATAAAATTGTGAACTTGGTAAATTAGCATATGATGAGAGTTATATTTGGAAATCCTACTCTGTATGGTGGCACAAAGAAACTCATCAACACTGTAAGTAGGAACTATAGTTTTGGATTTCCATTACTGTATGGTGAATGGTGATTTGGAAATAAAACTTTGTATGACTTAAACACCCATGGAAATTATACCCTGTATGAATTAAACACACAAGCTCATCAACAGGGGGGGTGCAGATATAAATTGGAATGGCTCATTCCAACCTAATATTTGACATACACACTAATTAAATGATAAACTAATTAATATAACCTTTTTATTATGACAAATGCATTAATTAAGAAATAATTAAGAAATAATTAATTAAGAAATCATTAACATCTATCTAAATAGTTTTCTTAATGCTGGAAATCCATAATACAACCACATACATACAGTACGACATTGCCCGCAACCCACTGAGGAAAACACATTGCTTCAAATGGAACACATTCCTCGTGCATCCACCGAATTATCATCACCACGAAAACATGCTCATCGTTCATTTCCACTAAAAAGAAAACATTCTCCAAACTTATTCGTTTGCACCAGATTAAATGCTAAACAAATAATCGACCAGACGTACAAATGCTCTTTGTATCCGTGTCTGCTTGACTTGGCAAATCACGAAAAGAATAAGAACGAGAACCAAAAATAGCCGTCTTTAGAAATATATTAACTGAATCAATCATTAGTGCAACCCTCTTATGGCCTTGTAGTTTACTGATAATATCCAGCATCTTCCAGGTACCATTTTACAGCGATAAATATAATTACGTTCTCTGACATCCCATCACACGCAATTTAAAACCACATATAATGATTTGCACTATTGGTAACGTGTCTCTTTCAGTGAATGCAACAACAATTAGTTAAATGTTTAAATTGATCATTAAAATAAAATTTATTTGACCACATTTATGTAAGCATAAGCTACTAATACAGAAAATTCCTCTTCTTCTTTTTTTTCAACAAAATTAGTCTTTTTTGAATAATGAAAACAAATTGCATAATTTCAGACCCATCATGAAAATGCACATAGGAATCTGAGACATGTACTACTGAAATAGATCGCAGTATGGGGGCATAGAATGAGATATGGCTACTACATGTATTCTCATATTAAAACAACAATAAACCCCATTACCAATCCTACAACATTAAGACACTGTATAATGTATCTTATCTATCCCATTTATCATACCCTCAACAGTATAAAAAACTGTGGAATAAAAAGAAGAGCAACAAACCTTCATAATTTACAGAGAACATTGTGTACATCGTACAACATACAAAAAGCAGATACAGACTGGTTTCATTCAAAATAACAATTTGCGGGCCACCAAGGAATCACCCCCACCACAAGCGGATGTCACACCTGGACAACCAAAGATTCCTACCAAAAGCGCCATGGATGTCACACCAGGACTACTAAAGAATAATGCCCACCAAAGTTGGTAGTGAATGTGACACCCGGACCACCAAGGAATCAGTTCCACTGAAAGTGGATGTCACACCTGGACCATCCAGGAATTACACCCACCAAAAGTGGCAGCAAATGTCACACCTAGATCACCAAGGAATTACTCCCACCGCAAGTGGGTGTCACCCCTGGACCACCAAGGAATCACCCCCTAGGCAAGTGGATGTCACCCGTGGACCACCAAGGAATAACCCCCACTACTAGTGGATGTCACCCCTGGACCACCAAGGAATCACCCCCTAAGCAAGTGGATGTCACCCCTGGACCACCAAGGAATCACCCCCTAGGCAAGTGGATGTCACACCTGAACCACCAAAGATTCCTACCAAAAGTGCCATGGATGTCACACTAGGACTACTAAAGAATAATGCCCCCAAAATTGGTAGTGAATGTGACACCTGGACCACCAAGGAATCAGTTCCATTGAAAGTGGATGTCACACCCGGACCACCAAAGAATTACTCCCACCAAAACTGGCAGCGGATGTCACACCTGGATCACCAAGGAATTACTCCCACCAAAAGTGGCAGTGGATGTCACACCAGAACCACCAAGGAATTACTTCCACCAAAAGTGGCAGCGAATGTCACACCTGGATCACCAAGGAATCACTGCCACCAAAAGTTGCAGTGGATGTCACACCTGGACCATCAAGGAATTACTCCCACCAAAAGTGGCAGCGAATGTCACACCTGAACCACCAAGGAATTACTCCCACCAAAAGTGGCAGTGGATGTCACACCTGGGCCACCAAGGAATCACTCCCACCAAAAGAGGCAGTGAATGTCATACCTGGACCATCAAGGAATTACTTCCACCAAAAGTGGCAGCAAATGTCACACCTGGACCACCAAGGAATCACTCCCACCAAAAGTGGCATTGGATGTCACACCTGGACCATCAAGGAATTACTCCCACCAAAACTGGCAGCAAATGTCACACCTGGACCACCAAGGAATTACTCCCACCAAAAGTGGCAGCGAATGTCACACCTGGACCACCAAGGAATCACTCCCACCTAAAGTGGCAGTGGATGTCACACCTGGATCACCAAGGAATTACATCCACCAAAAGTGGCAGTGGATGTCACACCTGGACCATCAAGGAATCACTCCCACCAAAAGTGGCAGTGGATGCCACACCTGGATCACCAAGGAATTACACCCACCAAAAGTGGCAGTGGATGTCACACCTGGACCATCAAGGAATCACTCCCACCAAAAGTGGCAGCGAATGTCACACCTGGACCACCAAGGAATCACTCCCACCAAAAGTGGCAGTGGATGTCACACCTGGACAATCAAGGAATTACTCCCACCAAAAGTGGCAGAAAATGTCACACCTGGACCACCAAGGAATCACTCCCACCAAAAGTGGCAGCGAATGTCACACCTGGACCACCAAGGAATCACTGCCACCAAAAGTGGCAGTGGATGTCACACCTGGGCAATCAAAGAATTACTCCCACCAAAAGTGGCAGCAAATGTCACACCTGGACCACCAAGGAATCACTCCCACCAAAAGTGTCAGCAAATGTCACACCTGGATCACCAAGGAATTACTTCCACCAAAAGTGGCAGTGGATGTCACATCTGGATCACCAAGAAATCACTCCTACCAAAGGTCGCAACGGATGTCACACCTGAACCACCAAGGAATTACTCCCACAAAAGTGGCAACAGATGTCACACCTGGACCACCAAGAAATTACTCCCACCAAAAGTGGCAATGGATGTCACACCTGGACCACCAAGGAATCACTCCCACCAAAAGTGGCAACGGATGTCACACCTGGGCCACCAAGGAATCACTTCCACCAAAAGTGACAGTGGATGTCACACCTGGACAACCAAGGAATCACTCCCACCAAAAGTGGCAGTTGATGTCACACCTGGACAACCAAGGAATCACTCCTACCAAAGAAGGCAGTGAATGTCATACCTGGACCATCAAGGAATTACTCCCACCAAAAGTGGCAGCAAATGTCACACCTGGACCACCAAGGAATCACTCCAACCAAAAGTGGCATTGGATGTCACACCTGGACCATCAAGGAATTACTCCCACCAAAACTGGCAGCAAATGTCACACCTGGACCACCAAGGAATTACTCCCACCAAAAGTGGCAGCGAATGTCACACCTGGACCACCAAGGAATCACTCCCACCAAAAGTGGCAGTGGATGTCACACCTGGATCACCAAGGAATTACACCCACCAAAAGTGGCAGTGGATGTCACACCTGGACCATCAAGGAATCACTCCCACCAAAAGTGGCAGCGAATGTCACACCTGGACCACCAAGGAATCACTCCCACCAAAAGTGGCAGTGGATGTCACACCTGGACAATCAAGGAATTACTCCCACCAAAAGTGGCAGCAAATGTCACACCTGGACCACCAAGGAATCACTCCCACCAAAAGTGGCAACAAATGTCACACCTGGACCACCAAGGAATCACTCCCACCAAAAGTGGCAGTGGATGTCACACCTTGGCAATCAAAGAATTACTCCCACCAAAATTGGCAGCAAATGTCACACCTGGACCACCAAGGAATCACTCCCACCAAAAGTGTCAGCAAATGTCACACCTGGATCACCAAGGAATTACTTCCACCAAAAGTGGCAGTGGATGTCAAACCTGGATCACCAAAAAATCACTCCTACCAAAGGTGGCAACGGATGTCACACCTGGACCACCAAGGAATTACTCCAACAAAAGTGGCAACGGATGTCACACCTGGACCACCAAGAAATTACTCCCACCAAAAGTGGCAATGGATGTCACACCTGGACCACCAGGGAATCACTCCCAGTAAAAGTGGCAACGGATGTCACACCTGGACAACCAAGGAATCACTCCCACCAAAAGTGGCAGTTGATGTCACACCTGGACCACCAAGGAATTACTCCCACCAAACGTGGCAACGAATGTCACACCTAGGCCACCAAGGAATCACATCCACCAAAAGTGACAGTGGATGTCACACCTGGACAACCAAGGAATCACTCCCACAAAAGTGGCAACAGATGTCACACCTGGACCACCAAGAAATTACTCCCACCAAAAGTGGCAATGGATGTCACACCTGGACCACCAAGGAATCACTCCCACCAAAAGTGGCAACGGATGTCACACCTGGGCCACCAAGGAATCACTTCCACCAAAAGTGACAGTGGATGTCACACCTGGACAACCAAGGAATCACTCCCACCAAAAGTGGCAGTTGATGTCACACCTGGACCACCAAGGAATTACTCCCACCAAAAGTGGCAATGAATGTCACACCTGGACCACCAAGGAATTACTCCCACCAAAAGTGGCAATGGATGTCACACCTGGACTACCAAGGAATTACTCCCACCAAAAGTGGCAATGAATGTCACACCTGGACCACCAAGGAATTACTCCCACCAAAAGTGGCAGTGGATGTCACACCTGGACGACCAAGGAATTACTTCCACCAAAAGTGGCAGTGGATGTCACACCTGGACGACCAAGGAATTACTCCCACCAAAAGTGGCAGTGGATGTCACACCTGGACCACCAAGGAATTACTCCCACCAAAAGTGGCAATGAATGTCACACCTGGACCACCAACGAATTACTCCCACCAAAAGTGGCAGTGGATGTCACACCTGGGCCACCAAGGAATCACTCCCACCAAAAGTGACAGTGGATGTCACATCTGGACAACCAAGGAATCACTCCCACCAAAAGTGGCAGTGGATGTCACACCTGGACCACCAAGGAATTACTCCCACCAAAAGTTGCAATGATTGTCACACCTGGGCCACCAAGGAATTACTCCAACCAAAGTGGCAGTGGATGTCACACCTGGACCACCAACGAATTACTCCCACCAAAAGTGGCAGTGGATGTCACACCTGGGCCACCAAGGAATCACTCCCACCAAAAGTGACAGTGGATGTCACACCTGGACAACCAAGGAATCACTCCCATCAAAAGTGGCAGTGGATGTCACACCTGGACCACCAAGGAATTACTCCCACCAAAAGTTGCAGTTGATGTCACACCTGGACAACCAAGGAATCACTCCTACCAAAGAAGGCAGTGAATGTCATACCTGGACCATCAAGGAATTACTCCCACCAAAAGTGGCAGCAAATGTCACACCTGGACCACCAAGGAATCACTCCAACCAAAAGTGTTGTTTTTCAGTCTGCTAAATAAGTCAGTAATCTCGAAAGACAGCGAAGTGATGATATTGAGAATATAATAGAAGTCTTCATAGAAGACCATAATTTTTTTACATCAGTGAATCTGATATAATCTGATAAGTTGAAAAGAAATAAATATCATTCTTTATAATAATAATGAAAACTAAACATATTTAGCATTTTAATCAATACATTTTTCAAGAAAGAGGTTTCCTTTTTGAGGATCAAACAACACAAAAAAAATCCTATTCTCAAGCGCCAGGCATTTTTCACTTCCTGCCAACCACCACTGGTGAAACCTTTAAGAAGTTGAGTTTGTACTGTTTTCTTGACTTTCGTTGTTTTTACTTGCTCTTCAACCGATGTTTCACTTGCACACTGCGCAAAGAATACAGTGATCCCTCGCTAAGTTGCGTCTCAGTAAGTTGAGGTTTCGTCTAAGTCGTTGGATGGCTCCCAACAATTTTAACAATTTTAATGTGTTTTGGCGGACAATTTGAAGTAAAATTGGTCATTAAAGGGCAGGAGGGGACAACTTAACATCTGCTGGCCGACTATTGATGAGATACAAAGGGTGACTTTAGGTGTCAACAGGGTACGAAGTCGCGACTTTATGTACTTCTTGGTTGTCTTTCATAAAGCTCTATAAAACTTGCTTCAAAGAGTTGAATCTATGCGGACATGAATGCAGTGATGTGTTTACATGTATTAATAAACACATGTACGTATATGTGCTTTTCATCCATTTTCAATGCATAAACTCCCCTTTCACGAAACCCTCAGTAAGTGGCACCCCTCGGTAAGTCATAATCCTCAATAAGTCGCTTTTTTTGCTTGGATCCTGACACTCGTAACTTAGCGAAGGCCACTGTACATGGTACAGTGGTGCGCGTGTTTAAGCAACATAGAACAGTCTGTGACGTACATGTAGCTATCCTCCCTCAAATAAGCATGAATATCCTTGTTCAACTTCTTAACATTATTAGTTTTATGTACAGCATACAACATAATATACATGAAACATTTAGCTATGGGATTTTGTTGACCAGGATTCTGTCCCCTGGATTCTGTTCCCTGGATTCTGTTCTCTGGATTCTGTCCCCTGGATTCTGTCCCCTGGATTCTGTTCCCTGGATTCTGTTCCCTGGATTCTGTTCTCTGGATTCTGTCCCCTGGATTCTGTTCCCTGGATTCTGTTCTCTGGATTCTGTTCCCAGGATTCTGTTCCCTGGATTTTGACTCTCAGGATTCTGGCTCTCGGGATTCTGACTCTCATGATTTTGTCCACTAACGTTTAATGCTTATACCCCAGTTTAGCCAACACTTGATAGATTAACTGCTACCACTTACTTGAAAATTACATTCTGTTTAATTACCGGTAATTAATTCCTGTAATTAATCCCTCAACAGGAATATTCTCATTTTCACACATTTGGGTCATGCCGAAGCATGGAATAGAGGCATTTGTAAGTTGAGCAGTTATCAAGCCTTTGTTTCCGCTTTCCATTCTGTCACACAAAGTCCTTGGATCCACTGGTGCTGACACCATATCGTATTATTCTGTCCACATTCCTGTGTTGCCCTATGTCATACCATGGCAAACTCAAGAAGGGTGAAACGCCATAACTCCTTTGACCACCCAGCATTCTTTTCCCATCATCAGTTATGCTATTTGGGTAAATTTGCCAGAATAATAATATGAAAATTAGCAAAAATGTCTATGTACATTGTTAAAAATTTGACAATCAATCCTCCAGCCAACACCACCACCAATATCACCACATCATCCAATTCCCGACTCAACCTCTTCAATTTTTTGTTGTTGCATGGTAAAGTGTAACTATAAATCCAACTACGTCTTAAAAATCTATCAAATCTAATTCATACTTATCTATAGGGTTAAAAAAAAATCTAAGAAATAAAAATAAAAGCATGACCAGATCGTTTTTTTTTTTTAAATAGTGCTCATGATTATGAATAAAACTTCTACGCCCAGATGTGTAAATGTACTTACATGTGCATGTAGTGTTTAAGCTCACATGTCAACTGAAGTTGAGTAGGTAGCCAAACACGAGTAAAATCTGGACACAGATGAACAAATAAGGGATTAATTAGACACTCCTTGTTAAACTGTTGATGCGTACATGAATACCATACCATACTCGTCCAGATTTTTTTTTGTGCTTTGATCTAAAGACTTCAATGGAAATTGACCAAATTAGGGCAAATAACAATATTAATGTTTCAGGTCACTGCGCTTCATTCTGGTTAGTTAAAAAACATGTGTGTCATAGTGGGTTTTTTTCAGGTTATTTTAAAAATTGAGAAAAAATTAAATTAGGGAATATTAAGTTTTCATGACAAATCATAAATTTAATTTCAGTTAAAAAAAATATAAACTAGAAACAATAGAAATAGAAACACGTTTTTTTTTACCTTTACAAACACTTTCAACAATTGCTAGAGGAGAGTCAAATGTTAATAATGAGTGTTAAAGTAAATGAACAAACTAATTATAAAAAACAAAATTACTGTAATTACTGCAAACAAATTGACAATTAAAAAGAAATTCAGTGTGTTTGAAAAATAATTAAAAAAAAAATCTACAACTTATTGCAGCATTCATAAAAAGTACCTGAGCTCCAGTTTTTATCTGAAATGGCTTGCTAGTACATTTCAACCGAACCGCATTGTCCACTTAATATTTTCAGCATATATACTTAGAACGACTGACACACGAAAAACATTGCTCTATTATACCACATTGTATGCCACGTGTTCATAATAATAATATTTTGGAAAAGTTGAACAAAGATATCAGTTATAGGATTTTTTTTTGTAAAAATAAACCACTTTCTCAATACATGTAAATGTAATTAAATTGATGAATGTGTTTCGCTTTGTTATTATTATTATATTTAATGACATTTATTCCTTTTTGACTTTATCGTGTTTTCTATCAGACTCGCATATGGTCGACATCAATGGTTATTATACAAATACTTAAAACCCTTGCAATATTCAGCCAGAAAAAAAATATTTGCAAAAAATATTATACTTGCGCTGGTTTGTACTAGAGACTAATCATGTTTATATTATCCACGCGTGTAATTCCCAGATGTAAAATTATCTACGTGCACAGCGGGTAAGCGAGCAAGAAATAAAACAAGTGAGAATCGTACCAATACAGATATCCATTAACGCAACGCTATTCTTCACTTCTGACAGCGACATCATACTTCCTGTGATGCCTTGGTGTAAAATTTTATTTTAGCACAGTAAATATTTATTAGAAAATAAAAAATATTATTCATATAGACTTTGGATTAAGAATGTATACTGGTATACCAATACAACCCTAGTATCACTAACATTGGGGAGGAAAAACAATAAAATTAAACCATTCGAAAATTCTCGTACAGATGTTCGGATGTGTTACGGTAGCATTTGTTGCTAGCGTTTTTTTTTTTTATTTGGAGAATTTGTATCACATTCACATCACGATTGAACGTTTTACTCTGTTTACATCGAACACAACAACAATGTAACGTGTGACGGAAATAGAGCATCGTCACAAGACACCAAGGTTAGTGAAGAAGCATTGACAGTACGAATTTCAATGAAATGATTTTGTTATGAAATGAGGTTGTTATCGGTCGCTAAATAACATGTAAAAACAGGAAAAGATGTATAATAGGAGAAATCATGTGAATATCGCATGCAGGCAGTTTGAGACCACATAGACCTTCACTATGGATCGATTGATATGATTGTTGTAAACATCATCTTCCTTTATGCTTTACAGCATTCCATACAGCAGAATAATTTATCTGCAGTAAAACACGTCAAAATATTTTTATAAGATTTAACATGAACGGGTTTTAAATAATTATTCTTTAGAAAAATACTTTTCTCATCTATTTATTGAAATGATAAATTTAAATTTGTTGCTGCGACAACAAAATTAGTTTTTAAATGTGAACAACTATGACAAATAATTAAAACAGCGCCCTCTGTCAATGCTCATAGACAGTATCACTATCACGTTACCATAACTTATTCAGAGATCTATTTTGCCGAGTGTTATGTATTTTTCATTAATTATTTCTTTATTAGTTTAGAACCAAATTTACATCAAATAATAAAATAAAGATGGCAGCCAACATACAGTTCAAAATTTCTTTCATTATAACGTTTTATATCTCTGCCCAACACTGTATAAAAACAGTTTCGTAAAACACATATTCACAATAAGCAAAAAACGCTCACTTAACTGAGCAGAACTTGTGTTCTTCTCACCCAGGAAGTTCCATGAAACCCACATACACATGTTAAAGTACGTGTCTGCATTAAAAATATGACAGGAGCCTTTTGGGAAAAGTGGCAGAGTAATTTCATTCTTAACAGCCACAAAAGTAAACAGACAACTGTCAATATAATTACATATAAAACACTGTCAATGAAATTAGCATTGGGTATTTGCGGCTTACTGTGAAAGCATTAATTTTCACTGGAATTAATACCATTATTTTGGTAATTGTTTATGATCAGAGTTTTAAATTCATGATTATGAGTTAGCTAGATATATTGTTATTGAGAGTGATCTGTATACATTAATAAGTGTACTCAAACTTCAACTAAAATTACGTAAAAACTCTTATAAAAATACATACTAATTCATGTATTTATGTGTGAACATAAAAGGTGTTGACAGATTTTGAGCGCATGCAACTTCTGAAATTCTTCTATATACCAGAATCAAACAGGATAATCCCCGTAGGGAATACATATGCCAAAGATAATCTGCAACTTAGTCCATGTATAATGGTGTAAGTTAACGCAATATTAGAAATTATGTAAAAAAAAAAAGGATGCATCATCCATTAAGCAATTATGGGAAACCACATGCATGCCATAATAAAAATACTATAAAGTAAAGTGGGAATACTGAAAACTTTAATTACACAAGAGATTACTTTTCGGGAATTGCAAGTTAGTAAAAAAGACAAAATTATGTTGCGGTGAAAATTTCTCAGGGGGCGGGGGTCCTAGGGCAACGAGTGGAATTGACTTTCGAGACATTTTGTTTAACAGAACTTACAGCATAAGGAAGAAAGCTAATACTTTATACCAGACAGCAGTATGATTCAAAATATTATTTCAGTTGAAACATTTTTAAAAAAATTAAAATTAATATTAAAATTGGTATTATTACACAGGAATATTACAAAATATTGTTAAAACACATAAATATATTATGATTGAGTAACAAATAAAGAAACATCATTTTGTAATACAGAATTCAATTAATTAAATAACATTAATTAATCAATTAGGTAATTAATCAGTGGTTTGACAGACTGGATAGATATAATACACGCAAATTTAATATAACAGTCAGCGGGTGATGTTCCCGGCCAGGTGTCGGTACACCATATTGCTGACATTATTCGTACATGCGGAGTTAGTTTTGTCGAACGCCGGTACTAAGGAGCGATGCTAGGAACGCGAACACAATCCAATGCGCAGTGTCAAGTAAACCTTGGCCGGCCTCGACGGCACAAGGCTAAAAGTATAAAAATACCGCACCAGTGAATCTGCCTACAAAAAATTAGCATTTCCTTTCTTAATTTAATGTTAAATATCACAGGCTCCCGTCGGATTTTTCGTTTAAAACACCGCGCTTAAACAGAAACAAAAAGTTACGGCCCACAATAAAAGTAACGGACAGCGAGAGAATGTTTACATGTGATGTGTACATAGTAAAAGCAAAAACAAAACACGTACCTTACTGTCGAAGTTATGTAACGTAAGGTTATAGCCCGGTAAAAGATTGGTTTCGTCGTTGATGTGCCGAAATGCCATCCGCGCAGCTGGTAAACATCCAACTCCTCCTGCCCAAGCTCCTTCCATCGGGAAAATACCACCGATATGTAAGGGTATGGAGCGGTTATTTGGCGTAGTCAACACTGCTTCATCACCGGACTGACACATAACGGAAGAAGCGGCGATCCACAACACCCATAAAAACGTCCTTTCCACCGGTACGTACATGAGATACATCAAGCCACTGCAGTTATTTGTCGTTTAACACTGGGCGATTTGGTTTTCCCGAACGTTTTGACGAGCTAGCATAACATTCTCTGCTAATATTAGTCATTTGATGTGGTTGGTAATGCAATTTCACTCTCGGTCTCATTCACAGTCGAATTTCACGGGAGATTGCCGACTTGCGCTTTACGTCATTGAAAAAGCTAGAGCGTCATCAGAGTTGACCTTTCAGCTTCAAATCAACCATGACCCGGAAATGATCGTTACACGTGTGTGTTTTTATTTTGCGGTGTGTGTGTGAACTGGCTGTGGTTCAAGATTTCGGGGCAATGACGACAGAAAAACGGTAGGAATTTTGCTAAAATTGTGACTTTTTATGTTGCCGTATGCAGACCACAATTTGTCGACACTCTTAAATGTTAAATTATCTGTGTCATGTACAATTTTCACGAATTTGTCAACTTGAGCCGACCATTGAGGTATTTTTACCTACACGAAGAGACCATGCCATATGTACTGGACAGACACCCACTCTCTTATTGCCATGGTTTACCCATTGTACCGTCCATGAATTATCAACATTTTAACAGTATGCTTTTGCATTATTTATAGCCATGGAGCGCTGGCACTATCAAGTTACTAACTTTAATGACCTGAAACAATGCACTAAGTTGTACACCAATTTCGCCAACGTGTTTTTTACGTAGTAAATAGCGCCATCGGTGTTATGTTTTGTTATTACTGATGACAGGGTTTGATTTTAATTAAAGGTGAATCTTTGAAGAAATGTAGTGGTGGGAGTGTCCGAAAAAATTGTATTTTTTACTTTTTAAAGTTTACATCATGTTTTTACAAAAGACACATTTTCGTGAGCTTTGGGAAAATCACTTTAGTTCGATAAATAGTGTTTTATTTTTGCATTTTGTGTAGTCTTGTGTGCAAGTAATTCACCATTCTCTGTTTAACCTTGTTCAGTGTTGAGATAAAAATTATTATGTTAATGTTGCCATTTATTTATTTTGTAAAAGTTTGTGGGAAGTCGTATTTTTGGACGTAATATTCTTTATAATACCAGCAGTCCAGCAGTCAGACAAGACAAGTACTTTCAAGAGTAGAACACAAGTTGTTTATTCGTGAACATAACATAGAAGAGCCCTGAAACAATTACAATGGATGCTTATATACCCTGGTGGGGAGTCTGAATTCGAGCGGGGAAACTTAGATACAAATATACAATACTGTGATTGGTCAATAAAAATGTTGTGGTGTTGTCTCTCACGTTCGCTCATAACACAGTGTTCAAGGTCGTATCCCGTTTTGTTACATTCAAGCTTTGGCGGTATATACGATGTATAAAGCAGTATAATAATATAAAACGATACACAATATCAGTAACAGTAGTAAACAGTAAAGTCTATCCATATCTATTTCCGACAAAGTTCAAATCTGACCACTATGCATACATGTGAAAACGGCATGTTTTTTTTCTGTTTTTTTTTTTTAATGTTAAATTTATCTGCACTGTGTGGATGAACAGGAATGGGTTTGAAGTGGACATGCAGTAGTTCTCATGTGAAAAAATATGTCAAACTACTGAAACTAATGTATCTTTAGAAATAGGTCAATAAAATCATAATTGAATCAATTGTGTTTTTACTTTTTTCCTCCCATAGAATTCCATGTATTTATTCCATGATCATAAAAAAAGAATTATAAAACGTTGTTTTTTTTACAAAATCACCGACATTTTATAGTCTTTTGATGTGTTCCAATCATTCTAGGAACGGTACCTTAGTAGTGTCCCTTTTGTGTACACATTGATTTGTGTAACAATAAAAGCTGACATCTTCGTTAATACGTGCAGCACTACGACCACCTTTCTTTAAAATATTACCATTACCGCAGCAAATAAAAGACATTAATAGTGCAATCTCTAGTACCGATAGTGACGACACTTTGAGGTCTGATTCATTCCTTCAGAGAAAATAGCAAAAATAAATTTCAAGTGCAGATAAAGTAATTTAATTATAAATTTTCCATACTTTCAGATCTCCTGGCTTCATAATAATTTTGTTGTTTAAAAATATTGTCTCATTTCAGATGCGAGGTTTGCAATGAACACATTGCCAAATATCGCTGTCCTCGATGTACATTAAGAACATGCAGGTAAAATGAGTTTTGCCATTATGGTGTATACTGTGTTGGTGTGCATGTCTACTATAATCCTTGTAGGAAGCACTTAGAAGGTCAGTTAGGTCAAATGAGAACTCAATATTACTTTTTCAATTTTGTCTTCGGTAGTTTGCCTTGTGTGAAGACACACAAACAGAACAACGACTGTGACGGCATCCGAAATAAAGTTAGTTATGTCACGGTCAAGAATTTCACTGAAAGTCACCTAATAAGCGGTATGTATTTCTTTTGTATCATACACCTTGTATTTCCTGGCCTCGTAGCTCTATGGGGAGTACGCCTTCTAATCAGGTCAATAATTTCTTGTAACACGCCCGGCCCAGCATGCTCGTCTTTCATCAATCAATAGTTATGTTGTGTGTTTGAGGTCAGGCTGTCGTAAAATTGTAATGACACCTATAAGGCATATGATAAAGCCATATCCAGTCCATACAGATTATTATGAGGTGTGACTGTGCAAGAAAGGTCATTTGGGGTGATGTGAAGGTCATTTGATGTGACTGGAATAAAGGCCATTTGAGGTGATGTGAAGGTCATTTGGGGTGATGTGAAGGTCATTTGATGTGACTGCAACAAAGGTCATTTGAGGTGACATGAAGGTCATTTGGGGTGACACGAAGGCCATTTGGGGGTGACACAAAGGCCATTTGGGGGTGATATGAAAGTCATTTGGGGTGACATAAAGGTCATTTGATGTAACTAGAACAAAGGTCATTTGAGGTGACATGAAGGTCATTTGGGGTGATATGAAGGTCATTTGATGTAACTAGAACAAAGTTCATTCGAGGTGACATGAAGGTCATTTGAGGTGATATGAAAGTCATTTGGGGTGACATAAAGGTCATTTGATGTAACTAGAACAAAGTTCATTCGAGGTGGCATGGAAATCATTTGGGGTGACATAAAGGTCATTTGATTTGACATAAAGGTCACTTTAGGTGACTGGGCAATAAAGGTGATTTGGGGTTACATACATGTTTTTCGAGGTGGCATAGAGATCATTTGGGGTGACATAAATTTAAGATGACTTGGAGGTTATTTAAGGGTTAGAAGTCAAATAATATGACAAATGCCAAATTTAGAATATTGAATTCCAGCTTGGACACACTAATTACAAAAAGTTATTGATCTTCAGATTTGAGAGGAGACAACAAATTAAATAACGATTTTGAAAAAACATTAATAAACATAACTGTCTTGATATGCGCAAACATTTTTTTCTGACAGCCAAAAAGTTGTGAATCTGTCAGAAAGTTAAAGTAAAAAACTTGGAAGATAAAAAGAAAATATTTATAAAAAAGAACTGTCAATTAGTGCTGCAGCTAAAAGTATATTTACTCTAAAAGTGTCAATGTTTAGCTTAAAGAGTTGGAAACTTCTACTCTATAATACTGTGGGGAGAACCATGATTTAATTTGCCAGCCACAAATTATTACCAATTTATATTTTAAATCTGACTGAACATAAATACGCCTGAAAATTACAATTTTTTCTACTCATTAAAGCTAAGCCAGGTTCTTTGAATTAAATTTGAACTCTGGTTCTATAAACACAGTTTGCACAGATTTCTTTCTCCTGGTTTTTGGCATCACCAGTTTCCATAGAAGTATTACTACATGTGTCTCTCCTTTTTTTACCAAAACACTATGATGTACTGTGGAATACTTTATTTTCGCTGCAATTAATTTTCGCTGAAAAGGCTTTTCGGGCATTTTGTATGGAATTTATTTTCACTGATTTTTGATGAGTTTAATGTAAAATATAGGAAAAAAAGTATATTCGCTGTATTTTATTTTCACGGAATCATCCCTTCAGTATAAATAGCGAAAATAAATTCCAAGCGAAAATAAAATATTCTACAGTAATTGGTATCAAACTATCACAGAATTAGGGGTCAGAAACTTAATTTTGAGAAAGTAGAAATAGATGTAATAGTCACTTCCTGTTAGGATTGAAAACAGCTACTAAACCCACTTATCCAGAAAGTGGTATGCATATATTGTGTATGATTTCATTGTTGATTACAAATTGCAGTCTACGAAAACGTGTTAAATTTTAAGTGCTTAAAAACTTTTATTAGCATATCTTAAAATCATCTCGCTTTGAAATTTAGAGTGATTTGCAGACTTAGATAGATGTCACTGTCTTTGTGTTGCGTCATGTTCGATATGGGATGCGTGCTTTGTGTATGAAGCGTATAAAATACCTTGTTTATTTACACAAAATATCAACACATGCTGCGTGACATTGGTGCTTAAACTATGACAAGCATGTCTCAGTTGTGAATAGTTCATATTTGACACTAGAGGGCGCTCTTTGGAGTAAGGCTTTATATTTGTCCGTACTGATATCACTCATATAGTTTCCTCTTTTTCTACAGACTATCGCTTTCTTGAGGATGTTGACCGGAAAATTGATAATGTTGCGAGGGAAATGAGACACAAACACAGATTTATTCCTCGCTATGTAGGTTCACTCTACTTTTCTTGTAGTTGTTGTAAAATTATCTTAAAAGTTGGAATGATTTGTCACTGTACTCGAGATCTGATGTGACATATTGCATTGTTTTGGAGGTGATCCCGTGGCATATAGTACAAAGCAGTTTGCCATTGTTCTAAATTACTGTAGATAGCAGTAATTAAGGTTGTCATTGACAAAGTGCTGACATATTTCTCAGCATGAGTGCATACTGTAAAATACTTTATTTTCGCTTGGAAATAATTTTTTTTTTTTGCTGAAGGAATGATTAAGTGAAAATAAAATCCAGCAAATATACCTTTTTAGTCTACGTCCGAAAACGGGGACTTATGGTTTGCCCTGTGTGCGTTCGTGCTCACCTGGATCTTGAACATGCATGGACCGATTAAGTTCAAACTTCACTCATACATCACACATTTTATGGGACATATGCACATGCATTTTTTTCATGATCCGATTAACGATAGCCAAATAGCGGCCATTTTAAGGCCGAAAATGCATCAAAATCGCACATTTTCACCATTCCGGACCCAGATCTCAGTTATGCATGGATGGATTTTGTTCAAATTTGGTACATACATTAAACATAATAGGACCTTGATGCACGGCATTTTTTTTTTGATTGGGTTTGAAATGGCCGACTTGCGGCCATTTTATTTTAAAGAATTCAGTTCTGGATCCGTATCTGAGACATGCCTGGATTGATCGAGTTCAAACTTCACACACACAAGGTACATCATGTCACAAATATGTATGTGCATTTGTTTCATGATCTCATTAACTATAGCCAAATGGCGGCCGCTTTAAGGCCGAAAATGCATTGAAATCGCACATTTTCATCATTCCGGACCCAAATCTCAGTTATGCATGGACGGATTTTGTTCAAATTTGGTACATACATTAAACATATTAGGACCTTGATGCACGTCATTTTTTTGTTTTGTTTTTTGGATCAAGTTCGAAATGGCCGACTGGCAGCCATTTTGTTTTAAAGAATTCAGTTCTGGATCCGTATCCGAGACATGTCTGGATTGATCAAGTTCAAACTTCACACACACATGGTACATCATGTCACAAATATGTATGTGCATTTGTTTCATGATCCGCTTAACAATAGCTGAATGATGGCCATTTTAAGGCCGAAAATGCATCAAAATCACGTATTTTCACAATTCCAGAACCGGATCTCAGTCATGCATGGATGGATTTTGTTCAGATTTAGTACAATGTGTTGTACATATGCAGGTGTATTTCGGATCAGACTACTGAAAGTGGGCTGAGATTTCGGTCATGATCTGCTTTGAATGTATATGTCACTCAAATATGAACGGAACGGGGACGTGTCATTGACAATGACTTGTTTCCTATATTTTACATTCACCTAGTCGAAAATCAGAGAAAATAAATTTCATACAAAACACCAAAAAATGTTTTCAGCGAAAATTAATTCCAACTAAAATAAAGTATTTTACAGTATTCACTGCTGTAAGTTTGTCTCATGCTCATTAAAAAAATAATGATCTTGATTTCAAAAGTCAGCTATTTTCGATATATCTTTTGTAATCATTACACACAACTCTTTTCACAATTGCTTACTACAAGTTAACCAAGGCTTAACCTTTTTCCCACCAGTTCCCACTTTTCATCACAAATTCCCATTTATAGTCTGCACTTTCCTTCAGAAGACTAGGACAAAAATAGCCAAATCTTTTGTTGGCTCCAAAATCGGGGTTCAGTTTCAGAAATATCGAAGTGCAGAAAAAAAATGGGTGAGAAAGTCTGGGGGTGAAAAGGTTAACTACGCATACTAATTTATCTGTTGATGTTCTTTGGTTTTCGATGTTCATTTCACAGTTGATGAATCTAATCCGTGCAGCTAAGTCCAGGAAAACAACTCTCAAGATCTTACCATTTGTGTTCACAAAACGAAAAGAGAATTCCACAATTTGGTTATCAAGGTAACTTAAACTCGGACCATCTATTTCTGTGTGTGGTGCAGCATTGTGAATTAAACACGCAGTATTGTGCAAACAGGATTCAAATCTTGCAATTCAAATTAAGCAATGATTTCAAACTACAGTCAGTGATCAACATTTTCATCATGCAAGCACATATACTGTGAGTGTATCAATGACTTGATCACACTCTTTGTTTAACAGTTACCTTCTTAATTGCAGACAAAAACAACTTTTGTGGCACGTTGAGTTGATATTTCCACACTGTGATGTAAAATACAGTGAACGAAGGTAAGATTGAGAAACACATGATTTTTTTTTTGTCTTTTTGTGTCACGGTTTGTTACCAGCCGCTGTGATGTACCCTTACTAATTTCTACTTTCACTTTATTTGTAGAGTCTCTGAGAAAATCTGTCTTAGAACCCTTCTAGAGAAATACTTGCATCCAGTGAATAGTGACCCAGTTATAAGACATAGGTAAGGACAGAGTACACATATATTGATGATGTGTCATTTATTGAGTAACAGATTTTCTGCAGATGACACTTCTGCAAAAGTTGTATTTATAATCCTTGAGGAATGATTGTATTTATCATGTGATCCGGTCGTATCGAATATGAAAGCTCATGACTGTGTCACTTTAAAATTAATGCATCCTAAAACCAGCACAGAATGCGTAATCAATTTATTGGTTGTACTTTTGCTTTTGTTTGACATCAGGTTAAAACAATACGTTTTAAGAGGATTTGATGAAATCAGAATTGTTATGAAAGTAGAAAGAAGAATGGCCAAGTCTACAAGGTAATTGTTATTCTATTGCTAGAATCAGGCATTACAGATGTTTTTTTTATTAAGGAATGCCCTCATGTTGAATTCATGGATGGTGGATGCGTAGTCCAAACCTCACTTGTCAATGAGTTCTAGACCATCAAGCCTCATTTTTATATCAGAATAACAGGCGCCCTCAACCTCCAAGTTGAGTTCATAGATGGTAGTTGCATAGTCTCAGCCTCTCTTGAGTTCTAGACCATCAAGCCTCATTTTGATATCAGAATTATGGGGCGCCCTCAACCACCAATTTGAATTCATATATGAATAAAATCATGTTCTCGCCTCACTTTTGTGTCAGACCATCAATCCTCATTTTGTTCAAAACAATTTACTGTAAAATACTTTATTTTCGCTTAGAATTTATAATTTCGCTGAAGGGACGATTCAGTGAAAATAAAATCTAGCGAATATATCTTTTTTCCTATATTTTACATTCCACTCATCCAAAAATCAGTGAAAATAAACTCCATAAAAAACACCCAAAAAGACTTATCAGCAAAAATTAATTCCAGCTAAAATAAAGTATTTTATAGCAGTCATTTTTGGAAATTTATATTGTGTTTGTTTATTTATATTAATCATTTGCAGGTATATGTTGCTAGATTTAGACAGATCCTTGGAAGAGAACTTGGCTTCTAAATATATTGTGGAATATCCCTCATTGTACGTAATATTAGCGGATCATATCAAAGATTATCCAATCCTGGGTGAAGGTAAAACATTTCTTGCATACTGCATATGTTTTGTTAGTCAGTGTATTCAAGTAAACCGAATGGTAACAAAAACATGTACGTTATGTTTTTATAGACATTTTATTGGCAAAATGTGTTACTTTCACAGACTTTCACAAATTTGCATTGGAATTCTCAACGTAGGTTTCTCTTGTGATTTTGTGATTGTAAACTGAGAACAGACTTCTCAAGGTAGAGTGAACCAGGTGAATATTGGTCACCAAATCGAGAGGAGAATATCGCACTGGAGAGGAGCACTTGTAGCTAAGGTGTTTATTACTCAACTGCTAGGCCTGGAACGGAGTCTAAATACTCACGTGATGTTCCATACAATGTATCAATATCATTATGCAAATAACTCAACTAAACGTCATAGCCTCAAATCATTACAGTGATCATCTCGCAGTTTGCATAACTTCTTAAAGTCACAGGAGATGTTCATTGCATATCACATCCTTGCATAAATTTACTCTATAAATCCTTGATATTTATCAGTAGTAGTATTCACTGAAACATTTTCATGCACTACAATTGCATGATAAAATAGAGTATAAATAAATATGAAAAAAGTTGTATATTTAGTTTTAATCTTGTGACTTAGAGATGTGCATAGCATACAATGTGCCTGTCAACAATATAGCTTGCAATGTTGGTGTTGTCCTTAGATATCCAAAACAATACAGGGTTCATAGCGTTGAGAAAATCTTTTGAAAGTCTTTGGATTTTTTGAGGTCGGGAAAGTCTTTGAGTTGTCTTTAAATTACAGGGAAAATAAAAAAATCTTTGAAAAGTCTTTAAATTTCTTCATAGTTATTACATGTAATTCATTTTATAAAGGCCTGTTCTCTCCAGGGAACTACCATATCCTCAGAACTTTGATGAGCTTTGGTGATGATGTTGGCCTGAATTAAGGGTCAAAATGTCTTAGAAAAATGCAAGAAAGTTTGGGAAAATTGTCTTGGAAACAAGTCTTGGAAATCATTTGGCTCTTGGTGCTATGGAGCCTGCAATACTACACTGACAATAAATACCTAATTCTGATAACAAATATACCAGAACTCATTTCGGTGACTTTACTAGTGACTCGCGCTATATCAAATGTAAACTTGAAATCTGTTTTGGATTCTGACTACAATAATGTGTACATTTGAACGAATATTGAGAAATAATAGTGATTTATTAGAAAGATCAAATCTAGTATTAATATGATTTCATGATATAAATTATAAATTTTGGGCATGTTCATTTTGTCCAATCATAATTGCGTGTTCGATTACACTTACTCATATGTAACTCGCATATCTTCAAAAAGTTTACCATTTTCAGCCAGCAGTACGCAAACATATAATTTGATAAAAGAATTTCTGCTATTTTTGTGTACTTTGTCACTTTATATTTCATTAAATTTAAGTGTCAGGATAAAACTATCACGTGAATGATGATTTGTCTTGTTTTGAGCTCCAGGAATAACATCAAATTAATGATAATCAAGATCGTTCAATTTGAATTCACCTCTGAGTATTGGCAATATGATTTACATAATATGGTATGTCTCTTGTAGTTAACTGTTCTATATAATTGGAGCTCTAAACAAGACAAATCATGAATACAAATTTCTGATGTAATCTAAATCACATTTAGATTTTCATAATTCATGTTTTGTTTTGTTTTAAATTGGTGTCTAGATAACGAATTTCTCTGATTCTGTTTATAATTCTAGTGAAAACAGATTGTAGCAGTTCCAGTAGTGACACAGACTCCTCCAGTGATAGCGAGAGTAACACCAGTGGTAGTATGCATGATGTTGCACCTGACAGAGGGAGGGTGAATAGTAATGGAGACAGTCCTTCGAATGATTCAAAGGACTTAAAAGGGAAGCATAACAAGCAGGAATGTGAAAGAAAAGGTATTAAACAGAATGATGCTGATGATTTTAGCGATATACTTTGTGGAAATATTAGCGTGACAAGTATGGAGGCTGTAAACAAAGTGACAACAGTGAACTTGATGGATGATGTGAACTTGTTAACAAAGGGAAATGAAGGACAAGACCATTATGACCGACCAAGAGAATCATGTACTGAACTTGAGTCCACGAGAGATGAGAAAGTCGAGATGGATTTAAATTATGATTGTGACGTGAAGTAAGACCAAAAGATGTTAGATTGAAAGGAGTTGTGAATTTGTAAATGCATTTGTTATTTGAAAGAAACAATTGTTTAGTGAAAGAGATTTGTTTGTAGGATTTCAGAAACATCTCTGAACCAATTTTGGTACAAATCTGTGCATAATATTTAGCTTAATTTGTATATTAAGCATTCTTGTTCCATTGCTATCTCAGTGTACAATTATTCAGTTCAAATGAAATTTAATAATCAGATGCTATGGCACAATTACAAAAATACTTTTTGGTTCAAATATGTGCATACTAATTAGCTGAATTTACATAATTGTATTCAAAGACAGCATTTTGAAAGACGAATGCTTTTTAAGGCAAGGCCTTTTCAGGTATCATTTTTGCACATTCAAAATAAACTCACTACACAACAAATACAAATATTTGCTTTTATTAAGATGTTTTTTTTATTTTACAGTCATGTTGCTAGTTTGTGCATATTTTAACTTGTGCAGCAGTGACAATGTTCATTGTTTTTTGTTTTGTTTTTTTACAAAAATAAAATGACAATGCAGTTTCCACTGTAAACAAAACAACTAGGACTAGTATATTTCACTTTGAATGATGTTGCAGAAAATGCAGAAAAGGATGTTTTCTCACTTTGTATTATCTGCAGAACACATCCTACTGATTATTGTGATAACCATGAAAAATGATAAAATCAGTTGGTATGGTAACAAATGTCTCATCACCAAATGAAACATAATTATTATTGCTGTAATCGCTCAAAGCCACTGAACTTTATTTTAAGAAATCTTCTAAATTTGAATTCAGGATTGTGTTGGATGAGATTTCTCATAAACCCACAAAATCCAAAGCTATAACGATATGCTCACATGGATCACGTAGGTTTTCTGAACTTACATTTGCAATTTGTAAGATTTTTTTGAGCTGTTTTAAATAATTTTGTTTGATATTACATTTTGATAAAAACATTAGGGAATGGTTATTGCAAGATAAATAATTTAATAACAAGTTGTAAATGACCTGTACATGTAGGTAAATTAGAAACACATGGACATTTAGAGTTTGGAAGCATTTCTGAATTTACTTGCTTGTGAAACAGTTTTATATTATGAAAAATCATTCCCTGATATTTTTTTCAATTTGTAATATTGTAACAAATTATATTTTAAACATTTTGAAAGTTATCAACATTGCAGCTTTAAGTGATCTGAAAACGATGACACTTTGTTACACTCCCACATTGTACAGGTAATCTCAGACATTTCAGCTGCGACTGCATCTACATATGTAAGGTGAAATGTTGCAGACATAAAAATATAGAAAATTATGTCATTAAGCAATTCTAATCTTTGTGATACTTAAAATATTATCATTTTCATTCATGGAATATTCCTCTGTTGAACCATTGAATGAATTGATGATTGCCATGGCATTCAGAACTGCAGGCTTAAAAGGCTCTTGGGATGCGATTGGCCTGCAATTTATGCGAGTACAGTACAGTAGTCTATGATCTTTGAGGTAAATGCGTAGACTTTCGTCCCTAGTTCCTGGACAATGCTAGTTAGGCTGACCAATTGTCTGTAGTCATTACGGTTAAATTAAACATCATTTCGGATGATGAAGATGAAAATAATAATGTGATTCAGAAAAATAGATGACAATCTTTCAATTTGTATTGTATGTGCTATTATTCACATTCAATTCATTTAAATATTTGATCTTTTTGTCGAGAAGAGCTAAAAACTCCTCAAGACGCATTGTTTTCATTTTTCACTCCTGGTCACGACGTCAATGTATTGAAAAGACCTTGTGTCCATTTGCATGTTTCTGTGCTGGTACATATTTTCCATCTCTCTTGTAATTTTCAGAATTGTTCCAGCCAATCTTACTTAAAATACATAGCTGTTTACTTTGTGTCTGTGTCAACACGGTCGACATTGACATTGAATAATCTGTTGATAGTCATAAGTCTGTATTGATCCATCGGGACACAACATATCCAGTTTCAACGTTCTTGCCACAGAGGGCGTGCAACACTTATTTTTACATCGTCCACAATATATAGCGGCAAACCGGCGCACGCTAGTGCATCCAATATAACGAAGAGTCACTTGATTTGTAGTCTTTACTGTTGGTTCACAAGTCGACTCAAAAAACTGAAATAAAGCAAGAAATGATTTCATGTAATGCAACAATGTTTTAGAATGAACTATGACAGCAAAATACTTTTTTAGCTAAATGTGTCTCGAGGGAAAAAAAATTGCCTGCTACTTTAAAAACAAAGTAAAAACTGTATGTTGACACTAGAGAACGCTCTTAAAATACTTGCCTTGTAGTCTGAATTTAAATCTCCTGTGAAGCACGGCCTCAGTTGACAGAGCTTAACATCTGTCGATAGCGTACAGTCTTTGCCAGGCCTTTTGATTACACGTGTTGCTACGCCCATACCACAACTACGAGAACATTCACTCCATTCCATGTCTGTGTCCTTGCAGTAAGTTTCTGAAATGAATTGCAGTTATATTAATTACAAGTTGAAGAAAAAAATTGGTATAAAAACGAAAGTGTTATTATTTGATGACTGAGGGCGCTAGTCATATTGCATTCTTCGCACATGCATGCACATTCTATATAGAGGATGTGATGTTGCATGGGGGACGAGATCTGCTCACCCTCCGGGAAATATTGCAGTCTAGACCCACTGAAACGCTATTTCCTGCATTTTGAGGGGCAAGGCAGACATTCCTCTTAAACTGTGTTGCGTCGACACAAGTACACAAAGGGTTTCAGCTTGATTGCCCCCCCCCCCCACCTGGTGCCGCCGCCACTGGTATCGCTCAACAAAAAAGCCGTGCAGTTCTGAAGCAGAACAGGCTATTTGTCTGCTTTTCCGGATCCCCAATACGTATTAGTCCCTCTATTAGAAAGGGATGCCATCTTAATACAAGAATGGTTCACATTTGGAATAAAAGTAAACATCATATATTGTCAGTTCGTGGGACGAGCCTCGCGAACATGCTATTAACGCATACCTTCCGTATGTACATTATTCATACACACATGGCCGATTGAATGCCATATTTTTTGTCTATTTCTAATGTACACTGGTTGGATGGAATGAGTTTAATATTCGTGTGAGAACCGTACAGTATTAAACGCCACGACCATCGCACTTTTTAAGTTTAAACTGAAATTTATTACGTTTGACTTGTGATTTGTTTTATTTCTATGCGGGTAAGCATTTATAGTTAGTATACTTAACCATAGAATATAAACACTAAAAATGAATCCAGGGAAAAATCGACTGGTTGACAAATATGGATCGGGTTTTTGTGAGATACAAAATGTAACAAGAAAGTATGTAAACTGAACTTTTTCTGGTGGCGAATTATTTCCATTGATCACGTGAGGATGGAGTTTGTTGACCGTAAATCGCAAAAATTGGGGGGGGGGGTCAAAAATATCGGCTGGACCGTGAAAATGGGGGTCCAAACTATACTTCAACTATAGGAGTACCTCTCTCTCCCTTCGGTGTGCGGTAGACACCAATTCTTAAAGCGCGGCGGTCGTCGCCCGGCGCGTGCTCGAATTTCATGTAAATAAACAATGTATTTTACACGCGTTGTATACGTCGCTATGAGTCCCATATCGAACAGGACGCGGCGCGACGACTACCACCCTTTAAACAATTACCTTCTTGGAGCCTCTGGGACGGCGCTGACAGGCACATCCACTCCTTGCAACAATGTCCAGATATCGAGACCAGTTGCAGATCGATACAGTCTAGCGATGGCATGAACAGTTCGTGGGGACAGGTCGACGTGCAGGCGTACGCATCACCAACACAAATACATTGCTCACGGCAGGATGGCTCAAAAGAGTCTCCGTCCTGGTATCTTACACCTTTTACCACACAATCTGCTTGTACAAACTGAAATAAAGAGGATGGAAGCAAGAAAGTATGTGAATATTGAAGTACAACATTGTATAAAATAACAAAACTCAATACAAGTAGTTTACGTCCTGTTCTGGTAGGTTTTGTCTACGTCGTTTTGAGTGAATCATTCCATCAGAAACAAAATACTAAAGTTCAATTCTGTTCATGTGCAAGTGATAAATCATAGTCATTATTTATAAACCTTGCTTTTTTATATTTACAAACAAGCAAAGTATACTGTAAAATACGCCTTTTGGCTAGCATGTTACTTTAGCTAATTTAGCTAATCTGTAATTTCGTTTATTCAAGATGTAGCTAATGTAAGAGAGTATATTCTCAAAATTAGATTATTGGCGCTCAGACTTTAGCTGAATAATTCATGTATTTCGTCGCTAGCGGGCGCAACTTACTAGGGAATGCATTTGATCTCAAACAACTGATAAATTTATTATTAACTTATTTATTAGTTGTATGAGATTGGATAAGGGAACTTTGGTCAGTTCCACTCGAATCGAACGTTATTTCCCAAGACACGCAGCGATGTTACAATTTGAAAAGGGCAACCGCATTACGGACGTTCGCGGTCAGCTGTGTATAATTATTTTGTCAAGGCAGCAGAACGCGGCGAAACACCTGTTCATTTCAACTCAGTCGATTTCAGTAGCGAGCGAGTACTGTTGGTTGTGTAATTACGGATGGCAGAAAGTGTCGCCCACAGGGTCTTGTAAACTTGCTATGTCGAAGTTACCGGGACGTAACTAAAGCGAAACTTATACAGTGAGTGTAACTTTGTACATATTCACTGTTTTCCAAAACAATCACATACAATGTGTTGAATATATTGGCCAAAAATTCTCGATGACTCACTGTATATGTAAACTTTTTTCCATTTTCCCAACAATGATTAAAAAACACACTGAATACCAATCTGGAACGAAAGTAATCACCATACATGGTTTCCCATAGAGTAAAATCAGGAGTCTTGCAGGTGTCACACACTCAGTAAGGAGTTTTTAACGGTTGTACGCAGACTTCTTTTTACAGTGTACGTAACCGGATTTACATGTACCGGCGCCAACCTAGTGTGTCAGTTACAGACAGTACAACAATGGACACTTCTGTTAGTTGCTATGGAAATAACGTCATTATCTAGTAGACATGCATTGCATAAAAAAACAAGTTGGACTAACAAACCCCGGAAGGGATACAGCAACTTAATCACTTACCTCAGAAAGTGAAATCAAGACGAACGTCAACGACACGAGCAACAGGTGGCTTTCGTGATCCATTCTACGAAGACTACGTTGTACCAACTCTTAAAATACTTATCGTCTCAAGGTCTTCCGGGGGCAACCAAATACGATCTCTGATCATGAATTGTAATGTTCCGGTACAGGTAGTGGCATGACAGCTGCGCCCATCATGGCCGTCTACGCCCCACCTAATGATTTGGTTTGAATATGTACAGGAAGTGTCCGGCAGCTCAAATCTATGAATTCAAATCAGTGAGAAATCGAAATAGTTGTTTAGGTTAAGTATACAAAACACAATGGACGGCAGTGTAATCAATACTAGTGTAAAATAACAACTATTTGAAGTGAATTTTTCACGCTGTTTTACCGCTTGTGTGGCGAGAAACGAACACCGCCACTATGGTGGATGATCTTTCTAGTACTAGAATGCACAATCTGTGGTCCCGACCATGGTGAACGGATCGCAAACCGACGTACACATGTGAATTGTCAATTATTTAACAAATTAATCAACGTACGATCCATCATTGGTATACAACATGGATGTATCCGAGGACAGACTGTGCTATATAGAAAAGTGTGCGTGGAATACTTAAAAGAGGTCGAACAGGTTTCTGACTTCGAGTGGGCCCACTCAACGTAGGGCGGCATGGTGGTTTTAAGTTGCCATGACTAAGGCACAGCCATTCACGTGTGAGACATCAAGAACAAGTACGTATGTTGAATGAAATGAAATGCCATTTGGTCTGTATTCAAGCCATGGTCGCTAATAATTCCCCGCACAAACGCCCTGTTCTAATCTATTGAGGTCACGGACGTGAGATTATGATATATAGCGACTTACACGACACATGGAACTCCCAGAAAGTTACAATTAACACATACGCTACCTACCCGGGGAAAGTCAATTGGTTTATACCATTCCCTTAGAAAGACCGCTCTCTGGTTTTGGGTAGAAAACCAAACTTTTAAATAGGTACCGACGTAACAACACCGAACACAGTCTATTTAACTGCACCAGTTTGACACGGAGAAGTCCGAATGTTGTAAAGACCGCTATTTGTATGGGCGAGGGGAACTCAGTACATCGCACAAAGGGGCTGTTCACTACCTGCGTAGAGGACAAACAAAGGTAGGTACTTTATCGCCCATGGGTCCTGTAGACGGCGTTGTATGAGTCGAGTCTTGTATAATTCTGACATCAATTAAAAAAGACAAATGCTGAATGGCCAGAGTTGATTGGGTGTGTTCAAACACTACCTCTTTCATACAGTTTTCAGTAATTCATACACAGCGCCGACCTTTCTCATGTACCTTTAAGCGAGACCGTAAATAACCTGCGAAGTATAGACGACCGCATGTCCGGTGTAAATACCCTACAGGCATTTGTGTGGAAGAGTTAATAAAACAAACAACGAAAAGAGGGATACACATTGTTGACGAAGCAGCGTGCCCTCACTCGACCAAATATCAATGATATACAACAATGTGATGGAACTTTAGCATAATTGTTTTGATAAAAACGCATTTACGGAAGATTCACAGTTTAGAGCCTCTGATTAATGATTATTCATATAGCTCATTAATATTCATCACCGACCGGCACTTCCGATGGGCTGGCGAGATCCCTGAGAGGAATATCAAGTCACATATTACTGAGCTTATAGTTAGAATTATCTGCATGAGACTATACACAACTTGCGAAGTATTAGAAGATGAAATCCACTTCATCACATCTTGTAAAGTTTACTCTTCTGAAAGAAAAAAAAAACTCTTTACGATTAATTCAACAAAATATTTACTAATTTACATGAGATGGACAAAACAGAAAACATTCAAGACAATCACCAATTTATCCGATAAACATTTACTGAAAACACTAATCCAACTTTTATTATAATTAATGTGTGTTCATGTTTATTAATTTTTACTAGTGTAAAATAACAACTATTTGAAGTGAATTTTTCACGCTGTTTTACCGCTTGTGTGGCGAGAAACGAACACCGCCACTATGGTGGATGATCTTTCTAGTACTAGAGTGCACAGTCTGTGGTCCCGACCACGGTGAACGGATGGCAAACCGACGTACACATGTGAATTGCCAATTATTTAACAAATTAATCAAAGTACGAGCCAGCATTGGTATACAACATGGATTTATCCGAGAACAGACTGCGCTTTATAGAGAAGTGTGCGTGGAATACTTAAAAGAGGTCGAACAGGTTCCCGACTTCGAGTGGCCCCACTCAACGTAGGGCGACATGGTGGTTTTAAGTTGCCATGACTAAGACACAGCCATTCACGTGTGAGACATCAAGACCAAGTACATTATGTTGAATGAAATGAAATGCCATTTGGTCTGTATTCAAGCCATGGTCGCTAATAATGCCCCGCATAAACGTCTATTCTATTCTATTCTATTTGTGTAAAATGGAATCTAAAGAACATGGACCTGGTTGGTCAAAATATAATTCCCATAATTTCCATTTTTAACGGACTGAGCTGAACATAGTTCACATACTAAAGAACACAGAAGTATCAAAACAGCAATAATTCAAGACAAGCAAATATATATATTGGGGGTATCATCGGAAAAATACAACAAGGTTTGCACCAATCGCCTTGATATGTTAGTTTGCTATGTTAAACCATGGAAGGTAGTAGGGGGAGACACTCAGGCTCCCTGGTTACTTGTATATCACAAAGACAGTACGGCAGCATGCACGTTTACTCCGTGTACAATTGCGTAACGCGAAATGTAAACATTCACACAACATTTCCAACTTACTCGCAGTATACTACTAGTATTTAAATTTTAAACATAGCATAACTATTACAACCTTGTCCATTGAGAATCTAGATTACATAACAAATGGATGGATGGATAATAACTAATGATGCACAATCTTTTCTTTGCATGACAAAAGTGACTATAAAACAGTTCTCACAAAAACAACGAATATATTTTTGTTTCCCAAATAATACTACATATACTGTATTAAAGTAAAATAGTAGAACAGCAAATACGGTGAAATACTTTATTTTAGCACCTCATCAGGGTCTATGATTTTAGCTGGAATTATGTTTCGCTGAAAAGAATTTTTGGGTGTTTCGTGTGGAATTTATTTCCACTGATTTTTGACAAGTTGAATGTAAAATATAGAAAAAAATGGTATATTCGCTGGATTTTATTTTCACTGAATCATTCCTTCGGCGAAAATTAATTCAAAGCGAAAATAAAATCTTTTGCAGTAGCTTTGAGGCAAAATTTGCCAAGAAAAGTACTAGTCGTGTCCCTCAATTAATACATGTACTGTATTCATCTCGGTATCCCTGCAGATTAATATAACACGAAGTTCATAAAATAAAATGGCCCCCGTCTACGTTGATACAGACAAAGAAATAAATACATACAAATATCTTTAGAAAACGTAAGTTGGCTGTGAAATACAAACGTTCCGAGTCGGTAATTGAACTGATGGTCAGGTCCAGAAAGGTACTCCCATACATCGTCTGATATTCCCCGGACGCCAGTCACGCGAAACCACGTGCCAATTACTTCAGTGTGGTAACATGAGGTGGAGTAACTACAAGTGTAAGATAGTATAATAATATGTTTTTTCGAAAGCTCTATACGCAGACAGTTTAATCTCTAATAATGAACCATTTGCGACGACTGTACGCAGATAGAGGAACGCTGTTTTTTGTTTGAAAGAGAAGGGACACTTTACAATAACAATTGCCGAATTGTAATATGGGATGTACATGTATAGCCTCGTTCATACATGACGACAAACACAGGACTGAACCACATTATAAACGCGCTTTACTACTGGATTAAAGCAGGGGAGTCGTCACCTGAGCATGCGTCAGATGGCCATAGCGTGTCATTGTTTACAAACAAGCGTCTACCCATAAGCCTTTTGCATTTTTAGCGTGTGTTGTTATCGTCGCTTGGGACTAAATTCCCGCGCATGCGCAGGTGACGACCCTCCCGCTTGAAACCAGAGCTCTGTACATATGTCGCAGTGCTTTAAAGCGTGGTGTTCGTCGCGCAGCGCGTATTCAAATTTCATGTAAATAAACAATGTATTTTACACGCGTTGTATACGTCGCTATGAGTCCCATATCGAACAGGATGCGGCACGGCGACTGCCGCCCTTTAAATTATAGCGCAAGTAGTATTTCACAAAAAGTCGCGAGAATATTGTATTGCAGCATAGACATACATTCCATGATTCCAGGCGGCGTCGACATCATTTAAACGGGCAGTTGTTATTTATTTAAAGATACTGAAGAAATGCATAATTTGTTGGCAATGTGAACGTCTAATAGATTTCACATTGAAGATGATTACCGCACTTACTACTTGTATGTTTCAGTCATTTTAGTGGCAGTGGTTGAAATTTAGTGGTAGGGGGATTTAACATGTCAAATGCTATACATGTATAATGAACACCAAATTTTAAACGAAAATAATCACAAAAGTTACGTCTGAGAACACAACTTTCAATAACTTGCACAGTGCTTTTACTCATGTCTGTTCTTGGTGAAGAATAGTATGTTCTTGTTCCACTTTACCGACAATGCGTACGTTTTTATATGGTTATATATTCTGATTGCTTGGAACAGTATAGCAGATAGATAAATAAACTCTTGCACTTTGGTGATTTACCACCATGTATTACATAATGTGGCATGCCTTTAAAGTTCATACATCGTTAACTGATTTGGTCATGTATTGTATTACGTGTTTTGTTTATTGAGGTCTTGTGTCGTGTACAGTTAGTAATCCAGGTTTTCAAAATTTTAGTTCCACGCAAGCATTTACACACTGAAGGAGTTTTTTGGGACGTTTTTTCAAAGATCTGAATGTACTCCCTAAACAAGTTTTTGGGACGTCTTTCAAAAAATCGAATGTACATCTTAAATGAGTTTCTTTGAACATCTGTGAGAAATTCAAATGTACACTCTAAACAAGTTTTTTGGAACGTCTTTCAAACATTTGAATGTACTCCCCAAATTAGTTTTTTTTAGAACGTCTTACAAAGATCTGAATGTACTCCCTAAACGAGTTTCTTTGAATGTACATTCTTAATTGAGTTATGATGGTTCATGGGTGAATACCTCTCTAGATGGCTCAATGTGTGAAGATGATTAATAATGTCTCCATGGGTGAAAACTCTGATGGCAATATGGACGCAGACCCTTTTTAATGGCCTCATGTGTGACGATCTGCCTATATTGATAGCTCTATGTACACAAGGGTGAATACCTCTCTTGATGATTCAGGAGATCATTCTTGATGGCTCCATGGGAGAAGTCTTCTCGATAGCTCTATGGGAGAATACCTCTTTTGATGATTCTACAAGAGATCTCACTTGATGGTTCTATGGAAGAAGACCTATCTTGATGGCTCTTCAAGCAATCTCTTTAGATGGCTCTATGGGGGAAGACTTCTCTTGGTGGTTCTATACAAGATCTCTCTTTATGACTCTATGGGAGAAGACCTCTCTTGGTGGCTTGGTGGTTCTACAGGAGATCTCTCTAGATGGCTCTTCGAGAGAAGACCTCTCTTGATGGCTCTACAAGCAATCTCTTTAGATGGCTCTATGAGAGAAGACCTCTCCGTGGCTCTATACTAATCTATCTAGATTGGTTTTTGGGAGAAGTCCTCTCTTGATGGCTCAAAAGAAAGAGACCTCTCTTGATGGCTCTACAAGAGACCTCTCTAGATGGCTCTATGGGAGAAGCCCTTACTTGATGGCTCTACAAGAGACCTTACTTGATGGCTCTATGGGAGAAGACCTTTCTTGGTGGCTCTACAGATCTCTCTAGATGGCTCTATGGGAGAAGACCTCTCTTGATGGCTCTACATGCAATCTTTTTAGATGGCTCTATGGGAGAAGACCTCTCTTGTTGATGGCTCTATGGGAGAAGACCTCTCTTAGTGGCTCTACAGGAGATCCCTCTAGATGGCTCTATGGGAGAAGACCTCTCTTGATGGCTCTACAGGAGATCTCTCTAGATGGCTCTATGGGAGAAGACCTCTCTTAATGGCTCTATGAGAGAAGACCTCTCTTGATGGCTCTACAAGCAATCTCTCTTGATGGCTCTATGGGAGAAGACCTCTCTTGATGGCTCTATGGGGAAAATGTCTCTCGACATTGGTCACTGGATGAAAACCTATCAGTCTTTCACTGGCTGGAGACCTATCAAGCAGTGTACACCTTTCTTGTATGCTTCCTGGGTGATGGAACACACCATCACTCCCTCTGTGAAAACAGTTTGCCATGATTTTCTGGGTGAAGCCTCTCTCTCTTGATGTTCCATAAATGAGGATATATCACAGTAGCTCACTGGGTGACAACCTCTCTTGATAGCTCCCTGGGTGAAAAATTCTGCCAGTAACCCTCTGATCAGTAACCACATATACATTCCCATAAAGACATAAAAAATCATTTAAATGTATTAATTTATTCAATAGTCTTTTTTTTCCACCAAATGTGTAAAAACAAAATGTAAAATAAAAACAATCCTCAACTTTTTCATGTATAATTGACTGTAAACAGAATCTGATGGGGGTTGATACAGTATTCATCAACAAAAACGCAATCATGAAATGAATTATTTTAACCTCATAAATGCATCATTACAAATACACAATGTTCAAGCTGTAGAATATGAATTATCTGCAAGCATCGACCTAGATTTACATGCGAGTAAGAAGCAATCCTATTTATTTGGAAGGAACATGTAGACTGCTCACCATTGCCAAAAGATATTAAAGCAATGAATAACAGGTTCTCATAATACATCACAATCGTGGCAGTGCAGAAGACAGTAAATAGCCACCCATATACAATATAATAAATTATTAACCATATTAACCCAACATGGTCTGATGTAATCTGCATATCAAACTGTGGAAAGCGAATTTGAATACAGTGTGACTGATAGACTAGCCTCAAAAACACAAGAATCTGGGTAATTTGTTTTATGGTAACAGTATCGAAACATAAAATCAGACAAATACAACCCATCGAACAGCAGATTTTCACTGAAGTGGGAGGAAGAGAGGAACAAATGAAATAAATCATGTAGAAACAAAAATAAAACAAACTTAACACCATAATGTATTAATAGGAGACATAAATAAGAAATTTACAAATAAATCACACAGAAGGATTATGTACAAAGGTCACATTGCTGACCAAGCAATGGTAAAAATACAAGATAATCCATCCGCTTTGTTGAAACATTACATGCAATTTAAACTACGGTAATGGTGGCTATAAAAGTAAACAAGATATTGTCATATATCAGGTTGTATACATGAACAGTCTTACTAGATGTCTCATGAATATGATTCGTCTAGATGACCGAATTGCCATGTGTTATGTACAACAAATCCTTTGCAGTATGCATAGCACCACCAAGCATTTTTAGTGGCTTTCATTAGCACAGGCTGGAAAAAAATTGGCAATGTTTGGTCTAGCTATGATTTCCACCTATCACATGTATGAGACGTACTGTGAATTGAAGAATGGGAAGGTAAATGTCAAAACCTTAGGGGCCAGCAGGTGTATATCTATCCATATGCAACTTGCCACTAATTTAAATCTGAAATAAGTTCTGCGATTGTCCAACTTGTTCTGCATACTGAATCACTGCTCAGGCAATAATTGATATCATTTTTGCAACCAGCAGAGCAAAGTTTTAACATTTTTGCAACTAGCAAAGCACTGTTTCATCATTTTTGCAACCAGCAGAGCAAAGTTTTAACATTTTTGCAACCACCGTTTACCTGGTGTTTTTAGGGCTTTGAGAGCTATTTGCTCATATGTATAGAATACTGTATAATGAATGCAATGACTTCCAATCACAGACATAGCTGCCTGCATTATCCGTAGTACAAATTGGAACCCAAAAGTTATTGTAGACAAGCCCAAGAAAAATTACTATTGGGCACCAGGCATTAATCATGTTGCTAAGAGAAAGCAATACTTCAAACGCCAACATTTAATATTGCAGATTATGTTATTCATGTTACAGGGCACAGTATTGGTGGATCAAGCGTTATTCAGTATCAACACAATAGTAGCCATTCTGTAAATCAGGAAAGGGTGGGGGGTAAGGGTTGTTTGTGTGAAAGATTAATGTCAATTTTCATCACGGTTGAAATATTTATCAGTCTTGGGGTATTTGTGCGGATCAAAATCTTTATCTTGCTGTAATCGTCTTTGAATGGTGTTTTTAATTTGGTGTTCATAGGCTGCATGCAAATCTGGATTATCACGAACTTCTTCGGTAACTTCCTCCATGCTTGTTAACGGTTCAACATTAGCCGCTTCAATTGCACGCTGTAAAGTAGTTGGTAAAATATCTTCTACTCCCCCAACAGGACGCCCTGGCTTCATCAACTGGAGGAAGCGAGAAAAAAAAAAGAATCCCAAAATAGATACACATTATGTATAAGTGACTGACAAAAAACGTTTTCGATCAATATACAAAAGAAAAGGTTATGTTTCAGTTTCACTGGCTAAGGTGAATAAATTCATTTTGCTGGCTAAATTGCATGCACAGTTAAATGTAGATAAAAATTTCAGATTTCACATGCTCTGGGTAAACGATGACAGTGGCATACAAGACATACCTTCCTTCTCTTGGGTGGCATCCCACTAAGATATGCATCACTCATTGGTGGTTGTGGTGCTTGGCGCCGCTGACGTACGATGTCGTTGTTGATTACCGGCACCCAGTCCTATTGAGGAGAAAATAAAGTTCAGGATTTACTTTGTGCCAGTTATTTCAATATTTCATATACACTATGTTGAGGGCAAATTTGCTTCATTGTGCACCCAACTCTGCTGAGGGCCAAAAAATTACCTCAGTGAAAAGTTCACAGTGACCTCCTGTCTTAAGAACCCAAGGGATATGTTCACTGTGACTTACCGTCTCAAAGACACAAGTGAAATGTTCACAGTGACTCTCTGTCTTAAAGAAACCTTCCACTGAATTATATGTTTATTTAAAAAACCATGAAAACTCACAGCAGGAACAACACTCTGCCAATCAGCTTCTTTATCAACACCATTCTCTTCCATGGATGGAGGTGATGCAGCTGCCGCTAGAGGGGGTACTTCTTCTGACATTGACGGGGAAGGCACATCAGCTGCGTCATCTTCAACCTCCATCTGAAGTTACAGAACAACAACAAAATAAAATCAAAGAAAGCTAAGAAAAAACAAGCCATGCATGGCACAGTCCCTGTTAGTTTGAGATATTTGAGATATATAGTTATGTTTATAGTAATATAGCTGGAATATAACCATGTCAGGAATATGATTTTTTTAACATTAAAATGATTGACATTTGTATCTGATCCTCAAACAAGTCCATATTGAGAGATATTGCTCTGGAACAGCATTCAAAATCAGCCATTTTGAATACATGTATATATATATATATATATAACATGATGTATAACAAATATATAAAATTTGAATATAATCAGTCAAAGTATTTAAGAGATATGGCTCTAGAAGCCCAATCATTAAAACAAAATGGCCACCAGTCAGCTATTTTGAATCCAATCTGAAAATAAAATGACATGCATCAGGAACCTGTAATGTCTAACGTGTGTTATAAGTTTGAACAAAATCCATCCATAAATGCAAGAAATGCTTGATATTCGAGGATTTTTTTAGCACAAAAATAGCACACTTTGAAAAAGATCATCAAACCAATATATCCGTATATCTGTGACATGATGTATAATGAATATTAAAAATTTGAACATAATCAGACAAAACAAGTCAGACATATGGGTCTGGAAACCCATTCATTAAAACAAAATGGCCGCCAGACAGCCATTTTGAATCTGTTCTGAAAAATAAAATGACGTGCATCAGGAACCCGTAATGTCTAATGTATGTACCAAGTTTGAACGAAATCCATCCATAAATGCCAGAAATGCTTGATATTTGATGATTTTTTAGTACAAAAATGACAACCATTCGGCCATCTTGAATCAGATCGTAAAACAAAATGATGTGCATCAAGGTCCTATAATGTCCAATGTAGATACAAGGTTTGACCAAAATCCATCTGTAAACAACCGGGAAATGCTCGATTTTGATGATTTTTAGCACAAAAATGGCCGCCATTCGGCCATCTTGAATCAGATCATGAAACAAATTGACATGCATATGTATGATATCATGTATGATGTATGTGTGAAGTTTGATTGTGATTGGTCCAGGCATTTCTAAGATACAGGTCCGGACGCACGCACAGACGCACGCACGCACACACAGAGGTCAAAACATAAGTCCCCGTTTTCGGACTGCGTCCGAACGAGGACTAAAAACTCTTGTGTGCAGAAGGTACTAGAAGCATGAAGTACAAATAAAGAGTACCGTATTTACTACATTAGAAACACATCTCAAAATTATTAAAATACGTCTAATTTTGGCCATCTGTCATTGAAATTTAAGCACATGTAAGTCTGAAGAAGCAAATACGGTATTTGAAATTATATAATCTAAAGGAATAATCAGGATGGTTCGGTAACTAGGATATAACAATTAAAAATAATTAATGAAATCCTGATCAATGGTACCTTTGTTGTATCTGATGAAATCTGGTCTGTCTCCATCTTATCAGTTGAACTGCTCACATCATCAGATATTGCCATGGAAACTGTTTCCTCACATGCACTGGTTTCTACTAATAAGAAATGACACATAGCATGTTAGCCTGATAAGTTCGTGTGAGTTGCGCCCTCTGTGGTGCTCCAAACCCAACGCACGCCTGAGAGAATGATGTAGTTTTTCTCTTTCCCGACAATGTTTTGTTGGCACCAATCAAATATCAGGAACAGCAGATAATGACAACCATCAAAGAGTAACCATACACGACAGAGTTTATTTGTTGACATAACGTGTGATAAGGTGTTACCAGGACAACCAAAATGAATATTCATTGAAACTCATTGCACGAAGGCGTGAACTTTGCAAATTTGCAATACTGATCTTGCCGATGAGACATACACTATTCTGTCAGGCGAGGGCGCCACTCACGCCTATATGTCAGGCTAGGCAAAAAGAACAAGAATCACAATCAATGGAATGTAAATAACACAAAATATTTACTTGTGTTTCTAACATTTGGCCTGTTATTTAAAAAGAATCAGACTAATTATTAGTGATATAATTCACAACAAGAAAAACAGAAGCACATATTTATTTTGAAAAGTGTAGTTTCTGGAATGCAATTTAGGATCTAGTAGAGTAAATATTACAGATGTATTCTTTGTATCGCGTGACAGTTCCTGACACTTAAGTGCAAGTCTGAAGGTAGATATTTAGTGCATTTGCCACCTATACCATGTTTGGTACTATAAGATCACCGTGATCATCTTCATATCATAATAGCATTATGGCAGAGTTAATACACAACCAGAGCTTAATCAAGATTTCCCCAAAGTCGCATTCATTAGTGCAATAATTCTTTGCCATAGAATTTGATCTCCTTATTGAATATCTGACATACTCATTCAAAGAAGGAACTGACTCCCTTTTTTTTATTTTGAGATCAACCCCACGTATAATTTGAACTTGGATCTAGTGATCATGAATCAAGTGCAACAATCAATACATGCATCCGATGATTGGTACATTTTTGCACTAAGGCACTTGAGATACTGTAAAATACTTTATTTCAGCTGGAATTAATTTTCGCTGAAAAAACTTTTTGGGTGTTTTGTATGGAATTTATTTTCACTGATTTTTGGGGACTTGAATGTAAAATATAAGAAAAAATGTATATTCATTGGATTGGATTTTCACTAAATCACTCGTTCAGCGAAAATAAATTCCAAGCGAAAATAAAGTATTTTACAGTATCAAAATGTAAATAGTTTAGAAAACTAGGTCGGTATACTTGTAAAGACATAGTTTCAGCTGCAATGTGTGAAAACAATATTGTTTACCTGCAACTGGAGGGGCTTTCCTCTTGATATAGCATGTGACTTCCTCTGGTCTGACCTGAAGTTCTTCTGTGAATGACTGCACATTCTGAGACACCATAGAAGTTATCCAAGCAATTACCCTAGTATTCATACCAGAGCTTATTGACCTCTAAAAAAAAAAAGACAGTCAGGTTATCATATACTTTAGTGTTGTTACTAACGTAAACTGCTACCATTTTTGCAATATGAAAAAGCGATTAAACTTAGAGTGGTTAAATGTCATAAAAGTCTCCTGAACCCCAGTATTAAAGATATTTATGACAAAATTTCACTTATTTTCCCTCAAGCCATTCATAGTATACTGTAAACAGCTTTTATGTTGCAAGAAAGAATTTCCGCAAATTTCGCAAGTCAATGAAAATTTTAAAGTGATTTTTTGAAATGTTTGTTTTTAACCTTTTCACCACCAGACTTTCTTGCCTAAATTTGAACCCTAATTTTGGAGCCAAAAGACAAAATTTGAGTCAATTTTCAGTTCTTACTCAAAATATTTGTCTATTTTTGTTCTATTCTTCAGAAGGAAAGTGCAGACTATAAATGGGAGTATTTTATGAATTTGTGATGAAATGAGAGAACTGGTGGGAAAAATGTTCCCCAATGCCATAAAATCTTGAAAAAGCAAAAATTTCTAGCAGTGAAAATCAAATGATGTACATACAGTATTATAGATCAGAACTTAAATTGTTTTATAAAATTTTATTGTTATTAGCACTTTTTCAAAGCCAAGATCAACTGTTTCTATGTTTTCCCCAAAAATGTTGATCATGTAATGTAAGTCAATGAGAAATTATTTACAGCTGGTCTCCCAAAATTAAGCCATACATGTACATTAAAATGTGAATACGTTGTACAAACAATTTGGTTTTGACAAATTATGACATACAAGGGGTTAATGTCTTATTCATCAAATGTCTTCAGTTTGGCAAAGTTAAATTTGTGATGAAATGAGGGAACTGGTGGGAAAAATGTTCCCCAATGCCATAAAATCTTGAAAAAGCAAAAATTTCTAGCAGTGAAAATCAAATGATGTACATACAGTATTATAGATCAGAACTTAAATTGTTTTATAAAATTTTATTGTTATTAGCACTTTTTCAAAGCCAAGATCAACTGTTTCTATGTTTTCCCCAAAAATGTTGATCATGTAATGTAAGTCAATGAGAAATTATTTACAGCTGGTCTCCCAAAATTAAGCAATACATGTACATTAAAATGTGAATACGTTGTACAAACAATTTGGTTTTGACAAATTATGGCATACAAGGGGTTAATGTCTTATTCATCAAATGTCTTCAGTTTGGCAAAGTTACTTTATATAGTTTCATCCCATTCTCTGGAGTCTATGCTTAAATGTATTCCTGATGTGTATCAGCGTCAATCAACACGAGATTCACATTGTCCATGGAGCAAGAGAACTATAATATTGTACTGCAATAGTACTGTAAAGGGGTTAATTAATCACTGGGTTTCAGTTTTGCTTATTTCGCTGACAGTAAAATGTGCTAAATTAAAACCCAGTGAATATGCAAAATTTGGCATAGAACACATTATCTAAATGATAAAACCGTGAATTTAAAACCCACTGAATATGCCTGAAATGGTAAATCAGTGAAATTGAAACCCAGTGAAAATTAGTCATTTCACAGTACTTCAACATCCCCAGTCTACTTACAGTTATATGTTGTAACATATCTTCTAATCCTTGTCTACCGTTTTCTAAACAGGATATATTTAAAGCAAACCATTCATGTATATATCGTGTAGTCATATTCAAAAATGTATTTGAAAACTGTTCATTAGAAACTGAAAACAGACAGATAGAAACAATTACGTCAGCAACATTATTTTTCCAAAGACAGCACACGATGAGTCAGTTTTAAAAAATACAAAACAAATTTCTATGATAAAACTCCAAAGGATCTGTGTGTTGTATATTTCGCAATGGTTTACTTATTCACAAGATGACAGCCAGGGTGCCAAAGTACCATGTTTTTTTTGGTACATTATTGGTACTATGGTTGTTGAGGCATAACAGTCTAAGATCTAAGATCTACTCTAAGATCATTGAATTTTTTGAACTATTTGAACTTTCTGATGGTTTGAATTGTATGAATAATAAGAAATATGTATTAAATGATAACATTTCAATGATTTCAGTGCGTCCAAATGTAGGACATTGTTTCAGCTTTGAAATAGATTGAGTAGTAAAATTACATTTGTAAACTCTTACAGAACATTGTTGCAAGCAGTAATTATGAACAAAGACCAAATCCAGTGAATCATTTAATATTTCCAAAATTCACGCATATTCTGACATAAAAATGAATTTATTACGATCACACACAGGTTTGTGGAGATGGCCATGTTAGTCTGTTTCAGCAGAATTGTACGAATCGAGCAATGTCCTTGGGTGTTGTTATATGTGAATAAATGCAATACCAGACACACCTGATGAATCTGTAGCTAGTTTGATTAATCTAGTTAAGACAACCCTTAGGAATTCTCCATTGGTTGCTAGCAAGTCAATATCATCCACAGTTGACAAGCGATTCTATGAATTTAGAAAAAAAAATTGCATGAAATGATGCGTTAACAATTCACATGGTAAAACCATGTGATCTTGATGTACATTTTGTTTTGACAGATCTAATTCAAAATGGCTGATTGGCGGCCATTTTGTTGAAAACAATACATATTCAAATGAATGCTGCTTGTCAATAGATATTAAAAGTTTCAAGTTATAGTCAGTTTCCGTGCGAGAATAGAAGGTCGAGTTCTAGCTCAAATTTATTTGCTGGTTTCCCTGGTTCCCAGTGTTCAGATGTTTACATGGCGAAGTCAACCCCCGTACACAGACGAATTTGAAACTTGTCTACTTTAGTGCAAGAATATAGAATATATATCACAAAGGGTGAAAACAATTATACACTGCGTGTCATTGTATATATTATTGGACAATTTTGTGAACTAGAAATTCAGCAGACTGTATACATTCATGTGTTCAAACTACCCCTTTATGAAAATTGTGAATGAAATTGACTACTCTAAAATATTAAGCTTGACATTGACAAATGATGCAGTCTTACCATCTCATCAGCCATTTCAATTTGTAATTGTTCTACCAATTTATTAACAGAACTCTGAAATAGAAAGAAAATACAGATTGTGAATTGGATTTGTTTCATGGGGGCTTTGCTGGTTCTCAGCGTCCCTTACGAATGGCAAGTAGGATGCAGGTAACTAGTAATCGCCATATTGTTCCATTGGGCCGGGATCCCGACCCAAAGTTACGTGACTGAGCGACATCATTTGAAAACATTCTAATATTCATTTTCTGTAAACAAGTCTTCATTACGCCATGCCCATACATTATGCCTGCTTAGACTTACATATTTGAGATGTTTCTGTCATTTCTAACTGTTTTATATTCGCCCAACTTTCGAAAGTTAAAGGAAAGCCCTGCTCTAGGGCCACGAACGCGAGTGCTGACGTCAGGTAAACAAGAGAAATAGAACAAGCAACAAGATAGTGACAGACCAATCAGAATGCCGGAACCATTACTAGTTAGCGGCCTCTTGTGGCCATGACACTTGAGATGGGAACCAGCCAACATGGGGCAATAACTTGTACAAGAATGATTTTCAGGGCCGGGAACTACTGGTATATAAAGCTATGGTTAATCAATACACGAGCATAACAAATGTAATTTCTTCATTCAACATTCACTCCTCCCTACTAAGCCAAAATAAAAATTTGCAAGTGCAAATAATTAAAACAAGTCAGAAAATTCACTCTTATCAAAGATCGGTTTCTTTACCTGTATATTATCCTCAGTGGCTTCATTTCCATCCAGTATATGCTCGTTTACAAATTGTGTTAAGTTCGGACGCACTCTGTTCAGAACATCAGCTTGACCCACATAAAGAGTAACTACATCATGAAATGAAAAACTTCTGCCAATGAACTGGAACACATCATTGAAAAAACCTGCATGAAAAAAATGCAAATTAGAAGATACTGTCGTAAATGAAATGCATTTTGTACAAGCTTGAAGAAGTTCAATAAATGAAATAATTATTAGTAGATATCAATAAATAAATAAATTAAATAATTAATAAATATACAATATACTGATTTAATTGGAAATACATTTTCATGAATCAGTCATACTTGCAAAGACAGCGTCAAAATATTTAAGTTTCTGGTAAATATTATTATTATACATATTTGTACTGAGCATAGCTCTATAGATAGCATGACTATATATAGCAATGTATGAAATAAATCTATATATTCAAAGACAAAACAGTGTACTTCTGGTCAATGTGCCATTTTGTTTAATTAATTCGCAAATTATGCATAGCGAAACAACTCATTCATGATAAATCATCTTCAGAATATTGTTCAATAATCAGACATTTATTTTCAGACTGACAATAGTTCAATTTTGATTCAGTTCAACAAAATCATTGCAATCACTGTTTAAAGTTTTAATGTTGTTTTTAAATATGTCTTGTGAAGACTGAAGCCATATTCAGATGGTAAATTGTTCCACAATTGAGGCGACATGACTGAGAAAGCACGCCAGCCATATGTTCTCAATGTTTTAAAATTATCAATACATTTTAGGAGTTCCCTTATTATTGTTTCATTTTATTGCAAAAGATGCATTTGTAATTACATTGACAGGCAATGTTGGGGAATTCCCATGATGTCATTTCCTGTTTGTAGATCAGACTACAAAAAAGTTTATTTAGGATTCCTGGGTTGAAAATGCAGCATTTACAGATGAAATAGGTCAAAAATCACAGAAACAGTCAAAAAAAAATCTCTAAATTACTTCCCAGAAAAAAAAATGTGCAGAAATCATGCATATATCAAACAAGCAGCCTGTTGGCTGAGATAGCTCCGCTGTTAGCAATGCACATTTCAATTAAAGAAGTGAAGACATCATTAGAAAATGAACAATATGTATAGTATCAAAGCAATGGGACTTGCTGTTTTCAACAAGAATTCAAAAATATCATTTTTTACCATAAATGATTGTGGTGTTTAACAAGAAGAAAATATCACTTTTTACCAAAAATGATAAAAATATTCATCAAAATTAGAGAATTTAAAATATCATGAAATAAACAAATTTGAGAGTGGTCCACATGTAGTACCTATATATGTAATATCAAAGCAATTGGACTTGCGGTTTTTAACATGAAATCGAAAATATCATTTTTTTACCAAAAATGTTCACCAAAATTAGAGAATTGAAGATATCATTACAAAATGAACAAATCTGAGAGAGGTCCACATGTAGTACCTATATATGTAATATCAAAGCAATTGGACTTGCGGTTTTTAACAGGAAGTTGAAAATATCACTTTTTACCAAAAATGACAAAAATATTCACCAAAATTAGAGAATTAAAGATATCATTACAAAATGAACAAATCTGAGAGAGGTCCACATGTAGTACCTATATATGTAATATCAAAGCAATTTGACTTGCGCTTTTTAACAAGAAGTCAAAAATATCACTTTCTACCAAAAATGACAAAAATATTCACCAAAATTAGAGAATTGAAGATATCATTACAAAATGAACAAATCTGGGAGAGATTTACATGTAGTACCTATATATGTAATATCAAAGCAATTTGACTTGCGCTTCTTAACAAGAAGTCAAAAATATCACTTTTTACCAAAAATGACAAAAATATTCACCAAAATTAGAGAATTGAAGATATCATTACAAAATGAACAAATCTGGGAGAGATTTACATGTAGTACCTATACATGTATATGTAATATCAAAGCAATCGGACTTGCGTTTTTTAACAAGAAGTCGAAAATATCACTTTTTATCAAAAATGACAAAAATATTCACCAAAATTAGAGAATTGAAGATATCATCATGAAATGAACAAATCTGAGAGAGGTCTACCCAAGGTACATATACACCAAGTATCAAAACACTCAGGCTTGTAGTTTTCAAGAAGAAGTCGAAAAAGTAAAACATCGACACGGACGACGACGGACGCCGACGGACAACCACTCATATGATAAGCTCCACTCGACAAAGTCGACAGCAGAGCTAAAAATAGTGGGTGCAATCCCAAGAAATTAGCATGCAATCCCCATGTCCTGGATGAGGCAGTGAAGAGGCTGCAGTCTATCCATACAGACACATATGTAAACTACAACCTACCAGGACGACTTGTAGTAACTGCCGAACCCATACTATTCATGAAGTCCTCTATGCTTTCAAATTGTTCACGACCTTCCGATGCTTGACGCATCTGTTCTTCTAGACCACGCGCTACAGTGAAAAACGCATGATCTGATGGCGATGTTTGAACACCGTGTCTGCTACTGCCTGCACGAGAAGCAGCACCGCTGGTACTAAACAACTGGACAAACGGATTGTCTGAAACGTTAGCTGCAAACAAACAAGATTTAATTTGACACAGCATTAATGCGGAAATAATCAGAGCAATAAATATGTCTGAAATTTGAGAACGAGTCAAATGAGATATTACACTATAATAATAATGACGTTCCCATTAGGCCAAAAACAAAATTGTTTTGTTGCCTTCAGCGGCCGACCGAAAAATATGAAATATTGGGTCGCGTTTGTTTTCCCCATATACATCGGTTATTTACGATACCCTTAGTTTTCACGAGTTTGAAAAAAAAAAAAAAAAAAAATCCGACCGACCAACCCAATTTTTCAAAATCCCGACTTGAGGGCAACATAAGTTGTTGTTTTTTTTGGCCTTATTGAGAAATACTTACCCCCAATTGAGTTTCTGAAGCGGTTTAACATACCGTCAACAACTTCATCACCGGTACTAGAAGTATCCAATGCTGCCGACGAAGCAGCAGTTGTAGTTGTAGTATTAGTACTTGTAGTAGGAGATGCAGTAGTACGAGATGCAGTTGTGGCAGAAGTAGTGTTATTGTTATCATTAACTTCATTCGGTGGATGTGGTTGTAAATAGGGATTATGCTGATTTATGAGAGAGCCAACTAAATTACCAATCATATCAGCCAGCTGATCTTCTCCTTGAAGCTGGTAAAGTAAAATATAATGTTATGAGTACTGTTATAACATTTACAAAATTTCACCGACTTGCTAAATTACAGTGGTGGAAGACTTTATACTGATGAATAAGGTGACAAAGTTTGATAAAGTTTGGAATAGAATTAGTAAAGTTATTATGCACACAATAACAATTATTAACGACGACGACGACGACGACAACAACAACGACAACGCCGGACAAATTTGTTTTCCCTTCCATCTTTGATGGTACGGGCAAGGTAATAAAGTTGACCTTTTAGACTTCACCACCTAGGCTCCATAGAGAGGTAACACATTTCTACCAGGAAATTGGCATCAAATCAAATTCTATGTCAGCCTGGGTATATTGTGAATACGATACTGACTGTGCTTGGGCTACTGTAGCACTTTGTTAAAAATTCTACGATGAAGTAATGTCCAACTGCGTATGTTATTTACAGAAATCATCGCTTGCTTAGATTTCATGTTTTTTAAATAATCAAATTCAATATTCTTTGTTGCTCACAAATTCTTTAACAGAATAAAGACAGTAGCAGCTACGTCGTCAAAATTCAATTTTTGAATCTCTGGCAAAATGAAACCCAATGATATTTTCCTGTAAATTTTTTTCTTATTTGGAGCAGATTATAATACAAGGTTGTAGAAATACCAGTAGGTTGAGGGGCCTTGAGGTGCATTCAGTAGCGTATTGTTCAATTTGAGGACAAAATGTACTTTAAAAAAGAATGAGCAAAAGTGACGTAAAAAGGTGAAAATCTGTGTTCAATATTAGGATGTTTTATATTAAAGAAATATAGTATTTGGAGGTGTATACCGAGGATGGTGCTGGTGGAGTTGGAGTTGATGTTGGGCCACTGGTTGTTGCTGGTTGTGTCTGTCTTGCAGAAGTTGCAGAGCCTGTAGTCGCAGGCTGTGCTGGTGGTTCACGTAAGAAGAAGTGACGTGATGAGCAAGGTAAGAATGGATCACGATGGATATTCAGTCCAAGGAAATTGGCCACAGGAATCTGACGTCTTCCCGAAAACGGTGACCCAGGTGAGGATGTAGACGATGTGGTGCTTGATGTTGACTGAACAGTTGTCGCAGTCGACGATGACGTGCTAGTTGGACTCGATTGAACTGCAAATACAAAGAAACACAAATGCTGAAAATACATTCACAAAGTGTCAAGGCTGAAAACCCTGAAAACTGCACAAAACATTTTCGCTATGTTGTGAAAAGCAAAAACAGCTTATAATATTATTCAGTGAAATACTACATGCTGTACTACTGTAAAGGCATTTATTATTCACTGGGTTTTAAATTCGCTATTTTCTCATCCAATGATTTATTCAATCCAATCATTGAATATAACCCTACCTGTTGTAGAGGATGTGGAGGAGGACGTAGTTGTATTTGCAGGAGTACGCCTCCTACCAGGCGTTACACTGTGAACAGTTGCACCAGTGCTCTCAATAGATTCCACTAAAGACTGCAGAAATTCATCGGATAAACCCCCTTCATCGTCAATGTCAGGTCCACCGTCACCAGTTCCACCGCCGTTGCCACCACCACCACCAGTGCTGCTGCTGATGTTGCCACCACCAGTGCCACCGCTACCACCAAGAGTGGCATAATATGCCCCAGGTCTCAAAAACGCACCTGGTCCAAAAGTACCGGATGCCAGGTTAGTAGCAGATGGTCTTGTGGATGTTGTTGTGCTACTTGTCGAAGTGTTGGAGACTGTCCTGTTACTGAGATTCACCACTATGGAATTAAAAACAGTAATTATTAAATTAACAACTTGAAATGTTGTTCTTCACTTTTGTCACTGGAAAACTGTCACACAAAACAGGTACCTACAACACTTCTGTTCATTTCACAGACATAATTTCACCTATGAGAAAACAAATCAAAATTAGACTATGACAAAAACACTGGTTGTGGATGTTTCTGGAATGTGTTTTTCACTAATAATTTATCATTTTGAGTACTGCCTGTACATATTCATAATCTAACATCTCAAAAGATATTGATTTGGAAAAAAACAATAGAATTTACTGCAGTGATTGTGCATAAAGTACCAGGATGTGTGACCTTAAGAGGTCATGGAAAATACCAGGATGTGTGACCTTTAGAGGTCATGGGAAATACCAGGATGTATGAGCATTGAGGTCATGAAAAGTACAAAGTATGATCAGTTGTCGGTCATACTTTGGCAGTGAGCGAGCGCCCTCATACAATTTACCTGACCCTGACCAAAACTGTGGGTTTGTATCTGTTGAACTTGAACCAGGTTTGTATTCTTACCCTGTATGCTATGGGCAATAGGTATCATCATTATAGAACTGCCAGTGGTATTAGAACCAGGAGGAAGTGGACCGACAGTTGTTGATCCAGTACCACTAGGATTACCCATTCGTTGCTGACCAATGTTAATAACTGCGGGAAATCCAAACATGTTGTGATAATTAGAATCTTTAAATGCCAGACGAGGTCTCATCCATGTCCTTATGAAGAAATTGTGGTGATCCAAAATTTGGTTGAGATCTATGTTTGTGACTAGTCTGTGTCCAAACTGTGATGGAAATATAAGCCATTTATGAATTCAGCTGAATTCTACTTTCATTGTTGAAGTTATGTTTTTTTTGAAGTAATAATTTCATGTTGACTTCCATAAAAAGTCGACTGACTGTTAGTATTAGTTAGTAGTTAGTAATGGCATTAGTCAACTTCCAAAATGATAAAAAAAAATTTATGAAAATATCTACATTCTGTCAGGAGAAAATTACCATTTTTTAGTCGAGTATGTTATTTTAGCACTTGACGAATGAGAACGAAATATCGGCATATGCAGACTGATATGAGCACGGCACCATTGATCACTATACACATCAAAGATTAATTCGCCAATGAGAACACGGCTAATAAATATATTTCTATTTGTTCTAATTAGTATACTTACTCCATACTTCTCAAAAAAAGCCAGTTAATCTTAGTGGATTAATGGATAACACGCATTCTAACTAAGCATGTATGTATAGAGTAGTACAATAGATTATGCTGTCAAGTGTTTGACAAGTTGACTCAATATTTTTGATGTTTGCCGCTGTCATTTAGGGGAGATAGTCCCTCAAAGTAAGACGTATTCATCGGTTGACCTCTGTTTATGGGAAGGCTTGTACAACAAATAAAACATACCCAGTGCTTTTCAACCAATCAGTACGTTCTATTGCAGGACTATATGCACTAAATGTCCTTTTCTCAAATCAAATCTCTTAGTTCTCAACTAGGACTTTTATACAATGATGCAATACTGACAAAGTTGCTAAGAAACCACAAGGGTTGGGTTCAAACGTGGAACTCATACAGCAGTCGATCTGACAGACATGCTGCTCAATATGCTATACGGAACTTGATTCTGTCATTGGCTTGTGTGCTAGTTCATTCTATGATTGTTTGTTAGATCATGAATATTCATATGTTGATTATTATGCAGATTATGCGTATACAGCCTGCCTGTCTTTATTTCAGTATGCAAATTGTAAGAGAGCAATGACCACAAATTCAGACAAGCACACATGTTCTGTATGCATGCATTGCATAACAAATTTTTTAAACCTTTTATACCATATTTCACTTGCAAATAAGGACATGATCCCCTCTCCAAGAATTTCATATGAAATAGTTTACAGGACTCAGTGAAGGCCTACAAAAGTATGAACATTTCCACAAAACATATATCCTATAAATGGCTTGGGGCAGTAGATTTTAAATCTGATAAAGCCCTCCTACTTGGACTCTTCTAGGATATAAATTTCTCCCCGTAATAAAATGACTCAGGTCAGACTATATATGCCAGAAAAGTCTTTGCAGTCAAGCTTTATCAAATATACATAAACTTTCAACATCAGTAGATTCGCTAGTTTAAATGTTTCGGACATACAACTTGTCTAATCATGTGTGAATCTAAACAAGAAATTAGGCCAAAGACGATTTTTTTTTACTGGTAATTGTGAAACTCACCTGTCCACTGGGACAAGTAATTTCTGGGAACTACTACATCTGGACAAAATCAGACTGCGAAGGACAGTTGAAAAGGCCACAATTTTGTTTCCTATATGTGACATTAGACAGAGTGGAAATTATACAAGCAGGAGAGCAAATCCGTGTGAGAATAAGATATTGACTTTACATGTTGGTGGTGACGGTGTGGTCTGCGAACTGCTAGTTGATGTTACTGATGATGTTGATACTGGTGCTGCTGCCGATGCCATCCCAGTTGACATTCTTGCTCCTAAAGTTGCATCTGTCGTGGTTACATTCCCATTGGGCTGTTAAAAAAACACACACAAAGAAGAAATGAATAGTAGTGCTAGATTAATTAGTATGAAACATGAAAAAAATTAATTAGGATGCAAATTGGTCTTAATTAGAATAAAAACTAATTAGATAATGAGGATCAAGTTTTCATCTCACATAACATCAAAATACAACAAGTATGAACAAAGAAATCAAAATGGCCACTAGTCGGCCATACTAAACTGAATCATGAAACAAAATACTGTGTTCATTGGGTTTAATTTTAGCACATTTGATGTTGCAGAGATACTGCGTTTAAAAACTCACTGGACTGGGAAGAAAATAATACATTTTATTGTTGAAGTTAAATATTCACTGGATTTTAAAGGGAGGTAGTCGTCACCTTCGCATGCATGCGTCAGATGGCTATTGCGTGTCATTGTTTATAAACAAGCGTCTACCCATGAGTCTTTGCATTTTAGCGCGTGTTGTTATCGTTGATTGGGAGGTGCGCAGGTGATGATCCTTCTGCTTTAATTTAACATATTTAACTGCCAATGAAAAAATGTGAAGATAAACCCAGCAAATAATGAAGGCCTATATTATAATATACATCTATGGCTGATAAAAGGTGAATAATTCAGTAGTAACCCTCTGGTGGGCAGATTAATATTCATAAAGGCATCAGTAATAGATAGTTTCTTCCATTTTTTTGATATTTAAGAAAAAAATATATGTATACATTTTTTAAATAAAGACAATCCATTATGAAAATTGCTAAATATCAGAGAGATTGCAAGCAACATAATCCGTAGAATAAAAGTGAAAGAAACTTTGAAAGTAGCCAGTTAAGTAGAAGCATTTATACAAGGCAAAATTTGATATGTTGAAAAATAAAAACACACAAGAACATACAATGTACAAGCTGTTCTCTGATTGGTCAAACTGTTAGGTGTTAGGGTTGAGTAGCCAATCAGGCACAATCTAGTAAGCTGCATTGCATTGCATTGCATTGAATTGACTTAAAGCAGCTTAGACTCGGAGCAGCACCAGATTATTCAACAGTGAAACTCACCAACATAGCTCCACGTGCACTCTGCTGTAACATCTGAAACGCAGGTGTTGGCGGCGCTCTTAGTATCCGTGGTGACGGTGTCATGAAATCTACCATACAGTCTGACATGCTGTGGTAAGCATGGCTGATATAGTGCAATATTTCAGTCACTAAATTACAATCTCTCTGGGCAGAACGTACAGCATTCTCCTGTGAAAATTAATTAAAGTTATCATCTTTCATCTACTAAATTGATATCTTTATTAAAGACAGAATAACAAGTGAAATCTCCTTGGCAAAAAAAAAAGCATGTGAAAAGCCACAGGTTTTATAATAAAAAGGTCCATGTATGGTTTAAAATTAAGTTCAAGCACAGTCGTTGTAAGCAGTTTCTATCAAGTGTCAGTTTTTGCCGTCTTAAGTCACTTTATACATTGTACATGTACCAGTAGGTCCAAAGGATATATAACAATGAATATAATAGCAATGACTTTATCAGGGATTTTTTTAAACAAGGGAACAGGAGTGCAGCGCCCTCATGTCATGGCCATGCGCCCCCTTACCCTGTGGAGCAGATCCTCTGGCAACCATAAAATTCTGATTGACCAGGAATCACATGTGGTAACAGTCTACAACTGTGACTTGTCTGATAGTAATTTTGGCCCCAAGGAAGCCATAGAATGCTCCATTTTAACTTAGAACTATCAAAATCTCCACACCCTGCTAGGGAGAATCTTATCTCCCCCACTTTGTGGCGTCGCTAAATTGCAGTGCTCCCTCTTGCATTTTTTCCTAGAAAAACCTGTTTATGCCTCAATTTGATAATAAATTTCCTATGTCTGGAATGTGTGTGTTTTCAATGCAACCAAAGATGTTTTTTCATAATAGGATCAAATCATTACATAAAGTGTAATTGATAAAGACTTACATTCCCAGTAAAACTAGGGTCTTGTCTCATAAGCTGTTGAAATCTGTCTAAATGTGGCCGTAAGCGGTTGTGTAATGTAGCCATTTCATCTACCAAATCAGCCATTGTTCCAACGTTGGGATGACTACAAAATGACAAATCAAGTGTTATACAGGTCTCAACAATATATGGATACCATAGCAACCAACGGTCAGTATTTGAAAACAAGACAGATGTAATACTTGGCAGTATATAAAGATATGAACTGGCATTTTGTAGCTTTTTGGAGATTTATCGTAACAGTGGATCACACACAATTTACCGGTAAGGATGTTTGTGAATTCAAATTATATTGTTACCATGGTTGCATGGATACACAGAAAACCTTTATTGGCCAGACCAATATTTTTTTTGGAATCACAATTTGTATGATTTGCACTAGAATAAATATTTAAATCTGAATATAGATTTTACCAGGCTTAATCACTACAATAACATGCAAGATTACTAAGCTCTGTACCAAGTTTATTATACTTACTTCAAGCCTAATGTTATTTGTGAAAGCAAAGAACTAGTTAATGATCTTGGACTTGTACTTCCACTGCTTGTAGTGGTAGTGGCAGTCGTAGAAGCGGTACCCGAGGAGGCTGTGGTATCCGAAGTGGTAGTATCCATGCTTTCTGTTGTACCGTTCCCTCTAGTACTTGACGGTCTGTCACCAGAGCCACGTCTGCTTGGAGTGTACTGAATGGCAAGCAAAGCAGTCAAAATGAAAATTCAAGGTATCGTAGTTGGTCTAATGACAATGCAGCTACAATCATAGGGCAAGTATGCCCAAGAATACTTTGGCGGGATAGTGAACATACACAGATTTAATATTGGCAATCTATTAACATGAGAACATGTGGACTGGAGATAGCAGGCAGGCATACATATGACAAATACAACAAAATTAACACAGGACATACATCACACTGAACATTTTTTTTAAATAAACATCTCTTAGTTCTTTCTCAGGTCATGTTTGAACAAAGATATGGTAAATCCTGTGCTGAGCAATATACCTACCTCAAGTCTGTCAATAATTTCATTTGCTTGTTGAATCATTCTTCGTACATGTACAACTCGTTGTTGAGATTCACTAAGTAGTTGTGGCGCGGCAATCTGACCTAGATTAATGTGCACATCCACTGCAGAGCCATCAGCCTGCAATCACATGAATATGAATATGTATGTGAAGAACCTTGACTTGGTAATAGGGTAGGATAGGTGTAGATACAGTATCAACATGCAAAATCATGATGTCTATAGTCATCATCAAAGGAACTTCATTAAAATGGTCTTTATAGACAGGTGGTCTTTGTATGGAGATTTATATGGAGGAGGTGCTACCATTGCAACTTGAGGAAATTAAAAATGTTTTTACAAATAAAATGCTAATTATTATTTTGTTATCTATAGTAAGCAAAGGCAAATCAGCATAAATAATGCATAAGGTGGTCACATAAGACAATTGGTCTTTATACACAGGTTATATGTTATGCCTTGAGACTTACTAAAAGTGGTCACTATACGCAGGTGGTTTTTATACACAGGTTGATAATATGTTATGCCTTGAGACTTACTAAAAGTTGTCACTATAGACAGGTTGTCTTTATACACAGGTTAGTAATATGTTATGCCTTGAGACTTACTAAAAGTTGTCACTATATGCAGGTGGTCTTTATACACAGGTTATATGTTATGCCTTGTGACTTACTAAAAGTGGTCACTATACGCAGGTTGTCTTTATTACACAGGTTAGTAATATGTTATGCCTTGGGACTTACTAAAAGTTGTCACTATATGCAGGTGGTCTTTATACACAGGTTGATAATATGTTATGCCTTGGGACTTACTAAAAGTGGTCACTATACACAGGTGGTCTTTATACACAGGTTGAGAATATGTTATGCCTTGGGACTTACTAAAAGTAGTCACTATACGCAGGTGGTCTTTATACACAGGTTAGGAATATGTCATGCTTTGGGACTTACTAAAAGTGGTCACTATATGCAGGTGGTCTTTATACACAGGTTAATAATATGTTATGCCCTTGGGACTTACTAAAAGTAGTCACTATAGGCAGGTGGTCTTTATACACAGGTTGATAATATGTTATGCCCTTGGGACTTACTAAAAGTAGTCACTATACGCAGGTGGTCTTTATACACAGGTTAGGAATATGTCATGCTTTGGGACTTACTAAAAGTGGTCACTATACGCAGGTGGTTTTTATACACAGGTTGAGAATATGTTATGCCTTGGGACTTACTAAAAGTTGTCACTATATGCAGGTGGTCTTTATACACAGGTTGATAATATGTTATGCCCTTGGGACTTACTAAAAGTAGTCACTATAGGCAGGTGGTCTTTATACACAGGTTGATAATATGTTATGCCCTTGGGACTTACTAAAAGTAGTCACTATACGCAGATGGTCTTTATACACAGGTTGGTAATATGTTATGCCTTGAGACTTGCTAAAAGTGGTCACTATAGGCAGGTTGTCTTTATACACAGGTTGATAATATGTTATGCCCTTGGGACTTACTAAAAGTAGTCACTATATGCAGGTGGTCTTTATACACAGGTTAGTAATATGTTATGCCTTGTGACTTACTAAAAGTGGTCACTATATGCAGGTGGTCTTTATACACAGGTTAGTAATATGTTATGCCTTGAGACTTACTAAAAGTGGTCACTATACGCAAATGGTCTTTATACACAGGTTAGTAATATGTTATGCCTTGAGACTTACTAAAAGTGGTCACTATACGCAAATGGTCTTTATACACAGGTTAGTAATATGTTATGCCTTGTGACTTACTAAAAGTAGTCACTATATGCAGGTGGTCTTTATACACAGGTTGATAATATGTTATGCCTTGGGACTTACTAAAAGTTGTCACTATATGCAGATGGTCTTTATACACAGGTTAGTAATATGTTATGCCCTTGGGACTTACTAAAAGTGGTCACTATACGCAGATGGTCTTTATACACAGGTTAGTAATATGTTATGCCTTGTGACTTACTAAAAGTAGTCACTATATGCAGGTGGTCTTTATACACAGGTTGATAATATGTTATGCCTTGTGACTTACTAAAAGTTGTCACTATATGCAGGTGGTCTTTATACACAGGTTAGTAATATGTTATGCCTTGGGACTTACTAAAAGTTGTCACTATATGCAGATGGTCTTTATACACAGGTTAGTAATATGTTATGCCTTGGGACTTACTAAAAGTAGTCACTATATGCAGGCGGTCTTTATACACAGGTTATATGTTATGCCTTGAGACTTACTAAAAGTGGTCACTATATGCAGGTGGTCTTTATACACAGGTTGATAATATGTTATGCCTTGGGACTTTATTACTAAAAGTGGTCACTATAGGCACTATACACATGCTATGTGTTATGCCTTGGGACTTACAATGTACTAAAAGTTGTAATTAATAGGCAGGTCTTTGTATGAACAGGTGATCACTAACATAGGCTTTACTGTATTTTGTTTTTATCTGGCTTAATGCATAAAATACTGTAAACATCTTTAATTTCATGGGAGACAAATTTCCGAGAGTCAGTGACTATCTTGTAATGTTATTGCAGCAAAAATCCACCGGTGTCCTAAAGACACATAGCCGCATCACAAAAATCATTGGAATCATCATAGCACAAACATCCTGACCAGTGAAAATTAAGTATTTACAGTGCTCTACAAATAGAAATGTTACAAGTAAAGACTTTTAATGAATACATAATCAGACTTACGGATTGCCTTGATGTGACCCGAGCATTCCTTCCAACATCACCCATCCCGCCTACTACCTGCTGTACAATACGCTGAGAACACAAACAAAATGCAGTTACTCTTGAAATACAAACTAAGTGATGAAGTCAATTTAGGGGTATTGATCCTCATTGAATTACTGTAAAAGCATTTTATATTCACACAATTTTAATTTCACCGTTCTAATGTTTTATATTCTCTGAATTTTAAACTGCAAATTTGATAGTAAATCAAGAAATTATTTTTTAATTTCACTGTCAGTGAAGTAAAAATATCGTGAAAAAATAATGCTTTTACAGTACAGTACAGTACAGTATAGTATAATTATACCCTGTATTGTAGAATACTTTATTTAACAAATTCATTTTCGCTGAAAACTACATTCACGATGATATGGAATAAAATGAAATCTGAATCTGCTGGAACCCAAAGTGAAAATGTTTGCTGAAACAAAATCAGAAAAATCAATTCAATTCCATTGCAAAGTAATGTATCATCGAATACATTTTGTTGGTAACAAATCTTCGATGACAGCAGAGCTAAAAATTTGATTAAATATTTAGTAATTAGATTTGACAAAGTCAATAAATAGCGTAGCTAAATATAGCACCGACTTTGTTTTCTTGCACACATCACCATAATTTTGTTTATATTATGACTGGTTTTCTTAACTTTGTATAGCCGATTATGAATTCCTATTCATTTCGCATGTATCAGCTGACTGGGCTAAGTGTGAAACAGAGTTCAACTGTACCTAAGACACAGTCAAAGTCTAGTAATGCAAGATAAAATGACACTAGTTATAGTAATAGTCACGCAGTTATATGAATTGCCAGTCTAGTCTAAAGCATGCATGACAACAGAATGACTGCAGTATAGTTGAACTATGACACTTAAAATTGAAAATGTCAAAAATCTGAACTTTTATTGAAATTATTTGCAGCACTTCATTACTGGATTTATTTCAATTTTATTTAATTTTATGAAGACAAACTGTCTGAAAAAATATAAATTGAACCAAGCATGAATTATTTCCATAGTTAATCTATGCATTTTCCATAAAAAATAATATTATTATTCAGAAAGTACCTTATACCTATATATGATTTTTTTCACCATACGTTACCGATCAAAATATTGAGATATGAGATGTACTTCACACAATGGTAAAAATTAATCGTGTTCAATGGTAAAATCAATGGGTCAAAAATTAACACTTTCATGATGCGTTTGATCCATTGTTTTGTGCAAAAAATAGTTCAGTGACTATGTCTTTTTATCTGGGTTTTGTGAGCAAGCAGCATAAAATAAAATCACTTTGTAAAGTCAAGAATATCGTCAACATTTAGTTGAAATACTTTTCATTTATAAATCAAATCGAAAAACCCTGACATTCATAGTTACACTGATCCAAGCCTGATGCATTACATCATTTATTGAGTAGTTTATTATCTGTCTTCAAAAAATCCTTGAATGCTGCCTAAGAAAACTCAACCACAACTGAAACAACATGTTATGTTAGGCTACCGCAGCTATTGCATTTATTACAGTACACATACTATACAACATGTCAAAGTCTTCAAACACAATTTTGCCGGCAATAAAACTTTAATGTGAATTTCATGAAGTTGATCAAACTATGTCACAATTGGTAATACTGTGCATGGGATATCTTAGTGACAGCGTAATACACAAAAAGCACATGGTATTTGGAATGTAAGAATGCTTAATTATAAAGATGGCTACATCACTGGTATAGTACATCCAACAGTGTTCTCCACCAATCAAAATGCAACAAAGTGAATTAATTTGCATATTATTAGCATAACATTGATCACATGATTTGCAAATTACATCCATATACCATATTTTTTCTATTAGTGGCACATGTAAATGCTAGGGACTATGTTCGTAATAAGTCATATTTGAAAGATCCAGTATTACAATAAATACAATGGTTCATGTGCTACAAATAGAGCAAATACGGTATTAGTTTAATATGAAATCTGAAATGATATGGAATGTCAGCTTTAATATGTTGGATTTATGATCGCTGGTTTATTAGTAAAAAGTCAAAATAAGCATGACGAAAGAAGCACATAGTCGATGTAAAGCAGGACTGAATTTGGAACAATTTTAAAGCGGGTGATCGCTGAAAACAGGGCTACATTGCCGTGTTAAAAACCCTGTGGAGAACACTGTAATGTTTACCTGGACGTGGTTAGGGTCAGTGACATCGGCGGGTAAAGTAAAAGCACCAACCACTATACTCTCTCGCGTTGTCGTAGGTGTACTTGATGACGTAGTTGTCTGTGTCCTATTTGCTGATGCTCTAGTTGCTGACGGCGGTGGCCGCTGAACTAAGTGTATCACTTTCCCGTCTACATTGTACTCAGATAGTTTCTTCTCATCCACCAAGACTCGTCCCTGGTAAATCAACCTTTGTAAGTTTGCTGGGATATCCTGAAAGGAACAAAGAATTCTGTTATTTATCTCACCTAGACCAACAACTCAAAAACTTCCATGTAAAAAATGTACTATACTATATTTAGGATAATTTTCTTTTTTACGACAGAACATCTGTTAAGACAAGCAGCCTGTCGGCTGAGATAGCTCCGCTGTTAGCAATGCACATTGCAATTAAAGAACAGAAGATATCGTTAGAAAATGAACAATATGTATAGTATCAAAGCAACAGGACTTGCTGTTTTCAACAAGAATTCAAAAATATCACTTTTCACCAAAAATAATCATCAAAATTAGATAATTGAAGATATCACCACAAAATTAACAAATCTGAAAGAGGTCCACATGTAGTACCTATATATGTAATATAAAAGAAATCAGACTTGCGGTTTTCAACAAGAAGTCAAAAATATAACTTTTTACCAAAAATTTAAAAAATATTCATTAAAATTAAAGAATTAAAGATTTCATCATGAAATGAACAAACCTGAGAGAGGACCACATGTAGTACCTATATATGTAATATCAAAGCAATTGGACTTGCGGTTTTAACAAGAAGTCAAAAATATCACTTTTTACCAAAAATGACAAAAATATTCACCAAAATTAGAGAATTGAAGATATCATTACAAAATAAACAAATCTGAGAGAGGTCCACATGTAGTACCTATATATGTAATATCAAAGCAATTGGACTTGAGGTTTTTAACAAAAAGTCGAAAATATCACTTTTTACCAAAAATGACAAAAATATTCACCAAAATTAGAGAATTGAAGATATCATCATGAAATGAACAAATCTGAGAGAGGTCTACCCAAGGTACATATACACCAAGTATCAAAGCATTCAGGATTGTAGTTTTCAAGAAGAAGTCGAAAAAGTAAAACATTGACACGGACGACGACGACGACGGACAATCACTCATATGATAAGCTCCGCTCGACAAAGTCGACAGCGAAGCTAAAAAATGTACTCACCACTGAATTTGCAATTTTCTCTTTGAACTCTTTCACTGTTATCTGTGAAATAAACAAACAACATGATGACATATCGCCACATGACTTAATAGACCATTTTCCGTACACTGCGAGAATCACACGCTATGCGTGAAATCGAACATAAAAACAGGACAAACAAAGGTCATAGCGTCGTAGTGGCGTCAAACATCGCGTGGGATTCGACAAACGCGAAAGTATTTTGGGGACATTTCCATGCTTAATAATGTGCTGTCCACATTTGATGATAGGCAATTTCGATTAAGTAAGGGTATTCGGAAGCAATATTCCTCTGTCGAAGATCGGCCGGTCGGTGTGAGCTACGAAATAAAGAAATTCGAGTTCAAAATCAAATCGTTCGATTTTTTCGGCAGACGTTCGACGCGCGTCTTTCATGCATCTCGTGAGATCTCGCAGTTGTACGGAAAATCACCTATTAACAGGACAATCCGGGACAGCATTATCAAGAGTGAATTCAAAACTGTTTAGAATAGAGCACCAACAAGGTAAACCCACATCCAGGGTTCTGCCCAGCCAGATTTGAGTGCCCGTCGATAATTAATATTCATGGAGTCATTAATATTCATGAGCTAATTAATATTCATGGAGTCATTAATATTCATGAGCTAATTAATATTCATTTTTCTACTAGCTATGATTTAACTACTTTAATTATTTTAACTTTTATTTTAAATATTTCAATGTAAAGTTAATCTGATTTGATAAAAGTGAAAAAATATTTATACCTTATTTTTGCAATCACGTCTAAAATACAAAATGTACGTATTTTGAGATATTGACCTCTAACCTGGCAGCCATTTTTTTTCAAAGCGTGTCGTCCGTTTGTTACAGGCAAAGTGGAAACAAGAATTTAATTTTTTTTTTCCCAATGGAATGCTGGTATTAAAATCACATTAATAGTGAGAAATAAGTATTCCTTGTATCGCTGACTGAATATAGCTTTATGAATTTTATGATTGAGTCATAAAGCCAAAAACATCAATGAAGGTTACTACACTCGAGTGCAAGTGCAGATTAAACTGACAGCTTGACGCATTGCTACCGATTAAGTGAGCAAGTTATTGTTCAACTCGACAAATCCCACACACAACTAAACTTGCAATGGTAATCCTTCCTTCTGTTTATTTATCATTGTCTTCCCTTCCATTATCTTGATGTACGACTTATTTCGATCTGGTTCGTTTGTTAAAACTAACAGAATGTCAATCGCAGAAGGTTAAAACAAAAACACATTAGACCGATGTCACAGGTGTACCTTGATTTTGAACAGCGGTGTCTTCTTTCATTTTTTGTTGCGTCAATTTTTTGCATTTTTGCAATGTGTTTTGTATTAAATCCAACAAGGACAATATAATGATGATCTAGTGGCCAACATCCTGTGTGTATCATAAACAAATAGAATAGTGCCTACCGCCTACCAGCGTGGGCAGATCCCAGAGTGGAGTATCGAGTACACAATATGGCACCAACAAGGTAAAACCCACATCCCAGAGTGGAGTATACAATATGGCACCCGCAAGGTAAAACCCACATTCCAGAGAAGAGTATACAATATGACACCCACAAGGTAAAACCCACATCACAGAGTGGAGTATACAATATGACACCCACAAGGTAAAACCCACATCCCAGAGTGGAGTATACAATATGGCACCCGCAAGGTAAAACCCACATCACAGAGTGGAGTATACAATATGGCACCCGCAAGGTAAAACCCACACCACAGAGTGGAGTATACAATATGGCACCCACAAGGTAAAACCCACATCACAGAGTGGAGTATACAATATGACACCCACAAGGTAAAACCCACATCCCAGAGTGGAGTATACAATATGACACCCACAAGGTAAAACCCACATTCCAGAGAAGAGTATACAATATGACACCCACAAGGTAAAACCCACATCACAGAGTGGAGCATACAATATGGCACCCACAAGGTAAAACCCACATCCCAGAGTGGAGTACACAATATGACACCCACAAGGTAAAACCCACATTCCAGAGTGGAGTATACAATATGACACCCACAAGGTAAAACCCACATCCCAGAGTGGAGTATACAATATGGCACCCGCAAGGTAAAACCCACATTCCAGAGAAGAGTATACAATATGACACCCACAAGGTAAAACCCACATCACAGAGTGGAGTATACAATATGACACCCACAAGGTAAAACCCACATCCCAGAGTGGAGTATACAATATGGCACCCGCAAGGTAAAACCCACACCACAGAGTGGAGTATACAATATGGCACCCACAAGGTAAAACCCACATCACAGAGTGGAGTATACAATATGACACCCACAAGGTAAAACCCACATCCCAGAGTGGAGTATACAATATGACACGCACAAGGTAAAACCCACATCACAGAGTGGAGTACACAATATGACACCCACAAGGTAAAACCCACATTCCAGAGTGGAGTACACAACATGACACCCACAAGGTAAAACCCACATTCCAGAGTGGAGTATACAACATGACACCCACAAGGTAAAACCCACATTCCAGAGTGGAGTATACAATATGACACCCACAAGGTAAAACCCACATCCCAGAGTTGAGTATACAATGTGACACCCACAAGGTAAAACCCACATCCCAGAGTAGAGTATATAATATGACACCCACAAGGTAAAACCCACATTCCAGAGAAGAGTATACAACATGACACCCACAAGGTAAAACCCACATTCCAGAGTGGAGTATACAATATGACACCCACAAGGTAAAACCCACATTCCAGAGTGGAGTACACAATATGACACCCACAAGATAAAACCCACATTCCAGAGAAGAGTATACAACATGACACCCACAAGGTAAAACCCACATTCCAGAGTGGAGTATACAATATGACACCCACAAGGTAAAACCCACATTCCAGAGTTGAGTATACAATATGACACCCACAAGGTAAAACCCACATCACAGAGTGGAGTATACAATATGACACCCACAAGGTAAAACCCACATTCCAGAGAAGAGTATACAACATGACACCCACAAGGTAAAACCCACATCCCAGAGTGGAGTATACAATATGGCACCCACAAGGTAAAACCCACATTCCAGAGAAGAGTATACAACATGACACCCACAAGGTAAAACCCACATCCCAGTGTGGAGTATACAATATGGCACCCACAGGGTAAAACCCACATCCCAGAGTAGAGTATACAATATGGCACCCACAAGATAAAACCCACATTCCAGAGTGGAGTATACAAATATGACACCCACAAGGTAAAACCCACATCCCAGAGTTGAGTATACAATGTGACACCCACAAGGTAAAACCCACATCCCAGAGTAGAGTATATAATATGACACCCACAAGGTAAAACCCACATCCCAGAGTGGAGTATACAATATGACACCCACAAGGTAAAACCCACATCCCAGAGTTGAGTATACAATGTGACACCCACAAGGTAAAACCCACATCCCAGAGTAGAGTATATAATATGACACCCACAAGGTAAAACCCACATCCCAGAGTGGAGTATACAATATGACACCCACAAGGTAAAACCCACATCCCAGAGTGGAGTATACAATATGGCACCCACAAGGTAAAACCCACATCACAGAGTGGAGTATACAATATGACACCCACAAGGTAAAACCCACATCACAGAGTGGAGTATACAATATGACACCCACAAGGTAAAACCCACATTCCAGAGTTGAGTATACAATATGACACCCACAAGGTAAAACCCACATTCCAGAGTTGAGTATACAATATGACACCCACAAGGTAAAACCCACATTCCAGAGTTGAGTATACAATATGACACCCACAAGGTAAAACCCACATCACAGAGTGGAGTATACAATATGACACCCACAAGGTAAAACCCACATTCCAGAGTTGAGTATACAATATGACACCCACAAGGTAAAACCCACATTCCAGAGTTGAGTATACAATATGACACCCACAAGGTAAAACCCACATCCCAGAGTGGAGTATACAATATGGCACCCACAAGGTAAAACCCACATCACAGAGTGGAGTATACAATATGACACCCACAAGGTAAAACCCACATCACAGAGTGGAGCATACAATATGGCACCCACAAGGTAAAACCCACACCACAGAGTGGAGTATACAATATGGCACCCACATGGTAAAACCCACATCACAGAGTGGAGCATACAATATGGCACCCACAAGGTAAAACCCACATCACAGAGTGGAGTATACAATATGACACCCACAAGGTAAAACCCACATCCCAGAGTGGAGTATACAATATGACACCCACAAGGTAAAACCCACATCCCAGAGTAGAGTATACAACATGACACCCACAAGGTAAAACCCACATTCCAGAGTGGAGTATACAATATGACACCCACAAGGTAAAACCCACATTCCAGAGTGGAGTACACAATATGACACCCACAAGGTAAAACCCACATCCCAGAGTAGAGTATACAACATGACACCCACAAGGTAAAACCCACATTCCAGAGTAGAGTATACAACATGACACCCACAAGGTAAAACCCACATTCCAGAGTGGAGTATACAATATGACACCCACAAGGTAAAACCCACATTCCAGAGTGGAGTACACAATATGACACCCACAAGGTAAAACCCACATTCCAGAGTTGAGTATACAATATGGCACCCACAAGATAAAACCCACATTCCAGAGAAGAGTATACAACATGACACCCACAAGGTAAAACCCACATTCCAGAGTGGAGTATACAATATGACACCCACAAGGTAAAACCCACATCCCAGAGTGGAGTATACAATATGGCACCCACAAGATAAAACCCACATTCCAGAGAAGAGTATACAACATGACACCCACAAGGTAAAACCCACATTCCAGAGTGGAGTATACAATATGACACCCACAAGGTAAAACCCACATCCCAGAGTAGAGTATACAATATGGCACCCACAAGATAAAACCCACATTCCAGAGAAGAGTATACAACATGACACCCACAAGGTAAAACCCACATTCCAGAGTGGAGTATACAATATGACACCCACAAGGTAAAACCCACATTCCAGAGTGGAGTACACAATATGACACCCACAAGGTAAAACCCACATCCCAGAGTGGAGTATACAATATGGCACCCACAAGATAAAACCCACATTCCAGAGAAGAGTATACAACATGACACCCACAAGGTAAAACCCACATTCCAGAGTGGAGTATACAATATGACACCCACAAGGTAACACCCAGAGTGGAGTACACAATATGACACCTGCAAGGTAAAACCCACATCCCAGAGTGGAGTATACAATATGACACCCACAAGATAAAACCCACATTCCAGAGAAGAGTATACAACATGACACCCACAAGGTAAAACCCACATTCCAGAGTTGAGTATACAATATGACACCCACAAGGTAAAACCCACATCCCAGAGTGGAGTATACAATATGGCACCCACAAGATAAAACCCACATTCCAGAGAAGAGTATACAACATGACACCCACAAGGTAAAACCCACATTCCAGAGTGGAGTATACAATATGACACCCACAAGGTAAAACCCACATCCCAGAGTAGAGTATACAATATGGCACCCACAAGGTAAAACCCACATTCCAGAGTGGAGTATACAATATGGCACCCACAAGATAAAACCCACATTCCAGAGAAGAGTATACAACATGACACCCACAAGGTAAAACCCACATTCCAGAGTGGAGTATACAATATGACACCCACAAGGTAAAACCCACATTCCAGAGTGGAGTACACAATATGACACCCACAAGGTAAAACCCACATCCCAGAGTGGAGTATACAATATGGCACCCACAAGATAAAATCCACATTCCAGAGAAGAGTATACAACATGACACCCACAAGGTAAAACCCACATTCCAGAGTGGAGTATACAATATGACACCCACAAGGTAACACCCACATTCCAGAGTGGAGTACACAATATGACACCTGCAAGGTAAAACCCACATCCCAGAGTGGAGTATACAATATGACACCCACAAGATAAAACCCACATTCCAGAGAAGAGTATACAACATGACACCCACAAGGTAAAACCCACATTCCAGAGTTGAGTATACAATATGACACCCACAAGGTAAAACCCACATCCCAGAGTGGAGTATACAATATGGCACCCACAAGATAAAACCCACATTCCAGAGAAGAGTATACAACATGACACCCACAAGGTAAAACCCACATTCCAGAGTGGAGTATACAATATGACACCCACAAGGTAAAACCCACATCCCAGAGTAGAGTATACAATATGGCACCCACAAGGTAAAACCCACATTCCAGAGTGGAGTATACAATATGGCACCCACAAGATAAAACCCACATTCCAGAGAAGAGTATACAACATGACACCCACAAGGTAAAACCCACATTCCAGAGTGGAGTATACAATATGACACCCACAAGGTAAAACCCACATTCCAGAGTGGAGTACACAATATGACACCTGCAAGGTAAAACCCACATCACAGAGTGGAGTATACAATATGACACCCACAAGGTAAAACCCACATCACAGAGTGGAGTATACAATATGACACCCACAAGGTAAAACCCACATCCCAGAGTGGAGCATACAATATGGCACCCACAAGGTAAAACCCACATCCCAGAGTGGAGTATACAATATGACACCAACAAGATAAAACCCACATCCCAGAGTGGAGTATACAATATGGCACCCACAAGATAAAACCCACATCCCAGAGTGGAGCATACAATATGGCACCCACAAGGTAAAACCCACATCCCAGAGTGGAGTACACAATATGACACCAACAAGATAAAACCCACATCCCAGAGTGGAGCATACAATATGGCACCCACAAGGTAAAACCCACATCCCAGAGTGGAGTATACAATATGACACCAACAAGATAAAACCCACATCCCAGAGTGGAGTATACAACATGACACCAACAAGGTAAATCCCACATCCCAGAGTGGAGTATACAATATGGCACCCACAAGATAAAACCCACATTCCAGAATGGAGTATACAACATGACACCCACAAGATAAAACCCACATTCCAGAGTGGAGTATACAACATGACACCCACAAGGTAAATCCCATATAATAATGACATATCTAAACCCAGTGACATATACAATATAAGCAGCTTTGATTGAGATCTGATTAAAATTGTTTTTCACCAGTTCTTACATCACGTTCCAAATTGGATGTACATGACAATGAATATTACAGCAGCGATTGTATGCAATAATTACGTTAATAATAAAGTGAGGATTTAGTTCACAAAGGGTAAAAAAAAACTGGCCAATAAACATGAGTATTCAAGACAGTGTACCTGATAAAATACCGTACATTTATGACTTTATGGCAGGGTATACAACTGTCTATTATATTATCATGACCATGTCCCTATCTGCATGTGCAGCACATCTAAACATGAACAAGTAGTAAATTAATGGTTGCCTGGTAACATCCACATTTTCTGCTATTTAGGGTCCTATAACATTTAACTTCGAATTCAGGAAAGTACCAATGTGAAAATCTTTTTGTAATTATAAATGAGCCTTTCTTGTCCTAAAATGATACTGAGTACACTCATTTGTGACATTTCACAATGGTGTACAACTTCATAGACCCATTTCTTATAGTTCCAATACAAAGTGGAAGAATGAACATCCACCATGATGCATCAGGAATCACTGATATTTCCTTTAATATTCCATGGCTTAAAATGAAGACAAATGCCTGGATGCCCCACATGAGTGTACTAGTGAACTAATTTTTTTGACAAACAATAATTTATTATTTCATAGTTCTTATAATACTGCAAAATACTTTATTTTAGCTTCGCTGAATAGACTTTTTGGGTGTTTTGTATGGAATTTATTTTCACTGATTTTTTTCTGAGTTGAATGTAAAATATAGGAACAACGGTATATTCGCTGGATTTCATTTTCACTGAATCATTCTTTCAGCGAAAATAGCAAAAATAAAGTATTCTACAGTACACAAAATCATTCTCTTTTAGCATATTTTTGACAGGCACAAATTCCTTTCTAATATACTGCCACATAAAATACATTGACACCATTCTAAATAATCAAATATTTTCTTCACAATATTCAGAAATGTTCTCCTTTACCTTGGAAGTAAAAGAGACCTGTTTGTGATAAGGCTATATATACAAACTCAATTCCAACTACTCTGCACATCCCAACAATCTTTAAAAAGTTAGGCCAAAACTTGTTTGCCAGTTTAGTAGTACATCGAACTGGTTGTAGAAATGTGCAGAACATGGCTACCGAGATTTCAACATGGAGCCTTACCTCATCCGGAAGTGAGAATGACTTGGTCACTGATTCCAACGTTTTAACTGTTACGTCAATCATACTTGTGTCCTTTTAGTTACCATATACAAGTTCCTATCTTGTCACTAAAATTACTGCAATATACAGAAATAAACATTGGTTGGATAACATGTACGCATGATGACCAGTCTTTCTTGATATGTTGGCATCTTGTCTGGGTTTCTGTTAATTCTTCACAAATGGTGAATTAATTTCACAGTTAGCTACAACAAACAAATTTCCGCCGTCAAAATTTAAGATGCAATTACAAACAAAGAATTATTCTGGGACAACAGGGGTTGAAGAATATGGAATTTTTCCACTGGTCCAGGACTAGTGATAAGAAAATTGTCACTAGTCCGTGTAATAATTTCACTGGTCCTGAAGTGATGTTTTAACATTATTTTTTTATTTTCTAAAAGCATATATCATTTTTAATACCTAAAATGATATACATGTACATGAGTAAGTTACTTTTTTGATACAATCTCAGGTAATGGAACATGTTCATCAGTTTTAGGTTGAGGCAACTTATGTCCTGATATATGCCTTGAAGTTGATGAAGATAACAACCATTCAACAATTGCTGGGTCAGGATTATAATCAGCTAAATCTGGTCCTTCAGACATAACAAATAATTGGTTCTGAAAATTGTTATGATTTAGTCTAGTTCTGAGTTCAGTTTTTATAACATTCACTTTAGAAAAACCTCTTTCACAAGCACTAGTACTAGGTGATACTGTCAACATATATTCCAATAATTTCTTAACTGGTGCACTAATAACATCATTTGCACTCTGTAGGATTATTGAGTATACATCTAAAAGTGTCTGTGACCTGTGTGTTTTGCAATAAAACTTCAAGTTTAACCAATCATTAATTATTGTCTCTCTTTCTGATTCACTGAAATATGACTTGACTACTGTACTGTTCATGAGTTCATTAATATCTTCATTGCCATTTGTAGTCAATTCTTGTTTATCCATAGGCCACTGATGAAAGTTCAGGAACAACAACTGTTTAAATGGTGGTTCATTAAGTTCAATAAATCTGTTGTTTATATATTTAGTGGTATTGTTAATCAGTTTTTCAAAAACTGGTGTATTATATTCAGCTGGTAATAAAATACCTTTAATTTCAATATCTCCAAATTTACGAGTTTCTGGTTCATAGCAGTCAATAAAATGTTTCATATTCGTACCAGGAACAGTTTTCAGAGCATTTAACTTCATAATAGTTTGCTCAATTTCATCAGGAAGTTCAATAACTAACAACGTGTCTTGCTGAAATACCCTTGACAAATTTGCAATAATTGGAAGAAAATCTAACAAAAAATAGAGCATCTTCAGGAAAGATGACGATCTAATCGCCTTTAAATAACCCATTGCGCGGTTTGCATCATCGGCTCGATTACCAGCAGTATAATTGTGTTCTAAGTGTTTTACAACTGTTACAATATTTACCGCTAATGACTTCACTGCGCGTTCTTTGCTTGCCAACCAGCGAACTTGTTTGACTGACGAGAAGTGTGCTAAGTCCGTCTCAAATATATTGGCAATCTCCTTAAGTTCACGTCGACGTTTCGGAGAATAGTGGTAAAAATGAAATATCCCCTTTAACGTGGCCTCGAAGTCCGATATTTGTTTCACAGTTTTACAAGCGTCCAAAATCGCCAATTCCAACTTGTGCGCCACACAATGAATACTAATAGATGACGGGACAACGTCTTTTATTTTCGTGACGACACCCGTCTTCTTTCCCATATTCACGGAGGCACCATCAAAGTTTGATGATATAAGAGATGGTTTTTTTCTCCCTATCAGGGTTGAGATTGTCCAAATTTAAATCAACACTTGATAATCCATTCGTCAAGGCATCAAAAACCCCCTGTGATGTGGCATTTTCTACCGATGTAATCGCAACCTCGCGGGTGACAGGTAACTTGGTACGTGGCCCAACATAGCGTACATAGGTAATTTCCTGTTCAATAATTGATTTGTCGGTACTACAGTCACCAAGAACACTGATAAAATTCACTGTCTTGATTTCTTTGAAAATGTCCTTTCTTAATGTTGAAGCAATGTGTTCCATAAATTCCGTACAGCCATGACTATTAACATAATTTTCTCCGAGCTTTAATCCATTTTTCTTTTGAATACCACAAATAAATTCGAAGTCAGAAAAAGGCTTTCCTGCTTTGGCGACCGCATATGCAGTGTTGAATAAATATCTCATTCGGTCTTGGTTTTCTTTACCCATTCGCGTGAAGGATTTGACGATACGAGTTTCAAATACATTTTCCTGTGACACTGGCGTTGCTGCTCGGCCATCTTTATCTCTCATGAACTGTCGGCTACAGAATAAGTGTTCGTTGATGACATCGTGAGATCGTAGCGGATCGAGTTTCAAATTAGTCGTTCCTTTCACTAAGGCACTTGACCTATCAGATGACAGCGGATAGTTTCGGCAATATTCACAGAACATAGTATCCGTAACTTCATCGTAGCGTACCCAAGGAAATTCAGTTGTCCAATGTGACTTGAAAGTCCGAACACGTTTCTCACGATCATATTTAGGGTTCTCCCCAGAAAAAATGCATAGCGCCGGGGCTAATTTGCATAATAATTTGCATATCATTTACATATCTTTCCTTCATTGATTAACAGAACTTATTTACAATTATGAATATTAGTGAGCTCAGTCACAGGGCAAATATTTTTTTTAATGGAATCAACACATTATGTTTCACAATTTAGAAAAGTTTGAAACATTCTCGAAATACAAATGCTACAGACTAAAAACAAACACAAATACACTATTGTTGCAATTTAATTGTTTTGTAAAACGTTGAAGGAAACTCATTCAAAACGTTAAGCCAGATTTATGTTCACGAATCTCATAATTTTATTCACTCCAAAAACATTCTCTTTCAAAAAATCGATCACGTAATTAATTGACGTATTGTTGTAATTTATTATTCGTACCATCAACTTCTAAAACGTTTACAATTACAGTAATGAGCGAACAAATAAAGCTTCAAAACGATCATCAAAGTTACGACGTGACATAACTTACTTGGCCATGTTATACACCAGTTATAGCAATAATTCCTCAACAAATTTTACTTCTTTTTTTTTTGATATGAAATGTAAGTAAAATCCGACTTATTTTTATCGGGAGCAATTATTTTTGATCGCTTGATCGCTTCGGTCAAAAAAAAACAGACCCGCCATGATGTTTGTGAAACATTAGCATGTGTCGTTTGACCCGATGGATCAAGAATTCCATTAACCAATCAAAATGCCGCATGGTAATGCCGGTAGAACCCGAAGTTTTCCGAATGGTAGTGATCATAAAAATTACATTGCGGAAGTAAAGCGATGTCGTAGCACGATGTGTTGGCATCGATTTCAATTGAAAACTGCATGACAGCTTTCGAAAGAGGTGATTTGCAATTTTTAAAAGGTAAATTAGGTCTTGAAAGAAGAGTTTTTACATGATTCGCAATGATAACAGTTCAAATGTATTTTACCAAATCACGCAATAAACACGTTTTTTTCTTGAGTAGCGTGAACTGATCGTGAACTCCGATTTGACCATGTTATATCGAGGTGGAATTGATTTTGAAATAATTTTAGCTTTCAATCTAAAGACTGTGTCTATCGCAGAAAGTATTTACTTACAAACAAAGAGGTGCTAATTCCACAAATTTGACTAGCCGCTACGTATCGTGCGACTAGGTCTATTGTTTATAAATTATAATCCACGACTGGCAGGATGCGTGTCGGTCGGTATGTAATTATACCAACAATCAGACAATATTCCTCGTCGGAAGCATTTCCGTGGTGGTCACTAATTTTGAGTGACGGTCGGGGCCGACCGGCGTGGCGAACAAAGCTTTTTCACATCTGATATTGGCATGTCAAATATGAAATCAAGCGCCGAGGTGGGAACACATAGCGCCGAGGTCCCAAGTGAAGCGCCGAGATTCACAGGTATAGCGCCGCGGACCTCGGCGCTAAAAAGCCCTGGGGAGAACCCTGTTTCTTGTCCTTCGTCAAGTTCGCGAGTTTCTCTGGTTCACTATGACTTGATGTCACATTGTACTTCTGTTTTTTAGACGGAACTTCTTCTGTCTCATGGTTATCACTCCCTTTAGATTTTTTAGTTTGACTAAACCCAAAATCAAACAAACTGTTACTCATAGCTGCTGTACACAAATAATGTTTGCGCATGCAAGCTTCATTGTATGCTGTCACGCACAAAGTAGGCCGACATCATTGATGTTTCCGCGCGCTATATTATTGACCAATTACAGTCTGCGTAAGAAAACGGAGAACGTCACTACGTTCCACGTAATAAATTCAGTTTTGAGACTACGAATATCAGGACTGTTTTAGATTAAATTGTTATATGCAGACACCTTTATTATTTTTTATCTATAAAATCAATGGTCCGACGGACTATTAGTGCTTTTAATCCGGAGGTCCGTCAAAGTAATTTATGAGTCCCGGACCTCGGACCACCGTATTCTTCAACCCCTGTGACAATGGTCATCATTAAAACACCATCATCACCCACATTAACCCTAACTTCAGACACCATTCACAAAATAGTTGCATTTATAGTCTTATCTTTTTCACATAAAATGTTGTGGACATTTCAATTTTTTTGATCAAATGCTATTAGTAATATCATATTTTGTCTTTTTAATGCAAAATAAAGATTGAATTCAGTTAAAATTACAGAAATCTACCAAAAAAAATGTGAGTCTCAAAGGAATAAAGTACAGCGGTTTTACTATGAATGGCAACTGAAATGTTGTGTTTGACTTTCAAGAAATAATTGATATTTTAAATACTTCTATAATTAAAAAAAATTTAATATTACTGTTAACAGCTTTAGTTCGTGAAGTTTGTATATATCACAACATTTCGTAACAGTTAAAATTCCTCTGGAATCACATAATTTTGTAAGTTAAAAGTGAACCTACTTATAAGGCTGTGTCTGATTGGCTACCCAACCCAAACAACCAACCCAATCAGAAAGCAGCATCTTTATTTTAATAAAACTTATCAAATTCCGCCTTGTATATGAGTATGTTTCAACTCAACTCAGTTTTGTCTTCACGAATGCCACGAAAGCAAATTGTAAAAAATTCCAGCATTCAAAATTAATCGGTTTACAAGTATAGACATTAGCCGCAATGGACATTTGTGTGATGAGAAATAACGCTATGCTGAAACAGACTGGGGAAGTAAATGACTAGGGCCTGAATATCCAAATGCAATGCTACAATTACCAGTAAGCTGCAGCATTATTGAATGGAATTTGAGTCAAGGTACCACAGCACATGTAGCTTCTCATCTATCACACCTCAATACAAAATCCTCAGATGTATTTTCTGTTGAGTGAAAAGTTATCGTATTTTCTCAAATAGAAGCGCATGTAAACCAAAAATTGCATTGGCTGTTATTTTGACCAAAAAAAAATCATTTTAATTTAAGTGTATGTGCTATCAATAGAGCATATACAGTATTAATATATGAAATTTCTTTTCCTTCATCATTATTTCTTTAATATACTAGTAGCTCATTAGTTAACAAGTCTAATGGCAAACAACGACGTTCCCAGATGATGGAGCTCCACAAATGTAACAGAATGCAATTTACATTTTTTTTATATCACTTTTCATTATACTTTTCATCAGTATCGTTTAGTCGACTATCTTTATTCTCCAGCAAAGGATCATGGGACCATAGCTACTGATGTAAACAATTGAGAAAATTTCATCTGCAACTTCAAAAGTGGGATTTCAAATAGGTTGATCGGTTAGAACAAGGTAGCATATCGATCATAACCACACATGGTTGTCATGGCAACAGACCTAAAGATGTTCATTTTTTTGTTTTTCTATCAAATTCTCTATTCTTCATATATTTAATACAATGTACATGTATCCGTGAGAGTAGCTTATATATTTTCTCAATTTTTCACAAAAGTAGCTATGGTGTCATACACCATTCTTTGCTAGAGAATTGAGATGGCGCACCACATAATAATGATGAAAAGTAGAATATCCAGAGAATGAAGAGTGATATAAATAAAAACAGCAAATTGCATTCTCCTACTAAAACTATTGATAATAAAAAAAACAGATAGTAAAAAAAGAATTGATTTGCCTCTAGGTGAACTGAAAGCAACATATGTTGACCTAAATTCAACAGTTTTATATCGAATACACGTTTTAGAAATGAAAAACGTGCATTTCCTTATTAATTACATGTTTGATTAATTACCTTAAATTAATTTATTCTCGATTCTTTTAGTTTTTTGCGACACAAGTTTTATTATCGATAGTTTTAGTAGGAGCAGAAGTAAAACTGTAACATATTCGATTTATGTAGATTGTTTATTCTGGAATGGGGACCATGGAAACAAAATTAGTGAGAACGATATGACACGACACGTACAGCGAAAACGTGAGTTTCATTTTCGAGGTAACAAAGTATGTATGCGTGGGCAATCATAAAGGCGTCGTGATAGGCGTAAGTTACAAGCAAGCGCAGAAAAAAAAACTAAACACGATTTTCATTAAAGGAATAACAGGTACAGGAATACTTAGTGCAATCCCACCCCTGATAATATTAACATTATTTTCCCCAAACATTTTTGGACATCTCACCTCTTTTTTACGCTCCTTGGAATGTGTGAAACGAGTAATTTGTCGTTTTAAAAATAAAACGTGATTACATCGGACTTGGACCACTGTAGGTCTGTCAAAATGGCGACCAAACCGGAAGAAGGAAATAGGACATATTTTGACCTACACAGATTAACTTCCGGATATATATATATATTTAATTTCCCAGTATTGATAGGGAATATACGACATTTGAAAAGAAAATAAAGCAAAATTATTATGCTAAGTTTACATTATTGTTTTGTTGACGTTTGAAATCTGATTTTTTTTCGGAGAACGAGGAGAACTGCGGCCACTGATTATTCAAAATGGCGGCCTTCATGTGTCAGAAACATTTCACGAAATTTTCTGAAATCACTTCACTGATTTCATAACGCCAGAAATTCTAACTTTCATCGCGAGTGGCCTGTGCATTGTGCGATTCCACCCAGTCAAATCACGCCGGGTGTTCATAAACTTGTTCTGATTGGTCATGGTTGTGACAGAATCGAATCTCTTTGAAGGAAAGATGAAGCTGAGAATTACGGATATGAAAGGGGAAGAGGGTCAGTATTTATTCTCTGCCGGTCGATAGCGATCGGTACTAGCACTCTGCGATCATGAAACAGAGCTGTTAACAATTGCACTGTGAATACTATTAGTGAATACTACTATTACTTGGGTAGAAATTCTGCATCGTCATCATCAATACACCATAATTTAACGGAGTATATTTATTTGCACCCGGAAGTGATCGCTCGCGGAGTGTTAAGCAATCAATATTTTTGTCTGGGCTGCATTTTCTTGCAAAAAACAACAACAACAAAACAATGTATTTTACCAATGACTTACCCGTACAAAAATACAATACAGAGGTGAATTGTTCGAGTTACATAAACGCCCATGCTTATAGATTAAAAACCACACCAATTTCGCAACGCCACGTCCAATTTATAACTAAATGTTTGGTAAGAGTTCCTTAGCCCCCATATCCATATCTCTAATCGTAACCCTTCCCCTCCAGTGCCCCTCCCTCATTTTAATTATAATTACAGCAAGAGGGGTTGAGTTACTCAAATGTTCAAAATTCTGAAATAAAAACAAAACAATCCCCAAAATTCATCAAAAATGAGTTTTTTGAATAGTTTACAATTGGTTCCTATGGCAAAAACATTCCATCATGTCTCAACATTTTGTACTCTGACGGATGCTAAAAAAATGATACATTGTATGTTGTGTTAATTGGGCTAAATATTTGTATGTATTAAATACATACAAATAATTTGTTTCCTTGGAAACACATCCATCTTTCTTAGAAAAAACGTTAATTATGAAAGACAAGCATGTATGTGAATCATCACACAACAATTTTTTAATTATTTTCTGTGATCAATTGTTTAATGTTTTAATTGTAGTGACTATCTTAACTGTTAAGGTTGAGTTAGTATTCATTAAATAGTTAATCTAACATGTTATAATTTGGGAATGCAAAAGAGGGCAGTATTTCTAAAATCAACTCAATGTTCAAAATTCAAAATTTCAGTAGATGATAATATGTAAGAAATGTGATATGCAATGAATGTCTTCGCGTGATGATAAAAAACCTGCAAAACGCTACATTTCTAGAAATACTATGCAAATGAGTATGCAAATGACTGTCAAAAAACTGGTTAGTATTTGTCTCACCCTGTGTCCTTGCTTACTCACAAAGCATGTATTACGTGCATTTTGCGATTTTGATTATGTGATAATCTTACTTATTTCTGATTATTGAACCTTACCAATTGTCCACATTCGATTGTGCATGGAAGTCATGAGATTTTCTACGTAAGCAAATAACACCGAATAAACGGAAAGGTAAAGACTATGTCTAATTATAGTAAACACGTACTGCGTGCGTGACTCGAACCGGCGCTCGCGTACGGCACCTAATCGCCTAGCTCCACGCCACTACACGTCTTCCCCTCGGCCACCGGGCATCCCCAAAAAAGGATGCTTAATAACCGAGCTTATTACGTGCAGAGAACATGAAACCCGTCCACGCGATCCGCGCCACACAGCGTGGCCAGAATGCGGCAAAGGCCTTCAGATCTGGCTGTAGTAGGATGGTGAAAGTAATGGTACAGCATTGTAACAGTGAATAAGTACTACGATCATCATCACGTACAGTGTACACCAATTCATACACACATGTTTAACCTTTTCACCACCAGACTTTCCCGCCTAAATTTTTTCTGTAATTTTTTTTTATATTCTTCAATATTTCTGGAAATAAACCCTAATTTTGGAGCCAACAGACAAAATTTGAGTAAATTTTCAGTTTTTACTTAAAAAATTTGGCTATTTTTGTCCCAATCTTCAGAAGGATATATAAAAGAGACTATTTTGTAAAGTTGTGATGAAAAGAGATAATTGGTGGTGAAAAAAAGATATCAAAGATGCAAATCAGTACATGTAATCTTATCTTATAAATCTTTGATTTTACTGTAACCTGATTTAATTTCATGAGACAATTTTTGTCAAATTTTGCAAATCAGTAAATTAGGGTCCTACAGCGCAAATTTTTATTTACACAAATTTCTAGCAGTGAAAAATAAATGGTTTTTACTACGTCACATGGGATCTAGATCAAATCCTCTAGTACACATGAATTGGTACGATTCAAGCCCAATGACAAGCACAGAACACCACTACTTTATTACATTAAACGCCATAGTTATTATAATCGTATCGGTAGTCATTTTAGACAGACGTAACACCACTCAAATATATAGTTCAGATTAGACTTGTTTGCAGTCTGTTGCGATTCCGATGAAAAATTCTTGAAAAATAAATATAAATTGTGTAAACGAGGGGTGAACGTGAAAGTCATGTGACCACAAAATCCAAAAATTTAATATGTAAATTTGCATATACGTCATACGGTGGGTGGAGCAGCCGAGCCACGAATCATAACAATAAACCGGACATATGATAACATTGCACGTTTTTTTTTTGAAATTCAATCTAAAATAAAATGGCATATGCGATTTGGATATGAGAAAATAGATAAAGTTTTCGGGATCTAAGTTTATCCAAGAAATTGTGTATGGTTTCTGGGGTCTCAGTTGATATGTAAGCATGTCAGAATATGCAGTGAAGCAGTGGAATATGACTGAGATCTTCTAAACACAGAATGATAATGTTTTATTTTTTTTGTTCCAGCTATCGTTGAAGTAGATCCTTCTACTCTGGTGGAAAAAGTCAAGGAAAAATTTCTATGGAATTGCGCAGCAAGTACGTATCTGGACTATCAGATTAATTTAAATGTAAATAAAGCCAAAGAAAAATAAAATAATTGTGTGGTCCTGATCAGTCCATGCTCAGTAGTGCATAGTTTCTTTTTCTATCCCATAATACATCCCCAACATGCTACATGTAAGTAAGACAAAGCTTGAATTTGTCTCCCAAATTACAGTACTCGCCGACGTTAACGCGCATGCCCAGTCAAGCGCTCCCCACTTTTGCACAATTTTTTTATACAGGGTCACATTAGGCAAAGCGCCCATCCCTTCATAATGCCACTAATTTAAAACTTGGTTTTTGATTATTGCTTAACGAATACTGGTAATCATTTTTATATCATGATACAGCATGGATATTAACCACCGTGAATATGTTGTGAATGCATAGACGGTAACCGTGCGTAAACTACGCTTCGACAATGACCTGTTAATAAAAGTAAAATGCAGTAAATATTTCATGCTGTATTCAGTTTACCGATAAAAAATTCTCTGGTTCAACCCAATCTCCGAAATTGGCTCAAACTCTCAAAGGTGGTTTTCGCGCTGTGTCCTGTTCGCTATGGGACTCATAACGACATGCACAACGTGTGTAAATTACATTTTTTGTTTACATGCGGCAACCACTGCTCTTTAATTTTATTGGTGTTCACATAACCAACTGTATATGATGTGAAATGTGAAAATAAATCAAATTTTGTTGAATATTTGTATTTATATCTTTTTAATTTAATATGTTCATTTATTTTTTGCAGTGACAAGTCCTGAAGCTTCTAAATCTGTCCTTTATTTTAAGTTGGTTCATGTGACCAGTGGAAATGTACTTTCAGATAGTAGTACATTAACACAAGAAGGAATCAAAGATGGAGGTATACCATTTGAGGATATCAGGGACTGAAACCAGAGATAATATTGAGTGATATTGCAAGATACAACCTGTGTATTTGTAATACTGTGGAATACTTTATTTTCGCTGGAATTAATTTTCGATGAAAAGGTTTTTTGGGCATTTTGTATGGAATTTATTTTCACTGATTTTTGATGAGTTTAATGTGAAATATGGGGAAAAAAGTATATTCGCTGGATTTTATTTTCACGGAATCATCCTTTCAGCGAAAAATAGCGAAAATAAATTCCAAGCAAAAATAAAGTATTCTACAGAACCTCAATTCACTACATTCAATTACCCACCATGGACTCCGGTCAGTCAAAATGACTATTTTGAACTGTAGGCATTAATCAGCGATGGGGTACAATGTACGTCCCCACCTCAGTGACGCAGACTGGACACCCTCCACCCTCTTTGTTCAGGGAATGGTGTTTACAGTCTCGGAGCTTCGGAGTGCAATGAATCAGAGGGTTCAGATCGAATCCGCTAGCCAGTTGGTCCTGCCATGGGCAAGCAGAGGGCACCCCAAGCACAGAAAACACAACGCCCTAGGGCGTTGTCCGCTAGCCAGAGTCAGCCAGGAGGCAAGCGCTTATACCCTTCCATGGGAGGGAAGGGTAGTGGCGCGCCCCCAGGGAGGTAAGAGGGAACAGGCACGTGTTCGGTGAGTGTCCAGGTCACAACTTAGTGACTACTTCAGGCCTTGGGGAACTCACCTCATGGGGGAAGGGAGCACCCCCCCCCCTCGCAACTGCCGAACACATGGCCACACATCCCTGTCGTACACAGATTGCGCCGGTGTAGTCCGGTTTGGAGATGGCGGGTGACCGATACCTGGACCTTTCCAGGTGGTGACATCCGTTTACGGCATACCGCTGAAATCTCCATTTCCCCCCGTCAGTGTCTCCCCTGTTGGGCACTGCCAGAGGACTCCCGCAAGGCGGAAGCAATCAGACAGGAAGTAGCAGTTTGCTGGGGAAAGACGCCATACACAGGGTACATCAGCCGGAACTAAGTCCAGGCTTCTACCCAAATGTGTTCGTAGTACCAAATATACAAGTGGCAGGCGTCCAGTTTTGGACCTAGACAGACTGAATCAGTACGTGCCCCTTGATCGGTTCCACATGGAGACACCATTCAGGGTTCTTCTCTCCATCCACCGTTTTGACTGGCTAGCCCCGCTAGACTTAAGCGGGCCCTACCTGCACGTACCGATGCACCTAGCGAGTTGCCATCTCCTTCGAATCGCCCGGCTGGGCCAAGTATTCGAACTTTGGTCGTTCCCCAGGCCGCACTACGCAGCCGCCCGGTATAACGCTTGTTATAACGCCAAGCTCTCCTATGGGAACTAGATAGGCGGGTTTCGATCTCGGACCAAGTGAAGGAAGCCCTGCCCTGGTGGTCGTCACTGACCAACCTCGGGCAGAGGGGCCCCCTTGGACCCGCTCGCCGCAGGTATGACTCAGGTAACAGATGCCTCCCCCCAGGGTTGGGGAGCGCATCTATTGGACGAACAAGCCCAAGGATATGGCTCCCGCATAGTTTTGGGACCACCATATCAACCGGCTCGAACTGTTTGCAGTGTACTTAGCACTACCACGCTTTCTACCCGTAGTTCGAGACCACAGAGTCCTGCTCCGCACAGACAACGCAGCGGTGGTCTCCTTCAAGAAGGGGGGGGGACGCATTCCCCATCGTTGTCAGTCCTAGCGGAGCAAAATCCTCCTTTGGTGCCTGGAATACAATGTGGAGCTAACCGCACACCACCTTCCAGGGGTGAGGAACAGTCTGGCGACGCCCTTTCAGGGCGACTCCGTCTCTAGAACACGGAGTGGCTGATACCCCAGTGGGTAGCCTCCAGGCTGTTTCGGCTGTGGATGGTCCATGGTTAGACCGTTTGCCGCACCCCGGAACACCAAGCTCCCAACATACGTAACACTCCTGCTGACTCCAGGAGCCTGGGCCAGGGTCGCTTTGCTACCCCGCGGACCCACTTAGTTGTGTACGCTTTTCCTCCCTTCCCGCTAGTCCACCGGGCACCGGAGAAGACTTCGACAGGTGCACACCTGCATATTATCATTGGTCGCACCCAATTGGCCAAACAGGGCCTAGTTTCCACTTCTGTCGGAAACGATAGTCGAAACACCAGCAGTGCTTCCAACTTACGAAAGCTTTATCATTGCGGGCTGCCAAGTTCCTGGCCAGTGCGAACAGGGATTCCACCAATGCAGCCTACATTTCTAGGCTGCGAGCATACACTGGTTATTGTAGCGGAAGGGAGATTGATCGATACCATCCCTCTATTGGCCAGGTAGCAGGCTCCTTCGTCCACCTGTTTGACGAAGTGGGTTTGTCCTATGCAGCGATTGTTGGCTACAGGTCGGCCTTGTGCCCCACCATTCAAACGTACGGGAATAAGACTAACCGATTGTCCTACTATTAGGAGACTATTTACTGCTTTCCAGACGCTGAGACCCCATGCAAGGGAACTGCCCAACTGGGACTTGTCGACTGTGTTGTCCGCTCTAAGCAGACCGCCTTTTGAGCCTCTCTGATCAAGCACCACTCAAATTTTTGACGTGGAAAATAGTCTTCCTACTGGTCCTCGCCTCAGGTAGGCGTCGGCCAGAGCTGGGGGGCATTGTCCATCCCGGATGATGTACCGCCGTTATGGACAATCAAGTTGTGCTAAAGACACGAATCGGGTTTCTCGCCTAGAACCAAATCCCAGGACACGATCCTCACCTGATCGTCATCCCCCGGCTGGCAAATATTGTCGGTCCGGAGGATCAGGAGAAATTGCTTCTCTACCCGGTCCGAGCGCTGAGTTGCCGCGAGAACCGTACCAAGTTTTCCAGACGGGGAACCAAACACATATTTTTGTGTTACGGCCCTGGCAAACAGGATAAGCCGGCTTCCCCGACTTCCATCTCCAGGTGGATTACTGCGACTGTACTGGAGGTCTATAATACAATATCCTCCTCAACACAGACCTTGCAGAGGCACCAAGTACGAGAACATAAGGTCCGTGCGATTGCTAACTCACTAGCGCTAGCGTCAGGTGCCCCCCCTCAAACACATTCTGAGGGCAGGCTTCTGGAGAACGCAGAACGTCTTCATCAACTACTACCTAAGAGACACCCAATCTATTGAGCAGGGTCTCTTCAGGTTAGGCCCCGTCGTAACGGGTCAGGCTTTGTTTGCTGACCCAGCCCGTACGACCGCAGGGGCCCCTGCGCATAGGCGATAAGTCAGTCTCGGCATTTTTGCGGGCAGATTGTCTGTACCACTAGCACTCCCTGGAAGCTCCCAGGTTTCGCTTCTTTCGACCTACGCCCTCATGCGAACTGTTTCGGTCCTACTTCAAGCTTATCACCCCCGAATTTGGCTTGGGTCTAGCTTTCTCGGGCGCACCGAACCCTGTCACCACAGCAGCATTGGTTTCTTGCTTCGGGGACAGCACAGGCAAGGTAAGACACCACCCTTTTTGGATCTTAACTTAGGTCTTTTGAGTTTGTTTTCATCCCGGACTGGGGAAAGACTTTCATCATTCCTTTTTTTTCTGTTGGCTCGGAAAAACCCGCCACCTATCGGTGTCTGACTCTGCCTACAGTTCAAAATAGTCATTTTGACTGACCGGAGTCTATGGTGGGTAATTGAACGTAGTGAATTTAGGCGAGGGTTCTCTGAACCCGCCTATTCACATAGTTCATACCCACCATTGACTCCGGGTCCCCCCCAACCTCCCCACTCTTTCCGTCACGTTGGTCTAAGTCCTCGAGGCGGAGAGAAAGGAACCAGAGTGAGGGACGGCTACCTGTGGCGTTGCCACATGGCCTCGGTCACGTGGGTTCGTGACGTAAGGGGTAAAAGAATCTTGAGGTCATGGGGCTTCCACTGACCTGGATTCTATCTCTCCGTCACCGGCAGAATCGCTGATTAATGCCTACAGTTCAAAATAGTCATTTTGACTGACCGGAGTTTATGGTGGGTAATTGAACGTAGTGAATTGAGGTTCTGTAGAATACTATGAACTATGTGAATAGGTGGGTTCGGAGAACCCTCGCCTAATTTTATCTCAGTTTCAACCATGAAAACCTCATTAACCTCAGATTAGCTAAGTTTAGATTTTAATTGTTGCTATACTCTGATTAAGTGCATGATTCATGCAAGGAATAAGAAAAGAATGAGTAAGAGAACGAAATTAGTTTTTAATTAGTGATCTTGGCAACTCATGCATTAGTGATGCTGCGACCAAAATATCAGATTACCTTGACTCTCGGAAGTATGAGAAATCCACATGTCATTCATAATTTTAAATGTTAGGTGTACCAGTTCACATCAGTCTCTATCAGCACACTACTGTGGAATACTTTATTTTCGCTGGAATTAATTTTCGCTGAAAAGGCTTTTTGGGCATTTTGTATGGAATTTATTTTCACTGATTTTTGATGAGTGTAATGTGAAATATAGGAAAAAAAGTATATTCACTGGCTTTTATTTTCACAGAATCATCCCTCCAGCGAAAATAGCGAAAATAAATTCCAAGCAAAAATAAAGTATTCCACAGTATTAAGTTTGACAATATTCCATTCAGCAGTCTTCTCAAATAAGATAACCAAAAAAATAACAAGAAAAAGAAGAATATGGCTGCAAGCCCTGCATAATTCGACTGTGTAGTGTACTCGGCAGTTTTTTGTTTGTTTTTGTTTTGTCGAATTTTGGACAAAGACTGTATTTTAGACAGGTGTGAAATTTCAATTGACAGGCTAAATTTCAACAAACCTTTCCACTTTTACTTGAAAATTAAAAAAAATAGACTATAAGTCTTTAGCTACTGACTACTATTATTGTCTTTTATTCCTACATTGTTTTTAGACGGGCACTTTTCATTTTCTGGCTATATCCTACACATTGTGATCCTGATCGCATATTTTGAATATCTAATGAATCATCATGAATATTAATGTCCAGCACTCTTTTAAAAAAATGTTTGTTACATATATGAGTATTTTTTCATCCCTAGATTATTTACTTCTGTTGAAGAGACGTGTTCCATCCACTACAAGTTTGTCAGAAGTGAGTTCTAACTGTGTATACTGCTCACATGAGTCAATACAAAGCTACCTATAAGATTGTACCTGATTGGTTACCCAACTCTAAAACCTGAAAAACAAACCAATCAGAAAGCAGCTTGTATGTTGAAGGCTTTTTTTCACCTATCACACTCTGCCTTGTATATATGTTCAAATTGTAAATATTTCTAGCACTAAGCAGTGAAAAACGGTAAATGATATTCAGTATGGCACCATATTTGGGCATTTGTGCAATGAGAAAGAGCACTGTGTTGATATAGACTGGGGAAATAAATGACCAGGGCCAGTCAGACCAATCAAGCATCTATCTCATTTTGCCCCTGCGTCACCTATTAAAATAGATATAATGCACGAAAAAAAAAGGTAAAAAGTAATTTTGTATTTTCTGTGAGTTTCTTACCACTTTCCATACTTTCTTTGTGTTTTGGGGAGAGGGGTTGTTTCAATCAGAAATTGAAATGGCATCTTCTGCTGCAATTCTGAACTACCGAGTATCACCATGTTGGTAGTGCCTAATTAGTCCCCGTTCAGACGCAGTCCGAAAACGGGGACTTATGTTTTGCCCTGTGTGCGTCCGTCCGTCCGTCTGTCCGTTCGTCCGTGCGTCCGTGATCACCTGTATCTCGAACATGCATGGACCGATTAAGTTCAAACTTCACTCATACATCACACATTATATGGGACATATGCACATGCATTTTTTTCATGATCTGATTAACGATAGCCAAATGGCGGCCGCTTTAAGGCCGAAAATGCATTGAAATCGCACATTTTCACCATTCCGGACCCGGATCTCAGTTATGCATGGACGGATTTCATTCAAATTTGGTACATACATTAAACATAATAGGACCTTGATGCACGTCATTTTTTTTTTCGGATCAAGTTCGAAATAGCCGACTGGCGGCCATTTTGTTTTAAAGAATTCAGTTCTGGATCCGTATCCGAGACATGTCTGAGGAATACGAGAGAAGTCGGCCAATCGCCAAGTCGGCCTGCAGGAGAAGTCGGCCAGTCACCAAGTCGACCTGTCGGAGATGTCGGCCGGGCGGAGAAGTCGGCCACTTCAACTCTACTAATAGGCAGGGAGACTGTACAAATCTTTGTTCGTAAGCTACAGAGCAAATTGCTGAGTTCATATAGGCTACCTACTATAATAGTACAACCACTGCATGTAGGGCTGTTGGGTACCAGGCGACGCCTACATCACAGCATTCGACAAGCAAAAATATTGACCATTCGCCGATACATGGCAGTTTTGGGACTCATTCAGGGTGATCGCATTGAAATACTTATTAGAAATGTTTGACAGATATTTATTACTCATACGTTATCATTGGATCTTCATTTTTTTAAAACGAAATCTTGCAGTGACACACATGTGTGCTATGAATAATAAACAATGCGAACCTGTAGTTGAGAGAACGTGCCGGCGGCCATATTGTTACGTGGATAGCCTGGCTTTACCACCCTTTTCACGGGGTGGCAATGTGTCGGTGCATGGTGATTACTAGAACAATGTTTGATTTTCTCTTTCAGTAAAACCTTATGGCAAAACGGGAGTTCAGTGAGGGAAGATTACCTGTAAGGTCATAGTTATTTAGCCAGAAAGGACTAATTATGTTTTGTGCATAAAATACAAGTCATTTCGTTTTGCACAGAATACATAACTATGACAATGATTTATCTAAAAGGAACAAATAATGTCGTGTTTAATCACAACTATACTCATTGTCTAAACTGTTAATATTTGAACTTGCCGAGGGTGCGAAAGTGTGAAGTTATGCATCACAATGGAAGTGCTTGAACTGCGTATTTGAACTGCTACCCGTGATGTGCGCTACTTTCATAGTTGTTATGTAAGTTTACGTCAACTCAACTGTTTGAACTGCCGTATGATTTTATGAAATGATGTACATTAGAAAACGTCATTTGTTGCCATTTATTATACACATCAATTATATTCATTTTAACGTGAACAAAAAAACGTATTTGCCGTCTTCGTTACGTATAATGTACGTTTAATCATGAAAAAAAAAACACTAGAGAAATTTATTAGTCAGCATTTAAGTTTATTTTAAAACATGAAAAGTACATAACATAAAGGTAATCAAGTTGCGATGATAAACGAAAGTAAACGGTGCTGAAAAAAAACACTAGAGAAATTTATTAGTCAGCATTTAAGTTTATTTTAAAACATGAAAAGTACATAACATAAAGGTAATCGAGTTGCGATGATAAACGAAAGTAAACGGCGCTGAAAAAAAAACACTAGAGAAATTTGTTAGTCAGCATTTAAGTTTATTTCAAAACATGAAAAGTACATAATAACATAAAAGTAATCGAGTTGCGAGATTGTAATGGCAATTTCATCAAAGGACAGAAAATACATTACCGACATGGTTTCATCATTCTGTTGTCGGTGCTGCGATGTATGACGCTGCCTTCATCAATCTGGACGTTGTGATTTCTTTTCTTCTGTATCTCCGCCATAACTTGTTTAAATTCATGGTTTTATCATTTGGATAATGTGTTATATGCTAAATTTTACATATTCACTGGGTTTTAATTCAGCGCATTATCCAGTCAGCGAAATAAGCAAAATTAAAACCCAATGAATAATTAACCCCTTTACAGTATTATAGTTAAAACATTGCTTATATGGCTATTTGCGCCTCAGCGCCCTCTGTATGCCATAAAATACTATATCTGTTAGTTAGTTAATTCAGGCTTAAACATCATTTGGTAATGTTGATTTTATATTTTAAAGCAGAATTGTTATCCGTAAAGAAATAATTTTCTCTCTAAAACCCAACAATAATATATAAAGTGCAATAAATGAAATCCCTTCAGTACTCTGTAAATAGAAAGACATGTTATTCACTAACTGTCAATTAAGTTTAGTTTATTCAAGACACAATCGCGTCTCCTGGGAGACGGATATGGTTAAAATAACAATTAAATACATTGAATTCCTAGTCTGTAATGTAATAGCTGACTTCTCACTTACTCACATTTTTTTAATAGTACGTGACGCACGAAAACACATTTTCCGTAATCAAAGTGTACGAACGCAATCTGTACTGTAAAAACCGACTTCTGACTTACGTCTATACTGTACTGGCCAACTTCTCACTTTCGTACTTGACACATGAAAAACAATGTTTATAGTCATTATGTACGAACGAAGTCTGTACCGAAATGGCCGACTCCTCACTTTTGTACTTGACGCACGAAAACATATTTGTAGTCAATATGTACAAGCGTAGTAAGTACCATGTCCAGTAATGATCGACTTTTCGAGAAAAAAAATGTAAATATGTTTGAACGTAGTATGTACATAATGACCGACTTCTCCGATGTTTCACCGGCCGACTTCCCCACTGGCCGACTTCTCGGATGTTCACTGGCCGACTTCTCGCACTGGCCGACTTCTCCGTTGTTTTGCTGGCCGACTTCTCCTGCTGGCCGACTTCTCTTGTTACCGTCTGGATTGATCAAGTTCAAACTTCACACACACAAGGTACATCATGTCACAAATATGTATGTGCATTTGTTTCATGATCTCATTAACGATAGCCAAATGGCGGCCGCTTTAAGGCCGAAAATGCATTGAAATCGCACATTTTCACCATTCCGGACCCGGATCTCAGTTATGCATGGACGGATTTCATTCAAATTTGGTACATACATTAAACATAATAGGACCTTGATGCACGTCATTTTTTTTTTCGGATCAAGTTCGAAATAGCCGACTGGCGGCCATTTTGTTTTAAAGAATTCAGTTCTGGATCCGTATCCGAGACATGTCTGGATTGATCAAGTTCAAACTTCACACACACAAGGTACATCATGTCACAAATATGTATGTGCATTTGTTTCATGATCTCATTAACGATAGCCAAATGGCGGCCGCTTTAAGGCCGAAAATGCATTGAAATCGCACATTTTCACCATTCCGGACCCGTATCTCAGTTATGCATGGATGGATTTTGTTCAAATTTGGTACATACATTAAACATAATAGGACCTTGATGCACGTCTTTTTTTTTTCGGATCAAGTTCGAAATGGCCGACTGGCGGCCATTTTGTTAAAGAATTCAGTTCTGGATCCGTATCCAAGACATGTCTGGATTGATCAAGTTCAAACTTCACACACACATGGTACATCATGTCACAAATAGATATGTGCCTTTGTTTCATGATCTGCTTAACAATAGCGAAATGATGGCCATTTTAAGGCCGAAAATGCATCAAAATCGCGTATTTTCACAATTCCAGAACGAGATCTCAGTCATGCATGGATGGATTTTGTTCAGATTTAGCACAATGTGTTGTACATATGCAGGTGCATTTCGGTCATGATCTGCTTTGAATGTATATGTCACTCAAATATGAACGGAACGGGGACGTGTCATTGACAATGACTTGTGTTCACTTTTCTCATAGCAAGATTTGAATAAAGCACCTGATGCTGAAGATATCGCCAAGGCAACAGAAGGTGTGCCTGTGAAGAACACTGATAGGAAACCGGAAAACCTTCCACCGGTAGCAGAAGTGAGTTTTTTTCCTTTCTTTTAATGTGCAAATATAAATGGCTATCGGAAAGAAGGATGCAAGTTAACAATTTCACAATGTCATAATTTTTGGGAAAGTTTTCCTGACATTTTGATTGTTAAAATGTTATTCCATGGTTACATTCAGGGAAAAAAACATTAGCCAGCCTCAGTTTTGTGAAAATATTTATTCTGATCCTATTGCGTATTTCTCTTAAAGTGGTGGCTATTTTGTACTGAAATAGAGTGTAGTAGTAGTAGACGAGTTTGAAATTTGGAAACTATTTGTCTGAATAATTAATTTAGAATCACACTTCTGTATTTGTTTGCAAACAGTACCCAGTTCCATTGCATGTATGCATGGTGCAATTGAGTCTGTTTTTTAAGTCAAATAAACTTATATTATTCTCTCTTCAACTTTGTATTATAGTTTTCGAAGGAACTCCGTAAAATTCTAATAACTCTGCTAGACACGACGCATAGGTTGCTAAGTCTTAATACTGAAGCAGTAGACTTGGTCTTACAAGCGAGTGGTAAGTGGTTATGTTACTATGCTCAGTCGTATGTATCTTACCAAAACATTGTTTAGCATTAGATAGAGCTAGTGGGCATACTGTCTGAAGAACAGCCTGATTCACTCACACTGAAAAAATAGAACTGGAGATAGGGGGTGCAGGACCTCCCAGGTGACCGATCTTACTGGCAACTGGGAGTGCTTAAATTTCTTACATAGGGCTTCTTTGAACAGTATGTCTACAAGTTCTATTCAATGTTAAACATTGGAATTTGTTGAGGTAAGTATGACTGCATTATGTGAAATTTCAAATTATCCTAAGTTGAATTCGTGTACTGTAAAATACTTTATTTTCACTTGAATTTAATTTCAATCACGGTGGTCGGCGCGTGTTCGAATTTCATGTAAATAAACAATGTATTTTACATGCGTTGTATACGTCGTTATGAGTCCCATATCGAACAGGACGCGACACGAGACTGCTGCCCTTTCATTCAGCAAAATACATCTTTTTTCCTATATTTTACTTTCAACACATCAAAAATCAGTGAAAATAATTTCCATACAAAACACCCAAAAAGTCCCCACACCGAAAATTAATTCCAGCTATAACTGAATCAAATACACATAAAATTTGGTGTATTGCTGATGGCACATTGAGTTTGATTGAATGAAGTGTTCATTTGAGTGAGCTTATATTGATGGTGATTGTTGTTTTGTTTTTATTAGAAATATTGACCCACAAAAAAGCGTCACAAGTAGATCCATCTGCTTTGAAGCAGCTACAAGAGATGGGCTTCGCTGAGAACAGAGCAACTAAGGCATTGATATTGAACAAGTAAGTTGTAACAGCATTGAATAATGCAAAGTTAACTGTCTAGTTTTCATAAAAACACACATAGTGCAGTTTGATTGCATGCATTAAGGTAGAAGCCTACTCATAAATTAAAATACTGTGGAATACTTTATTTTCGCTGGAATTAATTTTCGCTGAAAAGGCTTTTTGGGCCTTTTGGTTGGAATTTATTTTCACTGATTTTTGATGAGATTAATGTGAAGTATAGGAAAAAAAGTATATTTGCTGGATTTTATTTTCACGGAATCATCCCTTCAGCGAAAATAGCGAAAATAAATTCCAAGCGAAAATAAAGTATTCTACAGTACCCAGAATTTATTCATTTTGCAATAAACTTTATCCCAAGGCAATATAAATATATTGATCTAAAAAAAGTTGGGGGTCACCAGCTTTTTTTTTCAAGAAATTTATGGTTGTATTTTAGTGGGAAGTTGCCATTTTGACACTATTATAACACTTTTACTACAGGTTCCTATGGCAGAGATATTATGCAATAACTCAAAATCTAGCCTGGTGACATAGACTGAAAAAACCATATATTGTTTAATGATGTTGTATTGTTGTTTTTCTTTAACATTGTTTTCTATGTAATTGTTCAAAAAATAGCAATTTTCAAGAAATATTAAGACACATTTCTCAAAAGCATAACTGTGAAACACAAAATAATGCTATTTCATTGTACCATGAGACATTAGCTTCATGATTGTACATAATAAACTAATGAACATTTTCATGCGATTTATGACCAATTTTGTCAAAAATTATGAGTAGATTCTACCTTAGGATTATTTTGTTTACTTTCCTCACTGGTTCCCAGGCCCCCAATTTATGACACTAGGAAATTTGTTGATTCTGTAGCGACACATACATCTCCCGGTACAGTGATTCCATCTTCAGTGACTCTGTAATGGATTTTTTTCTATCCATGCAGAATGAACCCTGTGGATGCCATGGAGTGGCTGTTGAAGCATGACGGTGATGCAGATATTGATCAACCAATCGTTGAAATGCCCGAGTCAGTTGTGGATGACAGTGAGGGAGCAACTAACCAGACGGAAGTTGAGGAAAATTTATTATTGTTCAAGCGTTTCAGACAACGCAAATTCAAGCCGAATCAAAGGGTGAGTAGATAAATTCAGATTCCATAGTGTTTCTATTATTATTGAAAATTTGTTTTGATGTCCTGTATGCTAATTTTGATCATGGACGTTTTTGATTTTCACAAGATCGACCAAAGATGTTCCCATGCAATTTGTCCATCAGATGTTTTGGCTTGCATATGAATACTGTAAAGTATGTAAATTTAGCTAGCAAGGATATAGCTAATTAGGTAACCCTGTAATTTTATTAATTGAAGATGTCACTAATTTAAAAGAAAATCAGATTTACACTTCAGCTAAATTAATATTCTGTTAAAGTTGTGTTGTCAGCAAAAATTAGTACGGTAACATAATGTAGCGGATACAAATCTGCAAGTTATTTGCTTTGCCAATAGTCAAGCATCACCGGGTAGATCTGTTAATTAGGTTGTGTTGTGTGTTCAGTATCTTAGGGTGTCATTAAGTCACTATGAGTTTTCATTATCTTAGGGTGTCATCAAGTCACTATGAGTTTTCAGCACCTTAGGGTGTCATCAAGTCACTATGAGTTTTCATTATCTTAGGGTGTCATCAAGTCACTATGAGTTTTCATTATCTTAGGGTGTCATCAAGTCACTATGAGTTTTCAGCACCTTAGGGTGTCATCAAGTCACTATGAGTTTTCATTATCTTAGGGTGTCATCAAGTCACTATGAGTTTTCAGCATCTTAGGGTGTCATCAAGTTTTCAGCATCTTAGGTTGTCATCAAGTCACTATGAGTTTTCAGCATCTTAGGGTGTCATCAAGTTTTCAGCATCTTAGGTTGTCATCAAGTCACTATGAGTTTTCAGCATCTTAGGGTGTCATCAAGTTTTCAGCATCTTAGGGTGTCATCAAGTCACTATGAGTTTTCAGCATCTTAGGGTGTCATCAAGTCACTATGAGTTCTCAGCATCTTAGGGTGTCATCAAGTTTTCAGCATCTTAGGGTGTCATCAAGTCACTATGAGTTTTCAGCATCTTAGGGTGTCATCAAGTCACTATGAGTTCTCAGCATCTTAGGGTGTCATCAAGTTTTCAGCATCTTAGGTTGTCATCAAGTCACTATGAGTTTTCAGCATCTTAGGGTGTCAACAATCATTGAATTTTCAGCATCTTAGGGTGTCATCAAGTCACTGAGTTTTCAGCATCTTAGGGTGTCAACAATCATTGAATTTTCGGCATCTTAGTGTGTCATCAAGTCACTATGAGTTTTCAGCATCTTAGGGTGTCATCAAGTCAGAGCTTTCAGCATCTTAGGGTGTCAACAATCATTGAATTTTCAGCATCTTAGTGTGTCATCAAGTCACTATGAGTTTTCAGCATCTTAGGGTGTCATCAAGTTACTGAGTTTTCAGCATCTTAGGGTGTCATCAAGTCACTGAATCACACACTGGATTCTCAGTTTCGCGATGGGCTCAAATACAAAATCAATGTTGGATATGAATCATTTTCCATTTAGATTATTCTGCGATGTACGCTACACTCTTTTTTCCCCTGTATAGGCATTAGTTTTCTCCCTTTCAAATTTGTAGGACTAGTTTATTCATGTTATAACTGCGAGTTATTCAACTTAGAACATCAAACAGTACACACTTGTAGTTAATTGTATTTAGCGTGCACCTAAAGCAGAATCGAACAGCAATGCATGATGGGATTTATTATAATGAAGACAATAAACAACTTTAGTCGTTACACGGTGCAATATGTCAGGTTTTGATCAGTATAACTCACAAATGCATTAACTCTCCGATTTGATTTCTACTTTTAATTAGAAAGTTTTACTTACAATACAACTTTAATTTATGCATTATCCAAATTGGCATGTATTTATTTCAAAATGTCATTGACTCTCATAAAATGTTGTTTTCGCAAACACCGTCATCAAATTATGAAATGAGGCGCCAGAACTTCTGAGAACGTATTGATCGCCACGTCTCCATCATTTACATATTAAAGCACAAAGTTTGCAACATGTTTACTCCATTATCACAATACCGGAAGTTTAGATCACCCTAATGTTGCTACACCATTTATTGTATTATTTTTTTCCAGGCTTTGTTGAGACTAAAAGAGATGGGATTTGAAGAAAAAGATATCTTGGATGCTTTAAAAGTCTGTGGAAATAGTGAAAAGTCAGCAGTAAGTTAAAGTTCACATATGATAATTCATCTTTAGTTTTTACTATTGCTTTCCTGATATTTTCTGTTAACAGAAATGATGATTTTCAAGTGATTCATGCCACATTGAGGAATATATGTCATTTTCTTCATATTTTTAATTGTTATTGGTTCATTATAGTTAGGATTCCGAAAGTGTAACAAAAGTTTGGGGTCATGAAACAATATTTTGAGAAACAAGAATCAGAAATGTTGAAAATTGTTAAAATATGCATTTTTTGGCTGGTTTCTATATAGTGAAATTATTTCCTTATACTGTAAAAGGGTTAATTATTCACTGGGTTTTAATTTTGCTTATTTCGCAGACTGGAAAAACATGCTAAATTAAAACCCAGTGAATATGTAAAATTTAGCATAGAACACATTATCTAAATGATAATACCGTGAATTTAAAACCCACTGAATATGCCTGAAATGGTAAATCAGCGAAATTTAAACCCAGTGAAAATTAGTCATTTTACAGTATCTCCAAAATATGCTCAGTCACATGACATGAAAAAGTCATATATTATTAATATATTATTAGTTTTCAATATGATAAGTTTTCCATTGTATAAAATGGCAAGTTCTATCCCACAATGCACTGCACTTACATGACCTGCTCAGTACACACAATTTGAATTTGGCTCAAACTTTTTTAAAACCATTTGCATATGTTTGTCTGCAGTGTGATTGGTTGCTAGGTGACAAGACACCTACGGTGGAAGATATGCAACAAGGCATCGATCCAAAGAGTTCGTTATTTCAAGCCATTGTGAACGATCCAGTCGTACTGCTTGGTTTGAACAATCCAAGGACACTGTTAGGTTTGTATATAACTGCATCTCATTCTGTAATTTAGTTTGGCTGGATTTAATTTTTGCTGAAATAATATTTTGGCCGTTTTGTATCGAGTTTATTTTCACTGATTTTTTAAAAGTTCAATGTAAAGTATAGGGAAAAGGTACTTTAACATTTTCATTGGATTTTATTTTTACTGATTCAGTTTTTCAGCGAAAATAAAATTCCAAATGGTTTTAAGTTTGATTTCCTTCATTATGGCGAATCTCTTGGTGAAAGAAAAACAGACTATTATCATAAAAAAATAAAATTAAAGCCCAATTTGATAACAATTTGGAACTGTTTTTTCTTTTCAACTTAATACATGCAGAATACAACTAATAAATATTAATGACCTTGAATTACCATCAATAATTAACACCTTGATTAAAGCTCAGCTCAGCAGTCTCTCTGCACACTCACCCAGGGTAGGGGTTTTTTGGTGTTCAGCCTAAGGTAGGATTTGGACTTGGGTCTACCGATCAAGAGTCTGATGCGACAATCACTATGCTACGAGTCATATGTTGCATGTTACCCACATTGAACTTGGCACATGGCCACATTCACCTCTCTTCAAATAATGAATAATTTATTTGTTGATTTCTGTATTAGAATCACTGCCGAGTTATACTTATTTATTGTCTGTGTATGTTAATGTAGCATTATGGGAGTTATTTTGTAGCAAGTACAAGAGGAATGGAAAACCCTGTAATTTTAACCATTATGTAAATTACGGCTGTGACATACACGATGACATAGATGAAAGTAATAACACTCATAAGAACAAGTTTTGAATTTGAAATCTCTCGAAAACGTTTTGATCAATGTAAGACTAAAAATTGGAATAATGGTTGCATCTTTCACCTATTTACGTCATGTTTGAGGTAGTGGACTTTTTACAAAATCATTTTTTCCTTTTCTTTCTTGCTATAGGTTTCGAGCACATGCTGGAAAACCCACACACTAGTTCTGAATATCTATCAGATTCGGTGATTGGACCAGTGCTGATCCAGATATCACGGATATACCAGACAGAACGACAGTTTTCGTTATCGTGACGCTCATCAACATTTCTCTCGCTTCATCACACGAGCCTGTAAGAATACAGTTAATATCAGATGTGAACAAAGTACCACAAACACTACCTACCACAATCAGTTGTCGATTACTCAACTTTGCTTGTGAAAATGATCACAGATTTTTAGTGTTCATTATTGAATCGCATCAATTATATATTAGTGTAACTACGCCCTCTATTGGTACATGCCGCTCTGATGACAGTTATCTTTAAGTACAATTCTATATTTACAATTTTAATTTAATATAATGTAAAAATAATAAATGATTTACAGCCCCATGTACCAGGCGGAGAGTTGATTGCTATCAAGCGTGAAATCTCTAAATCCAATATAGCAGTGTCTGGTATTATTACGATAACCATCAGTAATCAAACAGTCAGCTGTTTCGTCCACAGTGATCTATCATCTGCGGTGTCTGTTTTGACTTACGCTACGTCTAAAACCTGACTGGTGTGTCAATTGTTGCGTAAAATACAATGCTGTGGCCCTGGAACATGCATGCATATATCACTCTCCAGTAAATTTGCAAAATGCACACTGAGTTGATTGAAAATTATTAACATTTTAAGTGATTAGTTTTAGATTATTTGTATAAAATATGCTTTTATTGATTTCTCAAATTACCAGCTTACAATTTTTAACCATATTAAATTCCCGAAGAATCTGCAGTATTTGTTTTTGAAGAGTACAATTTGCAATGTGTGATCAGAATGCCAGATTTACCTCAAAGTCTGGTAAAACCATAGACTCTAGGATTCGTGTGGACACATTTTCATTTTTCTGCATGAATTCAGAGTCTTGTTTTTTTAAACCTTCTGTTTTTACAACATCTTTATGTTGTTTTATCCCTGATGTGTATTTGATTAAATCAAATAATTGTAAACACATTTACATGTGTCAATGTTTTTTTTTCTGGCCACTTCTATTTTTTTCGATTACCACCTTATTGAGGACACTAGCATGCAATTGTCATGTGAAGGATGGTGCATTAATACAAGGTAAAACCTATCTAAACTGAAGGAATACAGTTTTAATTATTAAATTACAGCTCTCTAAGTTTGTGGAATTCCTACTAATATATGAATAAAAGTCGAGTATACCTGAACCACTAAATTGACAATAATATCTTAGGAGTGATGTTCCTTTCCCTGTCCTCTGAGTTAGTTAGAAATACAAACTTCTATTTCAGAGTTCTACATCATTGTCATCTTTCTCTCGTATTGACCCACTTAAAGGTGAATCTTTGAATCCCAGTGATTGCACCAGGGAATTATGGGACACAATCGTTTATATTTAAGGAACCATGGAAAAGTAAAACGTACTCCCCTTGAAAATTGAAACTTTGTAAATATAGGTAACTTTATGAAACAAGTTGTGCATACAATACAATAATTGAAAAAAATTACATTTGCTTGCATATTCAAGGATTTTCCCCCCAAATAAATAAGTTGGAGCCCAATACTGCACCTTCTCTAATATGAATCTAAAAATTTAATAAATTATCAGAGGAGTAGATGTGCAATACCGTGGCTTCCTTCCGTTGTGGATGTGATTTGGTGATGGGCTGGCTACGCTCATCGTCTGCTCATACGGTTTCATCTCGGTTTCTTATCCATTCAGAAATCTTTCTCAAATGTGTATGTGGAATACTGTCACTTGAAGGCTATAAATCCAAATAACTTGATCCGCACTACTATCGACCTCCAAAACCCATTCTCCTCGTTCTCTTAAATATTTAGAAATTTCAACGGCAGTTGAATGCAATCGGCTAATCAACGAGTACATTGGCACCATTTAAAAATGTTCTGTTATTTGATTGGCCTAGAAGCCTCTTGTTTCAGTTCATTCAAAGGGCGGTAGTTGTTGCGCCACGCATGCACAATATACATGGGACTCGTATAAATCAAAGTATAAACTTTGACTGCCTGAGACGTTACCAAGCTTTAATTGCGTATTTTTGAGTTGATTGGAAGGTATCGAAGGAGTCACTGACGGTAATTAGTACAAGTCGCGCCCAGGTCAAACCTCATACTTGTGCTTATCATTAGAAGAGCGCATTGGATTGTGGGAAAAACAATGTTTATCAACACAAATATCGCACATGCGCAGCGCGGCAACTACCGCCCTAAAATGTATAAATATTTATAATATAAAGTAAATATGTTTGTTGTATTGATAGTATTTATTTATGTAATATATATTACTGACTGATTTATTTGAAAATTAGATGTTCAGAGTGTTTGTCATAAGGAGGCAGTAGGCTGGGAACATTGCACCTTGTAAATTCAGAATGGCCATGTCAGGCTACTACAGAGGGCTACTTGTTATGTATTGTCTGAGAGTACAATTTACTTGCAAAATGAATAAATTCTGGTTATGTTCATTCATGAGTAGGCTTCAATCTGATTAAAATCTGATGTATTGTACGGCGTGTATTTTATTCTATATATTTATTTTACTTTGACTATTTTTTTTCAAATTATTTTTTCAAATTATTTTTTTTTTTACGTGCTTGTGATTCGGTATATTTTTAACTACCGCCACATACCTTTCATACGTGCCTTGTTTGGCATTCCCAATTACCAAAAATTTAAAAAACTATCTACAAATAAAAAATAGATCCAAATAAAATAAAATGAAATATATTAGAAAACAAAAATGAAAAAAAGCCAAAACAAGGATCTTATTTTAATCTGATTGGAGTAGGCTTCTACATTAATCAGTTGAAGTTGCAGTGGTTAGTGATTTGCTGTTGCACCAATACACGTACTAGTATCCTACAAGTTGCGCCCTCTAGCGAGAAGATGCTACTATGTATCGACTCGTCGCTAGAGGGCTGATTGGGAGTGAGTCCGGGGATAATGTCCGGATGGAGTACAGATAGAGGTGATTCTAAATCGGATATCAGGTACCAGAGTCAACCTAGGTGGACATCAACTTTCATCTAAGACGGTTGTGCCACGTTTATTTATGTTTCTATAACACCCAAATGGTCGTAATTATGATCTAAGATTGTTACACTGAAAGTTCAAAACAGTCGTAAACTGAAAGGATGAACACATTTCAAGAATTGTCTGAGTTTTGCGCGAGCTGCGTCACTTCAAATGCTGTAAACTTGAATGTTCATACTCGGCGTATATGAATATATAATTAGCTAAATTAAAGTAATATATTTATCGTGATTTTTATTTTTTTCTGTCGATATTTGAGCACTTTTTGTATGGGGGGGCTAGGTATTTGTCTTTACGAAAGCAGTGTTCACTTGTGTGAAATTTTCCTCACATCTATGGCCATTTTCTCCTAACATGAGTGCAAAGCGAATGTGTCTATTATTAAAGATCGAAATCGTGGGACATCATTTCCGGAGAATTCAAATAATGGGTATATTCGACAATCTTCGGCTACGCTTCAAACAACTGAACAATGTAGGTAAAAGCGTGGCTGACACGAGGGCGACCCGACGATTAGGCGTTATCTGGGTTTTAAAAACATAAAACGCCAAAAAGCGGAGAAGCGAGCCAAAATAAAATCTAAATATAAAACCATTACTCTCCCTGATTCAGAAACTGATTAGACGAATACTTATTGACGGCTATGATGAATGTGCAAATCTGAGATTCGTTCTAAATTCTGACTGAGAAGATACATTCATACAATGGAAAGAGTTCACCTGCTTCACGTTTTCATACAAAAATAGCGAATCAAATACTACTATGAAGTGAAGTCCAATGAAATATTGAAAAAAGCAGTAAATGGTCCAGGACAGATTTAGATAACATGAATGAAACGCAGATAATTAATACAAACAAAATACTAACATCTTCTGAGCAAATTATGAAAGAACAATGTATTGATTATTGGAATGACAATTAAAAAAAGTAAATTACTATTTGAAGTTATCATGACAAATTTCACCTTCGCGACGAATGACAAACTTGTATATTTAATGAGTGACGAAATTATTAACGTGGACATTGCATTTGCTAATATTATTTCAATATTAATTCAAAACAAGAGAGTAAAACCTCAATTCGTAGAAATACTTGATAAGCTGTTTGTTTGTTTATATTATTGTACTGTATTTTTTTGTAATGTAACCATTTTAATTCCTCCTGAGATGATTATGCGTTTTCAATAAAGTTTAAATTTGTCTGAGCTTCAGTGGTCTGAGTCTGATGCGGTGACCATGCATGTCGCCGTTCTATTCCTCCTATACATGCCACGAGAAAAAAATGATTTTTATCTGGCTACGATGTCTTTGAAATTATTCGGCATGTTTTGTCAGAGCACGTGTCAATGTGTTTGTTTTATGGACTTATACTCACCAGTACCTATTGTTTATTCATGTGTAGTTTTCATAGGAATAATTTTCTTGGAGGAGCTTCACAGTATATTGTGTAAGATTGTCGCCATCGATAGACTGGGCGTATATAGCCAAAACTATGAACACTAATATTAAGGCCAAAAAAAAAACTTATGTTTCCCTCAAGTCGGAAAATTGAAAAATTGGGTCGGTCGGTCGGATTTTTTTTTTTTTTTTGTAAATTCAATAAAATTTTGTGCATTTCATGTATTAAAAATTATATTTACTACTAAAAATAATGATTAAAAATAATGTTTTTATATAATTAAGAAAATACTAATATTTTTAATATTGTGCACCAACTATCCGTCGAATCGCAAATGTCAAAATGGCCTGAAATGCAAAAGACGTTTGCTCTTCAGACTTCATAGTATACGGAACATGTCAGAGAAATACAAATCAACCCGAGGTTCAAAGTCGCCACTTTCCTGGGGATCAAACAACGGTCCGGAATCGTTAATTTTTAGAGGAAATACTTGTTTACTGTTTAAAATGGTGAGTTTTTAATATTTGAGCCTATTAAAAAAAAAAAAAAAAACCGCGACCCGATAATTCATATTTTCCGGTCGGTCGCTGAGGGCAACAAAACAAGTTTTTTGGGCCTAAGATCGAACTAAGGACTATATAGGGACCAGGACACGTAATTTTATAATATTAGTGTATTTTATCTCGTTGTAACAGTACATAGCTTCATGAAAACAAATACAATTTAGAAACACAAAATATTCTTCAACTGTTATACCACTAAAGCATACTTTCAAAATAACAGCTCTAAGCTAGGAATGTATATACCCACACTTGAATAGAGTAAACTTATTTTATATATAATACCGCGCGACTCACGTGAACCACGAGAACAGAAAAACAACCAAGATGGTGACCTCAGCAATATCTTTCAACAGTGACTTCTTGTAATTCAGTTTTAATTATTTCGGGAAAACAACTTCTCTATGAGTCACGTGATCAGGTTTGAGTAAAATAAGTAATATTTAATTTCATAACCAATAGAAACAGAATAACAATGAGTCAAAATATACATAAAATAAACCGGATCGTCATCAATTAAAAAAAGAAACATATAAAAACAATACAATGAGAATACATGGCCTCAATCGCTACAATTGTTGCATACACGTTAAATAGCATCGTATAATTAAGATTATATTTAAGTTCAACTTACTTATGGAAGCCCTACAATAAAACACGACATTGTTATTTGCTTTACATCAGTTTTCACGCCGTGGCATGGCACCCAGGTTATAAGCGTGTACGCTGTGCGCTCTCATGCAGTCAATATTTTAATTTCAGCGGCCCCTCCAACTACTGCTACTGTGATTCTACCTCAGGTGCTCGCTTGCGTGTCCCGCGTATCATTCCAACCAAATGCCGTTGAGGGCAGTACACATAAGTTGGAATTCGCAGGAAATGTTGAGACTATACTATAACATGCATTTAGGCGAGAAAAATATGATATTCCTGCCGATCGCACCCTGATATATAATAATGTCATTTCACCGGAAATATGCATAACATTATCTATGAAGGACAATATGCCGCATTTTGATTTACATCGCTGACTAACTTTAAAGGGGGCAGAGGTGTGGCTTTTGACACACTGTACATGACATTTGAGATCTATGAATGAATTCTGTCGATAAAAACAACTTGTATGTGCTGCGAAATGTCCTAAATATCGGGTATAAAACGGGCTGTGAAGCAGACGACAAACATCCGCTTTGCCTGGCGTTATTTCGCCTCTAGAGGGCCAGTTAACTGACAACTTAAAAGTTGTAACATGGCGAGGTGTTGTACGTATGAATGCCATAACGATTCATGTAAGTACAGCGTTCTGGCTATAGTAAACAATGGGTGAATACATATTGTACGAGTTAAAACTAAATTAGAAATATGCTAAAGAGTTTCTACTAGTAGTAATTGCAATACAAACTGACAAACGTGGTGATATTTATTTCTGTACATCACCACGTGTGGGCGTTGTATTTCTACAGCGAAACATTGGAACTGTTCGTGTATCCGCGCAAAGGACCATGGGAGTTTCCAAAGTCAAAGGTAAACAACCCCGTGACACGGGGTGTATTTGTTTTAGGTTTTGAGGTGCATTATATTCAAGTAACCACATAGTACAGAGGCGGTGGCAGCTTTTTTTGACTGTGGGGGCGAAGATTTTATGTGAATGTCATTTTATGTGAATGAATGTCAACGCGACCTTTCTTGGGGGTTCGGGGCATGCTCCCCCGGTAAAATTTTGAAATCTAGACCCTCTGAAACGCTGTTTCCTGCATTTTGGGGAGCAAATTTTGATGGTACACTTAGGTATATATCTCTTACGTTGGGCCGCACGGTGTGCATTTCTACCGACATTTGCGGTGGATTTTAGTGACAGATATAGATGAGTGTTTCACGACCGCCCCCACTGCCCCCACGGTGCCGCCACCACTGTAGTATGTGCCCCGCTCGTGACACCAGCCAATACATTCAGAACGCGCATGCGTCTGATGTAAGCAGGCACGCTCAAGTTTATTAGGCGCACTTTTCACAATATGGGTCTTCGTTCTTCTTGAAGAAGGATTCGCCCTCCAGCGATTTTTCGCATCCCTAAAAAACAAAAGACACGGTTAATTCTGTGAAACATTTGTTCGGTATTTTATGTGTCTTGTAAAAACAATGAAAAGTTGCAGTAATGTCCTTGTTGCAACCACGGTTACTAAAAACCGTGTTGCATCCTAGTACATGGTAAGCCCCGTCGTTATATACTGCGCCCTCGTCGTTGTGTTTTAGACATTTTAACGCGTAACACAGGGGCATCGTCCGATCACCCTCCCCAAAAGTTACCCCTAACTGCATAATGTTTTCACCGTTCGCCAGGCGCGCCCCGTCAGCCCACAACAAACAAATTGACAAATCAATTGACAAACTCAGCCCACCGGAGGTCTATTTCGGTCCCGTCAATAGGAGCGCCCCACCCCTTTATACCGAATTTCTGGATCCACCAGAAACCCTGCTCACCTTGCATTTAAAACACCCATGATGCCATGCGTATCCTAAGGCCTTTATCCACTTGTTTTCTATCGCCTCCTTGCATCCATGACATTCCGTCGGCTTCTGTTCACCTCCCATAAATATCTTCTCATAATCTGTCAAATTTAGACAAACAACCCCGCGTTAATTTCTGAAGTATCCACCACTGTCTCAATTATCTCCTGATGCGCCCTCATAGTTGAGTTCTACAATTTACAAGAAATTCAACGTCGGACGAAAAAGGTAATATTTATTGAAAACAAAACATTTATTTGAAATGTGAAGTCAACACATGTTTACATTTTATCTATTCAATATGTTATGTGATAAACGATTAGTGGGGCATGTCCTCGCAAAATGAACTCCACGACGCCTCGATTTTGATATGGTCCCATGCGACGTACTAGTATTGAACGCGTGTAAATACATTGTTTGTGTACATGGCTGAGAACGTATGCTACACGACGAACGCCGTCCTTTAAAGGGCGGTAGTCGTCGCGCTACGCATCCGCGAGATATATGGGTCTCATTACTCTCCATCCCAGAGTTCTTAGCGCAGTCAGGCTAACACCTCTGCCACACATGACTTTCACGCTATGATTGGCCACATATCAAAAAGCAGGTGTTGTTCAGTTATTCAAGACGGCGGCCCATACCCAGTTGGCAAGGAAACTATTAAATCTTTCTCTTCCCACACACTTTTCATAACTGCTTTAGTTTCAATTCCACGTCAGAATTGTATTCATTTTAAACACGTTTTAAAGTTCCCGCGAACTCCGCCATATTTAAATATAGTTCGGGTTTGACCCTAACAATGACCCTTGATTTACATAAATGCATAATCAAGCGTGGCAGAGGTGATTTGAAGAATCGTGCGTGGAGATTGGGGTCTCATATATACAAAGATGGCGACTTTGACTGTTGCGCAGACCAATGAGTGCTAACTGAGATGTACACAAGCTTTAATTAGATATTGTTCAGGTGATTGGAAGGTATCGAAGGAGTCACCGACTGTAATTAGTGCAAGTCGCGCCCAGGTCAAAACTCATACTTGTGCTTACCATTAGAAGAGCGCATTGGATTGTGGGAAAAACAATGTTTATTAACACAAATGCGCATCGCAACGACCACCACCCTTTAAGCTTGCAAAAAGTACGACCACACGTAAATACTCCCATGGAACGATTAATTGACTTCGGGTAGACGTTCTGAACTCCAATTCAATTACAACTTCCCCTCCTTTACATGCAAACAAAAGAGGGATTCCTAAACGAAACCACAAGACTCACAATGGATACATTCTATGTGTCCTTTCATTCAGTATGAAACCTATTAAACTGATCTGCTCGATTGAACATTTCGTGACCAGACTTTATAAGTGTCTTATTATTTTCCCGTCTACGCCGTCCCATAGCAGTACCGTGGCAATAAAGCTGTTGGTCCGTAGTAATAAAGTTGGGGACTTTGGCGGGAAGCTGTCGTTAGCTGCAGTATATGCCGTTAGACAGAATTTGACGTCGCTCATAATTAATGCATAAATTAAATTTGTTCAATTTTATACAAAAAAAAAAAAGAAACCAGTAGCAGATCCAGCAAGAAAGACTTGTCGGATGACTTACCAGGTTTGCAATACGGCTTTCCTTCTTTATGGAAGAAAGGACCATCGAACGGCTTCTTACACTCGGCGCATACAAAACATTTAGTATGCCATTTCTTTTCCATAGCGGAAATAATCTCCTAATAGAAAAGTACACGAGAATAGTATAATACCGCTGTTGACCATTGCCCCGACTACCTACCGTAGTTCCTGGCGTTCAGTGAATGACAAGTACAAATGGGAGTTTGACTGATCAACCAGAATGCCGGTAAAAAAAAAACAAAAAAAACATTACTTTGTGCCAAGATGGAATTCTATTAGTTGTATGTTTATTTCATTCATAGTGTGAAATAAGTGGAACGTAAAATCATATTTAGCATTTTGGATTACATGCATCTTGTGGAAAAAATACTGGTCATCAAATACAATGTATTTATCGAAGCATACGAACCAGGAGCGCCGACTTACCCCGATAACCGACTCATCGCACCCAGCACACTTGGGAGCTTGTTTCTCGTAGTCTTCCACGCAGAGAACGCCTCCGTCTTTGGTTTCGTAGAATTTTTTCACTTCCTGTTTGCAGACATCGCATATTTGAGGGCCGCTACGGAGAGGGTAGAGTTCAATTAATTAGCGTCTGCTGCGGGGGATGAGTGTCACTAGGAAACAACTAGACATTTAAACGACAGATAATTGTACCAATATCAATCCGAATTTTATTATCGAATGTTTAAATTTAATCATCATGTCCCATAATTAACAATCCCATTGGTTGACAGTTTTCTCTTTTAATGTGACCAGGCCACCAATTTAAAGCGAGAGGGTCGCACCTGCGCACGTGCATGAATTGAGTAGACTATGGTTTTCAAGTTTCCAACGATTCCATCAGATCGGAATAAATCTGTCACCACGAGTTGAATAGAATTATGACCCATCGGCTGCTTTGTAAACCATATCTTGTCGGATTCTTCGTATTTGCGCCGGGGTTTCACGTAGAATGCTTTATGTTTTCCCTCGGGTGGGCAAAATGATGTGTACTTCTTGTACATTCTAATATGGTAGACGATTGTTTGTTAACAATGAGAGGCTTTTTTTTCTTGTTACCATTTGTTTTTCAGTTGTGTGTGGCTTACTTTTGTTATTATTTTTAAGTGTTTCTTATTGTTATTATTATTGGGTAAATAACAGAGAACGCTTGACATTAACAACAACTTACATTCGTTTCGCCGACTTTTCTTCTTCGTCGTCATCAACCGGGCCACTGTAAAAATAACGATATTGTTATTCATGTTAGGATCCATCTTGGTTAGAGCGCGGTGGTCGTCGCGCAGCGCGTGTTCGAATTTCATGTAAACAAACAATGTATTTTACACGCGTTGTGTACGTCGCTATGAGTCTCACATCGAACAGGACGCGGCGCGACGACCACCGCCCTTATGTCTGTCACTTCTCATCAAATTTGCCACAGTCGTCACGCGGCGCGTGTTCGAATTACGTGGCAAGATTCCACTGACGCGAACTTGATAAAAACAAGCAGCCTATCGGCTGAGATAGCTCCGCTGTTAGAAATGCACATTTCAATAAAAGAACTGAAGACATCATCAGAAAATGAACAATATGTATAGTATCAAAGCAGTCGGACTTTTTTAACAAAAAGTCGAAAATATCACTTTCTACCAAAAATGACCAAAATATTCACCAAAATTAGAGAATTGAAGATATCATCACGAAATGAACAAATCTGAGAAAGGTCTACATGTAGTATCTATATATGTAATATCAAAGCAATTGAACTTTTGGTTTTTAACAAGAAGTCGAAAATATCACTTTTTACCAAATATGCCAAAAATATTCACCAAAATTATAGAATCCAAGATATCATCACGAAATGAACAAATCTGAGAAAGGTCTACATGTAGTATCTAAATATGTAATATCAAAGCAATTGAACTATTGGTTTTTAACAAGAAGTCGAAAATATCACTTTTTACCAAAAATTACAAAAATATTCACGAAAATTAGAGAATTGAAGACATCATCACAAAATGAACAAATCTGAGAGAGGTCCACATGTAGTACCTATATATGTAATATCAAAGCAATTGGACTTGCGGTTTTTAACACGAAGTCGAAAATATCACTTTTTACCAAAAATGATAAAAATATTCACCAAAATTAGAGAATTAAAGATATCATTACAAAGTGAACAATTCTGAGAGAGGTCCACATGTAGTACCTATATATGTAATATCAAAGCAATTGCACTTGCGGTTTTTAACAAGAAGTTGAAAATATCACTTTTTACCAAAAATGACAAAAATATTCACCAAAATTAGAGAATTAAAGATATCATTACAAAATGAACAATTCTGAGAGAGGTCCACATGTAGTACCTATTTATGTAATATCAAAGCAATTGCGCTTGCGGTTTTTAACAAGAAGTTGAAAATATCACTTTTTACCAAAAATGACAAAAATATTCACCAAAATTAGAGAATTAAAGATATCATTACAAAATGAACAAATCTGAGAGAGGTCCACATGTAGTACCTATTTATGTAATATCAAAGCAATTGCACTTGCGGTTTTTAACAAGAAGTTGAAAATATCACTTTTTACCAAAAATGACAAAAATATTCACCAAAATTAGAGAATTGAAGACATCAACATGAAATGAACAAACCTAAGAGAGGTCTACCCAAGGTACATATACACCAAGTATCAAAGCATTCAGGCTTGTAGTTTTCAAGAAGAAGTCGAAAAAGTAAAACATTGACACGGACGACGGACGACGGACGACGACGACGGACGACGACGGACAATCAGTCATATGATAAGCTCCGCTCGACAAAGTCGACAGCTGAGCTAAAAAAAACTGTTTGAGGGCGTTATTACCTTGCCGGGAAGACATTATTTTCATATTGTCCTTTTATGTTGCCAGCAGGTAGATAATGACCGACAATAAAAATCTTTCCATCAGCATTCTTTGTTTTACCAATCCCGAACTCCGTACTGCTCTTCCACACCATCTGTGTGAAATGTCCTAATTTAAATAAACACGTTGAAAATAAAAAATAAAAAAAAATAAAAAAAGGGCAAATAATTTTCAAATAAGTTACGACTTCGTTCAGTCACCGTGGCAGATAACACTTTGATGAGATTGCTATCCCATGGTAAATGTATGTATCGGTACGTTTCTTCGAAAGAAAAACGAATAAATTAGAAGCCTATTCATAAATAAAACGACAATGTTCATTGGGTTATTATTTACTGCCATGGAGCTAGTGCCTCATGGCACCCTGAAATAGCATTTTTTGTAGTTTCAAAAATCGCTACTTTTATAACAATTCCATAAAACATAATGTTTTGATACAATACGTTAGGCCAGCAAAAAGAAATCCATCAGACACAATATATAATTTTTTCAGCCTATGTCACCAGCCTATAATTTGATATATGGTACAATATCTGTGGTATTGAAACGTTATAATACTGACAAAATGGCCACTCTGTCCTCTAACATACAACATCATTGTCTCGGAATTTAAGCTGGTGAACCCCAACTTTTTTAAGTCAATATCATTACATTGCCCGGGGAACATTTATTGCAAAATGAATAAATTTTCAATATTTTCTATTATAGGTAGACTTCTACTTTAACTTACTCCTACCATTCATATAAATAGCGCCATCGCGCGACAAATCACTCAAATGACATAATAATGAGAACAAGGAACGTTGTTATTTTCCCCGTCAATATCTTTTTTGATCTGAGGTCACCAATCAATAAAACAGATCTTTCAAAAATTCTATTATGCTCGCATCCTAAATTACGGACGACTACACAACCAAGTTATTTACAAAATCGTGTCTAATTGGCTGGCCAACCCTAACACATAGCAGTCAGACCAATCAGATAGCTTATTAGTGGACAGGTTTTTCAGGCGTATCAAATTCTGCCTAAGATATAAATAAGCTTTGACTCTACTGTAAAACTGGGAATCTTTGAGTTTGGTGATTACATAGGCGTTACACCATAATGAAATTATTTGTTTGTACGCAGGGAAATAAAGGAGTAATTTTGTTCTCCATGATGGCCGCCAATACGTGTTAATTTATAGAAAGTACAGCGAAACCCCGTTTGGTAAGGTTGGGTATCCAAATCACCGTCCCTCAACACCTGAGGGACGGTGCTCAAATGTTCCAATCAAATTAATATAATGGTGTATAACCTTTCAACTATGATATCGGATCAGCGGCAGCACACATACATCCATTCAACGGAAGTAGACTTGGACTGTTTACAATGATAACGGCGACAGATATATCTTACGATGGTAAGGCGTATCTGGTGGCCATGCACTAACACCCAGTAAAGTAATATTGGGCTCAAGGTCATGGCTAGCTGCAGAGCTCATTCATTCGATGATGAAATGAAACAAAATTCTTTAAAAATCCGAATTCTGAATGAACACTAATAATTGTGAACTATATGATAAATTCCTTGCAGGTGCAATGTGTATATAATAATAAATTTAAATTATATCGATAGATTGGCCGACTGTAAATATAACTGTAATATAACGTCAGCATTTCAGTTTCTATCATGATATATTGACGACTACCACAGCTGTTATTTACGATGTCCCGGATGTTGGTATCACGTGGTATAGAAACGTTACAAGACAGGTATGCCGTAATTAAGTGCGCGGGGTTATAGTTATTGTCATACTCACTATTGCCAAAACAGTGTTTTATTAAATGGGAAGTTTAGTTTGTACATGGTATGATTGGGCTCTGGGAAGAGAATTTGAGGAATAGTATCGAAATGAACAACCCGCGTTTTTTTATTGAAGTAATTTTATTGGGAATGTCGACAGATTTAATTAAAGAAACTGTCAGATGATTGTCACGTGATCACAGTTTTATCTTTATTTTTATTCATGGAGCTCCATGCTCTATTGTTAACGAGACTGTGTTGTACCATAGACTCTCTTTCTAAGGTCTATAGTTGTCGTTGTGTCGTCACCGGAAGCGCTGTCCCAGCACAAACCTGTGTCATATGACGCCTCACTAGCCGATTTTGGCTAAAATTCCGCTCCGCCGCCTCTTTATAATAGTATTCATACGCGGAACTTGATATTGCTTTTTACAATTTGGGTTGCCTTTGAATCACATATTTTAGTGAAATATTGTTTATAGAGTGAAATATTATTGTCATACATAATTCAATCTTTGAAACAACAGAAACTAACACATAATAACGATAATCAAATTTGTGTTTGAAGTTCGAAAGTAGTTGCGTTATTTCCGGTTTCAACTAGCTCGAAAATAGAACGTCCTTGAGCGCAATAAAATCACGCGTAGAACTCCATCCGAACCAGACTCTAGCAGCGTAAACTTATTGCAATTTGCGCAATTTGGGCCCAGTTTGATCTTACAAGTTTTCTAAGTTTCATTTATCATTATTTAGTAAACAGGTCTCTGGAACGATTAAATATATCCGTAAAATACGTGCCAATCGACGATTGACTTCGAAACGTTCGAAATTTCGAACAAACTCCCGGCACACCTTGCGCGATATGCGTCAGATCGGTGTAGAAGACGCCGAACTACAGCGTCAATGCTATAGTTGTAGCTTGGGAGCAGCGAAATGCATGCCGGTAGACCATAGACCGAAAACAAGAAGCTATGGGTATGAGCACTTATACTAGTGGATATAATTATCAATTCGACACGCGATCAAATTTTAGGAGGCAGATGCTTTACACAGCCAGTCACTGCAATCATCGCTGAAAGAATGACTGAAAATCACAGATATTCCAGTATGATACGAGCAAATGAAGATTCAGTCTGAAATCACGTGGTCTGAAATCTAGCCTGACAAGGTCGCGTGAGTTGCGCCCTCCGCGGTGCTCCAAACCCAACATGCCGTTCGGCCGGCGAGGGCGTCAATCGCGCCTACATGTCAGGCTATCCGAAATCGTGCTGCGGTCATTATTCAACTGAAATGTCCTCCTAACACAACCCCGTTGTAGTAGTTTGGTGGTATATTTCGGTCTCTTTACCGGGAACTGAATAGAAATGTTCACTGTTAATATTTAGGAAATACATGTAGATACACCAGTCTTTCACTGTAAACTATCCCCGAATCAAGTGTCGGTTTAGTGTTCCTCGTAACAATGGCAAGAGCCAAGGGCAATAACTACAGCCAATTTCACTTTCAGCCAATCATTTCGCTTAATTATACGCGTTTCAATCTTGCTGAACGCCGGCCTGAACAGAGAATGAATGTTTTTTTCAGGCAACTTCACATCACTTCAAATGTTTCAATATTTGTAAATGTTTTTTTTTTCAATTTTTATCTTTGATTTAATTTTTCGAGAAATGAGGCCATGAAAACAACTTTCTCTACAACGTTTTAAAACATGTGTGTTTATATAGAAGGATATACGGCTTCGGACACGGTGATTAGTATTTTTTTTCACGTGCATTCAAGTTACAAATTGAAGTTGGTTGACGCAATATCGTAGTGGTTAAAAAAAGTAACATTTTAGGATTTTGTATTGTGGCGTTATATCTAGAGTCAAAGACATATAATCAAGATTAAGTTTGAAAGATGGGTCATGGGTCATGGGTCATGGGGCTCGGAGACATATGCATTACAACTTACGTGCACTGCATTAAACAATACCACCAGACAGAATAAAATAAAATAAAATATATAATTACGAATCTGCTGGGAATAATCAATTAGTACAACTCATCATCAATGAATATTCGGTCATTGACATATTAAAAAAAAGGCTTCTATTTTACGTTTAATAATTAAAACGGCAGAGGTTCGATGATCTCAGGTGCATCAATCAAATTTAAATTAGAATACTTGTTTACCCCAGGGTCTGTCTGGATTATTGACATTCTCCACAAAACATGTCAATTGACACGTAATGTATTTGGAGATGGGAGGATATTTTCACTGAGGTGACTGGATGGAAAATTTCGGAAAGACTATATTTTCATGTGCTAGTCAAAGTGTCGTTCATTTCACTGTGAAATGTGTATGGACTCTCGGGCACTATTTCCCATCATGCATTTAATCTTTCAGTGTCGATCTTTCTCTAAAAAATGTCGTTTTTTATTATCTATTTCTAGCCGCCCAGCGTATATATTGGTTCGACCCTTGGCGTGGGCGTCATGCACTATCCGTCTTTATGCACGCTCGTGTTCATCGACGAGGCGGGAGCTAGCCGACCGCATAAATGATGAGACAGTTTCCATGGCGACGGGAATCCTATTGTTAGGTTACTCCGTGTCATAACGGTGCATGGTATTGCTAATAAACTGTCATCATTCAGGTACACTATATTTGTTTCACGTTATTGAGTTAATGTTGCGTCGCGAGTAACAACCGTTGCTAAGAGATAGTGTCTAGACTCTGAATCCGAGAACTAATTGGGAAAATATAAAGAACGACGAATGTGATGTGAATAATAATCATCCTTTTCACGTCATAATCGACATATATGTGTGTTCTTTAAAAAAATAATGGTGAAATTCAAGAACTAAGCTCCTATGTCTATTCTGAACGATACTTTCACTATTTGCACCATTAGTTGACATTATGATAATTGCCCAATTGAGAACTATTAAACGAGTCAAATTCCTCAATTTGTCGTGGAATGTCATACACTGTCTGTTAAAGTCGCGTCGACGGGTACTTGTAACAAACCACTTGCTTGGGTTTATTATCGCGGGCAACTAAAACAAAACAAATATAATTTCGTTAATTTCCAGGAAACGACGCTCTTTCTCGCGATCGCTTGGCGGTGGTGGCATTTGGTCACGTGATTCGCATTCGAATAAGCTCAATTCGTCTCTGTAGGGAACTGAATTATTCATTGCCAAGATGATTCATCATAATCATAATGAGTGTCTGTCGAATGAGAACAACTAAATGTTATATACTACCTATATCAGATCAATGTCACATCACTGTCCATCAAAGTCACGTGATTTAAAATGCATCTCATTCAGTAAGTCTTAGTGCATGATGTGTACCATATATCGCTAAACACAAAATACACGTACTAGTATTCATTTTTGGAATACTTTTGGCGTATCTGTCGAAACGTTTCGTCAATTTTAATTATTAAGAAATTTATTGTAATTTGTCTATTGCCTAGCAGTCCTACGTCACTAATGACGTCGTATATTTTGAGTAATTGTATTACCTCCTGCACCCCACACTGGATTATCAAAGTCGTACTTCTTGTAGTCTTTGTACCACATAATAGAAACGTCCTTGCCTGAAATTGACAATTAAATTAACATAAAATTAGCATATTTAACGTAATATTATAGATTCATTATTCTGGGTGTTTTTTTGTTTTTTTGTAAATATAAATGCTAGTGGGCCCTCGTAGGTTAATGTCCTCGGCGATGAAAGGGGCGTCACGTTATGAGCTGTTATCCGGGACTCTCTAAAACATGCTAACAGAGTGGGTGACAATATCGTCACGGTGTACTCCAAAATTATTTTCCCGTCATCCAGAAACACAATCAGCGAATATTTGAAAAATGAACTCAGTGTGTCCTCGTTTTTTCCATCGTATTAACATGTTTGAAAATAACCAGTCTAAATAATTCAACCTTTTTTGAGCCATCTGCCGCTGCATGTGACGCAATTACTAGTATGGCACTACTGCAATGACGGCCATTTTGAACACTCGTACAGTCCGTCATCTCTACATACATAAAAAATGAAAAATCCGAAATCCACCAACCTCACCACTTACAAAATCGCGGTTAAATACTATTAGCAGAGAACAATACCAGAGAACAATACGTAAGAACTATGCTCATATACAATGCGTATCGTACTCGTTAAATTTACCGACGTGACATCATCACGTATATTAGTGACAACGTGCCTGGGCAACGGTGTTGTTCGTTAGTTGTGGCGATTAATAATATTGCACATCACTCGTCGGCGTTCATGAGCGCGTACCACGTTTAGAGCTGAATGACTCTTCAGTAAGTTCATGTCGTTCGCCATTCATGTGACGTTAACAAGCTTTCGAATGTAGGTAAGGGGCGTTAATGGAAGGTGTTCTGAATAGCTTATAATGTAGTGGGAAGCGAGGGATGGAAACCCGAATATTAATTTTGGCCAGAATTATTGTTGGAGATATTATTGTATGTAGATTATCGATATCCATATTACCATATGTCGCGTGTAAGGGGCGTGGTGCTTATTTAAAAGTCGGTTCTCCCGTGGACCCTGCAAGATTATGGTTCTCCGCGCTGCGTTCATTGACTTTGTACTTACCAGACATATCATAGTCCCCACTGCCGCTCCCAGAAGCGCAGTTCTCGCCGTACTCTGTTTTGTCACTGTGTTCAAGCGTTCCCAACTTAGCAAGTTCCTCCGCCCATTTCTGGGCATCTGCCGCGATAATCTGACTGTATTTCAACTCCGGCACCCCGTGGCGTCTTCGGTACCGGTTATGGGTTTCCAGGGCTTCTTTCTCAAATTCGTTCATCTTGGAGCTGTATTTTACCCAAATAAAAAACAGGTCAACACTGTCAAAACTTCAAAAAGGCTAATGTACAATTGATAAACGTAGTCTGTTCAGGTCTTCTGGGGCAGTTTGTGTATCAATCGGGTTAAACCTTTCAGTGGTTGTACGATCGATCACGGCGCGCCCACCAAAATGTCAACTCCACTTGATTAATCGTTGTTGTTGAATAGAGTTGGAAACTGACAATGGGTTACTTTACCTTCAAGCTTGATCGCAATATGTTGGACTTCGCTAACGCTCAGACCGCAACCGTGACGGCAGTAAAAATTCGCACTGTGTGATGTGTGTGGTATACCTATTAAAGCAGGTACAGGGGGGTATACTCCTATGACGCAAAGAGCAAAGCCCGGGGGCAGTGATGGCAGTCGGCCTTGTTCACATCATTATATATTTTCCAACAACTATTTCCGGCGGAGATTCGGATAAGTTTAAAATGTTAAATATCAAATACATGATATCAAAGTGTTGTATTCATGTTGCCAGACTCACTGATTAATTCAGTGGGACACACAGACCATTTCGGGTGAATTTGATGATGACGTCACGGTGTTGTTATATATTACTATTTTAGTAATCTTTATATTACTTGGGCGGGGGGGGGGGGTCTATTTTTGTTATCACTTCAAACCGGTTAATAAAGTTAGCAATTTATTATCCATTGTTTTATTGTCGTTATTGTTAGTCTTTCATAAGCAGGATTTGCAGATTTTTTTCCGTTTGAATAATAAATAACCTTTAACGGTGTTTATGATCGGTACATGCACACTTGCAAGCACATCGTTTCCATTTCATTAGCGTGTCATCTCTCGGATTTAAAACCACAACTCGTTTAACCAGTCACGATCTTACACATCGGAAACACTTTCTCCATTCAGATTAGAAAAGGATAGATATAGCTGAATAAATGTTGGCGAGGCGAATATGATTAGATATATCGGCGGTGGATCAGGTGGAGTTCATTGCTCGTGAGCCCTAGCCCTGAAAGACGGCTGGAACTCAACGACCATTAACAATATTATTTTCCCTCAGTTGTTCCGGACGAGTGCTAAAGAATACGGCATTCAGCTACAAGTATAAGCCGATGTGTTTGTTTTGCTTTGCACTGTCCTCGCTGACAATGCAGTGTTACATAGATCATTGTGTTGGAGTGTCAGAGATCAATCCACAACCTGGTCGCCAAGTACTGTGTTGTTTGATGGGGTCAGCGAAACCTTGCAATAAAAAGTAGAATGTGAAGGGAGGGTCTAAGTATGGGTACGTGTGATTTTAAGTCTTCTTTTAAAGCGTGTTCGAATTAATGTATTTGACAGGGGTTACATACACACGGGTCCCGTCAGATGCCGGACACGATGAAACTGAACGACTAGGCCAAATAAATTGTTTTGTTGCTCTCAGCGACCGACCGAAAAATATGAAATATCGGGTCGCGTTTTTTTTTTTAGGTCCAAATATTAAAAACTCACCATTTTAAGCAGTAAAAAAGTGTTTCCTCTAAATTCAACGATCCCGGACCGTTGTTTGATCCCCAGGGTCCCCGGAGGGATAAGTGGCGACTTTGAAACTCGGGTTGATCTGTATTTCTCTGACATGTTCCGAATACTATGAAGTCTGAAGAGCAAACACTTCTTTTGCATTTCAGGCCATTTTGACATTTGCGAGTCGACGGATAGTTGGTGCACAATATTATAAATATCGCTGCACCAAGTATTTTCCTAGTTGAATAAAAACATTATTTTGAATCAAAAACAATACGTTTGTTGTAGTAAATATAATTTTTAATACATGAAATGCACAAAATTTTATTGAATTTACAAAACGTGACATTTTATATTAAAACTCTCATCCGCTTACATCACAAACAAAACGACGGCTTTTGCACGTTGCTTTAGCGCTGTCAGTATTCTCACTTCCGGGTTTGTCATCGTGTGTACGTACATGTGTACAGCGATGGCGAACAAGTTTGATGTCTGCATGACAGCTAAAGCTGGGTCAACTATTAAATTTAGCAAAGTCGCGTCGCTTAAAAAAAATCCGACCGACCGACCCAATTTTTCAATTTTCCGACTTGAGGGAAACATAAGTTTTTTTTTTGCCCTATGGTACATTAATCTTTAGGTGCCACGGTGGCACCAGTACTAGTCGCATAGTGTTGGTGGAGTCTAACCCATTACAGTAGGTATTCTATTGTATACTGTGACAGCCCACTATATATATTCACTCATTCACCACCCACATCGTCCTTACATCCAAAAAAATGGGGCAGTTGTTTTAATTAATGGGTGCATATCGCCTTACAATAAGTAGATCAATGGTAGAAGCTATCCATATTGCCTAAGCTGTTACAACTTAACTGGAGCGCGAATTTGAGTATTAGACTTTGGACATTATCGATTCAAAGTTAACCCGCACCCACACGTAAAATTTGGACCAAAGTGAGCAGAAAAACAAAGTCGTAAACTTTGTTTTTTTGTTACCCATCAATCCTAGTAACAATACCAGGTACAGCCAATAGAGCTGTCCATTGGGAAAGCTGTTCAAAGCGATTTTTGTTGAGGGCAGGGGATTTTTTCTATTTTTTGTAGGTGGCGGGAAATATCAGTACCCCCCTCTCAGTGGGCAGAGCAGATTTCTTTAAAAAATGCAAGGACAGGGAAACTGTTTTTAGTGGGTAGGGTACTTACATAAAAAAATATCGCAGGGTGGGCAAAACAGCCTTTAGGGCAGGGTATAATAAAAAAACGCATTGGGGGAAATAACATCTGCTAAATGTAGGCAGCCGTGTGCTATCAATAACTGAAAATGCGAGTCACCCACTGATCTGCTGAGTGGTTAATGTATTCAAGAAGCCCATAGAAACAATGACTCGATGAATTACGCCACCAATCAGCACAGCAATGTAGGTTCTGTCACTGTGAATATTCACCCGGGATATTCACAAACATTCTACTGCAAGCAGTGTAAGTGAGGAATAGAGTTTATAACAGTTGTCATCACTTTGAATGTACGAAGTTGATGTTACACTTCGGCAGCGGCTGTCTGACCTTTCATAAGTGTCTGACCTTGTAAAGATGTGACACAACCCATAATACAGTGTCACACGGGGAAGGCAACACAACAAGAGAAGAGCAGGGGGAAAAGCGCTTATTAATGAGGGGAGGGGAAAGATGAATTTGGTCAGCAGGAGGGCAAGAAAAGCAGGTTGGCGGTGGGGGAGTAGGCAAAAAAGTGTATTTTAATGAGGGCAGGGGAAATTTATTGCTCGTTGGCAGCACCTGCAATACGATATAACACCATACAATACAATGACCACCCATACATATACACACTTTTTATGACATTTTGTGCGGAATGATTAAATGAACCATCTCCGAAATGTCAACGTGTATTTGCTGTAAACGACAATGACATGACGTAATGTCATTTAACTAGTCACAGAAATTTAACTAGTCAAAAAGGTTGCAAAAGTTTCCGAATACACGCGATAGACTTTCACAACTCGTAGACGGGACTTTCTTAAGCGGTGGCGATCGTCGCGCCACTCATGCGCGAGATATGGGTATCATATAAACAAAGATGGCGACTTGCGCAGACCAACGAGTACGAATGATGCCAGGGAGTCCCTGATGATGATCACGTACCCGGGGTCACGTATTTCTTCAGCCTGGTCTGCTCGAAAACGGTGTATAAATATATTCTATAAGCTAACTATGTGTGCTAGTTACCTTTCCCATGTTTCCGCACAACCACGAACATTTAATGACTTAGAGACTTTGAAACAATTATGCCGAGCCTATTATTTTGGCAATGTGAGTTCGATTATGTCACGTGACTATAATATACTATTATTATACCCGTATTTCAATCACCTGAATGATTGGTCTATCTTTGTGAACATTACGGTCTTTTACTGTGAACATTTTGGCCCACCACTGTGAACATTTTGATCCATCACTGTGAGCATTTTTGTCTACCTTTGTGAACATTTTGGTCCATCTATGTAAACATTTTGGTTTATCTCTGTGAACATTTTGGTCTATCTTTGTAAACATTTTGGTTTATCTTTGTAAACATTTTGGTCTATCTTTGTAAACATTTTGGTCTATCTTTGTAATTATTTTGGTCTATCTTTGTAAACATTTTGGTCTATCTTTGTGAACATTTTGGTCCATCTATGTAAACATTTTGGTTTATCTCTGTGAACATTTTGGTCTATCTTTGTAAACATTTTGGTCTATCTTTGTAAACATTTTGGTTTATCTTTGTGAACATTTTGGTCCATCTATGTAAACATTTTGGTTTATGTCTGTGAACATTTTAGTCCATCACTGTGAACATTTTGGTCTATCTTTGTAAACATTTTAGTTTATTTCTGTAAACATTTTGGTCCATCACTGTGAACATTTTGGTCTATTTTTGTAAACATTTTGGTTTATCTCTGTGAACATTTTAGTTCATCACTGTGAACATTTTGGTCCATCTATGTAAACATTTTGGTTTATCTCTGTCAACATTTTGGTCCATCACTGTGAACATTTTGGTCTATCTTTGTAAACATTTAGGTCTATCTATGTAAACATTTTTGTCTATTACTGTGAACATTTTGGTCTATCTTTGTGAATATTTTGGTCCATCTATGTAAACATTTTGGTTTATCTCTGTGAACATTTTGGTCTATCTTTGTAAACATTTTAGTTTATCTTTGTGAACATTTTGGTCCATCTATGTAAACATTTTGGTTTATCTCTGTCAACATTTTGGTCCATCACTGTGAACATTTTGGTCCATCTATGTAAACATTTTGGTTTATCTCTGAACATTTTGGTCTATCTTTGTAAACATTTTGGTTTATCTCTGTCAACATTTTGGTCCATCACTGTGAACATTTTGGTCTATCTTTGTAAACATTTTGGTTTATCTCTGTCAACATTTTAGTCCATCACTGTGAACATTTTGGTCTATCTTTGTGAATATTTTGGTCCATCTATGTGAACATTTTGGTCTATCTATGTAAACATATTGGTTTATCTTTGTGAACATTTTGGTCCATCTATGTAAACATTTTGGTCTATTACTGTGAACATTTTGGTCTATCTTTGTAAATATTTTGGTCCATCACTGTGAACATTTTGGTCCATCTATGTAAACATTTTGGTTTATCTTTGTGAACATTTTGGTCCATCACTAAATATTTTGGTTCATTATGGAAAACAATTTGGTTCATTTTCGCGAATTTTGGATACAATAGTAAATCAAAAATGGATACCTTTTTCCCTGGTCCCGTATTTAAGATCTCAAACATTTGGGCAAGGATGAATAAATTACCTTTTGTGATTGTATACTTAAAATTATTTTTAATCTAAAATAACTTAATAGTTATCTATGTACTGACAGGTAGTAGGCATCTTAAGACAATAATAAATCATACCACTGAAAAGAAGGTAAAAAAACGGTAGTGGGGGGGGGGTCACTGATCAAAGTAGGAGTTTCTAATCATCCTAGATCTAAATATATGTAACTCAAAATATATGACGGAAAATGGACCATCACTAATGAGTGGGAGGGTGATTTAATACGAAATTGAAGTTGATCGGGTCAGTCCACGAACTGACGTCACACTTTTCAAATTCGCCGTGGGGCTTTCGAGAGTGCGATGGAACCCACAGATGAGTTACAGGTCCATTACTAAATAATAATGTCCTGGAAAGACTTACTATATTCTAAATTTACATTTTGAACGGCATTGCTTCTACTAATTAAAAACAAATGTCGTATAGTACAAGACGAACAAATTGTGTATGACATCGAATGTTTGTATTCAATAAAATCACATCAACGATAAAGTATTTTTTTAGAATTATATGAAATTTTTTCGGAATGATAATAGTAGAATGATAAATAAAAACATAGTGGAACACAGAAAATAATATATATAATTAATTACAATTTATCAACCAAAGACTTAAATAATAACACTGGAATCCTGAGAATCGATATAGCACAAATAACAGTGCTAGTTGCGAAAATTAAAATAAAACTCAACACACTAGAGCATCGGATATTGAATCCAGACGATGGACTTAATGAAGGTATCGACATGGGATACCAACATCGAAAATCCCTACAAATATCCCACCGTCGGTAAGTAGACCGAAGAAAATGCACCAGCCTGAGCGCCATCAATGGCCACATTGAGAAAAATGATTTGGCGGTAATGTAATAAAATAAGTTCCTCTAAGGTTTAAAATAGTCATTAATAATGACAGAGCTTGCTGTATAGACATTGTTAAAAAACTAGATAAAATAAAAGAACACTTTCATAACTAAACAAATGGCGAAAATGGTGCAAAATAAAAATAAAATGCCGCTAAGCTATGGTCACACTACACGTGACGCAATATCAAATATATTAGCAAAGCTAAAAATAATGCAATTCAAAGTAAACTCCCTGCTATTTTAGCATCTTTATATAATACGTGCCAAGAAACGACACGTGTGAAAAACTACACTGTTAGTATGCAAATCATAATTGTGCCTACGGAAAAAAAGAAAAATTTCCATTTTTGAATGAATTTCGGATAAACTGGATTCTCATTTGTTGACACAGTCCCCACAATAAGGATTGTCGTTCTTTTTGAAGAAAGATTCGCCTTCCAGTGCTTTCTTGCAGCCCTGTGGTATAAAATAAAAAAAAACACGGAATTTTGAATTATTCATCTCTTTCACAGTAATAATAAGTAATAATAAGTAATAATAAATATGAAAAAAATGATAAATATCAACTCACAGCACATTTGAAGCATCCAGGATGCCACGGCTTATCCATTGCCTCGATCCACTTGGTCTCCAACTTCTCTTTACATCCGTGACATTTTTCAGGTTTACTCTTACCGCCCATGAATAATTTCTCGTAGTCTGAAACAATAATGAAGCCAGAATGTTGTTAACTGCGCATGCGTAGTGACGTGGGATTGTGGATCTGCGTTGTGATTGGTCAGTAGTATTTTAATTTTGATCGTGATTGAGGCTGCTCGGAGAACCATGGACGGTCCTTGATCTATGATGTGTAGACGTTGCACCCTGGAAATATTCTGGAAAAACGGATGAACAAAATAGTTCAAAACTTTGCTTGTTAGATTATTGCCGTGACTCACCTTTCTTACAGTACGGCTTGCCATCTTTCGGTATGAATGGTCCATCGAATGGCTTCTTGCATTCTGTGCAGACGAAACATTTGGCATGCCACTTCGATTCCATCGCACTGATGATTTCCTATATACATGAACAATATATTTTAATATTTTAATATCTATACGGCTCGGGTAAGCGCAGGTTCAGATGACCGTCGACTACGGCTCGGGTGGCTCAAGCCTTGTTTCTCGTAATTCGAGATACTCACCCCTATGACTGGGTCGTTGCAGCCAGCACATTTTGAAGCTTCCTTCTTTTTATAACAATCTTCACACATACAGCGTCCATCTTTTGTCTCGTAGTATTTTGTAATTTCGTTAGTACAGCCAGCGCATTTCAGTGGACCTCTGCGAATAGAATTGAATGTTATTGTATGACACCGTTGTGTGTGGGGGTAGGTCACTGGCGAATGAGTGTAAGGAGAAGTCATTCACGTCACACCACTGGACACTGTAAAGTAATAGTAAATTTTCACAGAAAAAGAACTTAAACTACATTTTATTGAGCTACTTGTATACCCAAAAAGCAAATACACAATTACAGGCTTGCACAAGAAAATATCTCAGTTATAATACAACATTTATTTTAGCTAATCCGCGAGTTCGCTATGTTGCTAATTTATAACACGGAATGTCAGTGGGTTTCGCAGTACTCGGTATCTTATATTAAGATGGCGAACGAACTAAGATGGTGGATTTGATGACGTACTTTGACTGAATATATCTAGTTACAATAACATTCAAATGGTGTAGAACGACTCACTGATTAGTAACTAAAAGCTAAAATCAATTACTATGGGACTTACGTCTTTTTTTCACTGTTGCCTTTAGCATTACCAGCACTAGGGGGCGATTTAATGTCGGCGAGAGAACCAGTCCTGAAAACACAAACACATGGTGATTATTGAGTATTTCAAAGATACACCACAGCAGGTGATAATCATCGTCGTAAAACACTGCCTCTTTGCGGCAGCCGGTTGTGACGATTCCGTTATAATTTGCATACTGACATCTGTGCACACTCGGGGGAAACATTTGTAAGTTATAACCACGCATACAATTAAATTCTATTCAACAATTTAACACCCCCTCTCTCCGAGACACACTCCAAACAACTCATACTGTAAGCGACATATCGCATTGTGCTCGCGTTTTTTACAATTTATGGCACAAAATTATGGATTTAATCACTTACCCTTTGATTACGTTAACTGCAAAATCTCTCATCATGTTACCGGCCGGTTTATAGTTGGCAACGATGTAAATACGACCCTTTTTAGACTTGGCCTTACCAATACCCATCTCTTTCGTTGCCTTCCACACAACTTGAGTGAAGTGACCTTAAACACAATTTACATTTATCATTACACAGCTCACTGTTACCCAATGTTAGTTCATTTATTTAACACTTTCCAGCAGACAGCTCATCAGTATAGACTCAACTCAATTTCTTTCTAGTGGCGGAAATGCACAAACGTACACAGGGATACATATGTTTTGCCATGGACAGAGAACTCACCGATTCCGGATTTGAATCCGGGCTTGCTGAAATCATAGTCTCTGATTTCACTGTACCAGTTTTCAGTGGCTTGCTCAACTGCAATAAAGGAAAGTTACTGTCAGTGTTGCACACAGGGACCTGACGATCTATTCGTCTCAATGCATAGACGTCTATGGGACCGATCGACTATGTCCCGGTACAGGACATTGTCCTTGCTCAAAATAATAGAAATTATAGCACCACGAAAATCACTAATACTTGTTTCCGAACGTGATGATTAAATTTAATAACATATGTTTGCTTTACATTACTAAACTGTTTTAATTCTATAATTTCTATTATTTTGAGCAAGGACAATGTCCTGTATCGGGACATAGTCGCTCGGTCCCATAGACGTCCATGCATTGAGACGAATAGATCGTCAGGCCCCTGTGGTGTTGCAGTATGGGGGCGCTCCACATTGATGTACGTCGCCATTAATGGTAGCTATGGTACGTGGATCTGATTATGGCTAAACCCACAATTTTAGTGATAAGTGAATTTGACCATTTATCCTCACCTGACAAATCATAGTCTCCGGAACCGAATCCAGTGGCGATATTCTCACCGAAGTCTTTGTTTTCACTGTGTTCGAACTTATCGGTCTTCGCAAGGTGATCTGCCCATTTCTGCGCATGCTTGGCGCACTCCGCCGAGAATGTCAGCGGAGCTGCTTCGTGCTTCGATCGCAGGCGGTTATGCGCCCTCAGCGCCTCCTCTTGAACATTGTCCATTCTAGAAACAAAAAAGCAATTGTATTCGTAACTTATAGATATCATTTACAGAACTACCCATAACGCAGTGCCATTATCACTACATAATCGTATCATATAATAGAAAACAACAACAGATAACAGTAACTAGCCACCCAGATCCATTCTATCACCACATGACTATATAAAACAGTACTTCCTTGCGGGAGAAAAATCGAAAAGTCGCGGGTAGACCATATTCTGCTGACATGGGTTGGTAGTATGTACACATATATCAGAGCTTTTAGGTAGGTGTGATAGTAGAGTCGCATTTAGTATACATAGGAGAATTTCTCTAAATTCTTTTAATTTGATCATGCATCTACTACAGCTCTTTCAACATCAGTGTCTGCATTGCAGCCTTGATTGAGATAAAGCGTGGTAAAAGAATTTCTAGTAGAATACACAAAACATGTAAACACTTATATGTACTCAAAAGTGACTTGGCTGAGAAAGGATTACATACAACATAAAACTCACACACAACCATCAAACACGGACACTCTTTTTAAAGTTTTGAAATTATTGATTTAACAAACATTCATTGTGTGTTTTAATAATAGATTAATCAACAGTGTGTTTACATAAGTTAAGTTATCCCAGACAGAACAAATCTCACTTGGTGCCACAATGGAAACACCTCTTTTGTTGTAGATGAAATCTACATGATTAGAAACAATGTATCAATATAAAAGTGTTAACTGTCTTGGCTGCAATGCGGATCCTGTTGCTGAAGGAGCTGTATTATGTGTAACTAACTCCGTGATTGCGCTAATGTGGCTACAACAGAATGAAAAAAGTTGGATGGGTGTTAAAACTACACTGTACATGGTGGGATCCAGATATAAAAGTCTTAAAAAGTCGGTTGAAAATCTGCCCTTACGCCCCTTTGAACTGCATCTAATCGACCGAGGTTAATACTTATATCAATAGATCTAGATAAAACAAAGTTTGGACACGGGATTAAGTACTAACACTTTATATTTGCATTGATATTTATTAGCACATGGAAACTCACGGTTTCATACCATCGTTAGTCGTACAAATCGTGAAATTAATGTTACCATGGAGATCAGTTGAACCTTGTAGGATCTCATTAATACAGATGGTGAACTGTAGATATTAAAAGATATCGAAGGACCGAGTTGACCGAGTTCTGGGGTTAACGAGAAAATACCCATGATGCTGTGCTTCATTTTGCCATTTTCTCTGTTATTAATGGTATATGTATATGGGAATATGTAACATATCTGTGAACATATTCCCCACCCTGTGTACATAACTGTGTTGGTTGGTTCATTAAGTATTTTGCGAGGGTGTTTGTAGCATAGAGCTCCACGTGTGTAGCTAGCTGACTTGTCGGTGAATAATTTGGGTTGTTTGTTCAGAAGTATTTATCATGATCGATATTATACTGCAGGCAATATATACATTCATCGTTTTTGTTACTGAAACGCTAGTTTTCTGTGGCGTCACGTGTCGGTCTATTTTTTGAAAACATTTGAATCCAATAAATAATTGTTGGCACTGAATGAATGTCGACCAACAAATAATTTAGGTTTGATAAGATATTACGGAAAAGAAATATATCATTTAGTTCTATGGTATAAACACAATGTAACTAAAAAAAAAAAAAGACACGTGTTTAAAGTTCTAAGAAATACACGAAACGATATGGATATCCCGTATACACAGAACAATGCGTGATGCGTTACAGTGAAATGTGCGTTATATGAAATGTATGAGACAATAACGAAACAGGCAAATATCTCAAAAATGCAAACAAAAAATCTGGTTTACCTTCCCATGGTGACTGAGCGTTTGCGTTAACAGGTGGTGATGAGATTCTACAACTTGAATGTGAACAGCTGACGAAACGTGATGCAGAATATGTCTATTTATAGTCTCCTGTTACGTCATCGACACTGAATAATAGGGTTGATGGAGCACTTTACAACAAAGCCCATCAGCCCATCAGTGTTGATGGACTGTGCTTATAAAATGAGATTTATTTTACAGAAAGCGTACACTTCACGTCTTACCATTCTATATTTTTTTAGATATGAAACAACGCGAGAATTTGTGGTTACGATGAGATATGACTGTCAATGATTTATCATGATTTTTAATATTTTGACACAGAGCCGTTCACCCCCATATCGAGTAGAATAACCCAGCTTCAAGTCGACGATTCACAAGTTCATCCTTTAAATGTTTATAGCTTGAATCGAGCAAATTTAATTCAAAGGCAGATAAAAAAAAGGGGGCTAACAGGATAGCAATATATACGTAATTCGACAGGTGCAATCCTAACTATCATTGATACAAACACAGAGACATGTAATTGTGGGTATTCCTCTTATCTCAGAATACTGTAGCCTGTTATAGTTGTATGAGCTCTCATGAAACCTTAGTTACAATCTTCTACCCAACTAACACCTTTGAGGGACAACAAAGTTGTGTCAAAACCAATATTACTAGTTTAGCCTTGCTGAACAACAATGGTCTAACACTCCCCGTAGTAAGGTGAAATAAGACAGCAACCCAAATCTTCTTTCACAGTTTAACAAAATTCGCGAAATGGAGGTGTTAGCGCGAAATCCTCTGTAACTGTGAAATCACCCCGTCGGGGTCACGGTGATTTCGCGCTAACACTTTCATTTCGCGATTTATATTATTTTATTTAAGCTACAAAAACAAATTAATCGCCCGACTGAGCCAGTCTACATATCCACCCGTGGAGCTTAAATCCCAAATGTTGTTAATTCACATAGAAAACAAATACCAAACGGATTATAACTACATGTCATTATCTATGGCTTGGTTACAAAGATGCTGCTATGATGATGCGTACAGCTTTCATTTTTACTACTTGGGAGATGTAACCACAGCTATATCTAGGCGGAGTCGTAATTATTCACCTTGGCGACTCAGTCGGATAATTCGTTATGACAATCAACTCAAACACAGCGAGACTGACTATACCATTTTATTATACAGTCTTAAAATAAAACGACATGTAATCGTCAAACAGTGTTTGGCTATAAACCTGATGTTTACTAGAATAAAAGTCGATCATTTTACGAGCATGAAATATACATCAATAAAACTGGAGTCGTTGTATTATTTGTTTTACTGTGTTTGAGCATGTCATAACTAAAATGAAGCAGCATACTTTTCCATACGTTTGTTTTAACAATTTTGGCTAAGACCTGTCAACAGTGGAAAAGTGTGTCCATTTGGTTCCGAATTAACAAAGAAATCATAAAATAATACACTAAAATTCGATTCACTGGGGTTTAGATTTTCACTGTAGTGGACCCCGGACACTGGGGTTCATGAGACGAACAACGGACGTGAATCGAGTGGGTGGCCTTGTTGGGTTATTGTCACATTCTTCACCCTTTACTTCAATGTTTAACACGTAAGCTAAGAAAATATAGGGCCTCTTTAAGTCGAGTTGTTTGCATATCCACAAACCATATAAAACAAAACAATGCTCGTAAACGTAGAATGGGGGTGTGTCCTGGTATTTATTGGGTTCATTGTTCTCCGTAAAGATTCGATTTGCAGACAATGCTTGCACTTTCTCGTCCGCACGCAGTATACCTACCAATGCATTGTTCTACCGCGGACCTACATTCTTGTCTTTCCGATTTACAGTCAACTGCTTTTCATTGTATTTGTTTTTTGAGGAGGGGTAGGGATAGAATAGAATCAACCATTCTAAATTCGGGTGGGGTGGCGTGATTCGTGTATATATATTACAACTACTTATATATTTGATAACAATCTGCATCCGTATTTGGGATCCGGGTCGAAAAATACATTGCAATTTAAAACAATACAATACTAGTAAAATAAAATAAAACAACAGTAACAAACTGAATATAAAGAACAACATATATGTAATACTAGTACATAATAACAAACACCTTTGAAGGCAGTATAACTAACAGTAACAATAACTACTAGTATTAAACTGGCCCAGCTGTAGTGATTTTTTCAGTTAAATTATAATGATAAGAAGCTTAGAAAAATAGTTTTGCGAAATTTGGGGTGAACGCGAAACTTCGCGGTTACAGGAGATTTCGCGCCAACACCCCCATTTCGCGATATTGTTTATTTAATTTAAGAAAAGAAATAAACTGCCTATACTTTGCCAGTCTATACTACAATATATGCGCGAGGTGGGACAGAGACTTAATATCGAGGCGATTCGGGCATGTGCAATGACCGTTCCTCACTTATATCGCTTTTTCTACCAACTAGTAACATAACACCACCGCTACCAAATATAACGTTGATAAAATGAGGTCCATGTCACGGAAAGAATTGTTTTATGACTTATTCTTTAAAATCAAACTTTGAAGTTGTTGTTTTCCGTGCCAAACATACCTTGCAATTGAAACGCTTCAGTTGTTAGAAGCTCATAAACAAGTTTTTTTTTATCACACGCGTTGTATACGTCACGACACGATGCGACAACTGGGGGCGCTTTAACACAACACCCCGTTTCGTCTTCTAGATCCCCATGCCCACAGACAACAACTATGAGTAAAGTGATATTTAACCTTTAGACCAGTCACTCTAACAGTATGAGATTACCCAACCTGCATCTATAAAAGGTCTAGTAAATTCCATACTCACAAGCACTGTGATGCACAGTCACTCTAACAGTATGAGATTACCCAGCCTGGACCTACAAGAGGTCTAGTAGATTCCATACTCACACGCACTGTGATGCACAGTCACTCTAACAGTATGAGATTACCCAACCTGCATCTATAAGAGGTCTAGTAGATTCCATACTCACACGCACTGTGATGCACAGTCATTCTAACAGTATGAGATTACCCAACCTGTATCTATAAGAGGTCTAGTAGATTCCATACTCACACGCTCTGTGATGCACAGTCACTCTAACAGTATGAGATTACCCAACCTGCATCTATAAGAGGTCTAGTAGATTCCATACTCACACGCACTGTGATGCACAGTCACTCTAACAGTATGAGATTACCCAACCTGCATCTATAAGAGGTCTAGTAGATTCCATACTCACAAGCACTGTGATGCACAGTCACTCTAACAGTATGAGATTACCCAACCTGCATCTATAAGAGGTCTAGTAGATTCCATACTCACACGCACTGTGATGCACAGTCACTCTAACAGTATGAGATTACCCAACCTGCATCTATAAGAGGTCTAGTAGATTCCATACTCACACGCACTGTGATGCACAGTCACTCTAACAGTATGAGATTACCCAACCTGCATCTATAAGAGGTCTAGTAGAGTCCATACTCACACGCACTGTGATGCACAGTCACTCTAAGAGTATGAGATTACCCAGCCTGCATCTATAAGAGGTCTAGTAGATTCCATACTCACACGCACTGTGATGCACAGTCACTCTAACAGTATGAGATTACCCAACCTGCATATATAAGAGGTCTAGTAGATTCCATACTCACAAGCACTGTGATGCACAGTCACTCTAACAGTATGAGATTACCCAGCCTGGACCTACAAGAGGTCTAGTAGATTCCATACTCACAAGCACTGTGATGCACAGTCACTCTAACAGTATGAGATTACCCAACCTGTATCTATAAGAGGTCTAGTAGATTCCATACTCACACGCACTGTGATGCACAGTCACTCTAACAGTATGAGATTACCCAACCTGCATCTATAAGAGGTCTAGTAGATTCCATACTCACACGCACTGTGATGCACAGTCACTCTAACAGTATGAGATTACCCAACCTGCATCTATAAGAGGTCTAGTAGATTCCATACTCACACGCACTGTGATGCACAGTCACTCTAACAGTATGAGATTACCCAACCTGCATCTATAAGAGGTCTAGTAGATTCCATACTCACAAGCACTGTGATGCACAGTCACTCTAACAGTATGAGATTACCCAACCTGCATCTATAAGAGGTCTAGTAGATTCCATACTCACACGCACTGTGATGCACAGTCACTCTAACAGTATGAGATTACCCAACCTGCATCTATAAGAGGTCTAGTAGAGTCCATACTCACACGCACTGTGATGCACAGTCACTCTAACAGTATGAGATTACCCAGCCTGGACCTACAAGAGGTCTAGTAGATTCCATACTCACAAGCACTGTGATGCACAGTCACTCTAACAGTATGAGATTACCCAACCTGCATCTATAAGAGGTCTAGTAGATTCCATACTCACACGCACTGTGATGCACAGTCACTCTAACAGTATGAGATTACCCAACCTGCATATATAAGAGGTCTAGTAGATTCCATACTCACAAGCACTGTGATGCACAGTCACTCTAACAGTATGAGATTACCCAACCTGCATCTATAAGAGGTCAAGTAGATTCCATACTCACACGCACTGTGATGCACAGTCACTCTAAGAGTATGAGATTACCCAACCTGCATCTATAAGAGGTCTAGTAGATTCCATACTCACAAGCACTGTGATGCACAGTCACTCTAACAGTATGAGATTACCCAGCCTGCATCTATAAGATGTCTAGTAGATTCCATACTCACACGCACTGTGATGCACAGTCACTCTAACAGTATGAGATTACCCAACCTGCATCTATAAGAGGTCTAGTAGAGTCCATACTCACAAGCACTGTGATGCACAGTCACTCTAAGAGTATGAGATTACCCAACCTGTATCTATAAGAGGTCTAGTAGATTCCATACTCACAAGCACTGCTAGGCACAGTCACTCTAACAGTATGAGATTACTACCCAACCTGCAACTATAAGAGGTCTAGTAGATTCCATACTCACACGCACTGTGATGCACAGTCACTCTAACAGTATGAGATTACCCAACCTGCATCTATAAGAGGTCTAGTAGATTCCATACTCACACGCACTGTGATGCACAGTCACTCTAACAGTATGAGATTACCCAGCCTGGACCTACAAGAGGTCTAGTAGATTCCATACTCACAAGCACTGCTAGGCACTTAAAATATACAAATAACGAAGACGACTTTATGTTGTGATATTGTACCACGAAACAACAACATGCGCCCCAACACACCCCGGAACTCGATATCCCTCTTATCATAAAATCTCGATTGTCAATTCGTGAATTCGCTCAAAAGCCAATAATATTCAAGTGCCATAGTCCATAGGAATGGCACATTAATTCTGACAAACAATGCGAAAGCACGCCCTCTTGTGTCATTAAAATGACAATATACAAGGCACCACAAATCACCGTCACATATTACGGGTTGTGTTGTCCTCTCAGAGAGATTACTGAATCTAACAGCCTTGCGTGTTACTTACATATATAAACATGTTGAAACTAGCATTAAATAAAGCAGTGTAATTTAAAGTTACGAGCGGTGATAACATAATGAGGCCGCTGTAGTGGCTTGTGTCACAGGTTATCTGCGGCACGTTACATACTTTGAGAGACTTAATCAGATTACTATTATATGGATGGGCGGACACGTAGGCACTGTATAGGGGCCGGGCGCGCCGAATTTAAAATAAATAGAAATTGTGCATTGTTTTTTTTTTTTTTAAATTGAAACGGAGATACGTGGTTTAGAGTAAGATGTAAAATTTGAAAATAATAGTCCGTTAGATGAAGATGCTAATAGTATTTTAAATATTACAATAATGTACTACGTCAGCAATTACTATTAATATCAATGCGCCATTAACAAGTCTAACCATTGTCACTATTCACGAGTTTAGACTTTGGTCCCATACAGATGTCCCACGCCTATTTATTATAATCTATAATAAATGTGTCAAAATTGTGAATATAGCGTGGTAGCTGAGAGCTATATTTATTTAATTGAAAAACAGTGTCACAATATAGGACGTACAATGAACCCGGTCATTTATTTAGCGGAGAGCACCATCTGTGTAACAAAGTACTTCACCGGCCACGAGTCGGGGAGTGCATCTGTCAATACGCTCGTATAGTAAACTATGTCATGTAAAGGGAAGGTCAGAATTGGTAGTATAGGTAATATATATGTTTTCTGCATACAGGGCAATGATAAGTGCGATGCAAACACGCGCATGACCTCGTTGCCTATCATTGTGATTAATTTCCAACGAAACGATACATATCAGTGTTTTGAAGCATGGGTGTGTATACGCCTCTCATCTCACCTACTCAGCAATATTACTGGTACATGTGACCAACGTCACAAAATGCTGCACCTACTTTTTTGGGGGGTGTGTGTAAAATAACGCCCAGCTAAAACAGCCGGTTGTAAGTTAATACAGCCCAAACTTTGCCTGAAACAGATAACGATACTCTGTATTATCAGCGATGGGACACAAACACTTAATTCGGGTATTGAAATAGCTTGGTATGGTTACAGTTAGCTAACGGGATCTGGAAAAAAAGGTCGCTCTGCCACCTGTTGCGTTGACGCGTTGTAATCACGTGGTGTGTCATAACAGAACATATAAATTAGTGTTTTGTATAAACACAATAACCGCAGCGTAAATGCGTGACTGTACGGATGCAGGGCTATGTATCAGCTAGGCGATGACCAGGCACATTCTGGATATGTCACCCCAGTTTTTGTAAATGTGAACAGAATAGGAATAGGCGCCATTGTGTTTCTATCTGACGGACTTTTCAAAAATTAAATTAAATTGTATTCCTATCCCTTCAGAGACACTCTCAACTTTAATTAATTTTCTTCCTACCATGCAACTTAAACATTTGCATCAGAAACCGATAAACCAAAGTTCATTCATACATAATTATGCTAAAAAATGTAAATTCTTCAGAGTAATTCGATCGAAGCGTCCTTTTAAATGCAGTGGCACTTGTTGGTGTATTGAAGTAATGTGTAAATTTATTATAAGTTTATTCAACAAAACAACGTTTAAATTACATGAATTTCTCAACAGACATTTGATATCATAACATGGCGGATCCCTTGATTCAACGTCACGGCCACGTGTCACAAGGGAGCATATGTGTGATTAATTTTGCGAATAGATGATAAAATCAGAGTATTATATCCGATAAACACGGAACGAACAAAATCGAGACTCATCAATTCATCCTCATCTAATAATGAACACATCTGACTTTAGGACGTTTAGAACAAAACTGTGTCTAGGGAACCTTGCCCTAAAACATTGAATACATACAACACACATCACACACCTTCTTTGCAGGGCAACTGTGATATTTGTGATAAGTGCCTTCAATGTCGTTAATATATCGTGCAGGTCCAAAGTACAGCGATACAAAGGATACAACGTTTATTATCAAAGTTAAAAACAATTCCAGCGTGGCAAATCCACCGGATATGACATATAACGCATTTATTTCTGAATGATTAAGTTCAATTTTATATTTTTTTCAATTGAAAACAAATGTTCTTGAAATTTAATATTTTTTAATATTTCCTCCATGTTTAATCCACCCAGTTCAATTATTGTTCTGTTCATTTTGGGCCGGAGTAACCACAGGGTAATTTGATCATCGTCGAACAATTGACCTGTCATACTTCAAGAATATTTACACCAAAATATGTAATGGTTTGGACGTCACGGTGTATAATTCCAATGAACACAATCTCGATAAGAACAAATGATTTTCATATTTTTTACCATTTTTACGGTCAAATGAAAAACAAACCAGAAATAAAATCCACAATTTTTATTTTATTTGTTAGAAAATATTATTCAACATCTGTTTGAAAAATAAATGGCTATGTATTCCTAAAATAACTTGTTTACCTGATAGTGTATTTGTTTAGCAACCTGGATATTGAGATTGCAAACCCGCATTTTACGTGTAAAATAGTTTCTTACCTTGTTTTTTTCAATGCACGCAGGGTACTTCTGACTTCTCACGTAAGTAACCACGGTCCACCAGGTCTTGAACCTGGGTCCGAACACCTTTTATATACGCAGGGGACCCTCACCTATGCTGTGACCAGTTTCAGCGAATGTAGTCCGGATACTAGTATCTATCCTGCCCACACTGCGTTTTTTTTAAAATTCTGTTCTGTATTTCTATGGTTCTAGGTGTGATCCGGTTTTATTTTTATAAACAAAAGATTAATAATGAAATTTAAAACAAAATGTTTAAAATATCGAACCCCCTGTTTCATTGCTGCATGCTGGGACACGCCTGTCATTAACAATGTACTCCCACACTAGATTTAACATCAAGGTGTGCAGTTTATTTGTGCGGGATCGGTTTCTAAGGAAAAGAAACAAATTGTTGATCATCATCATGACAATCAGTGATTATCATACATATTTTGAGAATACTTGTCGTGGATTCGGAGAGAAGTTTTTTTTTCTAATTAAATAAAAAACAAGGTAAAAAACAACCATTTATCAAATTATAGATAAATGTCACGTTCCACAAACAATTTGTTCGATTTGTTTGTCAATGCCAGTGTGCGATAAAGAAACTAGGACGAACTGCGTCCATACGTAATTACACACTTTTTGATATCAGCTTGATTCACACTTTTTTTGTTCAATGT